>NC_091018.1:14964801-16214801 GCF_041296385.1 Aphelocoma coerulescens
TCCAGGGGTTGAAAAATCTGTTTTTGTAAATATTCTGCACTCAGCTCTCAGTTAGAATCTCTGCTTTTCCCAGTTCTCTAAAGTCATGTCACATCCTATTGAAGTGTTAAGTAGAAAGACAGAAAAATGCAAATTGCGGTTCACATTGAAAGGAAATGACAGTTTAGAGGGTTTGTGTAGCACAATTCAGAAACTCTACACTATTTTACTGCTTGCATGTCTATCCTCTGCTACTGACTGCTCCAAGTAACTATAGTGCCACACACTCCTTCTCAGAAAACTCAGTCATTATTTGTTACTTGAACTTGTTTTTCTTAGCAGAATACTTCCACAAATTTCCTCCCAACGAGTTCCTCTAATAAAGAAAATCTATTTCTCTTTTAATGTCTGGCCCTTTATATTTTATATATACAAATATCACATTATATTCTGTGGTTTTAAAAGTAATCATTTGGCTACTTCAACAAGGAAAAATACTATTTTCTCCTTTGTATAAAAAGATGCCTTTCTAAAGAATGCCCCTGCAGATCCAATAAAGCTTCTAGAACAGACAACACATCATATCTACCCAGCAAGAACAAGAGCTTCTCAGCAGCCACTATCTGTTGTTTCTCCTCTTGCTGCATTTTGCATGACAGCAACCCCTCTGCTGACACTATCTGCTTTCCCTAAACTGCTGTCTGTATTACCAGAACTGGTTTCCCTTTTTTTCTGTATGTGCTCCCTCCCCACAGAGCTCTCCAGATCACCACCTTCTACCTGGTCTCATGAAAATGATGTTATATAAGTAATTCTGTCCTCTGCATTCAGTATATTCTCCAGTTTATATTTGCCTATGCTGTCTATCAGGCAGACCAAATATCTTGTAATAAAAATTTTAACTCAAAGTACTTTCTATATGATTCTCTGTATTTTCTTACTGTGATGATCTACCCTGGAACTGCCAAACTGAAGATCAGTTCAGACTATGCACTTGCTACTGACCAAACACTTTTTCTCTGAATTTTCTTTCTAGGAAACAAAGGTTCAGAATAGCATTGAGGGTCTGACACTATACTGCAACAAACATGACTGCATCAGTTGGCATCAAATGGAGATGAAGGGTATGAAATTGATGCTGAACTGGAAATATTATACACCAGCTTTAAGTTATATCAGTCAGTCAAGTAATAACTTTCAGTTATTAATGTCTTTACAGCAGAACTGTGTTTCAGTTCAAGTGCCAAACTCCTCCCTTTTTGTTCCAGCTGGATGGCCTGGCAGGGCACTAAGCAGACATTGTCAGTGGCAGCACAGCCATGCTGGACAATGAGCTTCACAGCACAAGCACTATTTCTTCAGTCTTTGTATTTTGACTTATAATGGGCTAATTTAGGTGGATTTACCATCAATTAATATGACAATGAATACAGCAAAGTCAAACAAAGTTCCATTTCCTACAAATACAGTATAAAATAAGGCACTGAGTGTATTCACTGCTTACCAACTTCAGGTTCTTAAGATTCATTCCCAGTGTCTATTTTTCAGGCAGTTGAAAAAACATTCAAGGAAGTGATTAGATGTAATGAAATGGTTTCAGAGTAGTTTTACATTGTATATCTAGAAAGAATGTACAAAGTTTTGTCCTAAAGTCTCACTAATGAAACAAAAACCTTGGGAGAAGGATTCTCATATATTTGTAAATAAATTATCTGCCACTGTAAGCTGAAAAAAGGCATTTTATAAGAGGAAGGGAAAGAAGTATCAATGCTGAGAAGACCATACTTCTAGCCCTTTTTTCACTAGTGTCCCATGACATACAAGGTACTCTTAACCAAACAGTAACTATATTTTAGTTAATTTCTGCAGTTCTTAGCAGAATTCTCAAGACAGTGGAATAATCAGCACACAGAGGGGTGAGCAGTCCAGAGCCTCCCTGACGGAGCTCCCTCACCCTGCATTTTAATCACTGGGGAATGTATGAAGAAGAGGTAATACTATATGTAACACATATATAAAATAACTTGGATACATTACAATGGTGTCTGCTTAAGATGATTCCACACTTCTTTACCTCTAAATCTCCCCACTAACTCTATTCTGGTATTATCAGCAAAGCTGAAAGGGGCAGATAAAGCAGGGGAGAGAAGCATAAAAAAGGCCATACCATTAACTCAGATATAATGAACAGTCACTTATGGCACTTTAAACCGTTCTTAAAATTCATGGAAACTTTGGTTATGTGAAGTTTCACTCCTACACAGTCTTCTCTGAATTATTCTTCAGTGGGATTTCTTCTGTGATCAGCAGCTCTAATAATCAGGCACTACAGACGGGTTCTGCTCTGCTGGTGCTGGGGTGGGCACAGTGATGCCTGACAGACTGTGCAGATGAGAGGATGTGTGTAATACTGGAAAGGGGTAGGAGATTATTAGTCTATTTTCCATAACCTTTCTGTCCTTTTGCTCCCAATGGGATGATTTTGCAGTGGCATAATACAGGGTTTGTACACCCCATTATATGAGTCTGGAAGGAGCTCATGGGCTGTTGGGTACCTAATCAGCCTCTCCCAGAGGCAAACAAGAGACTTCAAAGGAGAAACAAAAAAAGGAAGAGCCCTGCCTAATTAGTGCTCAGCTAACAGAAGCAGACTTGGGGGAAGACACAAGGAGAACTGGTCCCTGTCCGAGTCCCATGGTAGAGAGAAAGGCTTGACAAAAGCTGGTCCCTTCTTGGCTGGCAATGCTCAACTTCAGCTTCCCTGAGCCAAGGCAGCACAGACGCTTCCATGAGTCAGTGGTTCAGAGAGAAGAACAAAGAATCTGCTGTCAGAAGAGCCTAGAAACAAACAACAGTGGTTCACTTCTGTATGTCCAGGTCTAATTTTACATACACCAAGAGAAATAGAGGTTGCCCTATCTTAAGCAGAGGGTTACATCCATTCAGTCCTTTGGGTGTCCCAGGGCTGTGTGGAGCAGCAGAATGAAGTTGCAAAGGGCTTTTAAACATTAACTTTATAAACTTTTGTGCCTTTTATTATAAAAAACATGAAAAGATTTTTTGGTCGTAACAGGTGTTTTTAGGTCTTTTCCTTTCTTACTTTTTACCTAAAAAATGTCAGAAACTAAATCTTGGTGACTTGCCCATGAGAGCATAACTGAGAAGAGGACAATGATCTAAGACAAATATATGTTCATAAGGAGCTCATAAATAAATACTTAATAAAGGAACAAATGTATCCTAATTTCTCTTACAGACTTCCTACTTCCCAGAATTGTGAACCACATTGATATCTCATCTGGCTCTTCGCAGGTTATCAACAAATTATTCAAAAAAAAATCATAAAATATAGGAAAATTAAAAAGATAACCAAGATAAACTTTAATGGATTTTTATACCTGTGCCTTAACTGTCTTTAGCAGAAAGGGATTATGAGAAAATATCGTTTCAGAAGAATTTTTTTTATAAACAATTTCACAATCAAACCAGCTAGATATTTACTGCTTAAATGTTTTATGAATGCATGTGTATACATGAAATTTTTAAAAAATTATTTTGTCCTTTTCTTTGGTATGATTAATTTTAATTTTAAATGTTCTTTCTCAGTTTTTCTCTCTCCAACTGCATCTTGGATCAAAGTTGGGATAAATAAGTACACAGATATTAACAGAATATACCATTTGAGTATAGAGAGCTCCAACATGAATATTTTCTCTTAGAAACCTTTTAATTTCTTGCTTGCATCTTGCTGTGTTGGAAACAAAGTAGATTGATTTCTCATAATTCCCAGGAGAATTCATGGCATTGACAGCTGAGGAAAGGGACACAGAAGCTTTGGAGACATTAAAATAACAGAGACAAGAGCTTAAAAACAGCATCTATACAAACTGCTTCACATCCTGTATTATGAAACCTACTCACGTCTAGAGGATACCACTTTGTTTTCAAAGACCAAATGAAGTGCACAGTCAGATTTATTATATGCTTCAGTAAAAGAGAGATATGTTCTCTGAATAAGGAATCCATGCTCTAATGCACAGCAAAACCAATGTACAAATTTCCTATTTCACATTCTTCATACTGAGTATCATAGAAGTGCACAAGCATTTCCATGCAGGTTAATTCATAGATGGGGAAATAAAACTCATGTTAATAACAGAAATCTGTAAAAGCTCAAGTCCTTAGAACAGAGGTTTTAAAAGCAAGCAGAATTAAGAGTGGCTGTTCACCACAAGGTAACTGAGGGAAAAAATGTTAAGGATGGATAAACTATGGTGACAGTGTCTGTTTATTCTTTATCTTAAGACTAATCAAGAGGGCATAATCAAAATACTGAAAAAAAAAAGAAAAGAAAAGAAAATTATCTCTTAAAATGGAGAGATTAACTGGTATCTCTCTTAATGTTTACTATAAGCTCTTGATAATCAAGGACCTTCTGTAAAAATACCCAACATGTGGGTTTTAAAACACAATGAATAAAACCTAATTTAGAAACACTTGATTTCTGTGTTAAAAAAACCCAGAAAGCAGAAAACCCTCATGATCTAAAGAGGCCAAAGGAAAGTCAGCATGAGGGAAATACTGCTAAAACTGAATAAATTATCATCTTTTCATTTAATGCAGATCCAAGTTCAGCATGAAGATTGCCATTAAAATATTGCCTAAAAGTAAGGGGAAAAGGCAACTATATTAGCTTCAGCTGCTTCAAAAGATGGGGTATCTCTATCATTAAGATATTAACCAGTATCTATTTAGTATTAACTTTTCACCTTAATCATTGCTTATATTAAATATGTATCAGAGTAAAAGTAGTGATGAAATAAAAAATAAAGATGTTCATTTCACATATTCTTCTGAAACAGTCGTGTTAATAATTGCATGCTCATATCCCTGAATTAAGAATGTCTTCATTTTGCCACTTAAACAAAATGAATACAATATCCATAAGGTTACTACAAGATACTTCATTAAAAACCAGTGCTATGGTTGCCTTTCTTCTATTAAGTCACTCTTTCAGAACTTGATATTGGGCTAATAAACTAAGGACCTATACTTTATTGAAAAAAAATCCTTCAGGATCCCTTGCAAAGTCTGTAAAACTAGGAATATTAAATGCAGCATCTCCCAAAGTTGGCAAGTCTGGTTATTATAATTCACATATCTAAAACCTCAGCACACTTTCAATTTGATATAGACTGGTTCCCAAACTTCTGTTCCAACAAACCACTGTCACAATTGATACTGATATTTTAACTGGAAGCCAATCATCTTCAGGCTGCTCCTCAGTGGCATCACCAGAAGCACAGGCCTATGTGCATCTCACTTCCCCCCTGCACTATTTCTACTATCAGTGTGAGGTGAACTTAAAAAATGTGTAAATTTAGCTTTTCTAATCAGCTGATGAACCATTACCAATTTTCCTTTTACATAAAAATATATTTAAATTCATTCAGAACACCGATTCAAAGGTTAGACATGCTGGATGTGCCTAGCCATCATGAATAACTAATAAAATGCAATTAGAAATAAAACTCTTCATTGGAAAAAATCCTTATCATGCAGTTCATTTGATGCCATGGCCTACTTATAAATAACAAATGTCCAGTAGTTCTTATGGAATCCACCAGAAACACTGCCATTTCACAGCTTTCAACCCCAAATCCTGCCTTTGAAAATCTGGGAAAATAATCATTGCAGTATGCCCTTAAAAAGAACAAACGCAGGCTCTAGTTCCAGAGGTGGAACCTTCAGCCATATCACAGTTCAACGAGTGTCCCCTCTCTCATACAAATCATTGCTGCCTAGGGAAATTAAATCTTTCAGGTATTGGGTTCAAAATACTCAGAATATTTAGTCCGAGAGCTCACCAGGTTATATTTCACTAGAAGTTAGAGAGAACAAAGGGAACAAAAGGCATCCTTGGCCTCCTGTTGCTACATAAGTATAATCTTACATAACTAAGTGCAACCCAGTAACAAACTGGCAGCTCCACAATGGGGTTTTTTTCAGAGGAAATTATTATTCAGCTATTTCATTTGGTTGCTTTCTTCACACAATGAGTATTTCTTCAGGCTTCTCTGGGTTGAAGTTCAGTCAGTTAACTCTCCTCCTAATCTCGTTATAATTCATAGAACTCATTATCTGTTAGGTTGGCTATCATGAAGATGTAAATGTGAACAACAGTTTACTGGGGGTATTTTAACACTTATCACCTGATTTCTCTTACTACTAATCTATGACTATGGAAAGGAAGGGGTGTTAGAGGTGGGTTTATATTATTATCCATGTTGGTTTTGAGAACAGCTCCGTAACTGTCCAGGAGAATTCCGTGTGATTTCCCAGAGATAAAGAAGCAAGCCACTCCAAAACAATTTTCCCAACCCTTTCAAAGGAGCAGCAGCACCACTGGCAGGTGACAGCACTAAGGCAGTACAAGGGGAATAACACGTGCTCGATAGCAATTGACTCCTGTGCTATGCTTAGTACAGTGCCTACATCATGTATCAACTGATTGGGATGAAAGAAATATGAGGATTCCAGGCATTTCCATCTACTCACAAAATCACAGCATTACTCCCAGAGACAATAACCACATAAATACTCCATTACCAACCAGTCAGGGAAAGCCCTATGGGATTCCTCACCCCTGCAAAGCAGCACAGGTGTCTGTCACCGCTTTCCCCCAAATACTTCATTTTTGCTTTTACTCCATTGCAAATCTTAATGCAGTATCTTCAACACACTTCTCAGATTCTAGAAACCATGCTCCATCTGCTTTACAGTATTCAGTAGCCTCTTGTGACCTTACTTCCCTATTACCTTACATTTACTCAAAAGTCCAGAAAATGAGTTGAAATACAACTTTCCAAGTGACAAAAATGAGGAAGACAACTAGGGAACTCATTCTGTGCCGCTGCAATTACTGCTGGAGCTGGGTGAACACAAGTAAAATGAAAATGGGCTGTAGAGGGACATGATATACAACATAACAACTGAAAGAGCTGTCCAAAGGGTGCAAGATGACAGGTTTCATGCTGTAGGAAAGTATGTGGTTTGAAGGCATGCACATTGCCTCTGCCACCTGAGCACAAATGATCTTGTGTGTCTCAATTCCCACTGCTGCCAACCTAACAGCACTTAGGCGCTGGTTTGGGTTGGGATCACTAAAACTCTATCGCTCACAATATGGTTTAGTGGGCATGGTGGTATTGGGTTGAACACTGGACTTGATTATCTTGGAGGTCTTTTCAAACCTTAATGATTCTATGATTCTGTAGAGTTAATTTCCTTTATAGAAGCTGGTATGGGGCTGTGGTTTGGATTTGTGCTGAGAACAGTCTTGATAATTCAGGGCTGGTTTTGTTATCACTGAGCAGTTCTTACCCAGAGCCAAGGCCTTTCCTGCTCCTCACCCACCCCACCAGAGAGAGGCTGGGGGGCACAAGGAGCTGGGAGGGGACACAACCAGGACAGCTGACCCCAACTGACCCAGGGGATATCCCAGACCATATGGCACCACACTCAGCATGTAAAGCTGGGGAGGAGGAGCAAGGGGGGACATTTGGAGTGATGGTGTTTGTCTTCCCAAGTCACCATTACAGGTGATGGAGCCCTGCTGTCCTGGGGATGCAGAACACCTGCCTGCCCTGGGAAGTGGGGTATGAATTCCTTGGTTCACCTTGCTTGTGCACATGGCGTTTGCTTTACCTGTTAAACTGCCTTTATCTCAACCCACTCAATTTTCTCACTTTTACCCTTTCAATTCTCTCCTCCAGTGTGTGGCCCTGTGGGGCTGAGCTGCAAGCTGGGATTAAACCATGGCAACTTATAAACTTATCTAGCAGAGGGTCCTGAGAAGTTAGTGGTAAGTGATATTATCAGACAACACTGGTACAGACATTAGATGCATCATTCTGTTACTATTTACTTAAGAAGCACTATATGGGACACACAGATCAATGAGAAAAGATATGAAGTATTACTGTAATACTTCCTCGTTATATACCAGAAGCCATATCCCCTTCACATTCAAAGTAATCCATATTTCCCAAGGATAACTAATTTTTAATTAAAAAATGATGATTTAGTCAGCGCACCTGCCTTTTAAGCATAAAATACATTCTTTACAAAGTATGTCCCTCTTTTGCGATTTCAAAGAGAACTGTAAATGTAGAAGAGTGTGAAGATCAACAGTCAGCAAACAGTCAAAAAGCTTTCTGATGATGAATAACCCCCTTTGAAGTGGTCTACTTCAATATTGTTATTTCTGGAATTTCAAGCATGAACTCTATGAGCAGCCAGACTACACATTTCTATTCAGTGGCAATAGAAGTCAGCTAATTTGGTACCAGCTACAACAGGATATTATTGTTTATGTACGGTTCTTATCTCATAGTTAAGGACAAATCAGCCAAATTCCACAAGATATTTCCTTATTAAAGGGAAGTTTAGAAATGGAGGAGCCACAGTGTTAGAGTGCAGATCTCTAATTTTTTTTCCATTGAAATGAAAACTTTACCCTTGGAAAACACACTTCAGTACTGAATATATTCATTAGCTTTTTCCATTTGATCCTAATTTGATGACAAAGACATTAAAAGGATGTAATATTATAGTAAATGCAGTTTCGACAATGAGTTCACTCATCCATTGTACTAAGTCAGAAAAGGTTCTTGTATTAAAATGGCTTAAAATTTTCAAAGGATCATCTCAAAAGGTGATTAATTTACATGTTAGCTTAAAAAAAAATCCTGTCACATTCACTTTCATTTTTTTTCCTTAAAAAGTAGTCAAAACATATCTGCACATTGCAACACCATTGAGTGCCCCCCCGAAAAATGACAGTGCATAAATTACAAAGCAAGCTTTTCACAGCAAACACAGATCTGTGCACAAGTTATAATAACATCCTCTTAATCCCCAAAGCAGAGCAGAGATAAATGCATCTTTAATATGTTCAAAAGCTGTTACTTTTTCCTTTTTTTTAACCATACTGCAGTGCTATGAGCTTAAACTTCTCTCATTGCATTGCTCCAGGCAGTGGATCTCTGAACAGACGCGCTTTCATCCTGTGAATATAGGTGAGAGAATAAACCAATGCCTGTTTTCCTGCCTTCAACATAAAGGCAGCTAGACAAGAACCTGTGAGATATCAAACAGGCTAATGAAACCTGACTGCCCTAAAAGAGACTGGCTGAGAGTTTGGCTTTCATTTGATAAATAAACATCTGAAGTTGTTATCTGCTGCAAATGCTCTCACTTGGGGTCCAACAGTAACTTTCTTGTTATAACACTAATATTTAAAGTAACACCAGAATGCATTGTATGTTAACTGAGGCATAGTATTTGTCTGTCATAACTATATTAATATTAATTTCAGAAACTTCTAGGCATTGAAAATATAAGCTTCTATAAATCTGATAGAAAAATATAGGTATACTTCAATGCCTTAATAAAATTTCCTAACAGTTGTTCCAATTTCCTACCACATAGTCTAACTAGAATATTGATTATCATCAATAAGAAATATCTTTCATCTCTTAATATATGTACCTATCTTTCTGTGAAAATGGAGTTGGATTATAAAACAGTAAAATAATGAAATTATATTAGTGAGAAAAATACTAATTCACTATATCTCTTGTACCTGCTCAACATGCTGTGTTTATATGGCAGTCAGCTCCTAAATAGATGGCACCAGAAGTTCAAAATAGTTGCTTGTCACAGCATGCAAAGAAAAAGGAATTTTCTTTATCTGCACACACAGTTCTTTGAAGCTGTCCTGTGAGAGGTATCTCTCAATTAAATATCACTATTTCCCCTCTCTCCCCACCAAAAAAAAAAGATTACAAACCCTTTTATTATGCCTAGGGGGATGGGTGAAAAATTACAAACATTGCCAAGTGTGTAACTAGAAAAACTGCCTTGAAGTGGGTGGGGGTGTTTAGATCTTGGCAGCTGCTGTGTAATCAAAAGCTTTTACAAAAGCTAAAGTAATTTAAGTCTTGTCAGAGAGGCTCACTGATTCTGGTAGTTATTTTCCTGCAGACACCATAAGCTGATCAGCTTTTCACACAGCATTCAGTGGGGCTGTTGTCCAGAGCGAGTGCTCTGTGTGTCCCCTCAACAGAACCAACCCACAAAAAGACAAGATTATAGAAACAATGCAGAATCCATGCTTTAGAAAGCACGAAATATAGCTAAGAACTGAAACTCTGGCTATTTGTTTGCTGATTTCTTTAAGTCCTGTTAATCAAAGAAATCAGTAAGGTCTAGAAAGCTACCTTCTGTGGCTGACAGGGATACTCAATACATCTTTACTGATATTTCTAAGGGAAGCCATAGGCATTGAATACACTAAGATTTTTTTTTTTTAACTGCATTTTGCTTAGAAAGTTGAACTTTCAGCTAAACTCCTCACTTTCTCCCTTTTGAGAAACTAGAGGTCCAAGATGGTGCCTTAATTGTTATGCCTCAGGTGATAAAACAACGGAGAGTCACTTCTTTAGACACACTGGCACCCAACAAGGCTGGAAAAAGCCCCCAACACTCACAATAGCATCAGCATGTGCACATAGCAAGAGTAAGGTTTCATGGTAGAACGGGATTTTGAAATTTTCTGGTTTTAACCCATAGTTCAAAAGAACTACAGGATGTGAAGTCATCTGCACCTAGGCACCTGGACAGATTTGAACTGCACACCTGTACCCACAGCCTGTGAAGAATTGCTAAGCATCAAGCAGACTCAAGTTTTTGTTTAAAAGCCAAAGAGCAAATACAAAAAGCTTGAGCACAATCAAGCAACAAGTGTTTTTTAAAAAAAACAGAATATGAATCCTTTCTTGAGCAGTGGATTATAATTTTGTATTTATAAATCATATATTCAATTGTTCAGGTGTTTTCTGAGATTCATATTGAGTCACATACCAACATGCAATCAAACGAAGTTTAAAAAAAAAATCTAATTTTTAAATATGATATGAAATGCACAACAGCTCCCAAGGAGAATGCCACAATGTAAGCAGAACACCCACATAACTTCTTTTTTTTCCATGTGCACAGAGACCTATGATTAAAGTCTGAGCTCCCATGGTTTTGATGCATACAAATATGCGTTACACACACAGTCTCAGCAGGCACTCATTATGCAGTCACAGCAAAGAAACAGTAAATGCCTCACTGAATAAGAAGGAAGGAGGAGATTTTTCACCAGTTCTGTTGAAAGGCAACAACAACTTAGAGAAAAGAGGAATTATTGCATATCCCCTTTTCACCCACAATCTGGGATAAAACAGTTTACTGATATAAATAGCTAAAACAGTACTTCAGCTAAAAATTGTTTCCGGAAGCTATAAGACCCAAAAATTCCTTACCATTCAAAGAGTAACTAAGCAAGTATATAAGATTAACTAGGCAATGTAAAACCTGAGTAAATTATTAATTTAAATTAAGCCAGAAATAACAACCTGCCCTTTAATATTTTGGGGATAAATGATACCTGTTCAATTACTCAGATGCACAGTCACTGAAAGCAGTAGTTACTCCAGGAGATATGGTCTAGTTCTTTACGGTATTTTTGTTCCATGGTGGATGTCAATTAACCCATCAGTTTCAGATATATTAAATAATACAGATTAACATTCAAAGTAGTCTAAAAAAGACATTGCAGTGATTTACTGTGGTTAGGACTGTAAATCACACTTTAGTATCCACAGGCAAACCCTTCTGATGTAAGTGAATGTCATTTATCTATACCTGAGGGAAGAATTTATTTTTAAGAATGCAAATGCTGGTTACATATTTAAATTAATGAAGCATGTGATGTAGGTCAAGGACGAACTGGAGAGAATTTTTTTTAGTAGTTTTAATGCTATCTGCAGCAGTTTTCACACATTCTTAAATTAGTCTGTAGGCATTTTGAAGGTTAAAGAACAGTGAACTTTGAGAACATAATCATGAAGTTCAATGTGAAGAACAACTTAAATCATATGCTGGAGAGGTGGCATTTCAATTTTGCCAGAGGCAAGGTAAAAAGATTGAAAACAACTGTGTTAAATGGAAACTTGATACATAAAAATACATGTAAGAAAGAAATAGTAGGACTGAAGCTGTGAAAACTACACATTTCTCATACTTCTTTCCTTCAATGTCTCTCCTACTCAAGCTTTACAACCTAAGGAGTCAAAGACAAAGAGTGCGGTGACTGTACAAATTAAAAAAGTATTTCTCAATAAGGCAAACAACTGTAAATTTTGGAGTGGTATTTTGAAAGTATATACCTGGAAGATCAAATGCTTCTCAGCACATCAGGAATGTCATCTACACTTATTATTACACACTGACTATTTCATATGCTCTTCCACTTCTATCTTAACACTTCTAGAGGTTCATAGGTGTGACTAAGACAAATACCCCCACAGAAAAACAGCAGCTAGAATTGCCCTGCTGGGTCATTGAGCCAAATTCTGAAATTCCAGCTACGAAGTTTTAGACTGGTAAAAGGCCAGGCTTCAGCTCAGCTTGTATTCAGTGTACAGCCAGTGTGACACCAATACGTGCCTATGCTAAAGTATGTACCCTAAACATGGGCACTAAGTCAAGCATTTAAATAACTTCACTGGCAGTTTTAGGGTAACATTTTCAACAGATGCAGAGAGGTAGAAAATATCTAGCATTTCTCTTTCCCCTCTAGCCTTTTCTTCCTTGTAGTGGTTGAAATTTTACCACTTTGTTGCTAACAGGATTTGCACAGCCACTGTTGCACCTAAGGTCTAAGGCAAAAAAACTCCCAGCCATGAGAACTGTGGGCTTTGGCAGACTATTGTCGATGGTTTAAATTTTCTGTTGAGGATTAAACTCAAGTCTTCCTCTTATTAAAAATAATACTGCAGAATTATTTCCTATTTTCAGCAGTATAAATGCAGAATTATTTTGTATCATCAGCTACTACTGATCTGTCTTGCTAAATGCACTCCTTTCTGCACCTTACCTTTCCTAGTGCTGGAAAAACCACACCACAACTGTGGAGCACCTTGAGTTGTAAAGAACCTTTGGAGGTCATTAAGTCAGAACACTCTGCTCCAAACAGGGCTAGGCTGGGTTGATCAGGGCCTGTCCAGGTGAGCTCTGAGTAACTCAAAGAGCAGAGAATCCACGACCTCTCCAGACAACCTGTGCTGCAGTTCCCTGTTGTGAATTTTGGGGGTTTTTCCACCAAGTTTAATAAGAACCTTCCTTGATGCTAATTGTCACAAATTATTATCAAAATAAGGAATCTGAAAAGCTTGTTTTGATCAGACATAGCAAAAACTTCTGAATTATTTTGCTCAGTTGGGAGAAAAATGCTTAAAACAATTTAAGTCCCTTAAAAAGTATTAATAAAACCCATTCTTACCACTTTGGAGAGAAACTGGAGAGAAGGGGATGCAGCATCAGCAAATTATCCACCGAGTCTAGGCTGCTTTATTCACTGTGGAAGTACTGATTTCACTGCCATATTTGAAGAAGAGTTCTTTACTATATGTGCTTTTACAAATATGGAGCCTAAGTAGCATCAGTGCCTTGCATAGATTCCCACCAAAATAGAAGCCCTGTTGATGCTCTGCAGGTTGTGCAAGGTAACATCACATCCATTCATCTCGCCTCAGACAACCTGCTGGTCACTTTCCAACATTCCAAATTTCCTTTGAGCCATTTACAGAGGTCAAAGGTGGCTGTATTATGCCAAAAGCACTGTATGTTCACATTAAGAAAAGTCTCTCTCCAGACACTGTGACTGGTACATAAGTGATGTACTAAAAGTGCCTTACTAGTCTGTTACAAGCACTTGTGTACTTGCAATCCAGTAGCTACTTCAGATAATTTATTAAGACAATACCAAACAGATTCTGTCTCTCTTTCCACAGAAACATCTAAACTTCTAATTTTGAATTTAAATGCTAAGACTTACCAGCTCATGATCTGCAAATCACAATGACAGAGATGCTTTAAAATGATTTTATTAAAGTACATTTTACAAGATAGCCCACTTTGATTTGTGAGACAGGTAACCTAAAAAGTGCTTTCTGTGTTTCCAATGGATGTAAAACAAGATGATTTTCATTCTTTGAAGCTGTCACAAAGAACATAAAGAAAATGCCAGCAATATACTATAATTAAACAAATATGAGCAAGTAAATCTCAATAGTGAGTTGTATAAGACCAATAGTATTTCCTTGTTGCTGCAGTTATAACTTCTAGCAAGGTCACCATTCATCACCTGAAGGTCTCTCCAATAAGAATCTCAGCCACCAAATTATTAAAACACTGTACCTCCTTTTCATACAGTATGAGGGTAATGACAGCAGTATCAGTCACTGTTTCCTTTTTACCATTACAGACACAAACAGCACTGGAAGCTCCAGTCAGATTTAGACCACATCTTGATTCCACAACTGCCACCAACAAATACTTCCTTATAAAACCCCTAACATTAACTTGCTGCTATGAGCAGCTCCAGATCTTCGACTGTGGGCCATATGTGCAGGATGTGCTAATACTAAAAAACCCCTCAAATTAGTCTGTTGAACCAGCAAGTTTTGATCACTATTACAGCTGGAGACTTATGTGCTTAATTAGCTTCACAGATTCAACATTTGCACATTACAGAAGATTCCTTCATAGAGAAAACAACAAAAAAAAAGGTCACAGAACAATTATGTTTGTTTGTTGGGGCTTTTAACTGCTGGACTCATCAGAATTTCTTTTTCTTGTTTTCAGGTAAGTCTACTGTGTTTGTGCAGATTATTTTTAATAACTGGGTAAGCAATCACAAGAATTTGTTAAACTTTAATAACGTGACACACCATCTCATGTTACAAATGCTACACACAATGATACTGGTGGATGGCAACACACATCACTGCTTAATGAGTTATTTACAACAGGCCAGACAGTGTCTCAAGGGTGCATCACTTGAGGAGCCAGATCAGACAGACTCACTGAGTCTGATCAGGAGCCCTCATGCAGGTGTACCACTCTCACATTTCAGTTCCAAAGATGGGACAAGAAAAATGCAGAAGCACAGACCACAAAAGCACAGCTTTGCTTCCTTGGAAATGCACATAACAAGCAAATCCTCCTTAAAACCCCCACAACCTTATGTGACTGAGGTACTGCATCTGGAAGATGCACCCTAAGACCTTCTTTCCCTGCATTAGCACCTCCCTCAGGATAAAAGGCTCATCATTTCTGGAACAAAGCCACTTGTCTTCCAATTTCTATCTGTATATTAGGATAGATCATCTCAGACCTACTAGGAGTGTTGAAAATACGTTCGTTAATGCTTATATGACAGTTTCATAATTAGGTTTTGAAGGATATCTAAGGACTGTGAAAGATAACATCATTTTTTAGTTAGACCTAATTTCTGTTATCTCCTTTCTTGTGATTAGTCACCAGGTTCTAGCTCCAGAACTGTTCTGCAGAGCCCTGCTGTCTACTGTTTTGCTCTGTGTTTCAAAATAATCCACTTCAGCTCAGGTCTAGACTGCCACCATCAGCATTGCTACATACCCCATGAGGCAGCTACAGCAATGATTTATTAATCAATGACAACAATGTAGCAGAAGTGCTGGCATTATGTTTCTTCATATATATTAAGAGTTCAATAAAACAATCTGCTGAAGATATTTTTGTTTCTCTGATGTACAATGACATTCTCTACAGATAATACAGCAGATCACACAGTAGTAAGTATGAATCTCAGGAGGAAACTAGTATGCTTTATTTCAAACCTGTCAACGTTTTTCATGTATCTTCAAAGAAATTATTCATTGCACTTTCCTCCCACATATTCTCCAAATTAAATATGCTTAATATAGGAAATACATTCTAAAGGCTTTGAAAACAAAAAAATGCAAGTATTAATAAAGTCAGAAAAGCATGTTTAAGTTTTCTCACATCTCAGTACTTCTTCTTTCACTTTGCACAACACAGTGTGCTAAGCTAAGGACATCATTCCAATGGAGATACATAAACATTTGCATACAGTGACATAAAAACAGTTTCCCAGTGATTCTGAAAAAAATAAATGCAAACTCAGGGCACATTAATAACAATCTGAAGATTACTAATTAATGATTATACTTGCAAAGAGTGATGTTTTAAAACAAACAGCTACAGTCATAATTAATATGAATAGAAAGTATACTGATGAATTGATCATTTGTTGCTCTTATATATTGGCTAAAAATTGATGTGTTGCAGAATTACAGTTTGGAGTGGGGAAGCGTCCACTCTGTCAAAACACATCAGTACTCAGCAGCTATTTGTTTATTCTCTTGTTTCTGAAGCTGCAGAGAAAATTACCACCTGTATGTGGTAACTGGCAATTAAAAACAAACAAGGAAACAAATTAGCTAAAGTAACTGCTACCTTACTAAAATGGAAGCAGGCATTTAACAAAACATACAGAATAGAACTACAGCAACAAGTTCCTTCAGCTATCCTGTTTCTTTGTGCAGAACATACAGTATGGATGATGATGTTTCTGGTAGCTTGTGATGCATTGTACAACCATTATAAACAGTGACACAATAGGTCACAGACAATAAATAAGTAAATACTGTAGTGGCTTCAGAGTCCTGCTCTCTCTCATCAACATGATTCCATAGTTCCTGAGGTTAGAAACTGTTATGGCTTTAGATTTTAAGCACTCAAAATAGAAATAATTTATATGTGGGAATCTAAAGTTGCAAAACTTTATTACACTGCACTTGCCCGGTGCCATTTTCACGGGCAGTAACAACACTGGAGGCTCTACTGTTTCCAACACTGCCAAAACTGATACATCAGACTTCAAGAAGGTTTAAATATTTATGTCCAGAACTGTTATTTTCAGGCTTTGCATAGATTTAACTGCATTTAGTTTTAACTCTGGTAATTTCTGTGCACACTTTAAATTCAAGTATGCCAGATGTTTAAATGCCACAGAGGATTATTATTACTTATGTACTTATATAGATCCATTCCTTATGTATGCAGATGTTACCAAGAAAGTAGAGAAAAGACACTTCCAGAGGAGGTAACACCTCCTTCTGATGAGACTCATAGCAGGAGACTTGTTGATTCTGAGTTCTGTATACGACCAACTCACTAATTTCACAAACTTATATCTGCATTCTTATCAATGAACATATAAATTAAAAATGTTCAATTTTTGTAGGCTAAACTTATGTAATCATGTTTTTAAATGTCAGCTTTTTTTTTGAATGTTTGCAAGTCAAAATAATTTAGGACACTATACTATAAAAATTGTTAGTTGTTACATAGAAGCAAAAACACAGAACTGTTAGCAAAACCCCCCAAAGTGATAAAATAAACAAAACAAAACAAAAATCACAGTCACAGATTGGTTGGGGTTGGAAGGTGGTTCAACCCCCCTGCTAAAGCACAGTCACCCAGAGCAGGTTGCACAGGGTCACATCCAGACAGGTTTTGAATATCTCCAGAGAAAGAGACTCCACAACCCCTCTGGGCAGTCTGTTCCAGTGCTTGGTCACCCTCACAGTAAAGCATGATAGCAAAGAACACAATTCACACAGAATGTAAAAGGGAACGTGAGCAAATTAATCACAAAGTTTAAACCTGAGTATAAATATGAACTTAGTCCTACAAAATACCAAACCTAATAAACTTAGCTTTAAAAAAAACCCTCCCATTCGTAAAAAACATGAACTTTAAGAAATTACTGAATAATGTAACAAGGTGAAAAAAGAAAAGTGACAAAATAAAGGAAGCAGAGATACTGAACTTATTACCACTGCAGCATTTGAGCTTACATTTTATAGAAGCGTTACAAACTAACTTCACTGGGCACTACCAGCACTACACTTCTGGACATGCTCAAGTTAGCACCAAACCTTGAATTCTCTATTAGAAAAGAACACTTTGATCATCCCATTCCAGATTTATCATTTCGGCCACACTGTCCAGACTCCCTCTTTCTTTAAAATAACCTGTAGGACTGGACAGTGGATATTATGTTGCCTTTCAACTAAACTTCTACTCTCAATAAAACACTGAAGATTCACAACAGCTCTTTATCCAGAAAATTCTGCTACTGTTTTGCTGTCATATATGTCAGAGATGCAAGGTTTCTTCTAACAAAACTAGCTTTTCTCTTTTTTCCTCGTGATTAAATCACTATCGCCCTCTACTCAGAAGAACTGGCATCCTTTCTTCACTCTGAGTATGAAGAAAATACATTTATTGAATGATCACACAGTGTAGTCGTCCCATAACATTATGTGGCTTTTCAGACCATTAGAATAAATTCTTTTTACTTAATCTTAGCATGTTTGAGGAGCAGGACTTACAGCTACCCCACAGGTGTTTGAACTTACAGGGTAACGAAACAATGCAGGAGCTGCAGAAGAGTTGTGGTGCTGGGAGTAAAGAAGGACTAGGATTGGAGCTGGGAGTAGGAAACCAAATTAGATCTAAGTGAAGCACATAGTAATATGAAGTTCTATACAGACAGTTCTTGGTTACCGAAATACACAGCTGTGCCCCAGCCTATTGCACTGCACAAGGTGTCAGCGTCCTCCCTCCCTTTAATGCAAAGAAATTCAATTGCCCACATGAGATACTTTCAAGTTGATTTTTCAAGTAAATTATAGTGCAGGCTACGAAAACAATTTGTTGTCCCTGTTCTAACCATCGCTGCTTCTACCCTAGAACGGAACCAGCGCTGTCTGCGAGGAGCGGCACAAGGAAGGAGGCGAGCGGCGCTCGCCCTGGCACAGCCACCTCCGGGATGAGCCCCTGGCACAGCCACCTCCGGGATCAGCCCCTGCTGGCACAGCCACCTGCGGGATCAGCCCCTGGCACAGCCACCTCCGGGATGAGCCCCTACTAGCACAGCCACCTCCGGGATCAGCCCCTGCTGGCACAGCCACCTGCGGGATCAGCCCCTGCTGGCACAGCCACCTCCGGGATCAGCCCCTGCTGGCACAGCCACCTCCGGGATGAGCCCCTACTAGCACAGCCACCTCCGGGATGAGCCCCTACTAGCACAGCCACCTCCGGGATCAGCCCCTGCTGGCACAGCCACCTCCGGGATCAGCCCTGGCACAGCCACCTGCGGGATCAGCCCCTGGGCACAGCCACCTCCAGGATCAGCCCCTGGCACAGCCACCTCCAGGATCAGCCCCTGGCACAGCCACCTGCGGGATCAGCCCCTGCTGGCACAGCCACCTCCGGATGAGCCCCTGGCACAGCCACCTCCGGGATGAGCCCCTGGCACAGCCACCTCCGGGATCAGCCCCTGCTGGCACTGCCACCTCCGGGATGAGCCCCTGGCACAGCCACCTCCGGGATCAGCCCCTGCTGGCACAGCCACCTCCGGGATGAGCCCCTGACACAGCCACCTCCGGGATCAGCCCCTGGCACAGCCACCTCCGGGATCAGCCCCTGGGCACAGCCACCTCCAGGATCAGCCCCTGGCACAGCCACCTCCAGGATCAGCCCCTGCTGGCACAGCCACCTCCGGGATCAGCCCCTGCTGGCACAGCCACCTCCGGGATGAGCCCCTGGCACAGCCACCTCCAGGATCAGCCCCTGCTGGCACAGCCACCTCCAGGATCAGCCCCTGCTGGCACAGCCACCTCCGGGATGAGCCCCTGGCACAGCCACCTCCGGGATCAGCCCCTGCTGGCACAGCCACCTCCGGGATCAGCCCCTGGCACAGCTCGGGAATGTTCCCGGGGTCCTGGCGCCACCCAGGGACAGCGGGGACAGCTTGGGCAACCGCGACAGCGGCCACAGCGAGCCAGCAAAAACCCTTCTGGAACAGCTCACCCAGCCATAACAAAGGAAGAAAGCATATTAAACTTCGAAGAGAAAAAAACTCATCTAAGAGCTGTATGTTAAACTCTCATTTTGTGAGAGGATACAATGTATTTTACACAGTTTATCCACAATGAAGGGGATATAAGCTCTCAATTCAAAACTATGTTCTGATTTTGGGCAAAATAGACCTATATTCTATTTTTATTTCTGCTTGCTGATGTATTAGAAATGAGGTTCGTTTGACATGTTTATTAATGATTAAAACACAATGCGGAGTACTCCAGTGTACAGTTAGATTAACACGGTAGGAATAACTGAGAGCAGACTGCTTTCTCTTTGCAAGTACACCTAAAGAAAGGTAACCCTTCATCTAAGTAGTAATGTGATTAAAATATTCTGTATTTGCTAATGGGGACAATAAGGAAGTGGAAATCAAGACAGACAATTAAGAAAGCAACTAAATCCAATATACGAAAAAAAAAATCCTTAAAACAAAGAAATAAAAAATACAGAGAAAATATGAGATGGTGTACATGACCTAAAATTCAACATACATAAAACCAATAATCACAAACAGATAGAATGGTTATTACTGCAGTGAAACTCACAAAACTCATTCTGTAATATACACATGAGCTTATTGGGAAGAGCAAGTCAGAAGCTAACTATTTTTAAATCTGACATAGAATGCTAAAACCAGTTTTAATCATCACACATCAAACCAATCAGTTCTAGATTTGACTTTTATACATTTCTCTAATCATCACAATCATAAACATGCACAGCAATTCTATACAGACATCTATATGCATATCTGTTCTGTAAGTTTCCCCTTTATTGCAAATATTTTTAGACAGCAAGAACAGAAAAACAACCTGTATCAGCTAGAACCAACATCTTTCCTTAATTTTTCATTAATTTTCTTCACAGTAATATAACAAATCATTATTGGTACCTGCTCTGAAACAGACTATACACTAATATTCCAAATCAACCAAACAAAATGACTTCAAAACCCCCTAAAACACAAGTAAAAAAACCTTCCCACCAAAAAGCCAAGAAGAAACAGAACTAAACTGACCCCTGATGTGGAAGTACTTCTCTCAGGGAAAATAGCTCAGAGAGGAAGATAATTCAGAGGAAAACTGCATTTTCCATTTCTATTAGTATTTTTTCAATAGTCAAAAAGTAATGTTTTAGTCATAAAAGAACATACAGGACCAGTTAGAAAATGCAATTTCTTCTGAACATGAATTCTTTTTCTTACAGTTCTTGTCAGGAATATCTTTTGTGGTTAATTCAAAATGGTGAGGGCAGTTCATTTTCTCTTCTTTAAGTGTCTCCTGATTAGATGGAATGAAAAGGTACTTAGCCAAACATAGTAGAATTTGTTGAAGAATTCCCAAGCATTTTAACTGTCATATAAAGTAGATTTTATTAAGGAACAAAGGAAGTCATTAATATTTTAGTTTAGTAGTGCAAACTTTCTATTACTTATCTATTAGAAATAGCTCCACACGATTTTTTTAAAACTTGCAGTAACACCTTGCATCTGAAAACAGATTAAACCCCAAAATAATTATAAACTTAGACAGCATCAATTAGATAAAGTAAAGATATCTACTCCCTTTATAGCAGGAGTGCAGATTAATTTTAAAAAAGTTTTCAGAATTTCTGAGGGCATGAACCCTGGTTGTGGACTCATGGCCATAAAAAGGTGTTGATCAGTCTTATCCTTAAAAGTGTTTTATGCAGCCACATACTGCAGAGTTGCCTGTGGATTGGACATAATAATCAGCAGGGGAAGGAGAGCTCATTACTACAAGCTCTCCTTCCCCTGCAGATTACCTCAGCATGAAGCCATGTATCTCAATCAAAAAAGATTGCTACGGAGAGCTACACAAGATGTTTCCAAATCAGCTAGCTTGGGGCTCAGCCTGTAGCTGCAACCTTCTTTTAACCTTCAGAAAAGCAGAAGGACCAGGATGGTCTCTGAATATTAGCCATCTATAAGTTTAGAAATAAATCTCTTAGCAGATAAAAGTCAGCAGCAGACCTGGCCTGTCTCATGCTCACACAACTGATGCCCTGTGCAAATACATGGAAAATTCAGCACAAGATCTAATGTAAGAAGGACAAGGCAGGACAGTGCATGTGTTGGGGGCAGTGAGGGTCTAGGGGTGTCTAGCACATTGCAGAGTACTGAGAAGAATACTTAACATTTTGGCCTGTTGTATATACCTCTTTAAAATACTTCTCAGACACAAAAAAACTTTGCTGTAAGTCACCAACAATCTATGACTATTCATAATACCCAAATTTTTGACAAGGCTAGTGATGTCAGTGATGTCTTACAAACCAGAAATATGCTCTACTTGCAGGGTGTGGGGGGCAAGGTGTGTGTAAAAAAAAAAGAGCCAAAGATTCACATTTTCTGAGACTTGTTCAGAAAACAGTGTTGCAAAAAATCTGAAAATGAGAGAATCATCTAAAGAAACTGGAGATATGTTTACTGAACCAAACGTAAGACAGTCATAATTTCTTACGATATGTACAGAGAAAAATGGAACAGCATGGCAAAATGTAAGTATTATGCATTATTTCAACTATAATATTAGAATTAGAGACAGAATAAAATTAAGGCAAAGGGGGCAAAATGTAGAAGGCTGGTAGAAGTCCTTATGATGGAATTACTGACAAAAGAATACAGTTGCAGCATCACATTTCACATTGTTTGATGTTCTAAAATGCAGTAAAAGGCAATGTCTGCTCAAATGCCAACGCAGTACAGATTGTCATGTATTTCAACTATTAGTGACCATTCGATACAAATAATTGTACTGAATTGTATTTCATGGGTTATTAACAGCTGAAATTTCAGTTTGACCCCCAGTTTCCTGGAACATACTGCACCACATCTGTCCCCACTTTGGAAAGGAACTGCAGCTGATCAAGTCCCTTGACCTGATTTTGACACAAGATATCCCAGCCCCTATTGCTGTGTACTGACCCCTGTAAAATCAGCTACTGAGTGAATGTGACAAGGAACACAGCAATGCTTGCCTATCTAGATGAGATCAGACCTGAGTCCTTATAAATGATGTACCAGGCATTGTTTTAGCTCCACAGAAAGCAGTAACGCTTTCTGTAATGGGAATTATGTAGTCTTTGTTCTATCAAAATTAAATTTAGGGAGACCCTAAGAAAAGCTAAGATAGAGGCACTGAAATGAAGTAGATGTTACAGAAGTACAGACACAGGTTGCAGAACTTCCTGTTGCTGAGATGTGAGGTACTGCACCAAGAGGAGATAATTTGGGATTGGTGTTAGCATGTGAAAGCCACAGTGACCAGAAAACAGTAAAGTGCATCTAAGATGCCAAACATAAACTGATCATCTGCTAAGATCAGAATGAATTTTCTTTTTCATATTCACTGCTGCACACTTTGAATAATTATCTTCAATCGTGAGAAAACCTGCTAAAGTCCCTTTACCACTCATCACACAAAAGGCTGAACACTACACAAGGATTGCTAATTGCAGGGCCTTATTTACATGCTGCTAGAAATTGTTAAATCTTCTGGTGAGTGTTCCAATATATAGTACAAGGTTTCTACAAACCAAGTAAGACAGTTTTGTGACGGGGATTCTCAACATAATATTTATTCACCTTTGGTAGTAGCACACATTTTCTGATATTTATATTTTATTTAGAATTGTTAGACTTGAGGTTTTAAGTACCCTGGAGATTTTTCCTTAGATCAAGAAAGAAAACCCCTATTTTATTTATGTGATGAAACACAAGATATAAAATCACGCTATAAGGTACCTGAACGTAAAACAAAGCTGCTTCCACAACATGAAAACATTCTGGCCTATATTTTCCCCAAAATAAATAATCCCCACATAAAATAAAATTATACAGTGGAAAAATACCAAAAGCAAATCCCAAAACCCCCATGAAAGCTCATTACTCACTTGCAAC
This sequence comes from Aphelocoma coerulescens, assembly GCF_041296385.1. NCBI lineage: Eukaryota > Metazoa > Chordata > Aves > Passeriformes > Corvidae > Aphelocoma > Aphelocoma coerulescens. The sequence goes on from NC_091018.1 coordinate 14,988,596, forward strand.
TCTAAACAGATTCAACAGGTTCTTGTACTAACCTTGCACATCTAGTAAGACCAAAACAGCTTAAAATAAAAAAGCATTTAAAGTAATAACCCTGTAAAAACTACAATGAATTTAAATTCACATCATCTATTAATTTCTCTTCCTAATATGATGTTATATGAAGGACTGGAATGACTCCATCTGGAACATTTTGAACAAGATATTGGAAGTACCCAAGGGAAAAGAGGGATAATGAACCAGAAATTTCAGAAAATGGTAGTAAGTAAAACTAGGCAACAGTTAAATTCTATCAGCCATAAAATACTTCAGAATACACAACATTCACTGAAGGTATATTTAAAGCATATGCCAGAACTGTCTCTCATAAAAGCTATGTGAAGGGCTTATCATGAGAAAAGGATCACTTAACCCTGCAGTTACAGAACACTAAGATTACTTGTAAGGTTTTACCAATAAATACCCATTATTCACAAAGTCAGAGACCTGGACAAAAAAAGCGCCATAATTAATCTTACCTTTCGCTATAGGAAGTTCCTCTGCCTTTCTTAAGTATGGGATCCGCCCATCTCTTTCTCAGTGTAATTCCAGCAGATCACTCTTTCCACCTGAGAGTTCCTGGAATTGTTAAAGTAACTTTGAGATTTCTCATGGTTAAGAAATGTGGTTCAACAGAGCAAAAGACAAAACAAATGTCATCATTACTTTTCCCCTTTGTAAATACTACCATTTTTTTTCTTTTCCTTCTCTACCGCTTTTCTTTTGTTCTCTTGTGTGTCTCTCTTAACTAATTCCTTTTGGACTCCCTTTCTTTCTCTTAAATGCTGTGTGCATGGCAAAGCTCCCCAAATACTTGTTGTACTTACAGCCTTCGTCTAAAAGATATGGGTCTACAGGAGAGATGACTCTCCTGTGATTTTTATTTGGACACACTTTTTAAAATCTTCTATACCTGCAGAAATTCAGGCAGGACTCAACTCTTCAGCTTGCTGTGTCAGTAGCCATTTTTAGTATCACTGTCTGCCTTAATGAGGTCACTTTCATTTGTATACGATGGAAAATACCTTGTACGAACACGTTTTCACTGACATAAAATATATATAGGTTGCACATTAAAACTGAACACATACAGTGGGACTATACATCTATTCTAACCCTCTCCCTTTCCAAATTATCCTTTCCTGAAAGGTCTCTGAATTTTACTGTGTTCACTAGGCCCTCACACGTTGCTCCCTGTTGCCAGGGGTCACAAAACCTGCTGTCAGGCAGTAACTGCGCCCTTTAAAACGTTTGTATTAGAAAGATAAACCCTTGATGCAAAACACGCAATTGAACGGCAACAGGATACAGGTGAGACTGTCCTCAGAGAGTAGGGCTGGATGGGAGCATTTTGGGAAATTCTGTCCCAAACAACCTAGTGGCCAAAGAAAGCAGGGAGGTGAGAGACACTGAATGTTCACGTGCTAAATGACTTTTAGCTATGACCAGAGGCGCGACAGCCCTGCACCGCCCGGCCGCAGAGCCGGACAGGTACCCCGAGGTGCTGCGAACACGGTGCTCCCGGAGCAGGATGGCACCAAACCCTTCGCCCAAGCCTGGCAGCACCGCACCAGACACTCCCGGGCAGGGCACAAGCAGCTCGCCGCTACCCTCAGCGCCCACCGCCGGGTACCCGCCCCTCCGGATCGCCGAGGCCAGGCCATAACCCCACCCCTCCTCCAGGGACGGCCAAGACCCCGCAGGAGCGGCGCGGCCGCGCTCCTTTCGGCGCAGCCGGGCTCGGCCCCGGCCCCCGCCCCGCGCCCCCGCCGGCGGGGCCACCGCCTCCGGCCCGCCCCGCCCCGCTCCCGGCACCCACCGTCCCGGCGGGCCAGCGGAGCGGAGGGCGCGGAGCGGAGGGCGCGGAGCCGGCGGCGCAGGTAGGCGGCGGCCCTGGGGCCTCCATGGCCGCGCGGCGGCGGAGCGCTCCCCGCGGGAGGCAGCGCAGTGGGGCCGGGCCGCGCCGGGCCGCGCCGCGGGGCTCCAGCAGCTCCGGCCGCGGGGACAGCGCCTGCGGGAGGCAGCGCCTGCGGGGACAGCCCCGGCCGCGGGGGCGGCGGTTCGGGCGGCGCGGCCCGGCCCGGCCCGAGCCCGGAGCGCGGCGCGGGCAGAGCGGGGCCCGCGGGGGCGGACCCGCCCCCGGGGAGGCCGCGCAGCTCCCTCCGCGCAGCTCCGCGGCTCCAGAGCCGGGAGCTTGTCACGGGCATCGGCCGCTTCTGGAGGCTCATCCCCGGGCGTCTGTGTGTTTACAGGAAATACACGGCTTCTGATACGAGGAGCGCGATGAAATTCGGATGCCTTTCCTTCCGACAGCCCTACGCAGGGTTGCTTCTAAACCAAGTCAAAACAGTAGAGACTCGCTGGCGTCCTTTGCTAGCAGTCTACAAGAACCGCACCATTGCTATTCATATAGCTGTTAAGGACTGGGAAGATGATACGTGGAGAGAAATTATTCTGAATAGGTTGGGCATGACACCGAAACAACTCCAAGCTTTGTTGGATGAAGGGGAAAAATTTGGCAGAGGAGTTATTGCAGGTAAGCATTCTTTGGTTATATTTTCTGAGCAAACTTTCAGTCCCTTAACAGACACTCAAATACGTATATGCTTTATGTGTTTGCAGTCATTATGACATTTCTTTAACACGTTGAAGGAGTGGAGCGTGAGTTGTGGTGGGGGATGTATTTCAATTTGAATCAGGGGGATGGGAAGCAGAAGAATTAGTTTGTTAGGAACAATGCATCTAGCATACCAAGGCAGAAAGAAAAGGGACCACTGATAAGGGCAGGGGGAGTCTCGGACAGACATCCTGCGCTCAACCCAAAACTAGCTTAAACCAATCTCGAAGCTTGAACTCAGGGCAAGGGTACAAAGAGCATGCGCAGGGAGGAAAGGTGAAAGGTTCAGGATGAGGAAGATTCCTGACTCCATCGGAGGAAGACCCTCGGAGACCCCTACCAAAGCCACCAGACAACACTGCGCACGCGCAACGCGGATGTAAATGACTTTTGGGTTCATTATAATACGAAGCGAGGCTGGGCGGGGCTAGGTGATGAATATGTATAGGCGTATTGAGAAACTTAATGAATATGGAACTTGTAACCCGATAAATACTAAGCTAAAAGCAGCTGTCGGCACGCATGGTTTTGGAGGAGCTACCCCCATGCGTCCCAGCGCTGGAATAAACATACCTACTTTACTACTTATTCTAGTAGTGGAGTTCTTTTCCGCTCATCAAATTCCTGTATGTTTCAGCATAATACATGTCAATTCCACACTACTTGCATTTTGAGCTTAGGAACTCCTGCTGAAACCATTTTGCAATACTCATGGTCAAACGAATTCATGATGCTGCAGCGCTTTGCATGTCATTTTAGAGTATACATAAATAATTGCATAAATAAATGCTATTTCAGTTTTACAAACCTGCTCTGTTGCTTTTGGTTTCTGAGCAGTGAAGAAGTATCTGTAAGACACAGTGCAGAGGCAGTGATGTTTCACTGCATAACTTGTGCTGACATACAGCGGATGTTGTGCACTGTACACTTACGAAGTTTTTATCCAGCACTCATTTTGCACTATTTCCTTGTAGGTATCCTTCATTGTCATTTGAATACTTTCAGCTATTCTTCCACAACAAATTAATTCTATCACATACACTGAATGTTGTTGTGGTTCTACAGTGCTGAAAACTGTAGGTCCTACATAAAACGTAGATTTGCAGCCTTGACATAAATTGCATGCTTAATTGTGGAGTAGGTATTCTTTGATATTTAACATTTTTGATGATTAAGCAATACAGAATTGTATTGCTTAATTTATATTTGTGACATTAAGAGGCTTCTGGAGAGCAAGAATTTCCAAATAGTTTAATTATTTAAAAATATTAATAAAATAGTGGCTTCAGAGGAGCAGGGAGAGTTTTATGCTTTAATGAAGCTGTTCCAAGGCCAGATGTAGCCCAGGAATTTTGGTAGCAGCTGTGTCTCCTTAGATGCAGGCTGCTTTTCAAGGAATTCTGCACTGCTGGGTGGTGGTGATTTTAACTGTGCCCTTCCTCCTTTTCTTCACCCGCCTGAGTTGAGTCACATGGAATTCTGCAGGAAACAGCACAGGTGGGAGCTGTGCCTCCCTCTGACTGTGCTCTTCTGGTAACAAACTGGCTGTTCTCTGTGTCCTCAGGGAGGGTTACTTCTTGAAAACTTCTGTCTAGCAGATCAAACTGGCAACTAATTTTGTATTTTAATTTTAAAATACAGGATTAATTGACGTTGGAGAGACGTCACTATACCCAGAAAACCTGCCTCCTGAAGAGATTCTGGAGCTGGAAAACAAAGCTGTCCTCAGTAATCTAGAACAGAAATACTTGACTGTTGTTTCAAATCCCAGATGGCTCCTGGAACCAATTCCTGCCAGAGGGAGAAAAGGGGTGTGGCAGGTGGACATCCCTGAAGAACTGATCCCTTCAGAATTGTAGGTGTTGCCCCTTACTATTATTTTTCCTGCCTAAATTGTATTCAAGATGCTGACTTGTGAATTACATCAGCATCTTGTTTAGGATTCCCTTCCAAAACTGTTTGAAATGACAGATACTTTTGAAGAACTGCTTTTTTGAGGCAAAACAAACGAGATGTGTTTTTTATGACTATTAAAGGAAATTATTAATGTTTTTCTAGATTTTTCCTGTATAAACAACTAAGTAAATGCCGTTTTTTTAAATGCATGGTTATGGATTGTGTGCCAATTTAAATGTAAATTAAACTGATTTTTTGATACCGGCATCTCTGATTATAGGAAAACAGTGCTTAAAAGCAGGCTCCCACAATTAATTGGACATCTTTCCCAGACCACTCCTACTCCTGCCTTAAGATAGATTCTTTTCATTCACACTTCAGGTACACAAGATGTGCATATGAAGGATATAGCTCTGTGACCTGACAGACATTGTAGAAAGCCATTATGAAAAGGTGCTTGTACAAAATGAAATCGAACAAGTTATTCCATTTTTTTTCCTCTTGAGATGAAAAATACCAGTTATCTTAAAAAAAAATCTATTACTGAACTCAAGACAAGTCTGAAGAATTACAAATAATAGTCACTAAGTTTTGGCACTCTTAAGAGTATTTCAAAATTCACACCCTACATTACAGTGAAAATCCTTTTGAGTTTCTGGAGCAAGGCCACGCCTAGGCCTGGCTCTAAAAACAGGACAGGACAACTGGCAGATCATTTGTATTCAGACACTTTAATGGAGCACTTAGGAAACTATTCCTTTGGACTACCCCACCTCTGCCAGAGCTGTGGAAGGTACCTCGCACCCCCAGTGCTGGGGCCCAGTGCCTGTGGATCCACTGTCTGAACCACACGTGGAGCTGGGCCCTGACCTCCGCACAGGCCGAGGAGCAGCTGCTGCCAGCACAGCTGGAGGGGGGGGTGTCCTGGGTTGAGGTGTATTCTATTACCATCCTCATGAGCTGTTGAAATCAGGTGGGGCAGTGTTTCCTTGCCTCCTCCCCCCAGACTATCTTGCTGTTCATGGCCCATCATTGTCCTGCCCATGACTCAGAGATAACTCCCTCCGGACTATCTTCTGTTAACGAGCCTAATCAACACTTGGCCTCATGACTCATTACCCCATTGTGAGATGCTCCACCCAGAGGGAGGAACCAAGCATCCCATCCTGGATATAATCTGGGACTCTGAACACCAGAGACACTCTTTCCACTGGATTTCCAGAGGACAGGAGCTACACAGCCACCACTGGACCTTCTGAGGAAGAGCAGACCCCTTCTACTACAGGATCACCACTTCAGAGGACTGCAGCCACCATTCTACCAGACTGCTACCACCACCCTGCCTAACAGGGACTCAGGTTGTATCTTGACTCTGTCAGTATTTTCTTTTACTTTCTTTTCCTTTTCTCTAATTTCCATTAAATTGTTATTCTGACTTGGTGCCTCCCACTGGTTTGTTTTCAAACCAGCACAGGGGGAAGTGTCTGCAGGGCGGTGCTGGGTGAAGCAGCAGCAGCACCCTGGGCCCTGCCGTGCCTTGGCTGAAGGGCAGGCGCAGAGGTTGGAGCTTCTCCGCGTTTGTCTGAGCAGCAGCACATGGAGCTGTGTGGGCACCAGTGCCTCGGGGACCTGCCCTGGCATCGTGCTTGGCAGGTGAGGCCTTCCCCAGTGCAGAGCTCTGCCTGTTCTCCCTCAGACCTGCTGTGCACGGACTGCTTTCCTCCTGGGAACTGGTTTCTCACACAAGCTCAGCATCTGGTTTTCTTTTCGATGGTGGTGTGCAGGCAAATTGATGTCTGGTAACAATCCTGCTGATGTTTGATTTTTTGCACCAGAATACAATAAAATATATGTAAACAAAAAAAATATATAAGATACATAAAATAAAACTGCAACAAGATTTAAAGTGTGGGATGGGATAGTGCTAGGTTGTGTTTCAGCAGTAGCTGGTCCACAGGCAAGAAAAGGGAGCTCTGGAGTATCAGAAATGGAAGTGCTGCATCCAAGTTTTCCAGGCATACACCTTGAACACATGCAGAAATGTCCACACACTCCTTGCTCTTACTGCCCTGCTAACACTAAAGAAACGAGATCCATGGTATTTAAGCTACCTAAAATGTAGGTTACCTAAACATGGAGAGCAGCTGCAAGGGTTTGGGAATATGAGACAGCTGTTTTTATAAACTACAGGACTACACATTTCATAGACTCCATTTCTCTAGAGCACCTGTAAGTGCAAGGCACACTCTCAAAGCAGGTCTTCCTTCAGACAAGAAAATGTTATGCCAACACCAACAAGATCCTATCTTGAGAAGTTTAATCATTTACACTGACCAACACAAAGTTGGTAATGAAGACCAAGCTATGGTATTTATACCAGCTAACCAACAGCTGTGAAACCTACAACAAATGTTTCTGGCATAGACCACACAATGCAAGGGGGAACAGCTTATTAAATAGCCAGTCTAATGGGAGAATGGTACATGCTGCTCATGAAGAATCAAAACATGACACTGGAAGAGCAACAAAAACAACATGTAAGTCCCAAGCCAGCACAAAAGTTGAAATACTTACATGAAAATTTACATAGCTAACTCAAAAGCATCATGTAAGTTGCCATACATTCTACTTCCCCCTCAAAAAGCTTTCCAGTGTTGCCTGAGAAATGCAACACTTGTGCCTCTGTGGTTGAGACAATGATTGTGGCTGAAGAGAGAAAGAAGTAAAGAGATACTATGCTAAGGCATCCCAAAGCATTTAAAAGAGACACAAAAATCAAGTGTATATTTAGGACCTAAAAGACACCTGGAATAGCATAGGCATTTCATACAGGGTTTTTAAAAAAATACTTTTAGATAATACTTATACTGTACACAACAGGACTTTTAAACAATATATTACACTGCTAAAAATGTTCATATAAATACTATACAGGCAAGCGTGCAACCAACCTGTTAGGAAGGTTCACAAATTAGACAACCACATATTTCTGGAAAAGCTCTCAGATTATCTTCAAGATTTCTGATTTGTGTAATCCAAGCCACTGATTCAGCAATACCTATTTTAAAGGAATTGGGACAAGGCATGAGATGAAATACATCTGTCTGCTGATGACCAGTTCAAGTTTAATATGCTACTGTCATCTTAATCTGGCATATCAATGTTTAACTTGGGAGGTGGAATCACATATTTTCCAGGACTCTGTGTAATGACCACTCCAGTCTTTTTTCGAAACATTGGTGCAATTTTTGGCGGTTCGGGCAATGGCGTTTCTTCTGTCTCCTCATTATCTTCATGATGAAGATCATAAGAGATATTTCCATATTCTCGTAAGAATGGGAAAATTTCAAGCAGGAACTGGCAAAAGTCTTTGCGAATTCCAAACCACCCTAAAAGAAACCAAATCATTTTACATTATTCACAGAATGCACACTTAATTAAATAGACTATTTAAGGTCTGTTGATTGTTTGCATTTAAGTAAGATTTGTTATTGCTGCTTCTCAGAGTTCCTTACGCTTATCATAACATTCCAGTTCAGGTTATATACACACAGACACACATACAGTGTCTGGACAAGAATCTGCACAGTTCCATGTCTGCATGTGCATGCCTGAGTGTATATCCATCTGTATAAATTACAGCTACACTACCCCAGCAAGAATCCATTTCGTTTCACACATTACATGGTGTTGGGTCACATCAGTGCGGAGAAGAACACAAAAGATTTTGCATCTCAACCAAAGAAAATAGTGCCACAGGGGAGGACACTGTAAGCACTGAAACCTTACTACACCTGCCTGAAAACAGCAGTAACAGAAAAGCCATTTTTGAAAATACAGATCTTAATAAAATACATTGATTTTCAATCTGTTTCCAGGATTCTGAAATACTTACAGTGATTGCCTCCTTTTTGTCCAAATGTTGTTGCCATTAATGTGATCAGTGAAAGCCAGAGAGGAACAAATATGGGAATGAAAGAAAAAGAATTATGCCCATCCAGTCTGTGTACTAGCAAGATCTAAATGGCAAAAAAAAAAAATACAATGTCAGTTTAATTGCAATACTCACTTTAAAACTGCTTAAAGCATATGCTGATCTCAAATCTTTAACTTCACACATCTGTAAGGAAAACATGGCCTTCACAGAAGCAGGTATAGTTCCAATGTGATGCAGATTTTGCTTGAGAAACTTTAAAGGAACATAGAATTCTTGTTTGTGTTTCACATTTGCGGATAATATTTTATTCCAAAACAAAGAGCAGCATTATCATTTCAGTAAGTCCAAAAATCATCATTCATTACTTACTGACAAAAGAAGAAGACACATCAAACTCATTGTGGCATTCCCTACCTCAAATGTGAGCAGTGGCACTACAATTGTCATCCAGCTGACAGCCATGGTGATGTGTGTCCTCCTCTGCTCAGCGATCACGTCCATGGAACGCAGGAAGAGCACGGACCACACGATGTAATAGAGCACCACGAGGCACAGGAAGGACATCAAGATCCACAGTGGAACACAAACAACCTGAAAGAAAGACACATTTGATTTGTTTCAGTTGTGGGTTTCTTTTAAATAAAGTGAGTCTACATATTAAGTCTAAGTAAGAAAATTAATTCTTTAACATAATGTCTAACAGAAAAGCATCTATCTCATGTGTGTTCTTTCGAGCCATATCAGTTCAGGGGTTCCTCAGCTTCTAAACCCCATCAAGCTGAAACACTTCAAAATTCAGGCAATGTAGTTCAACTTTAGTAAGATTTCTGTGATTTTGTGTGGGCTCAAACTGTACTTGAAATTGATTTTAGCAAGTACTTCCTACACTATATACCTTACTTTAAAGGGTTTCAATCCTTTCTCAAGTTTTTTTGACAATAGAAAGGACAGACATAACCATGCCAGATTGTCAGTTTTATGGTAGTTTACAAAAACCCAGACACAGAAACAGCACTTTTCTATTCTAAAGGCACTTGGGAGAGGACATCTCAGCAGTTCTGACAGTGATTACTTGCACAGTAAGTGGATTTACATGCATGGTAACAGAACAAATAAAATTAGTTATTTACCACACTGTATTTACCAACACATTCTCTAACTCACCAATCATTTTCATGGCTTGTTTAGTGTTCCCATAGGGAACTCTGGGTGAGGATTTCTCTTTCAACTGCTGCTCAGAGATTAACTGCAGCTGATGGCACATTCCCTCAGAGGATGAAGTGCCCCAAGAACAGCCTCTGATTCCCATGACCACTGAATGTGAATCCTTCAGTGAAGGACTGCTAAGTGAGCAAAAATGGGATCAGGGACTGATCACATATTAACTGTTCCCTAGAATAAATATCTTTATGAAATTCAGCATTTAAACAAAGATAAGAAAAAACCACTTATTACATACAAGCCACGGCCATCTGATGATCTCATCTAGTCTGAGTGCAATAAATATGAACTGTAGAATATTGACTGAACACAAGATTTCCAGCTAGAAAAAGAAAAAAACATTAGTTAACTCTTAGTATGATAAACTTACTTCCAGGATAACCAATGAATCTGTCAAAGCACTTCTCTGACCCCATGCTTATCACTGAAATATGAAAATTCTTTTGCATTTACATTTTCTATTACTAAACATCCCTAAATTTGTGTGGGTGTGATCCCAACCCAATAATGTAGAGTCACCTGTTTCCAAGATCTTCCTGGTATTAAAAAAAAAAAAAAAAAAAAAAAGCCACTCAGAGTGATTAGAGAAATAAGAAAAGCCAAACTAATCAGAGTGAAAAAGCAAAGCATCAGAAAACAACTATAGTCTTCATATAAGAAATACTGCTAAAATTAAATTAGGTACTAAAATGACTTTCAATTTAAAATTAGCAAAATTCATCTTTTAGAGTGTCTATAGTTTCAGTAACGGACAGAACTACCAACAGTCCAATTTAAATGTCCAAGCTCTATCTAGGGGAAAAACGAAATAGATGGAATATTAGAATATGACATCCACATTCAAATAATTTACTGTATAATTGAGAGATATTTTAAATTACACTGAAGATGTGGGCTTAGTGGAAATAGAGAAAAGCAATACTTCTCATTAAAATGTTAGTGAAAGATTTTCATGAGTCCTGCTTGCCACTATGAGAAACAGCCTTTCATTATACTTTTAAAAAAAAGTCTGTGTCTAGCTTGAACAAAGCGAGACAATGAAACACCATCAGGCTTGGCAAGATTCTATTTCTAAAGTCTATGGGTAGCCCTACAATGGGTAGGATTTTCAAAGACCACAGAATTATTATTTGAAAAGTCTGACTGAAGCTTGTGAATGCAAGTTAGAAACATTATACTCATTTTAATAAATTTTCACTAACACACGATTGTGTAGATTGTGATCTGGATAAACACCTTTGAAAGTTACAGTACAGGGAGTCAAAAATCCAACAGGCAGCAGGTGCTTGCCAGCTTCAGGGACCACACCAAAGTCTCCACTGTTGAACTACAAGTTACTTTGAAAAGACTGAAAAAGTAGATTTAAAATAATTTTGTACGACTGGCTTTCTCTAAAGAATAAACCACCAAAAAAACCCTACATTCAAGTGTGAGACCAAGCAACCAGACAGCTGCAAGAGCAAAGAGTAAGAGAAAAATATAGAAATTGGAGGATCAATTGCTGTAAATAATTTTTAGAATCAAGTTAACATATGAGATCTATATGGCAAGTGCATGTACATTTGCAGTGGCTCACAACTTAATGAATTCAACATGCTTTTAAATAAATAGTGCTTTACTGACTATAAAAATAGTGTAACACAAAAAAGGAATCTTTTCCTGAGCCCACCATGATACAGAGACAAGAACCCCAGCATGTACTTACTGATCACCTAATCAGATGCAGAATAGGAATGAGCAGATAATGTATTTCAGATTAAATAGTTATGAAAATAATAATAGATTAACAACTGCTTTGATTACTCAAGTCAAAAATTGATGTCCTGGACTAAAGGCAGACCCCTCATGTTTCTAGCAAATGAAAGGGAAATAATGAAATCTTCACAGAGTAAAAAGAAGAGAAAGGAGAACAGCACTAAGTGAAGATGACTAAGAGTAAAAAAAAAAAAAAAAATTAGTTGAGACAGCTGTTGCCTTTTATGGATTCCACTTTCTTCTGCCAGTACTTAGCAGCTGTGCAGTCATCTGTAAATCAATGGGCAATCAAGCATCATCCAGTAGAAGGCAAGCACTTCCACACAAATTTTACTTTTAGCACTGGTTGACTGGTAATAGAACCCTGCAAAATAAAATTCTATTGGCAAATGTTTCAAAGTGAACTTAGGATATCAGTTTACCAGCCATCATAACAATCACCTACAAAAAATGTTTCTCTCTCATGAAAAACTCTTATGCTAATGTTAGAGAAATAGTCCCTTGAAATTAAAATACCTGAGAACGCTGAGCCTCATCTAAAAATCAGATTTTTAATTGTCATGGGGTAGTTTGAGGACATCGCAAAACAAAAAACTCCTTAAAAATCAGTATGAATTCTAAATGTATTGCAAAATGCCACAATTGTGGGAGCACCTTGAGAATCTTTCCAAGGTTCTTCCAAAACCAAAGGAACTTAGAGAGAAGATAGAGGCAGAAAATAAAACCCTAATGTTACCTACCATTCACATTCCCAAATTAAGGACTAATCACATGGATTGTGATATTAGGACATTTTCAGCCCTGATTACATAGGGCTCTGGAAATTCAATTCTGCCTAGAGACAGTGCTTGCAATCAGTGGAATTTTTTTCTGTTGTTTCCATGTAAGTGTCTGGTATTGGTCCATATTGCAGAGTTCCTGGCGAGTTATTTTAACAAAAAATAATAAAAAAGTAGGTTTAAAACATGCTGCAATTTGGTAGTTAAAAAAACTACGTTATAATATAAAAAGTTATATTATTCCTGATCCTGATTTCACTCCCATTTGCAGGTGAGTGCATTTGCAGGTAAGTGCAATTAATTGGACTGATGTAGTCCTCTGTGTTGTGCTTTCCTGAGAGACAAACTGCCACAGAACTGATCCCAAGTTCTGCAGTGCCGTGACTTTTACACATCACAAATGAAGCCTCACCTCCAGAGACCTGTCGTGTCGAAATCCCCACACACAAGCTGCAACTGAGACTGGAGACACAAAGAACAGTGGCATGAAGACCAGAAGCCAGAAATGGGTTCCTCTTTCAATCCTGTCACACACCAGGACTTCAAACATCAGCAGTAGCAGGTGGATGCCTACTGCAATCAACATAGCTTTGAACTCCACACAGGTTTCTCCTTCTGCTCTGAAGAGAGGATAAGGAAGAATTTACTTGTCAGTAAGAAAGCACATCCTGCAAACATTCCAGGACACCTGCTTGAGCTTCAGATATTAACACTTGTTTTTAATAAACATAGACATTATACCCATTAAACTCCACTCCTGATGACCTAATAGGATTTCTCACCCATAAAACTGAACATTGAAAGTGTATTACTCAAAGGGTGCAGTGGGATTTTTACAATTTGAAAATTTTTTAAGGATTCCACAGCTGGGCAGATAAAACAGGGTTTCTTCGCTACTGTATCAACAGTCAGCTATGATGCAGGCTATCAGGAAATAAGCTAAATTTAAAAGGATCTGTTTGATTTCTGCACCAGCATTTACTGAATCAACATATTTCCCCAAAATTTCTTTATTTACCTAAGCCAGAGTATTGCAACAGATATTTTCTGTTACTAGAAGTAAAATGCCTGTAAAATGACAGCACACACAGAGCTTCTCCCTACACCAGCAGACCCATTAGTAGAAGGGGCAAACAAGACCTGAACCACACAAAATGTGCGTGTACCAGGAGATCTGTACACCCAAATTTTTCATTTAATATTCACCATGAACAGAAAAGACATTTATTGCGCTGCATTTAAGGTAATTTTTCTTTTGCCCTGAGATATTCAAATTTGCATTCTACTCAAATTACCAAAAAATTCAACACTGATGTATTTAAAGATGTGAAAGTCATTTTGCCCTAGACTGACAAGACACAATGTCCTCTCTGCTTTGCCAAACAAACATCATCAACTTACCGATACTGTGGGTTTCGGGCCCATACCCCTGTTCCCACTGAGGCACCAACAATCACCATTAACTTCCACAGCCATATTGGAGCAAACACAGCCCAGTAACTCCACTGGATTTTGTCATCCAGACGTAGAGAGAGCAACACAGAGAAAAGCAGCAGGCAGGCATAAATGAGGAATTTACTATTAAACAAACGAAAAAAAATCCAGTCAGGAATCAAGGCAGGCAACTTCACATTAATTTTGTAGAGGACAACAAAATCAGTCACAGCTGAAATGTCATTGTGATACTTCCTAACAGAAAACTAGTCAAGCTTCTTTACAAAGAATCTAATATTTCATCACAGATACACCATATATCATCTCTTTTGCTTATAAAACCATTGCTTCAAGGAAACACATCAAAAGCATTTTTTCATAACAGTCTCAGTGAATGGACTGAGATAAATAGTTCCCTTCCACAAGGATCCAGTCAGGAGCTATATTATTAGAGGCTCACAAATATAACAGCTGTACATGTTTTTAAAAAATGTGTTCTGTCATACAAATCAAATGAAATAGTTTTTGATATTCAAAATTGAGTTACATAATTTATGAAATTTTATCCACACCACTTTTAACTAAAGGTTAAAAGTTATTACGAATTGTAATAGGGCAGACTTCAGAGAATTTTTTTTCTTAATATTTACATTCAGTTAAAAAAGCAATATTGTAGGAAAGAAAAACCCAACAGGCGAAACTTTTAGCAAAGTTACTGATTGTACACTGAGGTTTCTAACTGGAATATTGAGGATGGTGCTTACAAATTTAAAATAGCTATATTGATACATATATATTTATAACATAGTCAACTTAACAATGAACAAATGTATCTGGAATACTTGAACAGTGGCACTGCAACTGCTTGTATCACCAAAAGTCAGACAAAATAATTACATAGCAGGTGATTTCCTCACAGGACAGGAAGGAAAAAGTCTCCCACCCACCCACCAGAAGCTCACAGACTGCTTTATAAAACACATAATTAGGCTTCAACATTGTTTTAGTGAAGTAATCGTATGTATTTTAAAACATGGATAACCTAAGGAATAAAGCAGCAACAGTCAGGAATACTACCATTTCTCCAACAGCACAACTCAAATTACACAATTTCACTCACATCAAATAACATTCATCAGATCAGCATTGCTATGTTTAGATATCAAGCTGTTTTGACTCTACTCACAAGTGCCTCATCTGCCCCTTAATAACGAAATGCAGATTTATTGTATCAGCATCTCCCTGCATGCTTGATGAAACTACCTCGGGATAGGATGATATAAACTTGTCACACTTCATAGCAACAAAGAGATGTCTCAGCATCTCGGCTAGTCATCCTTTTTCAACATACAATATTTGTGTGATTTGTACTTTGCCTGGCTCCTAAACGAACACAGCAGTGAAATATCAGGCTCGCCGAGTGTTCCAGGTGCATCAAAACACGACGACAGCCGCACCAGTGCAACATTCGGTTTGCTCGATCATCACTCAGCACCCAAATAAGCTGCAAGCACTGCTCTGCAGTAACAAAACTTTATAAGCTTCTAGGACTTCTGCTCTTACTTTTCCATTACTCCGACCACACATATTTCAATTGTTTATTTCAGCCTCTGCAACAATGCATTTCCTGAAGCTTTGGTTGCCCTTTTGTTTGTCTAAACAACTGACTGAACACAGCCTGCTGTAACTGCCATCATGTAAGGCCTCTTTCACGTGCAAGGTTTTTCCAGGACTCTCAGCATCTCAAGCCACCTTGTACAACTTACCTGCAGACCCTTCGTCTGTGGTCTTAAAATACCTGGTAAAACCCGGTAAAGCTTAACTCCTTCTCTCAGCTCCTTCAAAAGTTACACGTTCGTACGTGCTTGGAGAGCCAGCAGAACCCCAGGTTGCAGTGACCATCACATTGTTAATTTTAGGGAGCCCGAAGGAAGGGCTGGCCTTGCCGGTGCTCCCCGTGTGACCCAGGGTTGTTCACACCTGCAGACACGGAGCCTCCGCCGCATGGTCAGAGCCTGCGCGGGGGGGTGCGGAGCCTCCGCACCCCAAAGCACCGCGGTGAAACACTCAAACACCAGAAAGAGTCTGGGAGTAATCTGAGAAAGTTACACAATAACAAAGCAGATGACTGGAAGTGGGGCTGGAAAGCAGATGCAGAGCGCTCGCATTCCCAGCCCCCTGACCGTGAACCAGCCGCGGGGAGCACGCACCGACACCCGGGGCGCTGGGAAGGCTGGATTCCATGATCTCAGAGGTCTTTTCCAACCTGGTTGATTCAGTGATTCTGGGCAGGAAACTGGCCGGGAACGGCGTGCTCCAAACCCCGCCCGAGCTCGCGGTGCGGAAGGACCACCCGAGGCCGCGCTCTGCTCCAAAGCTGACGGGTCCCGCACCCAGCGCTGCTCCCGGCCGGGCCCCCGGGCTAGCCCTGCTGGGCCGGCGCTGCCCGTGCCGCGCTCACCTGGGGTTGAAGTCCTGGAAGAAGCCGCGCAGGTTCATCGCGGCCCCTCTACCAGGCGCTCATGGCGCGGCCCCGCCACCGCTCCAGGGCCTGGCCTGCCCGGGCCTCGCCGCCGCCCCGCGCATGCGCGCGGCCTCTGCCGGGAGCCGGGCGGGCCACACAGTGCCGGGCTTCGCCAGCGGCCGCTGCGCATGCGCGCCGGGCAGGGCGGCGGCTCTGCCAGGAGGCGGCGGCGCAGAGCCGGGACGGGCGGAGATGGGCGGGGCGGAGCTGGGGCGGGGCCGGGGCAGGAAGGGGCGGGGCAGAGCCGGGACGGGCGGAGATGGGCGGGGCGGAGCTGGGGCGGGGCCGGGGCAGGAAGGGGCGGGGCAGAGCCGGGACGGGCGGAGATGGGCGGGGCGGAGCTGGGGGCGGGGCTCGGGCAGGAAGGGGCGGGGCAGAGCAGGGAAGGGCGGAGATGGGCGGGGCGGAGCTGGGGCGGGGCCGGGGCAGGAAAGGGGCGGGTTTGGGGCAGGAAGGGGGCGGGGCTGGGGCAGGAAGGGGGCGGGGTAGAAATGGGGGCGGGGCTGGGGCAGGAAGGGGGCGGGGTAGAAATGGGGCGGGGCTGGGGCAGGAAGGGGGCGGGGCTGGGGCAGGAAGGGGGCGGGGCAGGGCAGGAAGGGGCGGGGCTGGGCAGGAAGGGGGCGGGGCTGAGGGTCGCTAAGGGGCGGGGCTGGGGCAGGAAGGGGCGGGGCAGAGCTGGGGGCGGGGCTGAGGGGCGCTAAGGGGGCGGGGCAGAGCTGGGGGCGGGGCAGAGGGTCGCTAAGGGGGCGGGGCAGAGCTGGGGGCGGGGCAGAGGGTCGCTAAGGGGGCGGAGCTAATGTGGGGGCGGGGCTAAGCCGAGCGGGGCGGGGCAGTTCCTCCCCGGCGCTTTCGCATTACGGAGCGTTTTTTCCTCATTTCTGGCCCAAACTCGGCCTCTGCGATTGTGAAGCCACTCGCGCGGGTCCTGGTGCTGCACGGCCCTGTACAAGTCCCTCTCCAGCTCTCTCCGAGCCCCTTAGGCAGTGGAAGGTGCCCTAAGGTCTCCCTGGAGCCTTCTGTTCTCCAGGCTGAACAGAATGTGGATGACAGGTTCACAATCTCTGAGCAGCTCTGGGACATTTCAATGTCTCAGTTAAATCCCCGGGCGTTTAGGGACAGCTCTACAAAAAGTTGTCATAATCCAGTATTCACTGAGACATGTTTCAAGTACAAATTTGAAAAAACCCAAACAAACTATGTATGTACCTTCTTGGAGACAAAATTCTGGGTACTAAAAATCTGCAGCCAAGCTAGAAAAGGCATAAAAAGAATCAAGGTGGACTTAAGTGAAACAAATTGTGGTCAGAAAGGAGAGAACTGGGCTTTCTATTGTTTGAGGTTTTTTGTTTGTTCATTTGTTTAAGTGAAAGTAATTAACTGTTGGAACAAATGACCCTGAGAAACAGGAGATTTTTCATTTTTAAATAAAGTCCGTATGGCTCTCTGGGAGATAGATGCTAATCTAACTCAAGTCGATGAGTGTGACTCTGACAAGACTTATGAAATTCTACAGCAGATCAGGATACCTTACACGATGACTCCATGTCAGGGTAGATTATCTGGTGACATTTTTTTTAACTGAAAATCCCCAGAGCTCCTCCCTCAGGGTTATATTGCAAGTGAAATGCTAACTAAAAAAAAAAAAAAAAATCAATCATGTCTTAAGCTTCAGCTTTTGCAGAAAGCTGAAATTAAGTAAATGGTCTAAATCTTCCACAACCTGCTAGCAGGACTGGTAATTTATACCAACTAAGAAGTTAGATGTACATGCAGTGTGATTTGTTAAATACACAGCTACACATATCCCTTGACAGCACTCATTAGTTACTACAGATCTACCCAAAGATGTGATTCATCTAGAGATATTCACTGGCAGAGTGTAGATACAACTGTAACACCACGGGCAAGAGCACAAACAGCTGACAGACATCCACACCAGGAGCTTTCTACACCTTATATTCAACTGATAAAGCACGGGCATGTCAGAGGCCACAAGAAAGCAAGGACATGCCAGCACAAGGCATGGCAGTGGGGAGGGTGTGAGGAGACTGGGGAGAAATCAGGATAAGAGAGAAGCAAGAGCAGATAATGGAAGAAATGGGAAGGAAAGGATGAGGGCTAGACACTCTTCAAAGCCCGATAAGATGGAAAAGGCCACAACAGGACCTGTGCCAGGGCAGTGAAAAAGCTTGTAAGGAACCAAAGAATTAACAGGCTTAAAAAATTGGAAACTAGAACCTTGGTTTTCATTCTGCTTTTGAAAAAGTTGAGCCTCATCAGTTTGGAAGAGAGAACAATTATGCATAATGTATTTGTCCGAGATAAAATACATCTACTGCAATGCATAAAGAAGCTACTAGACAAGACAGTACCTGTAAGCATAATCTGCAGCCAGATGCAATCATAAAACAAAATCAAAATATTAATAACAAGGAATTAGCTTGAGAATTTTTAATAATTCAGAAGGCTAATAAAGCAGCTTGGCATTTCTAAGAATATTCATGAAGTTCTGTAGAAGTAAATTAAGAAAGATATGTTCTGCAGTTACAATGTTTGGCTGACTGCCCAGGCAGCAAAATAGTTCCTATGAGGGATAAAGAACTAGGAAAGAAATCCCTGGTTACAGAAATGAAAGCTCAGGGAACATCCTTTTGTACTGGTGCTTCAGGAGACCTAGAGTTAAATTTTTTTGGTTTGAAGTCAAACAATAGCAAATTTTAGGAGCTTTCTTATATTTTTTTGGTGGTCTCAGATTTCCTGATTGCTATGGCCAGATACTACATGTGATGGTGCTGGGGAGAGTTAGAGAGCAAAGAAAACCCAAGCTCTTGTCTAAACTTAAAGACTTAAAATATTTATCTTAGGTTTACATGTTATAGTAATTTAAGGGTAGGAGTAGTAATATGGGCAGCAGATAAATGAAGCAGCAAGTCATCTGCTCTCTGTTAAGACTTTGTGTCTACTGATGATCAAGACTTGAATGCTGGGAATGGAAGTGAATCCCCTGAGACAGTTTATGTTGGAGACCAAACACACATTTTGGTTTTACTCCACTTACCTATTATCTCAAATTAGTTCAAGAAGATGTATATATGGTCTCTTTTATAGTCACTGCCATTACTGCTTTCATAAGCCATCTACTTGTATTCTTATTCTGCTTAAAAAATATAAACTAGGACCATCCCTATCCTTGACAGGCCAAAGTTAAATGCAGCAAACAAAACCTGAATCAGCCTTCTAATCTGAAAAGCTTGTTTTTCTGTTGACAATCAACCTTGACTCCTTTCTAGCATACCATATAATTCACATGTCCTATTTGCTTTATAGACTTCTCAAAGTGCCACTGTTAGGTGGCAACATTTAAAAGGAGGACAGCAGTTCAGCAATAACTGACTGATGTGGCTGACAGCAGAGTCGTGAACTGTTTTTAGGATCATCTTTCATGGTCTATGACAGAACACCAAATTGTTTACAAAAACAAATCTTCAGGTTTGAAAATCCCCATTTGAATTTCAGTTGATTTTACTGTAGGCCTTACTGTTAGCATTTAATCACAGAATAAAGAGTTTGACCAATAATTGACAAAGAAGAGATCATTCCGTCTATCATAACATCTTTATACCAGCCAGTAATTTTGCACAGTTAAGAACAATAATGATCTAATATCTACATGTGTGTTGTTGTCATTGGCATTGCACACAACTTCTTGGTTCTGAAATGAGGGCCTTCAGTTTCAATGAAAATTTCAATAATTTCTGCAATAATATCGTTTTGTGTCCTACTTGGGAAGTTAGTTCAAGGACAAAGGCTTTAAATCATTCTATTTGCTTCTCTCTGTCAGATGTTGTGCCTCTAAATTACTGTCCTCCAGCCTGAAACCTATTTGTAGAGTTGTAGCAGTTCAGCAAGTTGCTGTTTATATTAATGCCAGCTGTGACTGTGATGTGAAGCAAGTTACAATGCTTAACCACGATGAATTTCATAGGCTGCTCTGCCAGCTGGATGCTAGAAAATGCATTGTTGTGCAGCTGTTTGGCCTAACCAGGATTTGACACAATGATTTGACATCACCTGCAAAAGATGTGTCTGTTTATACTCTATGTTTCCATCTTAAACTGTTCAGCTGGTTTTACTCATTACTTGTTCTCCTGTTGAAAGGAAGCTCATTTAAGCAAGTCGTGTTCCATGCCCCTCTTCTTATGCAGTCTGTGGGGTTCTTCTGCCTCACCACAGCTTCAAAGTAGTTCATTTTTATGTTGCTCTACCTGAGCTTTCTTGCACAACTCTTTCTGTTCTTAGTAGCTGTTTAAGATAAAGCATGAAAAGAAGGCATTGGATCATTGTTCTATAAATAAATACCATCAATTTCCTAATAGCAGTGATTTATCAGAGCCAATTTTTTCCTTCAAGGCCTTCTTAATTCCTTTTTAATTTCTTTCTTCTTAGTTCCTTCCTTCTTAATTTCCTTCAAGACTTTGATGGAGGATCAGGTCATGCATATTTTTTGGCAAAATTAATATATTGTTCTATTCTTAAATTCCACCCAGCACAAAACATGACTTATTTGCAGTTACTTATTTTCAGCACTATTGAGCTACATGTTCCAGATGAACACTAAACTTCTAACTATTTACATTACTGTTTTTTTTGAGTAAAGGCACCTAGAAATTGTACCTACAGCATTATTCAGATTAAGAACTTTAGTACTGACATGGGTCAGGTGTTCCAAGAATCTCAAGGATCTGTGTGTCTGGATAACACAGACTTCAAATGCAATTTCTGTTCATGACCCCTCTGGGCATCTCTTGGAAGTCAAGTGAGATAGAACAAGATAAATGTTTAAATATCTCCAAATTAAATAAGAGGTTTTGGATGTTGGACACAAGAGGTGAGTTCCACTCAGGGTGCCTCGCAGCAGTGTAATCATTTGCAGCAATGTTGCACGTGAGTTACAGCTCTGGCACCCTGATGTACTAACAGTGTGTAACACATATTTTAGCCAATGATGCAAGACAAGGATAAATCAGGCTTCATCTTATCAGTAAGTGGATATATCATAGCTCCTTTTGCAATGCATTCAGGGAAAAGCATTGGGTTAAATGTCAATATGACTGTGGCAAATTTACATGGCTTTTACAGAGATAAAACACTTAACTGGCTACTTGCTGCATTTTATTCTGTGACAAGGACTTACATCTCACCACATTGAAAAGGCACACAAAGATATCCAAAAATAATACAGCTCACTTGAGTCTCTGATGTTTCAGCCATAAATAAGAGACCAATTGTTAACCAAATGGGATGGGAGACAGGGAATGAAAGTGAACAAGACCAAAGGAGATTAGCTTTTTTTTTTTACCTTTGCTTCAGGTCTGAGGTCTAGCAAGATGACACTTTGGAATCATCTGGGAGCTGTCCAATTTAAACATTAGAGAAAATCAGAAAGCTTCAGCTCAGTGGTCCAGAGAGGAGTGTTGGATTACCAACTCTATGCTTGCAAAGGATGACTTCAGTAAGAGGACAGCATGGGATGATTTATCTTCCCTGGGCTTTCAGCTTTACAAAAGTCTACCAGCCATTTGGATTTTAACTTGTACTGTAGTGAACATGTGTATATCTTACAATGAAAAAAAAACAATAAAAAAAAAAGTATTTTAAAGTATAAGTATTCTCATATAGCCAAGCTGTGCAAAGCAACCTTCAACAACAAGATTGCATGCTGCTTTCTCCCATATATTTCTGCAGTAATTTGGAGCTGTCTAGTGAAGAATCATCTTGGGTATGATTTTGCTGCTGAAGGTGAAAGGTGTTCTGTGAAGCAGTCAAGGAATTTCAGGAAGAGAAAGAATGATCTTCCCTAAGGCAATCAAATTTTACCTTGTGTCTGTGAGAGTACAAGCCAGGCTTCACTGGTCCTTTTTTCTCCTTTGCATTCCATACCCACAGGGTATCTGATGGAGATCCTGGGACCTACTTCACTCACACCTTCAGCAGTGATGAGCAGCTATGCTCATTCAAACCTCTATTACAGGGTTATTTATGTAACAACAGTAAGTTTGGAAAATCAAGTTCTAGATACACAAAATAAGTGACCAGAACTTGGGTCACAATCTGTTTGTCTCCCATTTCTCCCTGTTCTGTAATTCCATCCTTTTATCAAAGGGATGAAATATTCTTAGTGAAGAGATGAACACTTCTGTGCTCCAAGTATTGAAACAGCATGATAGCCTCCAGCTGCCTCCCCACGCCCTGGCCTGCTTCCAAAGGCAGACAGGAGCATTGCCCAAGAGGCAGCAGTGCAGAAGGGGTAACCAGATCACAACTGCTCACTTCTTAGCAGCTTGGTTCTGTGCTTCTCTTGAGATTGCCGGGAGCAGCAGAAAATTTTGCTCAGCTGAGGCTGGAGTTTCTGCTGAACATGTGCAAAGTGGTTTCTATTAATTTATTTTTAAAAGCAGGTTCATAAGATTATCACCTTCATGGAAGTTGACAGCAAGATCAATGCTTATTTTTGGTTGCAAATCCTTATAAAATTATAATTTATATTCAGTTTGACATTGGTTTTCCTTCTAATTTCTGATGGATATTTGGAATTTTCATATCCTGCTGCTCCCTGCCATCGCTATGGCTACCTCCTCTCAGCAAATCTGTTTTCCAAAGCTTATTGCCACTAGGGCATTTCATGGTACATGTGAAAGTCCTTTGCATAGAAAGTGATCAGAGACATTATTCACTTGAACTAACACATACTAGAACACATTTCTCCCTTTGTGGTTTTTACGTGAACCTTTTGAACCATAAAATATTATTGACAAATTATAGGGAAAAGAGTGTTTGGAAAGGACATACTAGTTTGAGGTGTTCATCAATCATCTCCTGCAAAACACCTTTGAGTCTCACTGACTGAAGGGAAAATGATGGTATCCAGAACAGACAAGTTACTTTGCTGAAGTGTCATGCTTAAAAGTGTAAACTCAGCATGGGGCCTTTGGGCTCCAGTACCTACACTTATTATGGTAGGAGATCAAGGCTGCAGGTTAGACAGAAATAATCTCTGGGTTTTTCTGCTTTTGCACTTATAAAATAATGAAATATAGAATAATTATTTTAGTAACCAGACACAAGCTATTCCATCCTATAGTCGTACTCAGAGTAGTACCAATTCCTGAATACATTGTGGATTATATCTTGATATGTTACCTACTGATTTGGGAAAATTACTGTGGTGCTTCTCAAGGACCAGAAGGCCCCCTGTGGAGCTTGCTGTATACTGAGGTC
Source organism: Aphelocoma coerulescens (assembly GCF_041296385.1). Taxonomy (NCBI): domain Eukaryota; kingdom Metazoa; phylum Chordata; class Aves; order Passeriformes; family Corvidae; genus Aphelocoma; species Aphelocoma coerulescens. The sequence goes on from NC_091018.1 coordinate 15,012,073, forward strand.
ATCCCTGGCATGTTGATGGGATGCTCCTGGAGGTATTGGCCATTTTCAGCAGTGTTACTGATGAGTAGTTGTAGATGACCTTGTATGGTCTTACAAATCAGAGTTTGGAACATACTAACATAGTAACAGAACCAGTGTCCTACTATGTACACAGTAAACTCAGAGCAGTGCAGGAAATGTCTACAGTGGTTGCGAGAAAAATGTTTTTGTAGTTCTGAATCTTTTGCCTCACAGTTCTGTTCCCTAAGGTGAACTGTGAAGAAAGATAGTAGAGAAAGGAAGACTTTGATCTTATCAAAAAGACACTGTTACACACTATTAAAATTGTTAGTTCTATGTCTCTTGGTCTTACTACTCTTGTTTTAGTCAAGCATGATACAATGTGTCATTAAAAGAATCCTCATTAGCAAGTCCTTGCTAATTTCTAAAACACTTTATCCTAACCTTGAGCAATTTTTATTTCTACTTTGCTCTGCCTAGTTACAGATCCCTGTTTGTCCTCCCCTGTGCTTCCACCTTCACGACACTTGCTTTGCATCCCCCAGTTTGCACATATATGAGAGGTAGAATTTGCCCCTTTGCAGGAATAACTCCTCTCATACTTTGTAAGTAGAATTACACTCAGAAAACATCACCTTAGTCAGACCAAAGTTAGTCATGTACTTTGGTGTCCTTGTCAAATTACTAATTGCAAGGTTTTAAAGTTTGAAATTGAGAGTTGCTTAACAGAAGAAGGTGACCTCCCTGTTAGCAATACCTGGATACTGATGAGCTTATTCACTTCCCCTCTAAGGCAGCCATAGACAGGGGAAGAGAGGGTATAGAGGAAAAAGAGGGAGTAGATTTCACTATTAAAAATAAATGGGGGACAGGTTATTTTGGAGTTTTTAACAACTGCATGTTGTTACTATGCTGAGGATGCCATTCAAAACACCCTCTAAAATCTGGAGCAACTATTAATCCTGAATAACAAACAAAACAGAATTTGTAGATGTTTAAATAATAGACCAACCCTTGCCAGCTATCCACATTAAAGAATTCAATAGCCTTACATGACATCTTGTTTACACAGGCTTTCCTGTTTGGGGGCCTTATCTTTTTATTGCACTCACCATGTAAATTGAGAAATTGCCTGTGTCAGGGCTTATGTGCATGAAATTATTTCTTATTTCTGCACCGTGCTTGCCTGCCTTCACTAGGTATTTGGGACAGTGAGATTTCTTTGAGCAGTACCTCAGTTGTAGGCACATTTCCTGAACTGGGTGTAGGGAGGGTCAGGAAGAACTCCAGTTCCTCAATCCACCCAACTCTTCTCTGGCCAGCACATCAGAGCCGGAGCAGCCAGTGTCTAATTTGCCATGTTTATAGGCCCAAACAGGAAATGTGAGAAACCAGGACTGAGGTGTGCCTTTAATTCATTGCTTTTGGTGATGATATCAGCATCTATCTTACCAACTGTCCAGTACTGAGAAGTCTAAATAGTATCTTAGAAACAGTTCTGATGTCCTTGGGAAAACTCACGGTGTGAGATCACTGACCCGGGCCTTGGGGACAGAGGGAGCATGCTGCAAGTGAACAGATCTGCATGACTCACTTCAGACCTAGAGAAATGACTGTATATGAAATGAAGGCTTATAATGAGTATTTTTGGATTAGTCATGTTATTAGTTAAGGTCTACAATGTATTTTCTAGTGCACAGCTCTGCAATTCAGGCTGCAAGGATGAACTACAATGACACCATCGTATCATAAGAATGTTAACAAACTGAAAGCCTATGCAGATGCCTCCGATACAATGTTTTTAGCTTACCCTTGAGTGCTAATGTTCACACATGGCTTAAAAAGTATGATTCTGAAAAAGGGTTTGATTCTGAAAGTACAGCTATGGAATTCTTCAAAGATAAAAATGCTGTTTAGAGATATATCAATATTATGTCTCAGGGGTTCATGTTTGCTATAAGTATTTCACTTCCTCACCATATGTGCCAGAGGAGGATACAGATATTAATGCAGATGTTAATATTTTTAACATATCTCTCTCTCATTTTCTTCATGGCAGCTTGTAAAATTTTCTTCATGGCAGTCCATAAAATGAAAAGGAAAACAGTGCTTTTTTGATAATAATCAATTTAAGGATAAATAAATTTGCCAACCAGAGGCCTCCTGTAGGGATTAGTCACTTTCTATAATTCATGAGAATTAAATGAAAATTGATTTGTGATTACTTATATTGATTCATTGAAAACTGCTTTGCTCTTTTGGAGTTTGAGTAAACTGTCCACAGTGCCCAACCATTTGTGAAAACCTGGTTTCTTAGAATTTACTGAGTGATGCATAAAAATTCTTTAGACTTGCTTTTGTGCCAAATGCCACTTCTGGTGAAATTATTGGGGAACATGTGCAAGGGCAGGTTTCACACGTGAAGAGTCGAGACATCCTTCCCAGGCAGAGCTCAACACCTGGGCTATTTTATACTGCCTGACCATATTCACAGAGTCTTAAAACACACTTTATCTTCCTTGTCAGAGGAAACTTTCTTGGACAGCATACCCAGGCATGGACATGATACTTTATAAGATCTACTATGGGTCTGATAGTACAGCCATTTCTTACAGAGTCCTATGAGTAGGATTCTTCCCAGTAAAAATATTGCTGTGCTGAATTTTTACCATGTCTTAATGTGAGTGTGTCATAGAAAATAGTTGATTTTAAGATATTTAGCTGTTATATTGGTGGCCTCGCCTACATTGCTAACACTTGTGCAAGCACTGCTGCAGAGGCCCCAAACTTTTGGTATATGCCTTGGCATACTGGTAAGCTTAAAATGGATTTGATATTCAATGGTGGTGGTAGGTGGAGAAGGCTGACATTCACCCTGGGACTTCCAGCAGAGTGACTAAGAAGGAGTGCAGTACAAGGTATTGCCACTTCAGCCAAGGCTTAGAGTTTAACCTTTCCTGTGACACTCCCAACTCATCACACTGCATCCAGCAGTGGTTTAGCCCAGCAGCTGAACAACAGGCTGCTCAAAGGCCCATACATCCGGGGTGGAGTGGACAGCTGAGCTGTGAGACCAGTTTGTCCAAGGTCTGTGATTTCAGTGTCTGCAATTATTCACTGGCATCATCCCAACTTGCTTTTTAGCACCAGAACTTGTGTGCTGTTTGAAAAAGATTTTTCCTCTGTAATTTGTTCTTCTGGTGGACTGAACTTAATAAGACTGCTATATACTCATGTTAGGCAAACCAGGAAATTCATATCAAGTACCACTTAGTGTATTTGCATTTGAAAGAGGCAAGTGTTATGGTAATTAAATGCATGTGCAATAGAAATAATTCCTTGGCTTTTTGCATAAAAAGTCTCCAAATGAAGAGAAGTGTCACTTGGGGATGCAATATTCAATACATTTCCAGCAGCTGATCCATGCTAGGAGAATTGCTGATACCTGTGAGAGATACTGCTTATACACAACATTAATTCCAAAATATGCAAACATCAAATATACTGAGTAATATTCATGAGTTGATTGCATGTTGTGTGCTCAGTAGTAGCTGAACTTGTAGTAACAGTCTTCTTCATTTGATTCAAGCTTTTCCAGCATGTGCAGGAAGGAAGTGTAAGATCCACATAAAAATAAACTTCACTGTAATAGTTTAGAGGAAGTACACGTGCTTGAATATGTATGCACACTCTGTGTAATACACAATGTACTGCACTTTTGAGTCACACGTCCCACTGAACAATAACATTCTGACAGACCATTGTAGCCAGCGTTCCTGGTAATCTTATGGTGAGTGCACACACAGAGCATTTGAGGCCTCAGGTATGAATCTTTATAGAGCAGAAAAGCAGATTATTTTTTATCCTATTCTCTGTGACGAAAAAGTGACGAATGAGAGCATTTTTGTCTTGGAACTTTTATATTTGATAATAAAGAGGAACCAATAAAGTCCTGAAGCACAGAAAGAACCAAATTATAGATTCCCATTAGAGATGCCTTAGTTTTCTGTAAGTGGGACTTTTTTCTCAAGTTGTTTTTTGGGCTTTTTTAACAGTCTGGTCCCAAAGATAATAATATTTACCAGTACATTTCACTGTTAAACTTTCATTTGTATTCAAAGGTGCACCTATCACTTGCTAAAATAGAAAAATGCACATATCCTCACATGTATCAGAGTGGTTTTCACATTCAAATGAGTGCATGTTGGCTATTTTCAATATTGGTTGTCATCAGTTTACCTGTTAAATGTGTAGGATGCCATAGTCACAGTATTTTAATTATTTTAAAATCTTCCTGTGAGCAGCTTTATTATATGTCTTGGTCTTTGATAATCTTACAGTTTTGGGAAGCATCTGTGTAGTTAACAGTGAATTTATTTTGTACAGGAATACTGGCAATAAATCTATTATCTCTACTGCAATTAAAGATAGAAACCATGAAAAATTGCAGAGCTTTTAATAAAACTAGTTCTTAAAAAAACTTTTAAGTGTTATGAGGAGCTTTTTAGCTTGTGTAACTTTTCATACATTGGCGACTCCCTCGCTCCGCAGAGTGCACACCCCGCAGACGGCCTGCGGGAGATCGGGGTGACCTGAAATACTGAACGTTTGTTTGAAAACCAAACAGAGTGTTAACTGATTAACAAATAGGATTGAAGTATTCTGACACCTTCTCTCAATACTAAACCTTTATTTTCTCATTCCTCGATGTTATTTCCACGAGAAAGAAACAACGTTGAGAATAGCACTGAATAGCACCAGGGAGCTGCTGCGGGTGCTGAGACTCGTGCAAGAACAAACGCGGACAGGAACCGCGGCAGCAGCGCTGCGCCCCGAACACCCCCGAACACTGGGTGCGCCCCTGGATCACAGAGCCGCTGCTCCGGCCGGGCTGAGCCCCCGGATCACAGAGCCGCTGCTCCGGCCGGGCTGAGCCCCTGGATCACAGGGCCGCTGCTCCGGCCGGGCTGAGCCCCCGGATCACAGAGCCGCTGCTCCGGCCGGGCTGAGCCCCCGGGTCACAGAGCCGCTGCTCCGGCCGGGCTGAGCCCCCGGATCACAGGGCCGCTGCTCCGGCCGGGCTGAGCCCCCGGATCACAGGGCCGCTGCTCCGGCCGGGCTGAGCCCTTGGATCACAGGGCCGCTGCTCCGGCCGGGCTGAGCCCCTGGATCACAGAGCCGCTGCTCCGGCCGGGCTGAGCCCTCGGGTCACAGCCGCTGCTCCGGCCGGGCTGAGCCCCTGGATCACAGGGCCGCTGCTCCGGCCGGGCTGAGCCCTCGGATCACAGGGCCGCTGCTCCGGCCAGGCTGAGCCCTCGGATCACAGGGCCGCTGCTCCGGCCGGGCTGAGCCCTCGGATCACAGGGCCGCTGCTCCGGCCGGGCTGAGCCCTCGGATCACAGGGCCGCTGCTCCGGCCGGGCTGAGCCCCTGGATCACAGGGCCGCTGCTCCGGCCGGGCTGAGCCCTCGGATCACAGGGCCGCTGCTCCGGCCGGGCTGAGCCCCCGGATCACAGGGCCGCTGCTCTGGCCGGGCTGAGCCCCTGGATCACAGGGCCGCTGCTCCGGCCGGGCTGGGCCGCTCGTTCGCTCGCGGGCCCGCGGCGCCCCCGCGCGGGGAAGGGGAAAGGGAAGGGCCGCTCCCGGCAGAGTTCAGGCTCCGGCGATGGTTCAAGACACCGCCCCCGGGCCACCTCTGCCCGGCCCCGCCGCCTCGCTGGGAGATGGCGGCGGCCCGGCTCTGTGTGTGCGTGTTGCTGTCGCTGCTGCGGCTGCCCCGCGATGCCTTCGCGGCCGGCGCGGCGGCGGCGGGGCCCGGAGGAGGGCGCGGCCCCGGCGGTTCGTGCTGGCGGCGGGGCCTGGGCTGGGGGGAGCGGCCGGCGGGAGGCCGGGGCCGAGGGGCTCGGCGTGTTCCCAGGGGCTCGGCGTGTTCCCAGGGGCTCGGCGTGTTCCGAGGGGCTCGGCGCGTTCCGAGGGGCTCGGTGTGTCCCTGGGGCCGCTGCGGCTTCACTCGCCGGCAGCGAGCGGGTCGAGCACGGGCCCAGCCCCCAGTACAGTCCGCCGCCTTGAGAGGGCGTTTTAAAAATACGTGCGTAATTAATTGAAGAAAAAGTGTTTTATCTCTTCGGAGCAGAATTATACAAGACAACAGTGTTGTTAATCTGTGGTTTAACACCCCTCTCAAAGCTTGCAGGCTGTAGAATTAGGTAGTCGGTAGACCTATAAAATGCCTCATTATTTTGCACCACCCTTGTTTAGGCAGCTGCAAGGAGATGCCGTCTGTAGTACCTGGAGAAAGTATCAAGGGTGCAAGCAATGAAATAGGAAGGGAAATGAAAACCACTGTATTTCTGTCTAGGTCAAATAAGAATTTCTGTCTTTGAAAAATTAATCCCTTTGTTTACATTCCCTTACAAAGATAATCTTGCTCATTTTATTAATTTTTTTGTTCTCAGGTGTATTTCAGGGTTAAAAACTGATAAATAGGCATGAAGTAATGTCTGCTTAATGGAGCTCAGTTTAATTTATTTCTAATTATGTTTCTTCATAGATGGCATGAATGTCTTGTTTATAGTTGTGGATGATCTGCGTCCTATTTTGGGCTGTTACGGAGATAAGCTTGTGAAATCTCCCAACATTGATCAACTTGCTTCTCAAAGTATGGTGTTCAGCAATGCATATGCCCAGGTGAGATAAATGACTTAAACATGTTTTCTCTATGCAAAATAATTACTGGCTTTATTACAGTAGGTGTTAGGCAGGCCAGTGGAAGAAGCAAGTGTTTATTAACTTTAAGTATTTTCAGTAGGAAATAAGTGATTGGGCTGAACTGTAGTGTGTGAACCTATCTTTACTAAGGTGAGAAAAAATGAAAACAGGGCATTTAAATTATGGTATTTGTGTAGCCCTTGGAGGAGCAGAGTGCCACTCAAGAAGCATTTTCACTGTTAGCAGCCAAGCGCTGCTTAAAAATGCCATTTTACTAAATTAGAATTCTCTTTTTCTACCCCTTATAAAAGGTTGTTTTACTTTTTAATCTTTTGAGGGAATCAATTCTATAGATTGCTATAAAGGGCCAGTTTGTGTGGTAAGCATCATTCTAAAATAGAGGATTCAAAATCTCACTAATTGCTCTTCACTTGACTACTCTTCATAACATGTCTACATTCCCACGTTTCTCTCTGCTGAGAAATTAGAAGTTTGTGTCTAATTCCAGCTAGGGAATAGGACTTCAAAGCAATAACTCTTGGGTTTTGTCACCCTCAAGCAGAATTGGTCAGGCCTCTGGACCGTAACCCAGACCTTCTCTGATTATCCTTTCTTTATTCTTAAGGCAGTCCAGATCAACTAGACTTTGGGCTTTTATCAGCACAGTCCACCTGCCACTGCTGCTTAATTCTGTGTGATGTGAGCAACCAGATTTCAAAAGCACTGCCTTTATGGAACCTGACTTGCTTTTTTAAAAGCTTGCAGTTTGGAATTGATATGCTTAATAAGGATACTGTTCATTCCAGCTTGAAGAGATACGAAACTTTCCCTGTGATTCCTGAGCTTTCAGATGGTTATGGCCCAGCTAGGCCCGTGTCAGTTCATACATGTGTTTTGGTTTTTGTTCCAAATTTCTCTCCTTGGCTGTCTTTCTCTTCAGCAAGCTGTGTGTGCTCCCAGCAGAGTGTCATTTCTCACTGGCCGCAGGCCTGACACCACCCGGCTCTATGATTTCTACTCCTACTGGAGAGTCCATGCCGGAAACTATTCCACCATGCCCCAGTATTTCAAGGAAAATGGCTACATGACATTATCTGTGGGGAAAGTTTTTCATCCAGGTATGGTTTGTATTGTCATTTGCTTAACATAGAAGTACTTGATGTGTATAGTCTCACAAACTTACATAAGTATTGATGTGTGATTCTGGTCTATATTAAGAACCTAAATCATAGTCATAAGCCAGATTTTACAGTGGATTTCATTAAGTCTCAAGGCGTTAGGGATGAGTGTATTAGATTACTTTTATCTAAGGGGTATTATCTTGTCTGGAAATTGTGAGAATAAAGTCTAACATTCTAAAAATACATCTGGAAGTTAGGTATCTGCTACAAATGAAATGACTTGTTGGCTTAGTTCTGCCTGTACATGCTTCATGTTTCCTAGTAGGCTGTGAGTCTATGCTTCAAGTTCAGTAAGAAATTAGTTCACTAGTTAAAAAGCAGTAACACTACTGAGTTGAAACATACTGTAATACTGATCCTCTTTTTGGTAGTTCCTTATCCTAGAACTAAATTTGTGTCGATAGATAAACTTTCAGTTGATAGTAAAGCTAATCAAGGATATGCATGAAGACTGTTACTAATCCTGGGTTTTTTAAAATTTTTTTAAAAATTTTTTTTTTGTTTGTTTGTTTTGGCTTTTTGGGTTTTTTGTTGGTGTTCCCTGAAGTAAGGCTCTTCTACAGGCTTGAGTCTCCATCACTAGTAAAAGGTGTATTTCAGGGAAAAATGTCTGTCTTAAGCTTTTTGACTTCTATTTCTTGGTTATCTTTTCCTCAGTTGTCAAAGATTCATTTGAAATGTTTCTTCATTTAGCATATTTGAAAAAAAAATGAACAATTGAAGACAAGTTAAACTTGTGTCTGAGCTCTTCCTGGTTCAGTGACCTATTAGAGAATTTCTAATACCTTTATCCGTTTCAGGGGTTTCATCCAATTACAGTGATGACTATCCCTACAGTTGGTCTATTCCACCCTTTCATCCTTCAGCTGAAAAGTATGAGAATGATAAGGTAAGTGTGATTTGTGGCACTCTAACAGGGAAGGGTTTTCAGGATATAACCACGCTCTTTGTGTCAAGTACAGGCTGTGCTCTGTGGGTTTTGAGGCTGCACGCTTGTGCAAGAAAACAACTAACCACTTCAATGCTTTATTTCTTTGCTTTCTAAAAGAAGGCCTAGGTTATCAGATGTGTGTTTTGTTGATCAATGTGCCCATCCTGCAGATGTTTTAGGTATTTCTAAATTGGTGTTTGGAAACTTCAGTTGCTGAGATATAAGCAAGCATGGTCTTAGTTTGTTTCTAGGTCATGAATTCCTTTATCTGAAAAGTGCAGTTGTCAACTTGCACCTGCAACTGATCTGGCTTTGCTTTAGTTAGTGACAAAACGTTGTCAGTAGTCTTGGTGAACTTAATGTGATAAACAGCTCAGGACTGAGTGAGAAGGGGCCATAATTAAAATAATGTTTGAATCTGAAATTTTATAATCTGATCCAGTTTTCTAGAGTGTTTGTTACTCTTAAGTGTGGCACAAAAGAATCTGATTTATCTTTATGCAAACATTGCATTAGCAGCATGTGTTGGAGTCTGTACACTGCCCAGCAGGAGCTGCAGTCATGAGGGTACAGACAGCCTTGGCAGTACTTTGGTCTTAGGTTTACTGCTGGAAAAAGACTGGTTTTAACAACAGCAACGTTTGCATCCGTGACATAAAGAAAAGTATGTTCATTTAGCAACCCTCCCAAACACCCTGCTGAGGCCACCTTTCCCTGGCAACTGTTAAGTCTAATTTATCTCTCTTCACTGATTACACTTCAGCCACTGCTGGCATTTGCTCAGAAATTAAGTCAGTAGCTTCTAGGCAGCTTTCTATGAACTCTTGGGATCAGAAGGAATTAAAATGCATATATATAGGGTAGCCAAATGCTGCTGCATCTCCAATAGATCAGAGATTCATCATAGAAGCTGTGGGCTTTTGCCCTATGTGACTTCATTTGGGCTTCTACCCAGAGGATTTAGAGAGGATTTCTGCATTTTCATAGGCATGGAATTTGCATTCTTTTGTTGGTAGAAACAAATTGGTTTTAAGGTTATGGAACAGAGAATTTTGTCTTTGCATTTAACAGAAGTTACTGAATTTTTTTTTTTTCATGAAGACTTGTAGAGGAAAAGATGGGAAACTTTATGCGAACTTGGTGTGCCCGGTGAATGTGACAGAAATGCCTGGGGGGACTCTGCCTGATATTCAGAGCACGGAGGAGGCCATACGCTTACTGAACATCATGAAAACCAGCAGGCAAAAGTTCTTCCTGGCTGTTGGTTACCACAAACCACATATCCCACTGAGGTACCCACAGGTGAGGAGACTGGAGCCTGCAGGAAAGGGAACTTAAGACAAATGTTGCTTTTGCTTTTAAAAGCTGTTCCCACAAATGCTTTATTGCTGTTTCTGGAAAGCAAGCTGGAAACCAGCCTTGATTTGCTGTAACTTCAGGAGTCACCTGTGATGCATTTCAGAATGTTTAATGAGAATGAATTATGATTCCTCAGCCAAAAGCCAGGCTTCTACCACCATCATGCTGACTGCTACTGCATGGAGATGGGCTCCAGCTTGATGGAGTATGACATAATGAGGCCTTACAAGATCTTGTATTTCATTCCCTGTTTGACTTGGTGGCACAACTCCTACTGATTTCAGCGAAAGTGGTGTTGGAAGTGTTGTTTTGACATACAGGAGGCTGGGTTTGGGTACTTACTAGCTCAGTATTTTTGAGGAATTGTTTGGGGACGACTAGTGTTGCTGTGTTTCACGCTCTGGCAGAAGAGGAATGAAGCCTTGTAACCTGTAACGTTAAAGGGTCCTGTAAGGGAGAATGGTTGCTGTTTAAACACAAAATTCGCAGTATGTGTTAGAGGTGAGGACAGTCTTTATCTGTGTTTTGTGTTGTAAAGGAATTTCTCAAGTTGTACCCCTTGGAAAATATCACATTAGCCCCAGATCCCTGGGTGCCTAAGAAACTACCTTCTGTGGCGTACAACCCCTGGATGGATATCAGGCAGAGGGATGATGTGGAAGCATTAAATGTTAGTTTCCCATATGGACCACTTCCAGATGATTTCCAGGTAAGCTGTGAACACAGTGCTCTGAAGTCAAACTGCCTTCACTTGTTCAAATGCGGGGGAGGAGTTGGCTGCTCTTGGATGCTCCCAGTTACTCAGCAACTGACCACTTGCAAATATTATGAATTCCCTTGCATGCTGTCACCTCTGTCTCTGTAGGCAAACCTTCACTGTCACTGCAGTTCAGTTTGCATGTGAGGGAATGTATGTAGCAGCTACCAGTGCTGTGTTTGTATTCATTATCTGAGTCTGTTTATCTGTTTCAAGCTAGCACCCAATGTATCTTCTTTTGCAAGACTTCTCCTTGAGTCTCCAGTGCTTATGCCAAAATTAGGTGCACTGTCTAGACGACGAAGAGAAGCAGAATGGATTGGTTTGCAATGTTTTGCTTGAAAGCACTTCTGGGAGGTGGAATTTTCTAACTGCCCCCTCCCAGTTTACCTTTTCTGGGACATTAACTGGGCTACAGACAATTAAAATTAAAGCTTTACAAGTAGAGTCCTTTAGTTCTTTTACACAGCCACCCCCTGGTTCTGCTGGATGTGTCTGGGGAAAAACTTTTTTTTTTCCTCTCCTGTTTTCTTAATTTGCAGCGACAGATTCGTCAGAGTTATTATGCAGCGGTTTCTTACCTGGATATGCAAGTTGGCCTGCTGCTGAATGCTTTGGATAATGTAGGATTCTCAAATAACACAATAGTAGTTTTTACTGCTGATCATGGTAAGCATTTAAATCTTTCTCGAGCTTACTGTTAAGAACTTCATTGTACAACTCAGTGCTGGCATATTAATCCAGTGTGTGTTCCTATAATGTCCAGCAGAGCTATCATACCTTGTACCTCTGGCTTTCTGAGACAGATTGAAGGGACTGGCACTGACTTCTGTGGCTGCACTGTTCTGTCCCCCCACAGGCACTTTAATCAGGTTGAGGATTGCTGGTGAGGAATGAGGCTGCCTGTCAGGACACGAGGCTGAGCTTGCTGTATTCCCACCCCCTGCCCAAGGAGTGACTCTTGCTGGGAACAGTGCTCTGAAAGGAGCCACCACTCCTCCCCCCTTACCATTTGTAGAAAGCCATCTGGTGCAGTGGGTAACAGGCTTTCTCATTAGCTGCTCAAGTGTGTTTTCTTACACTTGTCATTGCTGCTTGCAGAGCATCTAAACTGGTAGGGATATGGTTCCCTCTCATGACTGATATCCTGCACACTCTGGATCCTGGTGGTAAAAAACTTAATTTGACTTGTGGGACAAATACCTCAAGCATTTAATGCTTGTTTCAATACTCTAATATTCATTAAAATAACCCTATCATGATCCCTTTAATTGGGAGATGTCTTAGCTGATTTAAACCAGTTACGATGTGAATTAACTACATCAGTTTAAAGTCACATATTTGGTTGAGTTGACTTCTGTGAGCAGTTGTGTATAAACAAGCTCTTACGAGTTGTATAGCAATGGGATTAATACTTTTGGTACTAAAGTGACTCTAGATGTTCCTTCTGACTTGCCACTTTGACTTGACTTTCCATTGCAAACTGAATTTTTCTTTTCCTTGCTGTGGATAACTGTAAAGGGTAGGTGTTTCCAGTACCATGGCTGGCAAAGTGATCAAGAAAAAGCATGTGTTAACATAGCTGTCATAGAGTTCCTTTGTCTTCCCCCAAAGTGAAGTTGGCAGTATATCTGCCTGGAGGGAAGTCATGTTGGCATCTCTTTCAAGAGGAAGAGGAGAGCTGAAAAGTTTTATCTCTGTTGTTTCCTCAGGGGTAGCGTCCTGATATGGCAGTCTGGCATAGAGAGCAGCCTTGGCTCCAAGGGATGTTCAGCTGCAGTGTTAACAGGAGTATTGGAGAGCTGGCAGCAGCCCAAAACTTAAATGAATGCCTTGTGGAATTGATCTGGAGACTCTTGCAGGCACTGTGACACACCCCAATTCCTCTTTTCTGCTTTTTAATGCTAATTTCCTAATTCTAATCTAGAGTTGGAGAAATAAGGAAAGGTGTAATTATTTCCTTTATAAAAGAGTATCAAGTTGCAAGATTTAGATGGCTGTTGAAATAGCTTTCACATTAGAGAAAAGTCTTGTTATATCTAAACACAGATTGTTATTTACCTTTTAATGTGACCTTTATAATAGACTAGTGGCCTCAACAGTCAGAGTCAATTTACAGTGAAAAAGAAATGATGACTAAATTGCAACCCAGTATCTGCTCTGAATTGTGTTCTTTGTCACCTAGGATGGTCCCTGGGAGAACATGGTGAATGGGCAAAATACAGCAATTTTGATGTTGCTACACGCGTGCCGCTGATGTTTTATGTCCCAGGAATGACAACTTCCCCTGTCAGTCAAGGAGCGAGGGTCTTCCCCTACCTCGATCCTTTTAGCCATATTGGAGGCTCAGCACCTCAAGGTAAGTTTGCAGTGCTTATTTTTTGTTTGCAGTGGGTACATGGAGGTTGTGATAATGTCTCCATCCACCTTGAGAATTTACTTTGTCTTTCTGAAGAGCTCTTTTTCAAAGTAATGGATATGATTGTCTCTAAGGCTACACGTTGGAAAAACAGAAGTGCAAAAATTTTCTTGTTAAAAGTGTATCATAAGTGCACAGACTAGCATCTTCAGAGCTGACTTCCAGCCCTTAATTGCCTTGATTTTGGTACCCCCAAAAATCCAGTACAGAGCACTTTGAATAAAACACCAACTGAATTATTAGAAAAAGTTGTTGTCCAACCATTCTGTTCCATAACTTATATTTTGATATTATTTCTTCTAGGGCAAAGTAAAAAAGTGGTGGAGCTGGTGTCTGTGTTTCCAACACTTGCAGAACTTGCTGGCCTGCGGGTTCCTCCTGCGTGTCCAGAGACGTCGTTTGGTGTTGTGCTGTGCACTGAGGGGAGAAGCATTGTCCACTATTTTAATGTCTCTGAAGAAAAGGTGGAGGAAGGCAAGGAAGGGTGTGATGACACTGACAGGTGTTTTAATGAGGAACCTGTTGCTTTCAGCCAGTATCCCCGACCTGCAGACACTCCCCAGTGGAACTCTGACAAGCCAAAGCTGAAAGACATCAGGATCATGGGCTATTCCATGCGTACCATTGACTGCAGGTACACTGTGTGGGTTCAGTTTGACCCCAACAACTTCAGTGCTGACTTCAGGGATGTCCATGCAGGAGAGTTGTACATGATGGAGACTGACCCAAACCAGGATTATAACATCTATAACAATACCTCACATGGTTGGCTTTTAAAAAAAATTCTTGGCTTTCTAAAGCATTAGGGTTCAGAAACTTCTTTGTGCCTGTTCTTGCAGCTGAATTAATGCTTCCTCTTTTGTATAAAACTTTTCTGTTGTATAGAAAACCCTTGGATTGAATTAAAATCCTGCTTGTATCAAAACTAGCCATTGCCTTTGTCTTGTTACAGCCCTTACTGCACTGAAGTAGTCAGAGGGAACTTGTGCAGCCGTGTTTTCAAACACAAACTTGTAACACTTCTGAAAAGGCCACACAGAGCATCAGGCCCATACTGTGAAACATCTCAGTGGTCTTCTGTAGCAAGTGAAGAATTAAATTTCATTATCTGTGCTGAAACTGTTGGTGTGAAAGGTGGAAAACCAGCAACTTACATGTTTGAGTGGCTGTGCAGTGATTATAAGTCATGACACAGGTCCTGTCCCCTTTACCTAGGAGACTTGGGGCTGGAGTGGTCGTTTGGTAGTGGGAAGGGCTGAGGTGTTTCTCTCATTAGCCTTAGATCTTACTAGAGCCCAAAGAGAAACTTCATGTGTTTTATCCAAAATTTAATAATTCTAATAAAAGCTTTAATTTGGAATTCATGCTTCTTCTCATACAGCAGGAGAATCTGAATTTTTAATTAATGTGTGTGAAATGAGTACTTTCTTCACTGAAACACTAAATAAGACTGGGGGGTTAAGGTAACACCAATGTGCTCTTCTGTGGGTTTTCCTGAGGATTGGCCTAATGAGTCTCCACAGGTGAGAGGAGATAGAAACCTTTAGCTTTTGGAGCTGGCTGCTTGCTGAACTACTCAGTGCGCTTGAGGGTTGTCACATTCAGTGACAGAGACCTGGATGTTTGCCTTCCTAGGTGCTAATGGGCTTGGCAGTCTCTGTTTTGGACTAGGAGAGCTAAAAGCCTCCCATTTAAGTTTTAAGTTTTTTGAGTGGCACTTAGCAACACAGGATGTGGAGCATTAGTTGTCCTAAGCTATGCTGAAGGTAATGTCCAGATGGCCAAATGCATTAAGGTAAATGTGTTTGGGAGCTTGAATCTGAGAAAAATGGTTTTGCTGAGTATTTTATTTAAGTGTTATCTGTATTTTGTGCTTACAGCCACGAGGTACATGGTGCTTTAGTGTGAAGGCAGTAATTTGTGTTGTTTTCTATCAGCCTGCTGGATTTCTGCAGTTTTGCCTTGGTAATCGAGAGTCTCAGAATTTGTACCTTAAAAAATACGAGCTTGTTCAGATGGTGTTAACTCCTGCTACCTTCCTTAATGAACTGCTCCAGTTTCTACAAAAAGCCAGCCATTACTTGTCTTCCTCAGATAAATTGACTTTAATATTCTAGAGAAGCCATAGACATGACTTTATTTCATTAAAATCCATGTGACAGTCTTATTCCTAATTAATGTAGGGTACCCACCACACATCTGCTTCTCTGTTAGAAGACAGTGGTTATTTAGTGCCTTAAACTCAATTACAATAATGTATTTCTCATGAACTTGCCATTTGTTTTTCTCAGCCCAAGATCCTGTGTGTTCTGCAGCACTATTATTCCAGGTAAAAATGTATTTTTCCCTCATTTATACATATATACTTAGATCCTTGGCTGGTGTGAAGTACTTCAGTTGTATGTAGCAGATTCAATGTAGCTATACCAATTTCACACTGGCTGAAGGTGTGTTTTCCTGAGAGCAGTGCCAGGCAGAGATTTGGAGTCTGCAGCTAGAGCTAATTATATCTCTGACACACTTTCCTTCAAAGGAAAATCAAATATTGGGAAAGTTATTTTGGGGAATGTATTGAAGCGTTAAGGATTAATCTAAATCTCTGGTATGCTGGGTCAGTAATACAATGTGCATTTAAAATTGTTCTGGCAAATGGGTATTATCTGAGACTTGGCTATGTGAGCTTTGTGTTTTCTGTTCTCCTGCTAAGACATCTGAAAAAAAAAAGAACAAAACCCCACGTTTTTTGGGGGGATGTAAAATTACAGCATGCAGATAAATTATTTAGGATTTTGTTTGCATGAAAACTTTTCCGTGCATACCCTGCCCTAAGCCTTCCATCACTTCAGGCAATTTAATTTTTCAAGTGGAGATAAAAGTCCTGGTGCTAGGTGATGAGTATTTTTTTCCTCAAGTCATTCTCTTTATATTGAAAGGGAAAAGCTGCCCTTGACCTTTCTTAATCAAAATCCAGTAATCTTTTGGGGAGACACGAAACAGAATTGTTTCTGACAGCCAGTGAATCAAGATGTATCTGCAAGCTGAGGGCAAGGACGTTCCTGAGTAATTGCAGGAGTCCCTAAGCAGGTTTCTACAGTCCACCTGGAGAGCTGGGCCCTTCTGCCTGCTGCTGAAGTGGGGCAGAGCATTTCTGAGGATGAGGAGCACAGCAGTAAAAACCACTCTGCTCTTGCAAGTGCCATGTGAGTTAGTTATGTTATGGAACTGGGTGAGCGAAGTGCAAATCCAGCAGTGACAAAGGGAGAAGGCTGGTTTTTTCAAGCAAACCAAAGTCCTGCTTCTGCTGGAGAGCCTGAGCTGTGGGTCTTCCTGGGCTGAGCAGCCTCCACTGAAGAACGGAAGAGCTTAACAGGAGCAATAAAAGTAAAGTGCTCTTGTGAGCAGCGCTGTCTCTAGAGGGAAGAGGTTGCAAGCCAAGCATCAGGAAATAAATGAGATGCCAGTGTTGACCCTATTTCTCAGGATGGCACCAGAACAGCTGGAAGAACAGCATGATGCTGCCTCAGCAGGAATTGTTACCTGTGGTACATGTATGGAAAGCCTCCACTGGGGACTGCAGAGTAGTCGCCGTAAGCACTTGGCACAAAGCAGAGTCAATAAACAGACCTCTGTTAATAAGCTAATGTACAGCAGTGAGTAAGCAATGGAATTAAGATTTTGGTCCCTAAACAGCTGTACATCAGTCAATCATAATTCATGATGTTTTTTCAAGTGTATAGATGCACAGCACCCTAAAATCAAAGTTTTTGAAGGAAAGTAAAAAATACACTATGTACAAAGCAGAAGCAATGGGAATCTTAAAAAAAAATGGAGGTAGCTGTGTTTGGGTGTTCTTTGTAGCACTACAGGAATGTTTATGGCATGCTGTTTGCAAAGCAAAGATTTGGGTCTAATTTCAAGCATGCTGTGCACACTGGAGTAGATGGAAATGCTGTAGCTACACACTGTGCTGTGCAACAGATTGGAATCCCCCCTTTGGCCTGTTCTTGCTGGGGGAAATGGTGTACGTTTTGGATAATGTGAGAGTTGCAAATGTGTTTGTGTGCTGAGGCAGGCAAAGGCAGCTGAGAGTCCTGGCTATTGGTCAGATGTTACCTAATTAATCAACATTGCATGTTAATTATGTATTGCTGCTGTGTTGTCTTGGTCAAGTGGAGTCCCCTGCTGGAACTAGTGTTCCACAGCACGAAGGATGGGATATGGTCGTGATGGTTCAATATCAGGGATGTTTCTTAGTTCCTGGTGCTAGGACCATAATGTCATGGTTGGCACCCAGGCTTGCAGGGCACTCTGCAAAGCTTATGTTTTGTATATTTGGGAAGTGCCTGGTAGTTGCAGCTGAGTTCCTTTGTTGAATGTGTAATTCTTTTCTTTTTTTTTTCCCCTCCAGTGGTTACTTAGCATTCAAATGTGAAACGCTACATAAAGAATGAAACTGCCCTCCTGGTAACTAGGTTTTCCAGTGCTTTACAGTTTTCTAGGATATAGAACTTCTTGCTTTTCACATCAGAAACTCCCAACCAAGTTAAGATGACTCTGTGTCAAAACTTTTTATGTCTCTGTGTTTGACTTCCTAGCTAATGAAAATTATCTTCAGATCTGCATGGGGGGAATCTTGACTCCAATGTTCTTATCTGCCTGAATGTACAGGTCTCCTTTTAAAGTCTGTAGGAGTTCTGCATATGAAAGAAGATAGACTACCAATGTCAAGATCCACCATATGAAGCAGCAAAAAGGGCTTTTTGCCCTCTATCTGTAACACTTGTCTCAGTGCTGAGTAGCAGAAGAACATTTCTATCCAGCAGTGTGTGAAGGCCCCAGCTATAATGGAGCTTTGACTAAGCAAGAGGAAATGGCAAAGTTTGAGATGCTTCTGTAGGTGCAGTTGGACAGGGAGTGGGATAATAGAGTGAAGGAGCAGAGAGGAAAGGAACAGTAAGATGTAATGAACAGTGAAATCAGATATAAAGTCATGATCTGAAAGATTAGGATCCAGCAAGAAAACAGAACAGAAATCTAAAGAGGACAAGATTGGGAGGGGAAATATTTTATAACTCTGGTTTTAGGCTTTACACACATTTAGGGGAACTCAGATCTTCCTATTTCTGCTCTAATTTTTTCCCGTGTTTTAAGTTTAGAATCTGTGAGCTTTGTAAATGTTGTGTTTGCATAAGTTCTTTGAATTTATCTCTAAAGCACTTTTGAAAATCTGCTTTAGTATGTTGTGATTTTTGTCACAAGTATACTCAGTCTGGCATTATCCATGCATTCAAAACCCTTGCCCTTTTCTTTTGGTCCCAATGCCATAGTAGAATCAAAGTCTGTAATTTCTAGTATGTTACACACTTGTGCTGAAGATTCCCTGTGTGCTCTGTGACTGAAGGGCAGTTCCCTGTAGGTTACAAACCTGTAATGGTTTGTGCTCCATGGCCACCCTGCTCTAAATGTCTGGCAAGCCTTGGGGTTGGTTTCTGCTGAGGCTGCTTGGTAAGGTGGGGACAAATGGCATCAGTGTGGTCATGCTGCAGCATCCTGCTGTGTTGGGCTGCAGGTATCCTCTGACTATCTGAATGTAGTCTTTTTTTTTTTTTTTTTTTTTTTTTATGTATGAGGGGAGTGTTGATTTGATTAAATCAAACTGTCTTATGTAGAGATATTGAGATATTGCTTTGGTGACAGCTATATTGAAAAGTTTAGCTTTGATAAGATCAGGGACCTTCGCTTCAATTTTATTTCAATTTTTATTATATTGCATAATTTTGACATAATTTAAAAGGGTATTATAACAAATGGGAATGCAATTACTTTGTGAGAATTATGAAGTCAAAACAAAAAATTTTGATCTCTGAAGGAGCATGTTCATCTTTGTCAAATGAAGCCACTCATTTCACAAGTGTCAATTCAAGTTTTTGAACCAGAATTTTTTGCAATTTTTGTCTTGTGGGAAAACTTTGAAATATTGGCAACAAGAAAGTGATGGAAAATCCCAATTCATGCATCTCCTTATGGCATTAAAATGCCAATTCTAATCTGGCTTCACAAATAATTATTCACATTAGCAGAGTGTTGAGGGCTGGAGTTGGGTTTAGGCCATTTCTGTTTGCAGTGCTCTAGGAAGAGTGGGCCAGGAGTTGGACTGAATGGTCCTTGTGGGTCCCTTCCAGCTCAGGGATTGTGTGTTTCTCGTTCTTCTCTGAGGAATGGAGCAACAGCTTTTTGTTCCAATTCCAATCTCACTGGCACTGTCAAGCTCTGTTGCACTGCCTCGCAGCTCACCCCCTGCTGCTGTCAGATACTTCTTCTCCTGCTTCCAGGAAAGCTACACAGCCTCTGCACAGCCAAAAAATGCTTCCCCTGGCCAGAGAGCTGTGGTTAATTTTAAGCAGGGTTGTTTTTTTTTTTTTTCTTAACAAATTGCCTAATAAGAGGGCAAATATTAATCACGTCTGGAAAAAGTTTGTTTTGATCTCTGTCTCTGCTATTCCAGCTTTGAAGAACAGAGCCTTTTCTGAAACATTTTCCTGGTAATAGAATTAGGACATAATTCCTAGAAGACAAATCTTGGCAGGTATGAAGTGTATAATACCTATCCTTGACTGAACCTACAGCCTAGCCTAATACTTCCCACATTTTCCTGCTTTCAAAGTGAGTTTGATCTTGTGCTGAAGGAAATTATTCTTTTCACTTGAGCTCTCTTGAATATTTCACAGTAAGAAGGATGTGATCCATTACTTCAGGAGCCCTCATTATGTGCAGCTGTGGGATGCTCATCTTTTTCCTTTATCTGCTCTGCTGGAAAACTTGGATACCTTGTTTTACTAAATAAAATCAAGATCAGGGATGTTAAAAATAGATTGACTTATTGAACTTGATAGAATAATAATTTTCTTGTCACCACCTTTAGCTTTTCTTTGCTGAAATAAGATTAGCAGAGATTAAAGCTATTTATTTTGGAGGTATAGCATTCTGGTCAGGGAAGCTGTGATGGGTTTTTCTTTAAAAGGATCTTCATATTTCAAGAATTTGCAAACCCTCATTTCTTTTGAGGGTTGTTTGTTTCTATAACTGCTCCTTTTGCTTGCAATTACTCTTTTCCAAGAAAATACTTGATGGAAACACCCAAGTATCTTCTGTATTTGTTCCATGTTGCTCTGTTAAAGCAACGATGTTCTTTCTGATATAAAGCCATGCAAATGAGACGTGAATTTTTCACTGCCTTAATAAGGGATGGTTTGTCTAAGGATTCTTCTAATATTCACTTTGTGAAAGGAATAAGTGCTAACCTTCATTTACCTTTATCAAACAGAGTGAGGGCCTGGCCTAGCAGAGCACTAAACCATGCACTTAAGTACATTCCTAGTCAGTAAAACACAAAAAAGTGTGTTAGCTAAGTTTGAATTTAAAATGCTCTTCTGAGTCAAGGCCAGAAGTCTGTGGCACAACCATCCCAGTGCTAGTGCCACCAGAGAACCAGTGGGCTGAAGAGACCTGCCTGAGTGGGGGACCAAGTGCTAATCAGTAGGATTTCATTTCTGCTAGAAAAAACACTATCTTGGTGCTCCGTGTTTTAAGCTCAGTCATTCACCTTTCAGGAATGTGTTGGGTGAATGTGGCAAGGTTTTGGGAGCACAGGATGGAATTTCTGTGCTAGTTAGGCTTCATAAGGCTCCCACATCTCGCTTGCACCTCTCCCTTCAAACTCTTTCTCCTACTTTTTAGTTTAAAAGAAGAGCCAGGTCTGGATTTCTCAAAATTTCCTGTATCCTTGATTACATATCAATAATATTTCATTTCTCCCGAGAGGTTTAAATGAATCACAAGACATTAAAGTTAAAAACTGGGAAGTGCAAACACACAATGTTCTTCATAAAGTCTCGCCCACAAACCTCGTGTACACCTTCCTTCTGCTTTACCGACAGTGCCTGGCTCTGCTGTGCATCGCCTCTTCCTCGAGCCCACAGCCGGGAGCAGCAGGATTCCTCTGGATTTGCCCTGCTTTGTTAGGATTTTGAACGAGTTCTTCCGATGCCATCCGCAATGTGGGAGCGGCTCTGCTCTGTAATTCCGGAGCTTCTCGACTAGAGGTCAGTAACACATCAAAGAACAGGAGCCTGAAAACCAGAAACTCTGGGATATTAGCTGCCACTAAACATTTCATTTTACATTTGAAATAAAGACTTGTGATTTGATTAATCAGCAGCAGCTATAAGTCATACAGCTATGGGATAAGAGTAGTGGAGTGCTTCTATTCTCTATTTCTTAAATTATTTTTTGGTATTAGAAGCATGTTGGAAGTAGTGCTTCCAAATTTTAAACAATAAGAAAAATTATCCCCATTTTAATATCACTTGGTCTTATGTAGTAAGTTGGAAATTTTGGTGTGATATGTAGTTTAGAAAATAAATCTGATTTTTAGAAATTTTTACTGCTAATTCTTGATATAGTCACTTTAGCTGCATTGGCATTTTCTCCTCACGGGGCTAGCTAATTAGCTTGGAAGAGAAAATCAGTGTCTGAAGCAGAGATGGTTAAAAGTAGATTATAGATAGGCTCAGAGTCCTATTTTTTGCGTCCTTACAACTTCAAGTGTAGAATAGATCAGTCATTATTTAATAAAGGGCAGGTTTAGGAATGCATAAAGGTAAAAGAGAGATTTGTTTGTTTCAATTTACTTTTAAAATAACCCTTGTTGTTCTGTAATCATTCAATTCTTTTTTTTTTTTTTTTTCCGTGCTGAACTCTTTCTGCTCAGTGGTAGAGGAATTGGTCAACTGGACAATTAAAAGCAATTTATGGAGTAGCTTTCTCATCCAGACACATTTCTTTAAAGGATGTCTTGAGCTGTGCTGCCATTTTAATAGCAAGTTGATCAAATAAATACTCTGAATCATTTCTTCGTAAAAGCAGGCACAAAGGATTCTGTTTGTATTCTTTGAGTATGTCCTATCCTGAAAATACAAATTTCCTTTATCATGACTAATGCCATTACTGAGTGGTTTTGCTGAGGCATTTAGTTCAGTTGTGTTCATGACTGTGATTAGTGCATTTGTCTCCAGCTAAAATGCTGATTCCTGTTTGAATACTGCACCCCTAAGAGATGTGCTCTGAGTCTTTATGAAGGAGAAATCTGTTTTCCAGATTTTTGTGCCAGTTAAGTTGGTTTTTTTTCCCCCTGCACAAAGAAACATAGACAAGGCATTTCAATTGTCTTGTTACTCAAGCCCTGTTTCCTCCCCTCACACCACTTTTACACTTGCAAGATATATTATGATTTATGCTACAGTTAGTAAGAGTGGAACCAAAAGTAGTATTCAAAAAAAAATACGATCTGTATGGATAAGTTCATAGGGAACCTGTTGAATAGTGAGAATGTAAAGTCATGTTTGCATTAAAAAACTCCCAGTGTATCTTGAACTGAAAATTTAAAGAAATAAAACCAGGTGAGTGGGGCTCTTGTTATGAACTGAAAACACAGGTACCTCTTGTGCTGGAGCAGCAAAATGCATTAGTCTAAAAGTGGCTGGTTTTAAGAAATGATTATGCCTTGGAAATGTTACGTGCAAGACGTGGAGATGAGTTTGAGGGATGGTATTTAGCTTTCTAAGGATGTTATTAATAATAGTTATATTTAGAATGGGGATCAGTCTGTAAAGATGTGTCCTTTTCCTCATTTCTCTTGCCAGGCAGCCTTCGGGCTGCACAGCACCTTCACTCCTGTGGCCATCTTGCACTGCCATGATTTCTATGTCCTGGTCAGTAACCCTGACCCACTTGGTGCAATACCAGCACCTCCCTATTTAGCACCAGCAAGGCAAAAAGATCTTCACAGCCAGCAGTCACTGACTGGGCGCTGAACAGTTTAAGTGCTTTTAAAAGCCCAGGGCAGTCATCTCTTCAGGTCTGGCATCTCTATTTCTTGAGCTTGTTCATTGGCAGAGCGCTCCCCTGCAGCCTGCCAGCTCCAGAGTGAATGGTGACAGCCCATCATCATCAGTTACACCCTGCCATTGCAGCAGGTTTAAAGTGGAAACCCGAGCTTGTGGGGTAGAATTGAGGACTCTCATGCATTTGATCATTGAATGAGTTGGGGAAATGAAATATAATGGGAACTCTGCTTTTTTTAGCCTCTTTCATAAAGTAAATCAAGTTCTCTGCTTGTGTGACTGCATGAAAGCCGCTGGGATTAGCAGATTTGCATTGTTTCATTCAAATGACAGAGGTAGATTTCTAGTTTAAGTGGTGCTGTGGTTTGGGTTTTTTTCCTAGAAAATGTTCAGTGTTTCAGATCTCCTGTTCTCAGTGCCAGACACCGTACAAACCATCAAGGGGGGAGGTTTGAGTTGTGGCTGAGCCAGCTGCCAACAGCAGGGACTGTCCCACCTCCGAGCTGCTGTTCACAGCTGGCTGGCTCTGCCCTTCTGTTGGTGCATGTCTGGTTCCCTGGAAACCAGTTCAGCTTGATAACCCAACAAGAAACACCTTTTATTTTTTTCCTTTCCTCCTGTTGATTGAGCACACCAATAAGTCAGAGTAGGGCCAGAGCAGGAAGGAGTGAGTGGTCTCAGACACATCTCCTGTCTTGCAGAACTTGGCACCTATGTGAAAAAGATGGATCAAAGTAAGGCAATTGCCTTCCCTTTCCTAGCAATGTGTCTGAACTTTTCCAGTGGCTTTGCAAGGAGTGTGGTGGTTGTATTGAGGCAGAAGTGTAATTAGGGATGTGCATTAGTATTTCGTTGCCAGGGTGAAGGTGGTAGCCTGGCCAGATTTCAGAAGTGGATGAGCAGCAGGTGGGAACTGGATGAGCTATTCATGTAGTGATATTATCACTTTCCCAAGTGGACAGCATCAAGATCCAAAACCAGACTTTTTTGTCAGGTGTAAAAGACCGTGTAAACACTGCTGCTTTAGCATATTACTGGTGACTTGGATAACAACTGAAAAAATTAATAATATTCCCATTGGAATGTTGCTTTATCTTGTGTTGTTCTGAAGATTAATTTTTGTATAGTATGGTTTTTACCATTATGGATCCATAGTCTAATCAGAAAATTATAAAGTTGTACAGTATTAGCAGACTACTAAGCCGATGTTTGCTTTAGGGTGAATGAGTTGTTCCAGCTCCAGGTGGAATCTGTAGGTTGGAACTTAGCAGATTTCTTCTCCTTTTCCCTAAAACTCTCCAATCTGCTCTTACAGTCCACTGTCTTGGACTAACAAAAGAGGTCTTTTAGATCTGTGGTAGTACACTGCCTCAGAAAGCCCAGCTTTAGTCCTGTAATTGTCTTGTCTCCATAGACTAATTTCGTTATTGTTTATAGCTTTTGGAAACAGGCTTGTTGCCAATGTGAAAGCAAAGAGCAAAACTCTCTCTGTGACAATTTTCATACATCTGGTATAATGATAAATATTTTATATTATTAATAATAAATAGCAGTTTTATAGAGTGGGTTCCCTTTTATGGGCAAGGGTGGGACAGCTGTCTAGCTTGTAGTTTTATAATTTGTCCTACAGGCAATTTTGTGCTTATGGCATATTGACTTCAGTAGGGAATTCTGCTGAAGACCTGATTGCACAACAGATCACTCTGTATTTCCATGAAGGCAGGTGTAGGCATTTGTGTTTCTACTGCCAGATCCTTGGGTGCCTCTTTGGAGAGGCTTTGGAGGAAGAAGTCAGTGGGCTTTCCAGGTGTGTCCTGCGTGTGAAAGGTGAACTTGCTAGGAACAATTACAGTGATCCACGGTGTGAGAGAGCTGGAAAGTTACCTGCCCTCCCCTTAAGAATTGTTTCAATCTCCTCAGAATATCTTGTGACCTTGGAATTAGGAATAGGATCACAACTTGGATCAATGTTAATGAAATTGCAGCAACAACTCAAAAGTTTATCCAGAAAAGAAGCCCCATCATATTGATACTGTGCAAATACAAAGACATCTTTTTTGAGTTTCCTGATGTGTGCTGGAAGGCATGTCTAACCCCATCAGTGGTCCTTGTTTTTAGTGGGACTTGCTGTGGGGAAGGAATTACTGCCTCAATCTGAAGGATACCCTGATTCATCTAAGTGGCAGTCCCAGCCCCAAAGAATAGCCACTGACACTGAGAAAGGCTGATTGTATTTTGCAGAGCTCTCCAGGTCTTTTGAGCTGAGCTAAGCTGCTGTCTGGCAGGTGAATCAGAAAGCTTGGACACAGTAAGGATCTGGAAGAGTTGCTGGCTTCCCCTAACAAGACCCTGACTGGCAAGTTAGGTTTAATAATTCTAACGTTAATAGCAAAAATGCTGCAATTTACAGACTAGTTCTCGGACACAAACCAGATACCAGCGATCCAGTACAGAAAGTCTTAATGCCCAAGGCTATGGGGCCATTTTTTCACTCTTTCAAATAACCTTGCCTCTCATAAATCTGTTGCTCATTTAAAGCAAACTTTGTGCTTGCATCAGAAATTACTTCCAGCATTGGATATGAAGCATTCTGCAATATGTTTTAAAGTGAGGGTTGGATTCACTGCTTAAATAAAGAAAGCCAGTTTGCTTCAAATGGATCATTTATTGCTACCTTCATGCTGTATATTTATTGTGAGGATATTGTCACATTTCTTTCAGTTTTGAAAATGTAAGTTGGATTTTCTCTTTCAGGTTGCCATCTGGTGTATTGCGAACAGTCTCAGAGAGTAAGAGGCCATCTGTTAATACTTTTTCAGGAAGCTTTTTATAGAGCAGTGAAGTGGCAAATCTCAAAAACACGTTGTAATGGCTTACAAGATCTCGGGTATGTGTACAAGTAAAGGCTGATATTTTATTCCTATCAACAATATAGTTATCAAGCTGGGGAGGAAAGGAAGAGAAGAAAGAGAACTTGCACACAAATGCACATGCATTTTAATGGCTCTATTGCATATATTACTTTTTCTATTTTTACATAAAATGTAAAGTGAGTTTCTGAAGCTCTGATTCAGTTTATGCTCATGTACTTTAGCAAGACTGATTGCCTCTTTGGGAAGCTGTTTCCTTCTTTAACCATTAATAGAGATCAAATTACCCAGGATTTTGTCTAATAATACCAAGAATGTAGCTTGTGTTCCCATAGCACGTGATTTTACATCTCTAGTGGTTGGTACTCCCAAGATGCTGATGTGTCTTTTGCAAGATTCTGCCATGTAGGAAAGTCTCCAGTTCAGATCTGCAACAACCTCAGGCCAATATTTGGTCTATTTCTATGGCAAAAGGTTATTTCCACATTTGGTTCTACAAGTAGAGAGATTTCCAACCCAAATTTTATATGCTCACTCAGTCACTAACGGTAGCAGTGGAGGACATGACTGACAGAAGTGTTGCCTGAGTGTTCTGCCTGTTGTAGGAGTAGGTACTGGGTTTATTGAGAGCCTCTCTGTGGGCTGTATATGTTGAGCCATTTTTTCCCACTTGCATTGACTTCTTCCATAATTTTGTGGTACAGCAGGAGCAAATAGAGCTACATAGTGTACCAGCCTGTGCGGTGCTGAGGTTTATCTCAACTCTCTTCTGGCCTCTCGGAGAGGAGGGCATTGTTGCTTTCAGGATCAGATGCTTTGAAAGCACTCACAGAAGCATCAAATGACTGATTGCTTTGTGGGCCTGACATGCAGAGAAAGAAAGGCAAGTGCTGATTATCTGGGCAGGTGACTGGAGTTTTGCTACCACAGAGATCAGGTGTGTTCTTTTGGGTGCTCAAATAAATCCTTCATGAGTGTTGTGTTCCACTTCCAGCTCTGCATCATCTGAAGTGTCCCAGTCAAGCACATTTTTCTGTATTTTAATATTATTTTAATACTGTATTAATTTTCTGTGCTTTGAGTTCTGTAGTAACAAGATTCTGTAGTGATGTTCTTGGGCATCCCTCTGTGGAACAAGTCCTGCTTCAATTAAGTGTAATAGTAAGATCTTTTTCTCTTCAGTGGTTCCAAATTTGATAGTGAGACATCAAAAGTATCATCCAGGTGTCACTGATAATAAATGTCAGTGCTGCTGCATGTCAAGGTCATATAAACCTGTAGTAAGGGCTGTTCAGGCTGGCATTGTGCTTAAATACTATCATCATTTAAACAAAACTAGGCAGCTCTAAAAGCAAAGGCAGCATGAATATCACCATAAAATCAAGCCCACTAGCCAGTGGTGAGAGAATCTGAAGCCTGTATGTTGGAAGAGTTCTAAAAGCAATGCAGGTTGGTTTTTCAGTGCTAAAACCCCTCAGAAATAGAGAAATAAGTGATCCCAGCTGTGTTCAATGTAATGTGAGTCAATTGTGCATAATGGTATTGAGCAGTGGTCAGAGTATCTTCTAAAAGTTTTATAAAAGGACTTTTCTTCCAAATTATTTTTAGAGGCATTCTCTTTTATTGAATGAAGAAAAACTAATCTTTGTCTTGTTCCTATATTTTTAGTGTAAAAGAAAGATAAAGAGTGAACAATAATAATTGGGGGAGGGCTTTTTTGTTATCCAAAAAGGTCCAGTATCAGCCATAATTTTTAGTTAAGAAGTATGCTTTTTTTCCCCCATCTAATACTCATACTATGTTGTTGAATGATTATTAACCCCAGGCAACAGGCAGTCATGATTTTTTAACTGTATTATTTGAGAATGCTATTAGAAAGACCTTGAATCCAGGGAAGCATTGACAGAAATTAGTTCTGTTGTCTCTATTCTTTCATCTCAAAACAAGACTAGGTGGTCTTGACTGGCAGCTGCCCTGGGCTTTAGCTTCTTTCTTTCTTTGTTAAACACAAGAAACTGCCAAGAGGTCTCCTGAGATGTCAGGAAGTTAAGTGCTGGTGTGAAGATGTGCCTTGTGTCCTTCATCCATTCCATGTCTGTTAAGCCATGTCAGCATGTAGACAAAAAAGCTCATGGCTGAAAATAGTTCCCCAGAGGTGGAGGCTTGTACAAGTCCCCTAAAAATTACCTGCCAACAGCTCAGCACTTAGAATTATGGCTCACTGGGTCACTGTAGAACAGATTACTGCACTCTCTGCAGTTGAGTGGATTGCATTAACAGTGTGTCCCTGATGAATTTTGAAGTGCCCTAGCATATGGGGTACTGCATTTTGCCATCAGAACTGAGATGCTGCCAAAACACCTGTGTACTACACCTGAGCTGTACTGGAGCAATCTGGAGCCCAGGCCTAAGAAGTGTCAAGAACAGAACTTCTCTATGTTGTGGTTTGCCTTGTGTTTCTGTGCATCTCATCTCTGAGCTGGCATTGTGTGGATTTACTGGGGTAATGAAATATGAAAGGTTGACTCTAGTCCTGTTTAGGGTTAAGAGTCTGTAAGTCCACTGTGCTTGCAGAGACCAGGAATAATTTAAACACTGCTCACATTCCTGCCTCCGCAGTAGGGATGGGTATTTGGTTGTGAGGATTTTTTTCCTTATCTCAACTGCTGTACCATTTGGCTATCTGAAGCTTTTGCATGCCTCACAAACACCATCTGTTACAACCCAAGACACAAATACTGCAAGTGATTAGTAATAGAAGCCAATGTTGCAGCTGTATGTGGTGTGGAAATCTGATAGAACCAGAACTTTCTTTGTAAGCCTGACATGCTGAATAGTGTGTTTGTGATTTGTCTAAGCTTTTGCATTTGTCAAGTCAAGATTAACTTTCTGCTGCTGTGGAGAGATGATAAAATAAAAAAAAATTAAAACAAAACACTCACCCCCAAAAAACAAACCCAAAACCAACCCAACCAACAACAAAAAAACCTAACCAAAACAAGAAACCCCAACAAAACCAAAACAAACCCCAAAAGCTCCAGGCATTCCATTTAGGAAATGTCCTTGGAGTAAGTAAAGCATCTAGGATAGAGGGAGTCCCTGGCAGGGAAATGTTTCCAACTGCCTCATACTAATATTGTATTAGATGAATCATCTCTGGATTGAAATAGCCTATATATTCTGATCAATGCCATTTTAAAGTTCATAAAACACTTAAAATAGACATATAATAGGGACTATTCAGCTGTTCTGGCCATGGGCAGATTGCAGTAAATACCAATACACTCCTTCTTGTATTGTCATTCAATACATATTCATGGCACAGACTGGTTCTCCTCAAGTTCCAGTATTGGTTTTTCTCTTTATTTTATCCTCCAGCCTTGATTGCAGTAACAGATGAAGAACTGCTTGTGCTGGGGTGTACCAAATTAGAGAGAAACACCATGGATGTACATAAGAACGAGCAGGAAAGGAGAGGAATGCTTACATTTGACTGCCTGCAGGATAATTGTGTTACTGTGTGATAATCCAGGGCATGGTCCAACCACAGAAACTCTGAATTGGTGAGAGGAGTCCCTTTTTAATTTTGAATAAAAGACACTGTTCAAATAATGGTAATAGTTCTGTTATTGCTAATCTTCCTCTCCATCACTAAGATATGCATGTGTCCTTACCGTCTCTAGGCATTTGGAAATATGAGGACAAAGTTTGAATCACTTTTGTATTTCTTCTCTCTTCTCTCAGATCCTTATCCTGTTCCCATATCACATAGTGCTTGTTTTGAAAAGAAGAAAGAGTTTTAATTCTAAAAAACTCTTTCATTTCTGTTAGCGACTAATAGGTCAAATTTGGGAGAAGGTAGGTCTATGGTTTTTGCTTATGCAAACTGTTTTCTCTATATAAGAGGTGCACTATTGTCCTTAAACTTGTGTTTTTTAAAAAATATTTTTTGTCCTTGGAGAGAGGGGAAGAAGTAACACCCTTAAACTGAAGCTAAAACTTCAAGCTAAATATGAAGGAAAAAACCAAACCCTTGCTGTTGGAAAGAACAGTGAAAAGGGGAGACATCCCTTTTCAATTTCTCAGGGAAATTGTGATGTCTGCATCACTGGAGACCTCTAAGAGCAAATACCATATTTACAGTTCATCTCACCATGAATAGAAAGATGAACTAAATGGCCTTCTGGGGTGTCTTCCAGTACTGTGATTTTGAAAGCTTGTGGCCCAGGAGGCCTTTCCCAGTGCTCTGCAGTCTTTAAGGAAAGTCAGGATCATTGGGAGAGAGCAAGCCCTGAACGTGGAGACACCAGGCTCCCGGGTGCAAGCCTGAGCAGACTCCTGGGGGCTTTAGCTTGTGCAGGAAAAGCTTAATGCCCCACAGTGGACCCTGGATACAGGGCTGCCTGGGCAGGGACGTGCTTAGTTCAGCTAGTGGGGAAAGCTCAAGAATGAGCAAATCTTAATTCTGTTTCTCTGGAGTTGTGGCAGCAAGAAGGCAGCAGTGTCAGAGCAGTGTGTACAGTGAAGACTTGCCTGTATCGTGTTGTGCCTTACTAAAATACAGGAGGTGATACTCAGACTGATGGATGAAACAAAATTTACTTGTGCCTTTCCCTTTTCGTGACTGCAATCTGGGGTGTGTAGGCTTGATATGGTTGGCTTGTGAAAAGGTAAACCCACCTTTTCTTCTTTCTGGATTAGATCTTAAACTCCACTGGGTGTGACTGGTTGGGTGTTTGCAGTTCACCACCCAGGGGTGCTGGAGGAAGGCAATGAGGCTTTCCCACCTTGTGAGCCAGGTGTGTCCTTGGAAAAGCAAAGGTGCTGCCTTGCCACAGGAAGCGCTGCTGCCGGTGCTGTGCCCTGCCTTTTGTTGTGTGCTGGGTTGCAGTGCAGGGAGCTGGCATTTTCGTAATATCAAACCACCAGAATAGACTTTCTAAGTGATATTTAAATAACTGCAGCATATTCCAGAGCTCTGTGCAGGCATGTGTTTATGCCCTGCCAGTTGCCCTTTGCTGTGTATTATGAAGTGTAAGACAGCAGGATTGTGAGTGGCTGTGATTTAAATGACTAAATTTACTCTCAATTAAATGTTTGCCTTTCATGTTTGATTTCTCATTAACTGAGAATTTACAAAGTCAAATACACAGTCCTATTCTTTTTTGTAAACTTGCAGCTTTCTCTTTTAATGCCTAATAATAAGTTCTCCCCTCTGGTTGTTTAATGTATCACTTGTGATTCCGTTTTGACAAATCTCTCAGCAGTTCAGAAAACTCTTTGTTATAAGGAAATAAATATCCTGCTGACTCAATGGGAAAGAAACGCTTTTTGTCCTTTGAAAAATGTTGCAGCCCTGTAGGTTGGTCAGTGTTACTTATCTGAATAGTGCTATTGTAGAGAGGAAAAGGCTTTTTTATGGGCCAAAGAGCATTCGAGGGTACTGGAGTATGTAGGGCAAGGTTATCAAGGCTTTGCTTTGGTAATGTCTATTTTTGCTGTGGAAGATCATCTTACATGTGATATTTGTCTCTGTTAAATACATTGCCTTTATTATTGTAGTAGCTTTTCTTTTTTAATTACAAAATGCTGACAAGATGTTTTGCAGTGACATATTATAACTACATTAACCAGGTGCATTAGGATCTGTGTGTATGGCAATTGATGCTTTCTCTTTGTCACTTACATAATGAACCTTCTGCTTGCACAGAATAAAATATTTATCTGGAATGCAGGCTAAAGCAAATGCTGGAGACTGGAGGATGAAAAAACAGGCTGCCTGCAGTGAATAATTGTTATAATCTCATTGTCCTTTGCAAAGTTGTTAATTAAGGCCTTTACTAAGCAGACTGTGCTTGCAGGAGTCCCACAGAAGTCAAGTTGTTGTGCTCTTGTGCATCTGTTAGCTCACAGTGGTTTGAACATGCTTAATGCTAGGCTCCCCAAGTTTCATCCTCAGAGAGGCTGTGTATTGGGGGGGTGTCTGGTAACATTCTCCCCCATCTCTCCCCTTCACTTCTTTCTTTGAAATAAGAAAGAAAATAACACCCGAAGGAGGATGGTAAACTAATGTATAGAGCTTGGGCATCTCCATCATCAATATTGGCATGTAAGCCTGCTAGGCATGTGGGGCTGTTAGTTTATTTGTGGGTGCTCTCTGGAGTTTTCTCTGCAAGGAGCAACTGGTATAAATTGTGTGTACTTTGCCTACTCTGGTTCTAAGTTCTTTTTGTTATTTATATTTCTATAGCAACTAGAAGATCCACTTAGGGATTTTGACCCCTCCTGGTAGGCAGCAGTGTAAACAGTATAAGGAAACAGTATTTTAAGTGAAGAGATCTGAGCAAAAAGTGATCTATTGTTGTCAGTTTCTTTGCAGGCATTAATGGAAAGGAAAATTTTTCAAAACCAGAACGAAATAATTTTTAGGTTGTTTCCTGTGTGGGGGGACAACATGGAAGGAAGAAAAGAAGGCAAAAAAAGGCTTGATTTTAAAAAGCAACAAATGGAGAAGTTTGGTGCCAAGGGCTGATTGGAGGCAAGAACTGACATCTTGGGAGCAGATGAGAGGAAATGGGATGTGTCAGTAAATCACGAACAGCCTTAAAACTCAAGGCAAGCAATTCATAAATAATAGAGAAGGGGGAGCCGAAGGAGGAAGGGGAAGAACAGCAAGACTTGAACTCAAAAAAAGGTATTTGCAACAAGATTTGGGAGGGAATGGTATTGGGGAACAATTGTGCTAGGAAGGCCAGAGAGAAGAATGTTGATGTTACGGTAGGATTGACTGGTTCCTGTGTGAAAAGGCAGGGGGGAATCCCCCCGGCATTATGCTGACAGAATCAGCAAAAGACTGAGTAGGGATGAACCAACAGGTGGAGAAGCAAGCAGAGTCACTGTGGAGATTTCCTGAGCAGGGACAAACTGAATATGGTAATGCTGAGTGTAAGGAGACACAGAGGAAAATAGGAAATGGGATGAGGATGAGAACAATTCCTGAAGAACTAAAATGTGGCAGAAGCAAAGTAATTTCTATCTCTAATGGGAAAAGGGAAGGGAGAAGAAAGAGTAAGACATTCAAATATCTAAAAGTCTGGTGTCCTTTCTTTTTCTTGGTAGAAAGTTTGCAAAAGCCTGTATGGATAAAGAATAAATTGTGGAGGTGGATTTATTTTTATCAGAAAAGCAGACTTTGTTAGAGACATGCCAGAGGAGCTGAAGGAGCAGGTAATTCTGGTCTCCACAGTTCTACTGGAACTGCTTTCTTCTCTGAACTGAGCTGATGTGGTGTAAATGAAGGTGACCTGGGATGGAAGCTTGGAAAATGAGATCTTGTTAAGTGAGAAAGAGTGAGAGAGATCTTAAAAATGGAAAGGAAGGCAGCGAGGAGGAGGCTGAAAACAAAAGTTTTCCTGTGTACTGGACATGTGAAGCAATTGAATTGTGAAAAAGCTGACAGTCATGAAGTGGGATAGAGGTGGAGAAAGCAGAGAGTGCTAATAAAGGCATTGTGGAACAAGGGTTCTACAGCAGGAGAGTCAAGCCAGACCTGCAGGTGTGATACCAGGGAGATAGGTGACAATAAGCACAGGTAGCTCATCAGTACAGAAGTTGTCCTTGAGTTAAGCTTAAGGAGAGCCAAGAGGCAGAAGGAAGGTGGATGATGAAGCTGGATCCAAGGTAGCCAACAGCAACACTGAGGAGGAGAGATGGCAGAACTCCTTGTTTACTAAAATGAAGTATCTCTTTGCTGCTTAGTTAATCTGTTGTTTTAAGTTAGAATTTAATTGTTTTTGGCAGTGTCTGTAAAAGTAGGATTTAAAAAGAAATCATCAAATACATATAATTGAAAATGAGCTCTCAATTACTAACCTAGACAGCTGTTGGTGTTTATTTGGTGAATACAGGGATAAATCCAGAGTCACACTGCCAGGTGGAGTAATCCCAGTGGAGGGAAGGTGGTCGGAGCAGCTCTTCCAGTGAATCTGCAGGGCCCCTCCAGTCCCAGCCTGCTGATCCGGCTGCCAGCAAGTTGGATTTTCTCCCCAATTTCTCCTGTACCTCTGAAGGAAATGAGTGCTTGGAGGGGAAGCCAAGCTTCCACCGGCAGAGGTTGCTGCTGTTCTCTTCACCTCCTCCTCTTCTCAAGCTGGTAACCTGTCATGTCAAGCGTTTAGCTGAAAGCAGTGGGAATTGTGAAGCTTTAATGTTTCCCAGACTGTAGTCTGCCACATTAACAAATCTTTCACTTTTCAGAAGATGATAGTGTCAATCACCGTGACAGCCTGAAAGACACCATTCATTGTTAATTAATTATTAGCTGTCAACTCAAAGACTTTGTTGAACTAAGAACATTCAGGCAGATTGTGGATTTCCTCTCTTTTAAACTTTATGTTTAAAGGACACTAAATACCCTTAATTATCAAAGTAAGTTGAAATCCTTTCAAACCTCTTTCTTCTGCAGGTGACTGCTTCAGGTACAATATTAATTATAAATAGAATGAAGATTTTGTAGCTTCTTATTGCTGATTTATGTTTTCATAATGGATGAACTAAAAGGAAATAAGTTGCCTCTTTTTTTTGCTTCAGTAACAGCCTGTGATCCCTAGCCTGCTTCTTGAGTTTTGGTGTTTGGAGGAAACAAACAAAAGAAAAGAAACTCATGTTTCTTGAGAGGGTCTGAGGGCTTTATGACCTACAGTGGGGGCCATGACTTTGTGTCTGACTCCACCACAGAAATCCTTGGATTGGAGCTGTTGCAATATTTCAGTTTCACTCTTTTGAGCAAGAAATTGAGGATAGCTTTCTCACTGGGCTTCCTGCAGGTGGGAATGAACTCTAATGGCTTTTTCCTAAGCAGTGATCTGATTTCCCAGCAGTTCTGGGCATGCCCAGCCATTCCTGCAGAGCTGTCTGCTCCAGGAGCCTTGCAGTGAAATGTGAGGATGCTCATGTGGGCACTGCTCTGGCTGAGGGCCACGGGAGTGCCCAGCTCAGGAAAGCGGCTTGGGCACAGAAGCGCTTCCAGAATGTGCCAGCAAGTTTGAAAACACTGGCCAAGACTCTCTCCATTTGGGCCTGCCAAATGCAGAAGGATACAATAATTCTTACCTACCTCACAGGAGTGCTCTGAGGCTTAATTAATGCGTAGGGTAAAATGCTTTGAGATCCTCAGGTCATAATGATACTTAGCACTTTATATCTTCAAAGCCCCATACCCAATGTGAAGGAACTAATCCCAAACTAATTAGGCAAAAGGCACTATAAAAGTGCCAAGTGTTGTTATTTGCCTTAAAGTATTATTATTTAATCACAAATTGCCTCAAAGTGAAGTGTGACTGTATGAGATTAGAGACATAGTAATTAAGGCCCTGATTTAATATTTTAAATTTATTCAGCATACTTCAATGCAGCTCTTGAATTTTTTTCATTCTTTCCCAAACACCCAGCTCACATTTTAATTTTTATAAATACTGCATCCTCATCACTTAATAGGCTTTCCCTCTTCCCTCAGTTGTGTGCCCCTAGGATGTTGCAGTGCTGAGGGAAGATAGTTTGGTGAACAAGGATTTGGCCAAGTTGGAACGTAGCAGACTGAGTGTATGCGGGTATGAATTAAATATGACAAGAAGGAAATGTGTAAATAAAGTCTTTTTTGCATGTGTAGTAGATATATTTATGTATGTGCTGTGTAAGTTCTACAATGCAAAAACAGCTCTGAAAGCATCTGTCACCCCACATTACTTATTCTGCCTTTGAGATACAAGCTGCAGCAGCCCTTCTAAAAGACAGCACTTCCCTGCGTGTCAGGGAGCAGCTGTAGTTGTTAGACTGATTTGGGAAGCAATGGCTTTGGGTAAGTAGTCTGGTGAAATTCACCCCTTTGTACAGAAGCTCAGCAGAAGGTGCAGGCACCACTTCCCTCATAGATAAACCTATTTAAATGGTGGAAGGGATTGTGAAGACCTTGTGTACAGGATTAGATTTCATCCACAGTGTTACGGTGGGTTTAGAGAAACTCTGGTAGTGGGAAGTGACTCTGACTTTGCTCTTCTGTATAAAGCAACAGATCTATCAGATGCAAATGACTTGAAGTTCATAGGCACATGTGGATTGGATGCAGCATGACCATACTGTGCCACTGTAACTTTACAGACCTTGGTGGACATAATCCTGCCTTCTGTTGCTGTGAGATTATAATTAACAGTGAGGCTGAGCAGGGAAGATTATGGGATAGGAAGGGTTCATAGTGACGAGGGAGCAGTGGTACTGAGTGAGCCTTGTGGTGGCACACAGCCATTATGGTGACATATTGAAAACTCAGTAGCAGCCAGACAGACACTCACTGTACAGTCACCACACTCTGGACAGAAGACATGTCTGTAGCAGGAGAGAGATGGGGGGAAGAAGGAATCCCACAACTCTGGATTGCAGTAACATTGTGCTTTCTGAGGAACCTCACTGCAGCAGGTGGAATTACTTCCAAAACAAAGTAATGCTCAGAATGACAGCAGCACCACTCACAGCGTTTTTGTCCTTGTATATGCACTTACATTTGTAAATTATAATTGTTTAAAATTTATCCAGTCAAATGAAGCTTTAGGAAGTTTGGGGTTCTTTTGTAGAGCAATGGTTTCTCATACAAAATAGTAAAATCTTACAGACAATTTTCTTAGAGCTGAGAAAACTCATTGTCTCTGCTCTCTTGCCTTCTCTCCAGAAACCTTCCCTTGCAACTTAGAGAATTTTTTTCATGGTTTGGAAGTTTGTGAAGCCCATTTTTGGGGGAAGCTGTTCTGTTCTCAACTGATCTTGGAAGAGTTTGGAGACCAGGAAGTGTTGACACTGGTCTGCATGAAATCAGTCAGAGAATTGCTTAGGTAGCAGTTGGTGAGGCTGGCCTGAGCTGGGGAAAAGTTGCAGGACATTTGTGTCTTGGTTACTCTGAGATGTGCAGACACTTGAATTCAGTTTTGAAAAAGGCAAGTTTTGAAGGGATTCATGACACAGCCACATTCAAGGCTTGTGCTTTTTATCTTGCATGCTACAGGAGCTGAAGGAGAATCAGCCAGGGGCATGCAAACCTTGTTTGCAGGAACCAGATGCTCAGCTGTGAAACTGCAGCAGCTTCCCTGCTCTCCCACCAGCTGAAGATGCAGTGCTGTACACTGGGACTGGGCTGCAGCACACAACTCTGAAGACTCAGAGCTTGAGAGGGTTTATTTCTCAGCTTGAAGGAGCAGCAGGTTTCTGTTTTTTCTTAGCTTGCTTTCACTGAGGTGTTCAGCAGTCTTTTGCAGTTCAGGTGCATTGCTTTTACAATGAAAGCCAACTAACCTTGCATCCTCCTGGAAGAAAAGCAAAAATCCTCCATCCTAACAAAAAACATGAATGTAGCAATGATCTTTAAAATGAATAACTGAACCAGGAACTTGTGCTTAAATAAACAAGTGTGGTTTTGTCATAATCCTATTGCCAGCATGTGTTTTGGTAGAACTTCATGGTGGAGAGGATCTGTGTAAAGCAGGGACATTTGAGGCTGCTTCATTCTGGAGAACTGAAGCTCTCATTGAAGAGTCTGACAGTGAGCTCTCTCTTGAAGCTTACTCTTGATGCTAAGGGAGGAAAAGGTGAAGAGATGAAACAATGAGACCTGCTGTACTTGGGAGCATCTTTTGGTTAAACTTCAACAGCTCCTTTTGTGTTAGAAGTAAAAGCACCTGTGTGGATTGTGAGACAGAGAGTTCAGACTGGTGAAAATAAGAATGACTCTGCTAAAAGAATGCCAGCTTTGACCAGCTCAGCCCCTGATCCATCTGTCCTTACAATGGCAAAACCTGCTGAGGGGTCCAAAATGTGGTCCTGCCACACCCAAACATAGCTGGGGCGAGAAACATTAATGTCTTCCCACTGCTGACACACCTTGGGGAAAGATGAGGTGTAATGAAACGCTGACCTACAAGACAAGAGCCCCCGAGGAGATAGGTGCTATCAAAATGTCATCTGGATAAATAAGGACCCGAACTCCCAGTATCTTAAGTAGCTGGGCTATTGATTAAAGAATCATGATAAATGAGTATAGGGCTGTGAATTAGATCAATACCATCAACCTTAAAAGTCAATCTCCTGTACCAGCTTGAAGAGAGACACTAAAAAAATGCACTCAGGAGAACCACAAATCCTTGGGCTGATGCTGGCCTTGAGGCTTTGAGTTTTTCCTCTGCCATTTCTTTTTCTTCCTTTGTTTCTCTGAATAGACTTTAAAAGCCTGGTAGAAGAGATGTTTATGCCTGTAAATATTTCAAAGTTCACAAAACTAGGTAAGACTACCAAAATCCAGGCTTTGCAGTAGCTAAGAATGTCTTTAGGATATTGTTATGGTACTGTAGAAGGGAAACTTTTCTGTGGCAATTGTGCTCGAAGTAAAGGGTCAAATCACCAGCTATGCTGGACAGACATTGACCCTCTTGTGACAGGTTCACACCTGCAGAGAAGGAAACTGCAAAGTTTCTTGCTTTGTTGAAAAGGGGATCATGTGCTTGGGAGATTCTGCAAAAAAGAAGTCTTTCTACAGGGATAAGAAAGAAAGAAATTACTTGATTTTGGAAAATTAAGTACCCTTGCTCTGTGTAATTCTCTGGATGAGGCTTGGGAGTGAGGAGTTGGCTGTTTTAGCACAGCAGGTTTTGGAGCAGACTAAAAGTGATGGTGCTACACTGAGGCAGAGCTTATGCCTTCCAGTAGGGCTCTGCATGGACAAGGGCTTCATTAAAGTCCTGTTTCTAGGGTCATACTGGTGCTTTTGTGTAAGCTTCAACAAAGTCACATAAACTTTTCTCCTCTCTGTTTTTTGCATCTACAAAATAGAAATGTCACGTGCATGCCTTATTGGATGCCGATATGTTTCATTTGTATCACTTATTTTTGTTATTCTTACAGAATTGCTCCAGAGTTTCTTAAAGTACCTTCCTTTGTTTGCCTACATCTCTGCAAAATGAAGTTGTAGCAACCACACTTCAACTTCAGTGGCTGTTGGTTGTAAAGACTGGTAAGGATGTTGTAGGAAGTATTTCCTTTGTTTTCTTTTTGTGGGAGAAGTCCTAAGATACCCAGTCCTTATTCTTGACTTTTGAAGTCTTTTATTCTTTGATTATGGTTAATTTCAGGGGTTATAGGTATGTTATTTATATCTCACTCTGAGGGAGAGACTTTCATCAGTGTTTCTGCACTCAGATACTCAGCACAGACCTTACCTGCAAAGGTGTGCTTTCCTGATGCTGTTTTTGGAAAGTTTTGTACAAATCAGAGTCTGTGAACAACCTATTTCTGACTGTATATAACTGTTGCAATGAGAATTTGTTTTATGATGCTATTAAGAGGCTTTCCCAATACTAATATGAGAACTGTATCTCTGCTGATAATCTGTATGTGTGTTGATTTTAATAGAGCACTCTCTTGTCATCTGACTTCTTAGGATGAAATTAACCCCCTGCGCAGATATCTGGCACTTGTGCATCACTTGAGTTGCCTTTTGACACCTTAATTGTGATTGAAATGATATCTAATGCTTCTGCTGGTTTACTTCAGAGAATTGAATTTCCTGCAAGCTAGGTAGCAACTCTCATACAGAGAGATTACATACATACTCTCATCATCTCCTGCCCAGCAGCATCCTCATCTTCACCTTCAGAGTGCTGATGCTCCCACCTGAAATAAGGAGACAAGCTCTCAAAAAACTGCTGGAGAGTAGAGGTCAGGGCGATTGCTTGGGAGCAAGCTGTCATTTGTGATCATTTATAGAGGGCAAGATCCTCAGCAAGTGTTAATGTGTAGGAAAGAGAACTCCATCTGAAAGTAGGTGTCTGCTCTAGGGAGTTTCAGTCCCCTTTTCTGTAAGGGTAAGAGTCTTTTAAAAGGATTAGTGGTGCAGTAGGCCATCAAATTGCTTTTAATCTTTACATGATTCTTCTTCATGGCAGGAATTTGTATTAAATAAGGAAAATTTAGGGAAATACTTGCTGTTGTTGGGAATATTTTTTCCAAATTGTGATTCTAGAAAACTAAAAAAAAAAAATAAATTAAAAATGGACTCAATTAGAAGTGCTAAATGAGGACCATAATGAGATACCCAAAGTCTTGCCAAGTGAATTTAATCACTTTCTGATCCCAACAGCCACACAATTCAACTCTTTCTTAGCATAATTAAGCAAGTGACAATGAGGATGCTATTCCAAGACATGGTAATGAGATGCTGTGGGGCCTGAATTCAGCTGGAGGGGATTTCCTATTAAATATTTATTGTATGTGCAGCTTCTTCAGTAGCTAGAAATATAGAAGAGGGAATTTAGCCAAATCTAACCTCTTTTCTGAAATTAATATGTGAAAAACTGAAGAACTGTGGCCACTTGGTTTTGGACTGACTATTATTTTTGGCCTGAGGGCTGAATTCAGCATCAATAAATATCACAGTTTGTGTAGGAGGAAAACAAGCATGAGGAAGCGAGAATGTAGGAAAATGGAAAGGGGTTGAGAAGGAAATAGGAATGTGACAAACCAATTAGGGACAGTACAAATTATAAAATTCAACAGGAGTTAACTAATGATGGGCTGTAGAATGTTGAAAGACTAGAAGGTTTAAGGGGAAAAAAAAACATGTAGAAAAGAAGTAGAAGGATAACAGAGATGATAGTATGAGCCAGTGGACTAAAACATGATAAGACTTTTAAGCATGGTGAGCGTTTAATTTTGAACCCAGGGAGAAGTAAAGCATGCTTTCATCACATTGCTTTTGACAGTTTATGGATGTTATGGAAGTCATGGCCAACCTATATTTGACTGAAACTGCAGGAAAAAAGCTCTGTTGAGGCCCCAGGGATTTATAACACATTTGCACATACAAGCCCAAGAAGAATGCTATTTAGGCTCCAAAACGGAGCTGGGACCTTCTTGGCTATTGATTTCCCTGACTCCAAAACCCAGCTTGCTTTAAACCTCCTCAGATGTCCTGATCATCTTCTATACTGTCTTATGACACTTATGATAAAGGGAAAAATGAAGTCAGAGCAGAATTCATTCTTTATTAAACTGGGAGCACCCAAAATAAGTTTGGGAGGTGTTACTAGTGGCTT
This sequence comes from Aphelocoma coerulescens, assembly GCF_041296385.1. Taxonomy (NCBI): domain Eukaryota; kingdom Metazoa; phylum Chordata; class Aves; order Passeriformes; family Corvidae; genus Aphelocoma; species Aphelocoma coerulescens. Next base: position 15,053,328 of record NC_091018.1, read on the forward strand.
TTTTTGTTTGTTTGTTTAAATCCAACTGGTGCATAAGGAAATGTGTTCTTAAATGCCTTCTTGTTCCAGGCTGGAGTGTGCAGGGGCAGCAGGGGCTGGGGGTGCAGAGCAGTGCAGGGGCCTGGGGACACGAAAGTGGCTGCAGCCTGTTCTGAGCAGAGCCCACCAAGCCCCACTGCTGGGGGAGGCTCTGACCCTGCTCCCCTGCCTTGCCCTTGGGAGCTGCCTGACTTGCAAGGGCTGCAGCTCTTACTGGCCTTTGGCAGGGTGCACTGCAAGTTCTCTGCACCTTTATATTCTCCATGGCTTTGAGAAGCAGATGGATGGCTGAGAAATGAATGAGATCTGGGAAAGGAGTGAAGCAGTTAGCTCCCGTGCAGAAACTGTAACCTTGCCTTCTTTGCTTCCTCACCAACCTATTCAGTTCTTGGGGTTTGCTGACCCTCTTTCCACGTGTGTTGGAGTGATGTCTGTGGAGTATATCGGAATTCCAAGGAGAAACTGCTATGTAAATAATAATAATTCCCGTCATACTTGCTAAATGGCACTCAAAATTTTAAAAAAGTTTTTGGCAATAGGATCAAATTAACTTGATGAGAAAGCTCTTTTTTCTTGTAAAGTACTAGGAAAGCTGTCAGACAGGAGGTGCAATTAATTATCTCACTTGGATTAAAAGCTCTTTTATTTGATATTTGATCTCTTATTACTTGATTTCCCACAAAATTGCTGGTAACGTGCAGTCCCACTTAATAGCTCATTAGCACTCTGGTAAGGTGGTCAGGTTTGTGTATAATAAAGCAGTTGCTGGCTAGCAGTGAATGACTTCAGCCATAATTAATTAATTAAATGTGTGTAAAACATGGTTCATTAGCAAGGTGTGTGACAATCTCATGGTGTCCAGTGCTGTCCCTCTAATTGTGTAATGGGCGTGATGCTACTGCAGCACTGCTTCATTAGTTCCCAGCCTCTGCTACTGTTGTTTAGGTAAAAGACCTCTGATTTCCAGGGCTTGTTCCAATGACCTGGTACTGTTGGCAGGAATAGTTTACGGTAACCAATCGAACAGCATTTCTTGCTCTTTTCACTTAAAACCCACACAATTAGAAATTATTGCTGTAGCTTAGCAGCAGTAGCAGAACATTTGCTAGGGAAGCTGGAAATCTCAGTTCAACTGTAGTTCAGGCAATAACTATTCTTTATACTCAATTATGCACTGTAACCCATTAGGGAAGTCTGTGGTTTCCTGATGTAGTTTTTTTTCCTCTTCTGTGTTACAGCAAGGTTGCAACTGGCTGCAAGTATATTAGAAATTGGTATGGTTGTACAATTATTCTGCAGGCTATCTGACTTCTGCCCACTGTATTTATCTGGCACATTTAGAGACAGGACAAAGCCAGGAGGTTCAGCCCTTTAACCCAGATGTTGTTAAGTGTGGGTGAACACTAATCTGCAGAACTGTGGTGTAAAGCCATTAGAAAGTCATTCTTCAAACCTACTAGATCCAGAAATAAGTTACTACTTAGACTTCTGGGCCCTGATCATGATTGTCTGCTCACAAAGGAAAAGCTGAGGAGTTTACTTGCACCTCTTGAAACCTTTTGCATTCAGTCTCTGTGAAAATGGGATCGCTTGGTTCTATCAATATCTTGGTTTGCTTTCACAAGCAAGACAAAAACATTTCTGAGTTTTTGAGAGAAACTGTGGGTGTGATAATAACAAAATCAGTTGAGGGAGATATGATAATCCCCATTGTAGTGAATAAAAGCATTAAGAATATTGGTCTTCCTTGGTTTTAGTTAGGTTCAATCATACTGAGCATGACGTTCTTGTTCTGATGCTTGTGCATTTGTTCTTGTGGAGGTGTTTCTCTATGCCATGTCATTTTATGGTTAGGAGGGCAGGTGGGTTTGTGGTGTTTATGTTATGGTTTTGTGCTGCTTTGTTTCTGAATGAATTCCCAGAGAGCTTTGGCACTCTGTGACATTGATGTACAAAGCCTGCAGTAATGATGTTGATGGCTCTGGCTGTTGTTCAGAAATATGGTTTAACAGAATTACTGTCATATTTGACTGTAATATTTCTGTTCCTGATGTTTGCCATAGTCAGAACATGCACAGGTAGTCTCCTTCTCCAGTGGATGCATTGGAGGTCAGTAATGAGGTTATGAGGGAGCTACAAAAGAATAATGTGTGTGTCTTGGTTCTGGTGCCTTTCATGCAACAATTTCCACATCTGAGGCATAGCTAATTTCAGGACTGTGTTCATTTTGGAGTTAGAGTGATGAGGTCTCTCTAAAAACACCCTTTCTAGATTTCTCCTGTCCAGAGAAAATTTTGCTTCCTCTGGAGGAAGGGCTTGTTTATTCAATTGTGCAGATTATTGTGGTGTGACTTTGACCCAAGATTTTGGATTGGGTTGTCTGAACTTTGTGCTTCACCCAAAATGTTACTGAAGCACTGCAATGCGCACAGAGATTTTATCTTTTTACTTAAAATACACCTAACTATCAAGGACAAAGAGAAATAAAGTAACCAGCTGCATGGGAAATGTTGCTGAGAGGAGCATCTCCAACTTTCAGGAGTCCAATTTCATTTCACTGCCATAAGTGTGGACATGAGCAGGTAGCTACAGACCACATACAAATGTGCAAAGCTGCTCTTCCCATGCCTTTACTTTGAGCATCCCTCACATGCCAGTGATGGGCTGCCAATGCCTTGAAAGCCATTAGCCCTCATTGCACTGTTTTAAAGTCTTATCTTTCAGAGTTCCCCTACAGTATACTTCTTTCCAGAGGTAGGCAGTGAAACTTGTTCTTTTTGAGCAGCAATTTCTGAGGCTTTTCGTGGGTTTGTATTTTTTGGTATTTGGGGTTTTTTTGGTTGGTGTGGTTTTTTGTATTTTTTGGGTTTTTTTTTAATGCAGAGGGTTTTTTTTAAAGAAGGACATATTATTTCCTCCTCCTTGAATCTTCTTTTCCCCCATTATTACAATTTTCAAAAATGTAGATATTTCCTAAATGTTCCTAATACAGAAGAGACTGTTCCACAGCTCTGCCTTTAATGGAGTGAGCAGATTGCAGTAAGAATGCGGTGCTGCTCAGTAAATTTAATGACTTTATGAAGATAAATGTTTCCCTTCCAAAGCCCCTTCTTGTCAGAATACATTTAATACCACCATTCCTTTGAGAACTAAATTCCTGTAGCACTTTGCAGCATATTAGCATGTTTTTCTCACCACATGAAATTGCACTTCAAGCAAGAAATAATAATGTTTCTGCATCCCCTTGTACATTTTTATTACTGCCAATGAATAGGAGTAAATTAACTATTATGGCTAACATTATTCACAGGGACAAATTCCTAACTCATTTTACAGAGAATAATAAATAACTGAATAAATAAGATGCCTTTAATTTCACATGTGAATTATCAAAGATTCCTCTGAGTAGGAGGAATAGGGGCCAGTTGATTTTACACACAAGATACAACTCTATAAGAGAAGCTGGATGTGTGTCCAGTCATCTTTATTTCCTTTTATCCTCCCAGAAGTATAATAAATATCCTTATTATTACATGTGATTCCTATGGAAACAGGTTTCTCCTGTCTGATTATTTGTTTCTATCTTTGTTTATCCAGATACTAATCTGGGAGATGAGCCACATTTTGCTGTTGATTGCTTGGATGCTGCTCTGATTGATGGCAATTATCGTATGGTTTGCTTCATCTGCAGACCTCAGAGTGCTTTTTAAAGTCAGTTGTAGCCTTTTACAATGAGGGAAACTGAGGCTCTGAGTGACTGGGGGCTTGTAGTGGATTACTCAACACATCCAAGTCAGTGGATCACGTCTTAGGCCATCCTAAGGATTCCCTTGTCACTTGACCAAAGAACTGATCCTAGAAAAGGCCTATTTAAAAAAAAAAAAAAAAAAAATCTTTTATATGGGTATCCAGTTCATTAGGGATCAGTCTGCATTTCAGGCATTTTTAAGTGCTGTTAAAAATGATTCTCAAAATATAAATATATATGTTATTCACCAAAAATAACAACTTCAATTAAAAAAAATCCATCATTTTGAAAATGGAAAAATGGGAATATTTGCCCATGAATTTCTTAACTGTGGAGAAAAAAAAAAAAGCCATAAATAAGTTTCTGCGTATTCAAAATCTGATGGCAACAAAATATTTCATTGAACAAAAATGGTATTTAACCAGGACATTCTACAGTTCTTCTCGAGCATTTTAAAACTATATTTCAAGTTCATGTACTTGATGATTATGTTTGCTTTTCTGTCTGTGTTTAGGCATGTGCACACACACACACAAATCTACTTTGGCTTCATTCTGAACTGGTGCTGCACAGTTTTTTTCCAGCAATACATGGGGATCCAGCAGTGCCCTACAGGGTGAGTTTAGCTGCAGGTGCCAGTGGGGGGAATATCCCTTCTTAACCATATGTGCCACCTAATTCCCTTGACTAACCCACAAGGGTCTGCCTTAAGCCTTCAAACTGAGGAAATTGAATTTCCAGTTCTATATGTTGACTTGGAAAGGGCCAGGTTTTCTATGAATCTGTTCTGAGAGTGCTGGCACTGGGTGTTGGAGGTGGAGGAGAAGGAAGTGTGTGCCCACATCCCATAATGCAGCATCTGGCTTTGTGTTTGAGGGACCTGTGTGTGTGTAACAAGAGTTGCTCATTCCTTGGGGAGGGCTGCAGGAAGGGTCGAGTCTGCATGATTTAACACACATCCCCACTGTTCTTCTGTTATAAATTTATACCTCCATTTCTTCATATTCCAGGTGAGCAGGAAGATGCGTGGGTACTGTTGTTGTAACTGGAGCTATTTAAAGACAATCTATGAAAAGCGTTTTTTACTGAGTGGAAAATTGTATGAAAGGTTTGGTGAAAAATATCTGTTCTCCTTGAAAAATTCAAATTCCTTATAGGGAGCCATACACACATACACCTCCCAGCCCCCAGCATGAAGCAATTTTTATAATGATGAATTATTTTATTTGGCTTATCTTTATTTTGAAAAGAATTTCCCTCCCTAACTGGTTTATTTCAATCTGAAGAATTCACAATACCACAGGGAGAATCACAGAACAGTTTGGGTTGGAAGAGACCTTTAAAGGCCACCTAGTCCATCACCTTCATGTAGATCAGGTTGCTCAGATGCCTGTCCAACCTGACCTCCAGTGTTCCCATGGATGAGGAATCCACCACCTCTCTTGGCAGCCTGTGCCTGTTCCTGTGGCACTGATGTGGCAGCACTGAGCATCGAGCCCCTCAGTCACAGAGTTTTGTTCTTCCCCTCCTCTGTTCCCCTGCAATAACTGTTGTAAATTAAGCAGTTACTTCTCTTCCCACAGTTTCAAAGCACCAAAGATGTCTGTGAGCCCTTTACCTTTGATGCTGGTTTCCTGTCAGAACGTGTGTTTTGGCATTGCAACATCCTGAAAAAGTTTAATCTGAAGCAGAACTGTAAAATGAAGAGAGCAATTATATACAGCCCAGAGCTCCGAGCAGCTGAAATGACAACAAAGTTTCATCTGTCTATTAGGTTAGCTCTGTTTAGGATAAAATACTATTAGCAATTTATGAAGAGGAGAGTAGGACTTTGAAATTGAATATCTGTCAATTAAATCTGAAAATCTTAATATGAAATGCTTTTAAAAGTCAAATAACATCTATTAAAACTCTGGGTTTAGTCAACGAGAACAGGCTGTACTCTGGGTATACACTGAAGTAAAACTAGTGTATGACAACAGAATCTTACCTGGGAGTGGGAGGGGATCTCCTTGTAGACAGAGAAGAAAAATGAGGAATTAAAACAGTCTTCTACTCTTCAAAGAGAATTACTGTATAAAGATGGCTACAGTTGTCAAGGCAACTTTGCTTTTATGAGTGCTCCAAATATGGGCTCTGAAATCCCTTTCTTCCCTGCACCTCCCCCTCTTCCCTCCCCTTCCTCCCCCCCCAAAAAAACCTGGACCCAACCAAAACCCAAAGAAAACCCACACAGATTTCTTTAGATAATCTTTATTTTTCCATTGAAAAACCTTGGGTAAAAATAGATGAGGATTGACATTCTTTCCAAGAGGAAATAATAGAAAAATCAGCCAATATTTGGAATTGATGCTTCTGTCTGTAACTTGTTCTTGGTAGTTAGTGATTAAGGTCTAGTGTTTAACAGGGTGTATTGGGGATCCTGCTTGGAGTGTGCAGAAGAAGAAAAATAGACATTGATAATCTTTAATGTAGAAGCAACTTCTGAGCTCTTAGTTTCAGTAGTATCCTTTTGTTCTGTGTTTGCACACCACTCAGCTATTGTACAGTCTTGGTCCACTCACTGGGATAAGTCACTAAAAACCTCTTTCTTTAGGCTTGAAGGTAGGCGTGGAGAAGAGCACAAATCCTTTAGCTAACTTTGTTGAAGAGGGTGGCAGGGCAGCCTGGGTGAGTGGGATTTGCTGTTGCCTTTGCTGCAGAGTGCCTGCCTGACTTGTCCTGCTGGGTGGCCTTTTCTGTCATATTGCATTTTCACCTGGAGATTGAACGCTGAGAGTGACGGCCCGGTGCTGCTGTGTTTACTGACACATGGATCTTGCTGCTCTGCCCTCCTGGGACCCTTTGCTTTCCAGAGCAGAAACCATCTTTTGGTGTGTGTAAATGTGTGCATGTTTACAACATCAGCAGGAAGGGCACAGGGTTTGTGATCAGCACCTTAAAATTCGACAGCAGTGACATCAGTTTTTTCTGTCTCCATGCCTGTGAGCCAGGCATGAATGCTTTAAATGGTTTCTATGCCACAATATAATCTTCAATGAAGCTGCCTCAGATTTTCTTATTTGGTCAAAATAATACTGACAATAATCCTTGTTTATACTGATAATGCAAAAAGAAGGACAGTCTTGTACTTAAAGCCTGAAGTTCAGCTTTCTGACCTCTAGTACAGGAATATGAATAATTCCTTTTTCACTCTGTCTTGCAGTACTTAAAATGAAAGCTCTGCAGGGCAGATGCTGTATCTTAGTGTGTGCCTATGTGGTACCTAGGATGTGCTCTGATCTCAGCTGAGCCATCAAAATGATGCTTTATCACCTGTAATGTCAAAGAACAGATGTAGCTCAGTTTTTTCTGAGCTATAAGAAGGGTTTATATCCTTCCTGTGGTGCCACACTTGAAAATCAATATGGAAAGCTGTTGGTTTTGAGCAAGTTGATAATGTACAAAATTTGTTACAATCCTTATGCTAAATGACGGTTTCTGTGGTTTCACGTATCTTTGTGGTGGTAGTGCATGACAGTGTAAAACTTTTCTGAAAAAACTCTTTACATTTTTACATTGGTCACAGAAATTGTCTTTGCCACGATACTGGTCACTGGTTGAACTTGATTTCCAGAGACCATCACTGGGCAGAGACCATTACCCATCCTTTTTTTGGTGGACCTTCTGTGATGTATCTTGTAGAGTACCTTGCGTAATGCACTGTGGATCCAAAGCAGGGCTGTAACACAGGCTGGTGAATACCTGTCACAGGGATGCAATTCTGATTTCTGGAGAAGGTCAAATAGTCCAGTGTTGGTGGTTAAAAATATACAGACCCAAAAAAGGCATCTATATGTGTGAAGCTGTGCTTGGGCAAGTAAGAAAAAATACGGGTAGTTGTGTTGCAAAATATTACGATGCAATGTATTAAGGAGTTCCAGGATCACCATTCACTTTGACAGAGTGAAGTCAATTATATATTTTCTTTGATAGAACCATTGATAGGCATAAAACTACACAGACACAGGAAAATAAATTTTTGCTGTAGGAAGGATGAATTCTTTCTAAACATTTTCTTCACTGCCTCAGACCTAGTTTGCAGACAAAGATTCTGGGACAGAAGCTGTGAGACATTTGCTTCTGAATTAGTTTGGATTACTTTTACAGTCAATAGAAATGATGTGTTTTCTAGGCTGTGATTTACCTGATTATTTTTGATACGTGCATTAGGGTAAGATGAAAATGTAAAATCTCTCTTTAGGGTCTATCAAGTCATACTGGACAAGTAGCATGAATGGAGAAGTCCCCACTGGTAATCTGAGTTTGGTTCCTCCCCCACCTATCGGGACCATATAATACTCAGGACTCAGTTGCCCAGGGCTGGATAGGAGTTGATGAAAAGGTGTTTCTGAAACACCCTTGTCTCTCAGCATTTCCAGGTGCTGTCTTTTGAAAGCCCAGCCTTGAGTGTGAGGCTGAGCTGCTTCAGCTGAGTCTCTCTTCCCAGGGAGCTGTTACTGCTCAAAGGTGTCAGTGGTACCCAAGTGCCAAAGGACAAATACACTTGTGCCAAGGCGGGGAAATATTCCCAAACTCAGCCTGAGTCCTTGACAAGTTCCCCTCTGTGAAGTCACTTTTATTTTTTGTGTTAATATGACTCTCCTGCATGTATATTGGTTTTCTTTTTTGGTGGAACACATAAAGCACTGGTGCTTGTCTCCAGTCCTCCAGGTTTGAATGTGATAAATAGTTCAGAAAAACATTGTAGTATGAAATGTGCAGTTCAACAAAAAGTTAAACTACATTGGCATTTGCTACTATGTAAACACCAGTTGTTAGGAAATGATAAGCATTATTGATATCCCAAATGTATGTATTAGTGGGAACAATGTTGGTAAAATGTTAACATCTGTCAAGACAATATAAACAATTATAAGTAACTTTCTTTTAATGATGCAATTAAACCATAACAAAAGGTGCACTGTAAATTAACATGACACCACACCAGGTTTATGTATTTTAGGGCATAAATTCCAGTCCAGCTAAGAAAATAAACAAAGTTTCCAGAAAATCCCTTCAGAAAAAAAAATAACTCTGCTAAAGCTTTACGAAATAAAGTCTGGGAACTGAGATTGTTATTAAATCTGACCTTGATCAGATTTTTATTATGTCAGAAAAAATGGTTCTTGAGAGACAGAGTTGTCATGGGATTAGAGTACATCTACAGCAAGATGTTTCCATGGCAACAAATCAAACACCATTTCCTAAGTCTGCAGTCGTCTGCCTCAAACCCATGAACTTAGCATTGAATAATTATAGAGAAACGCTGTAATGTTGTGTAAAGAGAAGGGGGAAAATAAATCAATCTGGAGGCAGTGATTTATTTTAAAATGCCAATTAACCCCATCAGTGTGATTGTTTGGAGCTTCTGTTGGTGGCGACAGGTCCCACGTAGGTATTTGGTTTTACAAATTGAAAGCATAATTTTTTTGTCACACATAACCTTAAAAAAAGTGAAAGACGAATCATAATTCCACCAGAATTAATGAAGTCTGAAAGTTATGTATAAAAGCTGTAATAGAAATTCAGAGTTGTGTCAGAGACTCAAGGCGGCAGCAGCACATGATACTCTACCTGAATTCTCCTCATGTTTGAAGGATCTGAAAACATACTTGATATGGGTACGTGTTTAGTCTCCTACAACCAATGAGCTATCTAAATTCATAGGCTCCAATGTCACACAGCTGTAATCTTGGTGGAAAGTTAAACCAGTGAACACATCACCACTTAGAACTTGGGGAGTGAGTTAAGGCTATTTAGTTTATCAGTCTTTTTCCCATCCTGTCATAATTGTATTACGAATGTGTTGTTCTCCTCCAGAGGCCGCACCTTCTGAGTTTATCTGCTCTGTGGTGACATCTGGCTCTGTCTTCCTCTCTTCCTCCTCTCCCCAATCCCCAAGGTGGAATGTACTCTTCCTCCCCAGTTACTGGGGGTTTCACAGGTACCTCTGAGACATTTTGTACCACCGGTTTAGAAGACAAGTTGTGTTTTGACATTGCAGCTGATGAATGACCTTTAATAAAAGGACACAGGTTCAGTATGGAAGCACATTCCTCGAGCACCGAGTACAAATAGCCTGTGCCTGCTTTCTAAGTCTTGGGTGCCTGTTACTCCACAATGTGGAGGCTGAAAGAGGGTGTTAGGAGAAGTTTTGGAAACCCTAGGTTTGAGACTCAGAAGTGACACATTGTCCATGCTGTTGTAATTGCTCACACAGCTGCATATTCTCATCTTCAGCAAGGTCTCTCTAACAGAAAGATTTTAGGATGGGCATTGCTGTGCATTTATTCCAGCTACTAATAATTTGATTAGTAACAGTCAGTGTCTCACCATTAGGTTGCAGAAAGCCAGCAGAGAGAGAAATGTGTTAATGGTGGATTGCAGACTGCAGCAGCAGATCTACTGTTAGCAGTCACAAGCTAATACTAAATTTGCCTCTGCAGTGTAAATGCTGATGAAAAGTGTGGATTTTATTTTCCAGTGTGAGTGGTCTTAAGAGAAACTTGTGTAGCCTTGACTCTCATCACAGCTGCTGCTTTCTCCTTTCTGCTGGTTGATGGGTTCATTCAACTGACCCTGTTTCAGCTACCCTTGCTGCTGGTGTGGCCCAAGGAAATTTGTTTCCTGATGTGGTGATGAATCAACATCCTGCTCCAGATCAGGTCATTTGATATCTGTGGGCTGTGGGTGAGTACCAGTCAAATTTTTTCAAGAAATGCTAATTTTGATGTGGAAAAAATGCTAGAATTGGGATTTGTACAGTATTACTTGCCTTCCTCAGGAGGCTAACTTTACACTCTAAACCAGAAGCTGTATCTTATTTTAATTCAAAAGATCTGTGGGGGCATTAATGTAATTTTAAAATCAGTGAGTCAGAATAAGGTAAATGCTGCAGCTGAAATTTTCATGTAGATTGAAATGATGGGAATCTTTCACTTCTTATGTGTGCACAATTTACAGCCATTAAAAGTGTATTAGTGTCGTAGAAAATGGGAAAATTGTTTGTTCCCTAAAGGTGTAACGAAAATGATACTCTTCTTGTTCACAATAGGGAATTATTAATAAAGATGGATAAGTGATCCCTCTCTGAAATACGTGCTGTTTTTAACATAGCTAAAAACAATGGTAATATTCTGAATTTTTAATGGAACACACTGATAAATATTTGTATTTTCTTTTTCCCTTTAATTTTTTTACAGTAATAAGCCCATTGATGAAGGAAGTAGCCAAGAATCATTACCATGGCATCACAGATTTCAGTGAGTTTCTCTTCCCAGCAGCCTTGTGAGGTGGAATAAAGTCTTTCTGGTTTTTACCATCGGAGAATGCAGCCACTGAGAAGAGATGTATATTTTTTCTAACAACTTCCTTAATACTTTCACAAATTGCAGGTGGTGCATATCTGCACCACTGACTCCATGAAAACTCTGGAGTGTAATGACTTCCCCAGCAATACACCAGCTATACTTTTGGGTTTAAACCAGCCTTTTGCAAGGTTGTGGTTACGTTTCTCACTGTTGGCCCAAACTTTTCAATGAGAGCCACACTCTTGGGCAGTGACACTCCAGTGTTTGGAGGCCACTGTGCCACCCACAGATGGACACCACGGGGAATGGGCAGGCCTCTGCTAGAAGAAATTAACTGCCAGTTGAGGTCATTAATCACTAGGCTTCATCCCCCCCTGATGAAGCAGAGTTACCTGAATGTGAGGAAGATGAGAGTGTCACTAGAAGCAGAATATTGCTGCAGGTGTAGCAGAAGAGCCAGGCGAGGGAAGACTGCTGCAAGAAATGCATCTGATTTGGAAAGCCCATCGGGGCTGTTCTGTGCAGGACACCTCTGAGTCATTTGCCTCCAGAAATGAGGAGATGATGGGCCTCAGTCTGTGCACCACTCAGGTCCTTCACAATGGCTTAAGTCTTAATTTAAAATACACAAAATATGAAAGCTACCAAAAAAGGCTTGTGAAAATGGATTTGTGAGTGGAGCATGGCCCATTAAATGACATCAAAGTCCTCTAGGAGAACACAAAAGATCTGAGCCATGTCCCTTTTATGGTTTGACTCATATACACCTGCATCATGTATAACTTTCTGGAAATGTCACTCTGTTATCCTTTGCCCACTAGTTGTCAAGTTATGTTTAAGATTTGAGACATATTTCCAAATGCCTTTCTTTCCTGTCTTTATTTCAGCAGCAGAAGTGTGTAGAGATGCCAGTCCCACAAACAGCTAGATGGATGGATATTTACAGCAGAGGTGGGTTATATCAACCTGCACAGATTAAAAAGCAAGAAGTAACCCAGAGACAGGACTTTGCTGACATGCTCAGGTCAAACTGCATGTTTATTGCTCTTTGTTTACAAGAGGGTTGAGATACACAATCACTATTGATTGTTATGTTGTGGAAATATCTAAATATTACTTAAATTTTTTCCATTATCCTCACACTGAATTCAGCACTTTTGCCAGGAGACTCAATGGATGGAGGATGGGAGGAAGCACAACACCATCCAAAACCATGCCTCACCTGGTGTAAGGGAGGAGACCATTGCACAGATCCTGAGACTTCTGGCAGTGAGTATCTGGCTGGATGTGGCTGCTTATGTTGGGTGGCTGTGGTGTGTTGAGCCAACGAAGAAGGTCTGGACAGTGTGGGATTGTGGCTCCTCCTGGGACTCACTATGGGGGGAGTCAGAAGAATATGGAGTATGATTTCAGAAGAGCTACCCAGTTTTCGGGGTTTTCCAGTAGGGTCCTTGTACCTTCTCCCTGCAGGCTCAGAAATGCTCCATCTCTCATTCTTCCTAATTGTCGGAGACTCCTTGAGCCAGATGCCAGCAGGAAGGCCCATAGTTATGGGATGAGGACTTTTTGCTGTCAGTGTTGATGCTTCTTGGACAAATGAGAACATTCTTGGGCAAATGATGTGAGGTGAGAAGTCTGAAAAAATTAATCTGGATGAATCAGACTACACTGAGTCCATGTATTTATGTGTAACGTTCCTGGAGCATCTTTCTGTATAATCAAATCTTAGACTTACAAGTTGTGTATCCCATGTAAACACTGAGCCACAGATGAATGCTGGAGCAACCAAACACAAACTGCAGGCAAGGAGCATAATCAGAATGATTTTCCCTCTTTAAATAGAAGCTCAGGGGAAAACTTCAGTGTGAGGAGAGACTGAAAAGTCTGGACCAGTTGAGGAGACTGAGAGGAAACCTCATCATGGTCTGCAGCTTCCTCATGAGGGGATGTGGAGGGGCAGATGCTGATCTCTCTGATGCCCAGTGACAGGACCCGAGGGAATGGCATGGAGCTGTGTCAGGGAAGGTCTAGGTTGGTTATTAGGAAAAGATTCTTTGCCCACAGGGTGGTTGGGCACTGGAACTGGCTTCCCAGGAAAGTGGTCACAGCACCAGCCTAAAGGAGTTCAAGAAGCGTTGGACAATGCTGTCAGGCACATGGTGTGGTTCTTGGGGCTGTGCTGTGCTGAGCCAGGAGTCAGACTTGATTATCCCTGTCAGTCTCTTCCAACTCAGGAGATTCTGTGATTCTATAACTATTAACTGAGATGATCAAGAAAGGAAATATAACAGGGACTGTATCAAAATAGGGACTACCCAGACGGATACAGGCTGTGGTTACTCCTGTTTGCCCTTTCTCCAGAAGACCCTGACAGGGGGAGATGTCACAGTTAAGATTACCAGAGGCCACCTGGCGTTTCAGCCACAAGCCCCGCGAGTCGCTGGTCGCATTCATCCCTTCAGTCTGTGACTGAGGCCGGGGTCTCGGCGGGTTGCGGGAAGGATGTGCCGCTCGTGCAGGCGAGGGGAGCCGGGCGGGGCGTGAGGGCTCCCGGCGCGGGCTCCGCTCCCCCTGGGCTCCGGCCGCGGCTGCAGCGCGCGGCCATGGCAGCAGGTGGCGCTGTCCCCCGCCGGTGCCGCCGCGGGTCAGGGAGCGGGAGCGGGCCGGGGACGCTGGGAGCTGAGGGGCCGATCCCGGGAACCGCGGGGAGCTGAGGGGCCGATCCCGGGAGCCGCGGGGAGCCCGGAGCCTCGGGCCGATCCCGGGAGCCGCGGGGAGCTGAGGGCCGATCCCGGCAGCCGCGGGGAGCCCGGAGCGTCGGGGCCGATCCCGGGAACCGCGGGGAGCCCGGAGCCTCGGGCCGATCCCGGGAGCCGCGGGGAGCTGAGGGCCGATCCCGGCAGCCGCGGGGAGCCCGGAGCCTCGGGCCGATCCCGGGAGCCGCGGGGAGCCCGGAGCTGAGGGGCCGATCCTGGGAGCCGCTGGGAGCTGGGGGGCCGATCCCGGGAGCCGCGGGGAGCTGAGGGGCCGATCCCGGGAGCCGCGGGGAGCCCGGAGCCTCGGGCCGATCCCGGGAGCCGCTGGGAGCTGGGGGGCCGATCCCGGGAGCCGGGCGGTTCCGTTTTCAGCCTTGAACCCAGATTTCTGCTGCGGCTAGAGAACCCTCAGTGAGAACCTGCTGCAAACGCCAGCGCTGGTGACAGTGGTTTTTCTATTGAGGGTGACCTTTAACAATTAATATAAAGGAGTTAAAATAGGCAACGCGTTACTTGTATTCTTGCTTTGTATCTTTTCTATATCTCCCATTTTATGAACACCGTTAGGACCCGAGCGCCAGCAGAGGCCACCGGGACCGAGGGCTGCCCCGGAGGGAGGGACACAGCGGGGCTGGGGGAAGGTGTGACACTGCAGATCCGGGCGAGTGCCCAGAGGTGCTGCAGCCCCTGTTGCGAGACACGGGTATCGATAAAAACATTTCTAAGAGGTCAGTGGTGCAAAGTGAGCCCTCACAAGCTTTGGCTTCGGCTCGCTTGAGGTGGCTTTTTGGCCATGAGGGCTCGTGCACGGCCGTCAGGGTGTTGCACTTTTCTCCTGTGCCCTCGCGGGCAGCACCCTGGGCCCAGCAGGAGCAAATGTGTACAGTACAGTACAGTACAGGTATCTTTTACCTCTCATCAATCCACCTCTCTATCTTCTGCACATATTGACTTGCTCTAAGGGCAGGAGCCGTAAAATATTGGCCAGGGGTTAGTTCCTGAGAGAACGTTATGTTGTTACTCTGTCTTTAGACGAAGACTGAAGACAGTAATCAAAAAGGCTATTTTTAACTGTGGGTTGATTTATTTGTTTTTCTTGTACAGCTATTGCACCTGGAGCCACTGATGATGGCTTGATTAATTCTCGGTGATTTTTTTTTTCTCCATCTTCCTCCACACAACCGTTCTGACTGGCATGAAGTTACATTGCAGCAGGCACAGTCACTGGGCTCTCCCCTGCTGGCCCAAGTAAGGCAGCTCTGGGCTTGCTGGCAAGGTCAGGGATCCTGGAGCCTTGTGTGAGTTGGCCAAGTGGGTGGTACACGTTGAGATAAACCAGCTGCGAGGGTTCTTCTGCTCCTCCTGTAGCCATGAGTAGATACAAGCGTGGCTTAACTCACTTCAAGCCACCTACCCTGTGCAGGGTGAGCAAAGAAGCGAAGGATAGACAGTGGCCACCACTGGTTGCAACACTCTCCCAAAAAAGTGGATGAATTGGTGATGATTATTATCCAGCCTCTGCTGGATAATGTACTTCCAGCATCACTGTGCTGCTGGCTGTACCACAGCTTGTTTAAAGTCACGTTGAGTGTCCATGCAACACTGTTATATTGACTTTGTAGTCCTACACTGAAAGAAAAAGAGTGACCCTGAGATTTTTTTTTTTTTTTAATTCTTTTTCATCTGTGAGCATTGGACTGATGCTGAGGATTCTCCTTTTCTTTGGGCTTGTTACTTGCAGTGGGGGAGAGATGGTGAGATGGAGTTTCCCTGCCAAATCCTGGTGCTGAATCTGCCAGATTTGGACCCAGCAATACCTGTCTTGACTCTTGTAGCAGCACTTAGTGCTATGGAAATTCAAGGCTATACAGTTATTGGAGCACTGTGGGACTATGTAAGGAACTAAGATTTTCAAAAGTGTCTGTGGAGTTTGAAATCTCAGACTTCAGGGATCTATCCTGAGAAAACCTAGGGAAACCTGCTGGCAAACCTGCACCAAAGCAACTCCTGCAAACCCAGTGCTGCCAGTGTGTTTGCCCCATCCAGAAGCCTTTTCAAAATACTCTGCCTCCTAGGATTTTCTAAATATTCTCCATTCATCCCCATCGTAATTCACACCTTGTTTTTTCACCCTCTCTGTGACTCAGTAACAGTCACCTCCCTTTTTTATTTCTCCTAGTTAAAGGTCAGCCTGAGCTGTGTATTACAGATGAAAGGATGCAGCCCAAAGCCAGCCTAGGGGCCCAGTTTGTGTTGTGGATCTCTCCTGAGGGCACCTCTGTTTGCAAGTGTGTGCCTTGCAACTTCTGAGAAGCCTACAGAGATTGCTATTGTTTAGGATAAGTTCTGTCAAATTTATTATTCAGTTAGTAATTTTTTTTCATATTTTCTTTAGAGAACCCAGTCACTTTCAGGCTGTAGTTTTGAGCCTACTCTGTGCCAAGTGTCAGGAATGACTTTTTGTCCTCAATGCTGAGGAGACATTTCCCACCAATGCAGATGAAAGTGCCTCTTTCCTCCAAGGATATAGACGAGAAGAGGGCAGAAAGTGAACTAAATTCTGTTCTCACATTTGAAGATAAAAAGTTGCCAGATTTTGTCCATCCACACATGTTCCTTAAAATCTAATCTTGAGGTATCTTTTCTAGTGTACTTGAGCAAACAGTAGATAGACGTGGTGGAAGGGAGTTCAAGGGCAGCTGCAGTAAGCCCTAGGTGTAAATACAACTGAGGAGAAATATAAAAAGGACTGTGTCCTACTGAAGCCAACCCTCAAAGTGACAGAACCTCTACAGGACCTTCTAAAAGGAAAAGGCATGTTCACCATCCTCATTTTTCTCTGTAGCTCATGTTTTCACCCAGGCTGCCAGGTGGATGTTTACTTGCAAAGCAGATGTCTCCTTCCCCCAGTCTGGATCCCACTGCCTGTGGACAGCGTGGCTGCTGGCACACTGAAACACCTGGCTCCCCCCATGATTAATGCTTAGGGCTGTATCAGTCTGTAGCTCTGTGGGTGAAATCTGCAGCATTGCCGTGTGTGTCTGTATTTTAGTTTCCAGACAAGCTATGCAGATACACGTGGTAGAAACTTTATATATATACCTTTGAGATGCACTCCTGCAAAGGGAATGCACCGAAATCTTGTAACCTTGTATCAGTTGTAAATAAGGAATGATATCTTACGGGCTTTTTTTATTCTTTTGAGGGGATTTTATCTATAGGTTGAGAATGTTAAGGGAGTTTACCTCACTGCAGGTGTACCTAGCACTTTTGTTGTGATGGAGCATAGACTGCACCATGATTTCTGAAGAGGCTGCTCTTTAAAGAGATAAGATACAAAACAACAAGAACATTCATATAATAGATCATCATTTAAGGTAACACATTCTGCCTGACATGAAGTGTTTTGCACATTTTGAATTGTCTCCTGCCAAAATATTCAGGCCTGCAGCGGGAACCCCTGTTGGGAACACAGGACAGATGGATCTGAATCCAGTCATGAAACTCCCTGGGGCCAGCAGTATGATGTTAATGATCACACCACAGTAAGATGTAAAACATACCTTTGTGCAGCTCAGTGTAAACAGCAACTCCAGTATTATGATGTAAATGAGAAACCAGCAAGAGATGATGTGTGAATGGAAACACAGCAAGGTGCTCTGGGGGAGCAGGAAGCACAGTGCAAGGGGAAATTCTGCACATTTCAAGTGGAGGTGAAATTAAACCGTGGACTCCCTTCAGTAGAGATAAACTTTAAATACTGCTTGGGCTGATGCAGAAGGGAGGGAGCTCACCAAGCTATACCTAACTTCAGCCAAGGTTCTGGCAGGGCAGTGGTTGGATTACAATTAGGCTTGGGTGCCTGGGCTCACTAGTTAAGAGCTGGAAGATGGGACTGGGTCCAAAGGCAAGATAAAAATCCCCAATAAGCCTTATTCTGATATATCCTGTGGTCCACCTTTCTGCTCAGAGCAGGGCTGGCTTCGAAGTTAGGCAGTGTTGCTCAGGACTTTGTCTGATTTTCAGGTGTCTTAAAGGATGGAGATACCTCTCTTGGAAGGCTTCTAGTATTTGGGCAATTTCATGGTGAGAACATTTCTGTAGCATTACGTGAGTCTGCAATGGCACCATGGTTGGAGGGCATGAAAGATGAGAACCTGACAATAGGCAGAAATTAAAGGGACTTGAGACATTACCCAAAGGTGCAGGATGTGCAGCTGGGTCCTCAGCTTAATTTCAGAAATCCTTGGTGCCTCTCTGGAAGTTCTTCCCTGTGTGGGTAGTGGCAGCTTGCCTTTGAGATATGGTTTGCATTGGGTCCTGGCAGAACAGAAGGTGCAGTCAGAGAGCCTGGTGTCGCCAAGGTAATTTAAAAATGTGCTGGGCAGCAGGAGTGGTGCTGTGTCTGCTGCTGTCGGCACTGTAACAGTGATGTGCCTCTTTGTCCCAGAGTTCCCTGTCCTCTTCCTCTCATCTCTAGCAAAGGAGTGAAGGGCTTGCTGGGAAGCTGAGCTTGAAGCTAGAGGAGGTCATACTTAACTAACCTCCTGGAGTTCTTTGAAGATATTACTGCCAGGCTAGATAAGGGGAATTCAGCAGTGTGCTTAGAGTTTCAAAGAGCATTTCACAAAGTTCCACATCAGAGATTAATAGCTAAGGCAAAAGGTAAAGGAAGAGGTGGTAATAGAGGCTGTTGGATCAAAACCAGCTCGAGGGCAGGTATGAGACAATAAGCACAGATGAAAACTTTTCAAGCTGGCAGAAGGCTGTTCTTGGGACTGTTTCAGGATCTCTCTGATGTGTAATCCAGACAGCACAAAGGTGCCCCACCATGCTCATGTCTCTAAGGCAGCCAGGTTTGGCACCACCAGCAGCAAAGCATCCTAGCAAGACCCCCTTCTGACTTCCCAGCCCGACCGGCCAGGAGTCCTTTCATGTCTCTGCTGGGTGGAAACATTGTCAGCAAGGTCAGGAGTCACGGGTGCCTCTGGGGCTGTGGCAAAGGGGGCTGCCAGCCCTGCTGTGCTGCCAAGTGCTTCAGAGCAGTCTGTTATTTGCTAGACCTTGAAAAGAGCGAGCCTGCTCCTCAGAAACACTGTGCATGTGCACTGCTGATGTCTGAGGAGTTACTTCAGCTTTGCACTGGGCCGAGGGAAGAGATAATATGGTGTAAGGTCTCCCCATGACTGGGCACAGCCTAGGCAGAGATAATATGGTGTAAGGTCTCCCCATGACTGGGCACAGCCTAGGCAGATTCACCAGGGCCAAAATCTCTTCAATGACTCTGCTAATAAATGGTAAACTGGAGTTCAGTGTGGAGAAATGTAGAGTAATTAATCTGGAAGCAGGGAATCAGTCTGGGAAGTATGCCTTAACAGAGCAAGCATTCAGCAGAGGGATGAAGAGAGGGATTTGATGTGTTGGGTGTTGGTTTCCTTTGGAAAAAGCCTTGAAACTGTCTGCCTAGATCACATCTGTGGCAAAAGGACAAGCAAGAGACAAGGCTGCATTAATGGAGGGGCAGGATAAAAAGACAAAAGAGGCAATATGTCTGTTGCTGGCAAAGGCATTGGATCCCACCTGGAATATTGTCAGCAGTGCTGGTCACTGTACCAGTGTGTCGTAGCATAAGGCAACAAAGAGCAGCCCTGCAGAACCTGTGCACAAAGGTGAGAGTGACGGGTCTTCCTCTGCAGGCTTCTTCCCACCCCATACATTCATCATCTAAAGAGGAAATCTGAGGAGCACAAAGGTTTTCTCTTTAACAGAGGCTGGGAGTTTTGAAGTCAATTATATTTTTCTACAGACTATTTATTTCTCTCTGCCTTTCTCTTGTTCTCTTCCATCTATTTCTTCTTTTCTTTTTAGTTTTCCTCTTTTCTTCCTTCTTTCTCTACTATCCCCAGCCTGGGGTTTATTTGTTGTTCCCTAATACATTGCTTTTCCTCCACCCCTGCCTGGGAAGAGAGGCTATTTAGTCAATTTGCTTCTGGGTCCTGAACAAGCCACATCTCCAGTGAAGGAGTTGTTACTTACAGGCTGGGCAGCAGGATGAAGAACACTTTTTTCTATGTAGATTTGTATGAAAAGAAATCAAAGTTGTTGCTGTAGAAGAGGAAAAGCTCAGCAATCAAACTGAAGGCAGGGCATGGAATATTACATAAACTAACCATTGAAACTCTCAGATGTGGCTTTCCTTCCACACTCAAAGGAGTTCACAATGTGATGGCTGTTTCCAATAATAAAAATTAAGTACTAAAATCCTCCTTATTTTTTTCCCCTTGTGTGTATTCAGAGCAAGTTCAGCAAGTTGCTCTGAATTTACCCAGCTATAGAAGACAGCTGATTTCATTTGAGCTGTACAAGAGGCAATCTTATTTTGCTTTCCCTTGGATTATGGTAAGCATGTCAATCAATGCCCAGGGCCAGTCCAGACAACACAGCTGTGCCAGGTAAGAAATGCACTTGTCAAACTGTCAAAATACTCATTTCTTCTGCTCCCCCTCTTAACCAGCCCTGACCACTGAAGGAAGGCTGAGCATCTTAGGCTTGTATGTACATTAAGCTGGAAGTTACAAGTCACAATCCTGACAGCACCTTAAATGACAGCAATTAGTATTTCTCAAAAATAGTGTTTTTTTCCTTTTCATTGACTGATACAGCAGTCAACAGACTGATGCACAAAATTATAAAATAGGCCTCTAATAAGAGGAAAATCTATTCTTGCTTTTTGAATTCCATGAAGCAGGATTGGCTATTGCTGTAAAATCTGTGGAATTAGCCTTGCTCTTTCAACTTGCCAAACCAGCCTTTTATCCCTTTACATTCAGGTCTGTAGAGTAACTTGCCAAAATAATCTCTTGGCACCACTGAGGTGAGGATCCACATTGTGCTGCTCATGTAACTTCCCTGCTCATAGAACCTTTCATCCTGGAAAGATTTTGACTGGGAACTTGTTCTTTTAACTATTTTAGCTGCTTTTGAAAATACTGCCTTGCTATCTTGCAGGAAATGAACATGCCCATAATGTACCATGACAATGGTGGTTTTGGAGAGTGTAAAGAAACATTTAAATAGAAATTACAGCTAGAAATGAAGGCATGTAAAGAAAAGTCAAATTATAGGACTTACCTTCCAATTTTTAAGGGCAAAGAGATTTGTTTGGCCCTTTTCTTGGTTGTAGCTGGGCAAGGGAAAGAAATTCAGAGTCTCATATGATCTTAATTATACACTGTGTGTGCCAGCAACTTTCAGGGTATGTGTGGATTCTTGACTGAGGCTCAGTGTGTGAACTCTGTCACTAGAGCAGTATGTCACACACAGAGCTGGGATAGGAGCCATCATTCACAATTCAAACAAGCCCCAAGCCCTTCAGAGATTGAACAGAAGTATTCAGTTAACCATAAAAACTGTGTCACGATTCTCCATACCGTCGTACCCCTTGGGAACAGAAATACTTCAGGCTGCAAAGGCAGGCCCTTCTTGTGAGGCTTTTTGACTGGACTGGAACCATCAACTATTCAAACCATTGTACAAAATCCTGCTCTTTTGCAACTCCAGCAGTTTTTTCTAGACAAGGAGCACTGTAATTCTAGAGTGTAGATGCAAATCCACAATCTCCCTCCAAAATATCCCCCTTGATTTCTTGGGTGTCTTTGCAGAGGGTGGCTTTGGACACAGCAGAATCTGGAGGTTCTTGCCTTGCCATGGGCTGGAGCTGACAGCAGAGAAAAGGGGCACGTGCTCAGCACAGGATGCTGATTGTTACTGCTGCAGCAAAAGTGCCTGTTCCCTGTCAAGGTTTAACAAGAAAATCTGCTTGAAAGATGATATTGGGAAGATTTCATTTCTGTAGATATTTGGCCTTTGTGTGTTGACTGAAGGCCTGCAAGACTTTACCTGCCTGGGTGTAAGCCCCTCAGTGGGTTTAGCAACAACCCTTGAGCATGAGAGACGGTGCTTCTGTGCTGCGGTGGGATGGCAGGCAGGCTGCACCCTCACCCATGAGGCACACCTGAGCTTGGTCTCCCAAAGGGAATCTGGTTGTGAAGAGCAGGAGAGTGTCCTTCATGTTGCCTCTGGAAGTGAAGTTAGACTGCTTATGTTCCTACCTGGGCTGTGTCTGGGAGGAGGAAGGCATGTAGAGATGTTCTTGTGCTCCTCTGGGATTGCATCCTTAGCAGAAAGCTGGAGGGATGTGCCTGTGGGTGGCTGTGTGATGGCAAAATTACTGCTGGCATGATCAGCAGTAAGGGTTTTGCTGCTGTTCAAAAACATACTGAAGATTCAGAGCAGAGTGAATATCAGTTCTGCAAGTGGTTGTTCACATTGTAGGCTCTTTGTACTGTCTTCAGGGGGAGAAAGTCTGCTGTGGAAATCCATCATGTCCTAGCAATTTAGAAGAATTAGAGGGAACATGTTACCTAAAAGAACAAATGCAAACATATGGAGATAGCCTTTTTTTTTCCTTAACCTTAGGAAGTACCAGCAAAGATTTTCATGTTTGTAAATTGTCATTTTCTTAGAGCAAAGCCTTATGGAAAAGTCAAGGTTTTTTTTATGAAAGATGTGATGGAAACTATTACAGCTCTGATCCTCACTGTTGCTAGAAAACAGAGGTAGCAACAGAAGAGGAAAGTAAGCACTAAAGGTCAGGTATGAGCCACAGGAAAAATGATGTGGGCTCATCAGAGTTTTCTTTGGCTTCCTGAGGTCCCTTCCTGCCCTTCCAGGCAAGAGAGTCCTTTCTTCACTGGCTCCTGTGTGGATCTGTCTCTGATGGCTGAACAAACTCTTCTCAGCAGTAACCAAACATGAGAATAACAGCTTTGCTTGTGAGGATCACATCTGGCCAACCACTGTCATCTTTCTCTGTCCTGCTTGCCCTAACTCTTGACTTGGAGGGGGAGAGATTGGCATTTCAGTGTACAAAATGCCAGCTGGGATCAAATCAATAGCATTGATTTAATCTTGTGTCTCCAAAGAGCTGGGATTTTTCCTTTTGATTTTTTTTCCTCTAGCTCTATTCTTTGAGAAGAGTGAAACAAAGGCGTTGAGTGCTGCCAGTGGTCCTCAGGCACAGGGGCCAGAGCTGCAAAGCCCTCCATGAGCTTGAATAACTTTACTCTTGCTGGACTAAATCAGGTTCGGATGTAGGAACTTGATTTTCACTTTCAGTGTTGGTTTGATTCACTATTTGTGAGCCCTGACAGGACAGAATGCCCTTGCTTGGGGGGACCAGTCCTGCAGCCAGCCCAGGGTCAGATGCCCAGCTGGTGTAGGTGACCTCAAACCTTAGACACTTGTGCCAGGTTACAGTTGCTGACATTTTGTGTCTATATGTTTTTTGACAGATTACAGTCATGCCTGCACGGACTGTTAAAGGCAGTCACTGGTGACTTTTTTGTGGCCAGAGCAAGCCCTTGGCAGCAGCAGTACAGAAGGTTGTTGATGCAGCCCCTTACACCTATGGAGCAGGCAGCAAAGCTAGGAGGAGGGGGCTGCACCCCTTGCTGCTCTGCTCCCTGCTTCTCAGGGCAGTATGGATGTGTAAGTCCTGCTGTGGAGCAGTTGTAGTTTATCAGGTTAAGGCCTGTGAAGTGGTTGCAGATGCTTAAGTCACGCCAAGATCTTCTTATGACCCATTTGTTCATGAAATAGAGGGCAGCGCAGGACAATTCCTAGTGAGGCAACTAGAGTAAAATACAAATGGAAAGATGCAAACTTGATAATCCAAATGAGTTTACTTTTTATACAACAGATGTTGTTTGACCCAGGAGAAAGAATAATATTATAGAATCTGAGGGGAAAAATAAAGTTGTCTAAAAATAAAACACAAATAGCAGCTGCTTGAATTGTATTTCTAATATATCAGTGTTGACAGCTCTCTCCTTCCTCCAGTTGAGCCAGGAATCTTATAGAAGTGGCTGGCAAAGAAGAGATGAGGAGGAACGTGAGCAGAGGTGATGGAGAGGCAGAGTTGATGCTGATTAATGTCAGGGTGTGTCCTGGGCAGGAACAGTTTAAGTGAGGGGATGTGGACGGTGTCGCTGCCCAGCCCCTGAGGGGCTCAGGGTCAGAGGCTCTCACTGCGCTGTGTGACACATCTGCACTTGGGAATAATACTGGAATGGGGTACAATAAAGAGTAGTAAAATCAATAGAATAATAGTAAAATAAATAGAATAATAATCCAAAATTATGTTGCTGCCATAGTCTGAATCCCCACTCGGACTGAGGTTTCTGAATTGCATTAAATTGGTGTCCTGTGCTTTTCTATGCCAGATGAGGAGCTGAGTTGCATAAGGGTGGTGGGTGAGGTTACTGGGATGTAAATGCAAGGCGTTTCTCACTCTGTAGGCTCAGGCAGTGGGAAAAATACGACCTAGAAAAAAGGAAGAAAAGATAATGACTTTTCAGTCCAGCAGCCAGTGGTTTTGGACTGGCAAGCTTGGGCTGTTCAGCCAAGACTGTGTGCCTAGGTCTGATTTGCAGCAAGTGGTAAACACCTCTGCTTCAACAAGTTGTCTCTGATAGGGGCTTAAGTTGAACGCAAAAAAATCAGGCATTCCTTCATTGTTTGTGAACAGTTGGGCTGGAAATGGCACAGTGAGACTGTGAGAAACACTGACTGTGCTTTCCTTTGTGTGTGAGGAGCTGTGCCTTGGGCTGTGTGTGCTGGGAGCCCGGGCAGGCACGGTGCAGCTCCCAGTGTCCTGTCCGCAGTGCGCGCTAGAGCAAATAACACATTTTTATTTTTATACAAATGTGCATAACTTCATCCATTTCTTGTGGCTGCTCTGACAGGAAAAGGAAATTTATGACGCACATCACCCATTTATTTGGCACAGGCAGTGTTTATTGCTGAGGGAGGCATTCTCATGGAATTGATTGCACAATTTCCTCTTGGTGTACTGTTTTCAAGTAATATCCCAAGACCTCTGTGTACTAAGATACAGAGACACTTCTTTAAGGCCCACAGAATACTACAGCAGAGGAAAAAAGGAAGCCACGTAGTGAAAAATAAAATGGAAAAATACAATTTTAATTACACTGTAAATCTGGGTCTCTCTCCATTCTGCTGGGAGTGTCTGTGAAAACACCCATTCCCAATAGGTTAAATTTCTCCACAGAACTAAGAACAGCTTTGTATTTTATCACTGTTCCATTTTCACAGCTATGACAGGTGGGGGTTTTGTCCAGGGTTAGTTGTGGTTCATGCTTTAGGCATGCCCGGATTATGGACATGTGGTGGGGAGAAAAATTCTGCACTTTGGAAAAAGATAAAGGTATATGCTCAATGTGATGTCTTGCTGAAAGGGTGGGATTGTTACCCGTCCCAACAGGCAAAAAGGGGTTGAAACTATTAATGACACAAAAGGCAGGATGAGAGGGGTTGTTGCCTTGATTCAAAGAACTGTGTGACAATATATATTTTAAACACCATGAGTGGCACACAGTATAGAAAAAAAGAGAGAAACATCTGTCCTGGAAGAGGACTCTTGGCCTTGATTGTTTTGTTTTTTAAAGTTAATTTTATTATCTTAAAAAATATTATTTAATCTGCCCATGCACAATCATTTCTACCAAATCTTTGGTATAATAGTTGTGTCATTTGCATGTGGAAGGGCATGGTGATGACAGCGGTTACAAGCAATCGTGGACTGAAGATTGCAACCAGAAAATTTAGAGCTCTTTAGTTCAAAGATGACTCAAAGTGCAGGGACAGAAGAATGGTGGTGTGTAACATCAGTTATGGACAATAGATTCTGCTCCTTTCCACTTTGTAGGGAATGTCGGTGACAGCCCCACAGGTGTCTGCATGCTGAAGGTACATGTCTGCTTCTGAAAGAGGTTCCTGATGAATAACTTTTTTTCTTTCCTGATTGCCTGGTGAGTGGCTCCTCACCTGCTTCACTGTCCTGTTTTTTTGGAGGGGAGTTTGACAGCCAGCACAGCTTTAATTTTATAATTTCACTTCTCTGGTGTCTCCCTTGGTTTCTGCTAACTTCACAATTTTTCTTTCAGGCTCCAGATGAAAGCAATCTCCTCCTAAGCTTCTGTTTTCACACTTCTGAAGGCAGCTTCTTCATCTCAGCCTCTTGATGCTCCTCCTCAGGGCCTGAAGCTGGGGACCAGCTTGAGCCCCAAGCTGCCTATTCTGCAGCTCTCGGGTGTTCAGCTGTGCTGTGGGTTGGAGTGGGTGTTTGTTAGCACAGAGGAGGATGGCTCACTGGTAATGGACTTTTGTATGTGCTGACCTCTGAACCAGAAACAAGATTCAGACCTCAGAGGAGTCTGGTTATGAATCAAATCAGGGATCAACTGTGACTCAACGTTCAGATCCCCAGCTGAGGTTGTGTCCATGGCTGATTAAAAGAGGAAAATAATATTTAGCTATTTATAGCTGTATCTCCCTCTGTGAGAGGACAAGGCACCATGGATAAACATATTTATATTTGTTAGATGTGCAAATTGTGGTTCCTTTGAAAACCTCACAGTTTATCATAAAGCCTCAGAAAGCACAGGGCTGTTTATTGGCGCTACGGGACTTCCCGGGACCGTGCTGTGGACATCTCTGCTTGGAGTGTGTGACACAGGCATATCCACAGGGGACAGCACCCAGGCACTGCCATCTGCACATGAAAGACTAAAGGTGGCTGCAAGCACTCCTCTGCAGGAGATAATTTTCCTCATCAATTAGCTTACACTTTCTAGGTGCTGCACTTCAGAAGCCTCCACTCTTCCCAAGCCCAGCTCTACAGTCAGTCAGTGGTGAACAGAACATACAAACTTTCTATTGCTAATATATTTCACAGTGCTGTGTGATATTAGCAAACTCCAAATAGCTGTCAGGACCTCAAGGTATTCTGGAACATCCTTTGATGTTACAAGTAATGCATTTTCCATATTATTCCCTTGAACACATTATATATGCAAAGTCTAGCACTTCTTATGGGAGAGGTGGAATTATCATACAATAAGATATTTTTTCCTCTAGTTCTTTCATGGCTCATAACATATAAAATTTCTTCTTAAAATCCAGGCTAGGAACTCAAACTTAATTTATACAGTATTGAAAACATTACAGGGCATAAATCAGTTCAATTTTTAAAGTTCCTGTATGGTATTTTCAGAGCAGCCAAATTCCTTCATTCGCCTGGACTCCTTCCAAAATTCTGCCAGCGCTCATGGAAATCTAAATAACTTTGGAGAAAAAGCAGGTTTTCTGTGGAGGCTCAGATTACCCTGTCACCCTTCCTCCACTGCAGACAGGCCTCTGATAAACATGGAGAATAGGGACAGGGAAATTACTTCATTACTTCATGTCCTTTTCAATTACAAACATCAAGGAGTCCGAGCCTCCTGCCAGCTCATGCCCCAGACCCTTGCAAATTTGTGGCTTTCAAAAGCCAACAGTTGCATTTCCTTTGCCAGCAGGGATAAGTGATAGAAAGCGAGCAGGGGAGCTCACTTGAATTTTATTTCTGAGTGTTATTTAAAAAGTTTCAAATCTCAGCTCTGTTTATTTAAAGTAGGACTCCAGCTGAAATGTAAGTCTGTGAACCAGAGAAGTGATCAAAACAGGACTTCACCTTCTTTTCTTTTTTGAGAATTAATCACTCAGTGGTGGTGCGTTACTGTAATCTTCCTGTGATCACTTAACCTGGAAGCAGTACTTCCAGAGAGCTTTGGAATATTCTCCTGCTGGCACCTTCAGATCTACTATTTGTACCCTTCACCTGTTTTCACAGCACATGAGGTTAATGCATTGTTTTTCTACCAGCTTTGCTTTACACCTAAAGAAACAAGTGTATTTTCTTTGATGTAATTTTTCCACTATTGATGACCTAATATTACAAAACCAAGGCTGTTTAAGATCTTACTTAGAAACCCTGTTATTTCTACGAAAAGCAAAAAAAACCACCCAAACAACCAAACAAAAAAAGTAAAATCCAGTTTCAGAACATTGTGTTGCAGAGGTGGGGGAAATGTTGCAGGAGTGAATCTGATTTCCTACTTCAAGCATAAATCTTACAGGCTCAGCTTCCACTCGGTTTTTAGTTCTGTGCTAAAAGTCACTGAAATAGAAGCCTGTGTTTGGATTAACCACAGGTGTCTGTGTGTAGCTCTGGGAGGGTTTTCTGGGGGTGTTCTGATCCTCTGTTTTTTATACCCAGATTCTGCAGTGTGGGCTCAGGTCACTTGGTGCCTCAACTGGCCAGATGTCTGCACTGCAGTGGTACATGACCTTTGTGATCATCTGTGTGATCAGGAGAGAGGGAAGGGAGACAAGGACCAGTAAAAAGGTTGTGGGGTTCTCCGGTGCCTCACAATTCAGGTTTTGCTTTGATAGGAATTCAAGAATCCAGACATTCTTGTGAAATGAACCTGAAGTGGGGATGGGTAGAGCAAACAGCTGATGATGTGGAAACCAAGAGACTATCCAGAAGTTCTCAACACAGCCTCTCCCAGGTTTTACTTGTTTCTAACTTGCATGTTCTTCTGTTGAAGTCTGTAGGAATTCTTTTAAGTGAAATTGAAGTGTGGGGAGATGTTAGTTGGAAGGCTTGCAGCATCTTTTTCATGCTATCAAAGCTTCATCCCTTGGCTACAGCTCTCCTGGATTCAGACTGTGTGTGGGTACCTCTGCCTCTGTGTGTGTGTGTGTCTGCATTTGCTTCTTGAGATTCTCTGCTACCTCTTGGGCCATAAATATTGTGTGAACCACAATGGAGGCCTGTCTACTGCTGGTATCAGCCCAATTGTGGAAGTACATAAAACAAAAAAAGTACTAAGGAAAAGTTCAGCACACTTGGAAAGTCCCAGCTGGCCAAGCCTGGGCTTTGGGAGCTGCCTGGAATGAATGATCTGTACCTGGAATAATTTTGTGTACTCACTGACTCCTAAGATTTGATGCCAAAATTGGGTTTTTTGCGTAATGCTAAGGTCACAGTGATGTAGATATTTTTTAGTTAATGGAAATATTGGATGCACTGTAGGCAATTTTTCCCTTTAAGAAGGAAAACTGCAGATGGACTCTCATTCTATTTGCTGATATATAATAAGGAAAGGTGTATCACCCCAAGAATGCCTGTTGCTGTGACAAATCACAAAAAGGGGGGAAAGACAGTGCTTGCTAAATTTAGCCTGTGCAAATCCAGTACATTCCAAATCCATGGAGTGAAATACTGTTTGGAGTGAAATATGATTGAAACATTTCTGGAAATATAACTCCACTGGCTAGTTCGCCACCTGGACTTAGTTTTCATATTGTAGGAGAGTAATTAAATTTTTATTATTTTTAAATTATAGCACACCCCCCCCCGTACCAAATATCAGTTCTCTTGTCTTCCCACTGAAGCAAGCACTGTTAAGCTGCTATAACTTTTAGAGCATGAAAGCAAATGTTGTAAAGAGGTCACTGTAAAGGTCACGCAGCAGGTTTGATGTGTCAGTGGATAAATGATGGGATCACATCTGGAACAGTTTGGTGAATAAATAAAATGTGAAAGCTCATATATCACTGCCCACCTTCCAATCTGTAAGGGAAAGAGAAAATAAATTCTCTAATAACCTTGTAAAGCACATAAAAGATATTGAATAAACTCTTGAAATTTTGTGACTAAAACTGTCTGTATTAAATAATGATTTTAAGAGTGGCAAAAAGCTTGAAATACAGTATGAGTCTTCCTTGTAAAATGTTGTTTTATTTTATGGTTTATTTATTAGACTATACTTGGATAGCTTTGAAAAATATAATTTTGAGTTTA
The DNA here is from genome assembly GCF_041296385.1 of Aphelocoma coerulescens. NCBI lineage: Eukaryota > Metazoa > Chordata > Aves > Passeriformes > Corvidae > Aphelocoma > Aphelocoma coerulescens. Next base: position 15,082,995 of record NC_091018.1, read on the forward strand.
ACTATGTGTTATTGAAACACTCTTCCTTTAGATATGTCCCCCAGAGGTATTTTATATTTACACTTAGGGAAAAGAATTTTCAATTTTTATTATGCAGTGCTGCATTATTGCTTATACTGCCACTATATTCTGCCTTCTGCAAGTAACATTAATATATGCATATTTTACTGCCATTACCTTCAAAAGGCCTTAGAAAACCCATAGGTCTAAAATGATTTCTCTAAGTTGGTCATTACCTACTCCTGAATTAAGATACAACAGGCTGTATATTGTTTTACTGGGCCATTAATAATAAGCCCCTGTGAGCTGTGAGACAGTAAGCTAGAAACTGAGTAATTTCGGGCACCAAAGGAATGTACAGTATTAATAAAAGGCTCATAGAAACCTGTTCTGGAGTGTGAATGCCTTTGGTGTCTGATGTGGGACTCCAGGCAGGGGGTGGGTTTTGATCTCCAGACTCCTGAAGGCAGCTCCTTGGGGCAAGTGGCAGTGGCTGGTGGGGCTGTGTGGGGAGGAATCACACTCCTGTAGAGAATCAGTCCATGCAGGGGGTGTGTGTGTGTGATGTACAGGCACTGCCAGCAGCTACAGAGTTCTGCTGCCCATTTTCCTCCCTTGCACACACCTTGGCAGTGCCCCAGCTGTGTTCTGAGGCACAGAGAGAGCCACCCTCTGCTGAAGCCACTGGGGCTCTGGGCAGGCACTGGGTACACCCAGACACAGGCTGTGCTGTGGGGAAAGCAGACAAATTAGTCATGGCCCTGCCCACTGTTTTGCTGGGAGGGAAGAGCTGAGGCCAGTGCCCAATGCAGCCATGGAGCAAGTGTCTCATCAGCTTCAGCCAGAGTCATCTGGGAGCAACAGGGTGAATGCTTGTGGTCGGAGGGTATGGATGTAGGGAACTGTGGGGTGGAGGTGGGTGTGTAGGCTGTGGGTTCTAGGGGAGTTCATGAAGAAACCTGAAATGTCACCAACCAATGCTTGTTTGACTCCTACCTTTCACATGTGTGGTTCAAGGCATTTAGCATCTGAGATGATGCAGCAAGAACTAAAAATAACCATAGACAAAGTCTGAGCTGGTTATAACCACAAATAGAGCTTTTATTCTGGAAGACCACGTTACCTGTAACCTTTAACCTAAACTTGGAAATCGCAGATCACCTTGTAACATTTCTGGACATCTCTTAAACTGATGCCAGGAAGCAAATCAATGACTTACAAGAACACTTTATTTCCCAAATATAATTTCATTGCCGATAAATTAATCCTGCAATTTCTTCAATTCATTTATTGAGCTCCACCTTAATGTGAGCTTGGTTTCTGTCAAGCAGCTGTTCTAAATATCTTATTCCTTTGATGAGCCGAAACCTCTTCAAATATCCAGCTCATACTTTGTAGCCAACTTAGCTCCATTAAATTTTTGGCAAATGTATGGTCAGGTGGTCTTTGAAGACAGCCATATTTAATACAACTCTGTGCAGCTTTTTTTTCTCAGAGGAAAGGTGATTTAACTTACAGAAAGAATTTTATACTTCAGCTCTGGTTTCTGACTCCCTGAGCAGACCAGAGAATGTGTCAGTTTTGCCACAGGAACTTGGAGCTTTGGGCTTTTCTCTTTCATTTTCCTTTGAAGGGTTCCAGTTACTCTGAGGATGAACAGGAGCATGTGAAATACTCTGCAGAGAGTGACAGAGGTGGGGCAGAATGTGACACCTGTTCTAAGGCAACAGAGGTTGTAAAGGGAACAATTTCTTCAGCAGACACATGATGAGGTGCTGTGCTGAGACAGTCTTGGCCAGTAGAAATGATCCTTGAGTTTCTTTGCAGAAACGAAACTTACTTCTTACTCAACTTTATTCAGCTTAAATTTATTTTTTTACGAGCCGAATTGTATTCATCTAGGAATTCATCTGGGAATCTACACCCATGATGGCCATGGGGGACAGCCCACAAAGAGAGGGACATGACACAGATGTTGCCTGTGTGATGACAGAGAAGGCATCTCAGGATGAGTGGCTGTCAGAAGGTCAGTATTTGTTACCAGCTGATGATTTTGTTATTATCTGCTTCAGAGGTGCAACCTCTACTTTCAGCAGTGAAAAGCTTTGTGGTTCTGAACGTAATCAGGGTTTCAACCCTCAGCTGAGAGCCAAGGCTACACATCTTGCATCCGAGTCCCCCAGGCAAACCCTTTAAGGCTTCATTCTACCTCATCTCACAGCTGTGGGGGGAGGCAGGACCCAGCCTTAAGTCAAGTGGTTCAAAGTCCATAAACCAACCTCTGCAAGCCTGCACTGAACTGTTATGCTTGCAACCTTGTTGGTAAATGGGGAAGCTGGGAAGAAAAACCAGGAGCCCTCATTTCATGGCGGGATTTCTGACTCTGTCATTCTAGCCCAGCACAGGACAGTGTCTCTCAGATTTCAGTAGTGGCTAAGCACAGAAATATCACAGCTCATCTGGCCCTAATCCCGCAGTTCTCTGCCCCACTCATACCCTCATTGTACTTTTGGAGCCAGTTACTAGTTTGCTGTGGGATGTCTTCAAATTCCCTGTACTTTTCTGAGAAGTTTTAATCTTGAGGGAATGTCTGGGTTTAGAGAACATGCACAACAGAACAACTGTGCTGTGAAGAATATGGTTTTAATCAGAATGAAGCAATGCTTCTGCTAATTATGTTGTGTAGTGTGTGATAGAGGAGATCTTGTTCAGTTTCCTCTTGCATACTATGTGACATCTTGTATTTTCTATTCCCTGCCAGAAGCCATCAAATCTTTTTGAAATTCACTTGAACAACTGTCCTTGCAAACAAGAAGAGGTTAACAGATGATATTGTAGGCTCAAGGAAAATCATGAGATTGAGGAAGAAAAATATGAATCTTTCAGAATTATAAAGATCATGGCAAATACTCATAAAATTTGATCTGGTGCCATGCTGTTAGCAGATCCAATCATTTTTATTTTGAAAGATTTCAGCACATTTACAAACTGTGGTCAGCTAAACATGCTGCTAAATCAATACCTGAAAAACTTTTTAGCTTTTTCAACTTGATTCTTGCATCTGGCTTTTCTGGGGGAGGGTGCAGGTCTTTGAAAATTTACTGTAACATAACATATATGAGGTGAGATGTGATGCATGGCTGAGGGGAGGATCTGCCCAATAATCCATGGTAGGGCTACATTACGGTTCTACAGTCCCCCATCCATCTTTGTCAGGTGAGTATGCTTTAAATGGGAAGTGGTAGCCATTGGAACATGTTAGATTAATAGGTGATGTGTGTGTTAATTACAGGATCATAGATGTTGGGTTTGGAATGGTCTTTATAGACTGTTGAGTCAAATCCCTGGGATCTCTTGTGGTTTACCCCAGGTATTTTCCCACTGAGAGCACTCACTGGCGTCAGCTGGAATGTGTCTGTTGATAATGCTTGTGCTGCTTCTCTCTCCAGACTGCTATGCTGTTGAATTACTGTTCCTGTTGGAAAGTTTTTTCTTGTTATCTAATCTAAACTTGCCCTTCTTTAATTTAAAGCCATTACCTCTTGTAGTACATTGCACTTGGCCAACCTTAAATAAGTCTTTCTTCTCCTTTACATTATTTCCTCTCAAGTATTAATTACCTCCAACACTTCTCTTTATTTCTTTAAGCTATTTAGGTTAACTTCCCTTAACCTTTCTTCGAACCCTTCTCTCAAAGGTTACATTAGCTGACATATTGTCTTGAAAATGTTAACTGTTGCTAAAAGCACTTCTTACAGAGCACAGTCCTACCGAGTGTGCAGCTGGATAAATATGTGGTGACCTTTTTTGTAGGAGCTCTCGTGGTCATAGCATGGTCACGTAGATGATTCTTAACTACTGATTCCCCAGCAATGCACTTGGTGTTCTCTGCTTTTGTTTGTAAATAAATCGAGGTTCATTTAAGAGTAAAGGAGCTGACCTGAGAAGTACCCAATACGGTAGCTCAAAACCTAACATGAAAAACAAAGAGAGAGTGAATGGACTGGCAGTAAAATTTGAATTGTGACCTTCTAGAGGACTGTGCACTCTTCTCTTTTAGGGGCTCAGAGAGACTTGCAGCCTTGGTTCGCTCTCAGACCTGAGGGCTGGAACCTGTCTGTGGTCAGGACACTTCAAAATCAGTTTGGTGGAAACTCAATTGCATAACTGGGATTTGCAACTGATGTGGACCCAAAACATAACTGCTTATAGTGAAGCTGCCCAGAAACCCCTTCTCCTTCATCCTGCCCTTGGTAGGGTTATTCCTCCCAGAAAATGCCTGCTTCCAGAAATTCACAGAGGAAGGTATCTGTGCTCTCCTGGGCACGTGGGCTAATTTTGCAGCTTCTAATGTAGGGTACTTATGGAGGAACTGGTTGGGATCTGGTCCTTAATCAAGAATTATTATGTCAAGAGGAAAAAGTTTTGCTCTACTAGTCTGAGCAAGGGACATGCATATAAGGAGAAATTATGTTATCCCTTTGACAATCCAGCCATTAAACTCCACACGGGAACATCTGTTTCCTTCATATTCTTCACACAGGATGGGGGTTTTGCTCTCAAAGACAAGGAGCTTTGCTATCACGTTGTATATTTTGTTCTCTTCCACTCTCTCACTTTTTCCAGAGCAGATTTGAGGTGTTATTTGATACCTGTCAGAAAAGGGCTCATCTCTTACAGCATCGGCTTCTTATGTCGCCTTTGAGACCCTCCAGTGTTGCTTGTTCCATCAGGGAATTAAAACATTCAAATTGATGCAAGCAAGATGAGAACAGGCTGAGATTCTGGCAGAGTGGTTTTTGTTAACAGTTGTTCCCAGGCCAACAAAATTTGAGGACCCCTGTGTTTGGGGGAGAGTAGAATTTGTGAGAAGCCACCTCCATCTCACACATGCATCCCGTTTGCTGGCTGGAAAAAGATGCATATCCAGCATGCCCCGTTTCCTCCGTGCCTGACAACAAGCTCCTCGGGATCTTGTTTTAGAAGCATATGAACAGTGGTAAAACTGAGGTTTGCTGAATTCTTGCCCAGAGCTTTTCTGACTCATCATATGGTATAATCACATGTAACTAATTTTTCCAGCAAATCTTTACTCCAGACCTCAAAGAGGATACAGGAATGAATGAAGAGTTGCTGTTTCTTTTCTAAAAGTTTATATGGAAACAGATTCTTTCCTATTTCTGTGGTCCTGATGGCATTTTCAAGCCTCATGCTGCTCTTTGTGCTGTTTTAAGTCCTGTACTTGAAAGAGTTCCAGAATAAAGAAAAATCATTGTAGTAGTTGTGCAGCTGAAATGATCAGGTGACAGGCAATAATTTGGTGTAAGAAGGCAAATGAAGGTGTATTTATGAATGTGCCATTCTCTCAGGCAAATAAGAAAAGCAGCCCTTCTTTATTTTTTTTCACCTTTCTTATGTGCCACATTATAAAAGAAGAAAAAGGCAAATTCTGATCTCCAGACCATTTTGCATCAAATGTTTTAGCCTTGCAAGAGCTGGTCACTTTTTCTGGTAGAAGCCAACTGGAATAACCTTCTAGTCAGAGATGAAGCATGGAGGAGCTCCGTGATGGCCCAGGGCCTGGCTGGCTTAGTGATGGTGTTTTCAGCTACCAGTTGTGAACCTTGATCTCCTGTTGCTCCAGTGTTTCCTCCTTCCAAGGTGTGTTATTTTCTGCAGTCCTGAATATGTGATCCCTGCTGTGGTAGTATAATTTTTGGAAGGAATTCCCTAAAGGGAAAATTCAATACTAATTTTGAATCCTAAAGATGAAAATATCTTATATATCAGTGCTACTTGACCACTGAGCACTTTGTTATGCAGAATGGGGCCAGAACACACCAGGGAATATAATGGTGAGGAATCCTGGAAAATCCTTTATTTCACCAAGCTGGGCAAAAGGTTGAGGAGTGAATTTTTCCGTTTTAATAGGTTAAGGCTGTTCTCCCTCCCTATGTAGGAGATACCAGAATTAGCATTCCCAGAATGTATGGAGTGTTTGTGATGAGTGCACATATCTCTGCCTGGGCACTGGAGCCTCCTCGGTTGGTGCAAAGGGAGCAAATGTGGAGTACAGCTCCATCTCCTGCTCACTGGATTGCTCTCTGCAAAGAGGTGATGCCTCTTTTTCTAGGAGGAGAGGCCTCCTAGAAACAGAGATTAGACAGGAGTAAGGGAATAAAAGAGGTGTTTATTTGAAAGGCCCTCAAAGGTACACCCTGGGGAGCCTGAAGCTATTCTCAAAAATGGACCCCAAGATGGATGACAGGTCACGAGTTCTTCCCCCTTTTATAGGTTTGGTTCATTTGCATAGCAGGGTTAGTTCTTCAATTAAAACTTCAGTTTTCCCCTCAGCTTATGCCCCCCCCAGAGGCTCTTTGGTTTATACTTTTGGCCTAGGACAGTCTTGGCGTCCTTGAAGAGCAGGCCCGGAGAGGCTTTGTTATGTCTACCCAGCACGAGAGAGCAGAAATTAACAGGATGCAAGAAACTTCACAGTCACACACCAAGCAGTACAGGACTTGAAAAATGTAAAGGTTAAAACCTAAGGCATCAGAGGGAATGATGGAAATGTGGTGTTACCACTCACATTGGATGCTTGCACCAGTAGCACTGTTTGGTAAAAAAGCCTCCTTTTGAAACATTCCCAGAACTCCTGATTTTGCAAACCTCCTGATGTCTGCCAACACACATGCACTTCTAGTCCCACAGAAGCCAGAAATCACTGAATCGTGCAGAGACATCTCTAGAGGATCATCTTTGGCATATAAATGTTCATACAGAATGTGAGAATGGGAAAAACAAATGTGGCACCCTCTTGAACGGGTTGATTTATGATAGCAGAGGAGTTGGGAAGTACAAAGCAGCCTTCCAGGACCAGCTAATTTCATGTTTTAGTTGCTTGTAAATAAGTGAGTTTCAGATAAATGCACCCATCTAGCTGACTGCACGTTTCATTACTGGGAGGATTAAGCCAGTTTAAAAGATTTAGGAGACTACTGCGCCAAGTTCATGTTTTTTAAGAGTGAGGACTGCCAAGCCCAGTGGGTGTAAGAGCTACTTTGGAAGCACTTTTATGAACTATTCCTGATGCATATCTTCAAAATATTTAAAGCAACACCTGTCATAGGCCGTTCTCCCTTTATCCTCTCCTCATGCCAAGTCATGGTGCCGCGTGGTTTCTACAACTGAAATAACTCTTGGAATACAACATCCTGCTGCTCAGTGTGCAGTATATGTTGGCAGGACTTCTCTTTTTCCTTTTTTTCCCCTCCAGGATTTCTACATATTGGGTATGAGTGCTAATAAACTGCTTGGGAGCCACCATTATTGTGTTAATCTGGATTTGGCATTGTAAGGATATTAAAGCTATTCCATTATCAGCCTTGTGAATATAAAATGCCATGGACTTTTAAATATTTACATTATTGCAAGGTTCAGGCCCAGAGGTATGAGGGGTTGTATTCAGGCCTCCCACGATGGAGTCTTGGGTGTAAAGAGGGATTTAGCTTCCTGACTATGCAGGATTATCACATCCTGTCTCCCTATATAATGAAGGGAGAATAAGCAATTGTGTTGGCTAAATTATGTGCTTATAGCAAATGATATTTTTTTCCCACTGGTTTTAGAGGGAAGTGGTGTCTGAACAATACGTTAGGCCCTTCTTGTTATTCTGAATGCAGCCACCTGAAAATCTTCTCACTTGGTATCCCTGAGTTCAGGTCTGTACCAAGGTCAGGCTGTGCAGAGCTTCAGTGTGGGGTCCCCTGAGCCCAGACTTCAGGCTGTTTTACCTGTTTTTCTCAAAGAGCACTTAAAATAAAAAAGGAAAGCTCTTCTGGGACAGTTGTTCATACCAACATCATGATGTTCTTTTAGGGCATGTCTAGGCATTTTATCCAAGAATTATTTTTGTTGCTCTCTGTACCTGGTGGTGCAGGCTGGGGGTTGCTGCCACAGCCCGACGTCGCTTTCCTGTGCTGTGCAGAACCTCAGAACACACTGCAGGCCATGTGAGCAGTAATATGTAAATCATCATTAGCAGATGTTTATTGTTTCTTTTCAGAAAATCAGATTTGACTAATCAGCCTAAGTGAAACATATGCTGAAATTAATTAAAGTTTGTTTTAAAATAATTTGCATGCTTATTGCTTTTAACTGATTGTAATTGGGGCTTTTGAATACTTTTTAACAGAGTCACCTAGGTTGAGCTTTTCAAAGCACTGACTGGCATGTCGCCATCCATCTTCCACTGCTGGCTAAATGATCTGTATTGCACTGAGTTCCCAATCCCACCGAATCACAGCGAAAAACAAGGAGCATGTCATTGTTTTCCATTTTGCTATGGTGGTTTTGTAATGAGTACAATTGCTGAGATATGTGTGCCATGATGAAAGATGTGATGATTACAGAGTAACTGAAGACAGCAGATCTTTTATGAATAATACACGGAGTTGACAGCATTGCTTGAGCATCGTGTGTGGTGGAAGTTCTCATTGTTTTGGCAAGATTGCTCACCTACAGACATAAATTCCAGCCACCTCTAGCATCCCCCCTGGACAGCACTGGGGATGTCAAGACTGTCAGAGATGCCCATGGTGCGGGGTGGCCCTACAGGTAAGTGCCCTGGCCAGCCAGGCTGTGCAGGAGCTGTCTGACACTCTTCTTTGGGCCTGGAGGGAGCCAGCTGGCTCTGCAGGCAGGGACATTTAGGGTGGGGAGGGACTGGCATCCTCTCAAGTTCTGCCCCAATACACAGCATGGCTCAACTGGCTCAACCCATTTGTCTCTGGGAACCCAGCAGAAGAGCCAAAGGCAGCAGCAGCCCTGCCAGAGCACGCTGGTGTCTCGCTTGCAGGCCTAGCCAACACGCCTAGGTTCTGTGTCTGGTGCTGCTGTTGACTTACTGCTGAGCACTGGGCAAGTCACTTCTGTTTTGCTCTCCATGCATTTTTAGCTGAAGGAAATAGCTGGGTCTGAGAACTGTCTCTTTGATAACAGCAGGTTATACAATAGGGCTCTGAACAGGACATGCTTTTAACTCTGGGCTTCTCACTGTGAGCCAATGAATCATGTGCTCCAGGTTTTACATGGGCTTCTTAATGGTCTCCAGGTGGAGATGAAGGTGTGGGTTATGACCTATAACTTCCTAAATAGCCTGGGGCTGGCCTGGCCGTGCCTTTCTCTGCATTGTGTCCTGCCATGGTAGGCAGAAATGTGCTCTGTAATGGAAATAACAAGGTCACCAGCAGTCTGCAGCCAGTCTTCAGGAAGGGGTCCCTTTTCCCCCACCTCCACTTCCTTGGTTTGAAATTATCAAGGAAGAAATTTTCAAGAATGGCCCTGAGAAAAAAAGTATTTGAGTGAATCTGTGGCTCTTAGGGGCAAAAGGCCACCTAGTCAACCAGGTGAGCTCCAGAGAAAGGCCTCTCAGTAAGGTGAAAGTTAAATTTATTTGCAGTTAAGTTTAATTGTATTTAATCTCGTACATCCAACTGCCCTCATCTGGAGAATCTAAGCAGACCTGGACTCGGGCTCCTGTATGCAAAGTGGGCCCGTCAGTGGAGCCATGTATCAGCATCCTGCCACTGATAAATACTGTTCATCCCAGCAGAGGATTTGTCTCACTAGCACTGCTTACCCTGCAGCAGAGCTTGCAGGATTAGTGCAGGACTTGGGTTGTTCTTTTCATTCATTAGCTCGCTTAGATCTTCCTCAGACCACACTGAAGACAAGAGGCACTTATTAAGAGCAGCAGTTTGTTTCAAGTGCTTTCTCATAAGTTTTCAAATCTTCCTGCTTTAATGTCACAGCATCACTGGCTCCTGTGATGGAGAATAACAGTGGTTCATTAAGCTCATAAATCCAAAAGGAAGAAAGACTCTCCTGGAGACATGAGTAGCTTTATAACAAACAGAGCAGCAGGAGAGCCTGCAAATTATCAGCCCAATGCTTTATAAGCATTTTATCATCAGTTGGGGGAAATTACAATAAAGAGCAATGAGTAAGTGAAACGTAAACTATGGCATAAACATGCCCCATGTTCCCTTCTGTCCACGTTTCATGTAAAACCTTATTTGAAGTCATAGCACCAGGGTGAGAATCCAGGACTGTGTCAGAAGCTCTTTCTCATCCAGAGATTAGCCCAGGCTGGAAATTACACAGGGTTATATGTTATGTGTACAAATTCTGCCAGAAGAGTGAAAATATATACAACATTTAACAATATCTCCCCCATAATTCCAATGCAAGTGCTGCATGACAATGAGCTTGATGATGTTTACACCCTATCCAACAGTTTTGTCACTACCACATTTTTAAGTGTGCAGCTTTGATTTATGACTAGTGATACTAGGATCCCAGCCTGTAAATTTTTACAGCAAGCAGACTTGAATTATGTGTTGAGTCTGCTGCACTGGATCAAAAATGTTCAAAATCCTCTCTGGGAAGATTTAAATGTATACAGTCTCTAAGCCATGAAAATATTGCTCTAATGTGCCTATGTGATTTTTAACAGGTTGTGAGTTCAAATCCATTTATCAGCTGATGTCTAATGAGTTTGGCAGGCCCCTACTACATTAAGTATACAAAAAACTATAAGCATAATGATGTAGACTGAGGAGAATTTAATGAACAAATGTGACCTTCATGTTTATGTGAGATAAAGATTTCATGCCAAATTTTGCATAATATACGCTGCAGATAATGGAGTATTTATTAGATTTCTTCTCTCCTTTATCCTCTTCTTTACACACTGTTTTTTGCACAGCAGACCTGTGTCACCCATGGTATGTGACAGGGAATAGTGCAGCTGGCCTGCAGAGGCTAAACCTTTTAATTCTACTTGGGGGAATCTGACTGGACAAAATAAAGAAGTAAGTCATCCAAGGCCTGTTTCAGGGTGGCAGCTCTTCTGGGGGTCAGCACATGGTTGCCACATGTCCTGGGGTTCACCTTGGTGCCTACACTGACATCACTGCTTGTCACTTCTGCAAAATCATGTCACCAATTTTGATGCTTGAGCATGTATTTAGGAGCTTAATTACAGGCATTTTTCTCTGAAAAATGCATCCCAGCATTCTGGCCTGAATCTCACAGTGTTTCCTGACAAGTGACCATTAGGGACTGGCTCCAGTGTCTTTGAAGAAAGGACTGTCCTTTGGATGAGGAAATCTTGAGCCTGAGGATGTACTTAAAGCTGGCTGATCTGGGCATTGTTTTTAGGGCTGCTTTGAATGATGAGGCTTGGAAGAGCAGGGTAAGGCTCCAAAGGTCTCCCCATCCTCCTGCCTTGCCATCTCTAGTTAAGCTCAACTGCTAACTGTTATTTAAAAGTTGCTTTCTCCCTTTAAATGTCATGCCCTGCATGGTAAGTTCCTGGATGTTGTGTCGCCCCAGGGCAGAGCACTGACTGCACAGGCTGCTGGACAGCAATGAAGGTGGCAGACCTGCGTGTCTGGGTGGTCCTTTGCAGTCCCTGCCCTAAGCCCACCACACACCCACTCATGGCAAGCACCTTCTGCATCCAGACCAGCTGTAGCTGTGCCTCCATCCACACTGCATGACTGCAGACCCAGCCACGGCCCTGTTTCCATACAGGTGGGTGGGTGAAATGCTGCTAGATCAATAGGTGCTGCCTCCACAGCTCATCCCATGTCCCATGGGAGCAGCTGGTGCTGTGTCTGTCCCAGTGCACTGACTGGAGACCAGCAAGCATGAAGGACAACCTGCACTTTTCCTTGCCTGGGCTTCTACCTTTCCACTAAAAGTGTCTGGTGTCTGCTGCCTGCCCATGGAAATCCTGACAAAGAGACCACTTACAACAGTCCTGCTTGTAACAGTGAGCTAGACTGGCAGAAAAAATACTTTGCTGTTTCTTGAGTCTGTGACATTGTACTTTCATTAAAAAGTAACCAATTCTGAGGATATTCCCACCAGAAGCAACGGGAGGTTTTGCTGAGGCAGTCCAACTTGGTGGAGAGAATCATAACCTGGTAATTAAAAAGGGAACCGGGCAGAGGGGCAGTGTTCTGAAACAAACGGATTGAGACAAGTGGTAGGAAAAAATGTATCTTATTTACCTTTCCCCCACCCCATCCTTGTTTTTGTTTATGCAGGAGCAGCAAAACCTGATTTCATTTTTCTAGTTGAAGTGATCCGTGGCTTTGCTGTGTGTCCTGTAACTCGGCAGGTATTACAAACTGTATTCCTAACTAATGAACTGAGTGAATAATTTATTTAATGTGTCAGACATGGCAGAAGGTGCTGCAGCCAGTCACTGCTCAAGAAGCTAATTGCTGCACTAAGAAAACAAATCTGTGCAAGTCCTCATTTCAGAGTTATTTCCGAACATTAACTCAAAAGTTATTTCAATAACGAGGCCTCTTAAAAGAAGCATCACTTTTCACAGCACATGGCACAGCTCTGCTGACCCTCAAGCACTGCTCAGCTGGGAGAAGCATAGTTCAAACAAAACTTCAACCATAAAACTTGGGCAAGAGGGAGGCTGTGTAAAGTCTGTGATTAATTAGCAGTTAGCAATATTGAAATGCAGTGAGAAGGGAAAGAATTGGTTCTGTGAAGAGATTTTGGAATCCCTGTTTGTGGTCTGGATGATAAGATATATGACAGGCAGAATTCCCCACTCTTTCTGTCCGATTTTTTTTAGATCTTACCAGATCTCTGCCTACTTAAAGTCACTCTTGGCTTATCCTGGAGAGGTTTTAGGGGTATTTCCCAAATCATTCCTTAACCTCCTACCTTGCTGAAAGGAATACATATGAAAGAGAAATCCTGGGTAAATTAATTTTTCCAGAAAACACCTAGGAGCAGATAGCAGGTAACTGGAAAATGATGAGCTGGTAGCCTGCTCCTGCTCACCATAGCTGTTCCTGGGAAGCACCACAGAGAGCTGAGGTTTGCCTCCCTTTGCTCTATGGCAAGGGATGTGTCAGCCTTGGTGTGAGTGAATGCAACTCCATTAATTTCCGTTTGCATTTAATTACACCAAGACTGAAGTTAGTCCATGGTGTTTTATTGTATTCCTTTATTTGATTTTATTTCATTTATTCTTCCCATACCATAGAGCTGACCAGTTGAAGCCCACAGCATTTAGCAATTTATGGTAAACTGTCCTTGTTCTGCTCTGTAATGGATGGAAACAATTCCAAAGTTAGTGGTATTAGTGAGGAAATACAGTCATTCTTACCCAATCTTGTAATGCCCTTTTGGAAAAATGATACTTAAGACTACTTTTATAATTCGATTTACAAGTCACAGATTTGTGCAAGAAACTTGACTTTAAGTCAGTCACACACCTTATAAACTGTGCAGGGCCAGTTCACAAATGGTTTTACAGCTCCATACACTCCCTGGAGGAGCCATCTCCTTCCTGCTGGCCAGACATGTTGCCTTGAAATGGCTGCCAACTTTTTAAGAGTTCCTTTTTGGCTATATTCTTCTTTCATAGCACCATTCATGGCCCCAGCCCAGGTTCATAAGGAACAAAGTGTAAAATTAATCAATGGATTGATGCACTGTTTAGAATAAAAACAGCCTGGTTTTGGCTACATTTTCTGCCCTTCCAGCCAAAAGAGTGCATGTGTATACATGAAATGTAATTTAGTTTTTCCTTTGCTGCCTGTTGATTTTCCCCTAATTCATTTTCCTTTTGCCTCTTATTGAGTCTCCTCTTGTCTGAGTAAGCTTAACCATGTAGTGCCTGGTGTGTAGAGCACAGAACAATCCAAGGGACCCTGTAGGTGGGCCCTGGGATGGTTACAGGCTTCATTAGCCCCTGGAAGGGATATGACAATATGCAGGAAAAGGGCCATGTGAACTCAGCAAGCCACAAGTGACGCCTTTGGTAGGTAAAATCTACCTGGAGTTTTAATGACTTGTAAAGCCCTGAGAAAACCTCTCACTTGGTATTTATTGCCTTGAATGTCTTCCAACTGAACTTTATCTAAAATGTAGCTCAGCCCTTTTGGAAGCGTGCATGGCTCGGTTGGAGCTGTTAACACACCAAGCAGTTCTGCCCTTCCATGGACAGAAACCACAGCCCAGCCACAACGGGATGTAACTGGAGACTCTGTGTTACAGGGCTTTAGTGCATAAACATGCACATTCACACTTTGAAATAACACTAGCAAATATTGATCAAACATCTTGAAGCAGAATGTAAGCCCATGTAGTGTCTGAAGCAGGAGGAGGGTTTGGGTGGGCTGATGGATAATTGCATACATCAAACAGACTCCAGTGAGCCCTTTGCAGCCAGGGGAAAGTTGACAACAGCTGTGTTGGTAACCTTAATTTCAGAAGTAGCTGGTCTGGGAAAAAGTTAATCATATTTTAGGCACTGCCTACCGCCACTCAATCTCATTTCTATCACTCTCAAAGTCATGTATTTTTAAAAATACCAAAAGCAATTTAAAAATACATCTAACAGTAATCACTTCATTGGAAACAACACAGTGCAATAACATAAAACAGCAGCTACTTTCCTGTGAAGATTTATGAGACAGACTAGTTTTCTCACGACTTATGTTATTCCTGCCTTATTGTTTTGTCAGCATTGGATATGGAAAGTGGATGATATGTGAACACTCTCCAGCACTAGAAAGCTTCAGAGTTTTGATTAGGTAACAAAATTGAAAAAGTGAGTTTGCTTTCCCTGTTCAATCTCTGTGATTTAAATTTCAGTCTAACAAAGATGCCTAAGCAGTGAGCTGCCCTCTCCCAAACTCTCACTGGCTCTCGCAGTTCCTATCCAGAGCCTGATTCTGAATTTCCACTGCTGGGTCTGGAAATCCAAAGGGATTTTAAATGTCAGTCAGACACTGACTCTGCAGTGCAATGAGAGGTAAAATGATAGCAATGGTGAACAAATGGATACATGAAGATATTTCAGGGCATGTAAAACCACATTGAGACAGACCTTGTGATCACATCAGCGTGTTCGGCTCATGCCATGCCCAAGGAGAATCTGTCCCATGTTTGTGATGGCTGGCTGCAGCTGTCCCCTAGAAATCAACAGTGTGAGATGACAGTGATGGGCCAGAAACGAGGAGCCTGCACACAAAAAGCTCAGTAGTTAATGGGGGAATTTACACCCTGTGAAAACCTGGAGAATTCAGTGCAGAGTCCATCGCTTTGGAGATGGAAGGGTGCTCAGTGAGACACAGGCTGCCAGCTTTCAAAGGGACAACAGAAACCTCTGGGTTCGTTCCCCCACCTATTGCACTGAACCAGAATGTCTGCCCTGCATGCAGATACCAGCCTCTGTTAGACACTCAGCACCCCCTTTTACAGACATGCTCTCATCACTTGCACCTTCTTACACCAAATGCCTGCTTCATCTGCAGCAGTAATGCAAAGAGACAGCTCTCTGTGGCTTTTAAATCTAGAACAGTCATAGAAGTGAAATTTTATTCATACATATATTATATATATATCTACAGAGAGAAAATGTATAACTAATAAAATGGGGCTTTCTATATGCAGTTTTGCACCCTGTACATATTACAGAGCACTTTTATTATAATCAAACTAGAGCCAATTACATGAAACAGCACTAGTCTGGTATTATTGCTCTTGGTTTCTCACACCTTTTAGTCTACTTCCCCAATGGCACTCCCAATGGCATCTTGTCTGTTGTGTTTGTAAATTAATTGTGAGATTCTGAAACAAAAATTTATTCTGGAATTGTCATAATTCAATGTATTCTCTACTGGCATGCTGCATGTCCCAAGTTCCTTGGGTAGATCTGCTGGCTGCACAGCTGGCTGACATCTACCAGACACACTTGCTGATGAGAAACCATTTTGTAGGCTCAGGCCATATATTCATTATAATTTGTAGCAATTCAATAAAAATAAGTTGTCTGTATTCCTAACAGAACAGCAATTAATGTATATTGAAATAGTGATTGCTTTGCTGTAGTTCATTAGGAAGTCAAATTTTAATTCCTATTTAATTACAATTCAGTTACTACCATTTATTACCAATAATTCTAATGAGGTAAAGTAAGAGGTGTACTGAGGACTAATGAAAATGTTACAAAGGTTCATTTGAAATTCACACAAAAATTCCAATTTAATTACAATGGAATTACTTCTGTTTCACTCACATGGAGGGGGATGTGGTGTGATTCTTGCTGGAGGATCAGCCTCTGCCAGTCATGGGTGTTTGTTCATGATCCTCTGGGCTTCTGCACACGGGGCTGTGTCTGCTGGATGTTGATGTGCCAGGATGCAGCAGGGTGGGAGGAAGGGCACCTGCTCTGCTCTGCCTCACACAGAATCTGCTTCTGCACTTTGGTGCTGTGCAGGGCTGCACGTGCCCAAAGCCCCTGTCCACCCACGGCGCTCTCTTCCAAGGCCACCAGCTTTTAGGCAGAGCTCTAAAGGCAGGGCTGTGGTCAGACTGAAGGAACTGCAGAGTCAGGAGGAGAGGTGCAGAGGAGGATGTGGTGGTAAGTTCCCTCTGCCTTGGGTCTTCTGCAAGGAGATGGAGGTCGGGAGATGAAATGGAGAACAGCCCTCCTGACCAGCATCCATGTGGGAAGCATTTCTGAGTCACAATGAGATGGGAGTGGTTGTATGTAATGGAGGAGAGACTGAGATGTGTGTAAGAGGGCACAGTGAATTCAACAGGGATGTAAAGCTGGACAAAAAGGTGGAAAAATGGTGTCTTTGATTTTGACCTGAGCCTGGCAGGGACTCCACATGGTAATGGGGCTGGTAATGAGGCTTTTCTCTGGTAAGAGCTCTGCTGTGCTCTGCCTTTGGAGGCACCAGGACTGCAGATCATGAGATGTTGAAGTGAATTGCCCACTGATCTCTTAAAAATTGTTTTCAGAGGAGGCTGGGATGTATTAAAAAACAAGCCTAACAAGGAAGGGTAACAAGCCCCAGGCAGGCTTCTGAAGCCTGGCTTTGAGGGTCTGCCTTTTGCTTTTTCAGAAATGGGGATGCTGTTCCATATGTAAAACCAAGAGAGTGCATGGGTTTTCTTCCTCTTCCCATCTCCAGGAAAGATAGGCTCCAGTCTAAGCTGAGACTCACCTTTTGTTAGAAAATTACAGGGTCATTTCTCATTTAGCAAAGCAAGGCAAACTGATAAAGGGGAATTTGAGGACAGTAATTTTTGCTTTGAGTTATACAGCCTGAAGTGTTTGTGGGAAGTTACCATGTGCTTCCCTTGCTGGCATTAAGGTTTGATATCTAAAATTCCCCTTAAAAGCAATGAACCAAGTCTGTCCCTGGTGTAAGCTGTTTGCTGCACTCATAGGCACTCCACCAGGGACTGATTTGGTCAGATGTGCCTGATGCCACAGTCCTAACTCAGCAAAAGTATTCCTGTTCTGTATTCATCCCAAGGCACAGGATATTTATAACACCCACTTACTTAGGCCCTCATATTTTCCCTCATTCTAATTTCCCCCTTCTCTGTACTTCTGTGTGTGTCTATCACCTTTTTTCATGTCTCTCCAGATACATTTCCCAGCATAAGATAATTGAAAGTCAGTGAACTGAGTTCCAGGTTATTTTGCTAAAAGATGCCTATTATTTTGATGAAGCAGGTGCACAGAATTAAAAAAAACCCTCCATAATTGCTACTTTACTATCAGGCTTCTGCTGCCTAATCTTCTTTGATGTTGGTAGAACAAGCTTTCCATCTCTTCTAGGATGATTACAGGGAACATTGCTCTGTTCCTCCTACAGAATCCAATCCTGATGGATATTAAAGCTAGGTTATCAATTAAAGTTTCTTTATGTGCCGAGTGATTAGAGTCAGGATTGTGTGTGATTTCTAGCATAAAGCAAGTTTGAAGTGATTTCTGCCATTAATATTAATTAATCACTGATATGCCCAGTGCTCACAAATGAATGCACAAGGTGAGCATGTGTAATTTAGCACAGTAACCTGGGATTGAAATAACAACTGAACTGCTCCAATTTTAAACATTTGGCAACAGTTTTTATAAAATCTTCTTGGTATAATTAACTAAAAAAAAAAAATTAAAAGGAGAAGCCAAATGAGTAACTGGGATGTTAAAAGTGTGGCTGTAGTACTGAATCTTACCAAAATGGCTGGCTCTTGCCCTCTTATGCTCTGCTCTCACTTATGGCTCTGGCAAGCTTCAAATCATTAATAAAATTTAGTAAAAAATTAGTAAAAAAAGTAGTAAAATTTTTTATGCTGGTTGCTAGCTTTTCTGTGTGCAAACAATACCCAAATAGATGCATGCTGAAAGTATTAAAATGCATGTGGTAAAGAGAGAAAGGGCTTGAGGGAGGGTACTTGAGACAGTGTATGTGTTTGTACAGATTCAGTTTTGGCAGAGTGAAAATCTAAAAAGCATCTAATCTCACATCACTCACATCTCAACCTCCCTATGGGACTGGGCTACCCCTGAACTTGCTGGGGACTTGCAGGTGGGCATGTCAAACATCACAGATGTGAAACAGCCTCAGAAATGGGCATCCATTGGCAATTTAGGCCCTCACTGTGTATGAGTAAATAGCTTGCTTGCATTGAGGGAGAGGGTAGTGGCTGCTTTTTCATCCAGGGTGAGACAGGCATGTTTACACGTATTGAAACAGCTCTTAATCTGCAGTGTCTGATTGCCTCCTAAAGGGCAATGAAATTGAGCAAGGAATCATTAAAGGTCTTTTCCAACCTAAATGATTCCATGATTATTCCTGTCTTGGAGATGGAAAAGATGAGGACAAAAAAGTTAAGTTACACCAAAAACCAAAAGCAAAGTTGGAATAAATAATCTCCTCAGTCAGTCCTACACTTTAGATGATCCTGAAGTCAAAAAGTGATAGGACCATATGATTGACATAATGGCAAACAGGCACAGCGATGACCATTGCACCTCTGACAGATGAAAAGCTGGCAAATGGGATTTCATTATCCCACAACACTAATCACACAGTCCATTCCCACTTTTACTCTTGGCAGGAGCATGAACAGTGCTGCCAGGCATTAAGGGCCTATTTTTTACCTCCAGGCATGTGATGTTCTTTGCACATACAACATCATCAGGTGCAGGTGGCAAAAGAACGTGCTACTGCTTAATCAGCTGCACAGCTGCACCCAGGGCATCTTCCAGATGCTGTCAGGGTCCTCTTTTCAGCTGTGAACTGTTAACATGACTCATCTCTAAGACCCAAATTTACTGCTAGAGCTGATGCAGTACCTTTGGCCTCCCTGGAGCTGTATGTATTTACACCAGCAGTGAGTATAGCCAAGTGCATGTGGTAACTTGTGGCTTTTGCAAACACTTTCGAATTTCTCCCAAGAAATGCATCTCCTAGTTGGCCACTTCCTCATTTGCATCAGCACATCTTAAATCTGAGTCTTGTTCAGCAAATGCCCAGTTTATTCGTTACTCACATTGTCATAAATCTTACAGAAAAGCAATTATGAGGAAATCATATTTCATACTTTTATGGAATTCCTTAAAGCTGATGAGAGCAGCCAGATGGTTATTTTCATCAATGAACCTTCGATAGAGCATTAGGAAACAGAGATGGTGTCTTTTAATAGACCATTATTACCTGCCTTGGGTGCAAGGAGCTCTCATGCATTCCAAAAGTATATTAATGGCAGAGTAAAACACGACTTAGGAATAATATCTCCAGAAAGGGCCTTATTTTCCCTCTTAAAATGATTTTAAATGTATTTAGCTTTCACTAGCTGCTGCACTCACGTTCAGCATGGGAGGCCTGTGAGGTGAAACTACATTTCCAGCCCCCTGATACAGAGTCATGGGGCTCCTGCCCTGCACATGAACCACTGCAGATACTCAGTGTAGGTGCCAAGCATAGCTCAGGGCTGTGCAGAGGTGAGGGCACTCAGAGCCCAAAGGGCAGACACAGATCCTCTCATAGCTGGAGCAGGCAATGACACAATAAACCAGCAGAGGACCCTTGGCAAAGTGTTTTGCCTCCCTCTCCAACTCCTTTCCCCTCCAGCTTTCCTGCCCCAGCTGTTGGGCTCCAAAGGGGAAAGATGGGAATGGAGTTATTTCCAGGACAATGAGGTAACAGACATTTGGGAAGCTATGAGTGCTACTGCAGAGCAGGTTTTGCTCTCACCTATTTCTGACCATACTGAGCTTACTTTATCCATCTCCCATGTGAGGGTGGACTAGGAGAGTGGGATGGGATGGGATGGGATGGGATGGGATGGGATGGGATGGGATGGATACTGTGTCCTGCTGGACTCAATTTTGAGTTCAGCAACTCCTGGATGGAGCACACAGGCAAAGGAGCACCTTCCAAAGAGCTTCCCTACAGCAAACAATGAGGAAATATTCTCCAGACACTGAAGCTGAGGGAGAAGAGGTTCAAGCAAGGGAATATTAAAAAAGGAATGTAATGGAGGTTAACTGGGATAATGGACAGGCACTTTTGGTTTTAAAGAAAGCTGCTGTCTATGGGAGATGCTGATTCCAGGGAAGGCCAAGACAAAAGCTTTGGGGAAACCCAAGACAAGATTTGGCTGCAGCAAGGGGTAAATGGGAAATTCTGTGCTGCTTCCACAGGGTGTTTGAAGGAAAGAGGTTGACAGAAAAATGGATTTCTCTGTTTTACGAGAGATAAAGCATAAATGTTTCAAAGTCTAAAGGAGGGAATGATGAGAAATGCTTACAGAAGTGCTTGCCATAGTTATGGAGCACGGTGTGCACAAGCACCCACGGTGGCTGTGCTGTGCTGTGCTCCTCCTGCAGCAGCAGAAGGGATCAGTCCAGCCACAGGGCTCCTCGGGGCCTTCACCTCCATCCATGGGCAAGCAGCAAGGAGGTGAGCAGCCTGTGATTCAGGAGATGAACCTGTGTCTGCCAACAAACATACATTAATGCCATTATCTCCCAAAACAGGAAGGCTGCAGTTTCCCAGCTTAGCAACAACAGGGCAACAGCTTCACCCAGGGTTGTGTCTGAGGCTTGTGCTGCTGCAGATCAGCCCCGGGTGCTGCCCCAGGAGCTCCTGCAGGCTCTGCTCCCCTGGCCCCAGGCACCTGTGTGCCCCAGTGACACCTCAGGGAGCAAAGCTGTGAGACACAGGGCATTTGGAGCAAATTAACAAAATCAACAGAATAATATTCACTCCCTTCCATCACTACTGATTGAAGGTAAATTAAGTTGAGCTCTAAACCAGTCTTAAAGCCTTTCCACATGTGACTCTTAATTAAAGTTATGAATTTTATAGGGTTGTTTTTTCTTTTGGCTGAATAACATGAATTCTTCCTCCTCCTTTCTGCTCAGGTAGCTTTTCCTTTAACAATCTTCACAGATCATCTTTAAGGAAAAGGAGAGCAAGCAATTAATAAAAGTGTGAACAGGTGGTTGCTCTGCTACTAAAAAAGATCAGCAGTGCAATAATTTCCTAATTATTATTATACCTTTTAAAGGGTTTTAGATACAGTATAATATATTTCCCCATTGCTTCTTCTGGCACCCCTCTTGCTCCTGGCATTATTTCTTATTCAGAATAATAATTAATGAGAATTGAGGTATCTAATATATATTTTATTCCTTTTGTTTCAGTCCCTTAAGTAACCATCTTGTCACATTTGTTATGCAAATTTTCACACATTGCTTGTAATTTCAGCAATATGTGAGAATGCCTCTCAAAAACGCCTTGAGTATTTTATTTCATATATTTGTAAAAAATTATTGGGTTTTTTTCTTGAAAGCAACATTTTTCCAGAGCTCTTGAGAGAAATGGGTGAAGCTTGCATAATTGCTCTTGCTTTATTGAAGTAAAGGAAAGCAAAGGAACATTTCTAAGCATAAGGTAGTGATAGCAACAACATGATAATGATAATGATGATGATGATGATGATGATAATATTTTGTTTTCTTTTTAAGAGAGCACCCTGGTCTTGCTTAAGGGCTGCAAAATGTACAACTATAAACAAAGTAAGTACAGTCTCCACTTGGATAGGTAAGTATTGTGCATGTTTTTAACTGAAGTTATTTAATGCAGATGATGGACCACATCAAAGACACAATGCTCTAGTGAGAGTGCAGCACATCCACTGTGCGTTTGTCAGCTTGGTCTGTTTGCTTCTAAAAGTTTTGTTGTCTAACAGAAATCATCCTCCCTGTGGGCTGAGTAAAGGGATATTTAGGCACAAAAATCCGGAGGGGCTAATGGAGCTTCTGAGTGATGGAGCAGCTTTTGGAGCAGAGCAAGGCACGGGAGCTTTGCTCAGCCCCCTTGCAGGTCACGGTGCAGGACACCAGTGTGGCAGGAGCCTGTCCATCCCTGGCCCTGGGCTCAGGCTCACAGCTGCTGGAGCTGGGGCTGTGTGAGGAGAGCCAGGCATGGCACCTGTGAGGGCAGACTGCAGCCTGCTGGCGCTGGCACAGTGCTTGAGGTTTGGCTGATAAGCCCTGCTTTCCTTCACAACTTCAGGTTTAGAGCTGGTCAGTTGAGGCAGGTGATATCCAGGCTTGGACTTAAGTGTTCAAATATCCCAAATATTCCTGGCTGAGCTGTGCAGATGCCCTGCAGATGCACTCCCTCTCTACTTCTCATCACCTAGGAAAAGGAAAGGCACTGACTGCCTGGTTTTACCTGCCCCATCTGTTCTTCCAACAACCACCTCAGGTAGGACTTTCTGCTGTGCTGATGATGGGTCTGTCCCAATGGACCAAATGATAGAATTCCCATTCCTTGCAGCAGGAGCAGGATGAAAACTCAGTGAACTTCTGAAAGCATTTCCTCACAGACTGTCCTGGACCAAGGATTACTTCAAACTTAGAGAACTGAAGAACAAGTGGTTGATCTGGGAATTCATCTCTCATGTAGTCCATGTAATTTATTTTCACTCATTCTGGATGTCCACCAGGCATGTCCACCACCCATTCCTTGGGATCTGCAGCTGTACCTGTGCACTTGAGATAGGAGTGTCCCAGGTTCAAAACATAGATGGATGGGCTCAAGCCAACCTGTTTTCCTGCTGAGTTCAGCTGTACTTTTCCTGCATGAAGCTACAGATGTCCCTGTTAAGTTGCAGATGTGCACAAAGCAGAGCACTCATCTATTAGGGCTGCATTTTGGATTTTGCAGCCAGCAAGTGTCCATCTGTGGGATGGCATAAGGTAATTTGTCCTGAGCCTGTTTAATTTTAAACATGTGTGGGCAGAAAAAATACTTTCCTGGATTAAACTACTGTATTGAGCACCTCACAGAATTGGTCCTTACTTGGAAAGACAGTGTAGATTCATGTGGGATATCTTAGCATACAGTCCAGAAGGGGAGAGGAACAGAAATCTCTTACCTGAGTGGCCAGTGGGACCCTGTGTGCATGCATGTATGAGGACTCAGACTTTCATTCCTGAAGGGAAGCCTTCCATGTGCTTGCGTTGCTTGCAGCCATGGAAAAATAAGGAAACTTGGGCTTCTTATGTGGCAGACTAATAGGGGTATTATGAATCTATCAGTGCTGTACAACTCAGTGAGCAGAATTTTTCCTTAAAGATTCCATATATTATCTTCCAAAAGGAGTCAGTAGGCCTGGAGTACTTACTGAATGTTTTCACTATGGTTTTATACTGGCAAGGATCCTGGGGTCATGCAACTCTCCCACCTGGGTCTCTCTTTTACCTTTAATCATATTTTTACAGTGTTGGATAGTGGCAGCCATTTGTCCACAGAGTCCCTTCAAGGCCTTGGCAATGTATTCCTGGTGACCTTTTCCATACTTTGTTGGAGATGTGGTCAATGCTAGCCTCAAATTAACCTATGAATAGAATGATTAATTAGGCAAATTTGAGGGAAAGTCAGATCTATTTTTAAACTGTTCCACCTTGCTGAAGAGTGGAAATTCTCTGTAGAAAAAGAGTGATTCCTTTCTATACCAAAATATCCAGGGTGGTTATATGGAATGAAAGCTGTGAAATGTGATATTTTCAGTGCTGTAATGGGTGGATATGGGGAGCTGAGGTTTGAGTTTGGGCTTTTGTGCCCTCTCTGCTCAAGTTCAAAACCATAATTTATTGTGAAATTAAAGATGACTTTGTTTTGGACAACTACAGAAAATGTCTTTCAACATTAACAATTTGGGTAGTGAGGGAGGGTGAAGGGTGGCATGACTGTGCATGTGTGTGCCAGCAGCAGTGGGAAGTAGCTCTTTTTCACCCTCCTGCAGTCTCCAAGCCTGGCATCCCTCAGGTGGCCCGAAATTACTCCAGCAGTCCATCCTGTGAAGGATGCTGAGTGCCACACACACCTTTGACTCCTGCCTCACACTGCCCTGCAGCCGGCCCGGTCTCTCTGGCACTTCAGAGGCAGCGCTGTCCCTGTCCACTCCAAGTTACTTGTGGTCAATGCCCAGTGCCTTTGAGGGCCAACATCAGGGATCAGTGACTCTTTTAGCACCACTGATAGATTTTCCTCCTGCAAAAGAGTGAGAAGTAGCAGGTCCTGAGCATCTGAATGCCAGCTTCTGCTGGGAACCATCACTGCCTCTGAAACAAGCCCTGGAGTCGCAACAGCTGAACTTGGAGCAGAGCCTGGTGTGGGATACTCTCATTTAAACTGGGAGAATCAGGAGGTGTAACTCTGGGACTTCTTAGTCTGGTGTTTTCTATGTAGGAAAAAAACCGAATATAGCAAACCACTTATTCCCAAAGATTCGAAAAGCTAATTGGGAGGGAGCTAAAACCAGCCTTGTATGTAAATAAGGAACGATAGTTTGCCCTCCCCATCCTAAAAAAGCCATGCAATAAAAATGTAAATATCTCCCTTAAAGGCTTTCTTAATAAACCCTGTAATTTCCTTAAAATTCTTTCTATAATATCAAAATCCTAAACCACTTTGAGATGAGCTATTTTAGACTGTAATTGGGCTATTCATTCCCTATGCATACAGTGATCCTAATCTAATATGTAACAAGAACTTAAAAGCTAATCAATAATGGAACACGATTCTCTATCAGTAGAGCTGCCTGTTGACTCCTGTGAGAGGGATCTTCACAAGACAGCTCAGCTCTGATGACAGCCTAATATTTATTTTAAACATGAAGTTGAAACATCATCTTTCTCTGTATTGTCACTTCCAATTATTTTTGGAACAAAAACACCAGGGGAAATGAGATCCTCATCCTGAAGAGTACATTCATATTTGATAAATAGCCACAGATTCTGGAGAATGTTTACTGAAATGTGGGCTTGGAATGCTTTCATGTACATTTTACTAGAGCCATTGAGTATCTGCTGCAACATGTGTCCAGGTAATTTTACCAAGCTGCCCCTTTCCTACGCCTTAGAGGTTAAGAAAGAAAAAGGGCTGATTATCCTGGTGTGGGCTTCCATGTTTTCCCTGAATAAAACTAAGGTAAAATTAGCATTGAGAGGAAATCGAAGTGAACTGTTCTTCAGTGGAAGTCAATAAGCTCTTTATACCCTCACGTACAAAAGACAAATTCCCACTTTTTATGTCTAGGCAGTGGTTTGAGATGGAGAGGGTGGAGGGAAGGGTTAAGTGAGTACACAGATGTGCCTAAACCATATCAATCATAGCATGAGAAATGCTGTCCTTTTAACAGGCAGACCGAACCAACCCGCACAGCTGGATTTTGAATTTTATAAGCTCCCTCAATAAAATGCAAGTGGAAGACATCTTGCATCATTCCCACAGCTCTGACCATTTGGGCATTGCACCACTTTCCCTCGGAGCCACCCTGGGGAGGGAGGAGCTGGAGCCCCACGGCTGGAGCCGTGTACAGCCCCCTTGCCGCTGTCTGGAGACAATTAACATGCACTGCAGAAATACAGGGCAGGGTTCTGATGTCACATACACTTCCACAAAGTCTGTGGGTTTAATCTGGAATTACTCAGGGTATGAGGGATCAGGAGCCGGCTGGGAAAGCTCCTCTCTAGAGGGTCCTAAATGCCAGCAATTTCACGTGATTATTTATTGAGCTTCATAATAGTGCATATATCCTCATGCACACCCTTTCTCCTACAAATTACCCTACAACTTTCCAGCTTTCATTACATTGTAGAGGTTAAAGCTTTCCTAAGTAATCAAAACATCCAGGAAGGAAAGCTTGCTAAATGCTGAGCTAAGCTTAAACACTGACCCTATCTCTTAACTGTAAAAAGAACTTTATGTACACCGTAAAAAGTAATAATTGCTGTGGTAACTGCTCGTTCATATTAACTGAAGGCGTAAATAGAGTTGTGTAACACAGACTGGGCTAATGTTGGGAGCACAAGGGATGTGTGCCCATTGAAAGGTTTAATTGATACGTGTCCTAAAGGAAAATTTGCTTTTTTACCCCCATAATAGGTATATTTAACGTCTTTAAGGCAGTTCTCTTTCATCCTGCTCCCACTCTTGCCTTGCAAACCCTTTGAGTATAGAAGGCAATTAGACAGTTGCAAGAAGATGACAAATCAAACATGAGCTGTGTTTACCCTTGTTTCACTCCTGGTTTTAACAGTGCAATAACTCAACCCTGTCCTTTTCTCAGGTGATGCCCCATATTTCAGCTGTGCCACACAGAGGGAGGGAGTTAAAGTATGAGTTCCTCCTTTTTGTGGTGGATTATTCCCAAGCTTGGACTCTGCTATCATTGATTCTTTGTCACATCCTTTTGCCAGTATTTTGATCACTTCCATAGTAAAAAATAATTTAATTTTAGGTGCCATGAGAGGTCTGTAGGAAACAACGCCAATGGAATGACTGGGAATTTTATACAAGCCAGCTCTGGACCTGCAACTACACTGGGCTGGGACAATGCATTTACCCCACCTGCTCAATGAGACACTATGGGTTAATTCCCCGGGCAGTTGGGAAAGTCACACCCTATGCATCCAGCCCAAGAAGCATAATGAATGTACTTAGATTGCAAAAGATATCTCCTATCTTTACACAAACACACTCTCCATAAGCCTTAGTTTAGAATTTTCCCTTTGCCTCACTGAAGCTCAGTCTGCACCTTGAATAATACATGTAAGTTTTTGATTGACATGCAGTTCTAAGCATTTAGCTATCTTGATGTCTTGTCAAGTCATCCTTTGATAAAAGCATTTTAGGTGCCATGAAATGTAATCACTTCACTGCAGCATTCTACATTGCAGATTCAAGTTTCTCTGCACATTTTTCAGCTGAAGATCTTGGCAACGTCAATAGATCTGTTCCATGGGCGATTTTGGATGGATCTATTAATATTGCCTCTAAGAGTAATAAGTCCCACTCCTTTACAAAGTGAATCATCTGTCTCTCCTGTGGACAAGTGAAATTCTCTCTCATTGGAGTCGTAGTCCACAAGTTGGCAGGGTTTCCTGTTTTGTTAATAGTCTTCATACAGCAATGAAGTCATTTCAAAAGATGTTCAGCCCAGTTTTGGGGCCAAGTAGTACGTCTTGGCTATTTGTTCTTCTAGACAGGCCATGTCACCATTAGTCATACTTCAGAGTGATGGTTTACTTTCATTATTCACTGACTGCACTGCTTCTGATTCAATGCTTTCCAACTCAGCAAGATTTTCCTGTGCTAATTCATCTGAATCATTTCTAGAAGAGTTTATATCAAAGGACACATTCTCAATGTTAATAAAGTGCAGTGGCTTTGAAACAGCTTGCAATTCTGGTTCTTTAAAAGTGTGCTTTTTAGGGATGTTTATGCTATGTGTGTGAGCACAGTGTGGGCCAGTAGGTGTCTTAACGTGATTGATAGTCCTTTCCCTTTTTATTTACGTTCTATTTGGGACCTCTAGCACACACTCACTGTGCAACCAGGACTGGGCTAACGTGGCTCCAGACTTAGCACTGAGGCTACTGCAGCAAAACCAGCAGCCCCAGACTGGTTTAGGACATGACTCCCAGAGGCCACCACTCACAAGACTCTAAACCTGGCCACCTGACAGGATTGTTTTACCTGATCACTCACTTCAAATGAGGATAACTGAGATCGCCTGGAATGGCTCAATACTGCAGATTTTTGGTAGGGCTCAAGTGCTTTGTGTGTGCTGATGTGGGCCCATCTCCTCTCAGTTTATTTGGGACAGACAGTTTCTATGGTACACATCTGGATCTATATACCTGGAACTCAGGACAGGGGCTTTCTTTTTTTGAAATAGTGTCATTTCTGAATGAGTTTTCATTCACTTGAGGGCTTCTTGGTTTGGTTGCCATTTCTGAACTTCCCCCACAAACAGAAGTCTATCAGGTTTCCTGTACTCTCACATTCCTGGGTTGACATCATCTGGTGTGTCCTACTTTACTGAAGCCATCTCAGAACTTAAGGAAACAGAATAAAGGACATGCTGTAACTCAGGCTGAAGTTTTCTGAGTGCTCTGGGGAGAACCTAGAGAAGTTACCCTAAAATTGGGGAACGTCTGTGGTCAGAGTGAAGAGAAGGAGAATTTTGACAATTGAGGGAAAAAAAAGTTGCTTTGGAACTAGAACAAGAGTTGCTCAAGTGTTCACAAGAAACAGAAATTCTGTTATTTTAAAATTTTCCAACTAATGCTAATTACCAAGAGTATGTTGAGCATGTGATTCCACGGCAGGCCCCAAAGACCCTTAGGACTGATGTTACCACACTAACTTAACCCTTTATAATCACATCCCTTGAATTTCTATAGAGTCAATGAAAAGAAAGGGGATGTAACATCTGGTCAATAATAGTTATTTTTAGGCCTGAGTATAGACTTGTATTCAGACTGCTTTGAGTGGCCTCTTATCTTGAAAAAAAAGCCAAACTCAAGTATCAGATTGGTTAGGGTGAAACAGATTCTCTGAAGTTGCCAAGTTTCTTCTCTTCGTGATCAGTGGAAGGACTCGTGCTTCCAGTCAATAAATTTGGGATGTTTTTCTGAATACCTGGACAGGTTTTGTCTTGAATTTGGAGGTGCCTGTTGATTTTAGATGCCTGGAGGCTTATGTGTGTTTGCAGGGTGGGAGGTCTGCTCAGCTCAGCAGCTTCAAAGAGAGAAAACACAAATCTCAGCTCTGCCCATCACTGCCCATCCTTGATAACCTGGCATTTTCCTCTGGTAATGCTTGAAACTGTGCCACTTTTCCCTCACCTTTCCATCTCCCCTCTCCCACCTCAGAACACTTTTTGGGTTTTCTGATTCCCATTTGGCATGGCTGACATCTGAGCCCTGGGATTACTGATTGTTCTTGTTGCTGTTCAGATCCCTTCAAGCTCCAAACCAGTACAAAGCTCTGGGCTTTCAGCCAATTTACTCACAGGTTTATCATATGCTGACATTGTTTCTCTATAAATAGGTCTACCTTTACTGACATTATGGATTCAACTGCCTCTCTTCTCACTAATTCTCTTTTTAATGTATCTAAACTGTCTTCGTATTTCACCTAATGAAAGGCTGAAGTCAGAGGGGTAGAGGTTGAAGAGGTTAAACTGTGAGCATAAAGGTCTTGGGCTTTAAAGTCAAAGTTTGCTATGGGAGACCCACAAGCTTGTCAGTGGAGCAAATCTGCAAGTCCAAGCTCTCTTTTCCCCTAGAAAATATAAGCCATCAAGTCAATTTCACATTTTATTACTAATAATCTGAAATAAAAGGAGATTATTTTGCAAACTGCTCCATCTGATACATTTATGTGTTAACAAAGACCCTAATCTGCCCATCTTTGGTAAGAAAGAGCAAATTATCCCTCAGAGATAGGAACACAACTCACTTGCTGTTTGTCTTGGAGTAAATCCAAATGAACAGACCAAACATGTAGTTGTGCTGCTTGTATATTAAATTCAGCTTTAATAGATCATTTGTGCATTTTCTATATATAGGGTTGGGTTTTTTGGTGACAGTTGTGGCACTGTCTGTATACAGCACAGCCCTCCAGTGCTGTGGCAGCAGAAGTGCTCAGCAGTGCATCATTCATGCAGGCAGCGGCACTGTCCTGCAAGGTGGAGGGACAGTGCTGCACCCTCACCACAGGGAAGGACCAGTGGCCCACCCGGGCAGCGTGGCAGCCACTGGGCCATGCATTGTGCCCTGCAGACAGCTGCAAGGCTGGAAATTCATTGCACCCTTGCAGAAAACAAGTTCTCCACAGGCAGGTCTTTGGAGACGGCAGCAGCAGCAGATCCCAGGCTGCAGAGCGGTGCTGAGTGCCCAGGGAGGTGCTGAGGGCCGGGATCAGGGCTGTGCAGGGAGGAGAAAGAGAAGGCTGAAGAATGAGATTGGTGTGGGGAAAAGTCCACTGGCACACAGGACTAAGAGCCATTCAAGATGAGCAAACATGGTAGCAGCTCTGCTGAGGGCTCCAGAAAGCTCCAGAGGTGCGGGGGAAGCTGCACTGACCCACAGCTGCACAGGCCTGACAGACCTCCAGGGACAGGGTCAACCTGAGGATGTGGCTGGCAGCTCAGCATCTTCACAGCACAGCTGTGTCCTGTCCTCACTGTGCATCCGTGCCAGGCTGGCAGAGCAAAAGCCCTCCTTTGCTTCCTGGTTGATCTTGTGACATTTGGGCTGCTGGACTCAGCTCTGGCATGGCTCACCCAGGCCACGGAGGCCACTGGCAGCCACCCCTTCCTCTGCCAGGCTGGGAGCCCTCGTTCTCCTGGTGGCACCTCGGAACTGCCTTCAGGCAAATGTCCTCAGCAGGGCAGGAGAGTGAATTAAACACTCCGGGCTGGCAAGGGAAGCTGCCAAGGCTGCCAGAACAATATGTCATCAAATTCCATACTGAAACCAAACAGCTTCTCCCTCCCCAAATAAATCATAAGAAAGAAGAAAATGTTTCACATTTTTAAAAGTTTAGACTATCTCTGACTTCAGACATGTTGCCATTAACCTAGGATTTAATCAGGGATTTTCATTTGCTCCTCGTTCTGAACTATAATGAGCCCTTTAACAGTGTAAATAAAAAGATCTAAAGATTCAATAAACTATAATGTCACAAACAGCAATCAGCTACATTGTGAGGCCTCAGTGTTAAAAAGCATCTCACAGCTGGAAACAAATGCTTCTATATAACATTGTAAATAACCTCTAAGCCCACTACTAATTAAACTGAAGCCTCTCTTCTCCTGGGCATTGAATATATGAACCAATTAAGAAAATATAATTTGTTTTTTGAGAGACCTGTGCTGTACCTCTTAAAAAAAAAAAAAGAGGAGGGGGAGAGATATGGAAAGACCCAGTGACAGAGAAAGAAAGGGAAAGGAAAGAGGGGAAAGAAAAGAAGAAAAGAGTTCCACAGGAGGGACCACACTGATGTGCTGGGGTTACAATAATGAGACATTTCTGCTTTAAGCAAATTTTGCACCTGTAACCTGCAGAAATATAGCCATAGCACTTGAAAAATTACTTCAATGCTGCACAGTGCCATGAAAATTTATCTTTGAGATGATTTTATTGCATGGTTACCCTAGGCAATTAAATCAATAAATCTTAACTGTCAGAGAGGTTGGCCCACTGCCAGGAATAAATGAAATGCGCCGAATCAGTAAATAAAAGGTTTCTGACAACTCATTCTAGGAATTATTTAGCAGTTGGGCTTTTTGTTGGTAGTGGTGTTGGTGTTCCTTTTGTCTCCAGCATTTATTGACATTCTCCATGAGAAATGATTATGCTAACATAAACAATGTAACCCAGGGGTGTAGATGGATGGGAGAGAAGAGTCAGGCTCTTCAGGGTAATAAATTACCCTCCTGGAATTGCACACAAACAGCAACTTTGGGGGGCTGATAGCACCGGCAGAGGCAATTAGAGAGCTGGGGCCTGAGCCATGGGCTGGCAACGCATCGGCAGCCCCAGTGCCAGGCACTGGGAGCTTTGTGTGCTGGCCCACGGCGGTGCCTCATTATTAACATAGATGTGCTCTTTTCATTGATTGATTCAGAGATGATTGAGATTGAAATGCCTCCTTGAGACACAGAGGTGACATTTCTGTTGATCCAGAGTCCAGTGTTCACCACAGGAGATGCCAGTTTTGACAGTGAAATCATAGTTACGCCTGTGTAAACCCTGAGTGGTCAATGCAGCTGCATTGTTTTTCATGCTGGTGTTATAAAACTGAAGGCCCAAGTCTGTTTTCACTTACCCTGGGATTTGACATTTTAAGTTAGTGTGGAATAACCTGTAGTTAGGCTTAGGCTCTCTCTCCCTGTGGTGAGATCAGGTGACCTGATATAAACAGATGGATTTTTAGTCACTGTGGTCATCTACTTCTAATACAAACAGGCCACCAAGTTCACCTGCTAAGTCCTGGTTCAATCTTCCTTTACTGGCTGAACAAGCCCACTCCTCCAGCAGGGCAGCAGCTGCTGGGATAATGATGGGGGCAGCCCTGGCCACAGGGGATCGGCATATTCCCAATGCCACTGGTGACAGGGACACCAATGTCAGAGCAATCTGCTGTGCTGAGCACTGAAGGAGGCCTTGCCTGCCTAGACTAGAACTAATTAGATGGTTTGCAGGGCCAGTCCCTCACCACCATCACATTGGGACAGTCTGGAGAATATGGGTCTTTCCTTGAGTCAACACCAGCTCTATGGATCCAGCCAAGGAGGGATTTATCTGAGTAGTGTGGAAAAGAGCCTGCTGTCAAAATGTCTGTATCCAGTCTCTGGACACCCAAGTGACCTTCAGTCATGGGAGCCCTTAGGGAGAAACTCATGTCTCTGCCTGAAGCTGGCAGAGGCTCACCGAAGCCTGGTCCAAGCCAGAGACATCATGTCATCTTGGCTGGGGAATATTTCATTTGAAAGTATTTCCTTCAAGGTCCTCTATGGTTCCTCAATGCCAATGTCAGAGTTTCCTGGCCATATTGCTCCACTGACATGTCCTGTCCAAGCCATGATTTTGCAGCCTTTGTGCTCTCCTGGGGCAAATTTGCTGCTTCCCACTGCGGGTGTGTGGAACCAGGCAGGAGGACACTGAGGAACAGCAGCTCAGCCTCAGGGCTTCAGCAGTGCTGGGTGGTGGCCGGGGCACTGGAAATGCCCTGGACACCCATCTGGAGGAGGCTTCTCTTGGCTTATCAGCTCCCAGACCATAAACAGCATGAGAGATCTGAGTGCTGTGCTTAAGTGAATGAGCTGCCTCCACTTCCAGGTACAGATAAAGCCAATGGAGTTTCACAAGGCTGATTGGCAAGCAGCTTCTCATTGCAGATAATTCCCTGCCAGCATATCCTGAACACACAGGTGATTACTCTTAAATTGATGGCTTAAAGCCTTTTTATTTAGCTCCTGCTTGATAGGCAGCAAATGTAGATTTGCAAGAAAAAAAACCCCAAACTACACACACACAAACCCCCGGCAAAAATCAAAAACCAAAACAAATCCTAAAAAGAAAAAAGTGCTGCAGAATTTGCTCTCTCCTACACCCAAGGATGAAATTACTTGGAGAGTTAAACAAAACTCCTGATGCTCCTCAAATCCTCGGATCAGCACTAAGGGGTACTCGGGACGTGCCGAGTTTTCCAGCAGCCCCTGTCACAGTTGGGAATTGCCCTTCAAACACAGCAGGCATTTGAGGGCTTCATTCTCCCAGCAGATTAGAGCTGGCATGCTGAGTCTGAGAGGGAAGCTGGCACCCTGGTACTCTGGCAGCATGACTCAGCTCTCTTAGCAGAAAATGGAGCATTTTTCATGTGGCTTCATCACTTCCAGCCGCACACATTTCTCACAGTACCCCTTGCCAAAAGGGTGAACCCCACATGCTTGGAGCTGGCTGAGAAATGGGGAACAACTGGTGGTGGTGGTAGTGGTGGCTGTTGGGTATTTGTTTTATTTTTTCACTCAAATTTGCCTTTTAAAATGTAAGTTCTTGAGCAAATAATCCTACAAATAGCTACAGTTGGATTCTGATGATCGTGATGGGTCCCTTCTAACTCAGCCTATTCTATGATTCTATGAGAGTGTCTTCTTCTGCAGTCCAGTTCCTGAGGTGTGATGTACTAACTCACGTCTTGTGTTAGCTGGTCTCATGTGCTCACAGGTGTACAGGTCCCTAAAAGAGAGAAGAACACGTCTCTTTCACAAGGCCACTCTACACATATGCCTAAAAAATATCAAGAGGGGCTCTTCTGTTGCTCATATGACCAGAACTTTTGCTCAACATTAACTTGATGTGTGGTTTGTTTGCTGAACACATTTACTTTAGCTATAATAAAGTCCTTCCAAACGTGTGGACGCAGTATGGAGGGAAAAAATCCCCCCATGCACATGTGCTTTTTTCAATAAAAAGCTATCTAAAATCACTTTGAAATGCAGCTGGTAAGTGAAATTCCTCCCTACTATGTAGAGCTGATGTTGCATTGCTTTCCTTCTGGACCATGTGTGTAGGAGGGGCAGAGGAGTCTCAGCATTTCAGTGACAGTATTTGGGCTGTGCTTTCTACTCCTTAGCTCTACAGACCACAGGAAGCTGCAGCCAGACTCTTCAGATATAAATAAGGCTTCACAAGCTCTTCATCTTTCGTGCTGGCAATGAAACATCCTGTGGTCTAGAGCAGCTTGTCATGGGCCAAACTCATCCCTGAGGGACTTGTGCAGTTAAATCATCTTAACTGGCTGCCAGACTGTAGTGCTTCCTTCTCTCACTTGAGCCTTTCGTAGCTCTTGTGAACATCCTACTCCATTGCCTCAGCCTCAGCCAGGGAGGGAGGGAAGATGTCTCCCTGGCTGTGGAACGGGCACACAGTACCTTGCCCAAGGTTGTTGTGAAATTGTGTATAAAAATGAGCGTCCAAATGCCCATCTTCCATTATCCCTGTCACTGCCACACTTGGAGGAGACGTTTCTCCCTCTTCTCAGCAGGGTGGCATCTTTTGCTCCTGTGGGAATCCCACATACTGGCTGTATGAAAAATTATCCCTTTTTTATTTCCAGAGGTTTTGGTTTTTTTTTTTCTGAATTGAGCAGTCACACTAACAGTGCTGTATAGCACAGGTTTATGTGGAGCCATTCATCATTCATAGCTGGGATCACAGAACACTTCACAGCTGATTACAAGGTTACACATGCAGGGAATGACATGAGCTGCCAGTCTGAAGTCAAGCTTCAAGCTGGTTTCTGGGCACACCCAGAGGATGAAAAGAACTCAGGGAGTGAATGGCACACGGGGCCTCAAACCTGCCCTCCCTCCTGCTGACCCAAAAGACATCTCTCTGACATAGCCACAGAAGATGTTTTCTGTCTCCCTGGACACAAAATGGGCACCCGTGACACACACTGTGCTCCAAACACCCCATTCGAGATTTCCTTCTGAAGTGACTTATGCCTAAGAAGCACTGGGGCTCCAGCACCCATTTTACAGGTAACCATTCACACAAGTGGGATGATGAACTGGAAAAGCTGTAACCTGGTCAGACCAGAGAGTTTTAAGCTGCTTCATGAGGTCAGAGTGGTGCTGAGAAGCTGGAAGCTATCACCTTCTGGCCCTTTGTTCTAAGGGGGACATTACTACAGATAGTCAGCCTCAAATCCAGACTAACACCTACTGGTGTGGCTCTCCAGGCATCCTTCTGTGACACCATCTGTACCCCGGGATGAGATGTCCCCGCCAGCCGCCGCCCAGCCGTGCCTTCCTGCAGCACCTCCGGCGCACGCAGCGCTCCAGACGGAGATGAAAATGTTTTCAGCAGGACTGTGAGCGTGAGGGGCCGCAGAGCAAACCACAGCGATGGCTTCTTTTGCTTGGAGACAGCGGCCCGAGACGGACTCTGTCGGGAGAGCCGCGCTCGTCTCTCCCCGCGGGCACCTCGACCTCAGCTGCTCCGCGAGCAGCGGCCCCGAGCGCTCCGCCCTGCGCTGGCACACGCGGCTCTGCACCTCCGGAGAGCCCTTCACATCTCCGCGGAGCTGCTACTCCTGGCACCGCCTCTCAGAGCTGTTCCTGCAGTGATGATATAAAACCTGGCGTTCCCAGTTTTGTCATGCCAGGAAGCCCCCGGGGACCGAGGCACCCCAGAGCGGGCAGCGGCGCTGAGCGGCAGCGCTGCAGCCACGCTGGGCTGCCTGTCCAAAAACCTGTCCAAAAACCTGTCCAAAAACCTGTCCAAAAACCCCCTCCTGGCAAGCCTGGCCCCTCTGCTCTCTGGGTTAGGTTTGGGACAGACAGGATTTAAGCTGCTGTCTTGCAGCTGAGGCCCCTCAGGGATGGGGAAAGCACATTATTGATCCCGTTACCTCACAGCTGGTATCAGCACTACATTATTTTCTAACATCAAGTCATTTTAAGTCGCCGCAATGACACAAACACATTGATTAAAAATTAAAACCAATGACAGCTCTCCCACAAACAGTACTTACTGTACCATACTTTTTGTATCCTGGGAGGAGAATGAGAAAATAGCAGAAGACAGAATAATTTATAATGATAAAATGGGTTACATTTTCATAAAAATTTTATTTTACTTTTTTTTTTTTTAAATAATTCAATGCACTGGCAGTATAATTAATCCCTCTATGAGAGACACGAATGTACCAGTTCAACCAATATTATTTATACAGAGACATTGTGTTTAAAAACAACAAAAGTACATTTAAAATGTTTGTACATAAAGTATTACTGTTATTTTTTTTTTCTGAAGAAGGAACAAATGTAAACAAAATGCATAATTGTGCAACACGTTGGAAATACAAAGCAAAACAGGCAAGATACAATTTTATACATATAAAGCAAAAGAAATCAAACTTTTGTAACTATACAACATTTCAGTAATTGCTTGACATTTTAACAGTTACCTTGGTCTGTACAAAACATCTTAACTTATACTTAAAACTTTACAAGAATAACATGCTTGTTCAGAACAAAGACACCTTGTGGAATTGTAATGATTATTGATATGATACTTGCACACATGAGGAAAAAAAAGAGGCTACTTCAATAGTAAATAAAAAGTAAGAACATAAGAACGTAAGGTAAAAGGCCATTTAGTAAACCATAATCTAATTCCAATAGCTAATTAAGTTGCACTGCAATGCAGAAATTAAATCTGACTTTTGCTGGAAGACCATAAGGTCATAATGTTGCTCTATTTCCAGGAACCAGAAGAAAGCATATATAAATTTTCCTGATATTTTGGTTAATTATACATGCGCACGCACACACACACACAAAAGAAAAAAAAGGAAAAAAAAATAGTATTTGCCACAACAGCCAGAAATGGTGGGTGAGAGAACCCACACACTAGACTACTCCCAACATGGCAGGGTTAAAAAACCACGACAGCTAGGGAGAGCAAACCCCCACTGAGTTTGCCAGGACTGCTTTTCCTGAACCTTAGTTGTATTTTGCTTTTTTCTTTCCCCAAAAGACAGGAAGAAACTTGAATTGAGTTGAGCCATTTCAAAAATTCTGGGAGTACCACAGCCAAGCCAAAACACAAACCAAAGGAGAGCTCAAAACCTAAGCAAAACATCACAAGATCTTTGACTTGTTTTCATATTCTGTGATGATATGTCCTAGACCTTTTGAATGTGGATTTTAAAAAAAACAGCATTTAAGATTCAGTAGAAGATATGCAATCCAGAGATGTCAAAAATACAGACAGGAATAAATTATACAATATTTTATGGAAATAAAAGGACTGTCAGCTTGGATAAAGTGTACATAATTTTTAAGTGTCCTCAAATGATACATATGGCTAAAATTAAACCCCTGATTGCAGCAACCTAACATATTCAGCGCCTGCGTCTGCAATCTGTGTGCTGAGCACCAATTCACAGTTACTTCTGTGGACTTCAGTGGAGCAACCTGCCGACCAGGCTGCTCAGGGGAAGAACAGCAGAATTGGGCCTAGATAAATATTTGCCATGACTTCTAAATGTACAGAACCCATTTGGCTTAGAAAACCCTCTTTAGCCTGCTGCAATGTCTTTGAACTAAAGTAACAGATTCCATCTCTAGACTGAGAGCATTTATGACATGTTTGACTTTATTTGCCATTTTTCTATGCAAGCTAATGCTGATGGCAGTAAATATTTAAACTGGGAGGTAATGAAATTGCAACATGCCTTTAGTTAAAACCAAAACATATGCAAGCCTAGACGGCAGGCAGAAATTACCCTCTGATTTTTTAGCAGGGATTATCTGGTGCTGAATCAGAATAGTTCAATATCCGCTCAGCCTCAGTGTGCATTTATAAAGCTGCATTAGGGCACGCAGCGCAGTATGAAAAGGGAGAGGACTGGTTTTTCAGCTGCTGTAAATCAGCACTGACATCCACAGAGCCACTTAGAGGCACATCAGCTGAAGCTCTGGCCCACAGTCATCAGAAAACATGCAGCCATCACTCAGTCTGGTTGAAAAACTCAAGTGTGGAAGTGCAGAGTGAGGTGTAATCGACATCAGATCCAAAGATGCTCTGTTAGTCTCATTCCTGATAACGCCTCTCCAGGCTGGGTGGTCTAAAGCAGTTTTGTGATGTGCTGTACACTGCATAGCTTTGCAAAGTACAGTATTTCCTCACAGGCAAGGATTATGGTACATTAATCATTTCAATGGCATGATCAGTAAAAAGGCATGACGATAAAAGCTTTGGGAGTTTATCTGCATAGAGATATATTGGCAAAAATTGGTCTGGGGTTAGAGGGTTTGCTCCTTGGTGTGTGCATATTGGATTAACTCCACTGAAACCAGTACTCCTATACCAGTTTACACCAGCTGAGGATCTTGTACTCTACCCTGTTATAAATAAAACATTTGTGTTGCTATCCACTATTCAGTTCTTTCATAATTCAAGGGTAAATGTCTCCTGCCAGTGTGTCAAAGCTTCTCCGTGTCCATAACGTGTTACTTGTCACTGAAGTCAATGGTGGTTTCCCTGAGCAAGGGCTGAGTCAACACATGGTCTGATCGAAGAGCAAATCTGCTTGCAGTTATTCCAGCTCTAGTCCAGAGACCTTCAACTACTTGCAGGAGATGAGTGCCCAGCCAGAACAAAAATGGATGGGATTCCAGTCAATTAATTGGGTTAATGCAACTGAAGTTCTGGCCTAATACACTTAACTCCAGTAAGACTATGTCATTTTTGTTATCCAGCTTCTCCTTCAATAAACAGTACTCAGCAAGCTCCCTAAGACTTGCACTACTGCCATGTGACAACAGAATTTGGTGCCATGAATTCCAACAGTTGAGCCAAGTTACTTTACATTTGCTTAGCTGAAATTTTGGTCCACTGTAGTTACTGTTGTTCAATAAAACAAATTCACCTCAGAATCTGACCTTCCTTTGAATTCTGAGAAGAAAATAACTGAGTGGAAATTAGGGCTATCTATACTTCAAGGGTCTTTCAACAGTATTACAACAGGGTGACACTCTGTGAGTGAACTTATATCCAGCACAGAGAGCTTACAGAACTTGCAGACAGAAGAACTCAGTTAAAATCAAAGAAGAAAACAAGTCTCAAACAGCTGCATTGTCCACTCATGTGACTTTTTAGACTGGTATCAGTGGGATTCAGTTGGAGTCCTGTAAGCATGAGTGGTCCTGTGGACACTACAGTTTAAATTCCAATTCTGTGTACAGTGGGTATTGACTGAGCCCTACACTGTCACCGTGTGCACGGCTTCTGTCAACTTGATTGGCATTTCCAGACGCAGTGCAAGTACGAGTGAGTGCTCAAATCCCAGTCCATCTGCAGCTGCAGAGGACCAAGACCTGAAAGCAATGCAGAGCCACATCTCTGCTCACCCAGGCGGTGGGGCTGGGGTCCCTCAATCCCCCTGGGCACAGCACTGGTCCCCCAGTGCAGTGGACAGGGCCATGTGGGGATTCACACCACACAGACCTGTAGCAGTCCACCACCCAGTGCAAGCTGAGGGCTCAGGAGCTCTGTGTGGCTCCACAGCCTGTGGGAGGCAACATCAGGTCACACAATGCTGCCTGAGGTGGCCACTGGGCCTTTGGGCTTGGCCCTTGCTCCTGTTGTAAAAATAATGTAAAAATATTGGTTTAACTGGATGGTGACTCGAGGACAGTGACAAGAATTAGCTCTCTGTGACATGAGGTGGCACTCTGAGGTGGACCGAAGAATTGGATGTGGTGGTGCTGTATTCTGATTTCACAGGATACCACGGTATAGGTATTATTTTGCAGGAATATCCAAGTAATGTCCCCTTTCCCAAGAAGCACACTCAGCTTAAATTCACAATGCCAGACCACAGCAGCTTGCCCCAGTTTCTTTAAACCACTCTTGACATCTTTACCATTGCCTAAGACAATTAGAGTGAGCTAGCTGCCTGATGTGTCATGACACACCCTGTGGTTCTGGGAACAGCATCTCCTTACAGTATTTCTGTTGTGGTGCCTCCTGATGAGGCCAGGTTTGATTCCCATCTGACACCAGTTTTATGCAGTAACTCATCTGCACCTGAACTTGCTCTTGTCTCTATAGAGTCACGTCCTCCCCCGAGCTGTACACAAAATCTGAACTCAATCTATCCTGACTTCAGCAGCCACCACAAGGGGTTTAAACTGGTGTGAGATGATCAGAATCACTGATCTTGGAAGACAAAACATCTCTGAAACAAAATGGCTTAAGTAAAGCTACCAAGTTCATCGGAAAGGCAGGTCTGACAAGGATACCAGGGAGAAGATGACTACTCTCTAAGTCAGGCAGGAACATTTTGCATTCAGTGGCAGAGAGGTTTCAATAATGAAGGAGACCCTAACGGCTTTTAGCCTATACATTTAGGCTAAATATCAAGTGATATAACCAAAATATGCCCCTATATAGACATATCTCATTAGACAATAGAGAATGCCTATATGCATTGGTGTGCTCTGGTTATATCATGGAAGTTCAGGAGGATTATTGGAAACAGGAATTGAGCTCTCCCAACATTAAGACTTGTTTTATTTGCATTTATAAAATAGCATGTAAAGTAAAGCTGGAAGATGTCATAAGGACAGTGGATTGGTTTCCCATCTTCATCCCCTTTGCCTCACTCCCAGTGCATTCAGGTGAGGTCAGGGAGATGCTGAGAGGGAAAGGCCTTTTGCAAAGACTCCTTGGTCTGCAGCCTGCCTACAGTTGGGACACTTCTACACTTGCTTCAGAATGACAACTGAATTTTTTTGGTGACTTGTTAAATATTTTGTCTTTCTTAAAACTTCAAGACACTGCTCTATGGCAAATGAGTTAACCTGAAAAACCGCACATGGACAGCACATTCTTACACTGACTTTAGGGACCACAGGACTAAGATGACAGAGTTGTTGC
The DNA here is from genome assembly GCF_041296385.1 of Aphelocoma coerulescens. Lineage (NCBI taxonomy): Eukaryota > Metazoa > Chordata > Aves > Passeriformes > Corvidae > Aphelocoma > Aphelocoma coerulescens. Next base: position 15,124,180 of record NC_091018.1, read on the forward strand.
TACTTTCTGCCACACCTTCACTGTCTGCAGGAGGCAGCAGATGCAAACAGGACTATGCACAAACTACAGAAGAACACTTGAATAATGCCACTGCCACCAGCAGTGGTAGAAGTGTTTTCTGTTTACAGCTACCATATATTTTCTCCTGTGCTATGAAGTAATGAGCAGGGACTTTCTGCTGCAAATCCACACATAAATCCACACAGATGTGTACACACACTCACACTCATGGGCTTGCTTCAATGCTGCATGGAGTTTCTCCTGAACTCCAAGTAATGAAGTATGTTAATACTTAAGTCAGAATCCTTACCAGCCCCATTTTTGTTATCTGTTAAGTTACACTCACAAAACTAATAATTGGATTTAGACAGCATTAAATGCTGATTAAAAAAATCACTGAAAAAGTTTTTTCCAAAGTAACTAAAAACATCAGTGAATCTAAACTGTCATAATAGAAGAACATAATAAAATCTGTGAAATTAAAAAATGTATGGAAATTCCAGATTCAATTGTCTTATTTTGTTTCTATAGGAGGAATGAAGATCTCAAATCCTATTTTTTAAAACCCCCCACATAACTATCAACAGATCTGTCTCTACCTTTCAAAGGAGATAATTTATAAATGAGGCGATCTGTTCACAAAGAGAATACTTAAATAATTGAAAGTCCAAGGAACATGTAAGAAAAAGTAAAATTAAGCTGTAAGAAGCAAGTTGTAAAAGTTGCCACCAACACTATCACACAAAGGCTTTCCCTCTGCTCCCTGTTCTGAGCACCCAACACACATCACGTGGCTGGAGATGTTCACTGCACTCGGAGCTGGAAATTCTGCCTGCACATTGTCAAATACTTAAGACCTGCTGCAGCCCTTGAAGTGGAGGTTAAGTGCTATGTAAATGCCTCTCTTGGGCGTTTAGGACTTTGCTGCCCTTGTGTCTTGCACCCCAAATGCCTGAGTTTAGCTCTTTACTGGCCTGCTCTCTTCACTGCTGAACTCTTGGTATTGCTCCAAACCTCCTCAGGCATGGGTCACAAACAACAGTCTTGTCAGTTCTGGCAATGTTTTACGAAGCTTGGTGTCCTTCTTAAATCCCAGCTACAGAAGTCAAGAGACTACATCACTGTTCCAGTTTATCACTATTAAAAACAAATGCGCCAGTTCCAGCCCTTGGCATGCTTCTAAAATGCCTGAAAATGAGTCATGACATCAGTCCCAAAGCTCAGCATCCAGAAGGCAATACAAGAACCACCAAAGAGTTTATTTAAAAAAAAACCAAAACCAAACCAAACCACAATTTTAAGCCGATCTTGTAATTTTTGGTGCTTGGTTCATGAGTTTGAAAGCCTGAATGTGGCAGTTTTAAGTGCAGACATTGCAAACACCTAAGCACAGACATGCTGCTTCCCCATGGATTGAAACAAACAAACAATCTCATTTGATTAGCTCTGCTGGAAGTAATATTTTAAGGGGTAAAATGATTCCACAAAGAGGACATGTTGGCAACTGAAATGAGATGAATATAGTGCCTGTAAAAGTGCAATAATCCTTAATAACTAACCCAAAAGAAGCATCATCCCCAGGGATAAGACAGTAATTTACTCTCCATATTTAATTTGTTTCTAAGCCGCTTTTGAAACAAGACTGCTAAATAGTAAGTTGGCTTGTGATCCCAGACTTGACTGCTGGACTTATTATCATCATGCCATTGATTCAGCATACATTTCAACCTAAGTTACAGGATACAAAATCAGGTGGGCTAATTCCTTAAGCTGTTTAAGCATGAGGTTGTGAACATGGGGTAAATTTAGAGATAGGAGCCTGTTTACCACAAGCAACAGGGGAAAGATAAAACATGGGGATCACTGAGCGACTGCAGCTAACTCTGAGGAGTCCTGTGTCTGAAGACTGTCTTTTAAGACATGGCTATCCCTTGTAAATGCATGGAAGTCTTGGATTTCAATCTACATTAAAGGAGCAAGTGGTGAAAATGCACTTAATTAAACTGAATAGTTACTTGCAATAAGAATGGAAAACTCTGGCTTATGACAAAACCAGCCCAACCCTACTTCACCTGTTAAAAAAATCATTTCAAATGTTTCCTTTTCTTTTTCTTAAAAAAAACCCCCAACCACCACCTTTCATCTACATTTCTGAATAGTTCTCACTGCCCTGGTTTTATTCATTAGCTACTGGGGCCAGAGTTGGCGTGACTAATGTGTCAGATTCTGGTTTCAGCCGTGTTACTGAAACCTTCAGAGAACAGATAAGGGTGAATCGACCACTTCAGCAACAGGAATGTGCAGATAATACAGGATGTGCATGTTCTGCAAATGTCCTTTGCAGAAAACCCTACACTGGATGATTTCTCTAATGATGCACATTGGCTATGTTTACATTACAGTCTTGTGGAACAAAATGTTAGGAATTATTGATTTTTAAGAAAAGGTAGTACTACAGGGAGCTAATATACAACAGCTACAGAAATGTTTGTCTTAAATGTGCACTGGGCAGAGTCCTTAAACTGCTCTTATTGCAAATATCCAAGGCCTGCTCTAAAAATCTTAACAGTCTGAACCTTTTAAATGCAAATTTGTCCTATTTATCTGGTCACAACCCAGTGAGTAGAATCCAATAACTCACCAGATTAAAGAATATACAGGTTTATATAGCAGAAGGTAATTGCAATTAACTAATATCTGGGTGGCATTTAATACATATATTGTATTATTTCAATGAGATGAGACAGAATAATATTTACATTGCTATGAGCATTTTCTGTTTATAGAAATGGAATTTACAGCTCAGTAAGGTATGCAGGCGTTATATCAAGAATGAGATGAGACCATTTAAAGTCTTGTGAATTATTGATATAAATTCATTTTGTTTTGTTTCATGCACCAGCGCTTCTTGCAGTGGCACCAGAAGAGCAGTGCAGTTTATAACAGGGAAAAAAATAAGAGGAAAGAGCAAATGTGAAATGGTGCAATTTATTCACAATTGCTTTGAAATTCTATCTGAATTGTCTCATTATTATTCACGCATTAGAAGAATGGTCCAAAACATGACAGCATGGGTAAACAGATGCAGAGCTTGGAAAATAGGTAATCTGACTGAAGTATTCATGGCCATTATTAGACAAATGTTATATTGCTTTTGGGTAAATCTGGTGATTTTATTTAATTTGACATTGTTTTCAAGATAGCAAGATAATACTGTTCGTTTCTAATGCTCTGAAATGAACAAAACAGGTGAAAATTGATGCCACATGGAATTATAATGTTTCAACAGTAGCTGGTTAGTTAAACTTCTAGACAGTTCATGAAGAATCTGCATACACTTATTAATGGACTTTTACATACAATATCAATGCTTAGAGTGCAGCAGCCCTGTTAAAATCTGCTTTCAGTGAGTCACTATGCAAGGAGAGATTGTTCTATGAAGAAAAATCTTGGATAAGTATTTGCTTGAGACTAAACAGTAAAACAGAAAGAAAATTCACAGATTTAGTGCAGGAATGGTAGATAAGACTAAGAAAGCTAATATTTTGGAACTGCCTAAAAACTGCAATAAATTCTGCTGCCTACTGAAATTATTAAGCCAACAATAAACAGGAAGAATGGAATATCAAAACCTCATTGCATAGTGTGTCATCATTCTTTAATGAGGCATTCCTTCAACCTTTTACCTCTTAACACCTTTGGTGATCTTACATTAGGTACCTGTAAGATATTCAATGTTCTCTTTTAGAGATTTAACCTATAGGAAGTATGAAATCTTAGGAATGTACTGAGTCAGGTAATGATGCCAGAATTAAGCGTCGAAAAGCTTGGTTCAGGTTCAGAAGATGATTTTGAATGAATAGCTAAAACTTCTACTAATTTATTTCAGAAGGGACTTCTCATATATACCCTCAAATATTTAAGACGCTTTGTACTATTTCTCAGGAATCCATATCTTCTCAAAGTGCTTTTTTTGTTTTCACTTGAAGGCAGCATGGACTTAAAACAATACTGCAGGGAATGTACCGTTCCATAAAGCACATAAGGATGGCAGGATCCAGGAGACACAAGGCATAGAAAATTGTCAAAAATGATTAGATGGTACAACACATACTGCTCTTGAGTCATAAGTTTCATTTATGGTGACTTCTACTTCGAATAGATAGGATATTAAAAAAGGCAATAAAAATGAAGTTACATGAATAAACTTCCAAAAATGAGTGGAGTTCCACCAGTGATCGTCTCTGTGCTGGTAGAGGTAGAAGAATGGGGATGTCATGAACAGGGCAGCAGTCACTACAACAAATGAGCCTCAATGCGGAGCCAGTGGAGTCCCTGGCGAACGTAACGAACCAGATTGGTCATACTGCTGTGTTGTGTTAAGGGTCCCATCACTGAGTCCAGGTCTACAAAGAACTCTGCAATACACAAGAAACAGAAGCAATTGTTTCAGGCAATGGTACAGAAATACAGGTATTACCACGATTTCCCACTCGGAAGCAGCACAGTGCAGTTAGTGAGTTCTCAAGACAGTTGTGCACATGAGCTCATGGTCCGTAAGAAAGAATTTGAACAACAACAATATACTGAAACAAAACAAATTAGATTATCCATGCTGGAAGTCTACCACAGCATGGTATGAGTGGTTGCCAGTAGTCTTCCTTTAACTCCACTGTTGGTTTTTTGAGATTAGGTTTGCTGACTGTATGATTTAAATAGCTGGCAATTAAATCTTGCATTACTTTTCCATACTGTGCTCTCTCACAGACATGAAGGGCTAGACTGGATCTTTCCAGACTAGAAGACCTTTCTTGCTCTTTTCCCCACCCTCTAATTTCTCTTACTGCCATTGCAGCAGTTTTGGCCCTCTGCTCATCCTGCTGCCACTGCAGGCCCCAGAGGATAAGTGTGGGGTGGGAGGGGAAGAGGAAGAGGAGAGAGAACACAGCAGGAAAATAACACCTTGGAGATGGGAACCTATAAGTGGGAAAGAATCCCAACCCTGGGATTAAGGGTTAACAGGAGGTCACTAAACAGAGAGCCCCAGTTAGGAAGCGACATACCAGTTTACTTTACGTCATGTGTTAGATGCTCTCTGGGTGAAAGACTAATCCTGTTAGGGCCAACAGACCTCTCCTAATTGCTGTCAATGGAGAACTGAATTGTGCCCTGTATGCTCCCACAGCTCTTTATGCTCGCTGGGGCACAGGCATTCCCACATATACAACCCTTGCACTATATTTAGGCAAGTGGGAACCCGCTCTCAGTTAAAGCCCCTCAGAGCTCAGATAACAACCAACAATCACAGTAAGGAATGGCTGAGCCCTCACATTCTCACCCTGTCTGCAATCCAGTGCACCGAGCCAGCCAGCACTGCATTGGCTGCACTTCAGGAGAGCAGATGCTGGGTACAAAATCATTATCAGTACTTTCTTCAGCAAGTAAGTGCTGCTTTGAGGTCTTCTATCCAAGTATTGACAGCCTGACCCTGGTCAGCTTGGGAGCTACAGCAGTATCAGAGCACAAAATGATTTGGCTGGAGGCAAGCATAATGAGAGCTCAGGGCTAGCACCAGTGCTGTTCAGATGCTGCAGCCAGCAGCTACTTTTAATCTTCCTTCCTCTGTCTCTCATCCCCCTCCTCCAGTGTAAAATCAATACATTTAGAAATTAAATAATGCACTATCTTGCTTGCGTTCTAGAGATCTCGTTCTAGGCTCAAATAAACAATAATTTCTTTAAGCACTGAGAATTCACCTTAAAGCCTAATTTCAAGTTAATATTTCTTGAAAAAGCTACAAGCACTGAAGCCACTTAATAAATTTATGTGTGAGAGAACAGGTCTTGCTCCCTACAGAGCTGAGTTTTCTACTGTAGAGAAAAAGTCCTGCTTTCTTCAGAAGCATAAGAAAATGATCTGATCTTGTAAAGTCAGCTGAGAGTTTGATGTTACAGATGGTGAACAACACCACTTTAGGTGATCCAACACAAACCATCCCATGGGCTTTGGGAAATCTACAGTTTAGTTTGGCCTGCTACAGACACAGATTTATGCCAACTCCATCTATTCTCCCCCCACTCTCAACTCCACTGACCAGGGGAAATTCCACCAGAGGTACATGGCAGTATGTTCCTGCTTTCCTTTTCAAACCAGATCAGCTTGGCAGGTCACAGTTCTGCTGTTCTCCCTCTTGCTATGCATTTTTATTTTAATGGCACATCTTTTATCAGGCTGACAAAGAAAGGCTTCTGTCTGCTGCTCTGAGCCAGCTGGACATGAGTCAAGTCCAAACTGGGAGCATGCAGGCAGACTCAGGAGCACAAAGCTAAGCTGACAGCCGTGGACAAGGGGAGGCTGCACAGCTCCTACAGTGTGAAGGAAATTTCTTGTGACTACATGGGCATGACCTAAGAAACATTTATGACAGCAGTAGGACCCAGAGGTAATTGCTATTAGGCCACAGTTTTATACCCATCTCAGGACAGATCATCAAGGACATATTCTTATGCAAGACACACCCTGTGATTCAGAAGACAACAGAAATAATGAGAGCTGACCACAAAACCCCACAAAAATGACTGAATCTGGTTGGTTTTGTTTTCTTTTAGGAACTAAATTTTTATCTTAATCATGGTTTCTTGGCAGGTTTGTGGGGGTTTTTTTTGGTTTTGAGATCATTCTTATTTCAAGGGGAGAGGGGAAAATCTCATTTTTTATAATGAACTGATTGCCCAAGCTCCTGGGAGAGAGGCCAAGTGATGTGTCCTGTACCTGGGACTCACGGCAGAGTTTGGGGTTTGCACTGTCCTGTTTGCTGTCACGGGGCAGTTTTGAACCCCCATTCCACAGGTCAGTGCACCAGAGCTTGGGCAGTGCACAGAGCTGAGACAGCTGGCAAAGGTGGACTGGAGATCACTATGGAGAAAGGGGCGAGTCCTGTTCCAGCCAACAAGATAAAGGTGCTTTGAATTATTTGAGAGGTGCAGATGACATCTACTAAAACAATTACAACAAGGTTTCATGAAACACTGTAACCTTTCTCATATCAAAGTGTCTTGAATACATCCTTTTTTAAAGAGAATCCCTCATGTGGTATGATGAACACCTGCAGAATACCACAACAGTTCTCATATACTTTTTGCTACACCATGAATTTTTTCAAATTGCAGTTTGTGTTTAAGCATGCAACTTTAAATCAAGTACTTAATTAGAAATGAGGTATCTTTCCATACAAAATATAAAGATGTTATAGCATGTATGAAACTCTGATCTCTCTCCAGTGGTTTATAACACTTAAATGAAATTTGAAGTAACATGAACTTTGCATTCCCTGTAACATGTCTGCAGGTTGTGAAACAAGATATGAAAGAACAGGTCACAACCTTAAATGTCTTGCTCATGTGAGAAACCCTTATTCATGCATCTAGTCCCAGTAAAGTCAAAGGGACTGCTCATCTGAATAAAGAGTATTCCTATATGGCTTTGCAGAATTGGGTTTATTTGATCGTAAATCAAAATGAGAACAAAGAAGAGAGCAGGGAGGAAAATGCAGAAAGAGAGTCAGCAGGTTTTTTCTCATCCAGCTCTAGGACTGATAACAGCAGTGGCTGGGTACATTTTCTGTCTGCTGGCTGAATGCCTGAGCTATTTTGATTTAATACCAAGTAGAACATTTAACAACTCCACAACACACAGGGCTAATTACAAGATTATCGCCATCTCTTCCTCCTATCAGGGCATCCTTCTGCATTCCCACTGTAACATTCTGCATTACATTTGACAGGGAATCGCTTTCACATTTTGTGAAAATGGATGCAGCTATGGAAAAAATCCAAAATGACTGCACTGCTACTAAATTAATCAATGTGAACAAAGACAAGCAGCAGTGGGGAGGACTGGACAGAACTTCTATTATTGTTCCTCATCCAGGGATAGATCATTATGACCCACCATTCAGACATAAAACTCTATAAATCTCAAGCTCAGTTTCTCTAAATCAGTGGAAATTTGCCACTGACATTAATGGGAGTAAGATCAAACTGCATACAGCAAGCACATTTGTCAGGACAAGTCGGCCATCTGAAATCTCACTATAATTTAAGAGAATGAGCCAACTCATGATGAGAGTATTTCCTAGCTAGGCTCTGCACCTCTAGTGTCAAAGGAAGCTTTCTCAGTGATTTGTGTAAGCCCAAAGCTGGAATCTGAATAATTACATTGTCATGGGGAAGCTCACAGCTGGCCAGCAATAGGCCAAATTTGTCCCTTAGTTATATCTCAGCCACTCCACTATACTTGATATAACCCAGTCACAAACTGCTTGCCAAAACTCCTTTGAAATGACTGTGGTAAAGACTTACATTTTGTTGTTAGGAATAAACAAGCAGATTTCCAATCCAATCATAGGAGAGTCAAGGTCATGGCTTTCAGTGGACATCTCCTAATCGGACTTCCCGCATAAACATAACATCTAATGTTTGCTTATTATCCTAGCTAGCATTTTAATAGTCTTAAACCCGTTGACAGAGCAGTCTGAAAATAACCTCGGTGCTCTACGAGAGGCTGAAACTGCGAACGAATTTGCAGACTTAAAAGCTCCCATCACTTGGGGCTCGTGTTCGCTAAATTATTTGCCAGCTGCTCTGATAACCCCATGTTCAGCGTGTGTTACACATCCCCCTCTGTGCCTGACAAGAGAAGATACGCATTGGCTACAGCCACCAGCAAGCAGATTTGGTCTGTTTGCTCAAGCTGTCACAGTTGTGCTCTTAGATGCGGTGGTTCTGAGTCCAAATCCAGAGAGCACGGGGAAAGCTAAAGCTGGGGAGCCAAAGGGGACAAAGGAAAAGCAGAGAGTGGGGCACCTTTGTTCTCCTTGGTCAGCTTGTCAGCCATGTCCCAGTGCTCGTAGCTGCGCAGGACGTTGTTGGTGATGTTGACGTGGCTGGCAGCCATGTGGTGGATGCGCTGGGGGATGGTGATGGTCCCCGCCGAGGACGAGCCGGCGGTGCCCGTGCTGCTTCCAGCAGAGCTGACGGGGGACGGGCTCAGGGACATGGGCGAGGGGGTTTCTGTGCTCCTGCAAGAGGGAGAGAGAGAGAGTGAGGCCCCCTCACACCCCCCCACTTCACTGCCATCCTAAATGCACTTGAAAAGTTAACTCTGCACCCCAGTCAAGGGAGAATGTGCAGTGGTACCTCCTGACTTTATGAGAAAGGACAGCTTATAAACTGGGAATGACTGAAAATAAAAAGGGATTTAATTCTCCCTTTAAATGAACCTGTTATTTAAAAAAAAAATAAAAATCTATCATAAAAATTGAGCAATCTTTCAGAGAAAGAAGCATCTCACAGCTGTAATGATTTTTCTACCTGCTGCCAGAAGCTGCAGTGGCAGTTAGAAAACACTCAATGTGCAATATTGGCTTATTATCAAAGTATTTTCTGGAAACCACAATGACAGTTTGCTCCAAAAACAGTCACCACAATAAGTAAAGAGCAAGTCTTAAAAGCACCCTGCAGAGCAGTATTAGGACCTGAGGGTACTGTAGGATTATGAATATCTCCATAGGATTCTTTAAGGCTATGGAGATTTGTTCTAATTGCCTACAGTTCATCCACACAGTTCTGCACAGAGCAGTGTTTTAAGTTACCTACTTAGTGAGGCACTAATGTCCTAATATAGATTTTCCGTTAATTCTAACACCATCAATTAGGAATCACCTGCTGGCTGCAGGCAGTGTGGTGGTCAGCACAGCACGCTCTTGTTTAGAGCTGTGCAGTGCTGAATGCTCACAGAACAGCTATTCTCTTTAAAAATTTGTAGGATCATGGAACTGTTCAGGTTAGAAAACACCTTTAAGATCATTGAGTCAAAACAGTTAACCCAGAACTATCAAGTCTACCAGTAACCCACGTCCCCATGCACCATGTCTACACCAAGATACTTTTAAATACCGCCAGGGAAGGTGACTCAACCAAGTCCCTGGGCAGCCTATTCCAGTGTTTGACAACCCTTTTGGTGAAGAAATTATTCCTAATCTCCATCTAAGCCTCCCCTGGTGCAACTTGAGGCCATTTCCTCTTGCACTATCACTTGTTACTTGGGAGAAGTAAAAAGAGCCATCCTTCGGCACATCCACACTCTTGCCCAACTTGGTGTCATCCACAAACTGACTGAGGGTACCCCTGATCCCCTTCAAGATCAAGGGGGCTTCAGATCATCAGTAAAGATATGAAACAGTACCAAGCCCTAGGGAACACCACTGGCGCCCAGCCCCAGCTGGATGTAACTCCATTCAGCCATTTGGAAGCACTTGCCTGAACAAAAGCATTCTATTTGCTGTGGAATACACTTGAGATGCAGGGCCAAGGCATCTCCTGGCACTCTCTGCATGAAGCAAAGAGACCAAAACTCTCCAGACAGGGATGTTGCAATCCCTCCCTGGACATGCAGCTGTAGATGCCTCGTGCTGTGCAACAGCATCAAGCTCAGTCACTGTGTCTGATCCAAAGCCCAGGACAGAAGGGCTTGGCCTCTTGGGTTTAAAGGCCACTGTCAGTGGCCCTGCCTGGGCACAGACCTGCTGACACCTCAGAGGTGCTGCAGGACTGACACCACAGCACAGCCTTGGGCTGATATGCACCGATGGCAACAGCTTTTGCTGCACATTTTCCAGCAGTGCCCTGCTATTACCTGTGCTCAACAACAGGCTCATGTGATACGTTCTTTTTCCAGAGCTAGAAATCACATTGATTTGGCAGCTTGTAGCTTTTTACCCAGCTTATGGGTTAGAGTTTAAGCATGTCCTAATGCACAAACGCTTTATTTTTAAGTCTCAAAACATCCTGGTTACCTGACTTGCCACAGTGTCTTTAATGCACAGAAGAGCTGAACTATACTAGATTAGGTCTGGGAGCAGTTAAAAATGATAAGTATCTGAGGTGACCAAGAGTATTTTGTTAGAGCCACTTACTACCAGCTGACGCACTTCTGCCAAATAAAGCACATTGTTCATTGGATTTACCCTGTTGTGCACAGCCATTATTACTGTGGTGAGTCTACTAAATCTCTGTATTTTGTGCTTTCTGTCGCTAGAGGTGGGAAACATTTCTGTAATGAAACCAGGGAAAATTTGTTTCATTGCCAGGCTGGAACCCGGGCCAACTTTGTAGAGGTTCACAACCCTTTCAAACGAGTAGGCAGAAATTCCAGTAAGCCAAGCTGTGATTTTTGATGGATCTGAGATCCTGAGTAGACTACACTCCATGGCAATGGATAAACTCTGCTTTGTTAAAAAAAAAATCTTTGAGATTACCCCACTGCCTCCCCATCCTGCATCAGGCTACTGCTCCATCTCCAGTGGTGCCATACACTGGATGGTGTTTGGTCTTTTTTTCTGTGGGGTGTGAATTCTCTTCCCATCTGACACAAATTTCCAGGGGATTAAGAGAAAACCATAGAATGAATAGCCCTGGGGAAGGCAGAGCACAAGCTGCCAATAGCAGCACCAGGCCTGTGACAAACCTTGGAGCCACTGGGAGCTCCCAGAGATAGATGGCAGCTCTGAGCCAGCTGGAGAGAGATTTTCTTCTGAGACTCCACACAGAGGGGACACAAGACCTGAGTGTGGACTGTGGTCTTTGTGTGTTGGGTCACAGGTGTCACAATAATGCTGTTATAACAAGGCCTTGTCACTCAGTCACTCTCACATGTCAAGTGCTTCCTGCTCTGAATAAAAGACAGAGATGTGCACTTTCAGAGCTTTCCTTCCTTATCTCCAAAGTTAGTGGGAAGAGACTGATCAGCTGGGTGTTATGTTAGAAGTGATGCTGACCTGAAGGCTGGGTTTCTGCTGCCTACTTTGTGGCCAGACAAGAATTTTCTCCTCCAGTCAAAACCCACTTATTCTCAATCCTGGACACCTAATAGCTCCTTTAAATAGCGAGGGAGATGTCATCACCTGCAGAGCACACACTTCATAGGGGTCTATTATAGGACAGGAATAAAAGGATAACTTCTGCTCCATGAAATGTTTATGTACAAGCCCCTTCTTAAGGAACAAAAGAGATGTTATGCTCCAGTGGTCTATTTGATCACTAAAACTTTATGTTAACATTTATGTATTTTTATTACAATACAAGGTTTCACTGACATTTAAATGCCTGGAAAAACTGGCAGATAATGAATAATTTAATTTAGTAGTTGCTTTTCCAGTGTTACAATATCTTTTCAATTTTTATTTAAAGTGATTTCTTATTTCATCACTTTAGTTTCTGTTTATAATCTATACTTAAATAGCTCTATACATGCATACTCAAAATAACTTTGAGTATTTGGGGTGTGTATATATACCTATCTATACCCCAAAATATTTTGAATTATTTGACAATATTTCACTTCAAGAAAAATGTTGGACTATTGGTTCTGCACTGATGGAGAACAAAGTCTGTTTGAAAATTCCAGTTCTTTGTGTGCTAAACTTCAACCCATCCTACAGTTTTACAGCTTTGTTTCCTTGGCATGTCTAATAGTCATTTCTTCTTCTGAACCACCAGAAAAGAGACCATTAACAATAATAATTTTCAACTAGAATTTAACCTACTCATATAAAGATGAAAAAACCCCCTTTGTTTTACCTGTATCTGGCTGTGACCAGGACAAAAGACAAGGAGAAATGTCAGCTGGCAACAGCCATTGCAAGATAAATACAAGGATGCAGCAGCAATGCACCTCCACTGCACAGCAGATCATGACTGCATTACCCTGACTTCATATCTGAGGTGAGGGTGTTTTAACATTAATATGAAGCCACTGATAATTGGCTAAGTGCCCTCGCATTTTCACCACTATTATACCTTCAGTTTTATTAAACAGCACTTACCATATATCAATGAAATATTCATTGGTCTTTCATTGCTGAACGAATCATTGAAAAATCATTGCAATGAAGGTTAACTTTACTTTGGCTTCCTAAAGTGACATGGTACTTGCTAGCTAATTAACTGATATTTTTATGGCCTTCATTTGGCTTGAGAAGCAAACTGTCAAAGAATTCAGCACTGACCCACCGTGTCTGATTTTAGACTTAAGGAGGCTTTGCACAGAGGAAGGTGTGATTCAGCTCTTCCTTCCTACCCACACTGGGTGGCTCACATGGGGATCTGACTTAGTCCAGTGGGAGCCCCTCAGCCCCACATGCCCAAGGCAGCTGTATGATCAAATTTGTAGCCCAGAACAGTTTCTACCTGATACATACTTGAAATATACCTGTAGCTCCCAAAACACTCATCCCACGACCTGTTCTTTGCCTTTAGAGGCACAAAACCACTTCCCCTCTTCTTGGAACCACTTGTTCCCAGACAAAAGTACTCAGCAGTAAAATACTCACTTTCCATTGCCGCCCCAAGGTGAGGGGGCCTGTGAGGCTTTTGAAGAGTTCTGTAAGTACAAAACCAAAATGTAAATACAGGTGATGCAAGTACATGAATACTGATGACACAAGGCTCAACACTTCCCCTTTTCCTTGCAAGAGCTACAGTGCATGGAGCAGAACAGCTCTGCACATCGGTCCCATAATTAAGTGGCTGGTGGATGATTGGTAGGTTCCAACCAGTAGCTTGAAAATCAGTTGATGAAAGAGGGAATAAGTTCCAGTAAAAGCAGATATAGGTCACAAAGAAGTGGTTCAATTACCACTGAAACTTATTCTACAAAGTAAGTTCTTCAGAGTGCAAATGACTGCTTATCTTTAGGGGGACCTTCAATATTTTAATAAGAAACAAAAATAATTTGGCTTGATGCTTTAATGAAATTGATCCCTCCCAAGTTGCTAGGGAAGGTGGCTTGGGATTCAGACAGTAGTATAAATAAAATTTTTAGTAAGGATCTGCTTGAATGCCTTTGTTTTTATATATTTTAGTTGCACAAATTGACTTTCCTTACCTGCTTACTCATTCTGCCTTTCACGTCTGTGTAGCACCTTGTAAAACCCTGTACAAAAAGATTGCCGAGCAACAATAAAGCCCAGGTTTTTCCAGCCTTGCTCAGACTGAGTGGTATCTTAGTTCCCATACAAAGTGGCAGTATCACAGCTGAGGCTATCTATGTGTGCCCTCTGAAAACAATCACTCAGCTCCCTTGCTGAGAAGCACGCACAGTGAAAATTCAATCAAGTTTTACAAGTTCTCTGCAAAGTATTACCCACATTATTACAACACTCATCTGGTTACTGTAATCGCTGTTTTGCATGGGAGGCACACAGATTCAGTGGAGCACAGAGAGTGCCCTTGACTTCTAAACCACAGCTCACAGCCCAGCATTTCTGACCAAAGCAGAAAACATTGTCCAAACCATAGCACTGGCCTGGCCTGGGCATTCCTGCACAGCAGCCACTGCTTGTCACTGAGGATGTGAGCATGACTTGGGGTGTTTCACAGCACAGAGCATATGGAGTATGTATTTTTGCCAGCCACACATATGTAGGAAAGAGGGAGATCCTAAACTGCTCTGGAATGTCTTCAGAAATGGAGAAGCTTTCATTGTTAACTTCTCATGTCTGGGGATTGTTCCCAACAGTGTCTGAAGACAAATAATAGATCTGTCAAGATTAAGACAAGATCTCAATTGGAAGCAGTTACTTGATAATGAAAATATTTACCAAAAATATTTCATTGACTACTGACATTTTAAAAACCATATAAATCTTCCTCAAACTTTCAGATGAAATATATCACAGGATGTCACTTTTTCTAATCAAAAAAGGTTTGATTTCAATTTAAAAAAATTATCACTTTGGTGGTATTTTACTGCAAGTTGTCTCTAAATTTCAAAAATTCTTTCATGATTACATGGTTTTATTCGGGTTTGAAATGTCAAAAATGTAATTTTGAAGCTTTTAATTGGAAATTAATCAGAACCAGTTCTGTCTATAAATGGTTTCAATTTGGACAAAGTGGCATTTGTGAAGAAAAATATAAAGAACAATTTGGCCAAAAAATTCCTCCCCAGCTCTGCTGTAAACAGTGGGCTGCTTTTCACAGTTAAAATTGTGTAAAATTTTGAGTAACAACTCTATCCAGTTAATCTGTTTCATTTGTATTACAGATTCTTGCTAGTGAACACAGAGAACATGGTGCAGCAATAAAAACTAACACATAGATAACAGCTCCCATTCTTTTCTTCTCTTTTCTCCTCCTGTGCCTTTATTACAGAAAGAACCTGAACATATAATCTGTATACACTCAAACACTGCTTCTAGCAAACGAGCTACAGTGCCCATGGCACACACACTGTAACATCAACTGAAACACTTAGCTTCAACTGGATGCTTATGCCCAGCATTCCTGATTTGTCTATTTTATTGCATTTTTATTTTTTTAATCTTATTTTAATTTACATTTAAAGACATTTTCTTATGCTGGGAGTAGTAAATATGTTCTTCATTTTACCTACTTGCACAGCTAGAGAAAATAAAGTGGCTTTAAGGCAAGAGAATCTCCCCTGCTCCTGCCTCTTTTTTTTTTTAAGAAATCATTACTTTCTGCAGAAAAGCTTTATTTGACTAATAATCCTTTTTTAAAGATACAATCTACATTCATTCTGGATAAAATCTGAAGTGGGTGGAATACATTTCATGAAAATGCTGAGGTTACAAACGTGTGTAGTTCAAATTTAATTTGTTGTGCAAATCCCTGACTGAAAACTCCAAAAGCACAACAGAGGCACTCCTAATGGTACAAGAGAGCCTCCATTTAAGCACAAGATTAGGACTAACATTACTGAAGTTGCACAGAGACACACACAGAGGAGACATTGGTAGCCAGGACTACGGCTACTACCATGACAGTATTGGAGTCTTACAGCAGAAGGAACATTTTACACCATTTACATGAACATAGGAAAACTGCAGTGTTAGAGGTTTTTACTGGTTTGCAGTACCAGTATGTCAAAGCCTGGAACAAATTCACAGAGGCTGAAAACACCAACAAAAAAAGACTGATGGGCTGACAAGCCAGTATAATTACATAATTATAGAATAATACGTAGTAATAAAGTAAAAGAATTAATGTATGCTTCAAACAGCATTAACCAGTGAAATATAAATATCAAAACCTCAGCAGAGCTGAAGAAAGATTCTATTTCTCTCTTAATCTAGGAACAGTGAGGATTTGTCATTCTTACTCTGGGTAAACAGCATTTGACAAGGTAAAACAAAACATCCCCAAGTCATGACCATCGGATCTCCACTCAGTTTAAGGTAAAGACAAACCTTCAAGATGTAGATAAGGTAATTGGAAGTTCCACAGGAATAAAAGGAGAAATCTCTGAAACTGCAATAAGCTTCAGGAAATCTCACTGAATCTAAAATCTAAACTTAACTAACTATAACCTAAATAATTGCTTTATTATGGTTCATTGGGGGTCAGTTCATAATCACTTGCACATTGAAACCTTGAAAGAACCAGAAACTTGCATAAACATTACATGGTGTTGAGAATAATGTTATTTTAGTAGAATTACAGAGCATGGTCCTTTGAATCAAGTGACTAATCCAAAAATCCCCCAAATCACTTCTGTCCCCACTCCCTGGTAGCCATCCTGCCTCCATTTCCCAGGGGAGGGGTTAAATGTGGGACTTTTAAGTCATGCAGTTACACTTGTGAGAGCTCTCAGTGCTGGTATGAATTTCATTTCACATCAATAAATTAAACAGAACAAAGATTACCTTAAAATATTCCATCAGAGATCTGGAGTACTTCATAGCATGGTCCTTCTTTAGTTTAAACATTCTCAAGTAGAGAAGTGATAAGCATCGGTAGCTGTGGTAATTAGGAAAGGATTATGTTAATTCCATTGCTTAATGAAACCTATAAACTGGAAAAAAAAAAAAAAAAGCTGACCTATTTTTTGCAGTTCTGGTCTAAGGTTACATTTTGAAACATAAGCAAATGCAGAAAGAAAAAAAAACTGGTCAAAAGCATTAAAATCCCATCTTGATAAGAGTATAAATTAGAAGAATAAATGTTTAGTCAGCTGCTGAAGAAATCCATTAGTTATCCTTTAATAGTTTAATGGAAAACAAGAATAATGATCTTCTGTAAGCTGCTTAAGTAATTCAGTACTTTTAAAGTCCTCCTTAAGATTTTAGCTGCTTCTCTCATGGTCACAAAGGGACTTACCATAAAACTGCTAATTTCTTGTCCCCTTCTGTGGCAGAAGAGCCTGTGAAATTCTTGAGTCTCATTGCATACCTTGTCAGAAAGGTGAGAGATAAGAAACTGAGAGTTAAGATGTTTACAAAAATAACAGTAACACCAAAAAACAACAGCCACAGAGATATTCTTCTCCAACTGCATGAGTTAATGGTCACAGTGTTCTGTAATGAAGAGATCAATGTAAAATTCAACAGAAAGCATCACTTAAAACCTGAAGGCCTAAAGTAAATCACCAACCAATTTTTGGGCCAACATGGTGAACTATTCTTGGGCATATTAATGATATTATATCCAACCAATTAGGCTGAGTCATGCAAACATTTGGGATGTGTTGAACAGAAGCATAAGATCTTGGCCCTGTATGTACTGAAGTGTAAAGTAATATATAATAAGGTTTTACATATAATACTTTGGGCTTGAAAAATATCTTCAAGATCCTTCTCATAAATTCTTCTTCAAAGCTTTTAATATATTTTGTACAGAAAATGGTTTTAAATACAGGAAAGGTCACGTTCACAGCTTTCTTAATTCTCGAGTTCATTCATTTATGAGTCTTGTGTACTTGGTCTTCCCTCTCTATTTAATTGCTGCCATCCAGCATTTGGATGATCAAGGACTGAATATTCC
The DNA here is from genome assembly GCF_041296385.1 of Aphelocoma coerulescens. Taxonomy (NCBI): domain Eukaryota; kingdom Metazoa; phylum Chordata; class Aves; order Passeriformes; family Corvidae; genus Aphelocoma; species Aphelocoma coerulescens. The sequence continues at coordinate 15,142,023 of NC_091018.1, forward strand.
TACCTCCTCTGTCTTTGTTTTCCTTTAACTGAGCACACTCCATTCTGTGCATTAGTTTCTTGAAAATCAATTCATCGCATAAAATCATTGTTCTGAGCCCTAATGCAATTTCACAGGTACTTGTGTTGGAATAAGTAATAGGGTTCAGCGTTGCGTAAGAAAGTTTTAAGGTATCCAGGCAATCTCGATGAGTTCTCATTTACAAGGAGGTAATGGAGTGCAGGCAGCTGTGCTGCTCTCCCCTGCCTCGCTCCCACCACCCATCCTGAGCCCCAGCCTGCAGCTGCACCACCCCACCTGGAGTCTTCCTCCATGTCCTGTCCCACCTGCTCTTGGGAACCGTGGTTCTAGTCAGACTGGATGAATGTGTTCAAGCACAAAGATCTATGTCTCTTTGGGATTTTACCATTACCATTAACTTAAAACAGATTTGACAGTCAGATCTCTGATATTCCCCATCTCTTTGATGCTCCACTTGCTTTCACAAATAGGTGTCTGATGCAGATAGTCAGGGCAGACACCACTAATGCAAAAGGGGAAAATTGTGCTTCTGATGAAGGGAGGAGTAAAAGTGAGAAAAATCTCCTTCTATTTGTTATCTCACAGTAAAAATCTATGTTAATATTAGCAGCTACACTGAGAAAGCGTTGTGCGCACAGTCACATACTTTGTACATCCAGCACCCACTGTAGCCCACAAGAACTGGTTTTTTGTCCATGGAGTTTTACTGAGCCTGTACCAGCCTGCTGCTCACCTGGGCAATCACCTTTTGTCCAGGTCTGGCCACTGACAGCAATTAAATGGACAAATCAGTCTCACTGGCTGCTACAGGATGCTGCATGCAACAATTGGTGAATTAAACTCTACCTCTGGTGGTAGGTGATGGAATTAATCTCACATGACTTAAGCTGTTTATATATTGGAGATCTACTATAACAAATTCTCCAGATTCTTCTACAGCCAAAAGCAGTTCCAGAAGGAGTTCAGCTGCTGCTTCCATGGCAAGATCTATTTGTCCCAGAGCCTGCAGCAGGACTGTGCCAGGAGCAGCAAGGCAGCAGGGCTGTTGATGCTCAGGACTGCCAGTCACTCCAGGACACAGCCGTGCCCTCACCTGACTCCTGCCCTTTTGTGAGCCACTCCTGGGGCTGCCGTTCCCTGATTGAAGTGGTTCACGTGTTGGGGCTCCTGGGTAAACAAGCTTTTTGGTCTGTGCACTCAGAACAGACAGACTGCTGGACTGAGCAGCAACACTTTCAACTGGGCTGTGTGATTTTCTTAAAAAATCAAAAACAAACTCAGGCTCCTGTGAAGAAGCGCTCCCCTCTTTACAGAATATTTCTTTAAATACAATTTATTCTGCCATGCAGCTGCAGCTGTGTAGTTCAGAAGACGCTGTCAGGCTGCAGGATGATTTGGGCACAGCAGAGCAGAGGCAGGTGGCTCCTTTTCCAAGTCCTCTGCTCTCCAGGGTTTAACATGGATCAAGTGTTGAGTGAACATAATTTTTTTCTTGAGTGATTTCTTTAGATTTTCTTCTTCTCTTTATGAAGTGTAGAATGTAAAAAACATGTTTTTAAATATTTAACAGGCATATTATTTACCTGAGAGTAAGAGCTTAAGATTTGATACATTTTATTATGCAAATACCTCAATATTCAAAATGTAAAACATGCATTATCTTGGCAGTCCCTAATAGCTAATCTGGCATGTTATAAAAACCACCGTTGACATATAAAAAACCAAATATTTAGAGCCTGATTTGCCTCTTCTTCTTTCTCTTGTGCAAACTGCCAGTAATTACACTGACATTAACAAGGATATTCCCAGCATACACTGGGGAAAGCAAAGGTGCATCACAGTGAAGAGGAAAAATCCTGTTCTACTTACAGGTAAATCTAATCCTGCTTGATTTCACTTTGATAATTTGCTCAAGTAAAGCAAACTTAGTTACTCAGGAGACTATTATTTCTATGGAGCCAACACCGAAACAGATATAAGGAACAGTAGCAGATTTTAGAATAATAACTCAGACATTTTATTAGTATGTAAAGGCTCTCTCATCCATATTCTAGCCTACGAACCTACTGTATTAAACTGTATTAAAATTAATTCAGCTGGTTCCCATCCCTTTAACATTAAAAATACATTGTTTTCAAGACAATATATGCAGAAGCTTCCTCTCTGGCTATGATCGTATGTCCCAAGTTTCAGCTTTTCTCTTTTTTAACAGCCAAGTTATAAACCTCTAAAACCAGGGTTTGTAATAGAAATCCTGATAGACTCCCTTTAATGTTTTGAATTATAAAACTACACCTTTTAAAAGACAAGTGTCATTGCCAAACAGTGAAATTACTATACTTTACTTCCACCCACTACATTTCAATTTTAATTTTATGAATATTGCAAATTATAACACTCACATTATAACCTCTAAAGGGGATAATTTATAAAAGCAGTGTCCATCAATTATAAATTTTCCATGACATTAATAAAATGGCAAGAACTAATTATGATGACTTCTGAGATGAAGATGCCTTGGACAAATCATTAATACGTTGAAATGGTATTTTTTAAAACATAGCAGGTTCTAATTATGACTGAAATGAGATGATGAAAACGATCACAGAAAGGACATTAACCTGATGAGTTCCACAGTCTCTGAGTACATGGTGTATGGAGATTTAGCTTCTAATGGATCTCGCTCCATAGCGTTCCCACACTCGATGAAGGAGAGGGCAGCATCAGCATAATTCACTGCTTTACCGAACTTCTCCAGCTGAAATGGGAATGACACTGTCAAAAAAATCCTTCAGCTTTGATTTCAAGGTAGGCAGATTATTCTACAAAGCAACACCAGCATCAGGATGAAAGCAAAGCGACACCGGTAGTTAAGAATGAATTCATACAGTAATTAAGGCAGGGACTCTGTTTTCACCAAATCTTTTCAGAGTAGTATGTGACTGGATGCTCCACAGAGGAAAGTCAGTGTATATCCACTGACAACAGGGATTTACACAGGCAAGAAAGAGTACCAAGCATGTTTGTGCACATCCATATTGCTCCTGACAGATGAACTAAGTTTGAATGTCACTATGCAAGGGTTAAGTAACAACCCCATGCCATTTGACTGATGTCATATTCTGTGTTAACTGTTGGTCAAAAAAAAAAATCTCATCACTTACATGATGAGTGAAAGAGCAGGAAAAAAAAAAGGGAGACAATATAGCACTGCTTAATATTTCATTTAACTGGGATTTTATTGCAAAAGGTTTTAGCCCTCATAATGGTTGTGATTAAACTGACTTAGACATACTGATTTCTTTTTTTATGTGTAATGAATATTATATATGACATTTTTATAGTACGTACTTTATAATAGTATTTAACATTTTCAGTTTTTGATAGCTGAATGTAAGAATTCTACTAATGTGGCATTTGCTATAGGACATCCAATATACTTTAAATAATTTTAAAATGTCTTTCTATGTCTCTATCAAAATATTTTTGATGCATCTGCATATGTTTCCATTCACAAAACAGAAGACTATTCTAGCAACATATTAAGCATAGCATTTATTATTAGTCCAAGATAACTGTATACTTATCTTTGTGGCTCCTTCTGAGCCATAACTAGTTCTCTCTGCACACACCTTTAATTTCAAGTTCTGCTCTTGTGCATTGATTACGTACAAAGCCTTTGTATAATTGACAGGTATTAACAGAAGGATCAGAAAAGGGGAAATGTTTCTGACTGCTCTCTCTCTGTTCCAGTGGCTGCTTCTCAGCATATTCTTCAAATTCCTTTTTTCACTTTGAAAGAATTTCCATTCATTTTGGAAGACAAAAAGTCTTCCAAAGATGACTTTTTGTGGTATGGAAAAAAGAATCTGGCTGCAAGCAGATTTAGTACAGACACAGAGTTTGAGCCAGCAATGGGATCCGATTCTCTGGAGTAGGTGGAATTATTCCAGCTCGTCACGTCTCAGACAGGGACACAGTGAGGTCTCCAAGATCTCTTCCATATGGTACAGCCAGTTGCCACTGCAGCAGCCCACCCAAATTAGCTGATCCCTTACTGCAGCTCCAGACAAGGAGAGGTTTCCATGGGGTCGCTCCCGTAAGACATGAAATGTCCTGCCCTTCACCAGAAATCTATTTTCTCTACAAGCTCAGGAACAGCGCTGCCACAAATCCCATTAACATTTGCTGACACATTTTGAGGTCACATGCATTATCTTTCTAGCCACTGCAACACATCTTTCAATGTTGCCTGTGCTCTGTCATGTCAGCACCAAGTAACTAGCAGCAATTGTTTCCATAGGACAAGTAACACTACAGGATTGCACACCAAATGTGTTACATGGAGATAATTTGTGTGCAGCTGCACTGGGTGGGAAAAAAAAAAAGACTTGAGATCTAAATAGCAGAAGGAAGAAGCAGATACTTTGTTCATGGATATTTATGCCTGCCAACAAGTTGATCACAGCGGATGGCCTCACATTGGGGCACTCGGGGTGTCAAATGGCAGGTGACAGGCAGGGCCTGCCCACGGCATCAGTGGGATGTGCTGTGCCTGCTCCTCTTAGTGCTGCTTGAGAAACACCCCTGATCCTGCAGGCACAGCCAAAGGTGAGAGCAGGGGAGATGGGACAACACCTTGTGAGTGTGTCCGGCTGCAGAGGGAGGGGAATTGACAGAGCGTGTTGAGATCATCGGGAGCCTGAGCCTGTAAATATTTGCTAGTGTGGAGCAGGTATCCCTGTGCCAGCACCATGTGTGTTTTGTTTAAATGTCACCCAGCTGTGGGAGGTGTTGTGAGCCTGCAGATGCCAGGCTGTGGCTGGATGTGCTCTGCCGAGCCGGCTGGAAGCCATCAGGCCACCTCCTGTAAATGGGCACATTGGGAGGGATGACTGTCACCTTGCTGACAGTCAGAACAGGTGCCAAAACCCTGAACCCCCCACACACAGAAAACACACACGGAAACACTGTGCCCTGAGCCAAAACAGAGCCAGGAGAGCTGAAGCAGACAGCTTGAAATGTCAGCTCTCCTTCAGCTCACCGATGGCAGAGACACTTTTTTGTTTGGCTAGTTTGCTTTTTTAAAACACAGCATGTGATTGTCTTGGGGTGGAATTTTTTTGGACAAACACAGATTTATAAGCACAAAATCTCTAATGTGGAATGACAGAATATACCTGCAAAATAATAAAGTTTGGAGGTGAATAATCACCCAGCTCTTTGAGGGGCAAAGTGAACGGCCACACTCCATTTTAGACATTTTAGTTAAATTAAGTTGAGGAGTCAAGTTCCACTAAGCCTGCCTAAATGAGCCACTGTTCTGCACCCTATGTAACATAGAGGAGCAAAGTCCCTACCTACAAAACAAATGTTTATTAAGGACACTTCAGAACTGGCAATAGTTTGTGCAGAACAAACCACGGTAGAATATAATCTGTCAGATTATGTAGTTTTATAAAAATAAAAACACTTGGCAAAATTAGGCCAACCTAACTGGAATTTCATCTGGGGTAAAGCCAGTGAAAAAGCTTTCCCAGCATTGAAATACCTCACTGCCAGATTTTTTGGGAATAAGTGTTTTGAGACTTTATCGGCCTAAAACCATGCAATAAAAATGAATGCACTACATAAAAATGAATTGTTTCAGATTTTAAACAATTGGATGGGAAATATCAAACAGTTTTACCACATGATAATGGGGTGTGGGGTGATTTGCCTGTCTTTCTGCTATGGAATATTTCAACACTTCTGTTTCAGGCTCAAAGTGAATAGGAAAAACCAATTTCAAATACACATCAACTTCAATAAAACCATCTTACATACTTCATAAACAGCATGATTGTTGCTCCCCCTTGGAAGAAACACCAGCTATTGTAAGCAGTTCTTTTTTTGGGAACTAAAACTTAAAAGTTAGGAATGGTGCTCAGGCTTTAACTTGTGCACAGTGTGTTTATGGAGCACAAACTGAAGCACATTTTAGTCAATAGCAGTGTTCCTCTTGGTTTGAGAGGCTTTAGATCATGGGCAGAATGCCCATTTTTTAACACAGAGTTCCACAGTGGAAAGAGACAAAAAAACCCAAAACCTGTGACAACCTACCAATGCATCTGCTTTATGCTTCAGCTTCTTAGCCTCTTGCATGTAATAATCTGCATTGTGAAGCCTAAAGAGACATAATCAATTAATTGAAGTCTTTGCTTTCATACAGTTGGAGAAAAACTTTTGAAAAAATTGCTGACTGCAAAAAAGAACAATTTTGACATATATGCCCCCTTATCTCTTTAAATCTTAACCTGATATCAATCTGAAGCTGCTGTATGCAGAGATATGATGGCTGACCAGAATGTAAAATAAGTAGCTATAGAAACTGGCCACCCAAAGGACCCATTAATGTGTGCTGAACAGAGGAAAAGGAAAAATATTTTAAACTAATTAAGTATAAGAAGTTTCCATTAGAGGAGCTAAATAAAAAAATGAAGAAGAATTACCATGAACCAACATTCATGATCTGAAAACATTTATCAACAGAATCTTCATTAATCAGTGACAACAGTTCATTTGCCAAGATTAAAACTGTGTGTGCCTTTGTGCAGCACTATCCACACAGGTGCCCAATGCCAGCACTGTAATCAAAGCTATTCTCTTTCACTGGGACCTCTGCTTGCACGAAAATCCCAATCACAGAGCACAAAGTCAATAAAACTTACACATCATCAAATGTTATTTTGGGTCTTCTGGGCTCAGAATTCCCATTGGAAAGCGTTGGCATTGCAGACCAGATGTCTGGTTCTAGATGGCTGGTGTCAAGAAGAGTGTTGGCTGTGGGTGTATTGTGAGATTCTTCCTCCTAGGAAACACAGGACTGTTACTCACAGTTCAACCAAACACCTTCCAACAATGTAAGTGCTCACCCTCCCTGCCAAAAACCCTTCCCAACAAGCACAAAGCAGCCCTCATCTATACCCATCTACATTCATGTCACCTCACCAAACCACCCTTCTTTTCTTTGTAACAGGAGGCTAAGAGATGAATTAGGGAGTGTGACTCCATTTCTGAGCTCTCACCTGAACTCAGTAACTCACAGTTTTACCTGTAAATTTTAGGTGTTACTGACTATAGATACTGGTTAAAGCAAGGGTGGGGAGATCTAATGTGCCAGGGCTAGATGCAAACTCAACTTCCTTCAAGGTGTATCACACTAATGAAACCTTTTTTTTCTACATTATTAGGAACTAACTGTTAATGTGACTGAAGAGTCTGTCTGGATTTCAGCAGGGAGCAATTTCCTTACTCTTGCTACAGAGAGAATGAAAAGCACAAGTCAGGAGTTGTGACTTTGCAACGATTAAAACCAGAAACATAACAGAAGATTTTAAATTGGGCACTTGAATTTGCATGCTTGGTCCCCAACCAGATAAACTAAATTACAGATGAACCAATGAACTAGGGAAAGAAGTCAAACATATTTTAGGGGAAAATATTTCATGTATCAAGATAATAGATCAACCAAGGATAAATCTGACTAGAGATGCTGGGATGAGAGGAAGAGACCCTGCTGTTTACATAGCACTGTTTATTTGCTGACATATGCAGTTCATTTTGGCATTGATTTCAGTTGAAGGCGTGTGTATTACTGGCGCAGCTTGAAGTGACACAATGATATCAGAAAGCAACAGGGATGAATGAATAAGGTGAAGTGATTTGTCACCTACAATCCAATGCAACTTGTGAGTTTTACTATTACAGTGCAGGGTAACAACCTCTCTCAAAGTGGTGAACTGTGAAAAATGGGGCTATGCATGGCCTTTTCTGTGGCAGAATTTTATACTTGCCTTTTAATTTTGACAGTGATACTGAGATACAGTTTGATACTATAAAAGTAAGGATGTGTTTGAAACTCCAGAGGAAGGACTATTTTTTAAAATGAGCCAAAACCCTGGAGTTTCCCTGTTTAACCTAAAAAGAGGATAACAAACTAATACGAAATTTTATGTTTTTTTTCAGTGAACTTGCTATGGAGTTTTGGCTATTTTTGTGTATTTTCAGCAAAAAACCCCACCTGAATCTGGTGAAAAGCAAGCAACAAAGAACTGTCTCTGTGAGAACTATTGATGGGGAGAGGGCCCTAACAGAGTGATAATTTTCTGGGGGGGGGGGAGGGAAATAAACCCTATTTACACAGTGTCTAAAAGCTTACACCTAATTAATGGAGCTTAGGTGTAAATAAACCTGACAGTTGTGAGCCTGCAAACCTAAGAGAAGTTATTAACATGCTGAGTGTACTATGGACAGGTAGTGTTTTGTTATATTGCTATTGTCTGTTTAGTTTAGGTCATAATATTCAGTATGACTACAGTGCTTAATTCTGGCTGAGAATTCGGGGCAGTTATTCAGGTGATACTCTGGAAGCTTTATTTTCAAAATGTGTATGTTGCAGCTACAGAGTTAAGGGACTAACTGCAGCTAGTTGGTGGCTGCAAAGGCTCTTCTCTGAGGCTCAGGGTCCAAGTGCTTTAGGGAATGATAGACAACACCAAGTAGATGCCTTATGCTGATCTAAAAATGGAGCTTGCAAGAGCTGTTTATGCCTGGCTCTGCAAAGATCCACTCCCCTTGAGTGGGGCTACATAAGCACTTAGGAATAGGTACTGTGTGGAAAAAAAAAACCCTAACAGAATAAAGCTGAATTAATTTCATTTTATCTTGTTCACCTCCACCAGCTGAGGCTGGTTACTTACACAGATTCCTTTGGGGTTTGAAGAAGATTTATTTTCATTTTTTCTGTGTTTAGACACAGAGGAGGAAGAGCTGCTGGTCTGTGAGGTGTTTGTGACAGTGGGCTCCTGGCTGAAGGAGCTGTTGTCACTGCTGTGCCGCCGGTGCACAGGCTCGTCCAAGAGTGGGGACAACGGAGGAGGGAACAGCTTCTCTTCTCTTTTCTTTGTCACCTTCTTCACCGAGCTACTGCTGCTCCTGGGACACAGAGATAAACCAGTTGCACTTCAAAAATATTGGTTAATCCCCCACAGCACAAAACTCTAGATTTTATTTACTGGGAAGCCAGCTCTGCCCTCCAATCTGTCCTGCAGTCCCGTGCCCTCCTTGGTAAGGCACAAGGGGACAGCAGTGAAAACAGAAGAGCTGCCTCTGCCTTTTCAATGACTGCAGAAACCTTCTGCTTTGGAGGACAACTTGCAGTCCATTAGTACAAATTGCACCCAATTTAAATGCTAATTTGAGTCAGTCTTTATTTGAGAGGTCATAGAGGTTCTGACTCAGCAAAGTGCTGGAAAGTTTTATGCACAGGGTTAGTTCCTTTGACATCAAGTATGACTATTTATGTGTTTAACATTAAGCATCTTTTTAAGAGGTGGATTAGGGCCCACATAAGCAACCTTTGCAAAAAAACCCAAACAGCACATGGCAGCATATGAACCAAAAACAGAATTTATAACAACTATAAAATGATAACCATAACAAGATAAAAATTATTTAACCTCTAGAATAAAACCAATGTTCAGCACTATATTAAAATGATACATTGTAGCTGGCAAAAGCCCTTGAGCAAATATTGGTTGATGAATTGAACGTGATTCAGAAAATGAATGTGGTTTTGACATGAAATCTCAAGTAATATGATAAACTATTGTCTGTTTTATGTACAGAAATTGTTAGCTGGCTAGAAACAGCAGCTGTGATGCACAGTAAAAACAGAAAAAAACCCTGGTAGACTTTTCTCCACTTAAATTCATCAAAAAAGAAAAAACCAAACCAAACACCTCACTGACTGCTTAATATGTTACTCTACTCATAGATTTTTATTTCAGGTTCTGTCCCAGCTCAGTCAATGAAGACAACCTGAATTTTAATCTTTTGTTAGACATCTAATATTGTACTACATGATCATTTACTTTTCATGATTATTGACTAAAATTTCAATAACAAATCAAGTCAACAAGAATTTATGTTTTGTTCCCACTTTCGGTCACTGTCAGGAATTATAGATCTACTTTGCCTCAAAGTAACCTGGGAAAGAGGAGAAGGCGACCCAGGTTTCCTTACTTCTCATTTTGGTGCTCTCTCTCATTTCAGTCTGGCCTTTTCTGCAGTTTCACTGACAGTATCAGTATCTACACCTTGGTCACTGCCCTACTTGGGACCTTTGATGATACAGAAATATTTTAGGGTTATCTGTGAAACCACAGAGTGAAATCAAACAAGCCCCTCATGTTTTAAAGCTCCTCTACCCAAAACTACTTTAATTCAGCTGAAGCAGAGTTAAAAATATCTTATTTGAAACCCACTGATATTAAAGATCTTAGACTGAAGAAATAAAACAAGCTCAAATTCATATTGCCTTACTAGGATGGATGCTGTCCTGCTTGGAAAACACATGGGTCTGAAGAAGATCAAAGACAAAGAACCATGTTGGAGTAGACTGGCAGTTCTTCAAGGAGATGGATTTTGTGCACATGTGGTCCTGCAATATGTCCTCCAAAAGGTCTCACTCAAAGCTCCATCTGTTCGCTTTCTGACCCCCAAAGGGCATTTTGGAACTCAGACAAGCTACCATAGTTATAGCACAGCAACACTCTGAACTTTTTCCAGAGGAAAGTTTTCCAGAGGAGGGTGAGCACTGCCCTGACAAAGCCTGCAAGTGTTCTCGGATTGTACAGCAGCAAAGACACAGTTAATGAAACACCTGGGAGCAGAACCCAAACCCTCTGCCTCCCAAGCACATGGCCTGCACAGGGCACCCTGAACATGCACTCAGGGGTGGGAACACAGAGCAAAGTGGTTTTCTGTGCCACTGTGCACGGAGCAGTTTGGAGCTCTTCACTGTTTTAAACTTCACCAGTTCACTTCATCTTTGGGCTCGGACATAAGATGGGGCAAACCAAGGAACAGGTGCAGCTACTCAACTCTGGCACATAAATCATTCTGTGGGTTGGAAGAATTAACCACAAAAGAAAAGGCACTGGAGGATATTTCTTCTATGTAACTTACATTTAACTCCACCCCCCCAACAATACAGTTTTAATTGTCTGTTGGTTTTTTCTTTCTTTTCTTCCCCTATCGGCCACTTAATCCTATGAGTTTTTGCAGGAATTAAGCCGATAATTTATTTAGCAATGTTACCTCCCTTAGATTTACGCTAAAGCATTTATGTTAACAATAACCTCCATGAAATAGGTTGTTACCAGCAGTTAACCAGATTGTCACTTTGCTTTGGGCTGTTAATGGCCTAAGAAACTGGTCTTTGATTGCAGGAATCGCTAATTTTGAATGAATTTATTGCAATAATTACTGAGACTCAATGGTTTAATTTGCTGACATGATTGTTAGTTAAAATATATTTAAAATCTAGGGAGAAACACAATAAAAGTGCACGGAAAAACTACAAGCAGAACTGATGGTCTTGTGGCTGCAGGGTTTAATTTTTTGTGTCTAAAAAAGGCCAATTATCAAAGAAGGAGAAGGTTCCCCATCTGCTTTTTTTTTCCCCCAGCCTGGTTTCTTTTAGGGTAGAAAGCAAGCAAGCAAGTAGGCAACAAGAGGTCAGTGCATGAAGAAGGGAGAATTTCCAGCTACTCTCATGTTTCAAGCTGCCTTTCTTTGCCCTTTCTTTATCCACTCCTTGTGGTATGCAGTGGTGTCTCTGGCCTGTTAGTGACACAAAGCCACTGTCTGTACCAGACACTTGGCTTTCCTTTGCCTCTACTCCCCTGGCCCACAATGAAATGCTGCACATTGATGGTGTATCTGACTTTCTGCACGGGGCTTGCAGGGAAAGGTCACTCCCACATTAGCCTGGACCATATGGCAGCACCTGAATGGAGCTAAAGTCATTGTCATAGATGTAAAGGCTGCCTGTGCCATGAAGGAACCCCAATGAATGCTGCTGTGGCTACCCAAGGGATCGACTTATACATATTGCCAAATAAGGTGCATCTTCAACTAAAGGTCAAACAAAAGGGAACAGGAAATTTCAAAAAACAGAAATGCAGAAATGCTTGTCTCAGACAGATTTCTAGCAGGCCTGCTAGATGGTGGGCATGTTTCACTGGTACGAGTCCAGTTTGACTCACAGTTTGCACCAGCAAACAACTCCCTGTGTTGTTACAAAAAGCCAAACACTGGTGGGTAGTGCTCTGTCTGGACTGGGTCTACCACTCAAATATTCAGATAGAAATGGTATTTAGCAGCACATCAAATTAGTGCTTAAATTAAAATTAGTCTGTCAAGCAAGTAAATAAAAGTAAGTAATCCTCTGTTGCAAAGCAGGCAGCTGATCTTGACAAAAATTCAGCTTCACAGATGTGTTTCAGCATATTCCTATGAAAACACTGAAACACCTATTCCTTCATTTGCTGTAAGCATCAGAAATAAGGGAAATACAGTGGCAATAGTTTGAATACTATATTTTAAGTGTCAGGTCAGATTTTGGGAAAGGCATCAGCCCCTGAGGATGTGAGGGAAGGAACAGAGAGGTAACTATGGCTTATACAATGACTACCTAATACAAACCTGCTCTCTGGTTGTGAAAGCGCTTTTTGAGTTCACAACTGACCATTTGAAATTTCTGAACTCAAACTGTACATGTAGTCATAGAAACTTGTGGAAATTAGGCATAGAACTGCCCTTATTAGACACTTGACCCTTTAAAGATTAACTGTGCATCTTTGCTTGCTTTATTGAGCCCATATATTTAGGGAAAGACGATGATAGAAATGTATCCAAATGCCTAAACTATAGCAAGGCAGACAATGGGAGCTGTGAAAGCACAGGTGTGACCTATCCCTCCCTGATTCCTCCAGACTCCTGAATGCCTCGAAATTTTGGCCCAGAGATCATCATCTTTCTGTCAAAACACTCTTGTACCTATAAAAGAGCCTAATAAAAATCTCAAGTTCCTGTCTTGGGGAACTTGGCTTAGTGGCACAGTGATCAAGTTCTACTGGGAGAGATCTACATTTCCTACGAAGTGACAACATCCACCATGAGACTTAACACCTTCTTAAGGGATGAAGATCATCATCACACCTGTAGCTGACTCACCCTCATTTCTCAAAGTCCTTATATAGAGTTCTAAAAGAAAACTTAGAACTTTTGGGAATAAAAGACCAAATGGCAAAGCCTGTCTTTCAACCTTTTACCCCTGAAGTTTTATTTTCCCCCATGCCCTAGAACAGTGGACTTTCTTCTGCCTCCCCTTAAAATTTTACTTAACTCTCTGGAGAACAGAACCACTCCTGACTGCTTAAAAATGAAAATTTTCAATTTCTAGAAATTTGTCTTCACACAGTTCATTCAGGTCCCTGATCTTTTGGGAAATACATTGATCTGTACTCAGTTGCATGTCTCTGGGAGTTGAAAACCTGAACTATTAAAAAGTATTGCAATTTTTTCAAGCAAACTCAGAAAACACTAGTAAAAAGTGCAGTGTGATCCAGGCCTCAGTTACCGCCGTGGAAAAGAAGTCAGAAAATTTTGTTTCAAAACTTCAGGCAGATGAGGGAAAAAGCCAGCATATGGAAATAACTATTGATGGACACAATTATGTTTTAAGAGAGAATACCAAAGGGTTGAAAGCTCTGAGGAATCAAATTAATGACCTGGAAAACAAGCTCAAATTAAGAAACATCAGGTTGGGGGGGATGCTTAGGGCCTGATGGTGACAAGAATAGAAAGATTTTTTTTTTAATGGATTGTGGAGGTGTTGGGGATAGATAATCCTTGATTCCCTCTGCAATATATCTCTGCTCATTGTATTTCTAGCAACGACAATCAGGCAACACCCATCACGATGTTTATCAAATGTGCAACATGTTACAGATCCCACTGCAACTTTTAACTCATCTTCTTTTTCCAGACTCCAACTCTGATTTTTCTCAGTGGCTGAATGAGGGGCTAGTCCACAGTCTGAAGTTACTGCATAATAACACCAGAATAAACAAAATGATGCTCAACCTTCTTTAGGGATTTTAAAATTAGTGTGCTATTTCATAAATTATTTCTGAACTTAATCTAAATTTTGCTATCCTCACAGTGTTTTCAGAAGCACATTGTGATTTTGATTCTTCACTTCTAGTGCAAAGCAGAAAGAAGTACTCATCTCAAAATCATAAAAGCACAAAATTGGTAACAGAAGGGAATTGGACTCTTCGGCTATTTATAGAATGTTAACCTTGTGACTCTGTAATCAGAATCAATATTTATGTGGCACCTGTTTGCTCAAGCATTATAGCCATCTCTGAAAGACACTCTGAAAGGCACAAACTATTGGATGGCGTGCCTGCTGAGACACAAAGCACATATCTAAGACACTTGGGATGGTTACCCCTGGCATTGCTCTGCACACAGTTAAAACAAAGAGGCAATGAACATGAGGCAAAGTCACTATTTTGTTCAATAAAACTGGGAACTGTCTGTTAGGCAAATGATTTAAAAAAAATAATTCCAGGCAATCAAATAAATCCCACTTTTAGCAGGATTCTCTATCCATAGAATTTAAAGGTGAGAGGCAAGAAAGAACATTGGAAGGGGGTTGAAGAGTACACCAGGATTGTGGTGGCATCCTGAAGTCCTGCAGTCCATCAGGAGGAATAATCTCCTCCAAAACCATTTGGATTCTCTTCCTGATGGATGGGAATACCAAACCCATCTGACTCTACAGACAAAGACATACAGAACAGCACTGTGAAATGCCTCAAGAATGTCAAAAATCCACTTACTCTTTAGTGCTGCTTATTCTGTGGTTCGGTATTGGAGAAATACAAGGTGGGAGCAGGCAGGAAGCCGGAGGGTCCTCCAGGCGCTGCTTCTTGCTTTCAACAAAGGTATCCAGGCTTTCCGTCTGCTTTAATAAAAAAGATGGAGAATAAAAGATCCAGCATTTATGCACAACTTCACTGGCCATTGAGAGGGCCTGAGGAATCTCAGTGTATTTCCTTTATAGCAGCAGCAGTTAAACTACTGATCGAAGAGAAGTGAAAGTCACCTGAAATCAGGGCTAAACGTGCTCCGAACACATGACATGAAGTTATGTAACAAGTAACATAGGAGATAATTAGGAAGCAAAATGTCTCATGTGCTGAAGCTATCTTCTCTACTGCACTGGAATTTAATTAATAATTCAGATGCAATGACTTGATAGCACCAAACCTTATTCAAGTAAATAGCTTTTACTCATTGACCTAATAGATGTTGATGGGAAAACTTCTCTGAGTAAGTATTCCTCACAGGACTAGGAGTAGAGGACTGAGCTGGGGTAGTCATTAACAGCAGTAGCTCATTTGAAATTTGCTTTGGAAGACTCCCTGATGCATGACTTTTGTGCCTGAACTAGGATGACACAAGCAAAGCTGATTATTGCTCTGTCGCTGGAACCTTCATATCAGCCTTCAAGCCCACCAGTAGATGGCTAAAATAAATCTTTTAATAGCATGATTTAGAAACACAAATTAGTCTCTCCCTACCCTGCTTTAACTCTTGGTATACCCTCAAGTTATCCTAACTGGCTTGTTTCCCCTTGGCTAGCGTGAACAATCACATTGCAACTGAAGGGGCTGATCAGAGTCCAGCTTATGCTTGCACAGGCCCAGAGCAAGATTCTGCATTTTGTTACTTTCTGAATCAAAGTCTCAGTTAAGGAAATTATGAGGCTCCAACTTTCATATAACCCCCCCCTTATTGTTTTTTCCCCTGGGAGCCCTCACTTTAGTTGCCAATACTACAGTTGTGTTTTAGTCAAGATTCCTTCTCCATGATACAGACACTCCACTAAGTTACCCAGCAACAATTATTTATATATAAATTTATATATCTATATCTATATATATTTATATATATTTATATTTATATTATTAATATATAGTTAATATGCACCCCGGTGTACTTATACATACACATAAGTATGGACATTTATACATCCCTCTCCTCTTTTTTTCTCCTTCCTTCTTGCGTCTCTGTAGTGTACAGCTAGAAGATATATTGAATAAAAACCTGCTGAGTTTACTCATGTGATTATTTCCACTTAATTCAACAGGGAAGGAGCCAGTGCAGTGACTCATTTAGGCAGGGGTGCAGACCCTGTGTCTGCCTGGCATCGTCTGTCATTGTCTTACATTAATTCTCTTGTACCATTGGACTGCTCAAACCCAGGATTTCAAGAAGTCCATCAGAACAGAGAGCTGAAGTCATATTCACAATGATTTATAAAATTTGGGGTATAAAAAAAATACATTTTGATGACTTCTCACAGGCAGACCAGAGTACAAGCATTTCAGCTGGAAAAACTGACTACAAAAATTCATTTAGGACATAAAACTTCAGTTTCTTTTCTGAAAACACATTTAGTTTGAAGTGCAATGTCATATCCCACAAGATAGGGTACCCTTGGGCATAAATAACATAAAACACATGATAAAACATAATGCCTTCAGTCAAAATATATTTGCTTTTTCAGGTAGCTGTGTAGAGAAAGCAGCTAGTTAAGTAAATTATATTTCTATGAATCACATTTGTTTTTACCACAAAACAATATAAAAACTAAATTCACCAGGAGCATAAGCAAGCACCATTCCATTGACTTTGATGAAGCCTGTTTAAACCAGCAGTGAAAATGCCTGAATTCTGCAGACAATAAACCCCTCCCTTCCAAACAGAAGCCACATTTTCTGAGTATGGCTGAAACTGTACCAATATGAAATCACCACTTTCTGCAGATTACAGAGCACTGGAAACTAACAGGCGAGAGAGCAAATACAGTGAAAAGGCTTGTAAGACAAATCTCAAAAAATACATTGTTTATTGATTTTGTCAGCTGGGGTTTGCTTTTTACTAGTTTCTGATGTTAATTTGGAGTGCACTTGTAAATGTCTGTCCTTTGTAAAACCAATAAAGCCTCAGTGCTGTGATGCCTCCCCATAGCCCAGCTGCAGGTGCAGTGATGAATCACTGCCTGTGGTCCTGACCTGCAGGGTGCACAGAAACTCAAGTGTTTTCCTTTAAATAATGAAAGTGACTTACCTTGTGTTTCCTTTTGGATTTTGTGGAGGGTTTTTCAGCTGCTGGGGTAGGGGACTCTCGAGATGGTCGCCTGTGTTTCACATTTGCCTCTCTTGGTTCACTTTTCACAGACGTGGTCTCAAAAGTTTCCTGTCCAGGTATCCTAGAGAGTAAACTAAGGTCTATTTTCACCCACAGAGATTTGAGTTCTTCATATTCTCTCAGTGGGGACAGAAGTTCATTTTGTACAATTGGGATAGGAGAAAAGAGCTGCTCCTCCAGGTCATTGCTGGTCTGGTCGATGGATGTGTTGCTGCCATTGCTCGTTAAGCTACTTACGCTGAGGATGTTACTGCCAGAGTCCTTCACTTTGACACCACTGCCAGACCCCGTGCAGGCTGGCAGCACCTTTGCCTGCAAGCTCTCCTCCTGGTCTGTGTTTGAGTCGGAAGTAGATGAATCCGTTTCAATGAATTCCCGGGACTTCGGAACAATTTTGCTGGGGCCTCTGTACTTTTTCTTCTCTGAAGTGAGACCTGTGCTAGTTCGTGGTTCTTTCCTTGGAGCTGTCTTCCCAACTGCTGCTTTAGTTCGAACCTTTGGCTGCTCGGGGGGTTCCTGTGTGTCTTTTTCTTTGGGAGTGTTGCTGGTATTATTTGGTTTGGGCCAGTTATACTCTTCTACACTGGAAGTCCTTTCTACCTTTTTGGGTTGCTTTTTCCCAGTAGTCCTTTGTGAAGCTGGCTCATTATGAGCTGGTGACTTCTGCTTGGAGCTTTTTGCCTCTGGGGTTTTCTGGGCAACCCGTGGTTTGGCTTTCTCTCGGATGGGACTGAGGATCGCCCGGTCTTTGGAATCGCTCGGGGGCAGGCTGCTGTTGAGCTTCCCTTTGTTTGGCCCTTCGGCCTGCTGGTTGCTCTGGGCCTGGGAGCTGCTCTCGCTGTGAGGCTCATTTTGATTGTTGATGATGGTCTTGTTGTGGGGGTTCACCTTATTTAGCCATTTATCCAGCTGCCATTTGTTTGTTGAGGGGGGTTCGGGCTGCAGATTGAAGGACGACAAGGAACAAATCTCAGACAGAAGCAGTGCTTTTCCCTTTAAAAGAGAACTTTTTTAATGTACCCTTTTATTTCAGTCAACTAGTGGTGACTGCTAGTTTTATGGGAGTATTTATGGAGTATTTATGGTTAATTAGGCTTCCTTATCTGGTTTACAATGTGGCCCTGGAGAAATTTAATACAACTGAAAAGTTTAGCTAGTCCCTGAAGACATAGTTTTGTCATGTTGCCTTTCCTTAGTCCCAGCTGAATACTGTGTCAATAAAATCTTCTCTAGCTACTGGCAAAAATCTAAATATTTCTTTAAAGCAATTCAAATGTAGGCCAGAAAGATTCTTCCAAAACCTAGAATGAGTATGTGGGCCACACATGTGAAACAGCAAAGGGAAAAGAAGTCAACAGCATCAAACAGCACAGAACTCCAACATCCCCCTAACAGGGAGCGGGACTTTGCTCCCCTCCACGCCTCCCCCTCTGGGGAGAGCCGCCATGGCCGTACCTCTGGCGTGGCACTGCGCGACTCCTCGTTGCACTCGCTGTCGCTGGAGCTGCTCTCGCTGTCGGAGTCGGACTCAGAGCTGCTCTCGGACTCGCTGGAGCTGCCGGAGCCGCCGCTGGAATGGGCCAAGCCGGTGGCGTGTGCCGCTGGCACGGGCAGGCTGCTGTGGGGACAAGAGCCTCTCTTAGTGAGCTCCTGGCTTTTTGCAAGTGCTGCCCTGGGGGAGCCACCCAGTGAACCCCGACTCACACTGAATGTCCTCAGTGTCACCTCCCTCTCCTGCAGTGCAGACCCAGGAGAGCTCCAGGGGCTGTGCCACCGTGGAGTCACCAGAGGAGCTGGTTTGGTTTGTGACTCATGGGACACATTGATTATGTTAATAACATTACCATCATCATCACCCTCCAGTAAGAAACACTTCAGTGTCACAAGCCTGAGCTTATTAGGCCAATGTATGCAAAAACTAACAATCACACTTAAATAATTCAATAATGGAATCATGGTTTCTTCATTTTTTGCCAGTTCATTTATAATTTATGACCAAAGGAAGGACATCAGGCAACTAATATTGGACAGGACATTTTAAAAATTAATTTTAATGAATACTTTTACACTGCAGTGTACAAAAACTAGGTACTTTTGACAAGCCTCCAGGGAGTGCCCAAGAATTTTTTATTTATAGCTTTTTTCCCTCTCATATTTATGATAATGCAGTGAGAAAATAGCCTTCATGCTGAAAATAAGCCTCTCTGTGAAACCTATTTTTCTGCGTGTTCAACTGTCCTCCAAGATGTATTTGTTAGCAGTGCACTGAGTGTCATTGTTTTTCTTCAGCATTTGTTTCTAATCTGAGGTCAGATGACCCCAGCTTTTAGCACTACAGAATTCTGCCAGTCTGAGTCTTTATAAACTCATCTTTAATTTCAACTTTTTTGTCAGAGAGATAACCATAAGGTTTTATGTCTCCTCAGCTGATCTATACAGGGACTTTTTGATGATTGATTTTAAATTTGTGAAGCTGACAAAGCAAAGTGTTTGAAAATTGACACCATTTGCTAGTACACCTTTATGGATATTCAATACTTCACCTTAATATATCATACACTGTGTGTGTCCCATACTGAGTGATCCATAGATGCCTACAAGATATAATACAGCTTTGCCTCTGTTTCTATCTGCTTTTCTATTTTCCTCCAAGAAGGATTCAACTAAGCCAAGTACACGCCTTCCTTCCCTTTTTAAACCAAGATGCTGTGTGCATCAAGATGCCCTCTTAAAAAACCACAGTAACCAAGAAACTGGAAAAGCCAGGAAAAAAAGAAAAAAACTGGAAAAGCCAGAACAAACTGATGCGTGACCCTGCTCTGCTAGAATCTTTACAAGCATTGCCATTGGCTTCTGTGACAATAATAGATGGACTTTAATTTTCTTCTTACACTAAGCTACTTTCTCTCCCTCCTTGTTGGTAAAACCTATCGCTTACACCGCAGTTGGTAACAAAACTGTCTCTTTGAGCCTTGCAATGGCCCTGCAGTGCCCATTGACAAAACAGCTTGGTGCTTTAGGGTGCATTAATGAAACAAAATTACTCACTTGGTAATTGCTACAGATCACTAACTTTGTTGCTCATTAAGTCCATACACTTTTTTATTTTTTTTTAATTCTTCTAGAGGCTCCTTACTCAACTGACTCAAGTAGAGCTCCTCAGAAAATTTCAACTGGAAGTAAAAAGCAATTCAAAGAACAGATGATGAAAACATATAGGTATTTCCAAAAGTATTACGGGAAACTAACGACTGCTGAATTAAAATGGATCTTACATTTTGTATTTAATGTAATTATTTCTGAAAACCATTTGTGCACTTGTATTTCTTCCTTTACCCCTCCTTTTCAGTGAAGCTTGAGAAAGTGTAAGAAAACACATTTTTCATGCAATTTTTTAACAGTAAACAAGGAAACAGAAAAGTGGAGAAATGTTTTTGTAAGGGTGTTTGCCTTTCACATCAGTATCTTGTAATTTTGGTCTTCTATTTTCTACTTGGAAAACTCTAATAATAGATGAAAACTGAGCTTTTCTATTTCATTGCAAATATTTCCAAGAAGAATAAAACAGAAAATACCACAAGGATACCCAAACTGAGGAGACAAACATGGCAATTCCATTCTATAATGCCAGAATGAAGCACCAGCCTTGAAAAAAAAGTGTTATTTATGGAATTATCAGAAGACTGAAGTTTTGATTTAAAAACAACTTCTCCCCTAAATCTGAGAGCTTCTCTGCAGTGGTTTGTGCCCAGGCGACCTCCACACAGAGGGGTGTGTGTGGGGCTGCTCACACATCTGTGCACATCTGCCTAAGGACATGCTCTGCTCTCAGGGCTGGCACGTCTGCTCTCATTAGGACAACTGATGTAAAGAATAACACCTCTTATATTAGATCAAAGAAGGCAAAGGCAGTGCCCCAGCCAGACCTTTCCAGCCTTTAAACACAACCTACTGGTTGTGCACGCTGGGACTAACATTGTAGCTGGGATGTGCTCACAAAACAACAGGAGTTGTTCTGGAGCAGACTGCAACTGTCTGACAAAGAACTCAAAGGGCAGAATAAAACCATGGAAATAGATAGCAGCTCCAATCTGGCCTTATTTTCTTTCTTTCTGCACACCAGCCTCAGAAAAAGCTACCGTGTGCCAAACATTACTGAGTAACACAGCTCAGCAAGCATGCAGGAACCAGACAGGCTCAAAATAATGTTTTTCATACAAAATACAATGAGGTCATATTTGTCTTTCATCTGGGATAATAAAATTATGCCTTGGCTACACTGGGCAGTTTCATGCTGAAGGCATCATTGCTGATCCTCATTACTAAAGTAGAAGCATTCATTTTCATCATGTGCTTTGGGTTGAGAGCAACTGTGTATGCTTTGCAAAACAATTAGATAAGACCCAAAATGCCTTTCCTAGCATCTCACCATACTAAAGATAGATCCTTGTACATAGATGCAAGCACAATCAACTTCTTACAATGCAGTTCAGCAGAGAAGAAAAGAAGTACACATACATTTCACAAACAAGTGCATGAAAAAAAAATCTTTGCTTCCAATAAAATGCATTTAGTAGATATTCTGGATTGCCTTTTGTGATTTTTTTTCCTTAAATAAAATGCATCTCTTAGTTCAAAAATACTTGGTTTGAACTCTTTCCAGAGATTTCTGCAGATTTAAAGTTTAATCATGCTTTGAAAGATGTTGGGCTAGATTCTGCAATTCAAGCAGCTGTTATACAAATAAACTGGGCTTCCTCACATAGATATCAACTACATGAACTGGGGGTTGCCTCTTGAAGAGACTTTCAAAGCAAGTTTTGTTACGTTGCTAAGATCCAGACAAGGAATGCCAGACCAGACAAGGTTTAAAACGGATTTAAAGCATTTTATCATCAGACACAAGTCCTCAAAGTGACTAAAGGGGGCAGGAAGGACTGGTATTTGGAACTATTGAATTTTTATTTCCCAGCAGGAGATGAGCACTCATATTGTTCCTCAGTGTTTGGGTGGACAATGTTTTTATTTCATGTAAACTGGAAAAAAAAATTAATAAAAACAATGCTGCACAATGGAACACAGCATTGTTTGGGTAAATAACACTTAGAAGAAAGCCAGTTCATTATTATCACTTGAGATTGGAGGCCCCTACTGCGACCAGTGACCTGCTGTGCTGGATCTGTGTAAATACATGATGAGGCACAGTCCTTGGGCCAAAGAGCTTGCAAGGCAAACACATAAAGCAAACAGCTGAGGTATTACAGCCATCCTCATACTCAGTGTGGGCCTGTCACATTCTCTAAGTGCAAGGCCTCTTTGCAGTTAATAGAAACATCAGTTTTGCCCTCCTTTTAAGTTTGTTCTCCTCATTTTCCAAGCCCTGTGCTCAGCACTTGAGCTGAGTCCTGCAGGGCAGTCAGACGAGCTCTGCCCTGGGCCAGAGCAGAGATGCGCAATGACTTGGCACGGAGACCCCCTGACTCAGGCCAGCTGGATCAGTGCCTGCTCACCCCTGTCCCGAGGAGCTCCTCCTGTGCTGTGGAGATGAGAGCCCTGGAGTGACACCCACACTGCAGGGGGAAGGGGAACGAGGCCTCTGTCCCTTGTGGAGGTCACCATGATGATGTCTCCAGCTGCCTGCAGACTGGTAAGCTGGGATCCTTTCTGACAGAGGAGACCTGCACATCTGGAAGCAATCTGGAAGGAAGCTCTTCTGCAGCACCTTCACCCATCTCCCTTCTTGTGCTTTCACAGAGCAAGTGTTTCCATTGTCCCTGATGATTGTGCACAGCATGGCCACAAAGTATGAGACAAAAAATGCCTTGAAGGAGGGGACAAACACCAGTACCACCAGTACCCAGAGCAGTTTTCAGCTCTTGCTGAGCTCAAGCTTCACTACAGAGCAGCTGAGACTTGCAGGTGTGCGGCTGCTGATGGCTCCTGGCGAGGAGCTGCACTGACCTCATCACATACCAACCATCTTTCTTTCACTGCACTTCACTGGTACGGGTGATCTGCCCAAATTCAAATGTCAGCCTGAAGCTCGTCTGTTTTTCAAGTCATGGGTTGTTTTTCCAAAGCCAATTAAAGCAGACATAGAATTATTATGTGTCTGGATCATTATGCTGCATAGAGAACCAAAGGCCTGATACACAGCTTATGCTTTTTTTGTTCTTGTTGTCATCTAGACCATTATATTGTTTTCAACATATAATTTACTCTACTGTTGTTATAAATGATCTTCAAAATTAAACCTGCTAGCTACAACAAAGATAATGTGAAATACTCAAGCTCATTAACCTCTAATAAGAAAAATAATAAACTTTTAACCTTGTAAATACAGATGTAAAAAAAAAAAAAAAAAAGAGGTATAATTCAGACTACTGCAGTAAAACTCATCAAGGAACAAAGGAACAAAACTTCCTAACAAGCCCTTAGCTATCTCCCTGAACCTTCTCCCGATTAGATGTAGTCATGTTAATTGCTGTGAGGAGAATCTGGCAAATAGATGCTGCTCTCCAACAATAGGTTTATTCATTCCAACCCTTCCTTTTTAGGGTAATGATGAATTGGCCACTTATTCCACTGCTCTACTCAGAAATCAAAATGTAAACTTAGAGAAAGCAGAGTGTTGCTGGGCAGTGGAAAATTGTAGATAGGAACTGACCAGTGAGTCAACAGTACATCCATGCTGGTAATGTATTTCCATTAGAAGCAGCACTCTACAAAGGTTGCTTTACTGCACAAGCCTGTATTTAGGGAAAATTCAACCAATGAAATCTGGAAAGGGCAAGGTCTATGCCAGAAAACTGACTACAGGCTTGACAGAGTGCCTGATCTTCCTGTTGAGGCACTGGATTGGGACTGAGATGAATTTTGCTTTGTGTCTGAGAAGAAAATATGTCTGTGCATCAGTTCCTGCTGAGTAAAAGAGAGGCTATGTGGCCTATCCTTAATCTGGCTTGCCTATTTAAAATGCAGATTCCTGAGAACAAAGAGTCTGATTACAAAGGGCACTGAAAATTGGGCACCCAGCTCTGATCAAGACTTTTGTGCACACAACCACACTGCAGCATCTACCAGAGCAGACAGCACTTGCTCTTGTTTGCATACTGTTGTAGTTCCACTCCCTACATTTTATTTGAAGAGACAGAAGAACAAACCCTCTCAAGCTGTTTAGAAGCCAGCCCTATCTCTCCTTTGGATCTATTTCTACAGAAAACCTGCAAATCTGATGGGCATTACTTGGGAGTTACGGGACTCACTGAATTCTGAATAAAAAAGGCTGTTTCATTATTCTAGCAGATAATAATAGAGCAGCACCTAGCAGATTAATATTTAGTGTCAGAATTTAATACCATAACTGTTCAATAACGAAGTTTTATTTCTCTTCTATTCTTACACCATTATCAGGAAGTAATATTCTCTTCTAATTTGAAAGCGAGCTGCCATTTTCTTTATAATGAATTGTTCATATCTTTATCTTCAAACTTATATACGACTGCCATTAGATTGCTTTTTAAAGAAAAGGATTGCTCTGGGTGATTTGTTCACTGCCTTTCCACTGGTTAGTATTAAATTATTTAACATCAGGCTGGTAGAATTCAAATCTAAACTTTCAAAGATTGGGTTGACACAGGAACTGAAAACCTGTATCAAGGCTTTTAAAATATTAATCAGCACCCAGGTCAATGAAATGAAATAAGGTGTGGAAATTGTTGCTTCAGCTAACATTAGCACATGTAGTAAGACATCACTTATGATGGCTCTCTCATGTCAAAACACATGGAAAGGGAAAACCTCTCTAATATGTTATTCAGGATGTGGCAGCTGATCTGCCTGTATCAATCCTGAGCACTGTAACGCAAGTAGCAGTTCTGATTTATTTTGAGGGGGAGGGTAATTTACAAGATGTTGTATGTAAAAAGCCACAGCCTCATTTTACTGTGTTCAAAAGTAACTGTTTTAATCAAAGACTGTTTATAACAAGGTTGATAGAGTTACTGAAACAGATTTTTTTCATATACATATAACCCTTTTATACTTCCAGCTTTAAAGACCATAAAAAAGGATAGTAAAGATGAAAGAAATAAAAAGAATGACAGAGCTAACTCCTATGAGCCACAATCTATGTCAAAGCAGAACTAAAGTGATTGACAGCTTGCATTAGTAATGAATAGAGTGGGGAAAAGCTGCCAAGAATCCGTAACAAGGTCAAAGCCTTCCAATAAAGAATTACATTAGCCACAAATCCTAGGTGGAACTGTGTATATACATCTGCAATGTGACTTTAACCAAGGCACTGTTTCTCCTATCCTATTCTGACTCTTTTCCAGGTTTTATTCCTGGTCTTCAGTAAGTTCTGACTCCATCACACCTGTGATAAAGAACAGGTGTAACATACCAAACTATGACATTATAAAAAACAAACAGAAGAGGAGGAATTTTAATGCCACATCTCTAATGGTGCACATAAAAAACTTTCTGAACTATTGGTATGGTAATCACTCTCCTTCCAATATCACAGCGCTGTTATACACACTTGATGTGGAAGAGAAGGGGATTTTGCATATTAAAAGCAATATTGTATCCATGATTCGTGCATGCATCACTCCACTCACCTCAGAGTTTAGAAACAATTTTGTGAGCACGATATTATTCAGGGAATGCAATGTATGTAGGCTTTTTGATGTACAATATTTTTGTGAATAGATTCAAGTGTCAGAGAGCATTATTTGTAGTGTGCCCTGATGTGCTACTGTTTGCCTGGCATCTGGAAGAACAAGAATATTCTCTCTTCCTGTGAGACTCCAAAGGGTCTCATTTGATGTAAATGGAACCACTTTATTATATCAATATTGCCCCACTGAATCAAGCTAGATATGAGGATTGATACACAGGAACTTCTTTATTTTCCGCAAAGGAAATCCTGGAATACTGCATCTTTCAGTACACTTTGTGAATCTTCTGTGGAAGTGTAGAAGCACATATTTGTCCCTCTACTGTTCACAATTTCAAGTTAACATAAAATGGTTTTTAATGAGTCAGTTATTTACACTTTGATTTTCTTTACTACAGCAGAAAGTCCAAGTGTGGTCACGATAAAAACCATCCAAAGAGAACCTCTAAAAGCAAAGTGTTGTGTTTTTTCTCATTCACGTATGGCAGAAACTTGGGCACGTAACATTCTAAAAGAACTACCCTTCTCATTTTAACTCAGTTCTGCTTCAGTTCTAACTGAAAACAGAATACAGCTTGCAGAGCCCAGTGGGAAGAGAACTGTGGGCTATGGCACCAAATCACACTGGTGCAGATGAATCCACATGACACCTCCAACTCTTCAACATTTCCAGTCTCATCTGTTATCTGAGGAAAGCTAATTTTACTATGCTGAGCAACCAAGGAGTAAGAAAACATTAGAAAGTAGGAGGTTTTCTTCTTTCCCCATGTAAAACAACTCCTCTGAGCTTGAAAAGGTGCCAAGAGGCATATCCTTATCTTCCAGATCTTTACAGCACACATGCAGTCATTTACACCTGTGCACTGAACAAGTGTCCTACATGAGCTCATGAAACCATTGGAGGATCTCCTCTCTAGGGGAATCCCTTGGGAGCAGATCAGCAGTACAACCAGTTTCAGACCAGAGCAAAGGGGAGGAATTGGGAACACAAGCCAGAGGAGGAAAAAAAGCCTGTTGCAGGATATTAATGCTGTCTTTATTTAGAAAAGACCCAAGATTGCTCCAACTGTGGTTATTGTCAGGAGCACGATGAGTAGAACAAGCAATACAGAAAGGGGCAGAGATAAAAACTGAGTACAATCAGAACAAATTGGGTAATATTCTACTCAATGAGCTTCAGCTGCTCACAAACTGGTAGCAATCTCCATGCATTATGCACTGTAGAAGGCATGAAACAGCAGGATTGGTGCTACAGGCATGAGTGGCTCATAGGCATGTACTCAAATGACTAAGGCACAAATAATCCACCTCTGTGGAGATGACTGCTGCACCTTTGTAAAGAGAGACAGCCCCGTGGTTATAGAACCAGTCCCACACTTCAGAATACTGGTTCAATTCCTGTGTCTCCCTGGGATTCAATGGGCAAAATAATTGAATTCCTGGCACTTTGCCCTGTTATTAATACATACAGTATTGTGAGACTCCAAGCATATTTACGTTCATCAGATTGAATTTGTAATAACAGGGACCACAGAAGTACACAGGCACTCATGAAAACCACAAGTAGACACTTCGTTTCACTGCTACTGCCATAACAGTAAAAAGGAATCATCATTATTAATAATGGGCAATTACTCTGAAATAGTTTTTGAAGAAGTATTCCTAAAGGCACATGATGAATTTATGGCACACCACCAGAGCCTTTCATGGATATAAAGATGTACTTCAGCACACATGACTTGTTTTTTGAACAAGGAGAAAGCTGTCTAGTAAAATATTAATAAAGCTGAATGCTGAAACATAGGTGTCTTCCTTAAAATTCATTGTAAAATAGGGTAAAAGTCTCCATTTGGAGTGAAAAATCTTAACCTTTTGTATATTTCTTTTTATATGATCTCCTTTTAATGCTGCTGATTTTAGCCAGTTACATAATACTTTGCTTTATAGACTTAAAAAAAGGTATCAAAGCTACTTAGGATTAAATATCATCTTGAAGGATGTTAAGCACAGAGCTAAATCTTTAAGCAGCATCCACCCTTAATTATGACATACATAGGTATTAAGGAAAAAAAGGTGCTTCTCTGAGTGATAAATGGACCTGAAAATCCTTCACAACATTCACTATAAATCACAAAAGACCATTAATAAACAGTCAGAAAAAAAATGACAGTTGCTACAAGTATCTGCTCTCATACTTTGCCTAATACTATCACTGTCATGTTTAAACCTGACATCTTAAATCTTTGACATGAAAACCCTTTAAGTCAAAAGGCTCATCTATTTTAAACAGAATTTTCTATGCTTGTTATTTTGAATGACAGCAAAAGGAAACAGAGAATCTTTAATTCTGTAACCTTATCTGGCTGAAAATCTTTCCTTTCCACCTTTTACATCAATCCCAAAATAAAAGGAAGTTCCTAATAGAGTCTGCACTTACTTGCTGGGATCTTGTGGGTAAACAGAGCTCCATGTCTGCCAGAGGGAGCTGGTGGTGCTCAGCACCACTTGACTCTGCAGAAGCCAAGCCAAAACAGTGCAAACACAGGGACTGCACTGCCTGTGTGCAGGATGAGGACAAGTTTGAAGCCAGCTTTCATTTAGACAGGAAAGAGCAACTGGGACTGCCAGAATTAACACTGGATGTCTTCCTGAAGTGTCACGCTGCCTTCTTTCTTAACCCAGGCTGAGAAACTGGGATGCCTGGCAGAGGCACTTAACATCTGCCTGGGAGGGTGCAAACACTGTATTCCCCAAGAGAGCTTCAGGAAAAGTGTGACCATAATCCTGAGCATAAAGTGGGTTCTGTCAAGGGAGTGCTGAAAAACATGACCTTTCAATATGGACAAAACTATTTAGATCTTTAGGATTAGTTATATTATTATTTCTTAAAAACCTTCCACCTAAGATGCTTTAAGATGCTTTCTTTCTGGACATTTATGTTCCTGAGTGACCAGAAATGGACTTTTCAACATTACCACCACCCATTTTCCCCAGACTCAGGAAGGGTTATTGAATCAGCAATGATTTGGTGAAGGTTTGCCAACAAGCAAAGGTCAGGAAAACCCAAACCCCTCACAGATACAGAGGTAAATAGGCAAAGTTCAATCACTCTTGCACTTTCTATTATTTTCTACTTGATAAGCATTCCTTTAGCAAGGTGCAAATGTGCTCTTCACACATCTGCCTAGACAGCCACAACCTCTTAATGTTCTAGTGTGGCATGGAGGTTACTGATTACATGAAACTCTTTTGCTCATTAATTACAAAAATCAGTAGCGAGATGTCACTCTACCAACAGGGAAGTGGAGAAGTAGTGACTAATTTTACACTTTAAAAAATACCCCACCCTCTAGAATTTTACCTGCACTATTTGGGATATCACAGACAATAAAGCTACATTAATGAAGGACAGTGTTCCAAAGTCAGCCCCTACAGCAGGTTGTAACAGAAATGGTCCAAGGTTGAGCACAACCAATTGCTTCAACAGCAAGGTCTGAGGTGAACATCATCAGTGCTTGCATCCCTGAAGAAACGCAGGGACAGACACAGACACTCTGGTCCAGGGCTAAAAAGCTCACCCTGAATTTCAGATCAGTACTAAGTTGGATCTTGCCCAGTAATAACACTGTTTGCCTGATCCCTCTTTTTTTGCAGAGCAAAATCTACAAGGCCAGTCAGTAAATTCAGATGATGCCTTCAAAATACGGGAGCAGTTCAGCTCCTATTCACTACTCCGTTTCCTCCTTTGCTTTTTAAGTGAAGCAATGTCCCTCAATGTTTTTATAAGTGATTTGTGCAGAGAATGCTGAGAGAAAGCATAGTGTGGCAGCATGTTCCTCCCACCACAGTCAGGCTGGATTCCTGCACCAACACACTGTCAATGGAGTTTGACATGGGCAAAGTTTTGAAGCTGAAAGCTCTACTTGCGAGTTTTGGAGAGGCTGTTATTTTTGAATCTGAATTCATACAACATCACTTAACGTCTAGGTTACAGATGGACTCAGGATCCCACACTTGGCTCCTGAGTGTAGATAACTCACACTGCATATCTGGGGTTTGGGTTCAAGCCCATCTTGAATGTAAGTTTAGAATGAAAGAAATACATGCAAATAGCAGGCAAATTATAAGGCACTGCCAGCTGTTTTCTTCCACTTACAAGGCTGTTTCTGAGAAAGCAAAGTATTTTTTTAAGTATAGGGTGGAATATGGGAGTGATGACAAGCTGGTATCCCTGAGTTCAATGTGAACCTGACATTCTCAGGTTTAGGGTGTCTCTTGTTTCTGACACATGCCTTCCTAGGCCTCTGAGGCTACATTCTTTATTAAATTTGTTGAGAAATGGAACAGTATGCTCACAACCCTTTTTTGGATCTCTCCTTGAGAAATATCTGTGTTCTATCTGTGCTTTAATAGACAGCCCTCTGCTCATTTTCCAAGAAAATCCATGCCAAAAGTCCGGATAACACTTAACTCACAGGCTGGTATACACAGAGCTGGCCTTGCAGGTCATGTTCCCAACTGAGTAATGGACTCATTATATTATCCCTGGCAAGTCTTGCAGGTTGGAATTTTCAAACAAAAGCAAACAAAATCAACTTTTGTTTTGTGATTTGATTATTTTTTAATGCCACAGCTTATTCATTTTGGTTTATTAATTTGTTGGTCCAATGGTTTTTATGTGCTGCAATTCAGAATAGGTCTCTCTCTAGTATCATGTTTTATATAGATATGGGAAATGAAATGTAAGTCTGATACAATTACGGTTGTATGCCATGCAAGACAATACTGTAAACACGACGACAGCCTGGAAAGCTGCTTAGCAAAATGATCTTAATATACAAGGCAGTGTGAAAATGTAAAAAGAATCTATAATGACAACAAAGATTAGCCATTTGCTCTCTAACCTTATTTACAGAAGCAATCAGAGGTATTCAGGTCGAGTTAATGACCCTGTCTCCAATTAATTCAATTGTCTACAAACAACACTGATGCAGTGGTTGTCTCAGAGTCTGCCACATAGTCTCTGAGGGAATACATAAGACTCCATTAAAAGTGACAATAATAATGCATTTATTACTGTAACACTATTGTATTATAAATAAATTCCTGATGTTAAATTATGCTCCACGCTTTAACAGAAATTCAATTACTGAAATAATAAAAAAGATGGTGTATTTGCCAAGTGCATGGACTATAATTTGGCTGCTTAGTTACCAGCAGTTGGCTGTTTTGCAATTTCTTGTTCATAGAGTATTTCTTTTGAATAAATGCCAGACTTTTTCATACAAATTTCATGAACAAGTTGCAAAATGAAATTTTGAGCTTTTGAATCCAATTATGAAAGACATAACTAAATCTATTATTGAAAAAATATTCTTGAAAGCCCTTCTTGCTGTTGTTCAGCTCTGTGTAGTAATTGAGGTAAGCACAGGTGCTGTTCATTATGGGCCATTGTGCACCATCTGAATTCTGGGAACTGAGGAATTCAGACAGTTTCAACTCTGTTTGTGTGAATAACAAACAGGCGTGATTCGGAGGTTGTTTGTACAAGCTTGCACATCGCTCTTCTGGGACTCCTAAGACACCTGCTTACCCTTTAGAAGCCAAAACAGTATCATTTATGTTCTGGCTATTCTTCCTACAGTGATTTTTGCAGAAGCAACATAATACCCCACCCCTCTTCCCTCAGGCTGCTGTCAATAGCGGAAGTAGGAACAAAAGAAAACAAAGGATGAAACCATTATGTAGTGGGGACAAGAAGCCTTAGAGAAGCTCTTTTGGGCTTGATGAGATTCAGGCAGAGAAAACCTTGTGAAAAAAGAACTGCTTCTCACAGTTAGCATCACTCCCCCTCTCAACCAGTTTCCTGTGGTAGGCTGTTAAGCATAAAATATAATTAATTATTTTCTCCTAAAACCAATCTGTATTCTCTCTTTGGGGTTTGGCCATGTATTTATCTTGCTAATGCCTCTCCCATTGTCTTCAGATGTTTTACAGGGAATACATGAAGAGATGCACGCACCTTGCAAATGAAAAACTGCTGACAGTCTTCTTACTGGATCCCACAGGTGCCTGCAGCCATATGGCAGTGTGTACGTGGGTCTGGGCTCTTCGAGGATGACAAACTCTCACCTCTGCATATTTCAAAACGTGCTGTCTCAACCATATATTTCTGGTGACAGTGATTATTTACTTTGCACTTTTATTTGTTGATATATTGCTAGTACTTATCAGCAGAGATGTTATCAAAACATCTGGGGATGGAGTACGTGGAGAGCAGCCGCCAGGCAGCCCAAAGGCTGGAAGGAAACATGGAAGGGAAGTTCCTCCAGTCTCAGTGTTAAAGGCACTTTTTTTTTACCCCCCCCCACCCCCACTGATTGCAGTGCAACTAAAAGTGCCTCAGTTCAAGTACTCCTGGGAATATATTGAGCTGTTAGGAGATGCTATCGGACTACACTTTGCAGAAGTCAGCAGGCACAAAAATCCCTTGAGCATGTCAAAGATTCAGCTATAATTCAACACCTGCAATATGATTTCTCAAAACTCACAGCAACCAAAGTTAGATTACTTATTCTCTGAATTAACCTCTGTCAAAAGCCATGTACAATTAAAACAGCAGATCTTACTGCCACCTGAAAGTCAAGTTAAGACCTGGGAAGAGGAAATAATCCTATACAACAAACAAAAAATTGAAGAAAGACAACTACTTTCCTGAACTTCAGCAAAAACAGACCTTCAAGAAAGGCTTGGGATTTCACTGGGCTGCAGGGCTGAGGGTTTTATTACATTAGAAACTGGCTGGAAACACTGAAGGGGACCATACTTACACAGGATAATCCTACAGACTTCTAAAGGGGGTTGAGCTCGCAGTGAGGGACAAAGTGGCATCCCATTCACAGTGTCTGACTTAGTGATGAATGGCAGAATCCTCCTCCCAGCCAGGGAACCCGAAGGAATCTGAGCAGAAGTAGATAATTTCTTCCAGATGTGTGGTCAATTAGCCACACATGGATAAAGGAAAAGGAGAAGGAAAAGGAGAAGAAGAAAGAGGAATAAAAGTAGAATAAGAAAAAAGGAAAAAAAAGGAAGAGGAAGAGGAAGAGGAGAATGATGAAGAAGTTGAAGGAAGTTGAGAGCACTTATCAGTCCAAATCCACTTCAGGAACTTGAGGTGAAGGCAATATTATCACAACAGATTACAGATGGAATTAAGTTCAACAGCAAAACAACATATGCAAGGATGAAGAACAAAAGGAGTTCTGCTGGGGAAGGTGGAGACCAAAATTATGCCGGCCTTCAAGCTCCAAGTCTAACATGGAGACCAGTTCCAAGAGCAACCACAAAGCTACAGAGTTTATATACAGGTACTGTGTTTCCCTGGGAGTCTTAATACACAGGTGTCAATTATTTGTTGAGGTTTGGGCTGCAACATGTAAGCAAGCAGTAAACTAAATTCCCAGAAAATGTATCAACTCTGAGATAAATAGTTCAAATCTCTGGGACTAGGTACAGTCCTGATTTTTGCTGTATTTTGTCTGACTTGTACAAACACGCACTTAGTGCAGCCATCCCTGCACTTCTGTACTGCAATAAAAGAGACTCAGGAGAAAGACATTTTCTGTGCATCTTGCTCAGCTTAGTCACTGCTGGTCACACCTGGGGGAGCTGCTCATCATCTGAAGAACAGATATTTAAGTGGGATAGGCAAGACAACTTGCCACTGCCATTTCTTTCTTCTCAGTAAAGCTGGCCAACATATGAGGGGAAATAGAATCTATGCTTTAAGAGAAGGGGAGTGTGAGCACTGGCTTGGTGTGGGTATGGGGTACCTTCCCAGCCTCTGTGGCACACCTCAAACCTGTGACAACAGTGCTCCAGTGCTGGGTTGTGCAAGACCCACGATGCTACATGTGGGGGGCATTGAACACAAAAAAGAGATCATTTTCAAGTGTGGCTTTAAGGAAGAATTCACAAGAGAAAAGAAAATGAGAGCTTAAGGAAGCAACTGATGAAAGGGGCAGTGAGACAAAGTCTGAAATAGGACAGAAAAATTGTGAGGTCTTGAGAGGAGAGCTGAGGACATAGAAGAACACAAGTAGCCACAGCCAGGGCAGGAGAAGTAGAGACTCAATTTGCCATTTTTGTTTGGATAGGAAGGAGTAGCCCAGAGTTTGTGGACTAAAGATGGCCTTACATTTTACATGGCACTTGACCACACGATTTTTTATAAGTATTACCATTAGGTAACACTATGAAAGGTATAAACATTTGGCCCAGCAAAAGCTATAGGAAGACTTACTAGGCCCTCAGATTCCTGCTAGGGACACTTAACAGGTCACTCTATCACTCCTTACTTCTGCTGAAGACTCTCCCTACTCTGCAGAAATTTAATTCACTGAAAATCTCAACGCAAGCAGAGGAAGCAATGTCTGACCATCATCATCTTTATGTCAGCATTATTCTATACAGTTCTTGGTAGAGCAGAGCTAGGACCACTGCATGACGGAGAGGATGAGTTATTTAAATGTTGGATCTAAAATAAGGCTTGAGATGCAGAGGGATAATGGGAGGAGGGTGACACTAACAGCAGTACAGGCAGATTATAATTACTTAAGTGGCAATTTGGCTGGGACACCAGGATTAACACCCTTCACTCAAATTCTTATGAGAAGGCAATGAAATCTTAAATGGGAGGACCTTTGCTTCATACCAAATCTGAAGCAGCAACTCTTAGGTCATTGTTTCAAAGGTGGCACAGGGACAGCAGCCACTTTGTCAGCCCCTACCAGCATCTGCAGAACCCGAGGCACCCCGAGGGTGCATCTTCCCCAGCCCTGCCAAACCCAGCTCTACACAGCCTCAGAAACAGGCTGGAGGAGAACAGCACAGGTGGGCATGGCTGGGGGCCAGCAGAGCATTTAGCTGTCATTATTCCTACAGCAGATTCCCATGTACTGCAAAGTAGGCCTAATGAGGGAATGTTAATTTATATCCACTCACAAGAGCATAATGGGGCTCACACACTGACCAATCGGGGGCCTACCAGGCTTTAAAACCTGGATACGCTGTGGGATCAGAGAAAGGTATAGACATGATAACGTCTAATAAATCAAATAAAAATGGATAGCAGCCAAAGTAAGTTCCTGCATGTCAGATATTAAATATGACTAATGTTGTTTGACAGTGTTCCACAGAATGTGCATTGGAGTCTCGCTTCTTCCTTATCATTATCACAGAAAGAGAAAGGTAAAGCACTGCAGGAATATAAATAATTTGAAAAGCCTCATAGACAATATTCTACTGTGCGCCTCATTTGCACTTAAAAAAACCTGCCCTACAGACCTTATGTACTTTTAAGATTCATCTGAAAGATACATGAAGAAGTCTTCCAGTCAAAAATGTACATATTTAATGGAATTAGATCTCTAGGCAAGAAAATGTCAGAAGAAAAGGAGAAATATTAAAGTGAATGCAGGGTGCTCCTTTCTAGTGCTTTCCTGCTTTGATAAATATCTTCTGGGATGTCATTTACTAGAAAGTCATGATTTAACAAAAAGAAAAACTGCAGTATAAAATATACTCTCTTTATTGCTGAAGTAAGTTGCTATTTTCATATTTTCCCTCTGTATTCAGCTTTTGTCAGCCAGAGGCCTTGATATTTGCTTTTATATCATCCCCATTGAAAATGCAGTGATTATTGCAAAATATTCAATTGCAGAGCTCTTCTGATTACATGGCAAGGGGAGATCACAGGAATCTGTACTGCCACAGCCCTTTCTCTGCCTTCCAGCCTCATGCAAGGGCAATCAAACTTAAAAAAAAAAGAAAAAGAAAAAGACCCTGATTGTAGTGTTCAGTAATCACCCCAGGCCCAATGGGCTAGAAAGAAATCCTCTTTATTCTGTCACATCAGCTCCAGCTGCCTGAGCTGAGCAGCAGCTGAGCATCTGCAGAGCTCCTCACCCTCCACTGCTGGCAAAGCGGAATCACCTGAAAGCTCTGCCCCAATTCCCAGCCTGGAAAGGCTCCTGGCCTGATCCTGTGTCACAGCCAGGGGTCCTGCCATCTTGGGAAGTACAATCCTAATTAGCTCTTCTATGGAAATCATAGCAGAGCTCTTAGAAATTCTCCCCCAGGATAACCTGACAAAAACAAATTCTCATTAAAATCAGAGTTACTACGCACAGGAAAATTTCAAACTCCCATCCAAAGTAATGCATTTCTATTGGGAAAATTCAAGTAAAATATTTTGAGTTAATTTCATCTGCAATGAAATATTTTGTTTCATTAAAATGACTGAAAATGTTTTATGTAATCAGTTAAGCCCAGAGTGCAGTCCCTGCTGAGAGCCTTAACTTGGCTGCATCCTGTCTGTGAGGGATGTCTTGTGCCGTGCAATGCAAAGCCAGTGGAACCTTTCGATCAATTTAATAAAAGTGTGTTGCTTTCAAGTCTGTCAAAATATTTGATTTCGTTGGAGATATTTATGAAAAAGCACTTAATATAGCTGAATTCATACGTTTCTGTTTCTTTTCTGTAAAAAGTTGTCAATTTTTCAGACTACACTAGAATTTTCCTCATTCTTATGCATGACCATGCATAGTTATAGGTTTTTTCACACACTTTCACAAGAAGACCAAGAGGAATCTGCTAAGAGTTTCTAGGCTCTTCTCTACATCTAGGTTTTGCAGTGATGTAACTATTCAAGAATTTTTCTTGTGCACACTGGCATGTCATGCAGAATGTATGTATTACTCATATATGAGAACACACTCATATATGAAGTCTTCAACAAAATGCTTTATTCCAAATTCCTTTGCATTTCCCACAAAATTCACCAAATCCCAAGTAAATATTTTAGTACTTCCTGTTTCTGTATGGATTTTTAGGATGTCTACATCTTGGCACACAGGCTGGAAAGTTCTGAATTGTCTGACCAATACTACAGAGATTATTGGGAAAAAAGGCAAGCATGGAAAATTAGGATTCTTATTTCAAGTATTGCTTGTAGGCCACTGGACTAGACTTTTCCAGTTTCTCCTACTTTGTAAATACAGAATGCTGCTGCAGTAAAATGCAACCAGGGACATCCAGGATACCATTTATATCTTGTTAAATGCCTGCACATGTTCCTCTCCAATTCTCCCACACATGTACCTACCATACTGATATTTCCCACAGATTTACTTCCCACAGCACAGGGGGAACTCACCCTAAAAATGCCCACACTATCTCCTGGAGAGATGTTCCCTCCTTTCTGGCCATGCAGACCAGGGTAACAGATGTTGATCCCTGAAACATCCCTGTCACCATCTCTATCAGCCCGCACTGCACTGCCCAGTATTGTTTGCCGCTCAGAGAAAAATGGTTTCAGGCTATTCACAACCCAGCCAGACACTTCTGTATCAGTTATACTCACTTCACATTTTAAAGACTTTTTTTAAGTGCTTAGTGAAGAGCTGCCTTTTGCAAAATGTGAAGTGTGAAGGTCCCGCCGTAGCTGCCTGGGATGTGTTCCATCACATTTGCTTGTTTCCACACAGAACTGAACTACAACTGCTTGTTGTGGAGGAACTGATCCAGCTCACATTAACTTGACTGAGGGCTGGAGCTGATCCCAAATCATACCCCCAAAGTGCTGCTGCTCTGAAGTACAAAACAGTAATGCAAAACCACCAAACTTCCACAACTTCATAGGGAAGCATCGGACCCTTGTTCTTTGTTTCAGTTCAGCTTTACTGGAAGTATTCACAGCTTTACGAGAAGATATCTCCAAATCCTTCTGGTGGCTGTAAAGTGGCTAACCTTTACCTCAAAACATGAACAACAGATTCATGTCATTGACACAGGCCCTTAGGCCCATTCCTCACTGTCAATACTGTCTCTAGAAGTCAATGTTAGTACTAAGAAGTTTATTTTTACTCAAGTCCTAACACTGAGTTAGAAATAAGCATTTTTTAAAATGTAATAGATATTTCCTTCACTAAACTTGAATTGTTTTGGATTATACCATCTTGACTCCTGTGACTCCTGGCCCTACTCTGAAAGTCTAATGCTATAAGCTTAGCTATGCGAGGCAAAATTTTATTTACATTAAATAAGTAGGATTAAAAACCCAAACCCTTTCATTGGAGAATTAGCTCACTTACCCCAAAGTCACAAACTGTCTGTCTTCTCTCTATGTCTTCTACCTCATGGCTTCAGCTGTTATTCCTTCTTATCATCTTGTCAGCTTTCTCTATTTTTAGAATGTTTTGGAGCAAAATTCTCTGCTGGGGCAACTCCAAAGAAATTAATAGAGATACACCAGAAACGGTTTTGATTCATGGGGCAAACCGTTAATTGGTGTAAAATGATGCTGACCTAAAGAAGGAAATGCATTAGATGTGTAATGACAGACCAACTATCAGTAGCAGCTGTGGTCCTTTGTGTCCAGCCTGTGGACAAGTTAAATAGTCAGGAGAATTTGCTGCTATTAAACACTGTGAACTTCTCTCACATGGTGGTTAGCCCAGGTGCAGCGTTGCACTGACCTTCGCCCTGATGTGGCCAACAGAGATTGAGTGTTCTGGCTCCCTAAAAACCAGGGCAAAG
Source organism: Aphelocoma coerulescens (assembly GCF_041296385.1). NCBI lineage: Eukaryota > Metazoa > Chordata > Aves > Passeriformes > Corvidae > Aphelocoma > Aphelocoma coerulescens. The sequence continues at coordinate 15,180,436 of NC_091018.1, forward strand.
GATTTTCTAGTGGCATCTAAGGTTTCCTTTTTTTTCAGCCTGCAACAAGGGACACTGCTAGAAGTGGTAGCGATGATGCACACCAGCCTCCTGCTCATTAACATTCACTTGGGGAAAGGGATAATTTGCCTTTGTCTTTCTGAGCCATGTTGAGAAATTTATTTCAGTAGCATCAGTCACATAAGGTGATAAAAATGGTGCAAATCATGTAAAGGAAAAGAAGCTGCCTTAGCATGATTTGAGTGTATACGATGAATAAGGTTACTAATTAATTGGTAAAGTGCTATTTGTAATTGCTCCTCTCTGATAAATGGATCAGAACAGATGTTTTAATGTCATTTTTTTTTTCTCATTGCTTCAGACACAAAAATATGTGTAGAACTGAAATAAAAAAGTGGCGATGCAGAAAGCAGGCTCTTGGAGATAAATGGAGGGTTACGTAAGACAAAAAAATGCCACACTCGCTGGAACAGAAGTTGCCCAAAGAGCCCAATAACTTTCCCAGTATGTGCAGTAAATGATGACATAAATGAAATGCATTGTTCATAAACACAGATAAATAATGCCTAATCACTTCAAGCACTCATTCAGTGTTCTACAGCCCAGGACTTGAACTGCTGAGGAGTGAACAGCAGCAGCTCCTATAGGAAATCAGAAGCACAACTCTGTGTTATCCTGATCCCAGGGCAATACTTGTCCCACTGTGGAGCTGCTGGAGGCCTGTTCTGCCTCACGCCTGCTTCCTGCAGAGTCCCAGCATGGCAGCGACTGGGAATCTGCATGGAGAAGAGACTGGCAATGCCACACAGGGGCAGGCAGCAAAAACCTGTAGTGCTGCCACAACTGGGCAGCCACATGGTCTCCCAGAGCTGGTGAGCCGGGTGTCCTCGCTGTAGTGGCCATCCAGAAAGGAAGTGGAAAAGTGCAGCCTCTGTGGTTTTGTTCCATTGTAGAGATGGGAACTCTTCAGGACTGACATCACTTAAAACACTGCGGTCAGAACCTGATCCTGCATAACTGAATAATCCTTCATGATCTCCTGGATCATACTAGGCAGCACCGTGGCGACCATCCCTGGGCATGAGGCACACTCATGCACAGCCCCTTGCTCAGCCCAGCCCTGGCTTGCTCCCTGCCCTGGGCTCTGGGTTCTCCTGAGGTGGCAGCAGTGAGGAAAAGTGGAAGTGTCCCAGTCTGGCAGCATGTTATCCCTGCACCTCCAGTGCCCACAGCTCAGCACTGAGAGATCTCCCAGCGACACAGCACAGGGTGTCACAAAAGGGTAAAGGCATCTAATGGCCAGTGCATGGCCATCTGAAAAGAATCCTGCAATATCCATCCTTCTAATGGTATTAAAGGAGGCACCATTACTTTTCATTTGTACAAAGTAATCTGATTGAGTGCAACATAGCTAAAATTTCATTTCCTATATCTTCATTAAAGCAGTACCACTCTTTAAAGAGAAAGGTTAGCAGAAGAATAAACAGAAACTATTTTTATTGTCTAGGTTTTTTTTTTTTTTTTAAAGAAGAAAAGAAGAAGGTAGACTGGCTCCATATTAGCTTCTAATCAACCATGAATCATGAAGGCTTTTTAGAAAAATAGTAAAGGACTTGCCACTGCAATGTAATTAAGTTTTCAACCTTTGGGGGAATTTAAGTCTGACCTGAACCATTCTCAATGGCCAGGCCATCTGTTAGCTCTTACCAAAGGACAAAGATTATACATTAAGTCAAAGGGTGTGTACAAGACACTTGTAGAATTTACTGGGCGTGACAAAATTAGTTGTGGTTTTTTTTTGTTTTGTGACATATTACTTCCTCCAGTATGCTCTGCTTCTATTACCCTGCACTGAAACACAATCACCTTTTAAGAAATATGTAGTTTTGTGATACAAACATGTGTGAAACATGGTGGCATGCCCAGGTGGCATTTGCTCACAGAAACATTCCTTTTAATGCTTTCATTGGTGTCCTTACTGTGCATAAAGTATGAAAACTTCACTGAAGAAGTATTATGAGAATATAGGAAGGCAAGCCTCAAAAGATGCTCAGATTATTACTGACAAATGCCACTGTGTGACACCACCTTGTTCAGTAGTAAATGAACTAAAGAAGTGCTAATTGCATTGAAGTTAATGAAGACTATATTGCCTTTCAATAATTGGTGTTTGTTTAGCTACTATGATTATAGCTATCTCTTTCTCATTGAGCAATGTAAGATGGCAGAAGTTCCACCTTTTACAAGTCTTAAATCCCTGTAGAATTGACTGAAAAAGCTGTAACCACAAATTGGTTTGCAATTTTCCTCTTTCTTCCCAGCAAGCTCTGTATGGTTATATTATGAACCTAGCTTCAAACAAACTGCTTCTGACTTTTATGATCCTTTTGTGATCTAAATGGCTATCTCATAAGATATTCCACTGCAGCTTCTTTTTCAATTGCTTTTACTGTGAAATGGCATTCTGGAGATTTCTGGGGACCATTTCACACTCTTGTGGTATTGATTTGCTAAACCTGATGATAGGTTTATATTTAAGATGCAGTCTAGTATACGAACAAAGTGTAAAGCTTATGAAGAGGAGATTCAGGACTTTCAATAACCCCATTTTCTTGATGGGGTTTTCCTCTTTAAAGAAGGTTAGTGTTTTACCCCAAATTTCTGAAGGCAGGTTGCTGTATGGACTGTGTTTCTAATTGTCTTGGAATGTTTCCATTCCACTGAATTATGGTCACAGAAAAAGTATGGAGAAGATGACTGCCAGTAACTTGTAAATCTTCCCAACATAAGGTCAGAGCAAATATACAAAAGCACATGGGAACCTAAATGGAAAAATGTATGTGAGATTGTTCCCAGAGTTCCCACTTGAGAGGATGGCAGAGGATAGATTTACTCCTGGGGACACTAAAAAACTGATAACAAAACGAACTTCTTTGGGCTTTGGTGTTGGAGATACGCACTTTTCCTTAATAGTCTGATCATTGTAAAATGGTTACAGGCCAAGAAAAAACAGTCTTTGATGGAGTTACAGCATAAAAATGAGTCAGGAAGGCCTTTATGCACAGAAGGACAATTTTTTTGGGGGGCCAAACCACAAGCCCATGGCTCTACCTTTACTTTGACGAATGTTATGAATTTAAGACATGGACCCAGGTAACTCAGCCACAGCAAAATAAAACAATCAGGTATTCACAAATGTAGTGAGGAACACCCAGCGAGGAGGGAAGTGTTCCAATGAGAGTTCCAGGACATTTTGTTTAGAAGATGAAGCAAAATAAATGCTATAAATATGAACATCAGTGTACATATACCCAAGACAATGTCTGTTCCAGTTTTCCCCAAATGCAAGTGAACTTCCTGCAGGATGGCACAGAAGTAGGAGAATGAGGGTCTGCGACAGCTCTGGACTGGAGGCAGTATTTTAGGTCTCTATAGACTATGTGGCAAATTAGGGAGAGGAATTGAGAAATTCACAGCAGTGGAATGTACAGAACAGAGAGAGTGGGGAATCCTTCATCTTGTAGCCAAGACACTTAGAGCAGTGATTGGAGATCATTGCACTATAGCACCATCATATGCCAAAAAAAAGAATTAAATGGTCCCTTTTAAAAGAGAAGCTGGAGAACATATGCTGGAGTATATGTGTGGAACAACTCACTACATATATTATCAGATGCATGGCTTTATTATTGAAATGTGTGGACGTATTTTGTACTATGTGCCTGAGTGATGATATGATTGCATATGACTGCTGAGTGAAGTCTACATGAATTGCTTGTTGATATTAAACAAATGAAGAAATTCCTCTAGCAATATCTGGAATAAGTGAAGATAACACTAGTTAGAGCAGACCAGGGTCAGCTTTTGCTTACACAACAACAATCTTGCATGCTCATTTCTAAGTCTGGCCTAATGTCTGACTTCTTTCTCTCTGCTTCCCTTATTTATTTTTTTGCTTCTCTGCCCCTCAGCAGTGTAGGATCTGCACTAATCTCTTAAATGTCACGTAGACTAGAAATCTGGGATTTTTCTCAATACAATTTTCATGACAAAATAGGTACACATAAAACTAAAGAATTGCCAAGTGCTGCAAGAACATTGACAGTGGGCAGTATTTCATGAAATTCATATGTGGTAGGTTAGAAAACAGAGCTACAGAGCCTTTAATTGCTGGTGAGGGACTTTGAAATGTATTGCAGGGAGTCATTTGTGTATTTCTGCAGCTTGCTAAATGTAAGTTTCACATATGTGCAAAAAAGCTGAGAATTTCATACCCTCCAGGATCTTCAGACTTCCGTAAGAAGTCCTGTAAGATTTGCAGCCATTTCAAGAGTTTTAAGAGTTGATCCATTCCTGTAAACTTCCATTATAGAACACATAAATCACCCAAATCATCATCAGTATTATATCTCTTTGTTATTATAGATCTGGCAAGAAACATCTGCCAAGACTACAGCCTAGCTACTGCCACAGTAACTATACAATAAACATGAACATTTTAAAACACCATGAATAGTTTGCATGGGAGAACAGCTTGCTAAATTAGCAAATAACCATGTGAGAAGGTGTACAAATATTTTGGAGGATGGGTCAGAATATAAAAAGATCCTGATGAAGTGGAGCTGAGATCTAAAGAAACTGGGTAAAATTCAGTGTGGGCAAGCAGAAAACACAACAGTTTATCACAAAAATTCAACAGCAAAAATACAAGATAGGGAATGACCAGTGAGGTAGTTTTCTACCAAAAGATCAGATGGTTATAATGGATTACACACTACACATCAGTCAACAGTATCAGGTGGTTGCAGAAAAGGCAACATCCATCCTTTTGGCATGAATAAATAGAAAGTGTAGCTTCCAAAATCTGTGGTATAGTTCTTCTATCCGATAGCACAGGTATGGCTTAAGCTGAAGAACCTGTTTGCCTGGGAAATAAAACTAAATTTTGCCTCCCTGCTTGTAAAACAGAACCAGGTTCTGTTTTGGAGGTGGTACATGAAATCTGCCTCTGTGCAAAGATGGGAACTACTGTCCAGGGCAAGAAGATGCGTCCAGGTCTGTGCTATGGTATCCCCATAGATGCTGAGGAAGATTTCTGCTCAACCATAATTAGCAATTTTTCTTGTTAGCAGATAATATTTAATTCTTCATGTTTCTCCCATTTGCCTTGTTTTATCAAACAAAAAAAAAAAAAAAAGAAAAAAGAAAAAAGAAAAGAAAGAAAAAAGTCTTAGAAGAACACCTATATGCCCTAATGTCCCATTGGTCTGGCACACCTTTATCTAATACCCATATCTACCTGTCTGACTGACTGACTGCCCATCTGCTTGTCTATCTGGCTTTATAGAGATCTGTACAAAGCAGACCTATACAACTGGATACACTGGAAATAGCAGCGTACAGTGTTTCTGTAACACATCTAAAACTTTCACCTTACTCTTCATCTCAGACCTTTTTTCACCAGATTAAAATTCATAGTGCACTGAGATAATTTTTTTCCTTAATTTTCTTAATTTATTTTTTGCCCCAACAGTTTTTACTGATTTTTCATACAAAGCACCTTGGGCTGTGTGTAGTTAAAGATGTCTTTGTCCTGTGCAGATGCGAGTTGTGCACTACAGCACTGCTGAAGGCACATTTCAGAACAGGCATTAAGGTACTATATCCCCTGGGTCAGCTGAGAATAAACTCAAAGTAGAGTTGGCAAGAATTATTCCGTGATTTCCTCTGTGAAATATTTCAACATGGTCTTTAAAGACTCAACCAAACACTCCCAAAGCAAATTAAGCAGATGACATTATCCTTCCCTCTTGACTTCATGCCCTTAAACACTGAATGGAGACATTGCCAGGGTCAGATTCCCAGCTCCAGTGGAAATACAGTGACTGAAAAATCAGTGCTTGTCAGCAGAATAAGAATAAACAACACTCTATCAAGGAGGGACTCAACATCCTGGCTTTGAGAACACCACTTTACAAAGAATCACACTGTCTGTAACAGGAGGAAGGCAGTTTGGACAACCAACCTGCAAAATTTCTTCAAGCAAATTCGCATGTAAGAGTCTCTTTCATCGCAATGCCTTTGTCTGGATGTGCTGGCTGTCCTTATTTTAGGAAATCATACTCCAATTATGCTTCTTAAAATAACCAAAGACAGAGCATAAAAGCTTTACCTTTCAGATCAAAAAACTTTATGCAAATACACCAAGAGGAAACTGAACAACCCAAAATACACAATGTTAATTTTCTATGGCTATTCCAGATAAACATTAGCAATACATGGGCTACTTTTCAATGTTGGTATCAATATCAAAAGACTGGAAAATCTTAAAACACTGAAAGACCATCTGTGCATGCTAGCAACTGCCAAATTTGCAACTGTGGTTTCTTCCCTGCTAATTCCATATTTTCCTGATAGATTAATGGGCACCATTTATCCAGAATAAATAAATGTGGAAGGCCCGCCTTCCCCCTTCACTGTACCTCATCATATTACTGATTTCCCCCAGACCACTGAGCACATTAATGCAAGTAAGCCTCTGCCTGGATTCAGAAATTATCACATTTGGTAGAGAAGAAATGCTTGACATACCCAGTTTCTTTATGTTGAAGTTAAAAAGAAATACATTCAGAGAACTCCAGACTACAATCAACACAGATAAAGTGCAGTTGAAGGATTTTCCTTTCCATTCTCTAACTTAAATGTAACCTATGTGCAAGAAAGCATAGATACTTTACACATACAACTACTCCTGTTTCACCATGTGCATTTATCTTATTTCTTTTGAGAGGCACGTCAGACACGTATATTTAGACTCCTAGCTTGCTAATTTATGCCAGCTAGTGTAAAATTATACGGTAGAAAATAAAGTTGCAGAATCAAACCTTTATATGTGCTTTGAAGGAAAATTTTCTACTATATACAGTCAGACTTCCACAATCCATAATTTGCTAATCTTTCCACTTAGCAATTTGCATTCCTGCGTGCACACACACGCATTCACAAACATACATCCTTCACACAAGAGAATGGTATTTCAATGAGCTCTCACATTATTCAGACTACACTGATGCCTATAAAATGTATTACTGTAGCTGTGCCTCCTTACATCTAACAGCATGTTTAATCTACAAAAAGTCTGACTACATATATCTCACACATTATCTGTCACTTGGATGATTTCACTGTGTGTTCATGGGGTGATAATTGCAAATTTGGAATGCAAATAGTATATAACCTTGTTAAACACATTTCTTTTAAGAGGAAGAGATATGCCTTTGCTGTATGTCTGCTGTCCCCACTCACTGTAGCTCCAGGTTTTGCTAAGAGGTATAAGCTGATAAAGCCTGTTGGTGCATTTGCTGACATATCTTATCCTGAATGACATTATCATGACATATTATAACTAAAAAAAATAAATTGCAAAGGACTGGGCATCCCATTGGCAAGACACGAGCTTGCCACATGCCAAGAGCAGCATGCACTCCATGGATTTGTAGGAGCAAGGCAGAGCACTGCTGCTGTGCAAGCTCTGACAGGGATGTCTGTTGAAGTTCTTTGCTACCTTCATAACAGTCTCTGTCGTCTCTTGTTCCTTGTAAACACTTATTAGTTTAGAAACAAAGCCTGGAAATTCCTCCAAGTGAAGCACAAGTGAGGAGCCACACAAGCTCCCTAATCCTAAGAAAAGGAAGGTAGAGCAGCATAGGTTCACCTTCAGCCCAAAGAAATAGCAAATGAAATATTTTGGTTATATTTTCTACTAAGCAGTATTCCACTACACCACTCTCTAATATGCTAAATTAGCAGTACAAAGGTTAAATTACCCTAAAAGAAATTAATAAAATAATCAAGGGAAATCTCTCCAAGATGCTTTTCTCGACCTTATTTATTTTCCTAAAGATAGATGCAAGAAGAGGCAGTCTTATGCTTTCCAAATGGCTTTTGAAAGACTGGACTTCTCTGGAAACCTTTTGGTTTTTTATTCCATTGCATGAAACACTCTGTGTTAGATTTACTTGCTATTTGCTTAATTTTTGCATATATAAATTGATTTTTTCTGGATGCAATTTCTCTATATTTACATCAGCGTGATGAGCAAAGTCAATCACATATATCCATAAATTAATGAGAATATGAAATAGGAACTTTAATTATTACTTAAGTAATAAACTCTGATATTAGTTAAGTGAAAACTTAATGGGGCTTAGTGGGATTTAAGGAGATGATGAAGTATTTTTGAAACAGGGTTATTTCCTGTAGACCGTGCATGGCTTTTACAGCCCTGACTGGGTCTAAAGTGACAAGCACCAAGCTGTAACATTCAAAAAGTTGAAGAAATAATATATTCACAGCTTCAGAAACACTGACTGCACCTGCTTGTTCATGCACACAGTGGCAATGTCATCATTTTGAAGGGAACTGGTTATTCAGTTAAACAAATACACCAAGAACCAGGAAGAAGAAGAAAAAAATCCAACAACCCAGAAGGCAGTTTAAAAAAAATTAAAATCTGTCAAAAAAAATGGAAGTCCTCAGTTATAGCTTATCCAAGATTTTATGGAGGAAAGAAAGCTTGACTCCTTTGAGCCAATACTGTTTACAGTTGCTGCAATGAAAATTCTAATTTTGTGCTCTAATGAACACAAAACGATCCATAGTCAACCTTGGCAAAACTTATAATGACTGTGTAATTGAAGTGACTTTGTCACATTTAAAAAATATTTCACAAAATTATAGGAAACTGCCAAGAAATAAAACTCTGGGATGGGCAGTCTTGGGTATGTGACACAGGCAGCCATATCATCTTTGCTGCTTGGTACATGTTGGGATTATAAAGCTGTGAGGTATTTGTCTGCATTGCTCTTCTTACTGCATATTAAGACTAATTGTGAATTACAGCAAGTGCTTTGTGGTGAATGTGTGACCCAGAATTTTTTTTTTAAAGACACTGCTTGTGCTGTTCCACTCTCTGGCACAATTCACCTGCCTGGAACATGCTATAGGGAAAGCTGCCAGGTGAATCTTGATACACAAGTTGTGTGTGTGACACTGGTGGAGCTTGAAAGAATTCCTCCATTTTGTAAATTTACAGAGTAAGGGCAACAAAGAGATAATGGGGTCGGCCCATTAGGGGGAGTACAGCTTCAAGTCCTGGAATGGGCAGAACATTCTCCAAGACACCAGATTTCTCCAGAAATATCCCTGGCAGAAAAGGTGAAGACTTGTCTTGCAGGTTCATGCTCACCATGATGTGTGGTCTGGGCTTTTTACTCTTTGAATTCTTCCCACCCTTCTCCATACCCTGACCTCCAGCAGGGTCTATGCCTTCATCCTCCAGCAGGCAAAGCCCTTGGCTCCCTCCATCTGCCTGCAAGGACATCTCTCCACTGCCTGGGGATGGGCCAGAGCTGATGCAGAGAAGGTAAGGACTAGACAAACAGCAGTTCTGTGTTAGTGAAGCATGTTCATATTTAACAGATGCCATGCTGAAATACAGAGGGATCAATTAATATTTGAAGTCCAAATTATTCTCCTCTAATCTAACTCCACTTACACAGAACTTGGCATTAATTATCATAGTTTTGATTTCAAATACGACTGACCAAATATTTTCTATTTACTTATCATGACAACAACTTCAGCAAGCACCTGGGTAAATCCTGTGAAGCACTCACTCTAAGACCATCCCCAAATGCAATACTAAAGCCTTGTTTTTGAGTTTTCCTGAATGATCTGGGGATTGGGCACCTAAGCGTCTTTAGGAGAAATAAATAAAAAATCTCTCCCCATTTTCACTGTGGTAGGATTTTTTCCAGAGATCAGTATTTCAGAAGACTTTTTACAGCCCTCTTTCACTTGAAGGACAAATCTGACTCGACATGGAGTTCCATTACAAAGAAACTGCTACATGTGATGACACTGGTTATTGAAAATTGAAATGAAGCGAGAGGAAGCTAACACCAACTTGTATGAAATTCTGCTGTCTTTGAATGACACAGGGAACTCAATATATCTAATCATCAAAGTGAAACCCATTGGGAACCAAACTACAGTTGTATTGCAGGAGGTTGCTACTTGATTGCTAGACCCAAAAGCGCTAAGCCATATGCCACTTATTTCTGTGTCTAAATAGCTTACTGTGATTGATACTGAGAGTGGCTCTCCTCTTCACAGTGAAACAATCATGAAAACAACAGGAATTAGGGTACAGCGGATACAGATTATTTTTTACAATCCTAATTTTCAACTCTGTCGCTTCCCTGAGCTTAATGTAATTTATTCTTTAATAAATTCTAGCACATGCTCTGTATTTTCCCAGCAGAACACTAGCTTTTGCACAGACCTTAGTGTGCAAGCTGCATCCAGTATTTTTCTCTCTTGCTGCTGTTGGTGTGTGGCCAGATGAGCCTGATTATAAGGGTTCACTGTTGGCCTTGAGTGCAAAAAAATTTCCCTTCTTTCTTTAGAAAGATTTTTTTTTCCACTGTCCTTGTGCCAATCTCCTTGATTTTTCTTCCTCACTAATCTGTCTCACTGAATCAGCCTTTTCCCAGCGCTCCTGCAGCCTCCCCATGCTCAAAGTCGCTCCAAGGTCAGCGGCGGGCCCTGGTCCGCGGCGCTCCACGTGTCCCCGCTCCCAGCTGGAGGCAGAGCGCGCTCTGTTTACAATATGCTCACTTTCCACTTGACGAGGCCTGGGAGCTGCTGCACAGATCTGAACTCGGCTCCCATGGCCAGAGAGCGCCGTGCTGTCACGACACGGCCCTTCCACAGTGGCAGGGCTGCTGGAGGAGCTGCTGGAGGAGCTGCTGCTCCCATTACAGGGTAATCGGAGAGCTGTGCAGCGCAACAGCCCCGGCGCAGAACACAACGCCGAAATCAGCCCCGGCATCACAAGCAGCCCCGCTCCAGCTATGCTAATCTCTTCTTTCATCCATGATCTCTGCTAGACACATAGTGTTACAGCAAAGTGCTCTGCACTTAAAGGAATATCTGCAGCTTCCCTGCCACTATTAATAAAAATGTTTAATACTCGTGTTAGGAGGCGCAATTTGATTACCGAACTGTTATCCAACAAATCCTGAAAACAATTCAAAGTAAATTTCCCTAATATGTCTATTTTTCTATCCTGCCAGAAGGGTTGCTAATGAATTTGCTGCTTGAATGCACAGACAGATTGGGAACTATAACTGTGCTGGCCTGGGCAACATGGCACTGGCACCAAAAACCTATTTGTACCCATGCAAAGTTCTCTCTAGAGTATGTCTTTCATCCAGAGGTGATTTTCCAATAAAATCAGCCTCGATTATTGCAAGCGCAGGAGCAATCCCTGAGGGAGTATATCAGGCAATTCAATACTAGGAAATGTTGTACTAGGCAAAATTAACCTTGTAGCAGTGTTATTTCCTGAAACATTATCTAGCTTTGCCTTTCTTTCGTATTCATTGATCATAAATGACTGGAATTTTTTCTACTTCTTTCACTTAGCACAAGATCATTATTTTTTGTAGTTCTACTTAAAAAAAATTAAATGCTTGGAAGACACCTGTTTTTTCTTTTATTTCACTTCCTCACTGCCAAAGTAAAGGACCTTTTGCTGTATAACAGCATGTTTTTTGGGGCATATAAAAGGTGATAACAAGGAGGACCACGTTTACTCAGTCCTATTTTCTTGATCATGCTAAACAGAGGAACCCTACTAGATATATTACCATGAGGCCACAAGCCAGAAAGAAAAGGAAACTTCATTGTCCCCTCGCACACCAAGGAGAAGTAGGAGAAATGAAATTGGTAGAGTTTTACAGTCCAAAGGACAGCAGACACAGGCCCACAGATTTCAAAGATGCAGCTGGCAGCTTCAGTGAAATCCCACTGCACTGTACCTTTATCCACTGCTCTTACCAAGCTCTCCAAGGCAGGGATCTTCATCTGGAGAGTGTCTATAACACGCTTGACTCTAACTAAACCATATAGCCTTATACATACTCTAACACTGCTTACAGTTTTGCTATGGTTATTTCTCTTCCAGCAACACAAAAATGGTATGAAATCTGAATGCTGGTTCCTATGCTGGATTTACCAGCTGTACTGAAACCAGCAGCACAGGTTCTCCCAATTATACCAAGATCAGGACTTTCCTTCAGTTTTCCTAGCATTTGTTGATGGTTGCAAGATTGGAAGCACATTTTTAAAGCATTAATATAAAAAAGATCACAGGTAGTTAGAAAATAGTTGTTATTTGATGCAACGCCCAAAGCAAACACTTGGAATAATGGTTTGAATAAATGCTAAGTAACTTAAAATTAAAAATAATATCCAGGAAGGTATCTAAAATGATCAAAACCACAGGATGAGTGAGGAGGAACAAATAGGTACTCCTTTGATCAACAGCAGATACATGCTAAAACTGGAAAAAAAAATATTGACCTTAACTAATTTTTTTTTCTCATTAAAAAGAGTCAGGCAAAACAAGGTTTTGTTTGGCTCTAACTTTCATTTTTTCAGAACTTTTAAAAATGGACCTAAATTTAATTCTGACAAGCTGCATCACAATGAAGGTGTAAAAATGTTTTGAAAAATAACAAAAGTGACCCAGTTAAAATGAAAACACTTTTTTTTCCTCCAGCTGCAAGACTCCTGACAAACTTTACAGAAATGTGTGATTAGCCTTGATTTACTGGCATATACATGTCTCTGTAAATACAAAGATCCAAATATAACAATTCTCTAGGTGTCTGAAGTTCTGTGATGGCCACCCAGCGCCTTGGCAGCTGAGGGGCATCTCATGGCTGGATACAGCCAGTGGTGCTTGATATTGATGGTGTGCATTCAGGTTTGTAGGAGATGAGATGAATGAGCTCTCAGGGTCTGTCCATCTCATTGTCTTGTAAGCAAACGCTGTGCACTATGCAGGCCATGTGGTAATTTAACCATCCCCTATAAATTACACCATCAACTCGGAAGCGTTTCACCATAAAAGTGCATTGTGCCCATTTGAAAAACATGTGCTCTCTCCAGGTAGCTGTTGTGGTGGTAGCTGAAAACCTTAATAAAGCACTACCTGTTCTATATTTCAGGACTTAGCCAATGTGACTCATTTGTACAGTTTTAAGTCCAAACAAACTGCTAGTCAACTAAATTATAACTTATTACTACAGGCTACAGACTTTTAATACATTCTGTGGTTGGAACAGGACTGATTTACTGCTTTGGGCCCTGCCAGTAGTTATCATGCATCATTTCCCTAGAAATAAAAATAGCCCTACTGTGGTTATCCTTTGGACTGATAAAAATTTATCTAACAAGATGTGTCAGAGGAACAAATTCAGAAAATAAAGGTAAAATATTAAATAGACTTATTATTTTATGTCTAAAGTACTACATCTTCTAGCTGCTGTGATGACTTTGGAATAAAGCAAAAGGTACTGCAAAAAGGAAAAAAGATCTAAAGGAGCAATTGAGCTCTGATAAAACCACATGGGGACAGCTGAATTGTCAGAGCTTTGCAAGAGTCAAAATTTACATAAAAATCAGTATTTAGGGATTAATGCAATATCATAAAAAAAGATTTAATATGTGCGTTTCTTTGCAAACAGTTTAAAAGCAGGAGTTCTATAATCCATTTCTAACACTAACCTTTAACTTGTGAGAGTAAAGTAATCCTTTGCAACATTTCTAGAGTTCACATTCTGCTGAGGAAACGCAGCCCCTAAATAAAGCTGACTGGAGATCAGCAGCAGCCTGTGCCTCTTGGTTCCACAGCAACACTGCAGGTGCTGACCCTGCTGTGAGTGTGGTCGGTCTGCACAGACTCCACCACGGGGCCCAGCTGGCAAAGCCTGGGGCATTTGGGAGTTTTGTGAAATTTTGGAGGGGCTTTATTGCTGGTGCAATAAACTAATCCCATTGACCAATCACTGCACCTGTGCAGATGCTGAAGTGGACAGACTAGGAGGATCAGGGGCTAAAGAACATTGTCTATAATTGCCTGTAAGAGGCCTTTTTCCTGGATTTCTGCTGGGGATTTGAGTGCTTTTGCATGCTAGACTTAAAGTATTAAAACATAAATATGAATGGATTTCTTTGAGAAATGAATATGGGCAGGCAGTTTAGGCACTATGTTATAATGGATTTTTAGAACTAATTGAATTGGTGCTGTCTGATTTAGTAGTTCGCCAGAAATAGTCTGAGGAGAAATGTCAGGAAGGAAGGTTTAGAATCAGAGACAAACAGGTGGCACGTGGAAATTGCTTGGCAGTTTTACTGAGAATGAGTTATACCAGGTTTGGGTTTTTTGTTTCTTTAAAAGTGGTTTAAGTCCTTTAGCAAATGTCCTCTAGGTACATACAGACAAATGTCCATAGGTACCTATGGTCCACAGGTGCCTATGTATCCATGTATGTACATACATACACACAGAATGATGGAAGAGTTTGGGTTGGAAAGAACCTTTCAAAGGTCATCTGGTCCAACCCCCCTGCACTGAGCAGGGACATCTTCGACTAGATCAGGTTGCTCAGAACCCTGTCCAACCCTCCCTTGAATGCTTCCAGGGAAGGGGGATCCCCACGCCTCTGGGCAACATGTGCCCGCATTTCACAACCCTCATGTTAAAAACTTTTTCCTTATATTGAATTTAAACTGACCCTCTTTCACATACATATATGTGGCCAGCTTCCCATACAACGGGAGGCTTTTCAACCTCGTCATGACACACTTTTTTCATCCCTTTTTAAGCACAGGCCAGGAGATACCCTGCAGTGGAAGAGCTGCATGTGTACCAATAGTATGCTGCCTCTTCTCTATTTCTATTGGGTACAAGTGCCTGATCTGCCTCGTCAAAAAAACCCAACTTTCAGAGACAGCCCACTGGCCTTCATTTTTGCCAGTGGGAGCAGGAGATCTGTTTATGGTTACTGCTATTACTGCATACATTAACTGACCCTCGGAGCCTGACCTGCTCGCCCTCCTGCTTAGTGAGTCAATAAGAAAATCCTTTGGCTCTGCATGACTTGCTTAGACCTCAGACCTTCCATGCAGAATAAGGTCTAGCCAGGGAAGCAAAAACAAGGTGCCACTCCAGCTGGTAAAACAAAGATATTTTTAAAGTGCAGTCAGGAGAAACAGGCACTCCTATCCCATGTATAATCAAGGATGAAAAGGCCACGAAAAATACCACTGCGCTTTGCAAATGAGAGGTCAATTGAAATGTCAAGATATCAAATGTTAATGGATTGCATTTCCAGTGATGGTTGGGACAGAAAACCATACCAAGTCAAGTCAAGTCAGATGCCCTTCAGAGGATAAGATGAATTTTATGGCAGGAAAAGGCAATAAACACCAGAAATCTTGCTGGTTAACAAACTTGTGGCTCATGGAAAACAAATATATTTTGAAAATATAAAAAGCAGCGGGATTTTAACACAAGCTATAACCTCAAAACATGTATCTGGAAGTCATTAAAACTACAGCAAATTTAAGCATATGCAGGTGTTTGGGGAAAATGCCATTACTTTCTATCGAAGATTTTAAAAGGTACTATAAAAGAAGGGAGTATAAAGGACATTCAAGTAAGGCAATGTTTTCTTCCCTGAAGCAAGAAGTCACTTCCAATATTTTCACAGTTCTATAGAATTTCAGGGATTACATGACTACACTCCTAAAAGCTTTCATTTTCCATTTAAAAATTTTAATTTCTTTCTTACAAAACCCTGGTAATTTCATAGTGTTGGATGACATCAGGTTTTAACCAAATCATTCTTTCACCTGCCCACATATTCCCAAGGAATCCATCTGGCCATTTTCTTAAAGGACTGTAATCTGAGACATTTGTTTAGAGTGACATTATATCCAGTCCTTAGTCAGAAGGTCATTGCCATGCAAAGAACTCATCTCTTTGTATGGAAAACCTGAAAAGAACACGTTTATCTTCCTAACATTGTCTCTGCCCAACTGAGCAGACATAGAGCCTTCCTTTCTACTTGCATAGAGACTTGCCTTGTGTCTATATTAGCTCACTGGTGGGCTAATCCACATTATTAGTGGATCTGGAGTAGGAAGACTTCTTGGTCTATACAACAGAGGCATGTAATATCAGGAATAAGAACAGTGACTAATCATTTGCTCCTTTCTGAAAGAATAACTACTTGAGTGGATTCCAGAGAAAATATGAGGGGAAGTGTTTAAAACAAACAAAAGACTGTTTTTCCCCACACTATGGTGCTCAGTGTCACACGACGTTGTGGGGACAGGAGGTTTCTGGTAAACTGATTTCAGGAAAGACTTTGCAAGGACAGTAAGTCCATTGGTGCCTCCCAAACACAGGATGTGTGTTTCTGGAAGTGCAAAACGCTGTGTGCAGGAAGGTGGGAGGATACTCCCCATGCAGGACGCCTCTGTAATTGCTGTTCTTCGCCCCCCACCTTCTGCTGCTGGCAGAGAGAAAGCACTGTGCTGGTTGACCTCCAGCCCACGCTGATGTAGAAGCTGCCAAGCCAAGTGCATTTGTACTTGAGAGTGAGGACTACCCTGGATATGAGGGGATCCTGCAGCTCAACCCACCTATACAGGACAAGTGATGTGATCCAAGCCAACATGAACATGATTCCTCCAGGCTTTGTGTTGATGTGGGCTTCCATTGTCCACACAAGTTTTGAAAAAATCTGCATTTCAGAACAAAGCTATTGTGGGGTTTTAATGATACCACTGTTTTTTCCCTCTTGCATCAAATAATAGGGTGTATAAAAGATTAATTCCTCTGGATGTGCCCTAATTCAAAAACATCTCTCATGTAACAGCTCTTTAGAAATCATAAACCTTCCACAGAATGAAATTGTTTAAGTCATGTTACTTCTTTCAGATGCAGGGATAGGAACAGCTTGATAAGGACCAGCAAATAAATAAGCATGTAGGACTTTACATCCAAGAAATCCCTTTTGTACCACAGATTCTCAGTGTAAACATGGATAAAACCAATGGGAGAAAGCAAGTGCTCCTTACATAACAAGGTCAGGAGAGCATAAATCAGTTAAATGTCATGGATTCAGCAGTTATGGGGCCCACCTTGGTGTCACACACAGACAGAAAAGGGTCTTACGTTTTTGGGAAAGTTAACTACACTATTTCCACCAAAAAAAAAAAAAAAAAAAAAAATCAGTTCTGCAGACACAGAGATTTCTTAGCTATTTTCTGTGTGCTTATTTATAGTAATATTATGTCAGATGATGCTACCATTACATAAAGATGAGTTCTGAGGATGCCTTGTGCCTTCCAGTACTACAAACACCACGGAATTGAGACCAAGCCTTCTGAAGGAGCCAAGTGCCACTGCACCTACTTGGGCCATCAGGAAGTTCACACAAGATAGTCTGAGCACCAACACACACTTGGACATTAAGAAACCAGCTGCTTGGTTGCTTTACTGAACTGCAAAAAGAAAACTTCCTTGTTTTCCCCCTTTCCTTGTATTTCTCCCTTGTTTAATGCTGGAGGGATTCAAGAGAACATAAAGGAACAGTAAACTTCCTGCCAAACATTACAGCAGCAACATTAATGAACTGAGCAATGAAAAGTAAATAGACCATTCCTACAGAAATCTTCATCATGCTCCTAAACTAATACGTTAAATGGTGGCAGTATTAGGCTCTGTCCAAGGACTTTATATAACCTACAGTCTTTAAAAGGGAGTAATTTCTGCTTCCAGTTTTGGAACACAAGAACATGTCAGCATAATGTAAAAACAAGGAAATTTTTTATGCTAATGACAACTGCGAACATTTTATATATATATATTTATATATGTAAAAAAAAATATATATATTATAGCAGATGTCAAATGCAGTTAGATTCAACTCTACTTATTAGTGCATGGCTTTTAGCCAAAAGCAATTCACATTTGCAGAAGTGTACTATCACATATGTCTTAATAACAAAAATGTGTTTTTAAAAATGTATGTGATAAGTCACATATGGTAGAAGGAATCTGTACAGCTTTCAGCCCTTATGACAATGGAAGCTACTAACTTTATTTTGCATAGCTGAAGAACATTAAAATTCAAGTGAAATTCTTCTTGACATTTGAGAGCTACAAAAGCAGCAAGTAAAAGCTGGCCAAGCCGGAGCTGTACTAAGTGTGGCTCTGACACTTATATAAATGCAATCCAGGGCTACTACTGCTATCTTGAAGACACTGTTCTTTCTTTTGCCCTGAGAGCTTTCGCATACAATCATAATTGTATACAGGTACCTTAAATAGTTACATGTCACTGAACAAAACTAGGCAGATTTTTCAGCTGTTTTGTTATGCAGAGTGTAATTAATATGTATAATGGATCCCCTAGGGTACTAATTGAAGCTGCCACTATGAACATAGTCAAAGAGAAGTTAAACAACCAGTTGGGGGAAACATGACAGGGTGAAATACACACATGTAGGTGGAAAGAGCGAGACCGTCCATCTGGCCTTCTTCCATCTCAAAATGTTACACTTACTCAAGTCCTGTAAAAAACTACTTAACCTAAATCACCCTTTCCCCCCATCTCCCAAATCTTTCTGGTGGATTAATTTGGCATCAGTGTCACATACATGCTGTTTAATAACTGCAGTGCTCAATGTTTCTGTTATAAGTGGGAAGACACAATTCAGTTGAGTCGTTCTTGAGAATTTGACTCAAAATACATTAAAAAGTGGATGAATGATAAATGATTATTTTGGAGCTGTTCCCCAGGAATTTCATCACCGTGCAAGTCCTGGATCCTGTGTAATGTGAGGTGAAAACATAGCTCATTTCACTCTCTATTAAACAACCACCAGCTAACAATGACTTTAATTCAGCTTGCTCTGAATTTGAACTAGCCCTATAGGCAAGAAAGGTCCCTTGTCTTATTACAAGTTTCACATGCTATCAGGTCCCTGCTGGATCCTATTTCTAATTTTTATCAGACTGAATGAAACATAAAGAGAGAGTGATTTATGGTCATCTGACATACGGCCTAATCACTCCAAGGAGTGTTCATACACATTTTGTGTTCACTTTATAAGGTGTAAATGACTATACATGATGGAAGCCAAGTGAGAAATAGAACTGTACTCTTCTGTTATGTCTTATGCTAGAACACACTGGTCAGGGAGTCCTGTCAGTGCATGTTCTTATAAACACAAACCCATTCCAGTCTAAAAGTCAGCATGATCAGAAAACTACTATAAAAATAAGAACATTTCCTCTGTCTGTAACAGGAATATACAGTTACTGGGACGTAGTTAAACTGCTATGATCACCTACTGAAGTCAAAATACGTGTTTTTATTGGTACATAAGAGCCCATTAGGACTGGAGTGTTCATTATTTAAACAGAATAACTGATGCTGTTAGCTTCAACTGAAAATGCTTTTCCTCAAAGAGCCAAGACATCTATATAGCAACTTTCTTAATTCAATGATATATGGCTGAGTGTTGCTGCTAGTGTCCTAAGATTTAAGAACTTATCATAAAATGCCCTTGAAATTGCTCCCTGGTAGCTTGCTCATCCTTCACAAAGCCCTGCTGCAAAGAGCAGAAACATGCATGTGTGAATGGTGTGAGAGGCGCACGCACAGAGGGAGAAAGAGCTCTTAATCAACAGGATGGCAAAGCCTTGATACATAGGTGCAAAATATTCCCATGTGTCTAGAAATTATTTGGCACATTCCTAGTTATTTCCCCCCTGTCAGACCTTCTCGAGAATTGCAATTAAAAATCATAATCTTTTTAGCATGTACAAACCTCCTCAAGGCTAGGAGCACTATGTATTGAGTATGATTGTGATTATTTGGCAGCTATTCATAGACAACACATTAATTTATGGAAACTGGATGAAACTTGAGGAGTGCAGTCATTAGGGACACACGAGAAATCGAAAGCTTTCCTCAATGATACTGACCTTTTTATAGCTCTATGATTAGAGGCAACATGAATTCTATTATCTCCTTCATCACCCTTCTTACTGTCTTTTTAGTCATAGTATACAACCATGTCGTTAAACTTGCATTTTCAAAGGGATATAAAAATAACTTACTTTACAGGAATGTTTCTCAATTTTGTCTTTTCGGCAGCCTGTAAACACAAGAGGGGTGGGGGAAAAAAATCATTAAGCAAGAGCCACACCAAAGCAAGCAAACATTAGCTCATGGGAGCTCTTCATCAGTGACATCCCAGAGCTGGGGCATGGGCTGTAAGACCATTCAGAGAGATAGTGCTGGGTCTGAAATTTGTGGTATCAGTGGGGTTTGTTTATTTTAATGGCCACGAGTGTTTAGGAACTGCTTATTCAGGGCTGTGACTTCATTTCCCACTCCGAGGTCTGGCCCCTTTGTCACAAGCTATCTGTCCCTATCTGGAGCAAGAACAACATGAAAAAATAGAGGGAAGAACAGACTCCATTTCCAAAACTGTTTTTATTCACCAGCAACAGAAAAGGGCAAGAGATGACCAAATGTTCAGATCAATTTCCTCTTGTGAAACCTTTGAGAAAACACACTCCAAATCATCTAAATGAGTAAATCTTTGGGCCTCTCGGCCTGCACCACCTCAGACATGGAGCCTGGTTCCAGTTTATTGCTGAACCCATTGATCTGTGTACAGTCCATTTATCATTCATGAAAAGAGCCAGTGATCTTCACAGTATATTAGAAGAAACAACTCAGATCATCTGTCAACGGCCCTCTTATTTCTGTTTCCCTCTCCACGGGGATTTCATCTCCTTCGATTCTTCTTGAATTAAAATGTTGCTAAGCAACACAGCTGGGGGCACCGATGGCAGAGCTGCGCCAGTCTATCACACTGGTTAAGCCGCTCGAGATGTTAGTGGAGACTTTTCCCTTTAATGCTTCTCTGGCATAATTATGTAATCTGAACCGACCTTGCATCCCACTCTAGCTTTGTTCAGAATAGGTAAATAATATTTTAAAGGAAAAGGGCTGGAAATATCACTGGCAGAAAAAGCTAGTGTTGCAACATTTCAGAGAATTCCTCCTGGTGTTTGCAGAACAAGGCTGTAATAGATTTAAATGTGGAAAGCAGTCAGATGGTTGGTGAGATTACAAGCACAGAGAGCGGTGAAAGGCAGAATTAAGACAACTGATCCATAAACCCATTATAGAAAGGAAAGTTTTAGTGCCTAATTACCTCCATAGGTATTTTTACAAAGCCTGCCAACATTTAAGAGAAGGGTTTTGGTGAGGAACTTTAACCTCTGCTATACTTAGGGATGGAAATAAAATGGTTCCTACACAGGAAGTGCTAATATTAGTGGTTCAGAAAAATGCTCATACAAGCCCTTGACAAATTAAATCCTTTATGAAAGCTGATGAACTTTTGAAACCTCTGAGATCTGCACAACTGGGTTTCAAATCTTGCCAGAATGAATTTTCCCTTGGGCTCTATGATGGGGCTAGTTTTCAAAATACCTGCTGTTTTGGCACTTTTGCCTCCCATCATAGCAATATCTGTGTTTAAATCCATGGAAATCCCTAATAAAGAATTTAAAATTTGGGAGAAAGAATGAGAGCTTGTGAGAGCTTGCATGAGGGAACAGCAATCCTCAGGGCTGGCTCCCAGTGTGCAAAGAAAAATGTGCTTGTTTCATTTGGATTATATTTTCCATCTAAAGAATAAATCAACAAATGCATGATAGGAATCAATTATATTAATTGTACAGTAGGGGTGCTAGATAAAACACTTAAAACTCAGGAAATGCTTAATTTCAGATTGCACAAGTAATTGTGACAAACCCAAGCCTAATTATGCCTTCTCAAACAAGCCTATGATGAAATGGGGTCCCTGCCTCAACTGTGAGCTAATGTGATTATGTCTCTTTCCAATAGTTCTCTCCCAAATCTCCCTTTTTCAGTGGCCATATGCAAATGCAGAGTCAGAAGCATGCTATTAAGAAACTTTCTAAGTAATAAACCACACGTAACAACACAAAATGCTTCATTTAAAATGAACTGAAACACCATCAAAAATGACATTTCAGTTTCCCAAGCTTCCCACTAAATGCCAAGTTTCAGTCCCATCCTGCAGGAAAATAAAATTATTTTTAAAGCTCATAAACATTCTTCCACAATGTCAGATTTTTTTTTTGACTCTAGAGTGCTATTTTCCTTAACTCTTCTATATACCAAATAGCTGGGCTGTAACAATTCTGAGTTCAAGCACGTGAAGCCTGCAACTAAATCAAGGTTTTTTTCCTGAATTATTTAAAAATCACTACACAAAAACAGATATCAAATTACAGATATAGAAGAGGAAACAGCAGAGTGGAGAGTGTCTAGGATCACAAATAAATAATGATAATGCAGCTGATTTAATACAAAGCACAGCAGAACATATTCTGGAGAGCACGTGCGTGATGGTGTGAGCTAAACTGTTTACATGAAAGATTAAAGAAGATGAAGATATTTCAGAGAGTGAGAACTGGCAATGTCAAAGTCACAGAATATTAAAGAGCAGGGTCTCTAAACTGCATGTTTGATTTTTGACCACTTAGCTACGTCAATTGCAACTGTTTACCCTGAAAGAAATGTAGCAGCTTCAGGAAGAAAGAATTATAGATATATTTTGTTTTCTTGGACCATGAACATTCTAGTACATATCTTTTCCTAGAATTTTACATGGAGAATTTCCATATTTTTTTTTTGTTTTTCCTTTGTTACCAGAAAAAGGCACTCTCCTAATTCTTAAGGAAATGCACATGCTGGAAGAACAGTGTCCTTCACACATGTGCCTGCTTATACAAAACTGAAAAAAACCATTTCTAGTGCTCAGGTTAATCTACATACCAGCCCAGTTTAAAGTTGGATCATTAGACAACTGGTCATTTCCTATTACAAAGGATTCACTTTGAATGGGATCACAGGGATGTTAAACACAGCACACAATATGTCAGGGCTTCTGTCTGAGAAAGAAATGCAGGATCTGTCCTTCTGCTTTTATTTGTCTTGTAGGTATTGCTCATTCATTTTTCAAAGCGTATTTGTTGCGATATCATGAGCATGCCCAGTGGCAGAAGATAAAGGAAGGCAAAATCAAAGTGACATTGAGTAACTCTACACATTAAGCTTTGATGCAGAAACATATTGTTTGAAAATATTTGGTGTGCAGCAGGTCTGTCAATTAGAGCTAATTATTTTTCTCTGATCAGGAAGAATGCAATCTTGTTTTAGGCAGGTTTCTTTGAAATGTACGTCTTTTATAAACCTTCATTATAGGAAAATACTTCTTCCAAATTACTTCTTTTCTCGCCTGCTTAGCTATTGACTCAAATTGTCTGTGTTGAGTAGTTCTCTCTGCTTTGATAATTAACTTTTGATCATTACTGAATTTAGCAGCTCTAGTCAGATGTGTTCATAGCTATCCTCCTCAACTATTTCAGTGTTCATCGCCTTTAATCTTTGAACAAAATGATCTCATTGAGCCTCCATCAGCCTTGCTACTCAGTTAATAATTCCTGTTTCTCATCTTCATGACTGAGTTTGATTTGTTTTAGACTTGATGCAAGCTTTTGATTATTAATTTAAGATATTTCAAAGACAAACATGTTTTAAGAGTTATTTTTTGAATCTTATATTCCTAGGCCTTTACAATGTCCTGGGTTGCAGTGTATTCTATTACCATCCTCATGAGCTGTGGAAATCAGGTGGGGCAGTGTTTCCTTGCCTCCTCCCCCCAGACTATCTTGCTGTTCATGGCCCATCATTGTCCTGCCCATGACTCAGAGATAACTCCCTCCGGACTATCTTCTGTTAACGAGCCTAATCAACACTTGGCCTCATCACTCATTACCCCATTGTGAGATGCTCCACCCAGAGGGAGGAACCAAGCATCCCATCCTGGATATAATCTGCGATTCCGAACACCAGAGACACTCTTTCCACTGGATTTCCAGAGGACAGGAGCTACACAGCCACCACTGGACCTTCTGAGGAAGAGCAGACCTTTTTTACAGGATCACTGCTTCAACAGAACCACATCCACCACTTCAGGACTGCAGCCACCATTCTACCAGACTGCTACCGCCACCCTGACTAACAGGGTGTCAGGCTGTATCCTGACTCTGTCAGTTTGAACCAGTGTTTTCTTTTTTTTTCCTTTTCTTTTATTTCCCTATTAAATTGTTATTCTGACTTGGTGCCTCCCACTGGTTTGTTTTCAAACTAGTACAACAAGTAAGAAACTGGTTTTGACTTCACAATGATTCCTAAACTTCATGTATTAAAAGTATTACCTAGAAACAGAACAGGTGGGAGGTCCCTGAACCACCATGTATGTGCCCTGAGTGACAGATGCTGCTGCCAAAGATTGAAATGAAATTGGACTGGTATAATGTAATATTCAATGGGTGTTAGGAGAATTACATCATGGGACCTTTGCTAATTTTGAGCTTGAAAACATGCATTAAAATAATTTAGGATGATTAGAAAATGAAAGCCAGAGTGAACCAGACAATCATTCCACTTTAATTTGTAATTTTCTTCTGACTTTTTTTAAACAATTATGGCCTCTCCATAATTGTGCTTTTGCTCCCTAAGACCTTATTTCAACAGCTGACTCCAGTGTTGAATAAGAAAGAAGAAGATGAGGAATATGTGAAAAACAGTGAGACACAGAGGCTCATCCCTCAGAGAATTTTTGCCCAGAGATGTTTTACCCTGATTCTTGTAGCTATGAATGACTCTTACCTCTACACCTGATTTTGCTGCTAGTTGTTTTACCATTATCTGAAGAGGCACTTGCACCATGCTGTACTACACACTCTGTAGTGTGGATTTACCCATAAACTTACTGTGTTAGAAGGTATTTAATTATTACACAGAAGATTAAACATGGGAATAAGGACAAACTGCTTCTAGATTGTGCACAAGGACTGCAAAATGTGAAAATGATGCTTTTCTTCATCACTATCAATTACGTGACTGGCTTTTGGATTGAATGAACCAGAAAAAGTACTCCAGTCAGTACAACTTTCCTACATCACAAAGGAGAGGAGAATGAACTGACAAGAGCATAGCTCAAAAAATAACCAAGTAAAATAGTTGGCATCTGCAAAAGGCAAATTGTATTTCTGGTGAAGTGTTACAGGGGAAGTGTCTGCTATCCAAAGAAAAGATATATCTTCCATTGCATAACTGAAAATCCAGGATTTTCGTCGAGAAGTATTTGACTTTAAGAAAGTGAAATTAGATACAAAACTTCTCCCAAGAATGCCCCCTCACCCTCTTGACTCAGAAGTACTGGTGAGCCAGCTAAGAAGGCAATTGCTGAGCCTCAAAGCATCTCTTAGGGTGAGACAGATGACACTTCATGCCATCATATGTCTTGGCAGAAGAAGGCAGACCTTCATGCTCAAACTTTTCCCCTTTTTCCAGGAGCTGCTGCAACTCTAACTGAGGTTTATCTCTCAGTTTCTAACCAGCTTTGTCTGCTTGGGTGAACAGCCAAGTGGCTCTACACAAAAACGTTTACAACTCACCACACTCTTCTGTGCTGTAGGTATAGAAGAGACTCCTCAGAGACTCAATTCAACAGTACCGTAAAAACAAAGACACTTTCCACATTAGTTAAGTTATATATATATATAGCATTTATATCTCCTCCTAGATTATAATTTGCTTTGGAAGTTATGCCATGCTCTTATTTATACAGAATGCCTTCTCTATGATCCTCAGTAGTCAACTGAGAACCACGACTTATCGACTGTGCTGTGCTCTGATTTCTCCAGTTATATAGTTGGTGTTAAATACAACTTCCCGTGGAGGAGAACATGGTGTGCAGCAAACAAACCATCCAGGACTGTGCTGGGAATCTGAAAGCCAAACCCCAAGGCCTGAAGTATCAGTATGTGTATGTGTAAATATGTGTGTTGTGTTCCTTATTTTTTTTTTCTTTTTTACTTCACTGGTTACATTCTCCTCTACCTGTCCCCTAACGTCAGCAGAGGAGATTGTATTTCTTTCTTGCTAATTGCCTTTGACATGAAGTTGGCAACCTTGTATTTGAGATTCTGTGTGTGATGTTCCCAGTCAGTCTCACCTCGAGGACAAAAAGCCAGTGTTACTGTATCTAGGACCAAAAACAATGGAGAAGATACTGTCACAGTTTTAAAAATTAGTATTTTTCCTTCAGGATTCAAATGTGTGGAATGGATTAGCCAAAAACCATTTTTTGAAATATCAAGTCACCAAGCATGTGGTTATCTGCAAATCAGAATGGTTCATTGAGCCCTCGCTGTGTATGAACCACAGAGAGCTCCCATCATTGCTGTGAGCGATGCAGTAACCTTCACGGCTTCACAGAGGGATGCTCAGGAGTACTTGAAATACCACAAATTTCATTTCAATTGTTGCAGTGGAGGTTGGGTGAAACAAAACAAGTGTTTAAGTGACCAAATCTAAACCAGTCTGCCTTTGGTTTAGGAGTCACGCTCATCCTTGATGAAAGTGAACTGCTTTTAACTGAGATACAACACAGATGTATTTGGGCTTCTACTAGCAATTTTTTCCAAATCCCTGTTTTCCATCAGGCTAACAGTCGAAATCAAACTGAGAAAGTGTGCAATTAAAAAATGTGGCCACTTCCAATTCTTGAAGAACTATTCTATAATTTATATTTTTTTTAAAAGAGCTACACACACTGAGCACACACTGCACTCTGAGGAGTGCCTGGCTCTTGTGTAGACATATCTGAGCTGGCTTTAAATTAGCTGGTGTGGTTTCTGTGAACATTGTTGCTTTTGCCACACAGGTTTCAGTTTACTCAGTGTCTTTGGTGAACTTTACAATACAAACTGTTACAGCTATCTGTCAGTGAGCAGCCGTACTACAAAAATAACTCACATAACATGTTTGCTTATTTTAGGACTTCAGTTCTAATGTACCTAGACAAAAGAGGCTTGAAACAGTGTCTTCCTTTCCCATAAAAAATGCTCTTGATGGGAAGTCGCTACCTGTACTAATTTTGAGTCCTCAATCCAACAAAGGAGAAATTTTAACATGACATTACAAATTCTACTTATTCTGCTTTTGCAGCCCTATGAACCATTGTAACCTACCCCAGGTGACTCTGACTTCTCAGGGGAGTTGGACTCGGCCTCCTGAGATCTCTTCCAACCCTAACTATTCTGTGATCCTGAAATTCTGTGATTGTCAAGTTAATTTAAAAATGCTAACCAGTGTCTCACGAAACTCAGTAGATTTAAGTGTTCTGACAGCGCCAGTTGACTACAGGAGAGAACAGAACTCTATCTAGAGCTAGGCCTGATTTTTCATAAGAATTGTTTTATTTGGAGAACAACTATACATCCCTGGTGACAGAAGTTCAGAAAACTGTACTGAATGGTCCATTTTTAAGAAAAAAATTCCACACTGAAATTCTGGTTTGGAACATCCTTTCCTACCAAATAATTAGTTTCAAAATGATTACAAATGACCAAGGCTTAGTGGACGATAGTCCTATTGTGAAAATATAAAGGATCTACCTGTAACTAAAACTCAGTATTTACCATTGTCTTATTTACTGATGATTTTTCTAAAATGTGTGTTTGGTTCAACCCTCCAGAAGGGTAATAAATAATAAAAAAATCCATTCCTTGTTGGGTATACTCTATAGCTTCATCATGTTAATCACATGATTCAAAAATTGAGGAGGCAGAAGAAACATAGAAAAGGTCAAGAATCATTTATAAGAGAAATAAAAAGTCTTCCCTAAACTTCCTCCAAGGAATAAGCAGCAAAAGGCTTGTTTCAAAGAATATCCTGTGACCTTACTGTCCAGCTACAGACAGTCACCACGATCTGTGTATTCTTCAGTTTCCCAGTTCTAGCAGGAGAACCATCTTTTGTATCCCTGAAACTCATCTCAAGAGTGCTGATATTTTGTGGTCTATTGTTAAGGTCTCTCTCTGTACAAGCTGTAGTTTTAGAGTACAGTGCCTGATTGTTACTTTTGCAATGTTCACTTGCTCTGCCACAATGGACAGGCGGACACCTCAAGACACAGCCCCTTGTACTCCTGCTCATTTGCACTTCATGCCCTTAGGTTTTCCTTTGTGATAAAGGCCTTTATCTCATTCCTTTGGGAATCCAACCCACCCTTAGTCTTCTCCCTACTTTAAATAAATGAATAGTTCCCTAGACTTGAGAAGCAAAAGGGCAGAGTCACAGAGTACCAGCAGTGGCAGTAAATTGATGTTTCTGCTGTTCATGCTACCCATTTATTTCCTGTGTAGGACTAAAGACTTTGAGGATTTTAATTTATACTGAACATTACATCTATACTGAATGTTAAAGGTATTACAAACAGGCAGCAGACACAACAGAGGTAAAAACACACAAAATAACTCTTTGCTGACCTTGGTCTGGTTTAGTACATTGCTCAGATGACTTAGTTAATTACTAAATTGCACAGTTCCAAAAATTATACTTAATTGTATTGCCATGAAATTGGTAATTTTGCAAAGCAGGCACACTCTCCATGAGAACACCCTGCTCAAATAAATTGCACTGTCACACTGTGGTCCTGACCTGTCCCTGTGTGCAGGCAGATCTGTTCTGGGAAGATTCATCCTGCCAGCACAGAACAGAGCACCTACAACCCCAGCAAACCTTGCAGTGGCAGATGAATTCATCCTAAGAAAAATTAAGGTGTTTAGTTTTCATTACTGTTCTCTTTCTGGAATACCTCCAGGGGAGATCAAATTTCACTTCTCTCCTTATTCTGGCTGACAGAGGCTAATTACTGGATTTATCATGCCCTTTTCAGCACCCACTTTACACTTTTTCTGGCCACCTATGAGTCTCTCCTTCAGCCTTTTGCAACCCTGCCTGTCTCAAACCCAGAACTAGCACTATCCTCTATTGGTGTAAAAAACTCACAGGAATTCAGATTTTGAAGTTCATAGATGGTTACTTAGGCTTTTACAGAAGAGCAACTGCAGATGGCCAGTGTAAGAAAACCAGACACTTTCTTCACCAAAATGCTTCATGAGACATTCATGATAAAAATCACACTCTCCTTCTGAGGAGAAAAGGGAGATAAATGTGTCCTATGTGGTCAGATTAGTGAGTGTTGAGCACTGAGATGGCCTGCAGGTATCACAGACTTCAGATTTATTTTACAGGATAGTCTGGCTAAGTCTGGCTTTTCTCTTAGCAACAACAATGCTGGGGTTGATCAATTCTCTCACCTGCTGCTGCCTCTGCTTTGTTGCCAAAACACTACAGGGCTTTTGCATAAGTAGCATACATAGCAAGAGGCTCTGGGGAAATATATTTTCCTCTGTGCTTATAATAAAGACTCCTTTACAAAAAATTGTGCGTACAACCATGCACACACACACAGAGTACATGGCCTGTCCTGTGGACTGAAAGCCTCATCTCCCTCCTCTCTCCCAACCCAAAAAGGTTGGCAGATCTCCAGCATCAGGTTCTTATGGCTACACTGAGGAACAACCTCTATTTAACTAGTGACAAAGGCATCAGGGGTTCTAAAGCTTCTCCCTCACTTGAATGATGTCTTACAGAGCTTGGCAGCTTCAGGCTGGTGGCAGGAGAAGTGAATGCAGGAGCAGCCCCTCTTAAAGAGAGTTCTGGGGGATTATGGAGTGCTTGCTTACTTGTGGGGAAGAGAAGAGAGGGCTTCTTGAGGATGTATCATGTAAAACTTCTTTTCAACTACGGCATTTCATTCCCACTTTGTTAGGGCTGCCTAACAGGCATGTCAGCATTTCTTTTCCTCTGTTGTTTTCTCTACTGCAGTGGAGGGTGTTTGACACTGAGCTGCCAGTGTCAACCCTTGGAAACACTTGGAAAAGGTGAAGCAGTGGGAGGGATGGAGTTCCTCCAGCTCCTGTGCTGGTCTGGGCAGCTGCTGCCCCAGAGCCCAGGTAAGATCACAGCTGCAACCTGCAGGGGCAAAGTCCTTCTTTGATCTGTAGTCCTCTGCACTCTACAGCAACCATTTTTGCTGAGGGTTGTGTTAATCCCCTTCCTCACTGATGGATGACCTCCACAACAACAACATGTGTGAAAAAAAATTACATGTGATTCTGTGAATTTGAACAAGTTAAAAGCTTTTGATAACACAGTGTATTTTAGTTGTGTGCTATGCTCTTTGCAGAAAGCTCAGCCCAGATCTCAGGGTGGCTACTGAAAGCTTCTGCTGATAATAAACAAATGATATGAACCTATGTCATTGCCATGTGAATTAGAACCTTAGATATGTCAGTCATCAAATCTCTTAGAAGCAAAGCTTTGCCTAACAGAAACTGGAGTAATAATTTACACAGTTGATGATATATTGTTGTTTCAACCAGGGTTGTGCACAATAAAATAATTCAAATAACAATTAAAATGGACTGAGGTAGCAAGAAGGGACATATATCCATGACAGATTTTTCATGGTTAGAGGCTGACAAGGTTGGAGAATGACTGTATTATCCTAATAGCTTCTGTTTTCATTAATAGCTTAATGGAAACATTTCCCTACAATTATAAAGCATGACTGCAGATCTTAAACACTGCAATGTGTGTTCTTTATCAAACACATGCTGCTGTGGCTACAACTGATGCTGCACCACTCTGGGATTTCAGTGGAACCCAATGACAGATAAACTGTTTACATTAGAAGACTCTATCAAAGTTATTTTGCACCTAGTTTCATCCTAATCCATCTGATTTTTCTATAGCTTTGACAAGATGACCTCTCTCACTGTGTGTGCAGTATTGATGTCATTACTGAAGAGCTGTTCTTCAGCCTTTCTGCTGATAACAAAGTAAATGGAAATGTAGAGAAACCTTGGGGAGGTAAACAGCTTGTTCAGGATCTAGCTAAAAAATGGGAAAAATACAACAGGAAAGGATATCTATTGTTACAAGGAAAGTGATCACTGTTGCACTTTAAAAAGTGATTACATGATACGATGAAGGCATATTATGCCTTAGAACATCATAAACTTAAAAAAAATTAACTTGAATAAAGGCAATGAAAGCTCAGCATGTAGTATAAGAATTCAAGGCTCAGCCTATGGCTGATTACCTTTTTAGACTCAGCTAAAAAGTCAAACATTTTGAATTCCATTACCTTATACTGACCTATCAAAAAAGAATTATGTTTATGTAAAATACAAACAATAGAGTGGGGCCATGGATTACATGCATGTCTTGTGTTTCTAGAGTTTTCAGAGAAGTGGCAATCACTAAGGGGAGAAGAAAAAAAAATCAAATAGAAAAGAAAAACATCTTAGTGATTTGTTCTGCCAAAACCACTATATACATGAAATACTGAAAATGGAGCAGGTCTGTAACGAGTATCAAAGTTTCTTTGGTTCAAAAACACACAGAACACTACCAATGTGCTTTAAATTAAGTACACATTTAAAAGGTTAACGGGACTATTCCTTAGGCAGAAGAACAAAGAGGAGCTGGTTAAAGAAAATTGGGTACACTACAGCTACTTAAAGTACTGTATCCAGGCACAACTCATTTGGATGCCTTTGAGCTCAAAGCTAATTTGAATTATACAGAGGTGTTTCAGAGAACAAAAATACCAACCTGTGTTTTATCTCAGCTCTTTCAGCTGAACTGAGCTACTAATTAAAAATCTTCACTACTCTTCCTAATTTCTGATGTACTTTTTTAACAGAGTAATAAAGCCATCTAAAAAGCTGTGTCCTTCCTCAGAGAAGAGTGTTAACATTAGCATCTCTGAAATACCTTGTCATCTCCTGGTTTTACTAATAGCATGTCTGTCATCTGCCTTGATTGTACCTCTGGTAGCCAGTCTGAACATCCTGTGCCATACTGAATGCAATACTGATGCATGTGCCAATGTTGCTCTCAGTGGCAACACCAAAAGAGTTCACAATCCAGGCAATGCTTACATGTAACAGTACCTCTCAAATAATACATTAAACAGATGTGTACCTGATATTATAAATATGTGACATAAAAATCTATTGGGTTGGTCAGCGTGCATATTAAAAACCATTCAAGTAGGTCAAATTGTGGATAACTTAAAACTTTAAAGACAGCAATTTTAATAAAACTGTCAATACAATTTTCTTTGTAAAAACATTTGACACTGATTATGCTGCTTATATTGAAAGAGAAACACAAGGTCTATATCTTCAGATCTTTTATTGAACTGTGAGCGCAGCATCAATAACTGCTTCTCAGCTGTAAATGAAAATTGATTCCAGATCTAACCCACCATTTTCTGTGTGTCTTTAATCCCAAATCACCCACAAATGACATAAGAATCAGCATTTTTATCTATGGGACAAAGCATGTGTCACATGGGCAGCTCCACAGTGTCTGCACTGGAGGCACTGTGGTTGTGTTTACACGTGTAAGATGCAGGAGGTAAATGCAGCCTCTCCTTGCGAGGGCCAAAAGGTGGGACCAGGAGTTTGCAGCTGGGGTGGAGTCATTGTACCTTGCCTCATGCTCTACTGCAATGACCAACATGGTCCAAAGCTTTACAGATCTGAAATCTGAAGGGACCTACAGTGAATATCTCACTGGACCTCCTGCAGGTCACAGCCCAAAAAAATTCACTCAACAATTTCTGCACCAAGCCCACAGCTGCCAGAAGGCTAAATGGAAAAGAAACCCACAAAATTTCTATGCAATTTGCAGCAGTTTGGAACAAGTAGGTTGAATTTGCAGTCAGCTCTCACTTGCTGAAGCCTCTTAAGCCCTCTGGGGTGAAATTAAAGTGTACAGCCTCCTTCATCTTTTCTTGGTGATGTGTTGCTAGGCCATCAGCATGTGTGCCTTAACCAAAATAGACATTTCACTTCCATTAAGGAGGATTCTCCAAATCATATTTATAACTTTCAGGAGCAATTTCCACTTATTCAAAATTCTGTTTGAAAAGGCAATGCCAAAACTGGGCAGCACACTGTAACAGCCTTGCTGATGCTATCTGTAGAATAAATACCTTCCATTGACTTCAACCTGGTAGTTCCTATCCTATCCAGAAATGAAGGTCAACTTCTCAGTTACATGACTGACTGGAGCTATTGTGTGTTGTGCTCCTCCTCAGCAGTGGGGAGAAAAGGAAGGAGATCTGTAACACCTGAAACAGTACAAGGCCACAGACCCCTGAGTAAATGCAATCCAGTTCATAAATAAGGCTGCTTGGTCATAGGAGTGAGGGAGGAAAACAGAAGAGCTTTGTTTCTTGCAGCAAGTTTCTAACAATCTTCCACCATGACAAATGCACTACTGGTAGTCTCAGAAGATGGGCTGATAGATCAAACTCTCTCCACGTACTATAGACTTTCACTAAAAGTTGATATCCAAGTGCATTTATGGATCAGTGTCACTACTGTCCTGCCATGTAAAAACTGAAGGGTTCCTAGCAATTCCCAAAGGACAAATCCTAGGGCTCCCTATCATACCACTGATCTCAACAAATTTCCATTTCCTTGAAATTAGAGTAGAAATAAAGAAAAAACCCTTGGTTTTTACATTCTGTGTTGGGGTTTTTTGAATACAAATGAGTAAATGCCAGCTCATGCTTCACACTGGCTGCAGGCTTATAGAAGAAAAAATCATAAACACTGTAAAGACAATGATTCCATTTCCTTATAGAAATGCTGCATAAACTGCTAGAATGGTTTTGAGCTGAGAGTTTTAATCTTTTCCTGCCAGAATGAGCACATGTGTACACCTGAATAACAATCATCATTTGACTGCAAAATATTTAGGTTAAAAAAGCCCTTGAAGTTACTTTGTTGATGTTTATGTGTCTGACCAGTGGGCCAGATCAACCTTTCTTCCAATTTCCAATCCCCTCTCCTCAAAGAGATGTGGCAGAGGCTGCTGAAGTGTAATGAGTGAGAGATGCAGCAGAATCATGCTGCTCAGCATTGCAAGGCCTTAGCCTGCCAAAAATATAAAGGCAGACACTTACAGTCATTCATTCAGGTAACCTAAAAAGCTGTGAGCTGTATAATTTTGTCTATACCCTATTTGTAACACAAATAGAAGAGATGCAACCATACATATATGGGGTACACAGGAAAGCTGAAGGTTCCCTTGAAGTGCAGGGCATTTAAGAAATGTTCTCAGTGTGCCCCTGTGTCCAGTTACTTTACTTGGAATCCCTAAGGATACAGGTCAGTTTATAGATGACACCAAGTTGGGTGGTCAGTGGTGGGCTTGGTAGTGCTCAGTTTGAGTTGGACTTGATGATCTTAAGAGATATTTTCTAACTGAAATGATTGTATGAAAAAAGCCCAGAAATTTTCTAAGTAGTACAAAATTTTAAGAAACTACATGAATGGTCCCTATGGTGCTCTCTTGTTTGTCTGCAGCCTATGCTGTGAATGGTATCACTGAGAAGACATGTGGAACTTTGGTGCAGTCTGAGGCTTCCTGCAGCTCGGGCACATCCCCACCACAGAAGGGCCCAGGCTGCACCCCTGTCCTGGGAGCAGTGTGACACTGCTCACACACATGAGGCATATCCCACACTGACAGCAGTGACATTCCAGAGCTGTCAGTACCCTCTGTGCACTGTATTCTTTCCTGCTCAGGATTAACATCAGAGATGACATCTGCTCAAGTCAGTGAGGGCTTTTCATTTGATGTCAGCAAACACTGGTCCAGGCATTTGCTTCTTCATTCACCAGTGATAAGGGATTTCATCCTAGCAGTATAAACTGTGTAAACTCAGAATTCTGCAAATTCTACTTAAGTCACTAGGAAACTGTTACTGTGGGAAAACAACAGTAACTGCTACCTGACAATGTATTTCCATTCCTGTATTTTAGGCATCTCAGGATCACAGTGTCATTTTACAGGACCATTTGGGCCATCACCATATTTGCACAACACTGCATTGCACAAGCACAGGATTTCGACCCTTTGGCGTCAGAAGACAGCGCTAAAAAATACTGACTTGTATGACTAAGGGGTCAACTTTCACCAGAAGGTAAATCTTTCCTGGCATGATCCTAAAGGATGGATTAGGCAGGCTGAAGGAGAACATTTAGGTGGTTTAAAAATAAATAAGAAAGAACTATTGGCCTATAATTAACATTTCCCAGACTGAGCAGATGATCTTATGCTGAATTATAGCATCACCTTCCTCTCTATTGCAGACGTTTAAACATTTGAGCCTGCCGCATATATGAAGGAAAATGAAGGATGAATTTAACACAAAGTTTCATTTTTTTCCCTGATAAGAATGTTGGGAATATGAATTTCACCAGCTTTCTTTCCCAGCATTATCCATACATATTTATAAATGGGAAGGATAGAGAATGACATGAGCCAGTTTTCTGAAAATGATTCTTCATTAACATCCCAAGTACGTGGAGAAACTTTCAGTATTGATTTAGAGCTACATGCTGAGGGCTTTCCCTTTCACAAACGGGAATCACTGGATTACTGTGGACTCCCAGCCCTTCACTCTCTGACTGGAACAAAATATTACCAACAAAATTTTCTTGTGTGGGATTGTATAAATGGATTAAAAACTGGAAACCAACTCTGTAGTTGTGTTGGTGCTCTGATGTGGTCATTTTACACACACTTCCAAAAAGCTCATCAAGTCAGAAAATGGGTGCAAAGCAAGGGGAGGCTGTTCCACAGTTAGCTTGGTAGAATGGAGGACAGAGATTCAGACCACATTAGCTGTTCCTGAGTGATGCTCTGTGTGGTCTCTAATTCAAAGGTTAGTAAGTCATATTTTGGTTTAGTTTAATCCACTTCACAAAGTTAACCAACAAAACTGAAATGCATTCCTGTTTGAGAGTAAGTTTCCTCCAATGAGAAGGAAGCAAACAAGGTTTAAGCCAATGGATTCTGCAGCACACCAAAATGCTTTTCATGCAAATATAGTAAGTCAACACACAAACAGATCCAACCTATGAAAAACTTTGTCAGATGAAATGGTCTGTGCACTTATATCAGATGTATTTACCTGTTCATTGTCATCTTCATCACTGCTAAGTTTTAGATCATCCTCAAGCATTCTGAAAAAAAAAGAGAAACAATACAGAATGACATTTAATGAATTATCTTCATGTACAATGGGCCAAATCTACACCTCAGCAAAGTCAAAGGTAAAACTCTCTTTCAATTCAAAACAGCAAAATCAGACCTGAGGTAAGTAAACTGATGAATACTCCATATATGTATGTATTAGTGCTTCTTTGTGATGCTAGGGAAGAACAAATGACTTTCAGACTCATTCATCATGAAGTTTGGCAGCCAGCTGCTCTTTCATGTCCTCTTTTATTGTCTCACAGGGATTAGTCCATATACACCTACATGTATTTCTAAATCAGAAGAGAAATTCAGCTTCAAGACTGCTAAAAACTGAGAAAAAGTCATCCATGTTTCATTCTCAATCTGGGGCACCACCAATTTCCTTTCTGGTACCAATCCCTACCTTATCAAACTGAGAATGCAAAGTGGAAAACAGCAAGAAGAGGAGGTGCTTGTTTGAGGTTTGATGGGACCTCGCAGTTGTTAGTATCCAAAGGCAGAGCAAACCTTTTCCAATCTGGGAACTTGCCAGTTCATACCCCCATTTTTATGTATTTATTTTTTAATACAGGGAAATCCCACAGTTCTGTGAGATTTTCTGTGCCCTGCACTTGGTTAAAGGGGAAGGACACTCCTAAAAGATGTGGCTGGCCCTATACCTCCTTCCCTTCTTTTGGCAGAAGAGAGTTGAATTGCACATTACTATATTAACACCCATATGACTTCTTCTTCTTTTAATCCAAGACTTGGATATGGGAAAATTCATGGGGCAAGAAACCATGTTATTTGCTGCTGCAGAGACAGAAAAGGTCTCTTCTTTGGGGGTCTGTCTAATTAAAAAGATGAGCAGTCACCGAATACACTCCCATATAGTCACGCTTTTATCTGAGCTGATAATCATCTGGGCACACTTCTACCTCACACCCATCTTTTCACCTTGACAAGCTGTCTTATCCCAGGATGACGTATGAATGAATCAGCACATCTCCCTCCCATCTGCTGTGACAGCCACTAAAATTGCAGATCTTCCTTTCTGCCAGCCCCAGCTCCTTTACCCACGGCAGGAGGCATGCAAATTGCAATTATTGTTTCCTTTCTGCCTTGATAGAGACTGAAGTCTATGATTTTTTATTGTTAGCCTTTAAATAACTCTAGCAATCAATGGATGTTCTGTTTGGAAGGTTTTTTTTTTTTTTTTTTTTGTTTGAAGACTACCAGTAAATCATGGAAGCCTCCTGATACATGGAATTTTAGGGAGGGGACAATAATCCTAAATGTGCAAATATCAGAACATTCGAAGCCCTAATGGTGGCCTCAAAAAGAGAAAGTGAAGGAGATCTTTAAACTGGTTTGTGAGTCATCTGTCTTTCAGTGACCTCTGTCATCAGGCAACCCAGTGGTTACAAAGTATCTGGACACATAACTACCAGTCATTAGCATCCTGATAAATGGTGATGCCTCCCTGTAATACGTGAACCCATAAAAGTACGTCTGCAGCATGGATAAAAAAAAAAAATTCTTCTAAAAGTTAGGATTTGCGGTGGGTTGACCTTGGCTGGATGCCAGGTGCCCACTAAAGCTGCTCTATCTCTGCTCTCTTCATCTGGACAGGAGAGAGAAAATGTAACAGAAGGCTCGTGGGTCGAGAAAAGGACAGGGAGAGATCACTCAGCAATTACTGTCGTGGGCAAAACAGACTCGATTTGGGGAAATTAATTGGAAGTATTGCCAATGAAATCAGAGTAGGGCAATTAGAAATAAAACCAAATGATAAAACATCTTCCCCCCACCCTTCCCTTCTTCCTGGGCTGGACTTCACTTGCAGTTTTCTCTGCCTCCCCCTCACAGCGGTGCAGGGGGATGGGGAATGGGGGTTATGGTCAGTTCATTATATGCTGTCTCTGCAGGTTCCTCCTCCTCAGGGAGAGGACTCCTCCCATGCTTCCCCTCTTCTTCCAGCATGGGGTGCCTCCTGCAGGAGCCGGCCCCTCACAAACTTCTCCAACTCGAGCCCTTCCCACAGGCTGAACTTCTTGAGGAACTGTCCCAGAGTGGGTCCTTTCTGTGGGCACATCCTCCAGGCACAGGCTGCTCAAGCGTGGGTCCCCCAGGGGGTCACAAGTGCTGGCAGCAAACCTGCTCCAGCGTGGGCTCCTCTCTCTACAGGGACAAGGTCCTGCCAGTGCAGGCTTCCCATGGGGTCCCAGCCTCCTTCGGGCATCCCCCTGCTCTGGCCTGGGCTCCTCTCTGGGCTGCAGCTGCATCTCTGCTCCCCACGGAGCCCCTGGGCTGCAGGGGCACAGCTGCCTCTCCATGGGCAGCACCAGGGGCTCTCTGCTCGGGCACCTGGAGCACCTCCTGCCCCTCCTGCACTGACCTGGGTGTCTGCAGGGCTGTTCCTCTCACATATTCTCTCTCCTCTCTTCCAGCTGCTGTTGCACAGCAGTTTTTTTTCCCTTTTTCAAATCTGTTATGCCAGAGGCACTGCCACTGCCACTGCTGGGCTCAGCCTTGGCCAGTGGCAGTCCATCCTGGAGCTGAATGGTGTTGGCTGTGTTGGAAATGGGGGGAAGCTTCCAGCAGCTTCCCACAGAAGCCAACCCTGCAGCCCCCCTGCCACCAAAACCTTGCCATTCAAACCCAATACTCAATTTTTCAGGAATTATTAATCTTTAGAGGCCGGGACTCTGGTGATGAACAGAAACTTTTAATGCTGTTTATCTAGCAGACACATTCATTTGTTTCCCCAGAGCTATTACTTGCTGTGCCATTCTCAATGTATCGCTGTGCCTTGATCTATCCACAGTCCCTGATTGTTATCTGCAAGTCTCATTACACCAGAAGGACAATACCCCCAGGAAACCGAGACCATTTTCATACAGGACTATATCATTTTGACTCTTAACTCTAATTCAATCCTACACTCCTACTTTTAAACCTACATTTCACTTTAATGTGTAAATTATCCACTGCTTTAAAGAATCACTGCTAGATAATGCATTCTATTGTTATTTTTTAATGCAGATTTAAGTGGACATAATGCAAAGATCTTTTCATGAATGAAACCCAAAGGGTGGTATGGTTTTTTTTTCTTTCAGCTATTGGGTGGTTTGGTTTTTGGTTTTGGGGTTTTTTTTTCATTTGTTACATGTTAAATTCCTTTTTGACATACCCTGGTAGAAATAAACCAAAAGGACAAAAGAAATTCCACATTGGATAAATGGAAAGAACAAAGAAGAAAACATAAAAAAGATAAATGGATACACTTACTAAACTAACCCTACAGCCATCTGAAATGGCTGATTAATAACTGTCCTCATACAGCCTATACTGCAGATACTTCCTAGCAAGTACAGTAAGCGCAAGACATGTTTATTGAATATTGAAAAATATAAAATTGATATAAAACATGATTAGTAGGAAGGACAACTGTTAGAGTTGGTTTCAGAGAAACTAAATTTGCAGGATTTATGAATTCCCTTCATGAGACTAATAGATGTTTAGACGACTAGAGAGAGGAAACAAATTGGATTTTGGCATTTCTTCAGTAGTTCCAAGCTCATCACTTGGAGTATATAATTCTTTTCAGCCCGTTCTGCTAAATGAAGAATATGTCATCCCATTCAGTTCCAAAACTCAAAGCTGAAACAACTAAACCAACCAGCTTCTAAAATGCATCATGCTCTTCTGGCAGATGGAATAATTAAAGAGAAACTGAGTTAGTATCAACCAGAAATATATGGTAGCCAGAGAAGCAAGGAAATAAATTAAAAATACACAGTGTGTGCAAGTGTAGAATGCCGAACACTTCAAATAACATGCTCCCAGAGAATAATGGTTAGAAAAAGCAGTATTTTACAGAATGCAGAGGACTAGGTACCACAATTTAAAAACGTGCTTAATATTCTGAAGACATGGGTCACAGTAGCTTGTACTGTTTAATGTTTCTATTAACTCTCATTTATAAGCAAGTACCATCTGATTGCACTCAAAGCCCAACAAGGACTTTTTAGATTGCCAGAAACCTTAATTCAAGGTGACTATTTCACTATCACATCTAGAAAGGTATTTCAGCTTCAAAGCCCTGAGACAGAAGAGCTCTGTATCTTCAGCTCTCCAAAACACCGTCTGGATGGTGTGAACATGAAATTAGGCACTCTTGAGTGAAAGGTCCCTGGAAATACCCATATGATCTATTCTGCTCTGTGTAATTGCTCATCTCAGAAGCACCCAGACTGGAGATTACAGAGTATATTTGCTATTAAGATCAGGACAGCTATTAATAAAGGCCAATTTGGAGGCTATGTTAAAATTACAATGAATACTGTCAATGAGGGCAAATCAAAGAGAAAACTGCCTGTATCAGAAAGCTATCTCCAGGGGTGTTATGAATTCATTTTATTTCCTATTCTTCTCTGACCCAGCTGACATTATTATTGAATATACATGTACTTGTTTGTCTTTTCATCCATAGCTAATGCAAAACACCACTTTAGGGAAAGAACAGGATTAAGAAGGATTTTTTATTTCATTATTAGAGCAATGCCATTTACTCTAACAGTAGAAGTTGTGTCAGCACATTTATTATAATCTACAATTTTCAGAGGTTTATAATTTGGAATTTGAAATTACTGCAAAGCAGAAATGTTGGGACAAAGCAACACATTTATCTGCGGTGTAAGTAGGGGCAATCTCATTGACTGACTACAATATCCACTTCCTCCAGGGATGAATTTGCTCCCAAAGCAGATTGTTCCTACATTACAAATTTAGCTAGACAAATGGCTGAACAAGGGCTTTATTAGGATGAGTTCTCTAAAAGTCGCACTAGAAATAGTAAGAACATGATCACTGAAATGGGACTTGTAGCCCATCCTGACTTCTAAGTTCAGCAGATGTTTTGTGCACACCAGGCCTGCTGGTTTGGGATCCTGTCAACGAGCAAGTGAAGATTTGATTAGGAGACATGAGAGAATTCACCCCCTGAAAAAGCACTACCACAGTATCCCTCCATTTCAGTTATTTTTATAGAAGACTCTGAACTTCTTAAAGGAGGATTTTCATGGCATCCTTTTTTTTTGTTTGTTTGTTTAATGTATAACATATTTAAATGTTTTTAACAAATGAATAAGGTCCTGATTGCTGGTAGACATCTGGGAATGCTATGCATTTGTTCCTGATCTGGTTGTGGAGGGCTGGGATGGGAGTCTGCTGTGTTTATAGTAACATGTTTGGTGATACAGCTTCCTTAAGGAGGAGGCATTTAAAAGGCAGCATGGACAGGACAAGGTTCTGCATGTCTAATTTGCTCTGGGATCAGCTCACCACTGCACTGGGGCTCACTCCACTGTGAAAAAAGTCTTGTGAGAATGAAAAGGATGAAGGAAAG
Source organism: Aphelocoma coerulescens (assembly GCF_041296385.1). NCBI lineage: Eukaryota > Metazoa > Chordata > Aves > Passeriformes > Corvidae > Aphelocoma > Aphelocoma coerulescens. Next base: position 15,221,860 of record NC_091018.1, read on the forward strand.
TGATGAGGGTGTTGCAAGCAGACAGCCAAGGGAATACTGGGCAATTCCCTGATCCTGAGCTGCCCAGAAAATTAACTCACTCACGTCAAACCACATCTGTACAAAATGCATATCCCATCTGAGTCACACCACAACAAACACAAGTGTTGCTTCTGCAGGAAGGAGGACAGGCAGTGGTGTTAACCAGACATACAGACATGCCGTTCTTTTCTTGCCAGGTTTGTCTCTGGTAAAATGGGAATACATGTAAGATTTCTGTGCTACTAGTTATTCCATTCAATATTAAAGAGACAGCTTAGACTGTTATAGCAAGTTTCAAACTTGTAAAACTTAATAAGACTTAATCCAGAACAGGCAGGAATCTAATAAATGTCTTTGAGGTTAAGAAAGTGGTACATTGCAGCCTGAGCTATGATGCCCTTGTCACTCCTGTTAGCAGCAATATTCCTGTGGAGGGAACACGGTCCATGCAAATATTGACTAGCACTGAGATGCAACCTTTTCTACATCTGCACTTGCATGGAAATAAGGCCATCAGTTCAACACAATCTCCGCTGGTTTACCCCATGGACTTCATACCCAACTTGTTTTTCATTTTCCTAGTGCATTTCTCTGTAGTATATAAGGCTTCTCCGAGAGTGGTAACTCAAAAGGTATCATGCAAATGACAAACTGTGTAATGGAATTCAGATGTATTTCAAGAATGTGTTGCACACACTGGAGCACAATTTTATCATTTATCAAGGGGGAAGAAGGGGGCCTATGTCTGTGAAAACATCTAACAATAGATTTCCCCAGAGAAGTTCATAATACAGTGAACAAAAAACTGAGGAAATGAAAATAAACGGTAGAGTAATTCCAAAGGAAAAAAGAGGATCTTTTGTTTTAAAACATCCCATCAATAAATCTTGAAACCTTATATTTATTCTTTTGCTGAAATGTGCAAGTCATCCTTACCTTATTTCCTCTGAGATACTGTAAGAGTTATGGTAAAAGGAAAATCTCAGAAGATTAAATGGAATTTACAAGCACCATTTACCTTAATAGTCAGGACCATTTGTCCAGCAATTTTATACATACTTAAATAAAATGTATTAATTTTTCCCTTCTCCTCATCCACCATTTTCTTTCACTGCATTTTTGTCAATGATGATGAAGTCAGTCTTGCAAACTGTTACTCACAGAAGTAACTTCTGCTCATTAACTCATAGTTTCAGTGGCCTGAATAGGGCTAATTTGCTGAAGGTATAGATCAACTCCTCAGTGTATGGCCTGAAATCACCTCCCCTTAGAAAGGACTGAAGTCGAGTTTTGTGTCTTCATTGCTAAACAACCTGTGAGCAATAAAGGTGCCTGTTCTCTTTCCTGCCACAGGGAAGGCACTCATTATCCTGCTGACATGGTCAGCCTCCCTCTGACCAGTGATGGAGAACGATGGCTTGCTAGGACACCCTCCATTGTGTGTTGTCACATGCAGCCTGCCTTAGTGTTCCTGGCACCATATCAGTAATTAGTGTAATTACAGCTGGTGAGAGAGAAGTAACCCCTGTGGTTTTCTATTAGGTACCTCACAATTAGAGAGTGCACTTCATTACTCATCTCTCTGTATCATCTCTTAATTTCAAAAGGATTAAGCAAAATTAATTCTTTCAGTAGAAGAATTTCTTTATCCAGCCATCCATTAATGTCTATGTACAAAAAGCTCTTCAAGGCAACTAAGATATTAAGTTGCTACTAACTGCATTGTAACTACTGCTCTGTTGACAGACATTTTGTGTTTCATTAAAGCTGAGACAAGAACTTTTGGAGGAAGGAGAAACTGGCTGCCAACTTTTATGGGAATCTGTATGTTTAGCACAAATAATAATACTCTATTATAATAATACTAATTAATAATACTAATAATACTAAATAATACTAATAATACAAATAATACTCTGGTATATCCAATAACTTCACAGCTCTATTGAGCTTCAATCCTGCTTGCAAACAATGCTTCCAACAGAATGGGATCAGAATGGGGTCAAAATATTTTAACAGTGTAATGGGAAGTGGCAAAAAAAAATCACAGAAAGCAGTAGCCTTTTGTTTCAAGTTGGTGAATTGATACTTCTGTCTTAAACACTAATACCACTGGGTTTGCCTTCTGCCTTAGCAAAGCTCCATCTCCTTCACCTTGTGTTTCCCTCACTGCACAGTGACTCTTTAGTACAATGCACATCTCTGTTTGCTAAGTTCAGAGTATGATGTATCACTGAAGCAAAAAGGGGGAAAAATGAGAGAAAAGAGAGGCAAGAACAAAGAAAAGTATGGGTCCAGGAAAAACACTGGGAGGGACTAATAGTTTCTAAAAATGCCAGTATAAAATGTGCATTCTTAAAGTTTGTGAAGAATAAAAATGAGTACCCCACTTTTTTTAGTGTGTTCAATTCTGACAGTGTGCACAAAGCTTTTACTATTTTCCCCTTGATAAACTGCAATGGCTGATATAATTCTGGGTTCTGCTATTTATCAAGAGCAATATATAGTCCAAGAGTCATTTCTGTGATACATACTCATTTCCAATACATTCCACATGAAAAACACCTGCTTACTCCAACGATATTTGATTAAAACTGTCTCCTAGCCAGAGCACCAGTATTTTCTCTGGTAAACAAGCCTTCAGCTGGCATATTTACACACAAGGGCTATAGGAACTTAGCACACAGTTAAACAATGATTGATAATTCTACCACCACTTGCAAAGGTGACTTTAAAAAATCATACCAGAAAATATAATAAAGAAATTTGTTCAACAAGGAATGAAATAACACAGGACTGGCTCATCTATCCAGTGCTCCACAGTGCATATGGAAGGACATTAGTTTTATTCATTGATGATATTCTTTTATCTTTCATTTTATTCCTTTTTTTAATCTGGCAAAAAAGTGAGTCCTTCAAGGAGCTGTTTGATGAGCTGCCAGTACTAACATGACATTCACAAATCTTTCTCTGTGCACTCTTTTCCCCTTACGTAGACCAATCTTGTATCTGAAGAGCAGAGTTCTTTTGTTTCTGCAGATTGGAAATCAGTTGTGTCTGGTAATCTGAAGCTTCACTAACCTGTTCCAGAGTGGAAGAAGCTTTTTTTGTTCATGAAAACCTTTCTACTGGTGTATTTTTGCATTTCTTTCTGCCATTTGAACTACTTGCCTCTAATTTCCACCTGCTGCCTGCAAAGTTCAGTGCCATGAAGAGAGACCACAATTCAGTGTTAGTGATGGGAATGACACTGAGACCTGAAGGCCCTTTGCAGAGGCAGCACAGACTGAGATGAACTCTGCTCTTCTGGCTTTAGGACTGTGTGGAGCTGGGCAGGGGGTGATGAGGAGAAGAAATTCCTCCATGCCTGCTGTGGAGTAAGGCAACACAGCAGCTCACCAGGTGACTGCAGGAATAGCAACAAAGACCCCCTGACAGTGTCCTGAGGCTGAGAGGTGTTTAAATCCCTGGAGTCAGTTAGTCCTTAAGAATGAATTGTTGGGGAGGAGTGGTCCTGTGACCCTGTGAGTGGGTCTGGCTTCTTCATTTCTGTGCAAAAGAACAACAACGTAATAAAACGGTAAAGTAATTCTTTACTTGTTCAAAAGGAAGACTCAAGATGTTTAATAAAGACTGGTAGAAGGAGGTCTTCCACAGGCAGATACTGAAAAGGCCACACAATGCAGTCATGACAGGGCTTTCAGTGATATGTTATGGAGAATGGGACCTTTAGCTTCAGAAACAGTCCTTGTGCATATGGAGGAAAGTGAAATTTGTCATGTCCGATTTTAAAGAAGGCTGTAAGCTTAGTGGCTGACTTACAGATTTTCTGGGGTGTGCATTACCAAAGCAGAATTCCAAGCAGGAATCCAAGTCCTCTGTTATGGCCTTCTGATGGTGTATGGTGAATAAAAAGCAGGGGTCAGCCATAGAGAAGATGAGCAAGTATCAGGGGCTTGTGTGTGCATGGGAGAACTGACCAGGCCTTTCAGGGCTGCAAAGGCACTACACCTCTACAAAAAGTACTGCTGGACCATGCTGGGTACACAGGGTAGTTCAGGGATGATCATCAGCAAAAATCCCCACAGAAAGCAAGCATAACGTGATCTTGGGGAAGGTGAGCTTCATTTTCACTGCCCTAATTTGTGATCAGTTTTTAAAGTTACTTTTGTACCTGCAAAATCCTACATCAAGAATCCACAGCTATCCCACTGATCTGATACAGACTTTGCAAAGAGAAATGCATCTTCAGTAAGACTGTTCACTTCTATCCCTAAATGAACATTCTGTTGATCAGTCTAAAAATGTATAAACAGATTAATCCAAGCAGTACTAAAACTAATGTAAATAGAGGGGATAAAACCAAGCAAGACTAAAACTAATATAAATAGATCGGATAAATGAAAAAAATACTTAAATGATTTCTGAATCTGGATGATTTATAAGGCACTGCATATGCATGAGAGAAATCAAGTACTAAGCACAGTCCTGAAAACACTGACTCATGCAAATAATCCTTGCTCCTGCAAGCACTATTTTTCAGGCTCAGATCCAAACACAATGCCTGACACTGTTTGCTCTGATAATCACTCTAAGATAAACAGATATGAATAACTGCAAATACTTCCAAGCATTTCCTCTCACTTATAATGTAAAAAGAAAAATTAGAGGATAAAATGAAAATGTATGTTTCCACTTCCAGATTTCATACATCATTAATTCTGTAAAAATATATTCATCTTCATGCTGATAGTTCTCTTTGCTTGGCAAGCTTGAAGAATGCAATATGCTAGATAACCTGATTGAAAATTTGATCCTATTGTTTAACAAAATGAAGATTGTTTCATAAGGGGCTCCACCATGTCTGTGCACATTTTCCCCTAAGTAACAGTGTAAGACTTGCATTTCCCCAGACAGCTGAACATTTACGTTGATGTACTTGGCTACAGATCCAATCTTGCTCTGGCTATAATACAGGAGAATTTTCCTCAGCATTTTGAATTATGGCACTGAAATAATTTAACAGTGCCTTCTGTGCATGTTACACAAGTTTTCTGATACAGTTAGCTCTTACTGAAAGTTTGCTTACCCTATAAATTGTGCCACATGGTTAAATCATTCTTTGTCCTGAAAATTGAGGGTATTTTTTTCAGTATCACTGCAAATGGTGTAACTCTGGAGAAGCCAGCATTTCCCCACAGCCATGCATACCCTTTGTACACACACCCTCCAATCTTTATATTCCCTAGGAAGCCCAGGTTACTTCTGAGCTCTCTGCTAATTCGTGCTTGCAGAGCCCTCTACAGTGTTGGAAGAATGAAGCTGTGAGGAACCAAGAAAGGAACATTCTGTGGTTGGTTCAAATGGAGGCATTAGAGATACTCACAGACATGATTTATGTCCAATTACAGAATCACAGATGGCTGGGGTGGGAAGTACCTCTGGGGATCATCTAGTTTAAACCCCCCTGCTAAAGCAGGTTCACCCAGAGCAGGTTGCACAGGATCACATCCAGACAGGTTTTGAATATCTCCAGTGAGGGAGGGAGACTCCACAACTTCTCTGGGCAGTCTGTTCCAATGTTCAGTCACCCTCACACTAAAATTTCTTCTCCTATTCAGATGGAATTTTCTGTGTTTCAGTTTGTATCCACTGTCCCTTGCCCTCTCTGCTTTAATATTTCTCTCCCAAATTCATCTTGAGACCACCCTGGTCTTCCTTTACCACAAAGCCTTTGAGGAACATCAGGGTTGATTCTCTGAGAGGTAGGTTAATTTTATTTTCATACCAAATTAGTTATGAGATGAAATACATGTTACCACTGGAAAAAAACTCAAAATATGGTTCTCAGTGCTAAAAACACTCTAAAAAAGAAAATTCAAGACTACCAATTTTTTGCCTTTCTTTTTGACCGTTTATATCATGTCTGGCACTTGATTTCTTTGTCCATGACCTCAGTACCTCAATGTTATTATCAGACAAATAAACAAGAAAATTAGTACATAAAATTGATAGATGGATACCCCATGTTTTTCTTCAAAGGGCAAAACTTAGGGATGATGCAGACTAAATTTAATTGATGAAGTCTAGTGACATCATGACTTTTACAAAGACAAACAATAGAATAATAACATGTCAAAATTGTCAGACTGGATCAGGTCCACGGTACATCTAGTTCTACATCTTGTCAGAGGAGGTTCTTCAATGGAACCATTTGTTAGTACTGAACTATTTTTCCTAATATAGCTGGAATGAGACACCGGTTCATTATGCTCCTGAAGCACATATGTCTCCCCAAATTCTTCATTACAATTTTTTTCAGAGCTTCTTTGAACCCTGGCTCCACTGTTGGCAGGAACCTGAGTCTTAACTTTCGGCTGTGTAAGAACCTATTTGTTTTTCCTGGCCTTTTTATCCAAAAAAATTAAATTATGAGAAAATAAATGGGAATTTCATAAGTTCTAAGTGAGTCTACGTGCTTGCCTCCCATCAAATTTCAAAACTTCATTTTCTGTCAGAATAGTTATAAGGACATAACACATCTTTTTTCCTTAGACTGTTCTTTTGTACTTTCTCATCTTACTCTACACATCTGCCATAGCAAAGTCTAAATCTTAGTGACAATGATCTTCTGAGGAACAAGTGTGTACATTCACCTTATGCCTGACTTGCAAGCTGCAAAGCCCTCCCCACGTTTGCTGAGTTTTGATGTTAGTTCCATTGAAAAAGGATGAGTCCCACCAAGAGGAAATTGCACAATACACCTTGTACTTGGTGCATGAGCTGCTAATCCACAGACTAATCCAGTTGATACATATGGTTAGGCAGTTGGGTAACTATCAGGGCACAACACCACCTTTCATCTCCTAAGGTAATGCAGAAGTTATATCTCAAATCCAATTTAAATTGGTACTCCCTTGAGCTCAAAGATAATTTCTCTCTAATCCTCTTCTGGTTGTCTATAGGGTAACCTTCAAAATCCCAGAAATGACACTGTAAAAAAATGATCAAGCCATAATTTTTTAGCACAAAACCTAGCTATTTTTCCTGGTAGCACTATGTCCCAGCTGTTATCAGATTCAAGAATTCTTCAACTGCCTTGAACTCTGCATTTATTTTACTTTTCCAGATTTTTGCCAATGAAAATACCTCAGCACTGCTTGAAGAGAAAATAATCTTGTCAGTTTTATTGTGCCATATCTGAGATGATGAAGGTCATGCTAACTACAAGTCTGTTCCAATTGCTACGGGGTTGGGTGAGGTGGGCTTTTTATTTTATTTTTGGTTTTCCCCTAGCTCCTACCACAAAGTAATAGGGATTTTCCCCTTTCATTCATCTTGCCTTTTGTTGTTTTTAATCGACCACCCATCAGTGCCGAATTGCCTTGTAACTGTCTGCTGAGCTTTCATTTGACAGAGATAGCTGCTATTGTTAGCAGGAGCCTTCACTTCAGCCCATTTAACTTTCCTCAGTTTGACAGCTTCACAATAGCCACCTTCCATCTAAAGAAAACTGTGATTTAGTAGAAAGGGAATGTGGGACAACAGCCTGATCTGTCACTCAGTCTCCAGTGAGTTCTCTTGGCATAAAGTTCCCCCACAAAGCTGGAGGATGAAATACTACATGAAAATAAGACGGTCATGAGACATGTTCTGTTATATATTCTGGCAAAATCTAAACAGCAATCACATTTAAAAATACAGCCCTTTCCTGTCATTAATACCCCACACTGGACAGCAAAATAAATATTTTGACTAATTCTAAATTTCCATTTTTTACTTACATTCCAGAGTAATACTTGACTTTCCCCCCCCCCTTTTATTCACCTAGTAATTGTTCTCAGATTGATCTACAACAGCTCTTAGTGGAAACAATATGTCACAAGTAAATTAAAGCTTTCATTGGACCAGTCGTTGGTCCTACTCCATGTAAGCCTACATGAAAAGATGTTGATGAATTAAGAGCCTGGATGTCCTCCCTTATTGACAATTTAAAAAGTCAAATTATATCTGCTTTAGCACAGCCTCTGAATACTTCCCAGCTCAGTTCCACACTCAGCTTTCCTTTCATATGCGCTGTGGAAATACATTTGTAGCTGATTTTTAGCTCTTGTGCATTTATGCCTAATGGCCTTATGCATTTAAGCTTAAATCTGGTTTTATCATCTGGCATAAATGACAAGCTGTAGATGTCCCACTATTAGATTTTCCAGTGCCATTTTTTTTCCTAGCCAGTTAAATAGCATTATTTTCTTGTCCAAAATCTCAGTTCCCAGTTTGATGAATGCTCTCTTGCTAAAAAAAAAAGTCTAGAAAATTGAATTTGATTACCATAAAGCATAATTTATTTCAGTCTATGTATATGTCTTTCTTTAACTCTCATTTAACTTCATCAGAAGAAGCAGGAGAAAACAGAGTTGGTAGAGCTGCATGCTGGAAAACGAACCCACTAAACTGAATTCCATATTCACCTGAGTTTAAGAATAATTTCCTGATATTTAAAATAAATAAGTTACTTTGGTAGTGGTGCCTAAACACTGAGCAACACAGGAAATTTTGTTTTGCCCCAGCCATTCAAAACTGCATGAAGACATTACCACAACTATATAGAAAGGTGTGTACAGAAATGGAGACAGCAAATCAGATAACAGATAAACTCCAGTAAAAAGACAGATAATAGTTACTAGAGAAGAATCTATTGCCCAGAGTTTACTTGTGAGAGTACCCACGAGGCTGCAACTCGGAAGAACACCAGACTGCTCCACTGTTTCTAATTAGAGAGGACATCCTTCATTTTATAGCTCCTGTGGTCTAATTTGTAGAGAGTCATATCCCCTAAAGCTTTCTGTAAACCAAATTAAAACTCATTCCATCAAGGAGTTCTAGCAATCTATGGTCTCTGATCACAATACATACTCATGGTCATGGAGCTGCTGCAGGCAGTCAGCTGGGGGGTGCTGTCTTTTTTTCTTTTTTTTTTTTAATTTTAATTTTTTTAAAGAAAACAACAAATTTCTTCTAGAAAAAAAAAACATTTTAAAGACCAGAGAATCTGGTTCTGTTTAAACAGTCATTCATGAGAAGGAACAGTACACACAGTCTCTCTGTACTGATTTTCCTGGTATTCTCTGACTTTTAATTAAAACATTTTTCTTCCTCCTTTTTTTACTCAAGACACCTCAAAGCTTCAGCTCAACAAACATTGCTAGCAATATTTTTTTCTCTAAATTAAAAAAAGTTAGCTTAGGGCATTTTGGAAGCCTTAAGACTCCATGAATGCTTTTGAAGTTTGCAGTCCCTTCTCAACCCAGAAAACATTCATATCATGTGCAGCAGTAACACAAACACCCTACTGGTCTTTAACCCAGCTCTGGACAGGGAGAGGAAATTCTGTCTTTATGTCCATTCAGCCTTTGGTCTCTATGCCACCACTATCAAGAGTGCCAATTAGCATTCCAGCTCGTGGATTTGGACGTGAGTTAGACTCCAAGAGAGAACTTCATTTCACAAAGACACTGACTAGCTCTGAGAGTGGGATTACTTTTGTTCCCTACAAACCTGCCTTGAATTTGAATGGGTAATCTGAAGGTGAAAGTATCCATCAGCCTTATCATCAGGGCAGCCCGTGCCAGCCAGAGTACCCTTTACACCAAGAATTTGGTGTCACTTGGTGGTTGAACTTCTTGGACACACACAATTCCCTGAAAACACACCCCTCTTCCATCCCTGTGGGATCTGATATAAGCACAGAAATTTATGTGCTTGTATCAATCAACACTGCAAACACCAAGATAGATGCTTGTTTCCTCCCACATGCAAAGGGACTGAGCTAAATTTCTTCAAGCAAGCTTTCAAGAAAGTATTTATCACAGCTGGTGTAATTACAGAATTACCTGTGAAAACCCACAAAGGCTGAGGGATCTAATGAATAAGTGGAAAACTACAGCATAATATCAAACAAAATGTCTACTGTCAAAATATTCCACTTGGTAAAGGTCACATACTCCCTGCCTTGAGGAACAGCAGAGCACACTTTGCATGCAGGCAGGTGAGAGCTTTGCCTATATTATGTGAAGAGATTTTGATAAACATTCCAACCTATTTTGACAACGGGTGGCCAATATGGCAAAGTGGTTCACTGTGGTTCACAGTAGCAGTTTGATATTAAGAACTGACCAGAAAGAAATTTGATAGGCTGGCCCAAAGTGCTGAGAGTTATTAACCTTGAGAAGCTTCTGGAAATGGGATGCCCTGGGCAGGCACCACTGCCAGGGAGAGTCCCCACATCCCCAGGAGGGGGCTGCTGACCACTCCACTCTGCCTGCTACACACAGCTCCTTTCTCCCCACTCTCTGTACTCGTCTCTTCCATAAGCCTTTATCTGCTCATTTCAAACAAAACAAATATATTCACTGTTGTTTAAAGGCTCATCTACATTTCCTGCGAGCTATTTTCATCAGCAGCACTCTATTAAAGTTATTTCAAAGTAAACTAGAGAGAGAGGGAGCAGAGACTGTGTAGCACTATATCATGTGTCTTCTCAAACCAGTTAAATCTCAGCAAGAAGTAAAAAAAAAAAAAAGAGATCTATTTAAAACTAGATTAAGCTCAAGCTGCTAAAGCATAATAAATTGCTCTATTTTAACTGACTGAACTGTGCACACTTAGAATACAAGGGCATATTTCATTTGGGTTTATGCAATTGTTCAGTCTACTTTTCTACCATTTCACCCATCACCAGATGAGAGAACTTGTCAGGTAAAATTGTAGTTAATGATGTTTAATGGTGGCTAAGCCCAATAGACTTGTTTATTTCTTTTCTTCTTTTTTGTTGCTTTACTCTCACAGAAATAATGAAAATATTACATGAAAAACTTCTATATTATTTGCAGGAAAAGCTTCCATTACCAATGCTAGGTAACATAAAGCTTTATCTGATTTATACAGCAATCTATATAAATCTACTTTTATGTTTTATTTGATTCCAGCCATTAGGCTGTGCTAGGAAGTAATTCTAAAATATATATCATAGTGGCAATTCACTGTACTATACCAAATTAATCTACATAAATCTATACCTGTGTGCAGGGAACCAGCATGGTAACATCACCAGTATGGAGGAGGAATGGATGCCAGTAATTCTACTTGTAGTCTTTCTAGGAAGTTCAAGCTTTCTTTAAGTACTGAGCAGAATATAAATGTCCCCCGTTGAAAAAATTCCTCCATCTAAATTAACTGTACCATCATTAACATAGCTCTTACATTCTAAATTTCAGAATATGAAACTGCATATTAGGAGAGGTATTTCCTCTTTATGACTGATCTGAAGTCAGAGAGCTGGAGCACGAATGGGCTGTTTGGAACAGCATATCCTTTTAAAAACCTGTATTCCTTACTGATTTAAGTTCCTTACATAGCTGAAGCCAGTGTGCTCTGCACAGCTGAATGAGGCCAGCTGGCAGAGTAGGAGCGTATCAGCTCTGACTGCTTTTCTTTTGTTTGAATATTACCTCAGTGGCCGCACACTAAACGATGTGAACTTGATGGGCTTGACTATGACCTCAGCTAAACTGAACAATATGAAGCTGGCACATCTGTAATCTCAGGCTTGCTATTTTTCAATTTATTTTTCACCTGATTTGTATTAAGATGTGGTTCAAATTTTAAAATAAAAATAAAAAGGGTCCTTCTGCATTCCAAATCAATCAGCAAATGCTGGCATGCCAGAAGGCAGGCTTCATCTGCCTCTTCACACCACATTTGGTGGATCCCTGACTTATGAGAGCTTGATTTCTAAATGTTTATGCAGAAAGAAATGCTTTACACATCCGCTCCTTCTCAGATAGCCTACAGGGATTTCTGGCAATACTTTTTTTTTTTTTTTCCCCTGCCTTCCAGGTTTTCTCCCTGTGGATACATAAAGACAGAGTGACAGCAGGAGTAGGCTCAACTTGCAGCGAGCAGCATCCGTGCTTATTATTGATATTGACTACATGAGATAAGCTGGACATCTGTCTTTACTTTTAGCAAGTTCTACAAGGATAAACATGAACATGAATGTGGGCTGCCCATGGACAGTGTACTGGTGCTCTTTTATACTCCCAACCCATCGCTGGGCTTCTGTCACTTTTGTCTGAGCTACATTACAGCCTCGGGTCACAAGAGTTCAAAACATAGTCAATTAATCAAATGGCTTCTATGAACATAACACTGCAGTTCAATAACTGTTTCCTATTCAACATAACCAAGGAAATGAAAGCAGGAGGTTAATGTGAAGATAGCTAGGTTACATGTGGAGCTTTAAGCAGCAATCCTTGATTAGCCATCATCAGACAGTGCATTTTATCGGAGCAGTTATTTTATGTGAGACAAAAGAACAAACCCAGAACGTTTATGGCCTGATCCTGCTCTCAATAAAGTCAAGTCAAGCTCTTCTGTTGACTTATGCCTACTAGTTCAGGATCTTTGATCTTGGCAATAAAATTAACACAGCAACAGAAAACAACAGAGAGAGACAGAAAAATTCTCTCTTAGAATGCTCTGTGTTTACACTAAGGAAGATAAAGGATTCAAGTCTGAGGTGAAATAACTGCTCCCAAGAGGAGAGGAACTGGATATGGGACATGGCAGTCAATATAATGAAGTGATGGGGACAAGGGTGTTACATCAGTGCAACAGGTTTACATGTGTTGTATCAGTTGTATGAGGTGGGGTTTGCAAAGCTGCTGATTCCAGTGGGTGAGAGTGGAAGGCCCAAATTCCTCAGTCTTTGCTGCCCAGACATGCCCTGTCAAATGGGGTGGGAAACAGTGTGCTTAGCCTGCCAGCCACCCCTTTAGGAGGGCTTTTCTCTGTCTCAGCTTTAGAAAAGTGCTGCAATTCTGCTTCGTATCGCCCAACTCTTCTAAAAAGGGGCTGAAAAAACCCCTCTAAGCAGTGTGAGAATTCTTTTTGATGCGATAAAAACCGTAAATATGTGTTTCTAACCACTGAAGACAGCAAGCTTTGGAGGGCTTAAATGGAAAAAGCTAGTTTAGATTGAGCCAATTCTGGGTATTGCCACACATGTCAAATAGCACTTCACTTGACAAATGGTCCCAAAGAAATCTATGGAGCTATTCAGGGGGTATGGTGATGTTTGGTATGAGTAAGAAGATTAGAATCTGGCCCTTGCTTTATTTTCAGAGAGATTTCAAACATGTGTTTGTTCTAATTTTCCCTTCCTTCTAGGATTGCTGGTATTCACTTGGCTTGGCTTTAGAGGCAGAGGGATGTGAAAAACAGCACCAGTAAAAAAAATTATAAACTCTCTAATATATGACCAAAATAGCTTTTTCCCCGGTAAAATATGTGGCATAAATGAATTCCATAATGATGCTATGTGTTATAAAATTTTTATTGGCACTCATTTGGGATTACCCGCATAACTCACTTGTGAGTTCACTACTCGTGGGTAATGCACTCATCCCAAATGCATGCTAAACCTCAGCTTATGTAAAAAGTCCTATTAGAGTTTAACAGAGATTAAACTAACAGATTTTTTTACAGAAGCCTCTTATAGTACAGAGGTCCACAGAAATTACAAAAATCTTAGTCTATAACAGGCAATGTTTTCATTAGGTTTATTCTAATCATCCTGTATTAAATTCTGTAAATTCTTAACCAGTGACATGCATATCCTCTCCGCAATTTTACATTTTTCCTCTCCCTGTGCACAACTTTGTGCAGTATCACACACACGTGACTGCATGGAGAGAGAAAACAGGCCCTGGTGCGAGGTCAGTACAAACACAGAGTACAGGAGTCCTTGCTCTAGAAACTCTGCTCTCTAAACTGAAAAGGCAGGGAATGAATGGGAAAAAACATTGTTCCTATTTACAGACTGAGAACAGAGACATAATTTCCTAAAGGTCATACAGGAAGTCCCTGTTAAAGCTGGAATGAAAATCAAATTCTCCTAAGCACCAATCTAATGCCTTAACAACAAATTCATCTTCCCCCAACATGTGTTTTTCTTCATCTACTGTATTCCATGCGCATTCCTGTACCATTTAAATGTCTCTCTCTAGCACTGAGACATCATTAGTGTCTGTTTTGACTCAAAGCATCACATATCCCCCCACACACCTGGACGAGCCACCTTGTGAGGAGCATGGATAAGGTTGTCAGGCAGTTGGTGCATCAGGAAACAACAGCTCAGTTTTGCACAATAACCATTACCAGGCACCTAAACTTGGTAACCTTAGCCTAGGGCAATTTCACAAAGAAAGCTGCAACAGAAACAGGAGCAGAGCTGATGCTGGCTGGGCACAGTTAAGCTGATTTTCCTGTTTTCTTTCCTGCTTTCCCGTTTTCTTCTTTGAACATCATCTGACTCATGATGACGCTTGTGAGGACTCTACAGGCAACATTCAAACCTCTTGTGCTGCCAAGGTCAACCTGAAATATAACCACCACCCAGAGCAGTTCCTCTGCATGCCTCCAACCACACATCCCTCTTGGACAAAATCAGGGAGAAATTTCTGTAATTAACCTGGGATTTCTTTTTTTTTTTTTTTTCCCTGAAATAAATGGAAAAAGGGGCATGAGGGCACCCAAAGTACTTAACTGCTTTCTCTAAGTAAATATTTCCTCTCAATATTTAGGTGTATGTTCTGTGACAATTTATGACCAAAAATAAAATTTTAGGCAATGTTTTATGGACAATATTTTTCTATTAACTCACATATGAGAGAACTCTAAAACTTGGTATGAATTAAGGTTAACCCTTAAAAGAAGCATCTGACATCATAGCAAAAGATTGAAATTAAAGAAAATGCCTTAGCAATTTGCTAGGCATATTGAGTATTAATGTGATATAATTATTTCCAAGGAAGGTGGAACTAGTAAATAAGGAAAAATACCTCTCCTTCTAATTTTTAGCATTATTTCCTACCTAAAGATACACATATCACTTGATTTTCAATCACTTCAGAGCAACTAGCTTTCTCTAAAACCTACAGAACGTACCTGCTATTAACAATCTCAGCAGTGCCTAATAAAAAACCACTTAAGCACAAACCGTACTTAATTTATATGATGAGTAGCTAAAATTTATCAACCCCAGAATCCTGTGCAGAAATTACATATTCAGTTTTTCTTTACTAACTCAAGCAGGATTTTTATCTCTCAGTTGTGCAAGCTTGACAGTGGGGGAAAATGAGTCAAGTCAATCTTCCAGCAAGAAACTGTATCATGGAAGGGTACTGGGAGGAGGTGAGATGCCGAGAAGTCAGAGAGGTAGAAAGTTTACAGACTTTCAGAGCATTCTCTGTTGTCAATACAAGAATAAACATGTCATCTGTTTTCATTGAACCCATCGGCAAAGCTATCAAATTGCTGAAAAGAAAAATTATTTTACTATTTTTAGCCTAGGCAAGCCCATTGCTGAAACGGATTAGAGCAGGAGTAGAAAGTGCCTGAATCAACAGAACAGATCTGATGTGCTGGATCAATGCTAAGTGAAAGCTGTAGGAAGGACAAACACACACATTCTGCTTAGAATACATTGAAAAAGAAACGTCAGAGGACTGGTCAGTGTGGGAAAGGGGATAGAAAGAAAGAAGGCAATAAAGCAAAAATCTCAGGTGCTGGTCTGGAATTACACAAAATCTGCAGTGTTTTGCAGGGATTTCAAAAAGCACATTTAGAAAATTTCTTAGGAATTAGGAGAGCAGGGTCAGTACAGTTAAACTCTGTCAATAATCACTCTGTAATATGTACAAGGATCTTCCGCCCCAGCGCCCAAGGGCTACCCCTGAACTTAGAACTGAACGTTTCAAATTTAAAAAGAATCATTTATCGTAGGCAGTCATTTGAGAAAATCTTATTATGGAAAAAGGCCTAAAAATAAAGCTGCTTTTTTAACACTCAGGACCAAAGCTCCCCCTCTTTCCTCCCTGAGACCCTCTATGAACCAAAGTTTGCCAAGAGGAGTATTTAATGAGAAGTTTTCAAGTCATTAGCCCAGCCATAACAGGGCCTGGCTGGGCGGCAGGGCCTGGGGAGGCTGGAGCTGGCCACACACGGAGTGACCAGGTTATCCAAACAGCGGGGCCAGCTCCGCGCTGCCGGGGCCGTGGGAGCAGCACCCACGGGTGGCCAGGGCAGGAGCAGGAATTGCTCTCCTGTACCAGGCCACCTTCACACCTCTGAGGCTGTAAGGCCGTGTCCCCAGCACGTCCTGGTGTGCCAAAAGGGTGTTTGTACCCGGTGCTGAGCACGCGGGGCCGGAGCACAGGCAGCCCAGAGCCTTGTCCCGCTCCCGGGGCTGCCGTGGGGACACACCAGCCCTGCCCTGGGAAGCTCTCATGCACAGGGACACCACAGCTCTGCCCACGGCTCTCATCCTCACGGGCACTTTGGGACAGCAGCCCAGCTGCAGAGGCTCAGCCACAAGCTTTAGGGATAACTTGGCATATGGCTTTCAGGAGGAGAGGGGATACAAAAATTCATTGCAAGCTTATGTTTTACTTGAGTTATTTACATAAAGCATGTGGCCAAAGTTAAAAAGCCCTCCACTTCTGTAATTCAGAACATTGTGGTAGTACAGGAGACTATTAATGCTGCCTTTATACAGATACCCACTGCCTGAGATTGTAGGCACTTGAATGGTGAAAATATCTAAGAGAAATAGTGGGAGTTATGTGCTACATAACATCAAAGAGCAAAACTGGCAATTTTTTTAAAGAGAACAACCTAAATCATGGATGTTTTTAAGAGGGCTATCTGGGCCTGAGAAGTGGATCTTGCTCTTTTTTTGCAGATGACATTCCAACAGTCTTTTGTTGTTAAATAGCTCCATGGTGCTAATCTGCAATGGTATGTTACCACAAAACAGAAAATGCCCAGAAGCACTTGATAAACGTGGTTCTTGAAAAGGACCTTCATGTCCTTCAGACGAATGACTCTGGTAAGTTCACTGAGTTGACTTTTATGACTAAGTGTACTGGAATCCTGCTGCACTGTTAATTCGTTCAGTTTATCCAGCAACACAGTTTATACTTGCAGCAGATTCAGCTTTTGGGTGTCACATATGAAAATACAAACTTGATTTCAAAAATTTCAGCTTTAACCACTGATTTCAGCCAGAATATACCACAAAGAAGTCATCCCTCATACCAAACAGAGTTTTGCTGTTGCTTTATACACAGCCTTCAGGAACTCAATCCTAAAGGCTCTTGCCACTGAAGTCCTTAACCTGGTCAGGCATGAGATCACGTGCACGTGAGGTTACAACCAAGAGGTGGCAAGCCAGCATACTTGAGTCTACCCTCACCCCTCCTTTTTTCTCAGCAGGAAATTTTGTTTTAGCACAATTTGAAGATTTTCTTGACAAAACACCACCAGGTCTCCTACAGGTGCATGCCTGTGAGTGCCAAAACACATTGGCACCATCTGGACTGAAGAGAATGCACTTGGGAACTGCTGCAGTACCCTGAGGGCTGTCCCGGGCAGGCACAGCAAATCCCAGCACACAGTAAATTAAGAAAATGTGCCCGTGTTTCTGCAAGGGAAACATGACAAACCTGTGACAAACCTACTGCACTCTACTGACAAACTCTGTGGGACTTGGTGCTCACAAGCGCTGAATAACCTGCAGCTGAAAACCTCGAATGCTTAATTCTGCACCCCTGCTTCTTTTGGCTTAGTTATGCTGTTCAAAACCCAGTGAAATCAACTGCAGTTTGAGTATCCAGATACTAAGTCTAAACATGGGGGTTTTTTCCTGAGTACAAGCTCTGAAGCTATAAATTATTAATATTAATAATGGGAAAAATCTGTTATGTATAAACAATGTAAGCAAACAGTAACAACCACTTAAATTTGTTAATCTGAGAATTTCTTTTCTCTAATTCTCTTTCATAAACAAAATATTTTTTTCATCAGGCAGTATTCATTATATTAATCCTTTGTGTAGTTACAAGGCAAAAAATGTGGATTATTGATGAAATAGATCATAATGACTCTTTCCAAGCCATTATCATTTATCATTTAAATGTGTATTCAATGAGCTTTAATCTGCAAATTTTTCACGTTTGGGAGACATTATGATTTAACAGATTCATTGTGTTTGCTCTATTCTTTTTTAATACAATGCATGGCACATGTTCTGCAGGCTACACATAGAGTAATTTTACCTATCAGAATGGACTTTTAAAAAACTTACCAGAGAACAGCAGCTGATTATTAAGGCCTCCAGTCTCCAAAAACACAGCAGTGCTGGAACACCGTATCATTATACTAATTAACGAGTCAGCAAAATCTTCATAACCCAGTATATTGGCCTTTCTTCTGAAAAGTCTCAGTCTCCCATTACTTCTAAGGACAGCACCTCAACCAATCACACCTGAGATTTCAACTGTATAAATTTTCTCTAATCTCTCAAACAGGTTATTTTTCCAGTGACTTAGATTAAGCAAACAAAATCAATGAATGCTCTCTCGTTGTTATTAATCAGTCTGAGTTGTGTATCATATATTG
This sequence comes from Aphelocoma coerulescens, assembly GCF_041296385.1. NCBI lineage: Eukaryota > Metazoa > Chordata > Aves > Passeriformes > Corvidae > Aphelocoma > Aphelocoma coerulescens. The sequence continues at coordinate 15,240,403 of NC_091018.1, forward strand.
CCAGGGATCCAAGCAACATCAGTCCTTGTGTGGTTTTTTTTATACTCACAAGAGTCAATTAATAATAATAAGAATAGTGGGTAACACTTTGGCTGCAGCAAAAGAGCACGGAAAGTTCTGTCCTTTGGAGAAGGAAGGTGATATTGGATTTTTAGGTCAGTGTTTGCATAGCTGCACAAGTTACAAAACTGCAAGAAATGTCAGCAATTGGCAATACATGAGCTCTTACTGGGTTTTGGCTACAGCAGATTAATTCCATATCCAGATTGTATATAATTCACTTAACACCCTTTCTTACTCAAGTTTTGCAATTTCCTGAACAAAATCCCTCTGCAAGTGACCTGCACTCTCTCTGAGCAAACTCCCCTTGTCACCAGGAGCACTGTTATTTGCTTTGAAAGACACGATGGGTAAATGCAGGCAAGCTTATCAACCCACAGCTCAGACCATCCCCTGGTTGTGGTCTCCCGTTCCTTCTTGACATCATCCCTGCCCGCTAAGCGGTGGGAAGGCTTCCCAGCCAGGCACGAGGCAGGATGCCAGCAAGGGCTCAGAACTATTCCTGTAGCACAGCTTCCCTCATGCCTTTTCTATTTACAGCAGGCTGCTCTGAGCTGGTTCAGGCTTCTGACAAGGAGGCAAGTGATATGCACATGATTGACAGACGTGCCAAGATTAGCTGGAAACTGTGGCCTCCAAAACATCTGTAAGACACTGTGCTCCTGCTGGGGAAGCAGCCGAAGCCCTGCTGCCCTGGAGCAGCTGGGAGCTCACCAAGGCACCAGCAGGCTGGGGAGCGAGGAGGCTCTGCCTGCCCCAGGAGGGGAGCTCTGACCACCCTCAGGCCATGCCTGCAGGCAGCTGGAAGGAATGACAGTGCTGAAGGCTTTTCTCATTATCCCTCACAATACTGTAATTCCACAAAAAGCCAGTGGATAGCTGTGGTAGGACTGCTGCACTCTGCCCACGTGAGGTGTGCATGGGGGCACTTTCATTCCACCCTCAAGCACGGTTTGCCCCATGATCACATACTAATGAAGTATTCATAGATCTTCTGAGGACAGCTGACTTTTGCCTTAAACACAAGTATTTTCAAGTATTAAAACATAGGTACCTAAAAATAAAAAAGGAATCATCCATTGGGCTTAACACAAAATAATCTCACATAAAAGGAAGTATTTTTTAACAGCACACATCTACTTTATGGCACTGGTCTCTTAACTTCATGCTTATGAGTTAAGGAAACAGCCCCTTGGTGGATTACTTTTCATAGTTTGCTCAGTAATGTGTTTACAAAGCCATTGTTGCAACTAGATGCTTATATATTTTGATATACAGTCAGCACTACAACAGTACATCTTCAGAGATTTCATGCTTATTTCAAAAACCTATTTAAATGGTTCTTTACCTTCCCTCCCAGTAAAACACAAGTTTATTGCCAGATACTCCAGGGCTCCATAGTCCAGTCTGACAGTAATTAAGGCAGAATTAGTGGTGTTTTGCAGGAAATGGTAACAGTGGCAAGTGTAGAGCTGGATAGGCCAAATTAATCTCTGACAGCAACTCCTCTGGAATAACTAACTTACTGTAGGAATTAATTTGACACTTGAAATTTCAAATAATGGCCTCTATTTTTAACTGTCTGAAGTACATAACTCAGAGCCTGAGAAATGTTAAGTGGCTTTTACTTTATTTTGTTAGAAAACTGCTCATCTACTCACTTGCTTTCTACAGTGCATCCAGAAATGGGTGTTTTGTTAAGACAATATTGCATTATTTGTTAAGATAATACAGTGCATTATTTCAATGCATCCTGCACTTGCTTAATGCTTATCTGCCTTGATAATGGACACTATTAGTGATAAACATTATCTCTAAACCACGCAATGAACAACACAAACCACATTAGCAAAATTTTGTGTTTGTAAACATCTGCAACATTTCCTCTGATCCTATAATTCTGTGCTACACCAATACATAACAAATCCAATACTTAGGCAGTACAGTCTAAAGAAAACTAAAGGTAGTATTTTTCTGTGCATGCCTTCAACTTGAACTCAGACTCCAAACATGGTCTTGGGATTTTGCAGTAAGTGTGGATACTAGGCTTTGGCAAAGCTATCTCTTCCAAACTTTTACCCATAGCTGTTAAATTTTCACCTAGCTCTATGTCTATATTTCACCTGCAATCTAATCTGATTCTGCAGCAGTTATCTAACTCTACAGAACATCTAATCCAATTCAACACCATTTGTCCATTAAGAAACATCCTTTCTCTGACATGTAAAATCTACATTTTTATGGTTTTTTGGTGTGGGTTTTTTGTGAAGAAGCCAGCAATCCCTACCAGGACTCTAGAAAGATAGACTGCTAGGAGGCAGCATTCCCCTGTGTGATGTGGGCTAGTTCTGGTCCTTTGTGACTTTGGGAAGGTGAGCAGGGCCCTCAGAGCATCCTCAGGACCCAGGGGAGCGTGAGGAAAGCCACTGGTTCACATGAGATTGTGTTGCAAACTGATCTTCAAGATTACTTGATTTTGGGATGAGGGAGACTCCTGGATAAAGTGAAAAAGAACAGGAAATCCTTTAGGTGACCCTCAGCACCTCCTCCCTTCAGACTACAACTGCATTCTGCTCTCCATGGGGAAAAAAACAACTTAACCTCCTTTAGCAGTGAAGGACTTGCACCATTATCTCCCTCTGACTGTTGCATTGATTAGATTGGAAAATGAGTAACTTTTATCACACTTGATCTGAAATAGCACTATCTAGCTTATGTTTATCCCTTTCCATCTACAGAACAGATAATTGCACGGATCCTTGGAGTCAGACGAGACACTGTGATGTCTCTTTTGATCCCTTGTGTCAGGTTAAAGGAGAAGAAAATAGAAAGTTAACCTGTGCTTTAACACTGGCCACTGTCTGGCTCCTGCTGCCAGTCTGGTCTGGGGGGGTCAGACCTTTGCAAGTGCATGTCTGGCTCCCTTCTCATCATGCAGGCTCTCTTGCTGCCACCTCAAATGTCAGAGTCTGTTGGATTCAGCAGCATGAGCTCTGAATTGCAACAGATTTTTGCCTAAAAAAATCAAGTCACAATTTTTTCGGGTTTTGCCTGTTTGTTTGTTTTTTGCCTTCCATTTCTCTCTTCCTTATTATTTTATTTTTGGTACAGGGAGAGGCAGATTATTTCAATTAAGAGCCTGTCACTGACATTTGTAAGCAACCTTTCTTCAGTTCAGTGCAGCAGTTGCAGTTTTAAGTTTCTCCCTGCTTCTGTCAGGATCTAATTTTCAAGGCCCCGTTGCCATGGCAGCAAGTTGGAATTTTAATCCAGTACTAAAGGTCAAGACAGGTCACCAGTTTCAGTTCCTCTTCAATCTCCCCGTAAGGAGCCACAAAAAGAAGCTGAGATAAAGGTCTGACCTAACAAAAAATTCCAGTCTAGCACACAGCCAGACTTGAAGCTCTGTGATTTGTATAGGCTTTCGAATTTGTCTGGAACTACTGAAATTCATGCTAAATCAAATATGGGCAGCACTGATTCACATTCCTCTCTCTGCAAAAAAGCACATCTATGCCCTCAAAACACAGTTGCGTGCATTTAAGTAAGCAGGGACACCCAAAAAGCAAATACTTTGTAGAGTCTAACAGGTAAACAGCTGTGGAAGCAATGCCCTCATTACTGCAGACATTTACTGCCTCTGCAGACTCAGATGAGCCTGACAGCTACACTTACATCTTTCTTGACAATATGAGGTAGATGAGTCAATATCTTTCTTTCAAAACCTGTAAAGATATTTTTGTGAAGCATTTTGACTAAACAAGACTTTCCAGTAAGGGACAATTTCATTAAAGCTAAACCACCTCCTGCTGTGTTTCCACAACATGGATATTAATTAAACAATTGGTTTGTACCTACTGGAGTAAGGCTATAGATATCTCCCTCCTCCTCCTGGGCTACATAATTTTCTTGGAAGACTGCATTTGAAGCATTAGGAAAGTCTCAAAATGCATTTTTCTGAGATGTATGGACACAAGTGAGGGAAGCAGCTCTTCCTCTGGGAATTTAAAGCAATAATTAGCTCAGCAGTGGGGAATATTTTCCTTTTTCATCGTTTGAGAGGATGTATTTGTAAGGTACAACTATTCTGAATCTGTGGCTCCAAGGGCTATCCAAGACAGAGGATAATGCAGTGAGCGTGGCCTAGCCCCGTGGGGTGTTGTGAGAACTTCACTTCATAAAAAATAAGCCCTCTGGCCAGAAAATTGATAGGCTTTGGAGCCCTGCTGAGCCCTCTGCCCAAAGGATAATGGTAGCAATATAAGTTCCTCTGGATAGAGAATGTGAAGCTGAGAAACATGTGGTGGATTATTGGGATTGTCAGAGAGATTCAGAGGAAAGATGCAAAGGATTAAATTGGGATATTAGGAAAAGTGGCTGTTAGTCTTACCTAGGGTATTTAGGACACAAATTGGGAGTTTCAAGCCCACTCTGGTACTATGAATGCCAAGTTTCCTGGTAAAATCCATTCTTCTCTCAAACTTATCACCCATTTCTGATTATGACTATTTTGCAGCATGGTGCAGATGAATCTGGGTGACATTTTTCTCTGTCTCAGGCTACTAAAGTCTACAAAACCAGTAAACCATGACAGGAAGAATGAAAGGGACTGGAGCAAAGAGCATCAGGAAGAAAAAAGCCAGAGAGAAAAATGGCTTGGCTCTAGACCAGAAATTTACTGACAGATCAGAGTTAAGACAAAGGGAGCACAGTGAGGTCCAAATTATGGCAGCCAGAAAGCCAAGCAAGAAGTTTGTTTGTGTGTATTTTATCAGCAAGTGTGTGGGTCACAAAACAAACGGGTAGGAGAGGAACTGAGTGTGGTGGCTTCCTCTGCTCTATCCTGATTTACATTTTCAGATTTACTGAGTACATTTGTTTTTCCAAATGAATGTTTGAAGTCGCAGTGAAGTTCGGAAGTGACTCCATCCCACAGAAATGTAAATTGGGAGGTCAGTTTGAGACTGGCCTTAAGCCATAAAGGCACAACATATGCTGTTGCCTGTGAAAAAGCTCTTTAAATACAGGGAAACCTGTGGCAGATTTACAGTCTAACCAGTTTCCAAAATGGGAAGTGATATGTAGTGGACAGGGAAATACATCAGGAATCCAAACATGTTACTGTGTGTCGTTTACCTCTCTCTATTAATGCTGACATTTCAGTGGTCGCAGTTCAGTGCCTGCATGCACTTGGCAGTGACACAGTAGTGCATCCTGCTTGAGAACAAAGTATTTCCACTGCTACTCGTTAGTTAGGGCAAATAAATGTTGAATTTTTAATGGAGGGTTATACAGTATCAGAGGAAATTCAAATGGTTCAGTGCTCACTTGAGTCGCAATCAGCAATGCTGGCAAGAATGCAGTTGGGTAGCTTGTTTCAGGCAGCCTTTAAGGCATTAAGTCTCTGATAGGCAAGAAAAATTATTAAAAATTGATCAGCAAAATATCACAGAATTAATTTAGTTCTGTTCCCACAATTTTTTAAACTGATTTATAAACATGTCAGGAGAAAGAGATCATGGAAAAAAATGTATTAGGAAATAACTTTATTTTGACAGGGAGGTTAAACTGTATATGAGCCAGCTGAATAATGAAAACAAATTAAAAGTCTAATTTAGAAATTATTTTGAATAATGGGCTTATCTTCAAAGATACAGGGCTTTTAATTATGACACTGGATTTTCACATATTTCACATCAGCTGAGATATTTTGCAAGTTTGCTTCTATAGGCAACTGTCCACAGGAAACACTTGTGTATTTTATCCCAAATTACTTCATACTTTGCTTAAAAGGCAAAGCCTGCAGGAATGAGGAACAAAACAATACAGTCTTGACTGACTACCATTGCTTCAAACCCAAGAACTTACAAGGCATAAGGATTCAAAGAAAACTTCTAACTTACAAAACAAAACAGTAAATATGAAAGATGAGCGACATTTTCTCAAAAGAGACCCTTCTATTTTCATCTGCTATTTGTCCCTTTAATACAGTGCACCGGAGCTCTCTAAAGATTAATGGAGTTCCAATTACATGCCACTGTTGTTTCACTTATCATAATTTGTACGTGGCAGTGCGAGGCCCTTGTAGTCATGACTTTCCCAGTTTACCCAGAGGGAATATCTTTGGAACTTCCTCCTTCTAACAAACAGGCAGCACTTAGTGTAACGATTCAGGCTGGCCACGTGAAGGGAGGCTGTGACACAAAGCTGGCTGTCACCACTTCGGGATCAACTGCTGCTCTCACGCTTTATTCTGGTCGGCTAAAAACTGTAATTAGTAATAGGAGCATTTCAGCTTCTCCTGTGTATTACACCTGGGCTGCATTGTGACTGCAACACTGATAGAGAGTTGATACATAAATAGAAATATGCTTCCTACGCCAGTTGGAGATGAATTTTACATTTTTGATTCCTGGTACATTTTTGGAAATTATGCATGAACATTGAATGAATCCCTTTTTTTGCTGTTGTTGTTTTTTAAACTGATTTCTTTCCAGGTTAAGAATTCATCAGTGCTTCTTGATTTGAATGTTCTGAATAACAACATTACTTGTTGTCGCAATATCCAATGCTTGGTGTAAAATCCTCTTGATGTCTGATTACTCTTCATAAGGACCTCATGCTGATTCATTTCAAACCGTGAATTACCTTTAATTCATAGCTTGCACATGCTGCCAAATTTTGTTTTCTGTGTTCCCAGGTGGCTGTCCCTGACACAGTGGAGATCTTCCAAAAAGCCATTAGATACTTATGAAAAGTAATTAGATGTCGAGAAGCACATTTCCATTTTCAAATATGCTTCCATCAAGTATTATGATAATATTTGGGATTAGAAAAGTACTGGTATTTATTTGAATTTTTTTAGAACTGTGAAGAGAAATCCTGGCCCAACTGAAACCAGTGCTGAACACACTTAGGAAAATCCTTACTGAAATATCACAAGAATATTTTCAGCTGCTTGCTTAGTTTTGAGCTCACTGTATTTAGCTGCTCTCTAGTCCCCGCACAGGTTGTGTATCATTAAGTATGATGGATAACAAAAACTCCATAAAGATAAAACAAGTTGGTTTTGTCTGATCCATAAAAATTTGCTGCTCTAAGTTTTTAATGGTTTCCGGTAGTTCACTGAGCCCATGAGAAGGGCCTTTTAATACTGTATTAATACAGTAAGTATAGGAAGTAATTTTATGACAGGGGAAGAATACCATTATGATTACATTCTTCTTTTTAGCTAGGCTTTTATGGAAACTACCCAAGACTACTCTGCAGTATGATTTCAAAACACAGGATGTGCTTGATTAAAAAGGTTCTGGGTAGTTTCCAACTGGACAAAGGCCAAATGCTAACAACCAAAACAGAACAAAAAGACTGGATGTTTGAGGATGACATACTTGCAATGGCAATTATATAACAGAAACCCAAGTCATGAGCTGAATCCATCCCCTCAAATTCATGGAAGCTGACAGAAAATCCTTTGCAGTGCAATTGGTTGCACCTTATCTGTTCCTGCTTACCATGCTTCATAATAAACTAATCAGAGCAGACTGGCTGAAAACTGACCACACAATACCCAGTGGAGATTTACAGTGAATTTGAAATTAAAAAAAGGGAAGCCAAGTGCTGCAGTTTTACATAGCTTGATTTCAGCTGTAAAAATTCACCACAGTACACACACACACACGCATGCACATCGGTGTTCAAAATCTCATTTTCAAGATTTTTGAGTGTAAATTAGTATCTGAGGTTAGTTATATGTACATGTTCTCATGTACAACATAGGTGCAGAATTTAGGCACAAATCGTAACTACTCTGTCTTCTATTTTACCTGTTGCAGAACACTGGGGATTGGGTGTGGACATAACAAAGTATATTGAAGTATTATAAAAAGGATGGAATTTGTATTTCAGAAAGCTTTATTTGAACAAGAAGCCATGCATCTTGCATCCCCCTACACTAGCAGCACGTTGGTAAATTAATCTACCTTGCAGTATGTTGTCCTCATTTTTCCCCCAGAAGTGTGCACCTGAAAGGTTGTCTTGCAAAAATCATACATCCCTTAGATCTGATCTTCTGTGATGCCAATGTCCCTACACCTGAACTCTGTAACCACATACAGACAGTGTGGCTGCTGGAGCAGGATGCAGCATCATGAAGGTAAAGTATCTCTGTTCTGCATTCATCCCTCAACTAGTCATGGTATAAGCGAGCAATACGGTGAATGCAAGCACATTTCTACCAACCCCTATGGATCTCTAACAAAGCCAATGGAATCTACAGGACTGTCACTAGGACCAATGTAAACGGAAAAGATAATTTAAGTTTCACTTAGATTGCACATGTACTTAAAAAAATTGGGGAACAGCTAGAAACATACCAGGTTAAAAGGACTCTAACATATCATACAGATAAACAGAGTCAAATTCAGTCAGATTTGATCAAACTGAAATACGGACGACAGATCCTATTGACAAACTATGTAATTGGTAGGGGATACAGTTTTGAAGTCAGTAAGATCACACTGTGTGGCTGAGAGTGTAGCAACAGATGTTACTGGAGATAAGCTGGACTGTCATTTCACTCACACACTCCAATATCCCTGAAACTGACCAATGTTAGAAAGACTAAATCCTTCTTAATACAACTGCAATCTGATAAACACTCTATATTAAAATACACAATGGCTGCAGGAGCTGTCTACCTATCAGAATTTGTTTGGACTGCACTATCCAGCTCTGCTTGATACCATTACGTCTTTCTGCCCCACTCCTGGTTTAATTTCATTATGTGCTCAAGTACTGCAATTCCCCGTGAAGGTGGTGGTAACTGCACACACAGATCTAAAGAAACACATTGGCCTCGTAATACCAAGCCTCACAGCGGACTGCCTTCTAACCTCCCAAAGCCCTGTGGAAATTCTTAGAAGCTGCCTTAACAATTTTTCTGCAGTAAAAGAGAAAAAGTGATAGTAATGGGTTAGCTGATCTTCATTTGGAAGCTAAAAATAAAAGTAGCTTTATTGCAGCTCTGATCTCTCATGTGTAAAATCTATCACCTACCGTAAGAAGGCAGTTCATTGCAGCAGAAATCTGATTGATAGTACTGGAACTTTAGATCAAGCAGCAGAACAGAGAACAACTGGTTCATAAAATGTACTCAGTGTCTTTGGGTTTTATATCAGGCTTCCTATAGAGAGCTTTGGTCCCATTAAATGCACTATATACCACTGAGCTCTGAAGCACTGTTCTTTTGAAATTCAGCTTATAACTATAAACCATGATTGACAAGTCTATTACTGTTGGTTACAAACTATTGAAATATTGTATTTTATGGTATACTCACTAAAATATTTTTCAGAGTGGAATCCAAATACCCTTGCTTTAAGAGAAAAATAATTTTAAGAACAATAATATTTTTTCCTTTTTTTTATTTTTATTATTATTGAATGGTCCTGATGTTAGATTTGGATCACTTACATGTTCTGAAACATGGATGCACCCATTCTGTTACCAAGAACTGTGGGTATAGTTTGCTGGAGTCTTTACAATAAACCAAGTCATTACCGGAAACCAAACAGCAAAGGGCAAAAATTAATTTGTTACTAAGTTTAATAAATAAATGTTATTCATGCAAGTGAATCTAAATATCATTAGCATTCCTATCTGATTCTTATTTAATCTGGAAAAAAACCCCCAACTCTTTAAAATTGAATCATTGGCTCAGCCACAATTTTGTAAAGGTTTACTCAACCAACCATATTTGAATGAGTACTCCCATGACTGGAGTTTATGCGTAAAGAACGGGACCTTCAGAGCCTGCTGAGTACATCAATGGATTCAGCACCCACATCTGCTCTAGTCCTGTATCTCTCACAGTCACAGACACATCACTGAACTCCAACAAGTCCTTCTGTGTACACAAACTTGCACTAAGAATCAGTGTATTTAAATTCATTTTAAAAGCCTGTGTAGGTTATCTCCACACTGATTTTTCTTACCCTATAGGGATTTTTAAAATTGTGTCTTTAGCAGATTAAGGGCAACCACTAGAATAATTCTGAAGTAATTTTAAATGAACATATTTTATTTACACAACTGTCAGTCAAGCTAGTGCAGTACTGCATTCAGTGCTTTAAAACACTTAACACTAAAAAACTCAGCAGCTCTGAACTGAAATCAGACCCACACATTTTCATAACTATAAAACAACAGCCTACTTTTCAAAGTTGCTATTTAATTCCTGTTTGTAAATTCCTTTGAGAACCTGGGATAAAAGTAAAAAACAATTCAGTCTCCACTCACTGCTACACTACTGCAGCCTTACACCAGAGAAGCACCAAAGAAAAATGGTTTAGCACAATAGAGAATTAGCTCCTTCACAATTTTCAGCTGTCATATTTATAGATCATCTGTGATTTTCAGCTGTTTCAAAGTGTATGAAACTCAAGACCAGCTTTTCAACACCAGCTAGCAGAATCATTCCGTATGATGTGTTTTACTCTCTCTCACTGTATGAATGTTAAAATTCCTGCATCATCTGTTCATTGGGTTGCATTTTCTATTGTAAGAGGCTTAGTATCTGATGAGAGAAGCATAAAAGTGATTTAATTTTGGCAAGCTGTAGAACTAAAATCAGCATTATTTCTGCTTAATAAACTCATCTTTCACACATACCTCTGTTAGCTAATGCTTAAAAAGAAGAAACAGTAATAAGCACTGGAAACATAAAACTGGTTTGTGGCTAATTTTTAAGGACTACAGAGAACACCTGAACACCAGTACAATATTATGAGCAGAGCTAGGTTTTAGTTACCTTTGGAGAAATAAGCTCATTCTTTATGATAAATTTAAAATGAGATTTAAAGCTGGAAATAATAATACTTACGACTTTTGTGGCACTGACTTAGTTGCAACTTTCCCTGCTGGATCACTCCACTCTGCAAACAAAGGAAACACATTTTCAAATGTCAAAAGATTACTGTAGAATTAAAATGCACCCAAAGCTGTCAGCCCATCTAATTATACTTGGTTTCACAACATGCCACAATGCATAACATGTAATAAAAAATGGAACTGATCTGCTTTAGCACCACAGAAATTAATTTTTTTAGCCTTTGTTTTAATGATGTTAAGCAGACAAAAAAAATACCCAACCCTGACTGTTAGGACTAGGACGATAAAGACCTACTTTGTACATTGTATCCTGAGGTCAGATGTTGGGAGTCCTACAAAGAAGAACACACAAAATGTCAGCATTAGTTAAATAAGATGAAGAAGGTAAGATATATCTTGGCTTGCTAGATTAAGGGCACTGGCGTTACACAAACAGGGAAGGAGATGGCACAGGGAAGGGATCATGGGATTGTTAAGGCAGCACCAGTGACATTAGTTTAAAAAAGCATTAACTGTGGAGACAGAGCACCACTGAGGGACCCTTCAGAGCTCAGGCAAGAGCTTGTCCTCAGCTGCTGTAAATCTGCATCCCCCCTTTCTGGAGACACGGCACAGATTTACACCGGCAGCAGCCCAAGCCTTCCCCAGGCTTGGCCATGGATGTGTATATGAGCCATCCAGGATGCACAATTTAGAGCACAGCATGAATGCAGCTATGCATTAAATTCAGTGCCATTGCCTTTCTTTTGTTTGATCTCACTGACTGGAAATACAGTAATTTTTATTGATAGTCACTGTTTTTATTTGGACTGTGACACATAGGATTTGATAAAGACACGGGAAGTAGATCTTCACCTGATGGAAATTGGTCCAAATCCAATGAAATCAATGGAAGTACAACAACTTAAAACCAGCACAGAATCTGGCTTGCAACACTGAGCATGCTAATGCCAGGATTCTTGCTGGCTCACAATAACTAAGCTGCTTCCTTAATATCAGTGTTTTCTGGCTTAGTTTTTCTCTAGGCTCTATAGTTCACAGTGATTGTCATCAGCTTTCCTTCCAAGCAGTGTGATCAGTTGAAATTAAGGTGTTATTTACAACCTCATCTTACAGCCAGGCACTACTTTGCTGGAAGTGTTAGTTCTGTAGGATGTTAAAGTCATTAAAGCCCTCACTGCACTTCCTCTTAGGGCATTATTAGTTCCTAATATTATATTGTGCTGTCAGTCAGTCCCTTGTGAAGTAAATAATGCCCTAAGAGTAAACATGGCACTTTAAATTTGAATGTCAAAGGGATAAATTGTTTTGATAAGTTCCACCTCTTTTATCACACTTTTAAAATACATGTTTCTCATGAGAATACCTTTATTTTAATAGCTAAATTGAAAACTTCTAACAGTGCCTGTCTCTGGTTTATATGGCTGCACAACCTAGCCACATTATGTCCTAGATGTATAATTTGGCCAGCCATAATTGATTTAAAGTGATGTTCTGAAGAGACACTTCTGTTGTATTTTTTAAAGTAAGACTAAGAAGCATGGAAACATTTATGTGCTTGCCTATTTCCTGCAACGCTAGCTCAAAAAAAAAAAAATCTAATTTATATTTTGCATTGAAGTGATATGGTCAAGAATTTCAGGACCAACATTTAATGTGCCCAGAAATTAACTTTGATGTGGATCTTAAAAGTTCAAAGCCAATTTAATAGGAACAGAAAAGCAACCCAAAATTTTAGCTTCTCCAAAGCTATGCTTATACTGCTGCCAATGGAGAGAGCGTCAGTCTGCAGGACTCAAACCAGTTTCTGTAGGGGTCATCAGAAACAGAACACTAAATTAAGAGATGGTATAAATTAAAAAAAAACCCAGCTTCCAGCAGGTAAATACCTGTATTCACACATTCACCTTACAGGGTTCAACTGACTTTTACCCGATTTCCAATGAGGATTATGCTCTTGCAATTACAGGCCTACAAGAAAGAGGGAGAGGGGCTTTCTACAAGCACGTGCAGTGACAGGACAAGGGGAAATGGCTTCAGACTGAGAGTAGGGTTAAATTAGATATTAAGAAAAAATTCTGTACTGTGAGGGTGGTGAGTCACTGAACAGGCTGTCCAGAAAAGCTGTGGATGCCCCCTCCCTGGAAGTGTTCATGGCCAGGATGGATGGGGCTCTGAGCAACCTGGTCTACTGCAAGGTGTCCCTGCCCATGGCCCAGAACTAGATGAAACCAGATGATCTTTAAGGTGCCTTCCAACCCAGGCCATTCTCTGATTCAGTGACTTCTGATGCTTCACACTGCAGCAGGAAACTGCAGTAACAGTGGCAGTGCTAGACCAGTAACAATCACATTCCAATAAAGTAAGACATTCTGGGCACTGGCTTCTTTGGTTTTGTTTAAGTCACAGATACTGCTAATTTCATTTCTTTCCAACTAAGTATGGGAGCTATATTTCAGACAGGGGAAGTCAGTAAGAGGCAAATCACACTCCAGCTTCTAAACCAGGATATGACTGCTTGAACTATAATGTCAAGCAGTACCAGTTTTATAAGCTATTTTTCAAGATCCTGCCTCTAGAAAGAAACTTTTATGTAGCTCCATGATAGAATGGTATAAATTTCCCAGCCTGGGGAAGTTCTCCTCCCCAAACATCATCAGCTCAGTGTTGTTCAGGTCCCAGCATGAGATACCTCTGGCAGAACCTTTCCCAGGTATGGGCTTGATCTCTAGCAGTGCTACCAGAATCATAGCTAGAAGGCAATAATGGAATTTGGGCTAAAGGCATTTTCAAGTCATACAATTTAACAATTCAGTGTGTGTTACATGAACTCCAGGCCCTCTCTGGGCTAGTGCTGAGTGTGTGCCTTTAACAAGGCCAGCACTGAGGATCACATTGCCTGACTCTGTGGGGTGTGACACAGACAGATGCCATCACGCTCTTCACATGCAGGGACCTTTTTAGCCCCCATAATTTGACTATGCAGCCAAAACCTCACCATGCAATCAATCAGTAAGTGGGAAAAAAAGTCCTTTTCAAACCTTTTCATTGCACAAATAATAATGGAAGAAAACCAAACAAAATATGGTTTACTTGACGTAGAAAGACTCCTATAACAACAGAGATAGAAGTTCACTTGGCTTCCACTGGGTCCTCAGCAGCTTTAAATAAGCAGTTCTACTAGTAGCAACAGTCTGATTGGGAATTTCCAACTTAAAATAGTATCAGATTTTTTTTTTTAAGTGGGACCAATTACAAAAATAAACTCTCCAGCAAAGAGCACTCAACACAACAGAATGCTAATCAGGTCACTGGTAATAGCCTACTTGTACCTTGCTTGGAATAGAAAACTTGGTCTGCTCAGCCTTGCCAGGAGTGTGAATAGCAGTAAGAGGAGGAGGCCAGGAATGGGTCATCTCCTAGAGAAGAAAGAAAAAGTTTAGAAAACAAATTAATGTACATAAGGAAGAAAGAGAGCTAAAAATGGTCACATTGTTCCATTGAGCCTGGAGATGCTATTGCCCAAGGAAGCAACCCCACCACCCCACACCCTTAGGTTGCAGATGAGCACCTTAACAACCCCACAGGTAGCACTTCCTCAGAATGAGAAAGAGGACAGGTTTTACTCTTTAAAATTGTGACCATCCATGTCTTCATCAACTGAGGCCACCTCCATGGTCAGCCTGCCAAGCTGTATGAATAGAGCAGGATTTTACCTGCAAAGCCCAGGCAGGAAGGGGGCCCTCCTGTACAGCACTGGGTGCAACCCTGTAGGGGAGTGCATGGCGGCAGGATGCAGCCCTATTCAAGACTGCAGAGTGGGAAAATAAACAAGAGGCAGGTCTAGAAAAATCTGGAATGGGCTTGCAGCATGAGTGCCTGGAGTAGGAGAGAGCAGGGACAGTCTCCTGTGCACCACAGCATCTTCTCGTGGCACTGGCCACAGGCTCTTAATGTGGTAAGCAATGTCACAGCCTCAGAGCACTACTGATTCCACTTTAAAATGGGGGACTGAGAAATCAGGTGACTCACACAGAGTTACGCAGGAAGTCCGTACTTAACCAGGAAATCCAAGTCTCCAGTGAATCTGCCTACCAGACCATCTAAAGATGCAAGGCATCCATTTTCTGTATCAGTGTGTTTATTCATCATTTGTACACACATGCCCCAATTATCTTCAAAGAAACAACCTGGGTGCCCATGGCTATCAAACAGCAGCAGAAGAGCAGCACACACCTGCTCCTTCCCACTGCAGGGAACTGCTGCCCCAGCAAACTGACAGGAGCAGACTGGGGCTTGTGCTTGGAGCAGGGGGAAAATCACTAAAACCCAGGAACTGCACAAATGTTGGCTAAGGCAGAGCTTGTAAATGCTCTTCTAATGAGTGTGTTTTATGGGAGACATTGCTTCTTTCTCTCATCTTTGTTTTTAATTTAATAAATATGCAGGGAGGCAGTAATAGTTGTCTCTGGGATTCCGTTGTATCTTTGTCTTGCTTGTCTTTCTTTGCCTAAAAAGCTCAGAAAGAATTCTTTCTTGAGACAAGGCAGCCAAAGAGCAGAAGAGCATCCGATCTCAGAAATCTTCTGTGCTATGGCCTGACTGCAGTAAACTAAACTTCCCAGCTGCTATTACACACTGGTCAAACCCAGGGCTAGTCACAACAAAGCTTATAAACAGGCCAGTTTCTGTAGGTTAGATGACAACCACTGCAAATGCTCCACAAATAAAAACATAACATAATACAGTTAATTAAAGAAAATATAGGTGTTGTCAAAAGGGCACTGTGGTGGGTGCATTTTGGCTAAAGACATGCCCTGGGTGGCGACAGCTGATGGTAACGTGTAGTTCACTGAAGACAGAGCCAGCAAGTTTCAGATCTCCAGTTGTCCCTCCCAAATTATGTGTCATACAGAAGGTTAGGAAAGAGAAAGGAAAGCTGTGCACCATGGTCCTCAGTCAGTGGGACAGGCAGACATACAAACTTCCTTGGGCAGATGGGCCAGGAGCAGGGGAGGGCTTCTGCACACCTGGAAGAACTTCTGGGTATCTGCTGTAGAGCCCAGGGACTGTTTTCACTGCACAAAGCCCAAACAGTGACCATGAGGAGGAAAGGAGCAACTGTGGAATGGCTCATCCCTCCTGGTGTGTGAGGCAGTGGCAGCTCAGTGCCATGACAAGAAGAGCACTATTAAATGGCATTGACTGACCAACCTCCACACGGGGAAGGTGGAAAAAGACTTCAGCATCCCGAGAACTTTTCTGTGGGATAATATAATCCAAATCCTGCATGCCTCTGCCAAAGCCTATGCCATAGAGGTTGCTTTGTGGCAAATCTCTTCATAGCAAAATGATGAAACAGAGACTGTATCACATAATTAAAAGAGGGCTAGGCAGTCTGACTGAAGGCAGAAATGAAGAATATTCTAGAACTAAAATTATAGGCTTGACCTCAGTCTTTTCCTGCCCACACAGAAAATGCTGTACAGAGGGCCTGGGATTCATGGGGAGGTGATGCTGGCAAACATTTCAGAATATTGACTGTCAAAACACATGTAGTATCCACTGCCTACCTACTTGGCAGGATGAAGTGTAAGCAAACCTAGTCATCTCCCTGTTAGGGGACATGTGAACATAAAACAGTGGGAAAAAGAGCCTGATATTATTTGAGGAAATTCAATTACAAGGTAAGAAATCCTGACTCCACTGAGGTTAGGACTATCCAGTCTCTGTGTTTACAGAGTGACCTTGTGAGCACCAAAATCTCTTACAAAGGTACAACATAGCTACATTGAAGCATTTCACTTCAATTCTCACTGCAATGAAAATTATTGGACAGAAAATCCCAGATAGGATCACACACATAACAGCACAAACATCTAAAGCTCAGTGTATAGACAAACACTGCATGTGGAAGGAGTGAGAAAGTTTATAGTTACCTAAAGAAACATACCTACATCTACCTAAAGACAGGTGCCAGAGCACTGTTGACCAAAGAACCTCGAACGGTGGTAGAGAAAGTTTTGAGTTTACTCATCTGAAAAACATCACTTCAAAATGTCTGGGCAGCAACCCCACGCCGAGCACCACAGGGCTGCATGTTCCCCTCACACAGAGCTGAGCTACTGAAGGACATGCAAAAATGGCACTGCACTGCTGCCAGTGAAGGGTCAAAATCCCAACCCCACACCCTGCAGGGATGTGACTGCTTAGCTCGTTGCTACTCTGCTCCTTAAGCACAGATAGGTTACTCTGGAGCATCAGAAGAAAAGATGTCATTTGTTTAATCATCCACATGACTTCACCATTCTTTCTTAAGCCCCAATTTCTTTTGGAGGTCCCTCATCTTTAAGTACTTGCTAAGCTCTATTTTGTTTAGCTTGTGAAATCTGCTATATCTACCTTCTAATATGTTAAGACTATAAAGAACCACACAGACAGTGTGTGTGTGTTGTGTATGCATCCATTAAGACGTGTCTATAACCATCTTAGTTCATAAATACCTGGTAAAATAGACAGGGAATTGAATTAATATTTTTTTCCAGGAAACGTTAAAACACTAATCAATCCAAATTTGGAAGTATTTAGAAATTCCTGGAAGTAAAAATAATAAAAGAGAGCATATGAAACACTTTAAAGAGGAATTTAATGGCAACAAAGTAATCCCACAAAATTGAGTTAGGATTTATTTTCACATGGTTTGGACTTAAAATAATTCCAAAATCATGTTAACTGTTGGAGTGGGTAGATGACTGCTGTAGAAGCATGCATTTTTTTTATAGACCTGGAGATTAAATGAGAAAGTAAACCTGCACCATTTCTTGGCTTAGAAGTCACTGTGGTCCTCTGATGTAGTAACATCAAGCACTCTCCTTTCTGAAAATTATTTAAACATTGTTTTAATTGACTCCATGTGTTTTATTTATTAGAGTTAGACATGCTCGTCTCTTCAGCTAAGTCTGTTTTTTTTTTGCTATAAAAGCCCTCAGGTAAGTAACTAAGAAGGACACATGCAGATGCGATCTAATGAATCACCCAAAACACAAATACCCCAAGCAAACCTTCTAAGGGGTGCAGAGGTACAAGGCCAAGTAATGATTTAAATGGAAGGAGAGGACTGGGGAAGGATTTAAACTTGCAAGTTTCTAAGGAAAAGGTCAGAGCAAGAGAACTGAGAACAGGAGATATGGGACAGATGGTAAATAGCTTTACAAAATCAGTCCCTAAAATTAATAGCCACCCTCAAGATTTATTTCCTGTCTCTGTATTTCATTTTTCCATCATTTCCTTCTTGTTCAAAAGAAAGTGTGCCGTGTTTTTAAGTATAGATAAAAGCACTTAGCCAGGCTGTAAGAGGTCATTATGAAAAAAAGAAGCAGGATTGTGTACTCTGCATTCCTACAGAGGCAGCTTCCCTTCCTAGTGCTCTCTAAACTGCTTAGCCTGATCTAATTTGAAGTCTCTCAAGATACAAGGCTCATGCTACTTCCCTTGGGAGAACTGAGGGGAGACATAAGAACAGCCTTCAATTACAGAAAGAGCTGTTCCTAAAGGAGAGAATAATCTGTTCTCCAGTTTTATGGAGGATATGAACTTCAACTGCAGCCAGAAAAATTCCAGCTAGACATAAGAAAAAGCTCTTTAATGGTAAGGATCCTGCAGGACTGAAACAGATTGCTCGGAGGGCTACACAGACCCCATCTGTGGAGGAACATGCCTAAGAACAGATAAGCACACATCAGTCAGGCATGGCTCAGGCAGAGTTGATTCCTACATTGGGATGGGAATGTGTAGCAGATGATGAGATTTCTAAGACCTTTCCCAGCCCCTTTTCTTGTTCTGTAGTTTTGACAGAACGCAACTGGTTTGGCCAAGCCCTCCCCTTACTGCTTCTCTTGTCGATACATCCACAAAAAGGCAGAAGAGGAAAACAAACATTTTTTTCTTCTGTGGCCACAAAGGCAGTCTCAGGACCGACACTCATCACTAGAGGGCAGCCAGCAGAGCAGGAGAAGGACCAGCCCCACACATATCACCAGCAATAAATTCTATCTGAGGCCACTGCTGCTAAAGAGACCTTATCTGTGATATTCTGTCAAATGCCTCTCTCAGTCCTTTTAAATCTTATCTAAATCTGCTGCTTTAAACTTCCTCCAACTTTTGGAGAGAGAGTATGTTAAAGTTGCATTCAGAAAAAGTATGTGATGAATACATGTTCTAAGGTTATTATAAACTTGATGCTACAGCTGGTGCTAAGCAACCTACAGCCTTGATGGAATAAAGATAGCCAAGTGATTTACCATTTATTAAAGACTCTATTAATGATTTATTAATGTTTTATTAACTATTTATCAATGCAACCTTAGTAAAAAGCCTGTCTTGTTTCACAGCATCTTTCTGGTTTCTGCATTTATGCAAACCTGATCAAACTCTCTCTGCCAGACAGCCAGTAATGCATGAAGGGCAGCCACATTTTCTGTGTGTGATGCATACTGAATTAAAAACCATCTCAGCCTGTTTCATCTTTGGGGTAAAGGCTACGGAAAGAATGAATATATAGATATATATTTATACATGAAAATGACAAGCAAATGACACTAAAGCCTAAAGGAACCCAAAGACAATAAACCTACGGGTTGTTTTTATTCATACTCCTTATGAAGGAATGCAAAATTTGCACAAGCAGTTGGGAATATCTTGACCAGTAATCTGGCCTGCTTTATACTGGGTCAAAGGCTTCCTTAGGGAAGGGATTCTGATACATTGTTGGTATTGACATGGACATGAGAGACAAATTCATTAATACACATTTGATTATGTCTCAGCATTTAAAAAAAATCTCATCGTCAAAGGGATACCACACCTTTTTCCCTGTAAAAAAAAATCCAAAAGACTTCGGTGATGGCCTCCAAAGCAAGCTATTCTTCCTGATATAAATATTAAAACTGAAAACATTTTACTCATGCAACTGTTTAAGCAAATTTATTATGAGTGGCTAATGCCCAGCACATATATTTTGAAGAACAATGTGGTGGCATCTACAATGATGTCTTTGTCATACTAGAATTTATCTTGTTACTGTCCCAAAAACTGCTTGAAAGACAATTGGAAATACAGTGCATAAATGCCTGAGTTTATTATTGAAAAGCTAAAGTTTATGCTACAAAAAGCAACCATTTTTCTGACCACAGCCTAAACCACAGTGTTCACCTGTGGGCTTTATCAATGATGACTACTAAGTTCCCTTTGCCAGCTGGGAAATGGGATGCATTCCATATCATCCCATGGTAAATTAATATTTCTTTACATTTTAACAAGAAGGGGACAGACAAAAATTATATTCCATGAAAATGAATATAGAAATTGCTTTAGAAGCCAATTGTGGTTGACTATAAATTTTACAGCATATGTTTTCCTTTCCTACTTTGTTAACATTTGGAAATCCACAAAGAAATATGAGTATTTTCTTTTTCTCTTGAGTTTCTCAGTACTCTATGACTCCTGTGTACCTCAAACTTTTCAACATATTTTCCTCATCCTGTAGCTTTTATAAGTAATAACACTCATATTTGCTTAGAGCATTTACAAGACAATAAAAAAGAAAAGTAAAATCATGATTGATGCACTTAGTGCTCTAACCAAGCTTGTGTATGTGAAGAAAAACAATGCTCCATTACAGTGAGAAGCTATCTCAGCTCAAGAGGCTGTTTTAGGGGGAGAGTAATGAAGCCACACCACATGAACCCACCACTGGATTCAATTTCACAAGTCTGCCACAATCCCAAAGGAAACCATAGCCCATCTAACAATGTGTGTACCCTGTCAAAGGATTCAGCTCCCTGCTGGCTCAGGCCCCAAATGGCCCCTGCTGTGCATACAATAGCTCACTCCCGAGGATCCTCTGTGAAACAGGTTGAGTACTTTTCTCCAAAGTGGATCAAGATCATTTTCTTTAGGGTCCACCTCAAGAAGATTATATGGTGAAAAACTGACCTGGATGTCTTACTCTGACTAGGACAATCCTTCAGTTCAGTACCAAGCAGGTTTTGCTTCCTTCAGCACTTCTCTCATTCTCTTGGCATTTTTAGGAGCATGCAGCACAATCCTCTATGGACCCACTACAGAAACACCATTATAGTGAACTGCACAGAACCAGGGATCTGCAGCAGCTGTATCCCTATTCCTGCCAGGCTTAGGCTCCCTGTACGAGTAAAGTGCATGTACGACATGGGGAGTTCACAGAATATAATCAGCAAAAAAAAAAATCACACAGTGTAAAAAACAAAGCAGGACCTTAGAGCAAGCACACAGGACAGCTTTTTTGACAAGTTTTATGTGATGAGAGAATTGTGTTCAGTGGCAAATGGGGGCTTGGAACTCTATGAAGTCAAAGGTAGATACACTCTGCATGTAAGACAACCTTCCTGAACCATCATGTCTTTGTCTTACATTGTCTGAGCTTCCAGTCAAAGTCCAGGAGATGAGCAGGAGCCAGAGCTGTCTTTGTGACGAGTCACAAGCTTCCAAATGGTCCAAAGACAGGCATGTACTGACCAGGAATAACAACACTGACTGGAGTGGTAACTCTGCTTCCCTGCCAGGACAGGCAGGAGGAATCCTGTAAGCTGCAGGAATGTGGGGTTTGTTAAGGACAGGCCATATGGTTGTGTGCAAGGAGAGGATGACCAAAGTTTTGCCAGGCACATATGAGATGCTGGGCCACAGGAGGTATTTCTATTTCCATATAACTGTTCCTCTGCACAGACCTACTTAGGGGTCAGGGACATGAACTGTCAGAATGGGCCAGACTCGAGGTCCTGCTCCTCTGGGATGCTATGGACAGTGTTTGGTGCTGTGTCTTTCACAGAGCACTTCAGGAACACCACAGCAATCATGAGGGTAAAATCCTGATCCTCCATACTTAGGAATTCTCAGCTGTGCTGAGACCTTTTCTGTTTAATATGGCATCCAGAACTGGACATTCAGTTCACACCAGCTAACACCAGTTCTAGAGTTTTAGAAGTCAATGATATGCCCATAAATACTCAGGTACTTGCAGTCACATGTACCAAAGCCAATTCCAGAAGTGAGGCATCCTTCAGCTGTCACTACTAGTAAGTAACCTAATGGCTTTGCTGCCCAGTACACAGAACCAGAGCCCTGCTGTGGACAGTATGGCCAATGCAATTCCTCCTGTTCTTGGCAGCTTCTCATCCCCACTGAGATGCACAGCCATATCCCATTGATTTTATTTATTCAAAATAATACTTGTTGGTAACCATTTCCAGGGATGGCACATCTCATTTTCACGAGGGCCCCACGAGGTAGGAAGTATGCATTGAACTGTTAAATACAACATAACATCCTGGCACTACAACAGTATAGTATAAACAAAGGCACAATAAGTCATAAAAAGCTAATTCTTTCAAAAGTTACTAGTACCAACATATAATTTCATCTCTGCAATTTAAAAAACATTGGCAAAAAAACCATTCTCCAAGCAAATAAGCAACTGTGTTTTGAAACTATTCACTGCTGGCACTTGTTTAAGGGAATCTGGTAATTTGTTCCATCCATCCTGAGCTTCACAAGCAAGAAAGCATGTCTTGAATTGCCTGTTTTCTTCTCTGAAACTTAGGGTTCACACCAAGAGGAGAGTAGAACTATAATTTACAGTTACAAAACAAGACTACTCCTACCCTGAGGCACTCCACTGTGCACATTTATACAATACATTACATCATCTCCTTTACATTGCCAGATGTAATCAATTCATGGGTTTTTTCATACAAGTACAACAGGGAATTATATAGTCACAGGACAAGACCTTATCAATGGAATTTATTATAAAATGCATTAAATTTCTGGAGCAACTTATGGCAACACAGTGAAAAAACAAAATCTCCAAATTCAATATCAGGCAAAATTAGATTGCTAAACTACTAAACCTCTTGTTCTGTAAGCTTAGCACAGAAACTGTCTAAGTTTTATATTGTGCAATAATTTTTACACCCATGTAACCAGCTTATAACTTACATCCAGACAATATGATGAAACTGAGTCCAAAAATCATCAGGAATTTGAAAGCATTAACTTGTGCCAGCAAACACCGGCTTTGGCCTTAACAAAGGAACATTAATTATCTGAAATAGCATATAGGGGAAATTAAGAAACCAGGTTAGGCAACTTGTTTGAGTTTAAAGCCTAATTCTTTTGTTTAAGCCATGATTTGCTTTCATTAAGATTGGACTCTGAGTTGTTACTCATCAAATACAAAGAAATGAAGCTACCACACGCTGCTGTACAATACACATTGAAATCCTTTACAAAAGCTGTTTCTTTGCTTTCCAAACCAAGACTCTGCCAGATCTCTTATTCTGCTTACCACACAAGCAGTACTGCAGCAGGGTTTTCCTGCGTGGGTGTGCCAGGGTAGCATTTGTTTTTAATGTTGTTCTTACACAGTCTCATCAACACCTCCACTGTAATGCTGCTAAACCAGTGGTCTGAGGCTGAAGCAAAGGCACAGTGAAGTCCTAGAAAAGCTGAAACCTGCCCTTACAAAGCTGTCTTTTTTCACCATTCCTTTTCCTCGTCTATGGGATGCCCTCCCTGCCATGTGTCTCAGTTGAGAACTTGCTTCTTCCTTCATGTATGAAGAACTTACTTTCCCCTGAGAAGCATGGTTACCTTCCCAGTGCCTACTTCAGAGACTGTGAATACTCTGCAGGGCACAAACCATCTCATTTTTTGTCTTATGCAATGCCTAGGGAAGTGATGGAACTTCTGAATATCAGCTGGAAATTTGGAACAGAGATTGTGCACTGAAAGATCCAATGGATGTGTCCAAAATGTATGGACAACACAGCTTCATCAGTATTCAGCAAGCCCTAGATGTACAAAGAAACTCCAAACTTAAGCCTGATCATTGGTTCCTCTAATTTTGTCACCTTGGTTTCTTTTGTGAAGTTAAAAAGCTTAGCATGTTTTCCAAACAATACACTATGGGTCCTCATCTGTAAGAGAGAGGTGGAGTCCTTGCTGCCTCTCATGCTCAACCCTCTAATTCTATTCTCTTACAGTAAGACCTAAGCAGCCACCTGAAACCCTCTCATGCAACCTGGCATTTATTATAGTAATTTTAGCCTTAAGAAAAGAACAAACATTTCAGTCTGAATTTTCCTTTTCCTCACTTGTGCCTTGAAGCAGGTCTGTTCCTGCATCTGTGTGTCCTGTAAATCATGCCAACACTCCCCTTTGATCCACTCCTGCTAAGCTAACAGGTGTAGAAAAAAAAATGGATGTATGTTATAGAAGATGTTTTGATACAACATATACATTTTTGGCATGTCAGCCTTACCCAAATAAGCCAGCTTAATCAGTAAAGAAAACCGAAGCCAAAACATGCTGAGGTCTTTTTTGATCTCCTTTAAGGTATGGAGGCTTCAGAGTATTTCTGGTAGACAGATTCCCACTGTTGCATACATTTGATTCCTCATTTCCCAGCATGTTCTTTCTTACAAAGCTAGTTGGAGGCTGGAAACATTAAATACTCGGAACTGCCACTAAGACATACGACAGCTGAGGATGCCTGGTCCCACACAGAGCGGTCCTAGAGTCTGAAATCAGTGTGTTCTGACTGTGCACCAGATTGATAGAGCCTCCTGTGTCTGCATTTTTTAAAAACTTCTGACAGCAAACTACATTGAAACAAACTAACTCCTAAAAACAGGGCTGAAAAAGGGCAAAGTCCATAACCTTCCTGTCTCAAAGCACTACACTACTTTTTTTCCCACAGGAAAATCAATGAATAGGACACAAAAGCCACAGCACTGAAATGCTGTAAATTCAGTGATCCAGCATTTAAAAATCGTATCTCTACATTACTAGACGATGACATGTGTTGTCTTTTTTCCTTCTAGATGTCTGAAAAGGAATAGCAAACTGTTCATTAGTAATAGTTTATCAAGGATCTTGTGAGCAATTTGGAACAAACTTGGAGCAAGCCCAAGAAAAGACCACCCAGCAGACCCATGGCTGCCTAGTTAGCTCCGAGCAGTTTGAGCAAGTCACAGCTCCAGCTGGTGTCAAACACTGACAATTACCAGTTACCAAGCAAAGATGAACTGGAGTAAACCTGCCAAAGGATGGTTTTGGGGTTTTTTTTAAGTAAAAAGTGCAATGTATTGTTATTTTCGAGCAACTACCAAAAGGAGTTGTTGATCTCACTTTGCTGGAGACATACAAAGGCTGCATGCAGTAACATGGTATTCTTTTTGAAGGGTAACTTGTGCTGTAAGTGAACGACGCTAGAAAATGACAATGCTGCTGCAAAGTAGACAGAATGATACATTTAGTCAAATCCCCAGTCTAAGCCTTTTCAAAGAACACAAGCAGTTAGTGCAACATTCCTTAGGGTTCCTGTATCCTTTCAAACATCATAGCTTTCTTGTAGTTTACACTTATCATATTAAGAAAAATGGTAATGAGGAGATCATGACAACCTCTTTTAAAAGCAACAATGACTCAATTGCCAAGGAAAAAAAGGAGTGACAACTATTTTCATGGAAAGAAGCCTCCAGTGAACGCCTCACTGTTGAAGCTATGTTCTTTGTTTTTGTCTAAACTCAGGAATGACAAGGGGCTGCTCTTAAAAAAA
Source organism: Aphelocoma coerulescens (assembly GCF_041296385.1). NCBI lineage: Eukaryota > Metazoa > Chordata > Aves > Passeriformes > Corvidae > Aphelocoma > Aphelocoma coerulescens. The sequence continues at coordinate 15,266,012 of NC_091018.1, forward strand.
ATTCTGAGCATCAGTTTTCATTTGATTGGTACAACACTACTTTTTCAGATAAACTGGCAGTTCAGACCTCTTGTTGAAAAGATTAGGGACTCAAGAGGTTAGAAATGATAAAATACTGGAATAAGTGGGAAGGGATTAATTGGCTTTATTAAAAAAAAAAAAAATCACTACTGGGAATGTTCTCCTACAAATCAAACATGAAGTGTTTTTATCCTAAGGCTCAGAGTAGTATTTTTAAAGGTTACTGTACCTTGGTGTACACAACATATTCTTCAGTAGGATATACTCATGGCAAAGAAATTAACGGACTACAAAGCCCAAAGGGGCTTTTAACACTCAGCGCTTGCGCAATAAATGCCATCAGAAGATCTCAAAGAGTTCCTCACAAAAGATCAGAACCTGCCATTTTCCAGCTTGGCTCTACAGATGAAATCTGGTCCACACTTTAAACCCCTCAGTCAACCCACAGCAAACACAATGAATACTACTCTGCCCATTTTTTTTCCCTTTAACCACCCATGCCAGTCTCCTATGCCCTTGTGGGTTCATGTTGCTCCTGTTTCACCCTGCAAAGTACTAATAGGTTTTTCCACCTCCCCCAAGCAATATTTGCTTACACATTGTACAGAAATTTTGGAATAGAGAAAACACTTAAACAAGAGCTGTGAAGTGTTGATAACAGGGTTTCTAATGACAGCCACACCAGAGCCCTGGCCCCTGGAGCTCTGGAAGGCCATCCAGTAACACTTGCAGCAGGTAGAATACACAGGGTATGCAGAATGTTGAAAAAACAAATCTGGGCACTTGGGTCAGACCTTCAGATTCATGTTTGGAGACAGTTTTTCTCTCTTGCCTCTGAACAATGGTCAACAAACACCTCAATGCCTTGAACAAATAAAATAATCTTCATTTCTAATGCTAGAACCTGACATTTTCTTCATCTGACTTCTGCAAGACTTGTGCCTGTATGACTGCTTTTAAATCAAAAAGAAATGTGAGAAATTCCTTGAGAACAAAAAGAGAAAAAGAAAAAAGAAAATACAAAAACCATTCTGGTCAGATTTTCCATCTATCCAAAGAAATTGTTACACCACTGACAAATCAATGTGGCAGGATCTACTGGTTAATTAAACAAATGTGACAATTTTACTGTGACAATTTGAAAACACTCAAAAGTGCCACCTATCCCCAGTGTGCATTCTTCTCAAACGTATATTAAAACCCATGTAGTGTAATAAGAAATTGAAAGGAACTTACGTATTCAATAAAAACATAATTATAAGCATAATTTGAAATGTACAGCTAAAATAGATTAGAAGTTCATAAGGTTTCTCAGAACATTAAATTCAATGACACACTTTCTTTAAAGAAATGTTAGAAATTCAGATAAGCCACAGTATGTAGCATAATTTTAAATATCTGATTGAGCCTTGCTTTTGCCCAATTATCACACCAGTAATTCCAGCTGAGGACATCAATGCATTTTGCTAACAACTAATTTAACTTCTAACAACGGCAGCGTGGGTGAGGTTCTATTTCACCATTTCACAGAAGGAGACATAGTGGAGCAAAGGGGCATCTCAAGGTTATTCAGGAAGATTAAAGGTACGATGTTTTATCTGAGTCTAAGCATTCAAGCATTTATTGAGAGGGTGTTCAAAGACATGAGAAGATGAACCACACCAGTCTTTCACTTGCAGGTTTGAAGTGGTGTATTCAGAACACTCTGACAGCTGGAACAATCTCCACAGGTAAGAAGGAAAGACCTTCAGAAAAAGCAATGCTGACTATGGTGCATGACAGACCAAGGGCATGCAGCAAAGACATGAATTCTCCTCCCCAAAAGGCAGCTTCCAGAACTGTTCTCACTGCAGAATTGGAAGAACTTGAACGTAAGGCAGATGATGGCCACACGGCTGCCTGCCCATGTCAGGCTGCTTCCACAAACCTCATGGGGGCTGGCAAGTCTGACTGTGTGTCACCACATGATTCCTCCTAAGGAAAAGCCCACCTGCTTGTCCAAGGGGTCTCTCAGGAGGAAATAAAGTAAGTTTTGGTCCATACAGTTGGTGCCTGTATTCTTGCTTTAAGAAGAAATCAGGAGTGGCTTCAGTTACACTTAGACTGCAGTGCACTAAGGAAAATGTCAACAAGCATTCCTGGTATCTGCTGTAACAGAACACTTTCACCCATCTCCTCAGAGCCCAACAATGAGATTCAAAGATGAAACTTCAGGTTTGCTCCAGGTGTAAACTTTGACCTGTTCTCTTTACTTTACTTCGAGGACCACAAAGCAGTAAAGCATTAAAAGTTGCAACATGTGGGTGTTGATAAAGCATAAAGGGGGAAACTAAGCATGCCTCAAGTACCTGGTGTCTTTTTGGTCCATCACTTTAATTTCTCTAGTCCTTCCCTTACATATGTTTCTTTTAACCATCAACTATTTTTTGACTGTCATGGCCATTAACTTGAGAGGAAAATTTCAAAAAAGTAAGCTCTTGAAACTCGTTCTGAAGGTTTGTTTAGTTGCGTCTCCCAGTCCAGTCTTCCCTTGGACACTGCAAGTGTCCCAGCCTTTTCCTAGTTTATTTCTCCTGACTAATTGTGATTAGGCTAACTTATCCTTCATCAACCCCATGGGTCTCCTCAGCAGTGCTGACTTATGGGGAAGCTTTCTACCAGGATTTAAACCCTGCAACACTTTCCCCCAGGGCTGCAAAAATGGAGCTCTTCCCATTTGTGAGAGAAAGAGCCACAGAAGATGTTACAGATATTTCAAACCAGAATTGTTTCTAAAGCATGCATTCATTTCAAAAAGCCTCACTCAATTTTAATATGTTTTCACTGTCTTCATTCTGTGCCTAAAGCAATTTGTTATGTAGAGTACACATTATTAATCTATTTAAATGAAAGGTAACATTGCTAGCAGTTTAAACACTCAGTGGCCATATTTAACCATGTTTCACTTTGACAGGACAAGATGAAATAACAGAAATGATTAATCTGAAACCAGAGAAATATTCTCCTACCTATAGGAGAAATAGGACTAGATTTTTTTGCTTAATGCTCTGTCAGTAAGCTGTGTGAGTGGAGTATGGGAGCTTCAGATGACTCTTCTGCTTGGCCACACTTCAGACTGTGTCATTTTGGAATCAGCAGCAGCACTCTAGGACAGACACACAACAGGCTCTGAAGGTCTTAATCAGGTTTTTATACAACATAAACTCATGCAGCCCACAAGGACCTTAGGGGAGGATAGATGGTACAGCTAGAGCCAAACACTATAACACTGTAAGAGTGTTTAAATTTTTCCATCCAGTTTAGCACTTGGGGCCTTTTTCTGTTCATGGAGCATACAAAAGGTCAGAGTTGATCTTACATGCCAGATTCCTTGGGTCTGTTTTCTTTCGCACTTTCACTCCAAGATAAGGGAGTTACTCTTTATTTACAAGGATGAAAAGGGATGGGAATTCAGGTCCCATGGGTCTCCAAATCAGGAGTAGGAATCTTAGTTTTATGACATTCTCCACTCAACTGCAAGACTCCACCAAATTGTTTTCCCACATTTTTTGTCTCTTTCACTTATTCCTGGAACTGCAAAACTTAGTGGTATTTGGAAAAATAGTATCTAAAATAACCAATGCTTTTAAGTGCTGCAGAGAGTGCATCTGATCTTCCACAAGGGTTGCAAAACTTACTATCTTCTCTAAGACAATGGCTTTGCTTCAATTACTTTCTTGTTCGAACTGGCTTTAAAACAATTACTTTGTATAGTCTCATAAAAAGTAATTATTTTTATCATAACAGAGTACTTAATCAGAGTGAGGATGCTGAGCATGTAACATAGCAATACATAGTGGATTGCTTCTGAGCTGACTGTCTATGAGGGAGAGAAACTACAAGTGGTTGTTTTGGTGCAAAAGAGATGCTAAAGAGCTAGAAAGACAAACTTCACTTCTTCACTGGCAGTCATTCACTTATCATTTATCATGGGAGTACTTTGTTTCTCTTCAGGAGCAGCAGTACATGTCCGAACTCTTGTGATGTCAGCTCACTTTACAGTAATTTTAGTAGCAATGGTAAAGCTGGCAATGATGGCAGAACTATATAATACCACTGAAATCAGCAATATTTCAATTTGGCAGTACAAAAATATGTGTTAAAATGTTATGGTAAAGGAGATAAGAAAACAGAATTGAACAGTGAGTTTGAAATAGGTGCACAGCAATCTCTCTCACTTTTCCTGAATACCTTTTGTAATCTTTTTTTATTGTTACGGTGTAGACAGACTGCAATAGACCCACATAATGATCAGATTTTACATTTCAAAGTTCTTTGCTAAATAATTTATTTAATACTGCTATGAAAATAAAACCTTTATTTGATAAATGTACCTGCAAGCTGGAATCAGACCTTGCTTGTCTGTCCTGACAAAGGTCTAATCTTTTGCTGCATTACATCTTGAAGAGGCATTTATCCCTGTAACAGGCAGGTGCAGCACACCAGCTTTGGAATACAGGAAACTCTGCACACCCACGCGCATTTGTCAGATCAGGCAGTCAACCTTTCCTCCCCGTCACCTCCCCGGCAGCACGCAGTCTGCCTTGCCTTCAGCTGGCAGCACAAAGCAGATTTATACCACAGATCTACACCACAAGAGCATCACTCCCCTCACGTGTAACCCGTGCCGTGCCAGCCGTGCAACCCCCCGGGGCCCACAAAACATCTGCCTCAACCAAGCACTCGGCTTTGACTCGCGCCAGCTTCCCACTCTGCCTAAAGTTAGCTCTGAGCTTCAGATGTGATGCACCCTCAAGTTAATGCAGACACCTTTGGCATAGTGCTCCTGAGGTGCTTTTCTCATGGGTACCACCATAATGTTGTCACTGTAAAGGTGAATGGCCAAAAATTTGGATAATCCTGTTCTGCCACGGTCAGGTGCAGCACACGGGGCCGAGGGTGTGCTCTAGGCTGGGAAGACCTGAGAATGCCTTCTCCAGCTCCCAAGGAGCCTTTTGCACTCCAAGCTTATACCAGGCTGTCCTCAAATGACTCCAACTATTGATCTCATCCTTCCTGTGTGTATACTGGACAGTGCACAAAATGCTGGGAAAAGGCTTCCTTTGACCTTCCTGGAATTGTTGCTGAATGCTTATGGTGATAATGTGGTGATACTGAGACCAGAACTGAGCTGATCACCTACCAAACCAGGAAGGAGCTGTTCTCAAAGAAATACTCACCATTTCCATTTTCTGGAGCGAGACCACGTCTAGACAGTCATCAGAGCAAAGAACTGGTCTCTGCTTTTATGTATACCTAAAGTAATGCAGAGGTAACTCCTTTTTATTTAATAGCAGCAGCAACATAAGTGGAGCTGCTGCCAATTTATACCAGTGTGGGAGGAAGAAGAATTCAATGAACTCAAATGAGATCAGAGGTCAGTGGAATTACCCCTTGATTTATATTGATGTGAGAGCAGAAACTGGTTCTGCCTCCATTGAGAAAATGCTGATAAAAAGCTTGAAAATGCAATGGCTTAGAAATTGCTAAGAAATTAATTGTTTTTATCCATCCAAATCTTTGTGTACATAAACAAAGTCTGAAGGAAAAAAACAACTCTCAAAGCAGGCTATTACTCGTTCCTTGCACACTTTAAAAGGCTGCACACCAGAGCAGGGACAAAGGCCACAGATCCACATTTACACGTGGGTTAACTTTTCAATCCATTTTTTCATTTCAATAGAAATAATAAATCACCTTATCCAGGAGAAAGAAGCAGCTTGACACAAAACATACGGTGCTAGGCTATTTTTATAGCACACCTAAGACGTATAGGGATTCATTTATTTACTCAGCTATTTAAAAGTGGCTACTCTTACTCATTCTCTGGACAGCTAAATGCCAGGTTGCTAAGTTACTGTTACTTGACATCATCTCCTCCCCAACGTGTTCCCACATTTGACAGGTTTACATGATTTACTAGGCCAGTCAGCTCGTTATTCACTTGTCCAATGACATCTAGATAATCATTTTAAATTCACATCATGTCCTCCCCAGCAAGCCCCCAGACTCCACATGAAAATATTTAAACTACCCGTCAGCTACTAAGTGCATTTGTAACCACACTGGACAGCGTACCTGTATTTTTCAAATTACAATTATTATAATTAGGTTTAGCATCATTCTTCAATGTTGGTTTGTATTTTAGAAGAGAAAACAATTACTGAGGGGCAAATAATGGGCTGTATCTGTTACAGTCTAATTTTGCTATGTGAACAACTCACTTCAGCTCTGGGTGAGATATTAAATCTGTTAGTGCTTTCAATTGGCATGAGGAACGTGATTCTACACATAATTTGCAGAGTCAAGGGCATTTTCACCTGCTGATCAATTTACATATTCTCCAATGTCATTAGACAGGAGCTAGTCATCAGAAGACGACCATACAAATTACAGACTTTGCTCATTTAACTCCAGTCATTTTTACACTTACTACAATCTGAACTATATTTGGGATCTATTTTGCTTCCAGACTAGACAGCTTCTAATTAGTATCACAGCTGTCCACATAACATCAGAAGTCCATCTAGTTACTTGAAGCCTTCCTACAGTGAATATGCACGTACAAGAATTCTTTTGTTCCTCTAAGCAGGGACGGATTTCCAGACAGCAGTGCCTGCCCAGATGGTGACGACACAGCCACGAAAGCTGCAGTGCACAGACCAGGGCCTGGCTGCTGCTGGATTATGTCCAATGGATTGCCTGAACACCCAGCCCAAACATCCAATTTACACTGCAAGTCCTCCAGAAAATTTAGTTAAATAACATTTCCTTTCTCCCCTGTGCAATGTTGTGTGCTTATCAACTCTTTAGCCAGAGGTAAACCAATGCTAAGGAAGGTCCCTTCTGTGCTCTCCACAGATAGGAAAAGGAGCACTGCTTGTTCACCCTCAGTGTCACCTACACACCCCCTTTGCCTGGGCCAGCATATGGTTCACATCACATGCAGTGACAGCAAGGCACACTGATGTAAAGCACTGGTACAAGTGGCACAAGTAACAGCTTTGGAGACTGGTTTTAAATGTCAGCTCTCCCGCCCCATCTGCACTTTGGATCACAACATTTCAATGAACTCATTTTTCAATGGATGTACATAGCAAGTGACAACTTAATTTAAATCCATATTAATAAAATGTGAGTTACACACACATACTTTTAATTGCCTGTCTTCCATATTCCACACTTTCAAAACCATTGCATTGGCTTGAAAAAAAAAAAAAACCCAAACACATTTTGGAACAGAAGAAAGTGTTGACCACCAGGTATTTGCCTTTATCATTCAGTTTGGTATTAGCAACTTGTATTAAATGCAATCTGTGCTATCACTACTGCTTGGCCTCAGTTATATAAGAGATGATGATGATGATTATTACTATTATTTATTATTATTTTTCACAACCATCTCAGCCATCCTGGTTAGAAAAGTAAAATCAACAGGAGACCTTTGATTAACCTGCCATTAACCTTTGGCTGTAGTATTGGGAGCAGTCCTTAAAGCATTTACACAAGATGACATAAGTAGCTAAGTGTTTCAGGAAATCTAAAGGACTGTGAAATTTTGTCTCTGAAGACACAGGGGTCTGAATGGAGTCAAGACCTTTCCCCTCACTCAGTTGAAAATTTTAGAATATAAATTCAATTAAACCTTTTTTTTCCAAGATGGAAAAAAAAAAAAAAAAGACAGATTAGGAATTAGAATCCCCTACAATTACAGAAACCATTAATCAAGTTCAGTTTGAAAAAAGAGTGGTGTAAAATCAGAGGTCACAGATCTTTGCAGGAGTACCTCTTCCTTGTAAAGCCTAGCAAAGAAACCCTTGAGAGTAACTGTGTCTTTCTGGGGGATGGAACTGAATTAAATCACTAAATTCCCCAACTTAAAAAGCCAAAACGAATCAGAAACAAAAACAGAGAAAAAGGGCAAACTTCAAGGCATGCATTGGTCCAAGGGAGGGAGGCTGGCAGGCAGAGCACCCTTCCCCAGCCCTTTGGGGAGCACAGCTTGGCAGCAGACATGGCCCAGAGCAGAAACTGCCAGGGGTTGGCAGTGGTCTGGAGGGGCAAAATGCACAATTACAGCCCAGCTGTCCACCTTTGGGGCTTGACTCTCTTGGAATCCTTTGTGTTTACCTCTGTAACACCCCTGACAGGACAGAAATGTGAATAACCTGTTTTTTTTACTGAGGGAGCTGAGAGCCATACTCCCAAAAGTTAATCAGAGCCTATGTAAATGGCCCTGAAAGGCCAAAAAGTACCTGTCAGGGCTGGAAACTTAATCTAGATTCTCAAAGTGCAAATTTCTGCTGAAATCAAGGGTCATTCTTTCATGTGGAGCAGCCAGCCTTAATCCTCTGACATGGGGTTTCCATGGGGAGCCCAAAGACTGGATTTTGACCACTGCTGGGCATCACATTCTCTTATTTTCTCTCCATTGCCTGTCAAGTAGAATATGATACCCTGCATGCAGCGAAAACACATTTCCTGCTAGCTTGTTCTGCAGCATAAATTTGAGAAGAACAAAGTAAAACTCTGACAAAACCCAGGTACCTCTACTGCCAGGGGTGCTTCAGCACCACGTGCAGTTGGAATCCTGAGCTGCTGCCCTGAGGGCCTCCAGCTGGGGCTGGGGTCTGCTGGGTCTTTCTGGGCAGTCCCACAGCAGCTCTGTGGTTGCTGTGCTCACCCAGGCGGGGCTGTGCAGCCCAGTGCAGGCAGGTTACCAAAGGCTGCAGGCAGCCTGTGGCTACCCAGAACAGCCCAACTCCGCCCCAAGGGCACAGAGACCCCGTGAAGCAGCACCAAACCACCCTCCTGCACATGGGAGGGAGAACCCCAGGGGAACCACGGCTGAGGTCCACGTGCCAAGACTGTATCTGCACCCCACCACAGATGTCATGTGCTCAAGGTGCCTTCTGGCTATGCCAGTGGCTCTGGTGGACAGGTTTATTCCAGGCTGGGCACAGGGGATGCCTCTGGGCACCTGCAGCTATAGTCCAGGATGATCTGCTGGTTTGTATCCCTTCTTCCCATGCCCATTACATGTCTTGTGAGAGAGATCCCCAGAGACATGGAAACCTGCCAAATCCCTGCTCTCTCCACCCAAAGAGTGCCCCCAAGTTCAGTGGCCTACTGGTGCAGGATTCTGCAGTTCATCCCCATCCTCCAAAGGCTGAAAGTCCTGCTCCAATCTCGACAGGTTTCAAAAGGAAGCCCAGCATATTGTGCTTGTTTGTTGACTCAAATTACAGTCATGGGGTAGGAAATAGGGTCACCACTCTTGATTACAAAAAAGACATTTCTGTTTCCTGTGATTAATGCGCACTGTTCCCACATTAAAACTGTCACCTGGATGATTGATCCCTGAAATTCACCACATCACATTTTCTTTTGATGCTGTTTACTGAAAACAACTGCTTTCCCCAGCCAACAAGTCATTCATTCCAAATACAGTAATGAACCTAACTGAAATATATAAAGAGGGGAAGAAGACACTGAAAATGTACCAAGTATCTTGCACAGCCTTTCAACATTTCCTTTGCTCCCTTAGTGTTCTATAGGTAATAAACCTCTGCTCACTTTGAAGGTTGAAAGTAAATGTTATTTATTTCCTTGCATTCATTGCTCCTGTGTGCTTATGCAGGATCTTCTCCCTTACTGCAGGTCTGCACGAGCATGCCTGCCCACTGCCTCAACACACTTATGCCAACCCATAAGGACATCTAGAGCAGCCCAAGATAATGTGTGTACACAAAGCAGGAGCAAGTTTTCCAAACTATTTTACTCCAAATTGCAGTGAATAGTGAGAAGCTTATTTTACTTTATAAGGAAGAGTAAGTGTTTGCAAGCAAGTTGGCATGACTGTTACACATGATTTCAGGTCTGGGTAAGTCTGCAGCACTACCTCCCAGTTATAAGGACATGGCTGGCACAAATTCCCACTGAAATTTTTTCCCTTCTACATCTAAAACCAGCAGGCTGGCTGGCAATCCCAGGGAGGTAGCTCTGATAGATGGGAAACTCAACCCATAAGGACAGAAACCCAAATCTGAGAAAGGGACTGGTGGGTTGCAAAACTGCCCCCAGGAAAATCTCACTGCCAACAGGGAACCCCAAAGTTGGGGTGTCTGAAGAAAAGCCCATCTTACACCTGAAGTAAGGCATATAACTTGTGCACACTCCCTTTTTATTACATGATCTTGTTGCAATTAAGCCATTCTCAGTTTGGAGTTGCAATTTTCTGTATTCAATCACTGACCAAAGACCACAGAAAAAACTTCTGTAAGTCTTTAACAAAACCATGAATGATGAGCAATTGTAGTCTAGGGGAAGGAGGAAGACTGTAGGTCAGTTTGTGAGTGAGAGAATTAAGGCAACTCTACCTCAGGGTAGGAAACGTGTCCTGGATAGACTCAGAGACTGAGAGCTTGAAAAGAGCACGAACATGTGTAAATCCTGACTCAAACAAGCTGGCAGATGCAGAGTATTAGGTGAACTGATCTTAATAAGGAGCACCCTGGGCCTACCCCTTGTCTGTGTCTCTTAATACAGACCCATTGATATGTTATTATTTAACTACAGTGTTAAAGACAGCCCTATGAGGCCTCTCCTTGGAAGATGAAAATAACAGCACTACAATTATACAGGAGATAAAAAAGCAAAGGGTATTACTTACCCGCAGTATTTCTTCCACACAGCTGGAGTCATTGGGAAGGGCAACCTAGGTTTAAAGAAAAAAAAGAAATGTTTAGTCAGGTGCTGGATGCAAAGTTCAGTGACTACAACCACACAGGTGAACAGCTAACAAGCAACTGCCTCTGTTTGAAGACTGCTGTATCCATGCTTGCTGCCTACCAAATTTTCCAGTTCAGATCAACATAAATCATCAGCAGGACCCATTTTGTCAAAAGTTGTTTTTTTCTTCCACGCTGCTTTGTGTTACTAACGACAGTTTTGAAGCAATAAAGTACTCTGATTTCCTCACAGTTGAGAACTGGCAGTGGAATTGCCTGAAACTTCTGTAATTGAAGAAGATCCCACTGTTACTCCTATCGGCAGCCTTCAGAGAGAGGGCGAGGTTTGGTTTAACTTGCCACATGCTGCAGCGAAGGACAGAGGTGATAACAGTTAGGAGAAAGCTGTTATCATCAACTATCTTATCCTACAGCTTAATAGGCTAACAGCCCAGACAGCTCTTAAAACTTAAATACATACTGTAGTAAAATACTGGTTGGACTATAAGGGTGGTTGCTGATTTTGTTGTCCCTCACTCCATCAGCCTGTTGCAGGTTCAGTGTCCTCTGCAGCCTGCACAGCACACAGGTATTCACCTCAAGAGGCCTGACAGCTGCTCCTTCTCCCTTCAGAAAGATGATATTTACCTCTGCACCCAAGCACACCCACGCAGACACACGATGATGCTGCTAAAATATTCCAATTGAAAATACTTGTTAAATGGTACTTACAGCATCTGCCACAATCCCTTATTCCAAGGATACGAAAGAGCACAAAATCTTTAAACTGTGAACAATTACAGAAACAACAGGCAGATGTGACCTGTATATACAACCATTCTGTGGCACTTGTAGGTAGCTATGGTGGCTTTTATCACAGGGTAAAGGAGGAGAGGAAGAGACAATATTCAGGAAGGTACCAAAGCACAGGTAAGTCCTTTGTGCCATAAATATTCAGTGAGACTTTTCTGCCTGATTCTTCTACCTTATTGCCCTTAGTAACTAGTTTGGTGAAAGATACTCATGACTAAACTTAATCCCTGTCATCCTAATCTGCTATAGAGCTTGACCAAAAGCAGCGACCATGGCCTTCTGCCTGCATTTCAGCCAGCACTAAGCTTCAAGAATAAATCCACACAGCTACAAAAGTCAAAGACCACAGAGACCTCTTAGATCACCAAGCTCATGCTCTGCTAATGTAGCACATTTTCCCCGTATCTTCTAGTACTATGGTTAGTCTGACCCAAAAACTGTAGGGAAATGGGTCTCCCATCCCTTCCTTTAATAAAATTTGGAGTGTTGTAAACTACTTGGTACTTTCTTTAAAATGGTTAAAATTTTGTTTTCTGTGTCACCTCAGCTTTTTTGTAGAGCTCTTCCTACTACTGGAAGTAATTAATTACTTCCCTTCACATTTACACTATACAGAGACATGCAGAAATATACTCCATTTTTCTCAAATGCTGTATTTTCAACTTTTACCTTCTTTCCTGATAAACAAGATTTTCCTCCCCTTTGGCTTATTTCATCACTGTTCTCTGAATTCCCAACAGTTCATCAGTATCTTGGTAAAGGATTACACAAGTGAATATGACGACACCACAGGGGTATTAGTGATTTTTATCTATTATAGATTATAATTTTCCACAATATCACTTTAAAACTGCCAAACAACCAAAAAAGGAGCCTTACCTCTTGTTCCCAGTTCCTACTCAGCTCAAATTACCTAACAAGCCTGGCTCAGAACTGCCAGTGAGTGGTCAGCATGAACTGCAACAGGCATGCAGTCCATCCTTACACCACAGGACTTGGACTTCATGAGACTTCCTTCATCTCCCTCCTTTTCACTTAAATCACTGTTTTCCCTCTCAATACCTTTTAAGTTCTCTGCTAATCTGTTTTCCATTCCTCAGACCAGCTCCCCATTCAGTGAGGAATATGGTTAATCAAAAGGTTAGCAAGCAGGGGTATTACTGCACTGTGCAGTGGGACAGAACATGTGTCTCTAATACACGCCTCATTTTTCTCGTTGAAAAACTAATACGTTAGAATATGAGAAAACAAAACAAATAGTCCCCCAATAAGCTTACAGTGTACACATCAACCACAAAATTTCTCACCACAGAAACAGGAGCAGCCCAAAATCCAGCTCAGTGAGTCAGACTGGGAAGAGTGAGAGCAGCAGAGGTACAGAAGCTCTCTTTATTCAACACCCTTCCCTGCCATTACACATGCCAGCTGTAATGATTAGCCAAAGTACCACATGTATTTCTTTGTTTAGAGATGTGATGACTGTGTCCCTGACTATTAATACAGGACAGAGTATGTTCTTAGTTGTCTCACAGTCCTCTCCCAGTTCACAGTCCTGTTTAAGTTTATGTTACTTCAGAACTAATGATGATAATAACAATAAACATACCATTTTACTTTTAATGAAGCCCACTATATATTATGCAACCACAACCAGCTTCTGCTGGCACCACTTGCTAATAACTTTAAATGCTCATGCATCAATTTAATTGTGTTAATGGCAAAGAAGATTTTAATGGCTTGACAGAACTTTTGTTCCCTTTGGCACTGCTTTGTTTTGAATCACTGGTATTAAAGCACTGCAAGATGTCAAAGTGCTGTGATTGTCATATAGGGAGATCCAAGTAGGAGCAAGCACAAAGAGGAAAACATTTAGATTGATGCAAACATTAAAAGAATAATTATTACAACATGGCTATCAGAGAGAAGATCAATGTAAGAGTCTTTCAGTACATTACTATTAATGGATTTCTAAAGAAATGAGACCATTTTTCTAAATTCATGCTGCAGTTGCACATTCTAAGAGACTTAAAAGGCACAGATCTATTAGAAATTTAGTCTGTCTTGGAAAAAAAAAAGAAAGAACAACCTCTCAACCTTTCAAAATGTGAATTAAAAATTGCGAGTTTAATTGTCCATAAACTCTCGCGTTCAGCTAACAAGTGCGAGCGGGCCCACATGGCACACCATGGCATCCAAGCAGAGATTCACTGGGACAGAATGAAACTGAGCAGATACAATATTCATCACTTTCTCAAGTGCTAGCGCTACAGCAAATTGTTATTAGAATTGCCATTAATAAATTTCCACATTCCTCCTGTAGTTTAGTCAAGATTGGACATTCATCCCATACTACTACTCTCCTAATCTAATAAAAATCAAGCATTTTAGGACCCATTACGTGATTCTCCATCCCCTCTCTCTCCTCTTCAGCTTTTGTCACTAATCAGAGTCTAAAAAGGAGGGCACAGCTTGCACTTGTGCATGCTTTTGGTGCTTTTCTTCCTTTGTGAGCAGCATGGTCTAACTCAGCTGAAAGGACAGATTCCAGGAATTCGGCTTCCGCAAGACCGAGTGGTTGCAATTCACATCATGAGCTCTTCTCTCAGCCAGCAGTGCATTCACAAACCCCACACTGAAGAACAGTGAATGCTACACAAGCTGCAGACTGACGTCCTGAGGTAATAAAACTTCAATCAAAGCAAGAAGATTTCACAACAGCTACATGCTACACTGAACTCATCTTCCAATTTCCTTTTAATCTGGCAAAACTCTTTTGCATCAAAAAGCTTCATGTTTACTTTTAAATATTGCTTGCTAAAAAAAAAGAGAAAATAAAAAAGGAAAGGTCAGATGGTCAAAATATTCCACCTAACACAAGCCAGTATTCTACAGTTTTCTTCACTTTTTGGTCTCACAGGAGAGAGGAGAGAGCTTAAATGATGTGGAACCAAAGGTTTAATGTATGGCTTGGGTGGCTCAGTGCTGAACTTTAAAGGGAGGGAAGGAGGGCAGAAATCTAAGAGTGAGGGAATAGTAGCCTTTAATGTTATACAGATCAAATGACATTGGGTGAATGGTTACAATATCTGATGAGTCACGTTGGTCTAACCTTCCATTTATTCATTCTAAAGTTCCTTGACTACTCTTACCTCCTGGACAATTTTTAACCTGCATGAGATCAGATTTTGTTTTTGTGGCACAGAAATATCATATAAAGACTCTTTTCCCTGTAATTTACATCCAATAGCAGACATTTTTCAGAAATGTTAGCAACACAATCTTCCAACAGACTTGTGAGAATAGTTCTGAAAATTCAAATGTAGTGCCATAAAGCAGAAATACAGCATGAATAATGTCTTTGCCAGAACTGACCGACTACATTTTCATCTGGATAAACTGTTCATGAACAATCCCCCCGGTTTTATTGACATGCAATTGGCATTCAACAAGTAATCTCTTCTTCCTATCTTTGTTTTACTGAAAAGATAAGTGTAGCATGTAAAATGAATGTAGGAGCCCACTCATTTCTTGCACATGAGCACCTATGTGCTTATACATCAAGAGCTCAGCTTTCCTTGTCATCTCCTTTATCAAGGAATCCATTTTGACTCTGGGGAAATGAAACTCATGCTACTGTTTACTCCTTCGAACACAAATTGATTTTTCACTTGCCAGCATAAAAAGATCCAGCGCATGAGCCTTGATTGATCATTTCCAGTGTGCACCACACAGTGATAAGAGGAAAACACTTAGAAAACCAGAAACAGCAAAAAGAGGACAGTCAGCACAAGCCTTGTCCTCTGAGTGCCTCCAGCTCCTGCCAGGCTCCCCATTAACAGAGAATGCTTGGTTTTTCTGATTTTTTCTGATTAATATGAGTGGGAAATGGATGGGGCAGTACTACAAATAGCAGAGTTTCCAGATACAACACATTGGACTAGATGATCCTTGAACATCCCTCCAAACCTGTATGAACCTATGGTTCAATTCTTGCTACATGCTCATTATAAATCTAAGAACATGCAATACTTCACCTGCATGTGGAGCACGCACCCATGTCCTTCCATCACCATCTCTCCTTTGACTGCCATCAGTATTTTCTCGCACACTCAGGCTTCATTTCCCCACTTTAGTTGCTCCCAATGTTCCCCTCAGCTCCCATCTGACTACACATTTCTCCTCTTGAGAAGATTGTTCCACATTTACTTCAAGTAAAGTTCACACTGCTGCTCAGAGTCCACTGTTCAAACCTCCTTGGATTGTTTCACAGCTCATGATTCTGTTTCCTATCTCAATACTGTGTCCAAAAAATGTCACTCATGTTAAAGACACCTGGAATAGATGCCAACTAATCTCACTAGCTGGGAGGCTCTTGGCCCTTCCCTTACTAACTTTAGTGCAAATGTGTCAGAATGGGAGCAGCAAAAGAACAAGGAATGAATATTGCAACCTGACTGTAGTTTTTTTCTGGTGTATTTGATATTTGTGGAGATAACACCAACATACTTTAGGGCTGTATGTTTGCATTTTGGAGGAAACTGAATGAAGTCAAACATGGTGGTATTAAAAAAAAAAACACACCCAAAATTGCTCCCTTGGTATTCAAATACATACATGTGTTTTTCACAGGCTTATTCATTTTCAAGGGAGCCATTTGTGGCTCCTAAATAATGTATATCCACTGTTTTCTTTTAGTGCCTCCACCATCCTGGAACCAAAATACCATGAGAAGACTACATTTCCCATTATTTTAACCCCAGAAATATCTCCTGGGGCTGATTAAAATGTCTGTGGAAATATATGCTTTTTATATATATAAAAAATTAAGAGAGAAAGAAAAACTATTGCCTAAAACAAAATACAGAAAGCTGCTCCTCTGTTCTCCTTTAATACAAATACTGCAGAAGCTGTGTAAAATACACATTTACTGGAGAACCTGAAAACACAGAAGAATTTTAAGGAGCAAGTTAATTCATTTGTTAAGCTAAGGCAGCCTGGCCTGCAGTCAGAGCTGCGCTTCCAGTGGTGGCTACAGAAGTTTATGCCTTTTCCCCCAGGTAAAGCACCTTAGCTAGGAAAAACAACTTACTAGTGTGGTCCAAAACATGACTGAATCAGACTCACACTGATTTTAGTGACCTTCCCAAAAAGTCTCTAGTTCAGAAGCCAAAGCTGCCCACAGTGGGTACCTTTAGTTTCATACAAAAGCCAATGACTCTCGTATGCTCCTCTCCTGTGCAGTCACACCAGGAGTGTTGACTAACCCCACACTGAAAGGGATTCAGTTTCATCTCCCTACAAAGAACTCAGCTTACAACGACCTTTTTTACCAGTCTGAGCAAATCCAACTACAAGGACAATGTTTTTTCACTGGCATTTAGTTCTGCTACAGCAACTTTTAAACCAGACTGACATGGATGTGACAATTACACTTTTCTTGCTCTTCCCACTATGTGTTGTATTTAGTCCATTTTTTTTCTTTTTTCATTTCTTTGGTGTTTTCTTTTAACAATACCATTTCAGTCTTGATCAGCATAAAACATTCTCCTTGAAAGCACAATATGCTGATGTTCAATTTAAACTCAATGGTTCACCATTATTTTCATGCAGTAAATTGCCAAACTCTAATAGGGAGAGAAGACTGATAAAGTGATCTCTCACTTCAGGGTCTCCTGAGAGTTTCTTAATGTAGGTAAGGCTGCACATTTTACTTATGGAATATTTTGAATGTAGTATTTTAGACAAACACCATAGTGATAATACCAGAGTATCTGATAATGCCAGTATTGGGCCAGGCCCCAACAAAAGTGGCTTTTGCAGTACTTAATTTATGACCAAAACACATTGCATAAAGACTGTTCTAATAATTTAATACTGACAAAGAGTACGGAAATTTGGAATGTCAAACTTATTTTCCTTCCTTCCTCTCTTTCTGTTTCTCTTTCTCTAATAACGTCAAGTATTTATTTACTTACATAAAATAGATACATTTTCTTACGTGCCTTGGCATTTTCACCTTATTCTGGAAGACGTTACCTTATACATTTTCACTAAAGTGATGATAAAAGGCTCCCTGACCTAAAATGCCACCGTGCACTTGTCCACTTGAAACATTCAAGCCTGACAGACTGTGCAACCCTCTGCTGCGGTGAGATATGTGGTGTGGCACAAATAATGATCAAGTGTCTGTTTCTTTTCCTCCTTTTGCCAGTGTCAATGAAATTTAACTTCTCCTAAGACAATGAAGCAGTATAAAAGGCATGAAGGGAGCTTTGCTTACAAGTCCATTTGCCCTCAGTTAGGGGAATGTAAATTAGACACTGTATTTATTCTCAGTGTAACCCTTTGAGTAGAACCTCTTGGAAATCCTGCAAAATCCCTTTACTATACAGACACAGCTGTCTAAATTTAATATAAGTTTGAATTGGATCTCCTTTAAATCTATTTCACATTTGTGGAATGTGGTGTCTGTTCCCAGTATGTGCCACCACAAGAGCAGCATCAGACAAGAGTTGTGTAAATTCTGCTAAAATAGTAGCAAAGTCACCAGCTCAGACTGTGGCCTTTGCGACAGGACCAAAACTCCCCTGATGTCAGTGAGGTTGCACCAGTGTAACCTGAAGCATTATTTGACCCTGTGAATTCAGACTGTACCATTTCTTTGGAGGTTTTAAAGAGGAACCTTCTTAAATGTGTATTTACGTTTGGCAGTACCTCTCCTGTGACTACACAGATACAGTGGGTGGTTGTGTTGGTTACCTGTTTCACTCCTGCTTTTTAAAGCAGGTATATGAATGTCCTCACAGAAGAATGTACTCCTGGGTATAATTTGTATGGCAGTTTGCACAGCTGCAAGGCCAGTGCTGGGAAGCAAACTAATTGCTCAGAGCTTGTTTGCAAATTAGTTGTTTTCATACATCCTTCCACCACAGTCACAACGTGCAAGTCACAACCTCAGACTGTCTTCAAAATAGAAGGCCAGAATTCAAAGGGCAAGGACCTGTTCCTGCTCTGGGGGAAACAAATGTATTTTGAAATATCTTAGGGTTTAAACACCAACTCTACTTGTTAACGTAACTAGCCTACACAGATACATTTTTAACACAAACTTCAATCAAATTAAATTCTTATAGGAAATAAAAGATATTTTCCTTTTATTAATACAAACAAAGTAGTACAATTAATGAAGATGTTTTTATTGTGATTGCATCCAAACTCAAAATACATTAAGAATCAGATTTTATGCTCATTAAATAGTAAGACATGCAATTATCCCAACTGCCACTGAATGTCATGATCATCTACAAAAGGGGAGTGAAAATAACACTTTTTGGACAGTACAGAACTTAGAACAAGGAAAATCTGATTTTGAATGGGATCTTTATGGTCTCTCTTTTAGTTACATTTCTAATTAAAATGCTTTGATCTATTAATGCCAAGGGACACTGCTAAATGTATTCAATGCAGAAGTTGCATACTTTTCCTGAGCTCCCCAAATCTCTTAGATCTGTGTGCACTTATGCTGTGTGCAGTTAAACTGCTCACTAAAATGAAAAGATATCTAAGAATAACTCACTTCCATTAGATTTATAAATCACATTAATTAATTCTACATCTCCAGTGGTGTAGAGACCAAACTCTAATGCGAGATCTAATTAAAGAAAAGGGAAAAAAAATTGCAATTGAAACACAGAAGTAACTGTTTAGCCTCAAATTAATGAGGCGCTATGCTAAGCAAGAATGTCCATAAATCCCTAATGAGGATTTTAAACACATTAAAACTTCCTAATACAAAGTGTTTGCCTTCCTTTTATCCAATAACAAATAAGCCAATAATTTTCTGCCTCTAAATGACACTATTAACTGTCATGGCATGTTTTATTTGACAAACCCTCCATTCAAATACAGTAAAACCAATTAATTTGCCTGCTGTGAAATGTGTTTCTTGATAGCTTTTATGTGATTTTTCTTCTCAAAGAAATGTAAATAGGAAGTCAATGTAGGTGCCTGATTTTGCTTAAAAATACGAGGCAATAACTATAGATTTTCTAGTCAGTTTGCATTTCAAATGAATTGAAAGATAACCTCCATTTTCAGGTCATCAATCACATAATGGTCGCCTGATAAGTAAACAGTTACAGAGTAATAGTTTTATTACTAGGGAAACGGCCCCATATTTGAGCAGCGATAGTTGCAAAATTACCACTTTGTTCCTTTATAAATAATGGTTTGTAGTGGGGGCACTTGGCCTCTGCCACCCCTGGCACCCACCACAGGCAACACCGACGACCCTCCGGGTCCACACCGCAATTAAACCACACGTCTTGGAAGGGTGAAGATAGTGATGTATTACATTTTTTTTTGGTCAGAAAAATCTATAGAACAAATAAAAGATAATTCTGTGGTTTCAATGGTCCCCTGGGCCCCACTTAGCAGATCTCAGCAGAGCAAAGCAAGACCGTGTTATGACTGCCCCACATTAAGCAGTACCTGAATCTCTGAAGCTCTTCTAAGGTTTTGCAACTGGGAGAATCAGCCTGCTAAAAAGTACATGTTACACATCAGAAATAGACTTTTGTCTGTGCCCACTACATGAACTGAAGGCAAAGCAGAGGCTAATGCCCTGCTTTATGGGCCCTAACTGAATGCCAATTAATCTTTACAACATATGGACAGTCCCACCAGCTCTTGCACTGCATCATGATCACATGGAGACTGTGGTTTCTTTGCCTTAAGATGGAAACCCAACTAGAAAAAATCCCACAACACCCCACATACACACACACATACAAGGAACAAGGAATTAAATAAAACAAAGATTTACCAGTGCTGAACAGGACACAGCCACTCATTTATTTAATCATCTGTAATGGATTACCAAGCAGAACTGGGTAATTTATGTAGCATGCATGATGGCTGATTTTCAATTTGCACTGTCCTGGATGTGTTTCTTATTGAAACAAGCAAAGCAAATCTGCGACTTCACTTGTGGAGCAGGGCCAAGGCTGCCCGACATGTGAGGAGGGCTGGGGAGAAGCGGGGCTGGGATGGATCAAAAGCAGCAAAGGTGCTCTGGAGCTCTGTTAGCCACTGTCCCCATCACTGAGACACACAGCCCCAAGCCCTGATTTGCTCCTTTTCCCAACAGAAATTCCTGTTACTACTGCCACAAATTTTTGCATAGTGACCTTTCCACAGGGATGTCTGGAGAAGCAATTTATTTTTATACATTATCATCATATAAAATTATATAAGTATGTATTCAAATCAGAGAAAAATGCATTCTGCAAATATCCATATTTTGCTCCTTAACCACAATCCTATTTAATAAGATTAGGAATTGAATTGCAGCAGCTTCAAAAAGTAAATTGAAGAGACCTCTTGCCCTGCCTCAACAGTGGGAAAAACACAGTCTTTCTATACACTCTCAGCTAATAAAAATTCCCAAATTAAACTTTAAAAATATTTAAGTAAACTATCCTTGACACAGTCAAGTATCAGGAAATCAATTTCCAGTTGATTGAAATCAAGCTTTTGAGCTGAAGGTACCCCATATTGTAACCTGCATTTTGCTCACTTTGCAATCCAGTTTTCCTGAAGGATGAACTAAGCTCCAGCTCTCCCAAATGCAGCTATTTACATTTAATTTTGATGACAAAATGTAAATAAAAATATTTGTATTTTTGAAAATGATCTCATATGATACCCCGCATCAACAACTTCTACATCTACTTCTAAATCGAGACATTGAATTGGGCTAAGACCACCTGACATTATTTCACTTCTGACCTTTTCAACTGTCAAAGCAGACAGATTTTTATCCTACAAGATTCCAGCCAAAGCCTCAAAGGTGCAGTGCCAGAGCATTAATCCATTCCACTAGACAGTCATTGAAATTATAATTGAAAGTTCAACTTACTTTAGCATTTTATGCTGAAATACTTCTGGCAGCCCAGGGCAGAAAGTCGAAATCTGGTTTCCAATGGAGACCATTTCCAATGGTTTTTAAATGTTGGCAGTGAAATTCCTTATTGTCAAAGAGATCAGCAGATGCCAGCTTCCATTAATTTACCTTCAGTGACTGCTGCTCACTTCAGGAAGCCTTTCTTTACCTAAGGATGCTGACCTGCTGCCGAATCCCATCAGAAATGGACTAGGAAAGACACTGATTTATTAGGAGACTGGGGACATGCCAAAAAAATCCCCTACAGCAGCCAGGGCAGATCCTATCCTTCCATTTATTCTGACCAATGCCATAAGCAGAAAACCAAATCTGCATAGAAGACATGACACAGATCTGTAAAAGGTCCAAATTCCAGCTAAATAACCTGACCTATGTGCACCATGCTATAAAGAGTAACTCCAGAACCTGAAGGAACAGTAGACAGCTTTTCCTCTTCACCAAATGTTGTCATAAAGGCAAAAGGAATCTGAGATTTTGCATCTGAAAATAACATCACCATTTTAAGTAGTCAGTGGGCTGTAAATCCTTTCTTCTGGTATTCTGGAGCTGCCCAGAGGTCTCTGGCCAGGAAGTTCCATATAAAGAGCAGTTTATTATTCTTAGACTAATCTCAAAAACTATCTAAACAAGCATTTAAGTTAACTTAGAAGACATGTTTCATTAAGTCTAAACATTTTTTTTCTTTATTTTTGAAGTTGGGATTGACAAATAATTCTTGACATCTTATCCAGAGGCTAAAAAGCTTCCTACTGGGGAGCAGGAAGGGGGAAAAGGGAACATGTTCTAATACCTGTTATCCAATGATAGGTCATTTTATCAATGCTTTCAAGACTACTGTTGTATTTGCTCTATAAATTCTACTGTCTTTATCTGCACAAGGCCCCTTAAATCCTGAGTGCCAGGATATGAACCCGTTAATTCAAAGCACTGAGAAATAATTCTGCAGCAATACATGAGCAGTGGTAAGAAAACAGCCCTGCAGACCACATTTACTGGGGGTGTGCTGGGTCTCCTTGAGGAACAGTGATCTCAGCTCTCAAAGTCACACCATTAAGGCAATGAGAAAACAGACCAGGGCAATGCAAATCTCACAGAGGGCATCAGAGACAAATACCAGAATTGCAAGATACCTTTGGGACATCAGCAGTGACATTAGCAAACCTCCTGTACCCTTGGTGAGGGTGACTTGGCACTTCCTGCTTCAGCACCTTTAATTACTTTGCCGTTTCCAGCCTATATGAGGTGTCTCCTACTCTGCACGTGGGTGTTTGTGCATGTAACTGAGTGTGTATTTCTCTCTCCCTTTCCTCCCCCATCGATCCCAATGGCAAAGATCACCTATGGTTCTCTGGACTGCTGCTAGAGTTACTTCACACACACAGTGTGATGCTCCTGCAGCACTCTGTGTTCAGGTCCTGGATGCCACACAAGTAGCAACTGCTCTCTGGATCCCTGTCTAGGCTTACCTATTTTCCTGCACTGCACTCAATCCACAAATTGTCAATGACTCAATGCACAACTCCTGTGCCTGCAACAGAATCAGGACACAAGTGCTTTAACACTCACCTTTCAATGAAAACAGTTAATTTCAAACAGTTTTATTTCACAAAATTATTCTGACAAAATTTATTACAGTAAGAGATAAAAGAATTTTGAAGCCACAGAGAGATTTCAGGAGTTTTCATTTTGCTAGATGTGTACTGCAGCTTTGGGCAAGTTAATTAACTCTACGTTTCTATGTTTAGGTATCTGTAGAAACAAAAAAAGCAACAGATAACTTGCCATCACCCAGGTGTAGCAGGAAACAGTGGTTTGGAGATCCTCAGCAGGATGGTGTCATATAGGAGTGACATATATACACAAAGCTGTATACGACTGGAGATTCCTGACTGCTGTAAATGTCAATCCTCAACAAATGGTTTGACCTTTTTTATCTATTATTTCCATTTTATAACTGAAATCAGGTCTGACACACTGAGCATTTCAGGGGAATAAATGCAGCTTGGGGATGACTTTCAGCCTCGTGTCTCACATCACACCCTTGAAATGCATGATCTCCCCAGAAATACAATGCTGTCTTGGTACTTAAGCCCCAAGGACCTCCAGCATCCGTTTGCTGGCTGACCTAACAAGCCAATGAGCCCATTATCAGCATGTCTCTGTAAGCCAACGAGGTTTCTTTTAGTGGAACTGCTTAAAGCACATAGCAGCTTGATCTTAGAGAAGTTATTCTTTAGGCACTTAATTGAGATATTCCATGAGCAGAGTCACCTTCTGGGTGAACCCACGTCTGCACTGACTACAGAGAGAGGCCAGGGTCATCACGGTGCTTAACTGGGGAGTCTCAGCTAAAGACTGAAAGTTAGGTGAATTAAATATGGATCACAAGCCCCACAACTGCAGCAGGCTCATGTGCCAGGCTGAACTTGCAGTGTAGAAATGGAAACAGATGGGGGAAAATTTCCCCATCAGACAGTGACTTGGAGATCTGAATGCAAGATTGACACTCACGTTAAGCCACACAATGAGCAATTTGTTGCCTAATGATAATTTTTAATTGGAGGGAGGAAGGGGAATTGCTTTGATTTGGACTTAAAACAATATTTTAAAACCCTTACAGAAAGATGAAATTTTGAAATTATTTGATGATTTAAAAAAAAAACAAAACAAAATGGAGGGGTTTCCTACTGATTTCAACCTGTTAAACCATTTTCATGAAGGAAACAAAACAAAATAATGGCAGGAGCTCCAGAAAGAAACAACACAGAATTTGTTTTAGTAAATAAAAAAGCCAACTAAGAAAATGCCTAAATGTCTGATCCTGATTGTCACAAGTTCCTAGAACTTTTAAAACCTAATAAAATAAAACAATATTAAAAGAAGTGGCAGCACTGCTAAATTTGATCTTCCACTGTACAAACTGTGTCCCCCAAGTTGCAGAGCTGCAAGGCTCAATTTCAGGCTTTCCTCACCAACAACTTTGCCAGTGGGATAACAGAAAATCCAGTTTCCCTTCCACATACAACTCAGTTTATTAAAATCACAGCATTGTTGCAGGGCTAACTGTGTGGGTGGTGTTTTGACACAAATGCTTCTGTTTGTGTGCAACCAGTAAGCTCAACAAAATGAAACAGAAGAAACTCTCAGAAATTATTGAATTGCCAGATTTTTCTCATTGGCTTTTCCAGAGAACAGCCCTGCTTTAACTGGCTGAAGAGAAAAAGCTGTTGTGTCTGAAATGGCCAGAAGAGAGAAAAAGCTGGCAGAATGATGTCTTCCTAGGTGAGGATAGTCCAAGACTTAATTCCATGTGTCAGCTCAAGATAACACACAGTCATACACACATGATCTCATCAGCCCTTCAGCAGAGAGGATTTTACTTGATGTTTGCTAATATTATTTTAGAGACTTTCTTAATATGCTTGCAGAACACACAAACAAGGAAAAAATGCCATGTAAACCTCCATCTAGATACCACTTAAAGGGATATGCAATCATTATAATCAGAGTAACTGCAGTATTATTAATTATGACAGGGAAAACAAGGAAAAGACAATCAACCAGTAGGAATTCCATGTGTTGGCAGAAGCACTCACTGTCTATCACCGCTGTTCACATCTCTCCCAAACCTATCTGCACCCCCATGTTTATACATGAGCACCACCTGGGCCAGCAGCATACCCGACACATACCAGCTCTGTTATTCAACAAAACAGGGTGAAAAACCTTCCTGCTGCCACCCCTGCCCTGCCACCATGAGCTCCTCGGAGGGCTCGTGCCTGTCCACCCTCCTTCTGGCCTCCAGCAGCCAGGCAGGTCAGACATGTGTTGGTTCCTGGTGTAGCAGTGGGTTATGTTTTGCAAAAAGGCATTCCAGAGCTTTGTACCGACTCAAAGGGAATTCAGGGTCAGTTACTAGATCACTTCACATTTCTTGAGACACCGTAGGCATTTCCAGTGCTCCTGCCCTGAATGTCTCTCTGCAGGGACCCCAGGCAGGGGTTCCCCAGCAGCCTCAAGGCAAACCTGACCTGGTTTCTGTTGCCTTCCCCAGCTCCATCAGGGTTCACTGGTGCAGCAGCACAACCTGAGCTGAGCTGCCTCACATGAGTTGCCCTTTGGCTCCCGCTGGAGCAACCTGCCAGCCCTAAAATGCGTGAGCTGGACACACCAGCAAAAGGGGTCGTGCAGGTTTGGAAAGTCTTCTTTTAAACAACAAAAGCTAAAAACTTAGGAGCTGATTCTCTATTGTAACTTGACAGCTAGAAGGGAGGTAATAAAATTGTGCTGGCAGAAGTTCCCTTCTCAGAGATGGCCTGGCCAAGCTCACAGGAGCGCTGGCTGCCGGTCCCTGCTGAGCCATGTCCCCAGCATCCACAAAGAGGGACTCCCCTGAAAATTGCCACCCCTGCCCAGAGCCTGCTCAGGCCCCCACACACAGCCCAGTGCCACCCTCAGCCTGCCCTCAGCGGGGTCAGAATAACTAACAATCACAGCTTTCTTTTCAGCCATGAAAGCATAAACTCTGCAACATTTGACAGCAGCTTGTGCTCCCAGCAAAGCCATGAGCCTTTCCAAGCCTTAGGGAGGGACAGAGATACTTGTGGGATTTTATATATAAAGTCATACATTTGTGTAAATACTCAGATGATTTCCATATACGCCCACCAGCCACACAATGCAATAATAAATTATTTCAATAAATGGCATTACTCTAAGAAAGCAAGAAGGATAATATAATTGCACAAGGTTTAAACAGGATGTAAATCAGCGTTAAAAAAACCAAAAAACCCCAAGTTAACATGAAGCTGTTTACTCCTAGAGAATCTCCACTGCTCTAACATTTCAGCAATAGCCTCCAGTCGTGAGTGTGCTGCAGGAAGTAACAGAGAGCGGTTCAGCAGATGAAACAAAGAGGACCTAATTACCATGCGAAGCACAACATCCTTCAGATGTGATGAGAAACGTGACTGCATGAAAAACTGGTCCTGGGGAAATTTCAAAATATGACCACCCAAGCATAAAGAAGAGAGTGGTGAAAACCAGAAAAATTGCAACAAGAGGGTATAGTATTTCTATACAAAGAATATCAGTTTAAAAACATTTACATACAGATACTGTGCATATACACACATCCATATGCACACAGACCAATACAAGGAACTGTGTGATTGTAGATGAAAGCTATAAACATATAAAAGCTTTCTAACCACATGCTACATATTAATCAAAAAATCACATAAATTCTTCCTATGTTGATCCATGGAGATTCTTGACAGAAAAGCAAACAAACAGCCAAATGCATGAAAAACAACCAAGCAGCCTGACAATCCAGCACTATCCTTCCATTTCATCATATTTGATCATTTAATATTCATTTTTCCCCTACAATTCTACAGTGTGAATGTAAATAATTTATGAATATTGTCCATAAATTATTTTGGGGGGGTTATTATGTATGTGGTTTTGGTTTTGTTTTCCTAAAGAAGAGGAACATGGATGATAAGAACTGACATGATGCCACAAAGCCTTGATTCTCAGTTACAGGTAGAGGAGTCGTGTCATTTGCACAGAAGTTCAAGGAGGTATTTAAAGCCACAACAGAGAAAAGGCTGGCTTGTTCTGGGGCTGGGCCCAGCACAGGGGCCATGCTGTGGGCTCTGCAGGTCACCTCTGCCAGCCACACGCAGCTCACACGGGTTTGGCACCAGCGCGATGGGGGACACCAAGACCCCCAACACCAGCGTGATGTGAGGCTGTGCTGGGGAATGGTCATTACTCCCCTGCACCATTTCTGATTTTGACATACCAAAAGCATGTCCCTTTGGACAGGAAATTGCCAAAAAAATTATTATCTCCTGAATGCCCTTTTGCTAGAGAGCCAGAGCAAGGCAGATGTTAACCTGCTCATTTAGTGCCCCAGCCCAGGGGGTGTGGGGGCCGTGTGTGAAGCTGATGGTGCATCTTGAAATGCTGTTCAAAGTGTGCAAAAGCTGAGAAATAGAGTCTGCAAATTCCTTGGCACAATCAATACTGCTCTCCAGCTCCAGATTCCCTTTATCGATGACAGACTCTCTGGTTGCAGTGATTAGAGATTCTACATCTTTTAATCACAAAGAACATGACAACTACACCCTATCTATAGCTTTGTGATTTACAGCAATTGATGCACTATCATAATTGCATTAGTGCAATGATAGCTTTTGGGTGTTACCCAGGCAGCTGAATTTAAATATGGTTGTGTTTGTGACAAACTGACAAGGAAAATCTGATGTTTGAAGCCAGCACTGATTTTAACCCATTCAGCTTCCCTTGCCTCCCTCTGCCTGTTAGTGGCAGGGATGAACCATTCTTTTCCTGCCTTACTAATTCTAACCATAAAACAAGGGAAAGCTGACACATGGACTAAACAGAGGAGGTTGTCTTGTGTATGTGTTAACAGATATATAAGTTTAAGGAGCAACACCCCACTCTTCCAATAAAGTATCGACTCCTTTCGCTATGAGTGAGCAGATTTCAGCTTAGCCCTCTACAGGCCTTATTTTTCACCTTTTTAGACAATTCCTCAGTTTATACCATGAAGTCACCTGAACACTGATGCTTCTTTTTAATTTCAGGGAATATGTTTGTTTTATTTTTAGCCTGATTCCTGACACCCATGGATTGCAGTCATGGGAGTAAGAAATAATGCATGTGTTTATGCTCTCACACAAAAAGGGTGTTCAACTCACCCCTGCTGTCCAGCATCAAGGTCAAAAGATACAGAAACTCTTCAGAGTTTGAAAAGAAGGCAGTGGGGGAGAGGAGAAGGACCCTACTGCTGTCCCATTTCAGGAAAAGCTAATAAAGCTCCCCCTTTGTAAGATATCAGAGGATCCACATGAGAGAGAGACATTACAAGCCAGGCTTCATTAGCTCCTCTGCTCACAGAGTGACTTCTTTTTACAAGAGAACAGAAGACTTCAGTCTCCTGAGCTGAAAGAAAGCACAGGCTGGCAGGGAAGAATGAGACTAGATGAAAAGCAGGTTCTTCTTATCTCTTTCTAAATATTTTCATACAAAGTATTGGCTTGCATCCCCCCTGCAGTGTCCCACCTAACAGCACTCAAAACAATGAGCAAGTGCCAGAAGCTGGTGCCTGCTGCTTGCCGGCAATAGGAACCAATTCAGGGCAATCTACAGCTTTCCCCAAGGACTGCCCCAGTGCCTGAATGGCCGTACCAGGTGTCAGGGCTTCTCGGGAGACCCCAGCTTGCTGCTCTACCAGATGCTTCCCATGCAATCCAGGAGACTGCACTCCCTGTCTGACCCTCAGCTCCTCCCCAAAGGCCAGAACAATGGCACAGGGCATCTGGGAACACCACATCACATCTGACAGGGAAAAGCCATTTCAGGATTCCCTACAACAGCACCTTGGTTGCAGGCACAGAGCCAGTCACGGAGCATTTCCTTGTGAGAGCTTTGGCTTCACAGCAAGAACCCAAAAGCTGTAAGTCTAATGTGAGATTGAGGACACTCTTGGTGGCCTAGATGGCTGTAGCAGAAGTGTCCCAGCACAACCCTGCCTCACCTCCCAGCGTCTCTGTTTATGCAGTTAAGGGCTGGCAAGCGCAGCCCTGGCACCAGCTCCAGCACACTCAGCTCTTGTCAGAGCAATGGGCAGGGCTGGCACCGCTTCTCTGCTCACTTTGGACACAAAGGACAAAGCCCAGAGTGACCAGCCCAGTCACCAGACTCACAGCAGGGCAGAGGGGGAGGACACAGGGAGACTAATTTCCCTGGCTTGACATGAAGCCTCAGAACTAACCCACAACATTTTATTAAACTGTTAATTCACATCCAACGTCCTGGTAATGTTTCTGAATATTCTGAATGACTGGGGGTTATCAGCACCTCCAGATTTCAGGTAGGAGTCTATGAAGCAGAGACACCTGGTCTCTCCCTTCCTTGGCAGAGATCCTTAGCCAGTCTGTCCAGCCACCGTGGTCTCCTCAGCCGCTGCCTTCTAGGAAGGTCTACTGAGCAGGTGGTGGTAACAAGGTACCTGGGATCAGCCTCATGAGTCTGGCTGTAAACTTGGCTTTGCTGCTGGAGCTGATCATTTTCGCCTGATGACAGAGCACAGGAATGGAACTGAACTGTGTGTTTAGTTTGGGAATGTTTAAATAACTGGAAGGAGGATGCTCCGCCCCAGCGTGTGTAGAGTGGTCATTGTTCTAGATTGAAAGTCAATATATAAACACACATCTTTTAAAAAATCCACTCTTAAAGCTCTGAAAACACATCCAGGCTATTAAGTCTCGTCTCTGGGATAAAATCTGTTATGGCTGAATGCATGGCAGGAACATGGCAGTGCTGGAAAAGACTAATTTTATGTGCAGCTGTACCAGCCTTGTGCCTGCTCCTTCTGCATGGCCCGGGCTGCCACCTTGTTGCTCCCCAGGTACCCACTCAGAGGCACAGGGCTGTAACTGTGCTGTGACCCAGCTGCACTGTCTTGAGGCTCTCCTGACAAGTATCTATTGAGCCACTATGCAGAATTTTAACAAACTTGTTTTAGACAGCTGCTGGATATTCTGCTGGATACCCAGTTTGGATATTCTGCTTCTGGATACAGCTCCCTAGAATAAACAACTGTTGTAATCACAGTAAAATAAATACTTTCTTGCAGTTGAATAATGTTGGTTCTAATTACAGTATCATTGATGCATTTTCCTATTAGAGGAAGATTTCCACTTATTCTTTTCTATATTTATTTACCCAAAACATAATACTCAGTATGATGTTCGCAATTGGGCTGCTGCTGCTCTTTTTTCCTGCCAGTTTTACAGCTGGTTGTTAGGCAAAGTTGATCTCACATCCTTCCCAAAATCAAACAGGTAACAGCTTAGCCCAGGTAACAGTCTCAAAAAGGGCCTTTCCTATGCCTTCTGGGGGTTAAATCCCCTACAACTGCTCTAACATCTGATGGGAGTCTTTTCCAAGGAACTAAAAAGTCTTCTGCATCAGACCTAAAAGGCATTTAACATTTTTCTTAATGCTCAATTGGCTGTGTTAGGAAACTCAGGTTGATATTTTGGTACAACTGGCTCTTTTTTGCCAAGGAGATACCCTACGGATTAGCACTTAGTAGGAAGAGAAAATTGCTATGAGTATTGTTCGTTCAAGTTATTTTTTCCATTGGTGCTGCAGGGGAAAACTGCAACCACTTGAACATAGGCAAGGAGTTGAATGAGCCACAGCTTTATTTGAGTGTATGCTAAGGGTTACCTGCAAAATCCCAATAACGTGTGATTTAGCTCCAATAATATCATATATGCTGGTAGAGGTAAAAAACCAGCTGATACCCTTGTTTTTCCTTCCTAGTGGTGCTCTGCATCTAAGCTCCTACTGACTGCTCCTTCTCACCCCATTTGCATGTGTTTGGTGGTCTAGATGCTCTCCAAGGATGTGGGGCAGCCGAGATTATAACCTAAAACTTTTACAAATGCAGGTTTATAAATGTAAAGGCTCTGTCAGGAGTGGGTTATACAAGAAAACAGAGCAAGTGTTTCTACTTATTCAGGCAGTCTATCGTAAAACTAAGCTCAACAAGAACAGGATGATGCCAATAAAACTGGAAAGTGCAGTTTAACAACATAACTCCTTCAGCAATGACAACACCATACCATAACCTCAGCAAACAACTGCAGAAACAGATCAGGGAACCATTGTGCTACAGGGCCATCCCCGAAGCAGGCTCAAGACGTGTTTGTATAAGACTCAGGGTCTCTGGATAAGAAAAGGAGTTGGAAGGAGATAATTTATTGATCTCCATGGCTTTGAGAGCACACTCTCTATATGCTGGACTGACACATAGTCATTCAGAGAAAGCCTGAATGCCTTTCCCTCCTGATCCACCTTTCCTTGGAACCATTGCTACCAACAGCACCAAGATGTGAAGGGGCTTCCTGATGCACTGGAAGTAAAACACCTCCAAAGACTGTAAAAGTTTGCCTTGGGCTTGGACTTAATTCCAAGCAGGTGAGTTGGGATAGAGGGAGAGAATGGAGGCACAGGAATGCGACAAGTGCTGCTCCATGGAGAGGAGACAGCAACATATCCAGGGACCTGAGAGGAGCAAGAGTTTTCTGGAGGTTGAACGGGGAACTGGGAACCGAATGCAGGGTCTGAGACCTCCACTGGCAAAACTGTCAGTGACTTCAAACACCATTGACTTGTAACAGCTGCGACAATTTACAGGAGCTGAGGACCTACCCCCAGGAGTCCTGCCCATGCCCTCTGCTCTTACTGCTGGAGATCGATGACTCTTACAGGTCAGATTTTTTGTTTTGTTTTGTCAGGCTTAGATTGCTTCTTTGTACACTGCTGAGATCAAATCAATTACTTTCCACTCCAACCATCTGACCAAAGTAATTCTAATGGAGCAGAAAGCAGAAACTCAGATAAAAGAAGGGACAACATATTTTTCACTGTTATCTTTGTGCTGAGCATGATAAAGAAGGAATGAAGGCTGAAATAAAGATCATTCTTAATAATCCCCCCTCACATAAGAGTAATGATCTTAATTCCCACCCTTTGTCTTTGTTGTGGAGATTGGGGACATGAGTTTAGATGGAAGATGAACCCTGTAAGTCTTCAAACAAAGAACACTTATAACAGAAATCCTGTTTCCCTGATAATAATATCCAGGAAAACTATTATTTTGGAACATGATTGCATTTTTCAGCTACCTTAATACCATTTTTACTGTTCAGCTGCATGAAAAATTACCTAACCTGTTGGAATGGATTTCTTGACCCACACATAGCTACATTAAAGGGTGTAATTTAATGCAATCTAACTAAATTAGCACCAATTAGACAGGCTAAATTAAAGGGCATGTCACTAATAAATTTTATGCTAAACATATTACTGATAATAAGCTCACTAAAAATTGCATAATGAAATAAAGTATTCTTTTTAACACTGCTCAGTCTAAATATGAATATATAAAAAGTCATGAAATAATGAAATACAGTATGCTAATTCCCAGTTGCCTTTCAGGATAACATCACAGCAATATTAAAATGCATCAATTACAGTGGTGTTTAAAAACAATAGGTCAAATCCTAGAGGAAAGCAGAAAGCCAGGCCAAATTCCATGCAATACGTAGGATCCTGATCCTGCAAACATTTACATATCTATGCCCAGCTCCTTTGAACGCAGCAGGTCTGCTCCTGTACATGAAGTTGTTGGCTTGCTGCTGTGCCTGCTCAGAGAGCTGAACTGCAGCAGGGAGCAGGGTGTGATGGAGGGCTGCAGAAAGTGCCTGGATTTGCATCTGGATGCTTTTTATGGAGGATATTTCCCAAGTCCTAATTTCCAAAATACCATGTACCAAAGTTTTACAGTACACCCTTGCTAAGTATGCCAAGGTGTCCCACGGTACAAAAACTAAAACGAAGGAAGTTACTCAAAGCTTGCAGCCACCAGTCTTTGATCAGTGTGAGGAAGGTGGATTTCCCACATGTCTGAGTGTGCATCTGCCTGTCTCCTTCTCTGTGACTGGGCTCTCTAACAAATTATGAGAGCTGGGCTCATACCGTGTCCCTTTTCTCCACCTCGCTGGGCTCTCTCTTTCCTCGCTGACTGCTGCTCTTCACCATCCTGAGAGTGCTGCCATCTATTCCAAGTTTGGTGGAAGTTGGTCAAGAGGTTCTGGGTGGCAAAACCACAGAAACACCCCTCCCTCAAATGCATAATCCCCACTCCTACCAGCCAGTGGTGGAATTTGGTGACTCAGCCATGAGCATGGTTTGAGAAGTGCATGTTTAGCAGTCTGAACACACCGGTGTCCACGTTTTCAGCTATGCACCAGTGAGCAGCTGGGAGATAAACCATTTGTGACTCCATCCACTTCCATCCCCAAAACTCTCAGCTGTTCACTACCAATGAGCAAAGTTTTTGCTCTTCACTACCAATGGCTACTAAAGTACCAAATAAAGCCAGACAACATTGCTGCATCCCCACTTAATGCACCTGTTCTCTGCTGGGTAGACCCAGAGGTTTATGGCCCTTTTGCATCTTCTTTCTGATCAAAAGGCCAGACAAGCTCCGGCACTCTATGTACCATTAATCTATCAAATATTTCTTAATCATTAATAAAGTAAATTAGGGGTAGTAAAGTGGAAGTGACATCTTTATTAAGACAGGCCAACATGTCCTGAATAGTAACGAGAATGGGCTTCTGGAACACATGCTCTGCATTCACACATTCACTAATTAGGGCCCTCAGCATGGACCTTGCTTACAAGTTGTCTTTTCTCAAACTGGTAGTCTCAAGTTAACAGGCCCATTCATGTGAGTAACATCTGTAAAAGCATGTTCTAGACTCCTAGTCCCCATCTTCAGCTTCTCAAAAACCCCAAAATACTTTAGGCAGAAACAGAGGTGCTGTTTTAGTAAACATGAACAAATATGCAGAAAATCTGCAGTCCATCTGGACTTTAATGCAGATTTTAACTGGCTTCTTAACACGTCATGCACAGGTTGTAGCCAATGCTTGATGCAAAACTGAGCCTTAACCCAGAGAGGAAGAGCAGTAATGTACAAGTAAAACCACATGGGGAAGTTTTACAAGTTAAAAAATTAACATACATGGACATTCTCAGAGAAAAGGAATATTGCATATCAGAGCATGCTTCCCTCCCTCCATAAATACATCCTTCCTCTCTTATAAGAAAACAAATAGGATTTTCTGGATTCTGTACAGGCCATAGCAAAAAAAAAAAAAAAAAAGGTGTCATGACTTGTACAGTGTCCATTAAAATTCTGAAAAGTGCTAAAGGCACCTGCAAACTTGGCATTTCCTGTTCGGGTGCTTCCACTGTTCAGATTTTTAAAACTGCTAAGAAACCATGCCAAATGATTGCTGTTAATCAAAGACTCCTTTCAAATTGTATGAAAACAAACCAGCGTCAAAACGGCAAACTGCACACTTTATTACATGAGGAACTGAAAAATGAATGAACTCACATTGGTGCATATTTTGAGGAAAAATGTTGGCTTTGGAATAAAAGACATGTATTTGGGGCTTGTTAGGAGTGCTATGATCTTTTTTTTAAAATGAATTCCTGGTTTTTAGAGGGTCTTTTTCCCAGCCAGTCTTCAGATCAGCATCCATGTGGATGTGGACTGCCATCATTTTACTTACTTCAGATGAGCTCTAGGGGGTATTAGCCCTGCAGGATCTAGCCTGCTGGAGATGAGGATACCATTCCAGCACACTTCTGTGCATTGTGGACTGTGCAGCAGAGAGCCCCAGATGGTGACTGCCTCTCTGCAAAGTGTTCTTGCTAAATCAAAAGCAGCCCTCTCTAAACATACAGCTTCACTATCACTTCAAAAACAATACACAAGTGATTTATTCTCTTTAAAGAAATTATCAGTTTGGTTCATTAACCTATACCCGTACAAAAGCAGGAGTCAATTACATTGCCACATCAGATGTGTGTAAAGATAATTACCCTGAAAAGAAGATGTAAAGGTGTCCATAAAGGCAGTGAAATGTGACCTATTAAATCAAGCTGTAACCTATTATGGGTCAAAAAACACATTTGTAGGGCCAACAGGCTCATGGCAATGGCCAATCTAGCATGAATTCTGCAGGTGTCCTTTTCAAATAAACATGAAATCTATCCTTTTCGTTCCTGCCATGTTACTGTCTTCTTACCATCCACACACACCTTACTCGACACACGTATGCAAAGGACACACACAAAAGTCTCCTCAAAATTATGCAGAAGAGCACACCATATATGAGCAGTTAAATAGCAAATATGACACAAAATAAGAAAGAAAATCCAAGAAGAGCATCATTACCCTGCTGTTTTACTGGTCTTTTTATGATGTGATTAGTCTGTCATCTTACACAAAGTACCTGATGCTTAGTAGGGTAAATCTGCATTGGATGATCAAGATCTGACCCAGCTGTCTATACAGACAAATAAAAATCTTGTAAATGTTCTGAAGTTCTTTTTTTGTGACATTTTCTAACATTAGCGTGAAGTTATTAAACAGAAAATTAGCATGCAACTTTCGTCATCTGTGACTAACTTGTGAGTGATGTTCCTCTTGATTGATTTAAACCACTTCATTTTCAGTAAGCACCTCTAATACTTGAAGGACCTCATTGAACCAGTTTAGATTATATTTTGCCTCATTTGTACTCACTGCAACAAATGGGTTGAAAAATCTGCTTTATGTCACATGCTAAAACACACAGGTATCACAGAGGTTTCTCAGAATGCCTCTCCTTTTTGGCTCCTTAGGGATCACTCTGGATAACCTTTTAGGTTATACTGGGCTTGATTCTGCTTTCACTTGCACCAGAGGTCTACTCAGAAGTAATTACATGGAACTCACCAGAGCTCTTTCCTGGCAATCCCAGTAGGACTGAGCCTGTAATTAAACTTGCAAATTTTTAAACAGAAGTATTGCCTTCATACAGGTGTACAGAACTGAGGCAGAAACACTGATGCCTTGTAAACAGTTTCACCTCAGTGCTGAAGACTGTCCCAGTGTGGGAAGCAGATGCATTTCTGATTTATGCAGCTGCTGTGTCCAGGGTTCTAACTGCAGTCACTTCAACAGAGTTAAGCCCGATGACCACTGTGAAGGGTCTCACCCCTGAAGGGGGCACAGAAAAAAACTGCAACACAGGAATAAATAATGAGAAACCAGAGTTTCTAAGTCACCAGAGTTAATGGTGTAAAATCCACACATTTAGGTAAAGACACAGGGCCAAAGCATTTAATCTTTAAATATATTTACATTGTTAAAAATATGATTTGATTAAGGTATCCATCAGGGAAAGAGCAAACACTTTGAGAAAAAAAAATCTATATACAGATACTTTCTGGACTAGGCAGTTTTATGGGTAACAGACAAAGACCCACCTCTGTCTCCTTCAGAGTTATTACATTTTTATTCTTATATAACATACTCCATATTCCTTTATATCCTTCACGCTGCATAGCAGGCTTTTAACTGTTCTAAAAATAACAGTCATTAAAGGAGGCACAGAGATGTTCCAGTCTCTTTGCTGAATCTGAATTCATACCAGCACTGTCAAGGAAGGTTGGCCACAAACCTGTCTGCAGCAGGTGTGAGGCCGAGCTCCTTTTTGGAGAATTAGTCTCATCTATCATATAAATTTGTTTTGGGTTAACCGGTATGTTGCTCACAGCAAAAGAAATTGAGAAGCCTCCCACCCAGTGCAGGAGAAGTTTAAAGCATTGGTCAGTAAAGTGAAATGATTCTGCAGAGATATCTGCAGAGATAAATTGCCCACTTATCTACCTTAATTTGTAAGACACATCAGGTGTCATATAAGACATTATTCCTAAGGGAGTAAGTCACCTTCATAATCATCACAGAGGTGAGACTGTTGGGCAAACACTAAATCAAAACAAAAATAATTTTCTTAAAGGAAACAATTTGTGTAACTCAGAAGTCCAACAAACAAAGGCTTAACAAATCCAGTATCTATTGTTTGTTTCCCTATGCATATCTGTATCTGCATACATGGCTTTTAAGAAAAACGCACTTCAAATGGTTATGATGATAGCAACACTATCCTCTGTGTTCCTTCTTTTTCTTAAGCAATTCCAGAGAAGAAATTAGGTATTGATTCTCTCCCTACCTATGTCATCTTTTCTCCTTAATAGATTCATGGCTTTCAGGCTTTAGTTCCACAAACCAGTAGGTAGCATCTAAACAAGATTCACTTTTCTGAAAGGAGCCCTGATTGCTATTAATTCTTCTGCTTTTCTTTTTTTTTCTCAAAGTGTTGTTGAAGTGCCTTTCTAGAGAAGTTAAGAATCAAACATATTCAAGTTTCACAGAACAAAGCCAAGAGAGTTTCTCCTTCACATTCACACCAGACCAGTCATGATGCCAAAATAGTCTCTTACAAGTTGGGCAACTAATTTCAAATTTCCAGCCCCAGCTGACCTTTAATTATCCTGCACAGAGAAGAGCAGTTCCAACATGCTCGACAAACAGGTTCAAGCCTCTGAGTTGAATTCAAGAGATTTGGAGCACAAAGCTTTCCATCCATACCACAAGAGTGCTCAATTGCTGGATGGTTCCTCATCATCCTCTACCAAAATGGTGTCCCTGTTCTGCCCAAGCAGGGACATGTGTTACAGTGGCAATCCCTTGTACTTTTCTCCTGTTCAATGAATTCCTTCAAAAGAGCTCCTGTCAAGTTCTCCAGTTTACCTCTGCCTCAAGTCAGCTTCAACAGAGATGGGCTGATTTATGTCAGCTAAAGATCTGCCCTTGCTTCCATTCAAAAAAGACAAAACAGACTCTTCTTCTGATCAAGAAGTGAAATTTTATAATTTGCTTAATGAGGAAGAGCTAATGTCCATAGAGACACTGGTGTTTAATATCAGATGTGTCAATCAAAATCTATTAATGTTGAGTCCCTAATTTGATTTGTGAAATACTGTAACAAAGATTCATATAATTTATCCTTAAGGGATTTTAATTAGGTATTAAATTAACCTAGTGGATGTTTGTCCTGTTTTCCAACTAAAAAGAAATGTGTTCACAATAGTTTATTGTACGGGGCAAAGCCAGTGAGAGAGAGAAAGAGAAGAACGCTTTGGTTTAACATTTATGTTTGCTCTAGTTGTGTGTCATTTAAATTTGTCTTATCTTCCTCAGCTCTTTATAGAGTATCTTAAAATATGTGTTTGAGGCAAGGTTAATTTCAAGAGTCAACAAATAAGGGTTGTGCTTTAAAGAAAACTAGGCATTTAATAGACCATTCTGATCAATGAACTCTTGCTGGCCTAAGGACATCTGCATTTTGGGTCTCATCTGTAACCAGGCTCACACTTTAGAAAAATGCAAGATTACTGTTTCATCAGAATGATCCTCTTGTCTCTACTGTTCTGTTCTACACTAAAGACTTCACAATCACTCTAAATCTCTATTCAATGTAACAATAAAACACATTGAAAATTAACTGATTAGTTTCACAAGCAAGTCTACCTAGGCATAGACTTAACTCAAGTTTTATAGCTACAGTGAAGTTCTGTATTTGGGAAAAAATGTAGGGAAATGAGAATTGATTGAAAGAACAGCCCTTCGTCATGCAGCTGTATAAATTTACATGTGGCCATTTTTAGGCTTTGGACAAATAGTATATATGCAAGAATAAATTTTGGTTTTACACAGAAGAGCAGTGCCCAGACTATGCTTCACTGTGCCTGACAAAAGCCAGACTCAGAGAGCTAATACCACTGTGTATACTTTGAGCTGATCTCCAACAAACCATCCTATGGCATCAGCTGAATGAAATTCCTAGTTGCTAGATTATTTCCTTTAGCAAAGTGTTCTTCAAAAATTACCACAGCTCATATTTATCATTTAGGGACTACATTGTACAAACTCTGCACCAAGTGTCTTTGCACTCCCTGATTTAAGTAGGACACTCCCCAGGAGAAAAAGCACTAATTTACAGCAGTTATGGCAGCACAGGGCCCATAGAAATGCTACAGTTTATATTTGTTTTAGCCACAATGGTTATTTTTGTTACAGCTAACATAAAAAACTCCCTTCTCATTTATATTTGTCACTATTTTTTTTTTATGTAAAATAATAATCATTATAATAATAGTAATTCCAGATGTTCATGTAAAGGCAGCTCATTAAATCACAGTTGTGCACTCTTCCATGTTGTAATTTGCTCAGATAAATTCCCTTTTCTTTAAGCAGGTAATAAATACATAAAGCTTTTCTATCTATATATCTTTTAATCGACTGCAGTCATTTAACCTAGACCCTCTAACCAAATTAATAATAGAAAACGTGTCATAACAATTCCTTACCACAGGATGAATTATCATTATTGTTTTGGCATTGAAAATCCTTTCTGCTACCTCAAATTACCCTTCTTTTCAACAGTGCTCAATACATGAATCGCTTCCCTAATCCTACATGTTACTAAAAATCACATCCCAGTACAATAGAGCCATCTGACAAGCTACTTTCTGACAGCATGCTAAACTATTGTGGTGGTGAATTCCCAGAGACCCTCTGGATCTGTTTCATTAATAA
The DNA here is from genome assembly GCF_041296385.1 of Aphelocoma coerulescens. Classification (NCBI taxonomy): domain Eukaryota; kingdom Metazoa; phylum Chordata; class Aves; order Passeriformes; family Corvidae; genus Aphelocoma; species Aphelocoma coerulescens. The sequence goes on from NC_091018.1 coordinate 15,305,694, forward strand.
AAGTTGCAAGTGAAAGCCAAAGGAGGAACTGCTCACAGCCTGAGAGAATCCACCCAAAGGCTGAACTTCACATCCCAGCTCTTCCCATCATCCTTAATGTCATGGAAACAGCTTCCCTTGTGCCAGGGAGGTGTTAAGCAGACAAACATCATTAGAGCTCCAGCTATACTTCTTTTGAAATGTAAAAATTTAAACATCTGGATTTTTTTTTTTACAGCTGGGGGCAATTATAGTGCTGTTTCCAAACACCATAAATGCGAGTCTATCCATAGTATTATATATACACAGGCTCTGATCCTCAGCTGCCTGTTAAATTAGTCACATTTGAGAATGTCAAGCGAGTCATATTGGATTTACAGCACCTGAGAACCCAGCCTTCCAATTTTCAACCATTCCTAAAAGGATGAGTGATCTGCAGAGCAAGGGTGTAGTTGAACACCGGTGAATTACAATTTTCAGTGTTGATTTTTGTTCTGATACTGACACCCTTCATGGCTTCAAGCTAGTTTGATTTTGCTTTTTTTTTTGTTTGTTTTTGTTTTTGTTTTTTGTTTGTTTGTTTGTTTTTTCTTGCAGCAACATACTTTCTTCCCTGGGACTTGGGGAGCAGGACTTAGGCCCTGCATCAAAAAAACCTGCACATTCAAAGATCTACAACACACTAGAATTAGTGTCGCCAAGTCTGTTTCTATTGTTTTTGAAAAAATAGTAAACCATCTGCCCTCTTTATGGTCTTCTAATCAGAATCAACTTGTGCTTCTACCAGACAAGTATTTAAACGACTTTTTATTGCAACAAACCAGCATTCATCAAAAGTGGTGTATTTTTAACACTAATTCTAATTATAACAAGCAGTGCATTTTGTGTGCTTTCCAATTATGCATGAGAAAAGTCAGTGTAAGTGTCCTCTCTTATCATAATTATCTGTTTCTAATTTCAATTTTGGCTATGACTTTGCACTCAGTGATGTAAATGTAAATGTTCCTGTCAGATAAAGATTAATTTGATTTAAGCCCTCTTTGTTCTAATTATATATTCTATTTCTGCTCACCATGCAAGTTTCATTTGAGGGCACATCTGTATTTTATCACAACAATGAAGAAATTCTTTGGTATTTAAAAAGGTAACTACAGGATTTCAGCTAGTCCTGTCAGGCACTGTTATGACAGTGTATGCTAGGACTGTGCCAAATGAATTAATATTTTAGATGACTAATGCATGAATTACTGCAATTATTACCTGACTATTAAAGTATGTGAACTTTTATCAAATGAAATAAAACTTGTTGCCCTAATTGCTCTCTGTACTCCTAAGGAAACATGACCTTTATGGGCTTTGAACCTGAGTACACCAAAAATACTGAATAGTACCTCGTAGGCAGAATAGGAGATTTAACAAGGACAGAAAAATCATTTTATCTCTGACTAACATGGAACAGATCTCCTTGATAATTTCCTGTCTGGAGTCAAGGTTTTAGGAACAGTCTAGAGAGATTTCTATCATTGAGCACATCCATGCTGTGTGGATGTCCCAGTAAGAAGGTAACAGAAATAGTGAGTGGGTAATTCTGCTGGATTAGTCCAGACTTGGAGCAAAGTCTCACCCTTACAAGCACCTAAAACTATTTAAATACTGAGTTTTGTGGGGCCTGCACTAAGGGAACACTTCAAAACCACAGACTAGTCCTGCGTTTGAGGAAAATGGGATGTGACCCACTGGCCATGTCTTCTGACAAAGCTCTTCTGGAGGCAGCAACAGAATATGTTTTGGCAAAGAGGTGATTCAAATATTGCCAAAGCCCACTGTGTCTAACCTTGCTTGCATTCACATCCTAGAATGACATGGGTTTCCACCAAAACCATCACAAGTGAGGGCTAGCTGGCTGCAGAGTCAGGTCTCTAGGCACAGCTCAGAAAGGTTTCTGACATGTCTAACATAAACTGTTCAAATTCCAGTGCTACTCCTTATAGGGCTGGTCTTTTACCCCACTGCTTTCACAAAACTGAGAGCAACCTTAACAGCATCCAACAGCTTCACTGACATTTGGGTGATACTGCCCCACAGAATCAAAGCCTTGATATCTAGAACACAACCACCCACGTGAACCTCTCCTTTCCTAACAAGTTTTACTAGCAAGACTTGAAGACTTTGAAGGCTACACTGAAGCATACACGTGTTGTAGCAGGTCCCGCTCTGCAGTTGCAGAAGTCTGGCTTTCCATGCAAAGTCTGTTTGTAGTTCATCCTACAAGCTGCTGTCTCCTCCCAGAACTCATTTCCCTTCCCTCTCCACAGGAAGACCTGTGCACACCTCTCTGCTGTACAACTCACAAAGAACAGATGATTGCATATAATTTTATAAACATAAAATTTCTAGGATTCATTAGAAAGCTAAAAAAATTAATTTTTGTTGAATACTAAAAAACACATTTAAAAATACTTATGGCAATTTTATAGTCACAGCCAAGACTCAACAATGCTGTTATCCAACAGCTCAGTGGTGCAACATCTCTTTGAACAGTTTTCTCCTGACATTTCTGTCCACTTCAAGGGGCAACCACTCAGATAAACAATCTAAAAACTTGAGAGATCGAGATTTAGACACTTACCACTCACTGACATTTAGACTTCCCACTTGATCTGTGCCAACTGCTGTCTTAGAGGCTGACTTCTGAACATGTCACAGCTGCAAATTGGCATGTAAGTACTTCTGACTGGCTACCGTCTTCAGAATATATTTACAGCTTCTTCTGGCTATTCTATGGCATAGAGAAAAACTAAGCCTAAGAGTGTTTTTATGAAACATCTCACCATTTCATACTATTTCATTTATAAATGAAAGAAAGGATGCACACAAAATATTGTTTGGGTTGGTGCTGGTATACAGTTTTTCAGTTGTTTTCATTTATAAGAATGTTGCTGCTTTACTTGCCAAAACAAAAATATACTGCTGTAATATTGCTGTGATCTCAGCACAGTGTTTCTGGACAGGGGGTGACCTTCTGTACCTTTTATCTGGAGGAATTTGGCCCAGAGAAGCAGAAATCAAACAACATGTGATTCAGAGTTGCTGCAGAACCCGTCACCTCTCATCAGCTTGTGATTTAGTGTAACCTGAACAGGGACAGCCCTGTTATTTTGTATAGGAACCAACATGACATTATCCAGAGCCAGGAGGTCATTGGTTTAAATCTCAACTAATCTGATGTGTCAGACCAAAGGCTCAGATTAGGCAGTTGGAGAAAATGGAAACATTCCTCTGCAATTTAATATCATAATTAACTACGGACAAAGGATACAACTACTTCAAAAGAAATAAAGCTTTAACAAGAAAAGATAATGGGTCAAATCCACTGTTGGCATAAAATGCCAGAACTATGCTGATCTCACAGATTTCTGTCAGCTTTCACTAGTGGCAAATTAGGCTACAATTAATGAATTTCAGTGATCAAACTCAAATTAATTGTTCATTGCTGCAATAATCCAGCTGGAGATGTGTGTGTGTGTGCAAACACTTTACAATATCACTGCAGCAGTACTTCTGTTATCAAACAACAACAGACAGTAAGAGGCACTGCAGCAACAGTTTGTAATAGCCAAATTTACCTACTAATTTTGGTCTAGTTAATATTTTAAAAACATCAGATACTTATTGCTACCAGAAAAATATTCTGCATACTGTGGAGACAGAAAGGATTTGGATTGTAAGGTTTTACCTAAAAGCCCAAATACTCCTAAATAAATGAATGACTTTTATTGAAATGGGCTGGACTGTATCCATCTGCAGATGAATATTGGCTGCATGTGCGTTCCTGGAGAGCATGCAATAAAGTGATTGAAGTGGTGATTAAAAGGAACACATTAGTAAAAATGTCTACCATAACTTTATAATGTACATTTTTACACTGAAATATCTCTGAATCATTATAAACATCATTAAAAAATGAGCAGTGGGAGCTGCTTCAGGATACTTGCTACCTTCTGCTGCAGACCTGATTAGCTGAGCTCTTGCCTGATCAGAATGGCCATTAGAATTTGTTGGGGCTTATCTGTTAGAAAATACATTATTTGGAAACAAGGTCTTGATTTAGGAAGGCATTTAAACACAAGCTTGAGTGCTCTTTCCAACAAATGTGGATTCTACATTAGGACCTTGATTTGGCAAGTACCTGTAGATGTCTAACAAAAACATAGTTCACTTGACTTCAATTCAACTGCTTGAATAGTCCAAGTTAAGCTTTTATGTCAAGTGTTTGATTGGATAGGGGGCTAACACACATTTTTTCATCTTGCAAATGTTTGGGCTTTGAGGACATGAACAGATTAATAATAACTGAAACTTCAGCAAATGCATTAGTCAATTTGTATGAAAAGATAAAATCTAGTGTTCTGTGGTGCTCTCTGTAAAGCCATAACTCAGCAGCCACTTCTGTTCAGGGGAGAACCTCTGGACTGATGCAAATGTAATGGGAAGAACACTGACATGCTGCCCCTACTTCCTAAATATATTTTGAGGGGAAAGAAAAACACACAACAAAAGTATCTGGGACTGACAAAGGTTGATTGCTTCTGAATGACCTTAAATGCCTCTTCCTAATTCTACAGCCTTGCCCCCTGCTCTGAACTACTGAGTTACCTCTTAAATTCATTCTTATTATTTGCAGTAGCAGTTTACTCGGGCAATTTATAACCACACTTAAAATTTACCCCATAGTGTGTAATTTTCTGTGCGAAAAGCATGGACTACAAAGCAACCACAGAGCTAAAACAAGTGAAATAGTTTCTACTCACAGTTTTTCCTGGAGAATTTAAAATACTGCCACCCTAAAGCAGCTTTTTAAAATAAAACAGAAGTAAACAATATTTACCATAAGTTCTGCATACAAAGAAATATAATTAAAAATGCATAGTATGAAAACTGTGGAAATGAATGAATTCCATCATTTTCCTATTTATTAAATCCTTATTATCCCAGGAGCAAAAAGTTAACTTCTCCACCACCTCCCTGATGTAAGCCAAACAAGATGGCAGAGCTACCCATTCCCTGAACTACCTTTTGTGGATTAATAGAAAAAAGGAGACTGTGCTTCCCAGGTAAACGTGTGACAGGACAATTGTTCTTGAGATGAATGATATTAACTGCAGCACAAGGCAAGGAAGAAAAAGTGGGTTTTAATGCTGTTGAAAATTATGGCCTTAAGAAATGTAGTGGATGACTAAAAGTCCTCTATTCAATGAAGAAATCATTGAGAAGTTCTTGGCAGGGTGTCAAAAACTGCATTTAAGAGGACAATTAAAACAGTATAATGCAAACGCTATAATTAGAACCATATCTGGTTGAGCAACATACTATTTGTCTTCCAGGCTGTTAGAAGAAAAAATCCCCATGAACTGCTGCCAGTATTTATTGGGGTATTTACAAAATAATACAGATTTGGCCAGAAGATGAATTTTGTTACCATAAAGATTAAGTGAAAAATTGCATCCACCTTTGTACCTTGAAAGGTTCTTCTCTGATATTCATTTACCTCCCACAAGTAACTTGACTCACATATCCATATATTTATGTTATTTTACAGGGACAATGACCAAGGCCCCCTTCCAATTATGCAAACTCAGGCCTGCTCCCGCTAAGGTGTCAGAGTTCTGTGCAGTTTAAGCCAGCACAGCTTAATTTGCACCAGTTGAGAAACAGCCTGGAATTTAAAGCAGAACATGGGAAACCTGCCAGAAGTGCTACAGGGAGCCCAAATTTCATCTACACATAACAAAATAGGGCATCCCTATCATGCACTGTAATGCAGAAACCTTGGAAGTAGTAAAATGCTACGAATTTGTCTCAAAAATAAAGTTCACACCTCCCAGTTAGTGAACGCAAACATTAAATGGCATTTTCATGATACAGGAAGACATGTGAGGAGAACATTTAAAACCAAATGCAAGCTACTTTCATGACAAACCTCTCTCTCAGGAGCAGTGAAGCCCAGATTCAGCACAGCACTGAGGAGTGAGCCAGGTGGTTGAGGCAGTAATGAAATTAGGGACTCCCAAATGTGAGCAGTGTCCCCGCTCAGGGAGGACCTTCCCACCTGCTCCTCTGAGCCATCCCTTGTGGGAGATGAGAGGAGCTGGTGCTGACAGGGAGCAGGGAGAGCCATCCATGGTCATCCCTGATGGAAACAAGCTGGGTTCTTCTCTCACACCCAGCACTGCCAGAGCCACCAGGACCTGCCCGGGGCACGGTGGCTCTCCCATTATTGCCAGGCCAGGCGGGAGATCTGTTCCACCCGCAATGTGTGAAGTACCTAGAGGAGCCCACAAGCCATTGAAGCTCCATGTGCTCTGGGGCATGACTAATAAGGGACTTCAAAGCTTTGAAAAAGCTGAATTTCTTGACGATTATCCGAACCAAATTTCAGAATCTTTTGAAGATGGTTTGTCTCCACTCAGGGGGTCCATTTTACGAGGCACTGGGAGAAGTTGCAATCGCTTAACCTCATTTTAGCATGCAGCAATTTTACAGTGTGCTTTCCTTTCCTAGTACTCTTGTTCCAAGCACAGAGGTTTGGGATCCCAGTGTGCTGGATATCTGAGTTGGGGGGAACATGAGAAACCACATGGAAACCATGAGGAGAGTCTAGTTTTCCATGCTGGGTCTGGGAATCCTGTAATTCAGATACACTGCCTTGTGTTCGATACTGCCTCTTTGTGGAAAAATGCTGTTATACATTGTAAAGTTTAATTGTTCAGAGAAGCTTTGGATCTGGTTTTGCAGGACAGTTTCTCTGAATTTAAAACAAAATCTCATGGAGGATCTCCTAATATGGAGTTTCATTTCCTGTGGGAACACTTCTGTGGAGGAACAGGCAGGGGAATACATAAGAACGAGATGTGAATTCCAGTGGTACAAATAATCATAATGTTCAGCACAGTGATTATGCTGAGCACGATGCAAACTCCAGCAGAGAAAACCCACACATATGCACTTCTACTGAAGAAAAACTAAGTGTAACATTGAGGCTTAATCCTTTCTGGTTTTCCTCTTTCTTGCACACTCTGGACTGCATAAATTCTACAGCATATTCTACTTCTCTTTATGGGTCCTGGTTGATCTAGGTGAGATAGAGGGATTTTTTTCCTAAGCCCAAGAAATCAGATGTTACTCGCAGCAGTAAAACATTACAGAATTAATTGACAGTATTAGGAATATATCCCCATAATAAAGAGTGCTACCCTACCACTCAGTCTGCAAAGAAAGCAAGCAACAAATTTCACAGTTACTGTAACCATCAAACTAAATAATAAGTCTATTATCTTCAGCAATGTATTGCCTTATACACATGAAATATAATAGGTATTAGTACAATACTTCTTTTGGTACATGACAGATTACTTCAGATTATTTCAGCATTATTGAGATCTCTGGAACATCGTATCAGTTATAAAAGAAAAAATATAGCCTAAATTTGTAAAGGTCAGCAAGTAATTGTTAACCTTGGAGGGGAAAGAAATCGGTACTTTTACTGACAGCACTCAGAGCCTCTTGTAAATCATATTCATATTCATATACTTAAGCATTAATTTACATAGTTAATTTCTGACAGGTTGACAACGGCAGTCCTTCTATCCTCTTGGTGTAAAGTAAGAAGTCAATTGTTATTCAGTGTATCAGTTACAGTGGTAGTGCCACTAACTGTATTTTATATAATGTGCTATCTGCAGAAAAGCAGATAAGAATTTGATTTAACATCCAATTAAAAGCCGTCATTGAAAAATTACTTCAAATAAGCCTTTTATTTTCTTTAATCAGTCCTCAATTCAAGCCTTCCTTGGACCTACTGAACCAAGCATCAGGACTCATGAATTTTGATTAAAAAATTTGAGCCCATTTCTAACTTAAGCAGATTTTTTTTTGTTGCACTGTTTGATAGAAATTTAATAAATCTATGAATCCTTGCCAGCGTCATTTATCATCTTTTTTTCCGCAAGACTGGCCTATTATGCCTCAGCAGTAAATTATGAGGAAGCCAGCAAACCAAAACTTTTCAGTCCGATACTGAAGAAGAGATATAATCACTTGCATTGAACCATATAATTATAGTAGAATATGAATCTCTGAAACATTAGGTCCTGTTTTGAATATGTAATGCCCATGCTTTGAGAGCCTACAAAGATTTCTAGCTGATCTAATATAGCTCAGTTTAGCATCATATTGAACAATTTGCTGTTAATGAAAATGACAGCAAAAGCCATAAACAACAAGCTGGGAGACTCAGTAAGAAGTATTAGGGAAATTTCCCTGTCTTTGGAAGAACAAATCAGGAAATCAAATTGCCACCTTTTAGGGTTCCAAGTCAACTAATTCTGTTCTAAATGATCACCAAGAGCTTACCCTGGGGCCACGTTACCAAAGCTTTGCTGGTTTAGGAACGAAGCTGGGATGTGACTGAGCCTCCCCACCTTCCCTAGAGTTGTAGGAAGAGAGAGGTCCCTCCTGGGAAGAATTTGGATAAGGAGTTGAATTAACTGCTCCAGTCCACACTGTAGAGATGCCTATCTCTGTTGATACTGATCTATGGCAGCAAAGGAGACTCTCCCTAATTTAGCCTCTAAATTAGAGGGTGGAGCTCAGCAATGCAAATGCCCCATCGCCAGCTGCCCTCATTTTGTGTTGGGATCCCTGAATCTACAGTGAAGGACACCTTGCCCAAGGAATACAAAGGGATCCATGTATGCACACCTGAACAGAGACACAAGACAGAAAAGAAATGGTGTTTAGGAAAAACATCCAGCCTGGGTTTTCCATTATTTTTGAATGGAGGTCCTTTCTTTGTTCAAAATACACTTTTTTTTCCAACCAGAACAAGTTGTTCCACAAGCTGTGGGACTGCCAAGGGCTGGGTTTGTGGCCCACAGTCCTTGCACAGCAGAACAGCCCAGCACCCCGCACTCATGCTGGGCAGACAGGGCCCGTGCAGTACCCCTGGCTAACACCAAATGTGTGCTACCAAAGACATCACACAACTGCTCCAGACTGTGAGGCTTTCCAGAGGGTCTGACAGCACCTCATCTATCCCTTAGGAAAATTAAGCAAAAAGAACTTTAATTTCTTCAGCCATCATAAAAGGGCTGCATTAGGTCCATTTTTCATCTTACCTAAACTGGTTCTTCCACCATCATTTGCAAACAGTATCCTCAGACTATTGTAAAACTGACTTGGTAGCATAATCTCAGTTGTCCAGGCTTAACAATTTTTTCCTAATATGAAAATAACCTGGACTCTAGTCTGGCTGATGCAATGAAACTCACTGTGTCAGAAGTGCTGTTCTCTGCTGTAAAGCAACATCAGTTTCTTATTTTACTTTCAAACCACATTGGAACTTCTGTGTGAGTCTGATGATATAAAGTATTCATTCAAAAAAAGAAAAAGTCTCAAAAAGAAAGGTTAGGCTGAGCTGTAAGAAACTCAAGTACCAATGCACAAACAAGGACAGATATTCAAAGAGGGAAAACAGAATTTTAAATGAAAAAGCCTGTCAAGTATTCAAGAATTAATTAAGAATAGATCTAAAGTACATGAATATTCTACTTGAGTGGCTGTAGTATCATCAAACTTTTGCTAATAAAGCAGCCATTTCTTCTGACATTATCTCCTAAAGATTGATATTTCTTACATTATAGCTCCTCTACCATTTCTTAATTGAAGAGGTATTTTGTGATCCTGCAGTTAGGGATGTGAAAATATGTGTTATTTTAGTACTGCCCTCTAACATAAAAGACACTGCTAAATATGATGCATTTCATTATAGCCTGGAGATGCTTCAGAGTTGCAGGAGAACCAAAAGGTCCCCATACAAAGCTCGTTTCACAAATTTGTATTATGACTTCTTTACATTCACATGTCAGGCTCCTGAACAGAGGACAGCAGGTATGAAGTTGGTTTGTAAATATATTGCTAATTGCAGGCAACCAAGTTAAGCATTGCAAAATCAGCTGGTGTATGGACACTGAGGGTAACCAGATCCAACCAATTTTATGGGACTCCTGACATGAATCACTCCAGCTACCAGGCACAGTTTATTTTACAGAACTTTCTGATCCCTCTCTATCAGATAGAGCTAGACACAACCACAGAGCCTCGGAGTATGTCTTAGGAAAACAGTCCAACAGCTCCAGATTTCACAAATACCTGTGCAGGAAAGTGTGCAAGTATCTGGCTGGCAGAAAGCTGCCAATCAGCTCTGCAGTTTAAATATTTTAAAAGCTTCTTAAAGTAAAAATAATGCATATTGCCTTTCCTCTGATCCATGGCAGGGAACAAAACTTTTTTTTTTTTTTTTTATAAGCTTGGTAAACGAAGTGTAACCATACCTGCTAAATTACCTAACTGATGATCTGCTGGCACAGAGAAGCATTTCTGTCTAATAAAAACAAAACTGCCCATTGTGGGACATTTTGCATTACACTCAGAGGAGCGCAGGGAGTAGAGTTTCCTGCCCTGATTTTGATGCTCTCTACAGGAATTGCCCTCTGGCCCCTTGGCAGGAACTCCATGACCCAGCTGAGCTTTCTACTGAATAGCTCAGCAGGGTGCAGGAGCCAGTTGCATGGCTTCACATGGTGCAGAAAGCTGTGGAGATTTTCTCCTGAACAGCACCTCGGCCATTTTGAAACATCTGCAATAGCTACTATTCAGGGGATGGAGGGAGAGGGGAAGAAATTCTCCAGCTGTTATGTCTCTGCTGAATTTTTCTTTATTCCTGTCTACTGCCCTCATGATGATTTTGAAGGACACCAAATGGTTTCCATTATTTAGAATGAAATAACATCTGCTCAACAAATATTGTTACTCCTTGGGAAGCACCTCATTCAAGCAGCAGCTTTCTTTACAACATTACTACACATTTTGTTTCATATTGTATTTAGAAGGCACAATCTCACAGACACACTATGGAAAGAAAGGGGGGAAAGTAGAAATAGCTGCAAACAAAAAAACTAAGATGGTGTTTGAAGAAATGATCTTGTTCTGTAGTTGAAGGGGGTGGATAGACCAGATTCCCCACTTGTAGGGTAAGAGGAAAAATGACCTCTCTTCACTGCACCAGCTCATACACAAGAGGGAAAACTGTCACAGGGAGGTGACCATGCTGAGAGAGGGTATGTGAGCAGATGGACATGAGGTCAGTAGCATGGAATAAGTCCAAAGAGATCAGTTTTGGGTTTTATTTTAGACTTGAACTGAAAGCTAAGGAAGAGAAATGGAAGTTACTGAGCCTCAGTTTCTTTGAGAAGAAAAAGAAATCAGCTCAGAGCACTGAATTGTAAAAATCAGACTTCACATTTCTGATAGACATGCTGCTACTGAAATCAAAATGTCGTTTTGGGCTGCTATGCCTTTCACAACACATTTTCTAGAGCAGACTAGCTTAATAATCCAAAAACTGGGTGGCATTTAACATAGAACCTTGGGTGCTGACAAACCAGAACCCAGATACTTGCTGGACTGTACCCCATGACCTGGTCAAACACATGTATCTATTTTAGCAGTTTAATTAAAATTATAAAAATCATATGAGGATATGCCTGCCTAGCATGTGGACACCTAGATCTATTTATTCTCATTTTGCTAATATCAGCATCATTTGGATGAGAAATTAAAGAAAAAAATATCATTATGTGAAAGAATAATCCAGCATTAAACTGATCTAGAGGCATACTTTTTAGCTTGGTAATTTCTTTTTGTTTAGGGGGCAAATGAATTTAGCAACATCACTGACATTTCAATTTACTGAAGCTCCACTAATCCTGCAGTTCCTCAGCACCTGTCAGAAGGGCACTGAAGGCTTCCCTGGACCTTCCTATGAAGACACAGTCATCAAATTACAAGAGAAAGCACAGACATCTGCACAGATGACCTCAGAAGAGATCTTTGTAACAGATAAACCCAGGAGTTATTTATTGTACTTCTGGTGAATAACTATTTGACCAGATTTAGGGTAACTTTTGGACTAGAGATAACATCTAGCTAGTGCTTATACCTATAATTTCTGTGTGATCTCAAGTTGTATCATTTGTACATATTTGTACAGTCATTATAAAGCTCGTGTGCTTCATGTTATCTGCACCTTCATGTAATGTGCCAGATGACGTAACCTGTAGGATTTAAAGACATCGTGACATGGAAAGGTCTATTTCCACAGCTATTAAAACTGTTTAGAGGCACATAAAGCAATATAGTCAGATTGTAAAAAAGAAGTCTTTCAAAGTTTATGTTTTTTAAATGTTGATTCTATAACACTGTGCCAATTCTTACAGATCTGGATTAGTGAACAGGGGACCACTAAGTTTTTTACTTGATAATTCATAGTGTTTACAGACTCAAAAGAAAAGCAGAAGACATTTTCAGCTGTTTGTAAACCACAAAATTCCTAACAGAGAGTTGAAAAGCATACCTTTAACAGTCACCTCTAGCTCTTGTTTTGTTTGCACATCTAAATTCTATTTTGAGGGAGGGGAAAAGCCTCAGATGCTATATGAATTTTTAAATAATACCTCAAAAATGTGGATTTTACATTTCTGCTAGCATTTCATAGTAATATTTTACTTCAGAATACATTAGAGCATATCTGTGGATTACATTATTTTAACATTACAACTGTGCTTAGAGGAATAGCTCAAAAATAATGTATTTAAGGATAGCTTACTGCAAAGGAAGAAACCTGGCCCTGTGAACACGTAACAAATTAGGCTGTTGGTAACCTCAAAGTCAACACCTAAAGCAGCTTGTTGGCTGCTCATAGCAGGAAGGGATGTGCCACTCTGGGCTCCAGCCTCTCCTCATGTAATGCATCCAACAGCAGAGGAACCTCATTAACAGCAAAACCTGGGGACGCTGTTGCCAAAGTTCATCCCATGGCTCCTGCGTGTGCCAGGACACAGCCTTTAAGTTGAGTACTGAAGATTTTTCATGGTCAATGAGTGTTTCAGGAGAAGACAAAACAGAAGAAACAATAACTGAAGCAAGGGCAGGAAACACAAAAGCCCCACAGAGCAGCAGGAGCAGCAGGCACAGCAGAGGTACCAAGAGACTGACGTTCAACTCTCCGAACCATTCAAATTAATGAGCTCTAGAAATGTGGGGTCCCACTGTACTTATACCCATTACATAACGTGCTTCCTCCCCCAGTAAATAGAGGATTCAGGATGCCTGGGGTATAGACAGTCTCTTACTGAAGATAATGGGCCCAAACTGATTTTAGACACAGGTCCCTTTCCCTGGAGACAGTTCCTAATGATCTTCAGTGTTACAAAGGCATGACAAAAATATAAAGCAGTCACATTAGCCCAGATAGATCTTTTACAATTACCTTGCCTCCTAAAAACAGTCCATCATATCTTTCTCACAAAATTTGTATTTTTCTCTGTTTGCACTTACACAGCTTTGGTTCATTGTGCTACAAATGGAATATACATTTATATTTCCTGGGTACACCAAAATGCCTTAAATAAAAGAAGCAAATGTTTCTCAAAGGCTGTTCTTAATTTTATTTTTCTTCCCTAATAGTTAATTGTACCATAAGTGTTTTAGCAAATTTTACTAATGGAAATTGCTAATATTACAAATGCATATTATAATGGATGTGGATTTTTTTTGAATACAGGTTCCAATCTGGTATTTACTCATGCTGTAAACTCTGGAAAGGCTTTCCTTCCTCTTTCACTTGTCTCCATTGCAAGTAGGTGAGGGTCTGTCCCAAAACAAATCAGTATTTTGTCAGCCCTACTGTCAAATTAAAACATTTCTTTATGCTTGTGAGACTGAAAGCCACAATTTTCAAACATTAATTACATTCACTGGTGGTAGCGAGTGCATACATACACACTGATACATTAAGAAGTTGGCAGCTTTCCAAAAATGCCTTGCAGCCCCAAAAAATCAAACATTTCTAATTTATAAAGAATGATTCCGAGTTTTAAGAAAATAATAACTTTTTGCTCAGCTGCATTTTTTAAACATAGCATGAATAAAAAAAACCCCTGCTTCCTGGCAAAATCTGCAGAGGGAAATGAGGCTCTTGAAACATCCAGGAGTACGCTGGTTTTGGTAGCCATCAGGAAACTATGGGTGTCTGATAAGAAGGAACACAACAAAGACATTATGTTTTCCTCTTAATGACCTTTCTCACCCCTGTGAAACTCAGCTGGAGCTTTGCCACCTACCATGGGGAAGCTGGTGATGTTGCCTGCAGGACATCCACTGTAGGACTTCATGGACAGGCATCCCCTGAGAAACCTCACGAGGAAGCTCACCCCAAAGCAAGGACCACAGGTTCCCTGTACCACATTACAGAGTACTCAGTCATGCCAAATGCAGCCAGGCAAGCAACCACCAGATCCTCCATCCTCACTCCTGGTTCCCTGCTTATGCCTGTACATTTTCCAACACCACTCAAATCCTGTTGAACCAGTACAGCCATGAGAGAAATAGGCAAAGGGGCCTGATGGTGATAGGAACAACGACAAAATATGTTATGCTCCTGCTGTTTTCCTAAAATATCTGGTAATGAAGTGTGTAAGGATGGTGAAAGAAATGAATAGAGTCACGGACATGGGGTCTATCTGCCCAAGGTAACAGGCCTGGGACATCTGACAAGCAGTAGAGGAAAACTTGCCTTTGGACAAGAGCAGCCAGTGTCCGGGTGTGCGAGGTGCCGGTGCTGTGCAGGTGGGAGTGTGGCTGCTGGATGCCCAGCTGCTTTCCCTCCTGCTTACAGCATCCTGGGCCAGGTAAGGCACACAGGGAATCCACAGTCATCACCCACTGTGGGTTGCAGCTCCACTGGATTTTGGTGTTGGCTGTCCGTGTTGAGGCAAAACCCACCACCAGCCAAGTGGTACCTACCACACCAGCGCTGGTGTCTGCATGGAATTAATCACTGCAGCAGTTAGTCCTGGCCTCTAATGACTATTTGATTGTAGGGCAGATCTGGATTCCCTGCTCAAGCCTGATTGAGTCAAAGGCATTAATATCAACACAAAAAGATTTGGCTGTATGTTTGTGTATTTTGCTCTAATAATGCTCCAGGACAAACTCAGATGAACAACATGTGCAATATTTACAGTGACAAAGTGCTAGCATAATGTGCCTCTCTTTGTGCTGAGCAATTTGTAAATGTCTCATTAAAATGAATTTTTTGTTTCTTCCCTCTTCACCTTAAACTGGTTCATCTCCTTGGTTTTCACCACTTCACGGGAGGAAATGTCAAATTACACAGTATCAAAACAGCCACTCTAGTTTGGTTTTTTTTTTGTTTTTAAGACATCTTTAGATACATTATTCTGATACATTTTGTGGTCAAATAAATGGTTTTGAAATTCACATGTTTAGAAAGATTTGATATTTCCATTTTGTTTATTTCTAGGACAGGCTGCTTGTAACAGCTACAGTTATCTATAATGACACAAACAAGATATAAATTAATATAACCAAATACTGTACCTACAGTTTGCTGTGATAACATACTCTATTACTACATGCTTACACTTAAAATGTGGGAATATAGGTGAAACACATTGTCAATCTATTTCAAAACAGTGAGAGGAAAAATTATGTCAGATGGAATCCAAACAAGCTCAGTGAGTAATTTAAAAAGCTATGGAGGAGAAACATACACGTCTGGTATTTGCATGTCCAGCAAATACCTTTAAATGGCTTTATTACTTGCCATCTGTTCTGCCATTTTCCCTTAGTGTTTATATACTTTTATAAAATTCTGGTTATATATATATATGCAACAGATTAGTTTTTACAGGAATGAATCAAATAATAGCAAAAGGTACTTTATTTTTATATGAAAGGTATGACCAGAAATAGAGTGTAAGAAAGGTAGGGATGCAGGACTGTTCTTGTCCATTGAATAATCCTCTTTATATGTCCAATAAATTGACCAAGGAAACTGAGCATGCCTCCAGCCAGGCAAAGTTTTACTGTTCTCCCATGAAACATCCACCCACTCTGTTCTGTTACATTTCTTTGCAGCTTCTGATTGCAGGAGAATATAAAAACTGTAACTAGGTAAGACTGAAATGAAGCAGGGATAGAGCAAGCCATAAAACTGGGATACAAACTTTCCCAAAGTTTGAAGGTGTTTGAACCACAGATTTTGGCTCAAAACCATCCTTAATTTGAAGCAGCATCTGGCAGGCCAAATGCTCTGCAAACGCTGGCACTTTGAAAGATGAAGCCTCATACGACACAGAATGCTGGAAGAAACACTTCCTGCACAGAGGAGGCCAGGTCACACAGCAAGGGTGAATGCAGGAAAGCTGGGATTTGCAGCTGCATGGAGGGACACAGCTCCCACCATGCCCTCACTGCTCACTTCCAAGGAGAAGAGACCTCCTGCTTGGGTTCATGTAGCATTTGTCCTCCCTGCTGATCCTCTTCTTCCCACCTTATTCCTTCAGGGACCGAAACAATGTCAGGGACACGACTGCCAAGGTCTGTGGCACTGAGGTCTGTGGCACTGCACTCCTGGCCCAGCTCCTCCCAAGCCAAGCGCTGTGTCCTGAGCCAGCAGGGCCCATTACAACATCCCAGGAGTCTTTCCACGCCTGATTTTCAAAAGCATTTAGGTGCCTAAGGATGCATAGGGATAAAAGAAATTTTAAACACACCCTGAGCCTGGTGTTCCCAGTGACTTGGAAAGTCTGGAGAGTTTCTGAAAACCTCACTCTTCCATATACGCAGAAGCTTGGTTCTTCTAGCCTTAAACTCACGATTTCCCACCCGAAACAGGTAGATGCTTTATCCTGGTATTTCTGCATTTAGTGTTAAATGATACTTAATTATAGTCGCAAAAGCTATCTGTGTATTTTAACAGCTTGGATGTGGCCAAAAATAAGTGGCTTATCAGCTGCTGTGAGGAACATTTCACAATAGGATCTGCATTTTTCTAGAACTCTGTAATTAAAGTATGCGCTAACGTGACCACAACGTTTTTAAACAGCTGGCACATGGAGCTGAAAAAATAATTAGTTTTCAATAAAAAAAGTTGCTTTTTATTAGCCAGGCAAAGTTCTCCAGTGACTTTTAAGGATCTGCCAAGTGAAATTCAAAAATGAAAATAGAGTCTCTATGCTGGCTGTTATCCAAGCTGAATGAAACACGAATATACCGATCTGTGCCAAGTATTAGACATGCTGAACTCAGGCAAAGTGGTTAAGTATCTCCCCAGGTTGAATGTTACACAAAACAGTGTATCTGCCCCCTGAAAAATGCTGTACTCGGTGGGGGGAGGGCACCGCTGTGGCTTTCACTCATTACAGCCTTCTTCTCCCAGCAGTCAGGAAATGAAAAAGCAGTTCAGGAAACAACCAAAATATTATCTACAAGAAGCTGAGGCCCTTGGCAGCAAACCCTATATATATGGGCTTAACTGTTACATAATTCAGGGTAGAGCAGAGCAAACACGGTGGCAAGGAGAGGTTGGCAGCAGCCAGGTGAGCACTGCCCTGAGCTCACCTGTGCCACACACCCACAGCCACAGCACAGCTTTGGCACCGAGGGCTGCAGGAGAAAGCCCCAAAGGCAGCACATCTCTGCTCCACCACCTTCACTTCGCTGATAAAAAGGGAACCTGGGAGACTTTCTATTTTATGTTATCAAATCTATGATCCCCACAGCTGTACCTGAGAATGAGCCTATAGATATTACCCACTCAGATAATGGCTTTTATGTGGTTCTTCCAGCAAACTTCATTTGCATTTATACTAATGATAATGTCTTTAAATACAGGCAACCTACACAGACTAAGGCAACCATGGCAAGTGACTTCACTGGTATGTGCTAAAACAAGAAACTCTGTAAGAAACTGAGACCTTTGGCAGAAAAACCTATATATTTGGTTTTAACAGTTACAGGCAGGGGAAAGCAAACCCAGTAAAAAATAAAAGATGGCACACTCAGACAAACAGGCACGTGAAAGCTACAGCAATTAATGGACATACTGAAAAACTTCCCAGACTTGCCAGGTGTTTTCACCTTCCTCATTGCTTGACAGAACATAAAATGACAAAAATTAAGGGAATTTGTAGTGTCTTCCCATCTCTCATTTTATCATAATTTAATTCCTAAAAATTTAAAGAAACAATCACTTGAAAGCTTATAATTTATTATTCACAGCTATCAGGAACTCACAGGGCCAGTTCTTCCAAGTTATATGGTGGAATTACAACTGGCAATTGAGTGCTTATCTGAGAGCACCAAATACTCCCTGATTCAAGCCAGGACCTAAAGGTACTTTGGCCGGCTCCATCCCACAGCTGCTGTAAGAGTTATTTTTATAGTACAGTTTGTCTACTGATTTACTACTATTGTTAAATGAATTCTAAAATTTGCTTAAACATTTGTGTTTGAAGTTGAGGGAAAAATAGCTTCGTTAGCAAAGGTTGAATCTAATAAAATGGAAATAGGCTGTCTGCTCCCCAACACCCCCACCTACGAGCTCTTAACAATTAGGCACACTGTGGTAGATGAGTTCCAAGGACAGGGGAAAAAGAGGCAGATTTGTATTTCATGCTCCAATAAGGATAATTACCATGCTATTGTTAATTTAATATATAAATAAAAGCAGAATGGAAATATATTTCAGAGTTAGAGTATTCTATAGGGTCCCCTTTCACAGCACAATGCTAAAGAAAGACAAACCTGGAACCAGTTATTTCAATATATATTTTAATTAAAACACATGGGCTATTTTCAGGTGGATAAAATCACAGTGGATTCAATGGCAAAGGACTGACTGAAGCTGCATTTGCACACTGAGCAAACCTGGTGTTAAATCATTGCAGCAAAGGTGCTCTGTCCAGAAGGCTTTCAAGTATCACAAGTAAAATAAGTCTGGGTTGCTTAAGTTCTTACAGCTGATCCCCTTTCATGGAAAAAGCCAATTACAGATCACAGATGTCTAGACTAATCCTTTTAAATATCACAGAGGCAGGAAATAATGTGAAAGTGCAATAAATGACAATTTGTATAGTTTGGGTAGGGGTGGAATAAGACGGCACATGAAAAACAAACACAAAAAGGCTCAAATGTACAAAGGAAAAATAAAGGCTTATATTAACATTCAAGCTCACTAGGCAAGACTGGAGACCATGGGCTAGATCCTGTTCTGATTTACAGCCTGTAAATCCCTTTCAACTGCATGCAGAAAAATTAAGCACAGAATGTCTGCCTGCTCTATTGAATTGCTTACTCCTCCTCCTTTCACCTCCTTCCCCTTTATTTCGACACTGCATTTTATTCTAACTTTTCTATAATTTCTGAAATTTATTTTAAACCAGAAAAAGGAAAATTCTGCTTTCTGATAGTGACTGCATCTTTCCAAGGCATATGTCTGGCAATTAGCATGGTGGGATCATTAGCATAAATATACAAAGAAATTTGATTTTAGAACACAAATACCATTTTTGCTACAGAGCAATATAGGACAGGTGACAGGCCCAGCTGGGAAACCTCTTTTTCATTTTTCTGTGACCACAAATCAGACATCTTGGGCTCACAGCAGGACAGGCTCTACTGGCAGTAATTGGCACCATCTGTAGCTGTCAGAGCAGTGCCTGGCATTCCAGCATTTCATCTTTCCAGTCAAGGCATTCATCACTAGTCCAAAACTCAGCCAGCTGACACTGAAAGATTAACTTGCATTGATTTGCTTGGATAAGCTCGCCTGTGCCTCAGTTGGTACTGAACGTTCCTGTTAAATAGCCATCACCATCACAAGATGTTTACAAGGTGATTGTCTACTTAGCTTTTTCCATTCCCTTCCTTGGTCCTAACGTGTTTTCAATTATTATAATTTAAGAGATAGTGAATTAAAAGAAAGTGAATGTAACCAGCAATCAGAGAGCACGACTTAATGAAAGGATTAGAAATTCACAGCAGTGGCTGTTTACTGTTCTTAAATGAGCAGTTTCTCCCACCCCTGTGTGTGTCATGAGAAAAAACTTGTTGATTTGGGGGTTCAGCAACAGACCGAGTCTCCTCCAGCTGTCAGTCTTGATGATAAAACTAAATGAAACTGTTATTATTTTCAAATGCAATTTTCCAGTACTCGGGTAATTTGGTTTGCATTTTCAAAAGGAAAAAGGAAAGCTTTATGGCAGCTACACCAGATGCAAAGTTCAACCTCTCTCTCTTAATCACCTAAAGCTATAGCTACTTACCACTGTTTTTAAGCCTCTGGTGTGTTCAAAGCCCAGAGCTTAATCTTTCACAGTCACACAAGGGTCATTACTATTTCAATTTAGAAATCTTACATATTCTGTAGAATGTTTTGGGGTGAACAAATTGGAATTTGAGAGTTGAAAATTCATGTCTATTTTAGCAAATGACACACAAATATATGGACCTCCCAGGGAAACCTAAGACAGTGAATATTTGTGAGTTTCACATAAATGACAATCCTCTTGCTTAAAAATGAAAGCAATAGTATTTTTGCGAGTAAATAAAGGGGATTATTGGGGGGGATTTTTAATCTCCTATTATAGCTCTATCAAAATCCTGCTCAGAAATCCTTATTATTGCTCTCTCCTAGGCATCTCCTCATTAATGACTTATTTCCCATAGCACAGGTGATATGTCACAGCCCACACAACATGTCCACATAGGGTTCATTGGTAGTTTTAGTGTTTTGGGGCCTTCTCTGTGTATCTATTTCAGGCCAAAATTCCAGCATGTCATGTTTCATCTTATACCCTTTATGGGATGAAACTGTAAGGGTTGACAGGTTGGAATTAACACTGAGAATCACCTGAGCTG
The DNA here is from genome assembly GCF_041296385.1 of Aphelocoma coerulescens. Classification (NCBI taxonomy): domain Eukaryota; kingdom Metazoa; phylum Chordata; class Aves; order Passeriformes; family Corvidae; genus Aphelocoma; species Aphelocoma coerulescens. Next base: position 15,326,517 of record NC_091018.1, read on the forward strand.
TTAATGTGGTGTATCTACAGAGAGCCGTTAAAGAGGATGGAGAGGTACCTGCTAATGCCACCTGTGTGAACCAGCTCACTGGAGCAGCAGGCACATCAGCCCAGGCCAAACACAGGGCTCACACCCCTGTACAGCACCCAGCACCTCCCCTGGCCCCTGTCTGCATCAGGCACAGCTGGCTGACACTGAACTGGGCTGCACAGATGTGCCTCCAGGGTGTCCTGCTCAGCTGGGGGCACCTGTGGAAAGGAAAGTTAAAAAGCAGAGTGTTCACAGAGAGAAAGCACTGGGAGGGTGCACAAGCTACTGACATCAAGCTGTTAGAGGGCATCCAGAGGAGGCCACGAGGATGGTGCAGGGTCTGCAGGAGAAGCTGTGTGAGGAGCAGCTGAGGGCACTTGGTCAGTTCAGCCTGGAGAGAAGGAGACTGAGGGGAGACCTCACTGAGATTTTCAACATCCTCATGAGGGGAAGCCTCATGAAGTCCAGGAGCTGGACTCTGATGACCCTGATGGGTCCCTTCCAACTCAGCATATTCTATGATTCTATGATGAAAGAAAATAGGTCAGAAATGGCCACAGAGCCCGACTGCAAGATCCTGCAGGGGGGATGGAATAGCAGATCCATCTATTAAAGGCCAAGGTTTGGCTTTAGGGACGGGAATCCCATCTGGGCACGGGAACTCTGCAGGGCCAAGAACTACCAAAAGCAATTTCAACTTTGCATGAGGTACAAAACACACAAGAGAAGTTACAGAGCTGTGTTAACAGAGGTGTGTCAGGGAACATGAAAGCAGAACAAAACAGAGGCTCAGTCAGGGGCCTGTGGCTCCCACAGAGCTGAACTTGCGCTCCTGAAGGTGATTCATTTTGCCCCTGAAAACAGGGTATTTTAGATAAAAGGGAATATTGTGGCTATGATTAGTGGTGCCTGTCCCAGCTCTGACATGGACTGCCCTAAGAACATCTCCTAACCTTAGACACACATGTTAAACTAGGCTCATAACTTAGTGGGGTTTGTCCTTTTCGGCACACAAAAATAGCAATTTTCCCTCTTTTTCCAATGAAGACAGGATGTACAGCACTTCATCAAACAGAAATGAACTTAAATAGCTTATATAAATTACATCTATTTTCAACTATCTTTGCTAAAAACATTTCATCTACTACAGAACACTCATGAGTGTTTGCAACACATCTGTGGAATAAAAAAAAAAAGAGTTAAGCATAAAAGAGTATTAAGTCATCTGGTTTGGAGGGATTTTTGTATTAGATCTTGTTCATTTATTAAGTGTAATGTGATAGTGGCCAGATGATTAAAAAAGTGTTGTGGGAGTGATGTAACAGGAAAGATAAAAACGGATATCACGAGCAGAGAAGAGGACAGAGATGTGGAGGGGGTACATAGAGAAGGTTGGGATAAGGAGGTTAGTGTTTACAGTGTCTGAGTGTGACTGACTTCTTTTGGAATGGGCTTTAGGGAGGATTTACTCTTTTGGATGGTGATTATATTCCACAGGATTTCCCAAGGAAGGGAAGAGAGTACAGCTTTACTCTGCTTTGAGACAGTAACTACCCCCATCCCCAACATGTTCAAACCATTTTTCTGCATCTATGGGGAGGGAGATTTTGGTTGCCTCCACTTGTTTTGATCAGTTCCCACCAGGTGACCCCACTGTAAGCCTGGCAGGGACTCAGGGCAGAAAAGGCAGAAGTGATGTTCTCTGGATAAGAGAACTGCTAAGAAGGCAAAGACTGAGGGATTTGTAAAACCCTGCTATTAATTAATGAGCCCAGCTGCCTTCGGCAAGAAATACCTGGAGAGCAACCTTAGCTATCAACAGTATTGACTGACTAAGATCTAAAATGGTGGCATTTATGCAGAAAGTCTCACTGCTTTCAGACATGTATTCTACCATAGCTGTTGACCTCTCTCACATCTAACTGTATTTGGGATGGATCCTTTAACTGGCTTGAACCAGAAACTATAAAACTCAGTGCTTAACCAGGTGCTCTGTAGACAGTACTATGGAGTTCAGTTAACAGCTGTGCTCACACTGTGACCTGGGTCTGGACCACCTCAACCCCCTACCACAGAATGCCTCTACTGCAGGGCCTTCTCATAAGGGTCAGATTTGCAAACACATTCAGCATCAATCCATTTCACTGGTGATGCTGGGCAGATTTTCAAAGAAGGCCTGATTACCCAAGAACAGCTATACTGAGTACCTAAACCTGAGGGAAATGCAAAGGATTTTATAAGTTGACCAGATTGTTCAGTTGCAATTTTACAGTATGAACATGCCAATTCAGGTTGTGTAAGGTGATGTCAACACACCGGAGAAGCAAAGAAGAAAGGAGAGTGCTCAAGGTCAGCCATGGCCACACAGCACTGATGTGCTGAGATCCCACAGTTCTATCTCTAGTAAGCACACTTGACAGGTTTCTCCCAGAATGGCCAGGAACATGAAACCACTGCTGATTAGAAGGAAGATTTCCCTTCAGAGTGGTAACTGCTCAGGGGAATCAGATTTCTGTATTGACTTTTACATATACAGAAGGTGATGAAAGGCGTTAGGCCAGCCTGGATTGCTGCAAGGGGATAAACAGCCCCATGGTTAGATGGAAATGCATGTGGATTGTTCTACATCCTTCTCTTTCTAACCACTTTCACATACTATTAAAACAAAATGTACTTTTGTTTCCAAATAATGGCTGTCTCATTGCTACAATCACAGCTGGGCACAGACTCAAGGAGAAGGAAGACCCAGTGCCCTAAGTCCCCCCTGGTGCCACAACACACACACCATTCCATGCAGAACTCATTGCCTGAGCCAGAGCAGTGCAGGATGTCACCTAAGGAGAGCCACCAGCTGAAGGACAGCCATGGTCCTGCCCAGGGAGAAGCAGCAGAGCCCAAGCCAGGCTCTCTGGCCACAGCAGTGCAAGAGCCAGAAGCCAGCGGAGCTCAGCTCGCACTGACCCAGGAGAACCAAAGTGACCTGTGCTCTCTCTGATGTAGCTGGCACACCACTGGTAGCTCAAGACTTTTTACTGACTCAACTAGCAGTAATGAAGGCAGTAGGACAACAAAGCCTACACAGAGGAGAAATTCCAGACAGCATGGAGTGGTGGGAGCTGTCAGCATCTTACAGTCTTCACAAGGTCAGTAGGTATCTGTGGTGTGCCCCCTCTTGCATTACAACACCGAGGGCTCTGCTGCTTCTGCTCCCCTCTTCTGACCTTTCCAGATGCAATGAGGCAAAGCCAGGGCCATGTCCTTTATAGTTCATAAGCAGAGCTCAAGAGCAAAACTGCTACTGACAAAAAGTCAGAGTTATGTGGAATACTGGCATAATGGTCCTAAAAACAAAGCTCAGTGAGACACTGAGGAACCAAATGCAGGGTCTGGTTTTATGAACCTTAATATTTATAGCACTGGAAAGCTTTATACCCAGAATGTTTTTTTCCATTAAATTGCAGATTCTTTCCACACCTTCCTCTCCATGTACATGCATGTCCATTCCCTTTAGAACAGCTCAGTGTACAACACCTTTGAGTTACAGAGTAAAACAACAACGACGCTCATTAAGATTGAGGTAATCATAGAAAAAAAGATGCATTCTGAGACCCTTTACAAAACAAAACACCTTAGTTATGGAATCAAGCAGAATCTATTTGCTATCAGTTTGACTGCAGGAGTAAGGAACTTTATTTTTAAGATAGCAATGACATTCTTTTTTAAAGGTATTCACCTTCACCTAGAAAAAATTAGAATAAATCTACCAACTTTGAAGAAACAGAGATAGCCCACCAGATTTACACAGAGTTCTGAGACATTTGGTGTTTCACCTAAAGCCTAAGCTACTACATCATTTATTCACATGCAGAACACAGTTTCAATTTATTTAAGAGTTTTCTAGCTTACATAGTCCCAAAGAAAAGCTTCAGAATGTTATTCTTATTCGTTTGGAAACCAGAAAGCAAATAGGAGCACATAAGAACTTATTACATTTTAAAATGTCATGATAATGATGCCAGTCTCATGGTTTTTTAAGAAAGAACCCTTGTCTTGGGTTTTTTTCTTTTTCTTTTCTTTTTTCCCCCGTTTTTTTTCCAAGTGTGTGTCAGTGACAAAACCCAGTTTGATAAATGGTTGGTTGCAAAAGCAGTGTAGGATGACTGGCACTGCAAACCACATTTTCCAAAATTATTATTGGTCTGTGTGATTTAATTAGAGGAAGTCCAACTTTAATTTCAAAATTACTGAATGTTTTCTGTAAAACTGAAGCTCTTTTTATAATCCCTTAGATTGTTCCCTTGCCTCCCAAAATAAGCATTTGAAATTGTGCAGTGTACCCAAACACATGAGATAGAAGTGTGCATTAGGGTGGAGTACAGCTCTCAGTCACACAGCTCTGAAATTCTGGAAAAAAATAATACCAATACCAGTTGATTTCACCAATACCAGTTCCCTGGTATTGGGGAAATCAACTATTTCAGATGTATTCTGCAATAACAGCAGAATTTGCTTTTCTTCCAGCAGCAAGAGTCTACTGCTAAAAACTGTGGAAGGATAAATTAGGAAAACCCATAGCACAACCCTAATTTTTAAGAGATTAAGACTTTTCTGATTTTTAAGCACAGTAATAATGGTAAGAAAAATATGTGAAATCAAAAAGTCTGATATGGTGTTTTACGTGCTTCACATTGCATAACTTTTATTATGGAGTCCTGCCTGCTTTTCTCTCTACATCAATGTTGTCCTCATTAATGTCAAAAGGATTTATGTGTGCACATGGAAGCAAGAATGTATGCCTATGTGTTTGCAGTCTCACCTGTTATCTCTCTCTTGCCATTATCTAGCAACTTCCCTTTCAAAGGACAACATTTATAGCTCACTGGTAAATATAAGGCAGATAAATTTTATGTACTGAAGCAACATGAGTGTGAAGTTGGTCTGACTCAATTGCATCAAACCAGCTGAAACAGATATTGTGTACACAACAGACACATCTCTGGTTTCAAAGTTTTCATAAGGAAAAATTCCTCTGGGCAAAAGAAATCAAAACATTGGGATGAAATACATTGGATCTCAGGAATTTCCTTTGCAACTACGAGGACCTCCACAAAAATGAACCATTAAAAAGCAATCCCTATTTTCCAATCCTATCAGCTATAGCACATCATCAAGAGTTTACATAATTCTTAAAATCTGACACAAAATGTCAACAGACTGCAGCTGAATGCATTATGGATACAGAATACTCTTGCAGAGTTTTCATTAAGTCTAACATGATTTACAGGACTTAAGACACATTGCTTCAAGATTTTTATATCACTGCAGTAAGTACTCCAGGGATGTTTCGACCCACTCGAAATTGTTTTAGCTGTGCTATTACCTGGGTCAGAACTGATGGCAGCATATATCAATTAGACTGCAGCAGTTTAATACCTGCTCCTATGCATTTGGTCACTCAGAGATTCACATCTAAGATTTCCATACCCTAAAAAGAGTATTACAGCAGAGCCCCGGAATGGGCTAAGGTTACCTCATTTATTTAAGAAGCAGCCTTAAAGAAAAGACATCAGGAGGCTATACCCATCCACATTACAGATGTCCCTTCCATTCACCACAGAGACTGGTAATACTTTTTTTTTCTCATTACTCCTAATGTTTGCCTTGACCATTTTGTAGACTATGGTGCAGCACTGTATCTAATTGGGAATAGTGGACTGTAGACTTTTTGATAAACTCAACTAGTATCATTGACATTGATTGACTCCAGTTTAGGATCTGGATTCTTTATTATTTTTAACCCTATTAAAAAGAGAACATTTAAAAATTCAGTATTTTGTCATACCTAGAGTCAAAAATACATGGGTGTTACTTCTGTCCAGAGAGGTAACTAATTAATGACTGTGTCAGTGATGATCACTGTGTGTATTTTATATGACACGGCAGTAGTGTAGATCTACTTTGCTGAAAATTGTTAATAGACACTTTTATTGGCAGTGGATTTGTCCCTGAAACTTACTAAGTTTGAGGATAAGTGCCCCTGTGACATAATTTTATTATTCAAGAGCAGGTTTACCCACACCTTTTTTCACCTATGCAGCCCAACACAGTTACAGCTGCCTTTTTAGTAATACCTGAGAGGCTCAATCTCTCAGGTAAGGAATTTTGCCTGGTGCCAACAGGTGATGCATTTGAGAAACATCTGTTACTTCTCTGCTGTAATAGTGTGAAGTTTTTAGATTGCTGGAAACACTGGGTTTACCTGGTCTACACAGCAAGAGACAGTTTAGCCAAGTGAGTTCACATGACTCAGGGAAAAACCTAAGGGCACTAACACTGTTTGTGCTCATCTCCTTAAGATCTGTGTGCTGTTCTGCACCTGTTACTCCACAGAGGTGCCATTTTTAGCATGAAAAATCCAGGACATCAGCAAAAGACTGTAAAATCAGTCTCTACAGAGCTCTTCCCTGCCTCCTCTTTAAACACTCAGCATATCTATAACAGAGGGCCTTACTCTAGCAACACTAATATGAGCTTTCAAGACCTCTTGCTCTGTACCTGTGAGTGCCACGATGTGAAACAGGAACAAAGACAATTCAGAATAAACACTAAAAATATGGTTAGGCCTCACGATCAAGAAAAACATCAGGCTTAAAATATTCTGTTAGTGCAAAGCACTGCATGAATAAACCAACTCAAAATCTAACTTGCACTTTACCTGGCAGCATTTTGACAAAAAAGCTGTTAAGAGTTTAACAAAACCTTAATAAAAGATGAAACTAGGGCAAAAAAGACGAATTAAGGGTAAAAAGCTACACAATTTGCCCTCCAAACTTTCCAATGGGGGGAATCCATCTCTTCTAGCATAAATGTGTGCAGTTTTACAGTGGTCCTGCTTCTGCATGAATTTCAGAATACATTTACTAGAAAATTCATTACATGAAACATTTATCCCATGAATAAATTAGAGACTCTGAATTACAGTGCAATAAAACTTTTGCTGCTAGAAAGATTTTTATGGGTGAAATAATGTGAAAATTAGTAACATTAAATATGATTCTTCTTAACCCAGAATAGTCACCACACAATTATTTTGACATGTTCTGGCATACATCATCATAGATCTAGTCAAATAGTGTTATAGAACAGATTTGGAACCCTTTTATAAAGCATCAAGAAACATGCAGAAAAGGGCAATGGAGAGGCAAGTTTTCAATCCTGAATTGCTGAAGACAGCGATTTTTTCCAATACATTCCAGATAAGCAAGATGACTTTTTTACAAAAGGGTTTTGCTCAGTCCTTGATTGGATGAGTAAATAGTTTCATTTTTGTATCGGTTTTGCGTGTGTGTGATGCTCTAGGATGGGGTAAATGCACTGAGGGCAAGCCTCCCACGGCATTAAATGGGAAGTCTGCATGCTGTGCTGAGGCATAGGCTCACTTCTCTACTAAAGAATTCTAAATACATATACAGAGCTGCTCTGTGCCATTAGATCAAGCACAGACAAACCCACCAACAAAGTGTCAGTGCTTAGCTTCTTGGGGGCCAGATCCCACCAACCTTCTTCATGCAGAACAGGTATTGGCACTATTGATAGATACTACTGCTTCCTATGAATAAACTCACCTAAAACTTTAAACCCTTACTGGGAGGTATAGTACCAGGTCAGCGTACACTGAAATGTAGTCTCAAGCTACACTGACAACACAGGTGAGATCTTTCACCTACACTTCTCACCCTAAGAAAATCTAACCCTGGACAAAGTACTCCGTATTTTAAGTGACTAAAATCTGCTGGGATGAAGGACACTGCTAGAATTTAAATCTAACTTTACACAGCAGAGTTTCCTTAGCCTATGCTTTCCAGAGGCTGATGGAATTGCCACGTGTAACAGAGCTGCTATACTGTGCTCAGTTGCTTCCAAACACTTGTGCCAGGCTTGCAAGAGAAGTGTCTCTGCTTTGGAATGCTTGTTTGTGAAAGAAAATAGATTATTTTTGCTTCACTGTAGAAGGTATTTTAGAGGAAGAGAGACTGAATCCATGTATTTTCTTTGGGCATTTCCCTGTTCATAGATTTTTGTCTAGTTAGGTGGACCTTGGGTTTTGGCAGACTCACAGCAGACTTTGTTTATTGCCTATTCTGAAAAACAGACATTTGTGTGGAACTTTTCTGGAGGTGCCACTTTCCAGACTCAAATGATTAAATAGATGTTTATGAGTATTGAAGTATGCCTCTTTCTTAGGAGGGGAAAACCACTGATGCAACGGAAAGTGCAAGGCTACAGAGCACCCTGTGCACACCAGCCATTCCAACCCAGAGTGCATGAGCATGACTGTATTCAAAGGAGGTAAATCAGACACCCTTGAATGCTTTATCTCCCTTTCTCTCTGTTTGGTTTCCCACAGCATAACTTTACACATTACCTCATGACATCTTTATAGTGGTGGAGAAAATGATTAGACTCCAGTCCTTGAAAAATCGCAAACACAGACTCATTTGTAGCATTTGGCTGCTCTAATTAGCACATCACTAAGGGGTAATGAATAGAAGTCTGTGAAGAAACTTGAAAATTAGTACCACTAGCAATGTTAAAGTAAAAATCAGAACTGTGAGTAACAGTACTCAAAGGATTTGGGTAATTACTGGTTACTCCCAATATAAGGTCTGTCACTTGACCCTAAGGGACTCTAAGACTTCAACAAGCCCCAGAGGCCCAATATTCTACCCCAATAAATGAGGCTCACAAAGTTCACTCAGAGTTAAAGATAGCATCGCGAGTCTATTGTTCTTGTTTCCTTTTTTAAAGGTGGTTCTTAAACAGCATGGAATTAGAAAAGCTTCTTTTTTTGTATGTCAATCACTGGACTCCTCCATCTGTAATGAGATATTATAGCTTCCATGTGTGTGAAAGCATGGAAATTACATCACTCCAATAACCAAATGTGCAAGGCCACATGGACTCCTAAAGCCTGACAAACAGCTGCAGTATTTGTGCTAAGGTTCTTCAAACATTTCAATGGTCTCCAAGCAATTGAAAGGTGGGGAGGGAAATATTACTCTTCAGGGGATGGTGAGAGACCTTGACCATGTAAAGAAAGCCTTAAAGAAAGCCTTCACCTGCTCCTGCCTGAGCACTCAGGTCACCCATTCTACCAACCCATGAGCAGTGGCACAGAGGGGCAAAGGTGCTGCAAAACAGGTACACTACCCCTCCCAAAAAAGAATGACCACTGGCCAGGGTACACCAGCCCACACCAAGCAGTCCAGGGCAGCCTCCAGAAAAGACCAAGCTGGCTCGTCCCAGCTCTGGGAAGAGGTGCCAGCCTGGCACTTCAGAGAACTCTCCCTCAGCTAAGCAAGACCTTCCTCCTCCCCTGTGGTGGGAAGCTTTCAATTCTGACCCATTCTCAACCTGATGTAAAGGGGCTCCAGTCTGTATTTTATAACATGTATTTTAAAAAAGCCCCGTAGGATCAACAACTTTTATTGCAACTTTCAGCTGCACCGTGCTCTTGTAAAGCCAGATTAAGCTCGGGTTTAAATGTCACGACCCTTTCCTCTCCCTCCTCTCCACCTTCCATCATCTTTTTGTTTGTCTCTAAGTGATTTCACTCAAGATGAAATTAAAAAAAAAAAAGAAAAAAGAAAGAAGAAAAGAAAAGAAACAAGAACCAAATTCTGTATATAAACAATGGCAGCTTTCAGGCTTGCTTTTCATCCTGAACCAAATGGGCAAAGAGCATCCGTGCATTTGCAAGCTTTTCCAAGTGAGCCTAGAGGGGCCTGTTTACCAGAGATCGAATCTCTGGCAAACAGCTCATTGCAGCTCTTCAAACAAGCTGAAATTATGACCTTATGTTATTGTTTCTCAACAACCCAAACCTTTGATGTAAACTAATGTTGACCTTTCCAGCATAAATTTGACATGAAGCCACTTTTGTTTCAAACTCCCTATGAAAACTCAGCTACAGCCTTACTGGATAAAGCCTTTTTATGAGATAATAAATAATAGATAATAAAAAACTGGAGCCAATTTACTCATTGAAGTATTTTCTTTTCCTGACTGACTATCATAATGGAACTTTTCTACCTTGGCTTGTGTTGGGCTGTCTCACACCACACTGGGGGCCCATCCAACCTATGCTAAATCCTAGTGAAGTCAAAGTCCTCTCAAGAATTTCAGGTCCTCAGCTGCTGAGTGAAACCTAGATTAAGTGAAATTAAACTGCGTAACTCCTATGGATCTCTGTGGATTTTATATATTAGGAGACATTCCTACCACTCACTTTAGTGTTAGCTGGGTGTCCAGGGTAAGCTGGTGTCTCCAGAAATGAACTCATACAATTTGGGCAGAAAGGCTCCTAATTCATCCTCAGGAAGTGCTGACTTCTGTGAGTTACAGAAAGCATGGAGAGGTGAGTTCCCAATATAAGCACCTCTGATCTATTGAACTGGTGACTCTGTTTGCTCTTGTTTCACCATGCCCACCCCTGGTGATCTGCACATCTCCCCATGCTGCCCAGGAGACACTCATGACTGGGGCATGTAGGTATGTGCACACTATCTTCCTACTGCATATTTCATTTGCCATGACTAATCTCTATTCCTTATTGTTTTGCCTGTTAACTTTTAAAGTAGTAAAAGGGAATCAACAGACAAAAAGGAAGATAATTCTGCTAATTTTTCAAAGTGCTGCTATTAATATTTAATGCTCTCCTCATCAGCTTAGCAGTTTTAAAAACCAGAAATTCAGTTGGAGAATCCAGATAAAAAATGAGCAACCTTTATGTAGAGTCCATTAACTAATGCTAAATTAGAGTGGCATTGAAATGGAATTAGAGGGATGTGTATAAAAAAGAACACGTGACAAGCACATGGATACCACATGAATCCATTATGATAAGTATTCTTCCAGTAAGAGCAAATTAATTCATTCTGACCACACACTGAAAATGAAGCCAAGCCTGTTGGGTTTTTTTAATAAATGTCAAAGTATCATTTAACTGTTAAACTAAGCTTATCTTTTGCTGGGCCAAAAGACTCATAAGACAGTGCTTCAGTGCAAAAAAAAAAAAAAAAAAAAAAAAAAAAATCACTATGTATCATATAACTCACTGTACAATCACTATATATCAAATAGTAAAAACCTTGCTTTCTCCTACAGATTTTGCACTCCACATTGGGGATTCAACCCTTAGCTGAGCCTGTTACAGTGAATCTGCTTTGCTGTGTGACACGCACTTGAAGGGTCTGAATCCTGTTCAAGAAGCAGAGAGCTTCTTGTGCTGCTTCCCTCCACACCTGAGTAAATACAAGCTGCAAAACAAAGGTGATGAACACAAGTATTGCAGGTAAGCTCCACTGACAGCACCTCATTGCCTAACCTAATAACTACTTTCAGAGATCACCTGAAATAACTTTCTATTAATATTAGAAACATTAAGCCTTGTGTCTGCAGTCTAGTTTGGGGGCCAGACTAAGAGGCCATGCATTTTTTTGAGATATGAGATCCATGCAAATAAAACACACCCTTGTGAATTTTGCTTGTTAATCATAAAGCCAGTCCCATGCAAATCACAGAAACAGCAATGACAAATTTCATGGGTTGGTCATGGCAAAAATAGCAGATTTCACAGCATGACACTGATTAAAAGACACAGACAGGAAAATCACAAATAAAGACATTTAAGCTGCCAGGAAAAAGATGTTTTTAAGTACTGAATTATTTCTTTATTAATACAGCTATTCTGGATGGATATTCTCCAAAGCAGCAAAACTGTCACTAGACAAATGTGTAACCCAAAAATACTCCCAGTTTTAGGAACAGTTCAGTCTTCCTAATTCTTAGTTTAGATACTGCTGAATAATGAAGTGGACAAGAATCCAGGATGACACAGTGAACCTACAGAAATGTATTTTCTGAGCACAGGCTTCCCTGAGCTGGTGGCTCAAGTCTCTATGCCAACATCAGTATAAAGGGTGCATTATACCTCTCTGCACAAGAAGAAACCCCAAGGGATGCCAAGTGTCAGATCACAAGTATCAGATAAGGTCCCAACTCTCCCTTATGGACTAAGACTTCACATATATTTTTAGAGGCATTGACTCATCAGTCATTGCACTGATGTCCATGTCCAACTGCTTGTCCAAAATATAGGAAAAATTCAAAGCCACACATAACACAGCTGCTGTAGTGCTCAGGTCAGTGCAAAGCCACTCTGTTTTGGTGTGAGAATGGAGTTTTCATCTAACCTCAAAGATGAACCCAGGAACAAACAGTTAAAGCTCAAGCCTCTATTACAGCCCCGAGACTCTGGTGGGAAGCCAGACTTTGCACAAAGACAAGCAGTGGTCTCCTGCCCCATCCAGGTCCTTCTGCACCACTAACTCTTCCTGCTGTTCTCCAAACTGTGAAAGAGGGTGCAAAGGGAAAAGACAATTCTGGAGAAAAATAACCCAAACTGCTTCCTATGTCATCATTTTGTGCTCTACTGCTTCCTATGTCATCATTTTGTGCTCTGTGACTTGGTTAGGAACTACAATTTTGCTTTCAAATAAAAACAAAAAATCAGAAAGGGAAAAACATAGCCAAGATCAAAATAAAAATTCTCAGGAAACCATTGTAATGTCCATTAATATTATATATAAATTCACAACTACTATGATATTATGTTCCAGAAAAAGATTTAAGAACTAGAAATATTTCTATCTGAGAATTAAATGTGTTCTAGTTCAATCTGAAAAAAACCCAGTACATTCAATTTCAGTGGTTTACTCAACCACGTGTATTCCATTTCATTTATTTACTGTATCAGTTCTTAAGTTTTGGCCTTTCAGCCCCTCCAGCAGCTCTGTGTGACAAGCAGAGGGGAACACAGCTGCACAGTTCCAACAAGCACACCGAGAAGGAAGGCAGATCTCTGCACAGTACCACTCCAGGGTTCATGTGAACGTAGCCCTACACTGCAGGCTTCTTTTAGGACCAGAAAGGACGTGGTCTCCTATGAGAGCTCAGCGCTCCCCAGGACCATGAAGACAATGCAAAGAGAGTTTTGTGAGGGGAGCCTCAGGGATCTTTCCATTTCCTTATGAAGGATCCATATGTATCCTTTTAAAATAAACCTCTTATGGGGCATCTCTGAGCGAGGGAAACTCGGATGTTCTCCCCTCTCAGGAACGCGGCCTGATGCTCTCAGTTGAGGAACGTTAGTGCAGCATCTTTTGTAGAGAGAATTAACCTGAGGCTCTTCCCAGAAAAGTACAACACACAGTATGCTGGCTACTAGATTTTCATACAAGTTCTTTTTAATAAATAGTGGCAAAAGCCAAAGAAAGCTTCATAAAAATGAATGGTTCTAGCACTTCTGGATGAAACGTAGACAATCCTTCATGCAGATACAAAAAATGACCCCATCACTCATTTCTCAGAGGGAGGCAGCAATTTCACGGGGTAGTAGCCACACAAGGGACAAAAACTAAGGTCTTCTTCATTATTATCCACCTCCTAGTTCTGCTCATCTATATCTGATCAGACAGCAAAAGTGTTTAAATTTATTTAGAACTTTAAACCCCTGTTGAGGTTCAAGACTTTAAGCCAACAGTCTGTTGACCAAGAGTGAAAAGCTATACCTGAGCTCGTTTATGGTCAGGAGTGGGAAAAAAGCATACTCTCCTGGGGCTGAGTTTTCTCTAGTTTTTTTACACAAGAACAAAGATTAATTACTATCTATTTCAAATCATTATTTCATCTGTCAGTCTAATACTCTGACTTTTCCCACAATGGACCTTGGCCTCTAGCAAGGTGAACACAAAAATCACTTCCAAATACCAGCAGTACACAATATGGCATGATGGACATTTTTCAAAATCTACTGCACCCCTACATTTTTCTTGATTGCTCAACACATTGGTAGTCATTACTGTAGCAACTTATTTCAAGCCAAGAGATATAAATGTCTGTCTGTGCTGACTGGCAGGGTGCTGTAAAACAACGCTGCCAGCCAATCAAACACACACTCCCTCTTCCTCCTCGGGGTGACAGTATATATTTTCAGTGGTATAGCTGGGACTGATTGCCATCAATCAACACTTGGATTCCCAGTCTATCTCCACAGCACATACATGGTGAGTAAAAGGCCAGTCTAACTCAGTATCATTTGGTAAACTCCTGAAACTTTATTAGATTAACATTTTAGACAAAATAATAATCAGTTCATCAATGCAGGAAAAGAGCCCAAAAGTATAAATGCTTCCAAAATTGGATCTTCTCTGCTTTTAAAGGTAAGCAGATGGAAAACATTTGATTCTTATTTATTACCAGTTAAATTTATGTCCCTTATTTCACCATAAACTACAAGACTTCAGAAAAGTGTATCTTATTTCACTGATCTTTAATAACCTGAACACTAGTAACAGAAACCTGTAATGAAGCACCCCATATACTGTAAATTAAAAATAAATAAGAGACCTCAAAGAGGTTTTCTTCAAAAGCTGCTTCAGTTTAGTGTTTCATTTTATATATACACTAAGAGAGAGACATCTGTAAACATTTCTAAAGTATAATGCAAAGGAACTAGCTGTGCTATTATCTATTCTAAGCACATGGTTCAACATTTGTTTATGCAAACCATATAATTGGAAACTCTGTCCATTTTCTGCTTGTGCTAAATATTCTGTGTATAAATACTTTTCATAGTAGATAAATAAGGTTTTTATTTAGGTCTTATCACCTTCATATTACATATTCATTGATTTCTAAACTGCCTTAAACAGCTCTGTAGATGTGAAACATTATGAATTCAGTTTTGGCACCTTGGTATTAAATTTGCATATCAGGTCACGCACCGCTTGACATACATGCAAAATTGCACTGCGGCTATTTTATTACAACCCACAAAAGATATTCAGAAACTGCATGCAGCATCAAAATAAATTAAAATGGATAAAAGACCCAATAGTGAGCCACATTTTTTTTATTGTTTAGTAGTGCCTAAAGCCATTTATATGTTCTAGTCAATAAACAAAAGTTAGACTAAAACAATTTTTAGTCTTTCTGTTATTATATTTTAATTGCAGGGGTAAATATATGTTTTGTCCCCTTACCAGTTGTATCCTACTTAAGGCTTGAATTCTTTTAAATGGTATGCTATAAAAAGCAATGTATATGGATCACTGGCATGCCTTCATGTTTCTCTGCGTATGTCAGAATGTATATAGACACCGTGTATCAAAAGTCAGACATACAAAGCAATATATTTGTCTAGTTGATTTTGTAGCTGAAATGTTTTTGTAACTTACTGTGTATGCCAGGGCTGCATTTGCATGGAGACTGCATTTACACAAAGTTAAAAGTGCATCAGTCAATGCTGCTCAACCATTACAGTACCCTCAATATATACCAACTAACTACCTTCGGTGCTTCATCTACAAATTGCCCTCTCTATATCCAGTAAGCTGCAGCAAAGACATTAGAAAATTAAATAGTAGGGGACACATTTTCCAATTGCCCCTCACTAGGGCTCCATTTCAATGTCTCCAACACTTCAGGATAAATAATTTGGTATTTCTGTTCACTTGTTCCCAGGCCATGCTCACTTGGCTGCTAAGGAACCTCATCATGCCTGCAAATCAAGGACTCAGGTGTCCCACAGACTCTCCAGGGAACAGAAGGGTGCCCACAAGGAAGCTGTGCCAGCCCAGACGAATGTGGCCAGCCTGGCCCCTCTCCCAGCTCTGCTGCCCAGCCATGGGCAGTGTGAGCAGCTACTGTGCAGGTGGAAGGAGATCCCAAAGAGCCAGTCAAGGCTTGTGCTGGGACCCTCTGCAGCTCAGCACCCTGGCTGCCCTCATCACCCTTGGAGAAAACACAGTTCCCTTCCATGTAAAGTAGGCAGTGTAAGCATCCCCTTGCTCTGTTTTGGGTAACAAGTGTCTGTGAGCATGGGGACAAGCCTGTCTTCCTCAAACAGCCCAACCCTGGACCCTGAGCCAGAGCACTGCTGCATCCCCACAGACACACATGGGTTCAGGCAGGAACACCCTCCAAGACCGAGAGCTGTGCACACACCATTGCACTCCTGCTCCTCCCATGTGTGCCAGGGCACAGGTGACTTTTCCTACATCACTTGCTTTCAACCATTACTGACCCTTAACTTGGGAGATCCATTAGAAAAAAAAGGCTGGGGGGCAGTTGTTTAAGAGATTCTAAATGGAATCCTCCACCAAATCAGCCCAACAGCACAAGCGAGGGAAATCCTGTAATTAACACGCAACTAAATTTAGAGTGCATTTTACTGAGTTGAGTCTAGCTCAAACTAACATGGAAATTACATGACAGAGCACCCTTTAAGTCAGCAAACAACCTTTGGCCACACAAATGAAGCAGATGATGACTGCACCAGTCAGTATCTGCTCTTGGGCCCTCAACCAAAACTTCTGGCTTCTAAGTTTGCTCTGTTTCTTCTCAAAACATCACAAGAGAAACCTGAACATCTACATTCCACAAGAAAAACACTCACTGAACTCAGGGGAGAAGGATCAGGGCCTCATATGTAGTAGCTGGTGGAGGCAGACAGACCTCTTAAGAAACCTGCATGACTGCACTGAAAATCTAAGCTCATCAGCACTGCTATGTTTACAGCAGAAACCTTAAAAAATCGACATAATATAACAAATTGGTTCAAAGCATTGCTACAGACCACCATGCTAAATTCCCACATCCTTAGCAGTTTGTAAAAATGTTTAATTTATGTTTATGTATTCTTATTCAAAATGTTAGTTAACAGCCTGTAGGGACCTGGTAATAGGATCCTTTTTTCTTTTTTATGTTTATTAGCTACATTAATGACTGTTTCTGCAATTCTGCTACAAAGACTTGCGTTAATGAACGCCAATTAATTCTGAAATGATTTTAAACAAAGGGTGATGAGAATAACCAATCAACCATGACAGTGTAAAGAGCAAGCAAGCTGCTGTGACCTAATTTTTCTATGTTGATTCTTTGCTGTCACAGTGCATTGTTATTCATCAAGAACACCTATAGATTTTGCATATACATACTACAATATTATAATTTTGGAAATGCCCTGTTCCCTTTCAACATGGAAAATTACTTCATTTAAGGTACAGGTTTCAATAATATCAACTCACAAACTGCTAATACCTCGGAGGTCAGGCAGATCTTCACCAGCATTAGAAGGACCCCACCAATTTCAGCTTCTTAAAATTTAAGATACGAGGGCTGGCTCAAACACTTGGAACATTCAGCCTTTCAGTCAGAAACATAAAGAATCAACTCCCCTCCCTGATTCAACCTGTTTAATTAGAGGCATAATATCCATCAATCTGTTTGTTTACTGTCCACAATAAATTAATCTTTTAGCCATTTAACGCAATTCACAAGGACCTGAGTATAAAAGAATTCCCTGAAACCAGCAACAAGTTGAGTGATTACACTGCTGAAATAACACATACATGTGTCAAATCTGACCTAAAAAGTAAATAGACCATGCAGGCAGATATAACTTACATGCCTATTGTGTGAACAAACATTTAAAAAGCTATCCAAAACTGTTCTAAATGAACTGAAATTGAGAAATGTCTTTTGCTTTTTCACCTGGTACCTGGCACGTGCTTCTACCACAAGAGCCTTGCTAATAACAAAAGACTGATATTTTAAAGGTAAAATTTCTATAAATAATAGAGTGTATGAACAGACCAGATTCTATAATTCCATTTTGTAATGGACATACAGCAGAGAATGGACTTTCCTTATGAACATTCATAAATGTCCCCTTTTGTCCAACATAGTAAGTGACACAAAATTTATCACACAGCAGAAATTCATTTTATTGGTGGTTTTTCAACTGAAAGTAATGCCTTCGGTTGAAAAACCACCACTGCCTCACAAAGATGCAGAAAATCATTAAGCCTACAAACAGAAAAGGCCTCTACCAAAGAAATTATATGACCAGTCCTATGGGATCATACTAGAGAACACAGAAGACTATGGCACAGGTTACAAAAGGTACTACTAAATGACAAAGAAGTAGACAGAAAAAGCTCAGCAGTAAAAGCATTTTTTTTTTTTTTTTTTTAGTTTACTAGCTGGTGTCATGGACAGACTGTAAAACAGAATTAGTGGAGGTGCAGAAAGGGAGCTCCATCTCCTAAGGACAACATAAACTATGTGATTACTGGCAAGTGTTTATCTGTGGTACTAATTACCAGAGGCAGCATTTGCACCATGTCTATCACCTGTGTTATTTATGCCCTGTTACAGGCAGGATCCACAGCCACACTCTCTCTCCACTCCACCTGTGTAGTCACATCTTTTGTGAGCTTGTGTTTGCATCTCCAGCCATGCTGGCACCCCTCCTGGACTTGTAACAGGTACTCCTCCAAAGATGGACCTCCAAAAGTCTGAATTCTGACAAGACCTAAGTCAGTGCAAATATTTAAATTCCTTAAGGACTTAGCTTTGGTGTTGAAGCTGAGGCAACTGTTCTTTCCATCCCTTATCTCAGGGAAAAGAGGAGGGAAATGTATTTGTGACTATACATGAGGTTCTGCTCTCAGACAGCTACACCTGGAAGGATTCTTCATGTGTCCACTAACCTACTCCAAATCCAAATCTCAGATCCGCATTTAGCCTTCTCTGAGCAACAGCAGATGCTCTCAGTTTACCATGGGGATGCCTTTTATCCCTCAGAGAAGCACAGCTGAAGCAACTTCCTTGAAAAAAAAAAGGGCAGGAAAATAATGAGACAAGAAGCTCTGGCACACAAATCATTTTGTTCAGTTCTCTATATGCAATCCAGAGACTGCTATTCTCAGCACAGTATGAAAAACATTCTCCTGAAAGAGAGCACAAAGGGCTGTATCAATTTTACTGGGAGACACTCATTTTTATTGCAGTAGGCTTTACTTGAGTAAAGACAGAGGGCTGGATCCCTGATGCCACAGAGGCACAAACTGAGATGGGCTTTGGTGCCTGTATGAAATACAGGCACAGACTGGGGCTACGTTTAGAGGACAGCAATTCAGCCTTCTGCCTTCCAAACACAGCAGTGCCAGCCACTCCTGGCCAAGGGTGCTGCCTGATCCATGAGCAGCATTCCTCCCTCAACCAACCAATCATGTTCTCCACTTGTATCACCCTAGCAAACGTTTTGGTGGCATGATGTCAGGGCTTTGAGAGCCACAGTGCCATCATTCAGGTTTTCCCAGGTCCATTTACTGAAGTCACTCCATATTGTTGCTGACGGATTCGTATTTATAATGATAGAAGTTTTGCATTAACATCTAGCCCTCCACAAAGGGTTTATTACTGAAATGCCAATTCAACCATAGCTGTAATGACCCTATTTTATAAGGCACACATTTCAGGCACTTTTGCAAATGGTTTAAAAAAATGGAGCAGTTAAATTATGCTGCTAACATAAAATGAATGTGTCATCACACCCTATCAACCAATTTCATATCAAACAAGGATGTGATATGGAATTTTGCTGTTACGATGCAAAAGAAGGAACTTGGAGAAAAAAGTGGAGTATTAGTACAGTGACACCCTTCTCCACCTTACATTCAGCAACCTGTAGTGTCTTTCAGTTATGAGACAGTCTAGGACAGCTGAAAGAAAAAGTTGGGCTGACATCTTTTTAGATTTTTGTTTGGTTTGTAAATATTAAATGGAGGGTCTCAAATTCACCACGTGATTTCAACCAGAAAAACTGTGTGAAACAACAGATATTTCAGCCCTAACGAAGCTGTATTTTCAAACTGAGTCTTCAGGCCTTTCATCATCATATTTCTGCATGTATTATACCACTAACGATGCAATACACAAAGAGGACAAAATGTCAGCCCTCGATGGAAATGAACTCCCCACCCTTCAACATTCAACGATCAGACCCTGCTTAATTTAAATGTGTTAGATCAGCAGTCTATTATTCTTCCAGCTTTTTATAATGATTTCTAACACTGGCCAGACATTGTACACCTGGCTGGAAAATGTTTCTTTTTAAACAATGCAAGAACTAACCAATATGTAAACCCAATAATTAAATTACATTTAGCTGCTGGCCATTGTTATCCTGCACTCCTTTCCCACCGAGGGAGCTATAGTGATCCGATTTAAACAGCAATCTAGCAGAACACTTTTCATTGCCCATGATTGTTGTGCAGAGTAAATTGGCTCACATCAGATTTGACTCTAATTTGGGTTTCAGAACAGTTAATTTGAACTTAAGCACTTATGGAAGGGCTGTTAACAAGACATGCCTGCACTGGAATTCTTCTCATTGCAGTGCTGTTATAATCCAGATCCTTACAGATCACATGTGCATGCTTTCTGGCACTCCACTTGCAATGTTACACATGTCAGAAAACAACTTATCAGATATTTAACAATGTCAGAGGAAAATAGCACTGATGCACACAATAGATTCTTGCCACATAAATGGCAGACAGAAGTAAATCTGTTTCTTTTCAATGACACAGCTACCTTGTGACTTAATCATCCCAGGATTAAATCTACCTTAGTCCTTTATTGTGGTGTTTCGGTGTTTCAGCAAAGCAAGTAGGGTCAAGCTCTGCTCACTCATAAGTTACCAAGAGATCCATGGAAGTACCTAAGGGCTGAATTTTATCATCATTAGCTATTACATTAATAGCACTAATGTCTTAAATCTTAATATTCTGGCTCATTAGCTTAGGTAAAAGACTATTAATAAAAAAGGTGTATTTTAGCCAATCAACAAAATTTATAAAGGCTTTTGTTTTGTTTTATAACATTGTCTCTCTTGCAGTATGAGTGGTTAGTACAGACTTTAGATCATAATAACTCTATAATTAATAATGAAAATATGATCTAACAATATAAATACAAGGTCTACTATCACTTTGGCTCAGAGCTTAATTTTACTCTATCATAAATCAAATGTGTTACCCCTATCCATACCTAATTAGTTGATGAACTTTTTTTTTCCCCTAGCAAAAGTACAATACATTTAGAAGGGGCTGAAGGGAATCTGAGTTTTGGGTTTGGATTTGCCTGTTTTCTAGCATATATCAAGAAACAAATAATTCTAAGATAGGCTCAGAAACTGGTCTTTTAAGTGACAATGCTGCCTACAGAAAGCAAAATTAAAAGTGTACAGAACATATCTTAGCCACCAAGATAGTCCAGTGGGCAAAGGCAGACTCCTGATATTTTGGCATCTCATTAGAAGTCTCCTTCTATCTCTGGTGCCTAAATGTGATCACAAACAAGCAGCACTGCACAAACTTAACCAGAAACTTGCAAACACTGTCAGAAAGGAGAGTCCATTATGACAAGTCTGGCTCACTGATACAAAGTAAACCAGAGTCAGGGCCTACACTCTAAACCCAAATGTAAATTCTATATGGGTATGCATAGAGAACACCACTGATCATGATGGGATTGAAAATCTGCAAATGCCCTTTCAAGAAGATTCTGATTACAAAGTCAAGCATCATTAGAGCATCAGTTACTGCCTGGATCCAAGTGCTGCTTGTGCAGTTTGGAGGGGGCTATTTTCTGTTGTTCTGTTCACAATGAAGAGACAAAATGTCTCAAGTCCAAAGTTGTACTTGAGTGAGTGTAGAAATGCATTTAACAAATAGGTACTTAATTTTGTTTGAGTATTACCCTTTTGCATCCTGCATTGAATTATGAACTGTATTTTTAAGTTCAGATGTAATTAAAATAATTAGCAATAGCAACACCAACTATTTATTATACAATTACAATACGTTCTACACTGTTCTTCATGTGTACTTGTTCATTTCCTCCAGACATAAGTAATGTGTAGACAGATACATTGTTTATTTACGACCCCAGTGACAGTAAATGTGGCATATGTGCCTACAATGTTTGACAGATAAAATGAGTTATTTACAGAAGCTGGGTTTATTATGTATGAATACTGAAACAGTGATAGTATTTGGAAACTTCTCCATTTATTTTCCCAAGAGCTTGTTTCAGTGGAAATTGTGTTTTGAAGTGCTACATAAGAGGATAGCATAAATAGTCCAGTCCACTCTGTAATGCAGTCATCATTGGTATGTGCTAATTTTAGAATGGTCCTTTCTGAATTTATTTTTACAGGTCTTGATTCAACCACTACTGAACACAATGACAAGTTTTCTGTAAGCAACTGTGGGTTTGTAATTTGGTACTTATAAATAATATCTTTGCAGAAGAGTAGGTTCATTGCTGGATCTCACTGTTTGGCATAATATGGGGAAGGTATAGATGTAAGAGAGGAGGGAAATGGAGAACACTTTTTTATCTATTAACCTTATGTATGAGAGTGGGGAACATGCAGAATACTTTTGATCTATTAAGCTTAACTCTAAAGGGCTAAAAGTTGTTTTCAAAAATTGTTTCCATGAAGCCAAAAATAAAAATTACACTGACTTTGGCAGGAAGACAAACAGATCCTCCAGGAGAAAATGCATTAATTTTTCCTTTTTGGTAAAACTAATATGCTTAGACACCAGATTTTGAAATAAATACTTGTATCTCTTTTACTTGTGCAAGACTGATACGTAGTGGGTTATTTTTCTCCTTTTTCCCCGGCAGTCTCCTTTACTCCATTTTCTACCCTTAGTGGTGGAATGGCTCAGAGCATTCTCACAAAACACTGCAGCCAATGTCAGTGGCAGTGAGTGCTGCCCTGGCTCTAAACCTGCTCCTGTGAAGTGGTGCTTGTTGTGCAAGTGTGTTATGCAAGATGCAGCAACTTGGAGAGCCCAGTGACAAAGGTAATCCCTATGGAGCCTTGCATAACAGCCACATGCAAAATGACACTGGTGGCTTTTCATTGTTTCTGGATGTGGGTTGTTTTCTTTTTTCTTGTTGTTGTAGATTGATGTTTTGTCTTTTCAAATGAATTCTGCAATTTACCAATTTTTTTTCTCAAAATCTCAACAGAGCTGTGTGCATATTTTGTTTAATTTTCAAGTACCTTTATACACATCCTATATGGCACATCTTTTTAAATACACAAACTCCTGCCATAGCTATCCAGGCCTTGAAACTTTTGGAATCCTTTCAAGGAATATTTGTGCTGTCTATTGTGGGCAGACCTGAGTTATGTCAGTCTGTGTTTCAGGCTAGAAAAAATAAAGTGTAAGCCTGAGCTGAGGCTCTCAGCACAGTTTATTAGCTCAGACACAAAGCTGTGGTAAATGCAGTCCTGTGGCTTTTTTTTTCCTCCCTTTCTCAGAGCAGAGAGAAAGAATCATTCATGAAGGAAAACTGTTCCAAAATATCTGCTATGTTCTTTGCCCAATGTGACAGTCAATCCAAGGTGAGACTTTGCTACAAGGATGTAGGATTACAATAATCCATATGCAAAGTCCAGCCATCACCACTGTAAAAATACACGACAAATGGTGGGAGAACACATTTGAATACCTTCTCTTATGCACATAAATACAGAAGCTTTGGCTCCACACCTCATACACATGTATTATAATCACCTCAAGGTTTAAGAGCAGCTTGTTCACTCAAAGCTTCCTAACAAGATATTAGATTGCTTCTCAGGTACAAAGCACTCACTTAAAATTTTCAGACTTTTCTATGACAACAGCATACATGTTGTGCTGCTGTCACAACACCCCAGCTATTTGCAATCTGCATCTGATGGTATGTAAGAGTGAAACAGGGGAAACAGTAAGTCCCAAGAGTAATGGGACATCGACATTGTGGGCAAAGGGGATCTTGCCTTGTTTGGAAAGGGACTAAGTAGGAAAGTAGTTGTGGGAACAAAGAAGAATTTAAGAAGTAACTGTATGATCCCACTCAGCAAGGGACAGGCAAGCAATGCCAGTAAATTTAAGCATTGAACAGAACAGAGAACATTCAGCTGAAAACTGCTTCCCTTGGGTCTAATTTCTGGTGGAAGGACCAGAAATGACAATTGTTAGGGCCTGTGATATTGGTCTATTCAGGGCCAAAACCAGAAACCAGATGCAGTGAAGATCTCCATGTTGCTCCATGTCACAGGAGACAAAGCAACAAAATCTGTAATTCCTTCCCACTTTTATCATGTGTGATCTGTTGTGAAACCATAGCACTGTACCAGGAAAAACCTTTCAAACCTCTGTATTTTAAGTGTAGATGTAGATCTAAGTGCTCACCTGACTGTCTATGTACTGCTTATCTATAATTTTGGACTTACACATATGCACAAAGAGAACACAAATTTGTGAATCACTGCCAGAAAAATAATCCTCTATGAAGCCCACAAAAGCTCAAGTTAATACAGTGCAGAAGACAATTTTACTTCCAGTACTTCGAAGAAACAGGTGCCCACAATCACATCTCATCATGTAGCACCCCATGTTAGCTAATAGGAAACCAAATGAAATACAAGGCCTTTCCACAGGGTCCCAAATGAACTCGGCTTCGTTAAAGGACAGTCCTTACAGTGGTTCATCTGGGAACAGTATTTCCTAAGTATTTGATACCAACAGCCTTTTCTTCAGCATCAGAGCTGCTTGTCTTATTTCAGCTATTTGTTCTTGAACAAACATATTTATTGTGGCTAATAAAGGGGAAATCCCTCTCTCTGTTCCCTTCTATCCTTCAGTGACCTGCCATCTGCCTTGCCCTAGAAATTAAAATGACTGGAGCAGCCAAAAACACAGAGAATTGTTCTGAGCACCCACTTCTGAAACCCCATCTGAGATTTGTCATGGAAAATCTTCCATGCTTGGCTGTAAAGATCAGTTCCCTTTGAAGGTGCTTAGTTTTGGAAGCTGCCTTTAGCACTCACAGAAGTTGTCCCTTCTCAAAGAGCTGGAGAGTGCAGGCCATGGTGAGGAGAAGGCAGGGTCCTCTCCATTCCTGTCACCTGCTGATACAGGCATTTATGGTTCTTACAGGGAAGCTGTAGGAGTCAGGTGCCCTTTCTCTACTACAAGGACAAGTAATTTATCCCAAGACACTCACTACCTGTTACAGGGCCAGAGAAGGAAGCTGCATCACCACTAGTAAGAAATGCAGCATGGCAGAAGTCAATCTGAGGAGAGAGTCGGTGCCAAGAAGCCAGAGAACACAGGGTGCATGTCTTGGGGGAAAGGAGGAGGGAGAAGGGGCTGTGTGGCACTAGTGTGACTTCTCCTGAGCACCAGAGAGCAGCTGGAGCATGTTATTGGCATCCCTGCAGAACATCTCTTGTTTTCCTTTCAATCAAAAGAACTTTATTTCACATATTCAGAGACCACTCCTCAATGAACCAAAAACCAGCAACTGGGGAAGCTCAGATTTGTTTGCAAAGTGTGCTCCTCAGAAAAACTAAAATGCTAACAGAAAGGCAGTATTTTTCTTTCTAGCACCTGGCTCTTGCAACCAAGCAAAGTCAATAGTAATAGGATATTCCCAATTTAGTTAAATCATTTAGCATCTGAAAGCTGGTTGCTTATCTGGTCTTCAGTAGAGCTGAAACACTGGCTCTGAAAAAGGGGGATGAAAATTTTAAGTAAACAGGCCATCTCTCACAAAATCTGATACTTGGGATTAGGGACTTACAGCATGTAGAATTCTAATAAAAGCAGAAAAAACCCCATTATTATCAGAATAAATCAAATATATTCAATATATCAAAGTATATTAAAAACTGTAGCAAACAATTTTCTTGATGAAATGCAGGTGCAGTTACATCTTAATAAAACGTGTTTACGAAAACAGCATTTGCAAATTTTAATTTTTCTTCTCCTCTGAAGAGCAATAATTCTCTACATCCTACTCTTGCTTTCAGTCCTAAATAAGTCGTATTCAGACTGATCATTTATGGTCCAATTTAACTACCTCTAATCAAAACTGGAAAACCTTAGTCCTCATATGGAATTGCTGGGATTACCCACAGCAATACCTTCACAAAAGGGCAGGACAGGTCTAGCCTGGCTGTATTTCACCATCACCTCGACACCCCACAGAGAAGGATCTGCTTCTCAGTCTGGTTTATTTTCTTTAGCTTTAGCACAGTGAATTGGGTATTTTATGTGTCAAGGAACTGACAAGAACCAGTTTATCACTACATGGAAGGGAAAAAGCAATAGCACTTGTATGTAAAATATAGTGGGATTTAAACATACTTCTTTGTATTCAGTATGCAGAAACTGGCTGAATGCAGCCCTGCCTCCATTCCACTCTGCTCAGTCATTTTCTATCTGGTAGTGAAAGAAATAATTTATGACAACGAAAAAATGTTACCCATTGGCACAGGCAATGTATATCCCCTTACTGGCTATTGTCACTCCACAGACTTCAGGAAACTTTAATGGTCAAGATTTGCTCTCAGAAATACTGGCAAAGCTCGAAATTCCTGATTTCCAAACTTTGGATCTGCAAACCATTTGTGGTCCATGACACCACAGTGAGTGGTGCTTGCCATAAACCCATGTTAAATGGTGACCTTCGTGATCACGGGACTGTGGAGCAAATGATGTGGCTGCTAGGATAATTGTTTTGAATAAAAAGTACCCTTTTTAGTATTTCCCTAGCTAAATTTGTGCCATATTTCATGTCAATGTGTAATTGCATGTGTTGGCGGGAAGGAAAGATGTTACAATCTCTCTTTATTCCAATGCAAAATAAACTGTGAAGTTTTTCTTCACAAGGAAGCCGCTCAAGACAGCTACTCCTGGATGCAAAGAGAGGTTCAAAATTAACCATGTTCAAGTGTAAGTAGCATATGCTAGTACAAATTATATTTTTAGGGGAAGTTTCTAGTTTCTGGTGACATGAAAGTTAGATTTCTTGACATCAATAACGATTAAACTGAGTTAAGGTTACTGACCAGGATGTGAAGCCTTCATTCAGAGTGAACTTGTAAGTAAGAAAATCCAAATCCTGATCCCCCCAGGCCACCTGAGGATCCTTATGATTTTCTAAATTTACAAAGTATATATTAGTGTTCTAACATATTTAAGAAAGAACTATCTCAATGTTTATATTTAAAATACTGGCAAATATAAATGGATGCCTGGGTATTTACAAACAGCAGAAGTAATTTCCAGCTTGTCTTGTGGATTTAAGCATCACAGCTTGCAGTTCAGTGAAATATAACCCAATGAGTTTACACATCTGGGGGATATAACAAAGGGAAATTATTCTGACGTGTGCAAGGGAAAGCAGCATGTATCAACTGAAATATGTTTAGACTGGCAGTATTAATTGGCAGTATTAATGGGGATTGAGGCTTAGACCTATGATCACTGACTTCTCTCAGAGATCGTTGTGAATCCAAGCAAAAATAGGCTCATTAGCCTGGAAAGTGACGGGATCTGCACTTTCCTTGCCTTTTCCTCCCTCAGCTCCCCAAGACCTTTTCTTTAAGCTCAGTGTTACAGGACAAATAGCTAGTTGAGCAGCACCCATAGAAAAAATGAAAATCACCACATACCTTTTTTAACTTCCCTGCACTGCACATACACAAAATCATCCACACTAATGGGACTGTGGGCGATCAAACCTAAAATGCAACTCCAAGAAACCTGTTGGAGGTGGTTTCTATTTGCTCTTTTGTCGTGAAAAAGAACAGTCATTCCCTCCCTAGGAAAAGAAATGGATATTCTGTGGGCCAACCATGGCCTCTTATCATCAGTTAGGAGTTTGGTATCTATAATGATATAATAGGTTTCTCTACCTGCCTTGTGTGTACTAATTTAATAGTATGAATACTGTTTGTTCCATTTACATACTTACCTAAATTTATGCTATTCTGCTGCTCTTAACTCAGTATGAGAGAATGGAAAACAAACTTTGCAATGACCCAGCAGGAAGAGAAAGGCAGAAGTGAATTTCTCTGCTCACAACAGGAGACCTGGTGTTGGTATTTGCTACATCACACTGATTTTCAAAGGAGAGATTTTAAAACTTCCTTTGGCCTGAGATGAAACTCTTAGCATTTCTAAACTGTTTTTCTCTCGCTTTATTATATGAGGGAACAATCCAATGTTTCTTTTAAAATGGGAAATGGTATCTCTCTGCCATAACAAAAGCCTGCTTTAGATTGGTTCATTGCCCAATTTTTAAATGCACATTGCTACAGTGTTTCAGAGGAGTGTATTTACATTTACCTTTCTAAAACACACAGTATATTATGTTGCAATTAAAAACCCACAAACTCAATCTGATATTTCTTCACTAATTTATTCCCAAGCCAATATGTATTTTAATGTTCCAAACTGTTGCTAATTAACACATGGAAATATTTTAACATGGATTTTGATTAATTCCATTTAACAGTCTAACCAGTGCTAAAGCATATGTGGTGTGTCATTTCTTTCTTTTGAGGAAGGCACTGGCATTAAATCTTTCAATCTTCCTGAGCACCAAATGCTAATTTCAGGAAGATTAAATAACAGACTGCAGCTACAGTTTCCTTTCTTTACTTCCCAGAAGGTGAAATGAACATATTTATGTGGGAGGAATTTCTTTACTGCACAAGCCAAAATACAGAAATTAGATTTTTTCCCCAGCATTGCTAATACACCAGCAATCGCCTGCCAACTAAATAACTTTAACCTATATCTGCAGTTCATGGAGCATTGCCAAGTTTTATGTTCAACTTTCTTTCACTGTGGTTTTTTTTTTATTAAAGTATTCCCATATGATGTTTTCACTTGCAGCTCCTAAATGCTTTTCCATACTTGAATCAGAGACTACAGCTTATAGTGGGGTGGCTCTGGCCGTAACACCAGAAATGCTCATGTAAGACCTCCTCTGATTTTCACATTTTGAAGGTATGTTATAAAAATGATTCATGTTGTGTTGTTGCAATGGTTTAAAATCAGAGTGTAATTCTGCATGTCAACAAAGTGAAGCACAGAAACACCCTGAGGTGTGCATGTGAGTAAGCACCTCACACCTGTGAGAATGCGGGAGACAAAGCAGGACAGGCTGCCTGGGACCAGGGATCAGTGACCTGAGTATTGATCCAGCTTTTCATGAGATGGAGTCTGATCAGCTTAAGAGCAGTTAAGCACTTCTGTTCTTGTGATCTCCATCAGAAAGGTGACCACACCTGAGTACTGTAGCTCCTCTCTCCCATAGGGTGAGTCCAGTTTCGCTGTGCTTACACCCACTGTACCTCCTCTGCTCTGTGGTCAGCATGTTCCTACTGAAAGACAAATCAGAATGCACTGTATGTTCACATCACACCTACACCTCCTTTGTGTCCTCCTCACCCAAGTAACTATTTCTTCTGATTATTTTCCTAGGTTTTATTTTATGTGTTGCAATATTTTCTGTAAATCTTCACTCAGCTTCTAATATATGGTGCTGTCCCTCCTCCTTTGCCTTTCGCTAGCTGTATTTCTGTCTCAACTGCTCATGTAACATTTGAAGTGTTTTATGTTTGATTTCCTACTCTGTCTACGATACCCAATCACATTCTACACCATTCAGCTGTCCGGATTCCTGGCATTTGCAAGAGAGCATTCCAGTTGTTCCTTACTGATCTGCACCTACCAGATACAACAGTCTAATTTTCTACTTGACTAACATTTTCATCAGGATTAAAACTTTCTTCTCCAAGTCTGCATTTACACCCACTGATTTTCTTTATGCTTGTTTTTACACATTTAACAGGTGTGTCTTGGATGCAATGTTATCATCATATTCACCAAATGAGTGGCACTGGGAGAAAGTAAATTATAGCTTCTAGGGAGAGTCCCTGCTCTTGTTCAAGAAGCAGAGGCTGTCCTGAGAAGCCCCAGGTTCAGTCCCAGTAATGACTCACAACAGCTGTCACTGCCCATGCAGAAATGTGTGCACACTCTCCTGCCTGCACTTGAAAAAACATGTGACTTCTGTGTTCTCAGGCTATCTAAAACCTTAGTTTCTCTATGAAGAATAAAGGCTTGTGAAAAAAATATCTGAAAGTTATGACAGGAATGAGCCGTGAATATGTAGGTAGGTTTTTTCAAACTAGCTGTGTGTTACTTTAGAGGTTGCATCAGATAAAATAAAATTTAACATAGATTAAGGTAAAGTATACCAATGGCCATTCATTGTAGTACAGAAGGCCAAATGCTGATACCTGAATATCTGCCCATCCTGTTCTCAGAAAGAAGCATGCATGCTGTTCACTCAAGGGCTGATCACAGCCCAGAGTGAAAACACACATCATGAAACATTCAAATACATGAAAATGGCATTTTTCCATCTTTTCTTACACGAGCATTGTTTATTTCACTGTTCAGAGAGAGTTTTTTTATTAAAGTAGGTTATGTTCCAGAAAAGTATTAAAAAAATAGTGCAAAGGCTTCAACTTTGTTCCACCTGCTAGGTTGGTCCTAAAAGAATGTCCTTGTTAGCTGACAACTAAGCAGACTACCAAGATCCAAGAACATCCTTCCTTATATGCATTTGCATGCCAGATGGATGGATACAAGGTGCTGAAAAATTAGTTCTACCAACTCCTGGTTATTATTCAAAAGGTACATTAACAGTCAACATTAAGATAACACAAGACTTAATGCTGGTTTTACACAGCTTGTGATATTTTCCTTAAAAAAGTGACTCTTCCATAGTCATACACCAAATTTATTACCAAAGTTATGAATATGACACCCTACAGTCCCCCTACAGCCTTTGAATGATGCCTTCACATCTTTGCTCAAGCCAAACAAGTACTTCTACTGCTCTCCCCAAAGCCTTTGAGGTCATTTTACTTTGTGACATTTCATAAGACACCAAATGAGACAAGCAATTACTCTGGTACTGGGAATTTCAAAAAGGTTTTTAAAAAAATAAATCACTCTTCAAGATACCACAGGTCTGACTCTTCACAGAGTTAACTCTAACTTCACTCAGACTTTTTTTCTTCCTCACAGCAAGTCAAAATTAGGAGTCGCTTACAAAACAAAAACCCACTAACAAATGCACAATGGGAAAGAAGCAACCTAACCCTTCTTTCTCCAAACCAAACACACATGGTCAGTTCTTTTAGCCACACTTATTCAGGCGACTCTAAGTGCCCTGTTCTGAAATGCAAACATCCCACTGGTCACAGTGGTTCAAGATCAGGCCCTAAATATGCTTATTTATGTTTGATTTAAAATAGACAAGCTGTCCTCCTGCTGTCCCTGCAAAACAGCTTTGCTAGCTGTTGTCCAGACCATTGGACAGTAGCCTTCAAAAGGCCACAATAAGAGGTCTTCAGTCGAGTGGTGTCATATGGTCTTCATTTAGAAGTATCATAAGAACATTACTTCTCACAGTATTTACAAATTAAAAACATATGGCTGTAACCTCTAATACTGCAAGAAATACTGCTCTTTGGGTTTGTTTCTGGCCTCAGACGTTTGAAATATGAACCAAGCAAAGGGATTTCATCTTAATGCGTGATTCAGTCCATTCTTCTTCCAAGCTCAAAGTCTGGGGGACAGCTGAAGCTGGCATTTGAAAAAAGTGATTTGCCCAGAACTATGGTAATGTACTACAGTTGGCAACTAGAGCAGCATGTATATCAAAAAGGGGTGGGGCTGGTTAAAGGCATCTACTTTCTATTTAATTTAAAAAAAAAAAAAGATATTATGCTGGCTTTGGTTCCTCCAAAGAGTTTTATAAGTCATATATAAACCTCTTGCATTTACTATTTAGGTTCAATCAATATGGTTATCTACCTGTCAATTTTTCTTGCTCTTTAATGCAGAAGGAGAACAGCCTTTTTTATAGCTAGCTCAGAAAGCACCGAGCAAATCAATACATGCAGCGATAACAGAATGATTTGAAACACGTAACAGAAGCTTATCACTTTGCAGTATACTGAACCCGTCAAAATATTTTCCTAGAAGTAAAGTGAAAATAGAAGTTCTCAATTTTTTATTCCTTAAGTGGGTGGTGACATAGATGTCGTAGGCCTTTTGGCTTTGCTCCTAGCTTTGTATTTTTGGGAAAATTTCATACATGAGCATTTGCTACTTTGCAGGAACATGAGGCCAATTCTGTAGTGAGATTTAAAAACTTTGCCTTGAGAATCAAAAATCATCTCAATTGCTCTTGATTCCCCATCCCTAAACATTTATTGGAAATCCATGCATTGTTCTGGGGAACTGGGCATAAGGTTTTCCAGGAATGCAGCTCCTGATGTTCCCACAGACCTTAAAACCCTCTGCTTTATTCAGTGCTCTCAGTAATTTGTGCTTGAGCCCAGTCTGAAAAGCACAGGCTTGCTTTCAGCTGTCACCTGCTGCGCTAGTAAATTTGAAATAATTTGTAAGCATCTGATTCCTAGAGGTTTAAATATACATACATGTATCAAGATTCTGGATTTTAAAGCAGCAGAGAGAGGATCAGCTGTTATTGTGGTCTCTAACATCTACTTTTTTTAAGAAATGCATAGGATTTAACTATGCAGCTCTCTTCGAGTAAGTAACAATCATCTGCCATCATAGGATTTAAGTAGGTGGAATTCTGCATAATACAAAAGCTCTGTGAAATATTCCAGACTTGCCACAATTTATCATGTTAAATGCAATCTCAAAATTAACATATACATGTGTGTATGTAAGTATGCATGTAACACATACCGAAGAGAAGAGAGTTAATAGGAAGGGAACAGGAAATAACATTTGCAGCTTGAGGCTTTCTACCATTTTCTCTCCCAGTTTTAGCTCCAAGGCCATTGCTATCAACTCTATGTCATGAGATCTGGTGCATTTCTTCATGTGCCTCAGGAACTCACACAATAGCCCTATGGCTTCCCAGTTCATAAAGATCTGCTCCACAACTTCTGAACCTCAGGGGCTGCCAGGCCTGGGCACTACTGGTTACACTGGGTTTTGCTCAAGGCACTGAACCATGAAATGTTTTACCTTCACCCTTAGAAAACAGTACTGATATGAAAAACAAAGCAAAAAGGTAAAAGAAATCAATAGGATCACAAAATCACAAAGAAAACCTTCTATGATATAACTAAAAATCTACAGAAACTCTGCTACTTCTCTTTCTCTACCAAAAATGGCCACGCATGGTGCACTCAGGTCTGCACACACTCTGAGGGGGTGAGCCAAGGTCTGGAAATCACACAGCAGCACCCACTCAGGAGGCAAGGATTAGTCCACAGGTGTATAAGAGCTGCTAACTCTACCTCCTGACCCAACCCGGTGGGTCTCTGTGAACTTACTGTGAATCTCTATGACCTCGGAAATCACTAACCCACGATCCATCGCCCGGCAGAGACACCCCAGCAGCGAGGCATTAACAATGTTGTCTGCTGCAGAGGAGCTGAAAGATGGATGGGCACCTCTGATGGCAGAATTGGGCCCAGCAAATGAGCAAAGATTCTTAGAGCAACACCTCAAGTGACACAAATTATGTTATAAAATTGATCACTTCCTTACACATGGCAGAATGCTTCCAGGGCACTCAACATCCAATTCCATTAAGCCGTGATAAATGACACCGTATTTCCACATCAGTCTGAGCACTTCTTTTAAATCTGCTTCTTCAAATATTTGGTTACTTATTCCACTCTCTCTCCATAAGATAGCAAGAACTGTCTTTTTCTTTTCCAACACTGCATGCCCTAATGGGTGCCATTATTGCAGGACCATCACCTAAGAATTTTATTTCTTTACAGAATTCTTCATTTTAAGAACAAGCAAAATTTTGAGAGAATCACTATAAACCTTTTGGTGTGCCATTTATCTGCATGCACTCAGCAACTTGAAAAAATGGACTCAGATATACAGGAAAACCACAGAACAAATCATGGAGAAATGCCCCAAAAAAGTAACACTCCTACTGCTAGCTTTGAGAAGATCACCACCAGCACCTGGAACAGTGTTAAGCTGGAAACCTGTGGAGTAGGAGCAAAATTGTTTCAAGCAGATCACTATGGCTCGAAGTGGCTTGGGAAGGTTCATAAATTGATAAGCACCACCAAAGGATCATAAGCCTCCACATCAATTGTATAAAGATTACAACAGAGCCACTCACTGCAGTCATTCTGAAAAGGTTATGGGTTTCACAGGTGTGCACTGTCAGTTCTGATTAAGCTTAAACTAAACCAGTTATCTATAATGTTGGATTGGAAGGAGTTTTATAGCTGAATGCAAGGTAAATCAAATTCAGGATACACATCTGTGGAGAAACACAGAGGGCCAAAGTTCACACTCCTGACACGGGCAAAAAAATCCAACCCTCCAAACTCAGGAAGAGATTTGCCTGTAAAAGATCCATCAGTCTGGCTATTGTCCTGTGCTCTGTCTCAGAAAGGAAAGTTATTTTGTCAAAGCTTTGGGTTTTCTTTCCCTCTTCAAATTATTATTCACTCTCAAAATGCAGACTGCTTTAAGATTATTATCTATGTTCATTTCTAAATTGCCTAGAGTTTACTGTTTATCTGAATATAAATGAAATTAATTATACACCTATACTTTTCACTACACAGGACATAAACTGAAGTAGCAACAAATTCATAATGCAGTTTTTCATCTTTGCAAACTAGGAATCTTTCCAAGCACAACCGTTCACATCAGAGGTTCCTAGAGGTATGCAAGAAGAGTGTGGGTGAAATTCTGTGCCCAAACAACACTGCTAACAACGCAATTGATTTCATAGTGCCAGGATTTCACTCAAAAAAAAAAAAAATTAAAAATGCATTCTTAACAGTTGACACAAACTGCAAAAGGTGCATTTTATTTCCAAAAATACTTTGCATTAATGCTGCAGTTTAAAGTGCCTCTATTGACTCACAGCATTAATAGATGGCAAGAGTGAAAAAAAGTATTTGCTTTTGCAACATCATTATTTCCTTTGCATGCAATTATTTACTTGCCAAACAATGCTAGCAACAAATCGCAGCAGACTCTGAAGTCATCTACACCAGCAGATTTTTAACCCAAGGTAAAAATAAACAGAAACATCTGTAAAGTAATCTTGCAGAAAGCTACGTTTATTAACAAATACATTTTCTAATAAAACACCATCTGCAAGCAACCCTCAGCTTCCACTTGATATAAATAGGCCTTTTACTGTTTTCAGATGCGGTTCCCAGAAAATTATTCCAAGCTCTACTGCAAAACACATCAGTCTTTGTTGCTGCCTGGAATGTTAATAAATAACATCAAGTTTTTAAATAGTCAAACAAATTATTGGCTTGAAACAATTATTCCAATAGAAAAAGCTGACCTTTTCTAATAAAGTGGTTTAAGAATGCATTGCTCCTCATTCCTAGGACAAAAATATTACCAAGCAGGGAAATATTTTTGGGAAAAGAGAAAGCTACAAAAAACACATCCTGCAATTCTGCTCATATGTGCACTGTACACCTACCTTGCAAAGGTTACTGGTTTAGAGAAACTCAGGCTAAGAGAAAAAATATATAGAGTACAAATAGTTCAATCTGTATCCTTATTATACATTTGTGCTTGGAATGGACACAAATATGAACCAACTAAAATGTTCCTCACAGGACTACTGTACTGACCAGCAATACAAAATTCAACAGCTTAAACTGTTGGTTGCAGAGATTGGGACTGAATCCCAGTATTAAGAGCTCTTCAAAATGCATAAAAGCTTCAATGGGACACATTTTCATAAGCATTATTCACAATTTAAGTCACATTAATTCCAATAAAAAGAAAAAAAAAAGAATTTAGCAAACCTTGCAAATAAACTCCTTACTGGCAGTATGGTTTAGTACCACTGAAATTTGAACACTGCCATTTTTCCTTAGAGTTTAAAACAGCAATCTGTCTATCAAACTACCTCCTAACTGAGAATTCAAGAGTGAAAATTGCAGATGAACTGAGATATTAAGAGTTCCCTGTCCAGAACCGGTATAGCTGGTATACATATATTACACCCAACAGAGATCTAGTCTTTTAATATTAATCATAAACCAGAAATGTTAGTGTTCCAAACTGTGCTTTAAAAACTACTTTAAATATCGCTACTGGGACTATCACAACAAACTGCTGAAAGAAGTCATGCACATTCTAGAAGAAGAAATGTTTTACACTGTAATTCCAGGGAATGCAACTGCGTATTTCCAGAGAAAAATATTTAGTGAATGTAATACTCAAGCAGTACTAGAGAGAAGATATTTTAAACCACTTACTTCACTAACAGGAGGAATGTTGAGCTTTGGTACTTTGTTCTTCGAACTAGGTGTGTTCACTTTTCCTTCCAGCAGTGTTCCAAAGGACTGATTTCCATATCCACTCTCAATTTCTATTGGGGGTTTCAGTTCAGGTGAGTCATTGGGTACCTGGTCCTGACCGTCCATAGGCCTGACATAAGCTGTAGGCTTTTGCTGGACCATACTGTTTTTACAGTGAAGTCCTGGTGGGAAATTCTGAGTCGAAAGACCATTGTTTGCAGTTAACAAAGAAGTGGAAGGAAGTGGAGATCCCGGACCATGGCCTACAAACTCAAGCTCTGTGGGTGACTTCGAATGACTGTTTTCTTTGTAAGTGTGTTCTCCAGGTGCTGACTTTGCATGAGTGTGCCTCCTTGAATGTGAAGATGTTGCCATAGGATTTGCTTCCTCAGTTCCCCCACTTTTATGCTGCTCACTCTGGCAATTATAGAGATCTTCATACCTGCCCTGTGACGGGTCATGAGAAGAGCTGTGCTTTGTCCGACTCTGCTGACCACTGGATTGGCTTGGCTGGGCCCCACTGGAGTTGTGACCACTGCGTGACCAGTCTGTCCTCGACTTCCTGCTGCTCTGGTGACTGTGTAGCAAAGTAGAATTAGATGACAATGAAGAAGGCGGAGGCATTGATGTTGATGAGTTACCGCTGATCTGATGAGATGGGATCATCCTGTTTCTTGGTTCTGGGAAAAAGTTCTGTTCATTTTTGTCAATGGGTGTCTGTGGGACAGAATTCTTTGGGATTCCTACAAGGTGGCTCTGGTTGGAGTGGTTGGTTAACAGATCTTTCATCTCATCATAATTTCCCAATGTGTTCTGGACACGGTTTGCAAGGGCGTCGCCTTTATTTGTCTAAAATATCAAAAAAAAAAGACAAGAAAAGCGTGAGTAAATTCCTGATTTACAAGTTACTGCTCAGAATAGTTGTCTTAGAAGATGGCAAATGTTAGCTGTTTAATGGTGTCATGCTGACATTTAATTAAATTTCAATTACATTTTGCATATGTTATGTAAGACAAACCTATCAATAACTGTGTTCAAAGAACCTCTTGAAACAGGCTTGCATCAGTAACACTTGTCTACTGCTTCCCATTTTCTTAAATATGCTCTCAGAGAAGTGTTTAAATTGCATCAGTTATGGATGTTAGGCGCAAAATAAGCTGGGTTTATGTCTGAGATGTTGGGCTTTTACATTTCATATTGTGCAAAACACGAATGTACAATTACTGGCTACTGAGCATTTGAATTGCAATCACACAAGTTGATATAAGTATGTTATTGCTCTATCAGCCCCTTGACCCACAGTCATAAATAGAAGCTGGGTAGTCTGTAAGAGCACCAAACTCTTCACTCCAGTTTAACTTCAATTACTTTTCCACAGAAAGTACAGTTTGACCTGAAGTATCTACCATCTGAATCCAGAGAAGAAAAAGCTTCTACCAAATGCTATGATAGGTTCAAGTAAAAGATCATACAAAAATGTTTTCTCATAGAACATAAACAGACATGATTGCCACATTCTTAAGCATCGGGACTCTTCCGCTGTCTGTAGGCTGGTTGTATTTCTTAATCCTGCTTTTCTTTGATTTCCAGTAATTATTAAATAAATACTGACTCATCTTTGTTTCACTGCTATTATACTTTTCCTTTTGAAGCATGAAGTTTCTTTTTCCTTTTCCCTTTCACTTGTAAAAAGCTGGACAAATAAGCTGGAAGCTATAATTAATACACAGCTGATTTCCTCTCTCCTCCTATTCTAACTCACCCCACAGAGACCCAAAACACCAGCCTTCCTACTGACCTTTCTGTTCCACTGAAATGACCAGCAGAGAACTAAAACATCTTATTCCCCATGCTTACGGCTTTACAAGACTCCAAGGATAAAAACAAAGCCA
This sequence comes from Aphelocoma coerulescens, assembly GCF_041296385.1. Taxonomy (NCBI): domain Eukaryota; kingdom Metazoa; phylum Chordata; class Aves; order Passeriformes; family Corvidae; genus Aphelocoma; species Aphelocoma coerulescens. Next base: position 15,364,581 of record NC_091018.1, read on the forward strand.
AACTACAGTTCCTGTTCAAGCAGATGGTTCGCTTCTACAGTCTGGAATTAAACGACAAAGTTATGTCATGATACAGCCAACTCTACTTCTGTTTGGAGGTGTTTTTTCACTCAATAAAACAAAGAGTGCCACAGTCCAATGGCACCTTAACACCATGCCATAAAGACAGGGAAAATTAGCATTATGAGCTTGTGCTTGGTTAGAGAGCGTCACAGTCCTTGGTGAGGGATCCTACTAGGCCCCTGATCCCATTTTCCTCAAGTATTAAGGAGAAGTTTGAGTGATGAAAAAAATTCATGCATGGATTTCTCCTGAAATATCTACTTATATTACCCACTGCTGAACTAGTCAGAGGATGAGAAGAGTACTGAACATGCCATAAAAAATGGTAAAAAAAAAAGAAGATAATAAATGCAAATTTCCTTTTGCTCATTCTCAGGGATTGTAACATATATTAGCACTGCACTGAGGCACTGATTTAAAAATTAACTGTTCAATGTTGTTCCCGTCTCTATACATTTTGCCTGTGCTCCTAACTGACACAGTTAATAATCCCAGTTGTGGAGAACCACGAATCACTTTTGCTCACTAACTAAGTCCCTAGGTTGGTCATTTTAGTGGCAAAAATTATATTCTAGCTAAGCCAAGAATAAGCTCTTTGTATATGAGCAGTCTCCTTCAACTGAGTTGCACAATGAGCTGTTTGGGCAGCAGCCAAAACCAGGCTCTCTCTGTTCAACCCCCAAATTTAAAACAAGGAGATTCCATTGTGCTTAAGGGCCCAGCAGGAATTATGATTCGAAGTCTAAACACTTACATACTTGTTCTGTTTCCTCCTTGCCCAAACACTTTAACTCCTCATGGGATAGAACATGGGAAATAACAGTATCAAAAAGAGCCTGACCACCAACCTTCACCTCTGTGGTTCAGCTGCACTTCCAGGGTGCATTTAGCTTACTTTCCAGAATGCACAAGTTAAAAAAAAAAAAAGGTACTGACAACAAATCATCACTGTAACACCAGCATCCCAGCACACTACATGGCTTGTCTAGATCCTCACAGAGAAAATATTTTAATTTGAAAGTAGATCTTTTCAATAGTTTTATGTTGGAGATGCCTAATTCTTTCAATTTATTTTCTTTTACATGTCACATGATGATAAATATAACCTTGCTTGATATTAACTCTTTTTTATGCCTAATGTTCACATCCTAGGGATAAAAGATATTGTATAAATGTTAGGTATTATTATCCATAGTCTTTTACCGAGAACATTAATAAAAATATATTTACTGAAAACCACGGAGATTAAATTATTTTAAACATCCTTAGTGTATTTTAAGTACACTAAAGCTCATATCCAATGGCTATTGAAGTCAATGGAAGGATAATTACCCTTTTCAGCAGCCTTTGGACCAGACTGCAAAGCAAAAAAACCATTATGAATGGTAATTTCGCTTACGCTTAAATAAAACTAGAGCACACACAACTAAGACCAGACTTGGGCATTACAACCTGAATGAGCTCAGGCATGCAGTGCACTGTTCTATCTGCATTTAAGACATAAGGCATAACATTAATGTTTTTACTTTATTTCCACAACAAATTCAGGGCTTTCACGAGAAGCACAGAATTCTTGACAAGCCTGGATCCCAACAAGAGAAACACAAAATCCAGTCATAATTTCTGCTTGCTCTTTGTTACTTCCAGACTGGGGACAATTTCTACCTTCATATTCCGGATAATTGGCTGATTTCTTAAAGAAAGCTGCTGTACATCTTATTTTTTGAACAGCATGCTGAATCACAATTTTGTTGCTATCAAGGAAATGCAGCATTTTGCGTATTCCGAGGCATAAATTATATGCCTGGTTTATGACTCATGGCTAGTAGCATTCCCCCTCATTCTCAGCTTCTGTTAATTTAGGAAATGCACATCTTCCTGCATTTGCTTCTATTTCTTTCAAAAGCTATCTGTAATAGAATCCTACTGGAAGACTAATTTGCTAGCTAGCTATTGCATTATAGTTTTTCAAAGAAAAGAACTAAAGCACTCAAACTTATAGGCCCCATTTACAAGTGTTTTGTGAAAATTTGTGTGAAACTTGAGGTTTCATAATTCATTCACTTCCTTATGCCTCATAGTTAAACTAACCTCCACAGATTAGAAGCTGAGATCTTTTTCATGCTAAGCTTGAAAAGCATGGAGGGGCTTTACCTGAAAAACTATTTAATGTTCACCAAAGGCTCTGCAATGGAAATGATGCCCATTGGGTTCTCTTTCTTAAGTTGAACTCCTCTGAGGCAATTCCTTTGAAAAGTAGCAAAAATACTCCTACTGTTTTCTTTTAAAATACTCATCTCTGAAACTCTTAACTAATTCAAAACATTAAAAGATATCAACAATTCAGTAGTAAAATTACAGTTTCTCTCAGGAAAACTCCAACATTGCTTTTTCAAATGTCTGTTGCTGTTACACTGCAGGCCCTTCTCTGATCCCTTCTGCAAAATCAAGCATGAGCAGGTTGCACCAGGGATTGAAGGCAGGACCTGCAACCCACATGCATTAAAAAGCAACACAGCCCTTGCTGCCTGACCTTCCCAAAATAATGCTGGGTGTCATCGCTTTGTCAAAGGTGTTGTCTTCCTACATGAGACAGTGGAGCTTCAAAAGGAGATGTTTATCTTTTAACAAGCATGGAAAAATATATTTTATACACCCACAGAAATAAGTATCTCTTTTCATGTAAGTGCACACATACATAAACTACAAAGAATCAATGTAGAAACACACATTTGTCCACAACTATAATGAACACCTCTGTTTTATCTGACAGAGGGAAAGAAAGAGGCTGTAACAGCTAGGCTAGAGCAGAGAAATGACAGAAGAAGGCAGATACTCCACACATCTCATGGTACACAATGGCAGTATCTGAGCTCCTGTCTTTGTATAACTTTTAATATCCCCAACCTTAGTGCAATCTTCAAACAGCTGCCAATTGTTCAGTCTTTAAAACTTCAATAACAGCAGTGGTGGTATTCCCTACCCTGACAGTCCCTCCTCTGGATACTGCTGAAGCAAATGAGGAAGAAATGATAAACAAGTAAGGACAGTAGGTCTGGGAATAAAAGAAAGAAAAAGAGATGTTTCTGATTTCCTGAGACCTGCTATTCCCAACCTTTTCTTTGTCACTGCAGTCTCCATGCTAGCTCATGCCCCCAGATCTTTCAGAAATGTACCAGCTGTACCGAGAGCTGATGCTCATTAGCAGAGCCAGCCCAGTGAGGATGTGGACCTTGAGCCCATCACAGGCCAAAACACTTTGCTGGGCAGTGTTTTACCTCACTCTGCTCCCCCTGACTGTGACCAGAAGAAACAAGTTCAGCTTCTTGTGCGCACAAGGCCTTGAGTCTCATGAACACAGAAACATCTGTTCGTCTCAAAATAGAGAAGAAATTCAAACTGCACGTGCAGGATATTTGTTCTCACGTCAGGGTCTCTTCATTTTGTTTTAGAATAAATGCAAACAAAACCCTAAATTTAGTTTTGCACTTATTTAAGAATACAAATCACTACATATCCACTAAGAGTTAGATTCAGCTTTTATTAGTGCCTAGGAAGCTATACTGGGGCTGGGTCTTAGCAATGCAGAACTTAACAAGGAAATAGTGGCCTATCACTTTATCCCTTTTTTTGTCACAGTGTAAAGTGTAGGCAAGACCTAGCTTTCCTATTCAGTTTTGCTTCTACCTGTTTTTTCAAATTTAAGACAGATTTAACTACTAGCTATTTAACTACTTTTGCATACAATTTCGTCTCAATTTTTATCTTTCACAATTTATAATTATAATGCTTTTTTTATGGAGGTAATGTACTATGTTTTGCTTAATCACACAAAGTTTACAAACTTCTCTGCCAAGTAGGTGAAAAGCAATTAAAAGAAAATGTCCCAGAAAGACCACCAGGATAATTTTTTGCCCTTTAGTTCTTCAATTTTTGAAAGAAAAAAAACAACACATGCTCTGTGTACACTTGGTGCAAATACATACACACTAACCAGATCTAAAATCAGATACTGTCATTCTTATTATACAATAGATATTGGATGATTTTAGTTCTTGACACAAAATTTTGCACTGTTTTGCATACTGGTCTACTTCCTGAAATCCAAATGACCACTTGCATTAGTCTAATAGAATTATTCATACAATATTATTTACAATAATATTGAGTACCTACATGGACTGGTAATGTTCCACAGAATTAATTCATCATGGTATCAATCCCTTACCAACTATCTGTAATGGGTTAGGGATCTTTCTGCCTTGGGTAAGGAAGGAATCTTGATCCCTGAGAAGCATCCCTGCTCAAGCAGAGGGCCATGTGGGGTGCAGTCCAGCTGCACTTCAGGGAGAGACCAAACTGGGCCCATCCAGTGGCAGTATTTACAGGGTAAAGTAGTTGGCTGCTATTCAATATAATAGACAAGATGGATGTCTTCACTTTAGCTTTGATATCTTGTTCTGTTCTTTGGTTCTCTTCTGCTTTTGGGTTTCAAAACCACCTTTTAAAATACTTGTCAAGATACCTTCACTCCCTTGAACATGAGCCAGGGGCTTTCCAGCTGGCAAGTTCACGCCAAGGAAGAAAGGCCTGTTGCTCCCCAGCCAGCCTGAACCAAAGTACAGCCTGAAGTCGAGTGCATCCGTCACAATTTTGTGGTCTACAATTATTAGACACCATTTGATAATAATGACAGTCTTTTCTCCTCCTTTTTGGGTGATTTTCAAAGAGCCCTCATCCTCCCTTACAGCTGCTAACAATGTAAAATGGAAAGATGAAGTGGTGGCCTTTCAATGGATGTCACTGATTGGGAGGAGAAAGAGATATGGAAATTTACATTCTGATGAATTCTTTAGGGAATGTCTTACTGAAAATCAAAGCAGCAGAAATCATAAAGGGGGACATCCCTTGGTGATGAAAATCTCAGGCAGCAAAGCTCCTTAGAGAGAATAGGACTTGTAACAAAAGTCCCTTTCATAACCTCGTTATGCTCCCCAAAGATTCAGTCTCCCAAAAGACTTCTTCGGATGGTTATGATTGCACAAGAGAGATTATGGACTCTTTATTTATAGAGAGGACATTGGTTTTAACAACTCAGATATATTTTCTTCTTAAAAATAAAATAACTGAGTGCTAGCTTTGTAGGTACAAACCCACTTGCAGAAATATCAGCTGCACATACTTCTACTGCAGGACTTTGCTGTGTGTTTAGAGGAAGAAATCTTAAACTGGACTGTAACCAAAATTCCTGATTCTGCCAAAGCAACCTGGGCAGCACATTCAGTTTGGTCTGGTGCCGTATGCTGATTTGGATAATCAGGGGATTCAAGAGTGTAAGTACCAAGGCAGATGCAATACTTCCATTTCTTAGAGGTGATGAGAAGCTTTATTTATATTTGTATAAGACATTCTGAAAATGCAGAACATAACAATGTAATTTACCTTGTAGGGTTCCCCAAAGAGGTTAAAACCTGAAGCAAAGAGATCTTCATCTTGCTGGACTTCCTGGTTTCTCCTCTCCCATTCCTTCCTCTTAAGTGCACTCCGGTCTTGCTCATAGTGACTGAAGAAAGATAAAAATGACAACACATTATTTTCCCCATAATTTTGTTACACGTTTATTACTATCAGTAATGGCAACAAAACATCAGAAATAATGCAACTCCCGAGGACAATTCTGAAAGAAACAGCCACTGAATAATTTTCCCCAATTTAAATATGGAACCATAAAACTACACAAAATTGGGCAGTAGGACATGCCCAATGGAAAGTGTTTCAATTAAACAATGCAAATATTGTTTACAAATTAACAGAGCATTATGCAGAAGAATAAAATACATTTTGACATCCTTGTACTAACAGTCTGTAAACACCTGTGCACCTGCACACGAATGCACACACGTGTGCCCACAAAGTGTGTGTCTGTGCAGGGAAAGCAAATGTGAAGGCAAGGAAGCACAGCAACATCTACAAATCCATTACACTAAACATCCATCCCAGTTCAGCCTTGTGTGATTTAGACCACCTAATTCTGTCCCACTTCTTGTTAAAATTTATGTATGGCTTCATTGTAGATGTCAAGGAGGGGTTAAGAAGTGTTTTTGTAGCAGCAGGCTGCTGGAAGAGATTTTAGGATGGTTGATTCCAGTATCAGATAACTCTACACACAAACACAGAAAAGGATCTAGCATCTCAGGGTAGCAATGGTGAGTGGCACTTATCTGTGTGTCAGCTTACTTTGTGCACCTGCCAGACCTAGATGACAGGCTGAGAGACCACATTCACTTCTCCCCTGAATAGCACTGAAGTACTTTGGTCTCTTGGCTCTGCAAACTACCTCCTGCTCCTCTGAGGGAAGAGATATAATTAAAACCCTGAAGGAGAGGGAAAAATAGCAAAGGAAAGAGGAAAGGAAAAGATGCATACTTCAACTTGCACTGACAACCTCTCATGTGACAAGCATTAAGGGACACTTCTGTGCTTTCAACCCGCATCTGATTTGTTATGAGGCTTTTGGCTCTGCTTTGTGTCAGTTAATTAGCTCCCGAATTCCAGATGACAATTTGAATAGCAGATTCGGTGCATGCCCTGATGTCATCTGCAGTAAGCACTATCTCCCTGATAGATCCTGGCCATACATGCACACATCCTACACACAGCCTGTATGTACAGATGCCTACATACAAACACACATATTACGGCTGTAACAAAGAACAGTTAATTCTCCTATCTCTGGCAAGAATGAATTAAATCTCCATAGAGCTCCACTGCACTTGGAAGATAACCAAATATCTACAACTTTTGCCTTTTTAGCTCAGCATGATGTTGTATTGAAAGCTTCACACCGAGAGATATAATGAGGAATGAACTGCACAGTGATGAGGCTTTAACAGTGTATAAAGTCACTGATTTCTGAGTGAAACCACAATTACTAATTTGAAGCACCAGCTAATTAAAACCACAGCTATGTATTTAGCCTCTTGTTATACCTACTGCAGTTTATAATTATGAGGACCTCTTTATCTACTCAATTAAAGTTCTTATGATTCAGGCAGGTTGTGTTTGAACCTGTAAGCCCTGTGGAGAGCACAGGAAAGCATATGTCTGTTGCCTGATGACTTCATGTAGCCTTACACTTATACATTTGTTTTCGTACAGGGAAGGAAAGAAAAAAAAAAAAGACATGCCACAATGAGATTTTTAAATAAAAAATATGAATTAATAATTGGTTTAAGCAATTCAAGACCACTCAGACTTGGATTGAATAAGGCTTGATTATGGCTTGTAAACTTTGAATGCAAAGCCACCTACATAGGCTGAGCTGAATTATTTCCATCTACATTTTCCTTCTACAAATCAGAAGGCTGAAAATACACCATGTTTTGTTTTATTTAATTTACTTGTTTATAACACCTCCTGATGTACTGACATCACTAACACCAAAAGCAAGCTCCAGAACACTGTTATAATCAATGCTGTATTTCTGCAGAAGGTATAGCACTGTTTCCTGGATTCCTGAGGGAGACACAAGAGAAATTGTTGTAAGGACAGTCACTTTACTATTCTACACATGACCACATTGCTGACATAACACTGTAAATCACAGGCAACCTGTTCACTAAAAGGTGAAGGGGGGAATGAGTATCCCTTCCTTTCATATCCTAAATCAAGATTATAATCCACAAGTATGGGAGTAAGTGAATGCAAACTGTCTCCCAAACTGGTACCCAAAGATGAGGCCAAGGTTGATTCCACCTCTCTCCACAGCTTTGCTGGAGTCAGGGGTGGGGTTAACCCAGAAATAATCCAGCCCAGGAGCAGTAGGAACACACTGTATTTATATTTATCCCTCTCATGGGGGATCTTTCCAGAGATTTCTTTGGCAGTTTGACCCATAGACTGTTCAGCAAGATTGGGTCATGGTGAACTTATAAGCCCAGTCTCATGGATCTAGTCTAAGCAAGATTTTATATCCTGCATAAGTAATCTTTGCTATGGGAGCAGTCCCATCTCAGGACTGCCAGCATTCAGTTCGGAAAGAATTATTCAAGAAAGTTAGAGCTGTGTTTTACAGCTTCCCAATGGCCTCCTCGGCCTGGGGTTTCAGGGTGAAATCCTGGGCACATTCAAATCAAACTGAATCTGCCCACTGAACACAGAGATCAGAGAGTACAGCACACAACACATCTCACCCTTCATGTGAGGTTCCAGAATTTTGTTATCTAAAAGCCAGCTAAGGTCACAAGCATGCAAAGTATTTAGGAAACCAAGTGAAGCATTATACCATATCCTATCTGAGAAAAAGCAGCAAAGACCCTATGACTACTAAGATATGCTTTATGACACATTACAAAACCACAAATTCAAAAATTATGAAAACAGTATTGGCATAATCACTTTAAAAGGCAGTAACTTAACACAGTGTTTAGAATGTTAACATTAAAAGTTTGAAAATACAGTATTTTCCAACACAACATAGTGAAGGTATTTCTCTTTTACTGTGTGTATGAAAGATTTCTATTTCAGGCACCCAAGAGGTGAGTGCAAAGGCACACCTCAAGCCCTAGACCCCAACTATGTTTACAGACTACAAAACAGTGAGAATTCATGTTACAACACAAGCAAAACCCTAAGTAAATTGCTACCTCTGCTTCAATCCAAATCTCACTCTCATATATTCTCTTGTGAGAACACAAAAGAGAATAAATTAAAGCTGCATTCTGCATTTCAAACTTTCCACTGGCAGAGTCACATGGCAAAGCAAAGGAAGTATCTATGCAAAAGGAAGTGGTTGTTCATCCTGTCAGGTCCATTACCTGGCTTCTTTCTCTGCAAATGTACTTTTGCTATGAGAATGCTTGACATGGCACTGATTGTGGCTATGGGAAGTCAAATATTGTAAGATTGTACATAGATTAGGATAACAATTTATTCTAAGAGAGATGCTGTAATTCAAAGAGAGATGCTGATTAGATCTTGAGGCTGCAGTGCACTGAGGATCTAATGGGATGCTCTCCAGAAATTTTTAATGTGGCCACAATGCAATCTCTGGGACTTATGTTTAATTTTCAGCTTAACTAATGTTCTGTGAAATACAGATATGTGATTAGTGGTGAAGGTGTCAGTGAAAACTGTAGTCAGATACTGTGAGGAACACCAGAGTTCAGTCTCTCTCACTAGCATGAAAAATACTTCCTATGACTCCTCTAAAGCCAGGAGAGCAGGATATCACAATACAGACTTTTGTAAACATTTTTAAAAAAGAGATTTAGAAGAAAACAGCTGTAGGTCACGATATTCACTATATCTGAGAGGACATTTCCCTAGACACAACTGTTACATGACAACGTGGTTTGGATACATGAGCTTGATTGTTTTGTTACCACCTATTAGATTAATAATTGAACTTGAATGGGGAAGTCCATACATGGATCTGAGAAAATCAGGAATGGCGAGCAGTAAGAATAGTACAGGAGCACATGAGACCACCAACCTACAAACTACCAGTGTGCTGCATATGGCAGAAAGAATAGCAACTACAACTGTATTGTTGTTTTGGTATGTTAACATTGGGGGCAGGCTGCAAATGCATTTTCCGTAACAGCATTTGGTATTTAATGCTTTTCAATCAGAGCAACATACATCCATTTGTCATTCTTCTCAGCTACAGGCACCCTAAGGGACAGTGGTGAGCTGATGCCCTGTGACAGGCCAGGTGCTCAGGCCACAGCGTGAGCCTGCAGGGTGTCAGTGCGGACGGCAGAGCTGCACCTTCACCCCCGCTGCAGCCCACAACGGCTGCAGGGACAATCCAGCCCAGTCCCTGGAGAACAGAGAAGAGGAGGAGGTGGCTGAGGCAGGAGGTTGTATCAAGGCAAAAGATAACAGACATGCACGTAGGTTTTGGACTGGAAGCTAAAAATGTGGATCTGGCGATAGGAGATGAAAGTCAGATGAGAGCTGGCTACAAAAAGGAGAGCTAGAGGGAGAATAGAATTTGGGGCACTGGAAAGTACAGTGCAGTCATCTGTGGTGAAAATGAGAGGATGCGGTGCAAAAGATCTGGAGGAAAAGGAAAAAACCTTTTAGGACAGACTGAAACAAAGTAAGAGGTTATAGGGAAGAGTTAAAGGAAAGCTGATGAAATGAGAGCAACAGCTAAAGGCTGAGCCCTAGCGTTTGGGGTTTATTTTCAAAGTTGTGCTAACTAAAGTCACGGCAGTCTCCCAAAGTGCGGAAGACTAGGAAAGAGCCTGAAAGACTGAAGAAGGAGCAGAAGAAAGAAGTCAGACCAGACAAGTTTCAAGGAGTAGTCTCTGTGATATTAAGAAAAAGTCGAAGAGAGAAAAATGATCAAACACCTCATGTTGCAGACAAATCATGAATGAGAACAGAATGCAGCTCTGTTGATTCAGTCAAAACAAGAGCCTGATAGGGAAAGAATCAATAAAAAAGCAGGAACAGAGAGACTTTATAGCAGTGACAGAATACATCCACGAGGATAAATGAATGACATTCAAAAAAGCCAGCATTTATCCTCAAGTTAAGGAAGAAGTAGTTGCTGTTCTCAGTAACATGTCTCAATTCACAAAAACACACACTACGATCAAATGAAACATTTCCCTGCACTAGTTCCACCCCCCTTAAAATATCAGATATGCTTAAATGATGAAAGACGTTCTCAAACTGAAATGTTTGTAATTTGTGGAAGCAAGAAATAAACACGAGCTTCTAAATTAAGACACGGTGGATATAAAATTATACAAATTTGAGAACTGAAAGTCCTTTCCCAAGGTTGTTGCTTCATAGTTTTCACTTTGCCCCACAAGCACTCAGGAAGCTGGAGAAGTAAACTCAGAAACTGGGCTTCCTTGAAAACCAACTCATATGCCTGCCTGCACAAGGTATTAAACATCCCAAATCAAAACCCACTCATGAGTATATTTAACTTACATGAGAAATCCAACTCAGGTCAACAAGGATATCCCCCATGATTAAAACACATACTTGCTTTTCCACACCTGTGCAGTTCTCCTTTAAAAAGTAAGGCATAAAAAGCATTTCACCTGGCAATCAAACTAGGTGAAAGACCTCTAACAAATACATTACAATGGGAGCTCACCGCTACATAACTCCAGTTTTATCTCACTGTAACTCCACTGATTTCATGTAAAAGCAGAGTACCACAGCACTGTACAAAGGAAGAAAAACTGCCTTCCTTCATCTATGCAGATTCTCCCAGTATAAACACTGGTATTTTAATGCATTTATTCCAAATGAAAAAAAAAAAAAAAAAAAAAGAGAGAGAGAGAGAAAAGGAAAAAGCAGCCTCAGGTCTTAAATTTCATCGCAGGTCATAAAATGTATTAAGTAAATGAGAGGAATTTCAAAATCTCATATTTAAGCAGAAATATGGCCAACTTAACATATCCTCCCTGCTGATCTGAAGTCTTTCTTTCACTAATGATAAACAATATAAGCACTACCACACTTAAAATAGCAAAATTCCTCTTCCTCTGTTTATCACCACTGAGCTTACATCTTTGTCCTGGTAATTTTCCCACTTGACAGGGAAAAATCAAGCCATGATAGAATAGCTTTACAAGTTCTTAGTATCTTTCATATTTAACATTTACTTTAATGTTGTCTTCCTTTTCATAGCATGAATAGTTACTGAGAGTATCTTGCACAGAACAGATCTATCATTGCACTTCAAGATAAATGATTTATTTTAAAATACAGAATATTCTGACTTTGATGTTCAACAGTTCTGCAGAGAAACACTTGAGATGGTCAGTGGTTATCTATCCATGTAACCTAAATCTCTTCACAATTTGCATTAAAAACAATGCCATTCCTGTAGCCCATTTAATAGAGAATACAGAAGATGGAAGCCTCCAAAGAAAATAACTCCCAAGAGACCCCTGGGTGAATTATGGAAATGTAAGCCAAGGGTTTGGCTAGTATTTGTCATATTCCTCATTCTTTTTAGTTATTCCCACACATACCAAGTCCCTAGAAAATGTTATTTTTGCACCAATTTTCTCCTGTTTTTAGTATTGTGCAGCCCCAAACCTTTCCTGAACATGAATTTGGAAGGAACGATTGTGGGGGAATGGATGGCAGAGATAAGCTCCTGAATAGTAAGCATATAAAGAACGGATGAGGTTTCAAAGGGGAGCATTTATTGTTTCCTGTATCGTAGCACATTGTCTTTCAATATGATTAGTTATCAGTCTGAGTTATCAAAAACTGGGATGAAATAAAGCGCTTACGCAGTTATGCTTCATTGATGTCAGCTAGGGGAGCATGAAAATCTCCATGAAGTTGGGTAATTGATGTGTAAATCAGAGCTCAATCACTCTGTAATAGAAATGGTCCCACTGAAAGTACGGTTGTTGAACTGTATTGCAGAGGGGTGGGGAAGAAAAGAGAAACAGAGTCAAGACTTATTTATTAAAAAATATAATAACCGGCAATTTACACAATTTTCTCTTCAAGGGAGAAGTGCTGTCAAAGACATTTAAATGCAAGCTGCAGATCACTATATTTGGGTACCCTTATTTGGCAATAATTAACTGTTTCTGTTTTATTAAAATGCTTGGGGACACTGTTATGGATATTTAAAAAGCAAATTAAATGAACATGTTCATCCTTTGAAAGGCAACACGTGTAAATGACATCAGCAATTGTAATTTGCTTAACAGTGTGTGTTCAAGGTATGTTTTGGAGTCCTATTACAGTCTTCTTGTCAGTTCAAATTTGTGGTATGAGAAACAAAAGCAAAACTGAAAGAAAAAGAAGGGGAAAAAAGGAACCTAAAGAGAAAAATGGTTATAACCACATCTTCAGAAGGACATAAAAGACAAACAGTCATTAGAACATCAGTCACATAAAATAGCTTTCCAACATGTGGTATTTCTCTGAGTAAACATCGGATTCATAAAGAAAAGAGCTAGTTAAGATAACATTATGGGGTTATTTTTGTTGTAATTTTTTTCTTTAAATAAATGAATGCACATTAAGGTGTTGATATCAACTTTCCAGAAACACCTGGAATCCACTAATCCACTATTCTAATTATGACTTGCAATAAACCACTGATAAACTCTAACAAACTTACATAAATGTGAAATTAAAGAGCATTTTTGGCATCAAATGAATTACATTCAGGACACTAGGGCTGGATTAGGAAGGTTTATTAGATGGGTAATGTGCTGTGACTGTAAGAGGACTGATTACTACAAAGGGGTTGAATAGGAAAGAAAATAGGAAACCTTAACTCTCAATTTCATTGCCTGAGTTTAACAGAATATAACAGATTTCTAAATGTTTTTTGGATTGGGGGTTTTGTTATGATTTCACTGAAGGCAGTGAAGCCATTAAGCCTTTGCCAAAGCATGGACTGTATTTCAGAGATATCTCCTAACAACTTCCTAGCTGCCATCATACTTCACATGCCCATCAGCACCAGCACTCTGTATTAATGTACTACAGATGAATACAGTTGTGTTTAGTTGCATGCTGTGCATTATTCTTCACACATATTAATAGCAAATGTGGCATAATACTGCTACAAAGAGTATATTTTACATATATTACTCCCAAGACATAACATTAGTTTGAATCAATAAAAATCTTCTGACAGTGCTTGTTACAGTCTGTTTTTCCTTCACCTGAACACCTCAAATTGTGAAACATTTCTTGAAAATGCCCATTTATTTTTATACATGTACCATTTTCAAAGATTAAAATGCATTTTAATATCTAGAAACTCAAAATCTTTAACTTAACACTTAATATGTACAGATTGCATTCTTACACCTGAGCTGAAAACCATTTTGGAACTCTAGTTTTGTCTTTATCTTTTCTTGTAAATATAATTTTTTTAAATTTTAATACTGCAATTCAAAACTTCCTGGGGACCTGTAGGATGCTTCCTTAAAAATGGAATCTACACGTTTGTATTTGCTTGAAACTTTGGCAATGATATGCAAGAGATGGCAGAATAGACAGAAATAAAGTCTTTTAAAAGAGTCAGAAAACAATCACTGATTAACACAACCTTTGGGTACAGATGAATCAGCAGAATCAACTGCTTGGGTATTTTATTGCAGAAATGCTTCTGTGTGCTGCTACAGCTCTAATAAATGCATTCATTTACTAGCAGGCACCTCTGCTCCCTTGAGTATTTTCACATGCTGTGCAGCTCTTTAACCACATGTTCTTAAACTTAACATGTGCTGAAGAATACCACCACAGGAAAATTAAGAATTCAGTAGGATGACTATTTCATTCATCAGTTTTAGACTGAGGGAGAAGTTCATACAGGTCTTGGTGTGCAGTGCACACATACAGGCTGATTGAGGCTGCAGTGCACAAAAAATAGTACTGTAAGTCTAATATAATTTAATTGCTTGTTATTTAGACATTATCTGGCCAAAGAAATTATCTTTTACATAAATTATTCTTCTCTCAGTTGAAACCCTATATAATTGCCTCCATGTGTTTTAGTAGAACCAGAGGAAAGGACAGAGATGATCAAATAAATGCAAGGTGCTCTCAATTTAAATTCAAGTCCACCTCCATCCCCTTTTCAATGCTGTTGTGAAATATATTGCTCATCTTGGGCACTACCAAACTGCAGGAGATGCAGTGATCTTTCAGCCTCACAAGACCTAGTGCTCATCAGGATGGAAAGAACCTAGAACATTTCAAACTCCGAATTTTCAACCTTCTTCCGCCAAACCTTAAAAAGCTTCACAGAAACAAAGTGCCTGTTATACATTGCTGCTGCCTGTTCTGAGCTTCCCCTACCCTCCCCAAGACACTTGCCTCTGCCATGTGCTCAGAACCCCTTTGTTCCAAGAGGGCAAAACCAAATGTAACTCAAACTCTTTAGCAGTGTCTGACTGGCTGCTCACCCCGGGTCCGCCCCCAGCCCTCCCCTTTCCCCTTCTCCCAATAAAAGAAGGACCCGAGAGGGGGCTTGCCCTCTTTGGCTTTGCACTCTTTCTGCAAACGTCTCTTGTCATCTGTTTCTTTTTGAAAGCTTCTAATTACGGGAAATTAGGCAAGCTGAGAGCTGTATTTCTCCCTCTTTGCTTCTGCTGGTGGTATTAGATTTGCAGCTACCATTTTGCCACTTTCAGAGCTACTGAAATGCTGGATTGCCCGTGCTACCTCTCTAGGCTGCCCGAGGCTTTCTAAGGCATTGAACTACGAGCCTAGCCGGTAAAAAGCTGTGCGTATACTTCCTCAATATGTAGCTTAAAAGAGAATAATAATACTTTGTGCTCATTTTTCCTAACGATATTCAGAGTCAGCAGGTCAATGGATTATCATCATCCTTGGCTTCTAGTGAGGGAGATAATCTATAACAAATACTGTTCATGCCTTCAGCAAACATATAATGTTTATTCCTCATTTATAAACACTGGATGCAGTACGACAAAATAATTTAACCAAACCAGCACAAAGTTCATCAGCACTGCTGAGGTTTACATCCTCTCTAAGGGCATAGTTCAACTGATGCTACTGGCAATTTTCCCAGGGAATTCAATGAGGGCTGGATGGGACCAAACCATTTAATAATGACAAAAAAGCCAGGTCTCAAAACACAGCCAGCTCTAAGCCGCAGCCACTTCTTGGTATAAACTAGATTTTCTGTTACATTCCTCATGCTAAACAGAGATTTTTTTATCCACTGTCAAGAGTTTAAAGACTCCTAAGTACAAATCAGCACATGCCAGAGCTACAGAACTCCTATGGTCATTGCGTACAATAGATATTGACGGCAGAGATTTCCTGGTTGACAAAGATAAATAAATGAAATTTGAGAATTTCTTTAAAAAAAAAAAAAATCAAGTGAGATACCAAATAAGTTTCCTAATCTACCCCACAAACCATTATCACCTTGAACTAAAGAGCAATTATATACACATGTACATATTTGTTTTGTTTTAGTGGTGTCACAGATTGTGCACATGAAACCTCAACTAAGTGACAGGGGAATAATCAAATTTGCCTCGATACCACAATAAGCACTGACACAGACACACACCAAGCAGCAGATCACAGACCCTGTCACAGAGAAAAAGTAAACCAAATGTAACATGCTCCCTGAAAAAAACAACACCCTTAAATTTAACTCGACAAGGGAATGCTGTGTAATTGGGGATATGGCATGTAGGTGTTACACAAGTTTGAAATACGCTCTGGGAGTTGCAAGCTAAAAATGAGCACTTAATATTGTAAAATACTTCTTTAGACAGAGTAAAATCATAACAAAAATGTTATTTAGACTGGCTAAAACTACAACCTCATGTCTGAAATTACTTGAATTTTTAAGGTGGGTGTGATGCAAATGATTATCCCAGTACCGCAGCTCCCCAGAGCCAAGCAGAAACTGTATCTGTTTCCCCCATTATGTTTTCAATGTGTTTGAAACCTCACATCTATAACTGACTTCATGAATGACTGAAATATCACAACGAAGAAAACAAGGCCACTTAAGGCCAGACTCCCAGAAGGAGGTCAGACCAAAGCTCTGTTTAACCCATCCTGCCTCTGACAACAGGCACCAGGCCCGGTAAAGCCCCTGGGAACAGGGCAAAGCACTCCCCAAAATACTGCCATGGCCCCGAGAAAATCTGGGCACATGAAGCTGTGTGTTAAGTACAGAGGACCTGGAATATTTATATTTAGCACTTCTAGAAGACTCTTCTCCAAAGAATGCTCTCAAACAGAATATGCTGTGGCACGGAGTTGCACAACTCATCTGAAAATTACTGCCTTAACTCAAAGGAGGTTTACTACTGTCATCAGGTCCAAAAATGTCACTGATTAAAAAAGATCAGAGAAGAGAATTCACAGGTATTTTTGGGGGGCACCACAGGCAAATAGAGAGGAAGCTCCTGTGCTCTTTAGTCTCTGGAGAATCCCAGGTGCACATTCCCCAGCACTAACAATACCCTGCACTTTTAAGAGCAGACACAGGGGTTACTGCATCCTAAATTACAGTTATTTGCACTCCAAAAACCTATTTCTGTCCCTTCTGCTGTCAATCAGCAAATGAGTATCACTTATTTTTACAACATGGACACAATGGGATACTTAACAAAAGTGCATCCTTTTTTAATTCACTACCATCAACCATTTGTCTAATAGAAATATTGTACTATGTAACATGCACAGATTAAAATGCAATGTAAGTTGAATCATATTCATTGGAGGCTGGCCAACTCCAGCACATTTCACTATTTAATAATAAAATAGTCTAGTGTAAAAATATGTAAACTAGCTTCCATCCTGCTTTAATATTCACTTAACATGAGAAGAAAGGGAAGCAATTTTGTTTAAATATTAAACATTACATTTCTTCTTTTGATTATTAAAGTATTATTAAAGTTAAATGAAAATGTGTTTGCAACCTCCTTCCTCTGAAGTCTTACAGGTCACTGTTATCACTAATATTTTGTCCCTGCAGCTGGTTTCTTTGGGGATCTTAAAGCACTTTAGGAATCAGATCAAGCCATGCCCAATTACACCTCTGGGATGGAGCAACTACTGTCAAGCAAAACAACTGAGGGAATGAAAGTTTAAGCGAGGTGATGACAGTCATTCAAGAAGAGATGGCTAAGGAAAGAAAACTGAGGAGTCCCAGCTCTCAGACATTAAACTTTACCCTAAGACCAGCTGTAACTTGCAACCATTCATCCACCTCTGAGCTCTGAGATGACAACTACCAAGTTGAAATTTAAGACTATCTAACACCACCACATAGCACGGAGGAATTATCTTTATGTGCCTTTCCAGAACACTGGGTCATACACCGTGAGACAAGTTTTCTCCTGCTGAATGTCACTGGGAGAGGTCAGAAAGGATGTTCTTATTACATTTGCTGGAAGGATGGAGTATATCAAATGATTTAATTTTGTGTAGTGCCCCACTTACTTTGACAAACTGATACTGCACAGGGCATAATGTCATTAGGTGATTAAAGTACAAGAGCACTCAGCTTCCCACCTCCTTTCATAACAAGGGCCTGCGAGAGCTACTACAGCAGGCTCAGGATTGGGAAAAGTTGTGGTTGGGAAGGCAATACAGGACCACAGAACACCAAACTCCTCCTCTCAGCACCAGAAATAAGCTTCATAGTCCTCCTGAGAGATCCCACCTTCCCCTCGGGCTCTTGCAGCACTTTCAGCCCTGGCAGGAGCCCAAACCCATGAGACCTTCAAGCATCCTGTGCCCGGCCCTCTGATCCCAGCAGCAAAAGGACTCCAAGTTCAGCTGTATTGACAGCAAATGACATGATACAATCACAAGGATAGGATGTACTTCAATTTTCAGCTGGTATTGCCTTTGAAAATAACAAATGTTGAGTTCTCCTCATTATGCCAAATGTATTAAAACCTCAGAACCCATGGTAGGAAATGTGTGTTTTGTCACACACGCCCTTTAAATTTATGTTTTCTTTCATACAAATATCTAATGGGGTTTGAATAAAATAAAATCTGCACATTGCCATGTGGAAATTAATTTTAAAGAACTGTTTATCAATTTAATTTCACTGATAGTAACAGACAGATTTATGAGGCAATTAACTAAATATTTGTTTTTTTTCACATTTCAATTCATTATAGTAAACTAACAATTTTCCACTTGAAAGTCTTGCATTGCTACACCGAAAGCCTAAAAAAAAAAAAGTGTTTTTCTGTCGGTCTAGGAAGGATTCTCTCATTTTCACAATGTGGATTATTCTCCTCACATTAACTTAACACACTGTATATGTAATTCAACCCCCTTCATTTCTATATTACCACAGAACCTGTCATTCTTTAAATGCCAGTTTCAAGCAACCAGACATAAATAAAGAATAATTACAGCTCTAAAGCCAGTGTAACATCTGCTCAAGAAAACAATCCTACAGAGTGGATTTTATAGCCATGTAACACCCACCAGTTGTTCAGACAATCCCAAGAGACACAACCAAGGGCTCTGACAGATCCAGCCTGACCCTGAGCCATGATGCCAACATCAGACCACGAGCCCTGACAGAGCTGAGGAAAGGAGCAGAATGAACTGAGCCTAATGTGAAGTCAAACACCAGCTAGAAAGTTCACTCTTTCCTCTAAGGGGAATGTATAGCCTCATTTCCCATCTACCTTTGCTTATTCTGATGATTTAAACATCTGAATTAATTATTTCAGCTTCTAGGAGGTCATCTGGCTGCAGCCGTGTGGATTTCTTCACTATTGCTGGCCAGATATTAAACACATTAAGGAGCAGTCATAAGACAGAAATACAGCTTTATGTTCTTTTAACTGGTATTGTACCAAATTAATATCAGGAAGAATATACTCTATAAATATAAAAGCATCTGCTCATATGGCTCCTTGGATTCTTTTCTCCCATGCGTCAGTGCTTCACTACCTGAACAGAAATAGTCTTGGTCCCTCCATATCTCAGTTGCCCTTATGGAGAGCAAGGTGTATCAATTCTTACTGATCTCATGGGTTTCTGTCAGGTCAGCTCATCAAGGATAAACCCTCTTAAGGAAACTGTACCAACTACACTCCTCAACTCTGCACAGATTCTGGTCGAGTATTTCCCTGAATAAAACATAGCTTACTTTTTAAAAATCATCCTGTTAATTCACTGGATTACAACACAATCACATCAGAGTATTAGTCTAAATAGGATTTTTGAGTCAGATCTGATCTAGAAGATTTAATATTTTACAGTCCTCCATCTCATAATGCTGACAGAAATCATCAGGCAAAGGGAGAAACTGGGACTGTGTGTCACACCAAACGATGGAAACCAAACCTGGAAGCTGTCAGATAAATCCCCCATTTTTTTCCATTGTTAATATGTACAAATTTGGCAACAAGCAGTTGCCAATGGCAGTTAAGTGCCATTAGCAACAAGCATTGAGAAACTGAGGCATGGAGAAATTAAAGGGCTGGTTCATGGCCACAGGATTCATCAGTGGCAGCAGCAGGATTGGAACCATTTCCCATTGTCCATGTCTTAGTCCTGGTACCTACAGCTCAATTAACCTCCCTTTTCAATGATAAGGAGTTGCTATTACAGCATCTCTATTTGCAATACCTACCAGAAAACATAACCCCCCTCTTCATGTTGCAAGGGTTTAAACATAAACTGAATGTTCCCATAAATACTCTATTTAGTGGTTTTCACTTTTTAGTTGCATTATCACCAACAGCAAAGTAACACTTCAATTTTAGCACTCAGGAGGCTAATAAATATCAAATTAATGAAATACTAACAAATGCAAAAGTACTCCGAGTGGCTAGAAGAGAGGCATTAATTCTGGATAAATGGTCCATACATTATTATTATTAGTCAAGTTTTTAAGCACTGCTTAGTACATCATCAGTCTACCAGGTTAAAACAGATTAAATAAATATAAGCACAGTATCTGAGCATCGTTAAAAACACAGAGAGCAAATTGGTAATGCTTTTTATCTTTTTCTCTTAAAAACAAAAAGGAAATTGAACAGTCAAAAATATTAAAAAGAAAAAAAATCAGTAAATCAGTGATCTGATTTACAAGGCATTTTCTGGAGACTAATGATGGGCTGGGATAGATGGCCCTCACTTCTACTTTAGGTTATCAACTCCTCCCACACAATCATTAATTCCCCAGGAAATGCCTTTTGCTTCAATAACTTTTGCTTAAATAGATCACCAGTGAGAGGAAAGAAGTCACGCCATTAGAAATGAACTACTGTAGATCCTCTGAGCTGCACCTGCCATAATTTGCACATAAAGATTTTACAGGTGACTTGCAAAGGCCATTTTAATTGTATTTCCAACTCCTCCTTGTTACACTGAGCATGATAATAAAAGCAGCCCGAGACCAGATTTGTGAAGCTCACTATAAGTTTGCTGAGAATGTCTGGAAATGTTAAGATGCTTTCACTGAGTTCTCATCCATTAAAAGGTGCAGGATACTGAGCCTTAATTAAGAGCTTCTTTCTAACAGTGGCTATTTCTGATAGATGAAACAGCATTAGGCCCCTTAACTGGAAGGGAGGGGAAAGATAGGAGAGAAAGAGAAAACAAGGTTTCAACCTCTACTTAAGTAACAAACCAGCTCCTAAAACCGCGTATGACCAACTCCTTAATCTATTTGCAAGAGATGTTTAGTACCAGGATGCTGTGGAGAGGCCCTGCATCACTCAAGTTTCATTATCATTACAAAATATAGCAGAATGCCTTATTTACAAGTTTATTATCATAAATAATTAAAACAAAACTATCCTTATGGTACAAAATAAATGAACGAAGTACATTATAGGGTGCATTTGTTCTGTGTTTTATAGCTGTTTCCAGGCTCCCTACATCAGAAAATTCTTGAATTTGCAATCACTCTCCTGCTCATTAATCCAAATCAGGAAAATTTTACTGCAGCTGGCTCAAATGAC
Organism: Aphelocoma coerulescens; assembly: GCF_041296385.1. Taxonomy (NCBI): domain Eukaryota; kingdom Metazoa; phylum Chordata; class Aves; order Passeriformes; family Corvidae; genus Aphelocoma; species Aphelocoma coerulescens. Next base: position 15,386,102 of record NC_091018.1, read on the forward strand.
TTGTTCTGTCAAAAGCAGGACCCTAAGTGCTCTTTACTAGTTGCATATGCAACATACATTTTTTGTGATAAATCAGAGTATATGATATGCAGAATGTTAAAAGAAAATCAAAGCATAGGATTGATTGCTGAGAAAAAGAAAAGAGAGAAAAAGAAATTCAACCTCTAAATTTGACTGTCTGATTTCTAATTACAAAAACATGCTAAGGTAGAGATGAAATTATTAAATCTCTGCAATACTCACGCTAACAGTTTGTTCTCATAAGCTTGAAAGTGTTGGGCACACTCGTGGTCTTTGAAGTTTTGCTTTGTTCCTTTGACTTATTTTATGCAGGTCAAAGATCACCATCACGGCACATATCTGTCACTGAAGGATAATAACACTACAACTCAGCTTGGAATCAGGCTAGGCTGGCATGTTAAACCAGCAACAGATACATCAATCTTGATGCTCCTGAAGACTGCGAGTTCAGCACTGGGAGGGTTGAACTCCCAGCTAATGATAGTTACTGGTTTCTGCATCTTGATGCACCAGGTTAGGTCTCTCTTCTTTTGAGCAGTCTGTCCTCACGGACAAGAAAAACATGCCAGGAAAGCAAATTATCCCGGTAATCCAGCAAACACTGACAGAATCCTACTGGAGAGCAGCAGGATTGCAGGGAAGCATGCAGAGACCTATGGCAGCAAAAAAGAGCTTTCCAGGGAAGACTAAGAAAACAGAACAGTCATCAGCAGTTGGGTAATAATCATAATTGGTGAGAACTGGAAGTAGTATTATTATTTGTGCAGTAGCATACAACATGAAATACTGGAGCTTCCCTGCTGTCTGCCAAGTAACTGATCAGCACAACCAACATGCAGGTCAGAATGTAATCCCTCACTCATCAACTGGAAGTAAGTTTTCTTATCTTTTACTTGACCATGATAGAGTAGAATAGTTTTTATTTTTACCTAAGAAACCAGCATGCAATATGAATACTTAATGCATTTGCCTGCCAGTCCTTTGCATACTGCAAGTCCAATTAAACAAATTGAGGGAGATTTGGCCCCTGATGAAATTCCAGTCTCTGTTTTACACCTATAAATAAATGAGATCAATGCACACCTGTAGCAAAAAGGAGCCATAACCTTGCCCCAAAATCAAACTCGCCTACCATGCCAAACAGAACAATTTTATATATTAAAACAATGGCATTTCTGTGTGCCAAAAGCAAGGGAAGGAGAGGTAATGTTTATGTACAGTGTTCATACCTTCACTTGTCAACACAAGGCTTGGTATAAAATACCAAAGAGGATGTCTTTGCTGAGAGTGTTTTTGGTTCATCTGAGCCAAATTTCTAAGCAGGTATATATGTGAAGATGTGTTTACACTGCACCAGTTCCTTGAGAGCCCTCACACTTCCCACTTCCCACCACAAAGGCTACCAAAGGGGAAAATTTAGAAGAAACATAGCATGTAAAGATCATACATGCAAGTGCTTGAGAAACCCAGGAAGCAAACAGGGATCTTTTGTATTGGAACTGGTGCAGCATTTTAAAGCAAGGAGGAAAAAGCAGCTCAAAGATTAAGCAGTGAGTATAATGGGCTACAACTTTCTCATATAACATAGGAATTGAAATGGCAAAAATGGCAAGAATGTATTTGTTTCCAGTTCCATTGGGTCATCATCTCCAGGTGCCTAAAGGCAAGTACCACATTCCAGCGTGCAGTTTCTGTTCTTTCTATCCCAAGCACAGCTGAACAGTCTTGTGGATCAGCTATTCCTCTTTGTGCATCAGAACCAAATCCCTCAAAAATGAAGTGGGAGCTCTCTGTTGACCTCAGCAAACACTAAATCGGGCCCTACTGCAGTCAAAGGATGGCTTTATTTTGCAAAGAGACAGTACTTATCAAAATCACACCAAAATACAAACTGTTACACAGAAGAATAAATGATTTTTAATCAAACAAACCCAGATATGTCTTACCTTCTTTACACAGATATTTCCACTGAATCATTATTGAGAAGGGAGGTGAGGGGAATCTCTTCACCCTCAAAACTCCCATGTACTACTGTTCCCTTGAGAAATTCTGCTCAGAGAAGTACTCTAGGGAGCCAACTATAGCTGTGTAACGAAAGAGAAATAGCTACTATACCTTCCTATTTACAATAAAAAACTTTGCACTTAAAATGCAGAACTAGAAGGGAGGAAAATATTAATACATGTAGGATTTTTTTTTAATGGGAAACTCTGAACAGAGCCATCACCAGCTACACTGTAACCACATAATGGCTAAAAATTGTTACTGATGCTGCAGAAATGAAAAAAAAAATTAAAAATTGAGAAATAACACTGAAATTATTAAAGCAAGTTTGATGCCAGTAATAGAGCTGACCTCAGAATCAAACTGGTACGTTAGGGCAGAAGATGAAATACCCTTCAGGAGTTTAAATTCCAATCCTAGCTCAGGAGTTTCTCTTAATATCAAAGTAGCTTCTTAGGAAAGCAAATGAAGTACATTACCTCTGGTAATGGTAACCATTTACTCCTTGAAAAGCCTTGAGAGAGCTCTCACGCAGGATAGCCTATGTTTTATTAAATCCTTTTGCATACTTTTATTTTCAGGTCATATAATCTGAAGGACAAAGTATTCACTTAAACTTTTTAAAGTATTCTGATTTTATCAAGGATTAGTTGTTCTGATTCTTCAATAATTCAAGCTTCATCCTAACTATGTACCATGGTTAAATGTGAGCAGCATTAAATCAGAACACCATCACTCCATATTTCCATCGAATCCCAAATGCTCAGCACAAACAAACCACTGGCAAGACAATCAACATGAAGACCTCACTAAGATCTTCAATTATTCACATTTGTTGTTTATGCTGATGAACATTATATGATAAAAGTATTATTAAAAATTATTTAATTGTATGGCATGAGGATATAGCCACATCTGCCTACAGGCAGTTATTTTTTTATTTAGAAAATGTGAATCAGAAAAGGGAATTGGATATTCCCTCAACTCAGTGGTTTACAGCTATATCAAATTATATATATTATATATACTATTATTTGGTACAGTAGTTGCGCCCTAAAGTTGTACAGAAAAGCCCTATTAATAAACCAGATAAGCTATGCATAAAGAGGCTTTATTTTACAAAAGCAGATAGGGTGTCTATTACATATATTTAAAGTAACAAATAATACATATTATTTTAAAATAACCCTTAAAAAATTTAAACTGTGCAATTATAAAGATGCTTCTACTGGGAACCTCTCACAGTCATTTTAGTGCTAATTTTGGCATTATACAAAGCATGGAAACTTTACCCCAGACATCAGAGGACATGAGACCTTATCCACACAGTTTAAAACTGGAGCATGATGGCAAATATGTATGACTGAGGCACCAAGAAGGAAAAGCAACTACAGTTTAGCTCGAATTTCTGCTAATGACTGAGAAGACAGGGCTGCTTAGAAAAGCGATGCTTGACAGAGAGCCACGGATTCCCCTCCATTTGCCAAATGAAACATGCTGCTTTGTTTTCCTTCTTCGTCGTGATGTACCTCTCAATCTTCTCAATAGGACCGAACAATTCCTTACACCGACCTGCTCAATCAAACAAAAGTGGGCCTCCCCTGCTTAGCTGGTTTATTCCTTACCTCCTCTAACACTTGGAAAGGATTCAGACAAGAGCTACAAGAGCGATTAGAGCGCCTGGAAAAACTTGCCTTACAAGGAGAGACTACAGCTCAGCCTATTTGGTTCATAAAGGAGAAGGTTAAGAGGCAACCTGATCACAGACTATGAATACTTACACAGGAAAGAGATTGCAGAGAGCAGATGGGTATTTAATCTAGCAGAAAAGGGTGTAATGAGATCCAGTGCTTGGAAGCTGAAGCCAGTCAAATTCAAACTAGTTTATGCAGCATCAATTTTCAATGATAACAAAATAATAACAATTTTAACAACTTAACTAAAAAGTAGGGGATTCACAGCCATGTGCAGATTTTAAACAGGCATTGGAAATCTTTCTTAAAGGTACATTACAACACAGAGGGTTTGGCACAGGCCCGGGTAGAAAGGATGAAATATGAAGCCTCAAGCCAAGCAGCCCCAAGGATGCACTCCTGGCCTGACCTGCAGAGAAACTCAGACTTGTTTATAAATGGCCTCATCAAACTCCTCAACAACATCACAGAAACACAACAAAACCACCAGACCAGAAGTTTCCAGCATACATTGACAGTGACATTCACAAACTTGTGCACAGGAAGATGCTGAAGTTCTAAGCCATGATACAGAAGGAGATTTGGAAAGGATCTTAGGTAAAAAAAAAAACCAAACACATAAAACAGCCTAGCAGACACAAAAGATACAAAATGATGCACTTGAATCTACCACTACCATATTAATCTACAAGACAGCAGTTATTCATATAGGTATAATATAATCCACCAAAATATAGATTGGGCCATTCCACTGCCTTTCCCCAGGCAGCCCCTTCTGCAAAACCAGCAGGTGCCCATCTGCAACTGGGCCACGGCGCTGGTGCATGAGGCCCTGTGGAAAAGCTTTGCACAGCACCACATCTTCCTCAGTTAGGACTGGAATGACTTGTTTCAGACAGCAATGCAATAGTTAAATTTTACTGAGTTGCTAGGAAAAATACCATCAAACCAGTTTATATCTTACCATATTTCCGCTCCATTCAAACTGTATTATGCTGCATACCATTTCATCACTTCACAATGCCACAAACTACCTTTTAATGCAAAACAAAGCTTTTCAATGTAAAGCCCCATATTGTAATCCAGAAGAACTTTCCTTATCTATTTCGACAGCAAATCTTTAGTGGCAACCACATGTTATTGTGTTTTAGGGATTGAGACTTTTGTATGAACATGCTGATTGTCTCCTTGAGACATATATAATCAGCATTTTGTGCCAAGAAACACTTAAGCCAACAGAGTCTTATACCATTCAGAAATGCTGTTGGAATTGAAAATGTATATTTTGGCTTATTTCCTTAAGCCTGCGATAGCAAGAATTTCTTGGGGTTTTTTTTATTATTTTATTTTAACTTCATTCTCTTCTCAAACTCTCAGAGATTGAGCAAAAAGTCAAAACACATGTTCTGAAAGAAAGCAGCTATGCCAGTAAAATAATTCATTCTGATACACCAGCGCTACCTAATACAGATCCCTCCTGGCACCTTGGAAACTCTTTGGTCACCTCTGCCTCTGTCCATGGCTGAAGAGCTGTGCCTCTACTCACTTGCAGGTAGCTGGGAAAGTGGAGAGGAATGCACTTTTTAGAAAAGTGAGTGGGTATGAATCTTATCCAGGAACAGAGCAAACACCAAAGCAAACAAGTGTCTGTTGGTGTGTTTCAGCAGCTCCCAAATGTCAGTTTACAGCTCGAAGGAGTTGCAGGAGTAACGTGTTCAGTATTCAGAGAGCATCCAGCACATTTGCTGCAACAGATATTTTTAACTCCCGTTTGCTCCATATGTAGAATGTGCAAATACACAAAAGAATGTCTTAATTGGTCCTGCTTTATATAAATGAATAATGGGCTAAATGGGTTGAAGTGAATGTCATATTTATCTCTCCACTGAGGAAAGACATGATGATTCAGAAACAGCGAAGCCAAGAGGATTCAGAGCTGTACTCACATGTGGAATATATATCTCCTGTCAATACATTATGTATTCCATTTCTACTACAGCCCCCTAAAGGCACAAATAGAAAAAGAGAAGCAAAATCTAAATGTTTCATTTCTGCTCAACATACATTCATGGATGTGGGAGGTTTTTATACTTGCTTTCAGGACTTAGGAATCAAATCTCTGGAGCTCTTTATTTTACTGAGTTTTTGTAAATACTAAACTCTCCAGTGTTAGTTTCATCATTTGAAATTACCATTGCCAAAAGACATTTTATATTCCTAGGAAGCAGAGGCACAAGCAACAAAAAAGAGACCTGAACTTGCCCTGGCTCACTTGTGCTATCCCACTCAAGCCAACAGCTCTAGTCTGCAGCACCTTTCCAGTTAAGCAGAGACACTTCCTACCAGGCATTGGAAAGCATGTCAGGAATAACAAAAACCCTTAAAGATTTGGGATTTTTTTCCTGCTTACAAGCTTCCACACACAACTACTGATTAAAAATCTATGTAGGGAACATATGTGTTTTATGTCCTCCTCTTAAAAATACAAGCATCACCAAAGAGCTCCAAGAAAAATAAAAAGCAGGGTGTGCAAGACTGGGCTGATATTTTGATTCTGATGATTCTGGAAACTGGTATTTTCAAGTGCTGCTGCTCTGGTTGGATTCAATAATTATACTGAGCAGAAAGCAAGTCTCTGCACTCACCCCGCCAAGCAGGGAATCACTTTTAGGGCTGCTGGAAAAGTGGAACATCTCATTTCCATTAATCTGGCTCATAGCTTCAGATTCATAGATGGCATTAGCAGAGCACCACTTTCAGCCAGAGTGGAAGTTCAGCCTCGTGTTTAACTCTGCATTAACTTGAGCATGACAGAGTGAAAATGCAGGAAAGATGGCAAAAAAAAAATCTGGTAATATATTTTCAGCAGAAGAAAAAGCTTTACAAAATGTATAGGTTCAGTTATTCCCACAGCAGTGTTTTGTTAGTAGCATAGTTGTGCATACAGTGCCATGGCTGGAGAATCTGCCTTGCCCACGGCAAGTAAGGTAAAGCCTCAGGCACATGTAATTTAAAATTCATTTTTACTCTAGCAGACAGCTTCAGACCAGCACCTATGTTTATTTTATAAATACAGCACTCTCAATTTGCATTCCTGTAGTCCCTAGGAGCTAACACCAAAACCATCTTATGTTTGAGATATGTTTCAGAAAATAATGCACAATTGTGTCTTTAAAATCCATCAGCACAGGTTGCAAAGGATCCCTCTGCAGTCCAAGCCTGCAGTAATTTCCTTCTGGACACTATGGAGCACCACCCATTAGGAAGTGACACTGCTGGCAGAATATTTGTCAGATTGTGCCCAAGGCAATAAAACACGTCCCTCACACTGTTTTATTTTAAACATTGTTTCTTAATTAAAAGGAAAAAAAGGCTCCCCAAACTTCAGTAGTTTTTGACTTGTCAGTTACTGAAGGTGAGTGAGGTGTGGTATCTGGGACTGCCACATAAAAATGGTGGGCAAATACCTTACTGTTGCACTTCCCTCCTCCTTCTCCATTTCCTTATCCCAGTACTCACAATATCCAATACTTAAAAACAGGAGACTGTCATGAATGACTGCTCTTGAAAAATTAAACTATCTGTTTCTTTTAGGAGTTAAATTCAGAGGGGGGGTTGGTTATCAAGCTGACTTACTTACATCTTACTCCTGCTAAAACAAGAGACCACAAGCTGCCCTCAGTCACCTGTGGGCACGTACTGCAGTAACAAAGGAATACCAAGTATACCAGATAACAGAATTTTGTCCTGAATACTATTGTCCTGATCAAGTGATTAGTTCATTTTATACATTACATCATTCGAATACAGCTGAAGGCCCTCAAATCCTACCAACTTCCCTATAAAGACAATTAGATGTTTTACCTCACTGTGACTTACAGGTGGGAACTGTAAGTTACTTCTTACAGTAACTATAAGTAACTGAAAGAAGCAAAGAAATGGTCAACTCTAATGATCTGCTTATTCAATTTAGTATAATATCAGTCATTAATAGTTTTGTTGACATTTCAGTATTCTTCTTTTTAAAATATAAATCTTGGACAAAAAGATACAGTAGTGTCACCTATTGATTGCTCTATAACAGGTTAGTAAGGAGAGTTAGTAAGCATAAAAGGTACCATTTTCCAAACACCATTTACAAATGACTCTCAATTTCTAAATGAGAGGAAACGCCTGACATGCCACAGTTATATACATTATCCACCAGATCGCCCCAGTTGGGTTCTTAACCATAAATAGTCGGACGGCACGAACAAAGGTCAATGGGTGAATTTACTGCTGGATGACTCCATAAATTGCTAATTCAGAACACCTAAAGCCCAAACTATACCTGCAGGCATTTGAGACAGAGTATCAGGGTCTCAGTAACAAGGGAAGACAAATGAAACCTGGTCTGCTTGAGTGTTTGACAGAGACGATTCATTTTTTGAAAACATATAGAATAAATACTATTGCAGGATGAAAATTTTCAGTTACTGCATCAGGGAATAATTAAAGATATTTTGTGAACTACTGCAAAACTATTTAGGACAATTAGTCACAGGTAAACACCTCAAAGAGCTCAAAAACTAATTTTGATTTTTGTTTGAACAGATGGTCTTAGAAACTATGAATCAGTTTTTCAGGGAGTAAGCTCATGCATCTAACATCTACTAGAAGCTGGCTTGCTGTATGAAGGAAAATAATATAAATGAAAAGGACAGGTATCAATTAAGTTATTGTGTCCCAAGGACTTGGGAGTGACAGTGCAGACTTGGCTAAGTCCCTAATGGGTTTATTCAGCCATAGCTCAGACACTGAACAGTTTCAACTGCACCTCATATGCTCATGTTCTTACCAAGATGCACAAGCCTGAGATATCTTCGACATCCAAAAAACCCTGGATACTAACCCAAGACCAGGAGTGCTCAGCATTCAACGATTACAAGGATTTAAAAGCATCTTTTTTTTTTTTTTCTTTCTTTCTACAGCTATGTATTTGCTGGAGGTGAGGCAACAGTTTATCAGTTTTAATCCAATTTAATTCCCCTGCCTCCATGAAAGCTGAGATCAAATTCACAGGGTATCGGTCAAATTTCCTTACTTCTGAAGAACATGGCAGGAGAGCTCAGATTGAAAGAGGAAGACAAAAAGAGGAACCAGGAGACGCAAGATTCAGCCAAGGGTGGTGTACAGCAAAGAAACTATTCAAACTCCCAGAATAATATTTGGTTATTAACTATACTTAAATTATAATAAAAGACATTATGTATGCTGATGGGAGTTAAGATCCCTTATAAACCCTTGGAAAGCAACTCTTTCTTTCTCCAGCTCTGGCAAGAAAAGAAGATATAAGCAATAGGATAAGCCTGGCTTGTGCTCTGGCACTCTGTGCAATATTTGCTTCCACTTTTCCACCAGCAGTTAATAGTGCATTCAACTTCATTAGTTCATTAGAAATACATTCAAGAAATGAGGTGGCAGCAGTCTACACTAAACACACAGGTTTCCCTTGCACTAAACAAAGGGGGGACCCCAAAGGTGAATCATTTCAGCCTGAAATGCATCTAATTGCCTATATTCTTCCATGGAGAGAGTTCACAGGATCAGACAATATAAATTCAGCAAGAGGAGCCATGTCCTAAGTCTGAGGAGAAATTTACTCAAAGACATAGAAGAAAATGCTCATTTTGGAATATCCTCCTGTAAAGAGCTCTCTATGTTCCCATGTCCATAAACACATCCAGGTCCCTGTGTGGTGTGACAAATTACCACACCAACCATTTGTTTCAGCAGTTGGTGGAATCAAAGGTTTTAAACCACTCAAAATGCAAACAGACAGTGATGCACTCAATTTATATCCCTCACTGTGTGAAATTCAGGCATTTGTCTCATTCTTTGCTCTGGCTTCATCAGGCCATATTTTTGTGTACACTCCAAGCACATCCATACACAGCCAAACGAAAGGTTTTTCCTAAGCAGGACTGGCTCTCCATGAATTAATTCCCATGCTGGGAAGCAGTGCTGCAGGTCTGTTTCAAACAGAACGACATTTGCAGCAGAGTCCAGCTGCCGCAATCTACCCCGTGCAGATGGACTAATACATTCCTTCATGGGTATTATCTGAGCTGCGGGGCCAGAAAGCAGGGGAATGTGTAACAGACTGAGCTCTTGCCACATTGTGAGAAAAGGTAAATTGTCAACAAACATTTCCTACATCTGATATCTTTTGTATGGAGAGCTACGCTTTTAATAAAGAAGCAGCTGCCACTGCTGAACGATTAATCAATACTGGTAAGCTGACATCTTAAGAACTTGCTGAACTAAAGCTTTTCTTTTCCTCCTGCATTTACAAATAAAGTGCTCACTATTTGACTAAAGCCTGTCTACTTGACTGGAAAATATCAGAGTCCTATTTAAATGACATTTGCAGAGAATGAGATTTTATCCTGGTCGCTGCTCCTTATCGCTAATAATAACATCAGATTAGTGGATTTAGGCCAGCCGAGTAGCAATGCCTTTTCTGATCCCTTCTTAAAGCAGCTCTTTCCATCTGTCTAGCCAAGCTTTCCTCTGCTTGTATGGGCCAACGATTAAGTCTTAAATGGAGCTTCAATTGATACCATGTGGGATATCTATACAGAGGTTCATTGTGTTGCTAAATTCCAGCCAAGACATTTATCAACTCTGACTACTGCTTACTTCAAAAGGGCAAAACACCTGGATATTTACAGGTACAAACATTCCTACACTCTGTTACCTTCTTGAGTAAATACAATAATTAGACAATCCAATTTCAAAAATGCACTTTTTGCTGTAAGATCTTCCAAATAAGATACAGGATCAGACACTCATGTCAGGTAGTGTGACTCCACTGAGTACTGCAGAGTACCAGCTGCACAACTTTGTGCACATTCAGAATTCATCCCACAGCCTACCAATTAATGGGTGACTTACACTTAAGCACAGTATGGCTTGTCAGCAACAGTGGTTTTCAATCAGGGCTTCAGAGGTCATGACTGAGCAATGTGGACACTGGCAGAAAATAAACTGCACACACAACCCCTCCAGACACTCACAGCACAGTACAACTTTTTTAAAGAATTATTATTGGTTTTGTCATCATTGCTTTTAATATTAGCCAAGTTTAGTAGCATAAGCAAGACGTAATATCCAAATGCCAAACACTCTCAATAAAAATTACTAAAGCCAATTAGAAAGTAAATCTGTTTTATTTTCCCTCCTCTTTTTTGTGGTTTTTAGTTTAAAGGTCATTTTGTATTCCTAGTGAGGCCACTTAATAAAAATGTTAATAACTGACATTTCCTCTTCTAACATATAATGCAGGCCTGACAACTGCTGTGCACTAAAGATAAGATGTGAAACCAATAGTTCTCATAAGAAACCAGTGTTTCTAGATCATGCAAATCTCCTAACTCCAGTGCTTGTTTAGTTTTTAACAAGGTCTTGCTCATTCCTAACCTTGATCAAAAAAGTGTTTCCACATGGCAGTCAGACTCATGCCAAGTATAGCTACACACAGAAAGTTGCCTGACTTAATCAAGCAATGCTGGAGACATGAAATGAATATTTAGCAAGGTCAAAGTCAGACTGCTCTTTGAGAAGCAGCAATTGCTGACAGTTGAATGAACAGCACACAAATCTGGGATCCTATTTTAATACCTACATATTTTCACTATTTGTCATCCTGTTAACAAAACTGCATTAAAACACAATATTAGAAATCTAAGAACATTTTTATGGAAAGGATAAAATCTACTGTATATTTATGCATGTCATAAAGCCCATAATGTATCTTGCATGAAACCATTTATCTTCATTTCATAGGGTCACAACAAGTACACACTACTTTTCCTTCAGGAAGCCTGTGGCATGTTGAGCCAGGCATCAGTCATAATAAGAAAGACAAACTTATTTCATTAAAAAATCGTGCATGAAGTAAAATGAAAAACTCCAAATTTTTTAATTAACAGGATTGTGAGCATCGCTTATCTTCGAAAATAGCAAATTGGAATTAATCACATTTCCAGACCAAGTTAATATTCTCTCTCTCTTCTACAAAATGACGGTGATTGATCTAAATCTAGTTATTTCACGCAAAACTAGGTTAAATACTGTAGATCTTTATGACCACACAGAAAGCACTACCATGACAGACAATGCTATTGTATTTCTGTAGCTGGGTAAGCTGCAGTAAGCCCAACCGCAAGCGATCGAAACAAGGAAAAATCTCCAAGCCTTCAGAACAAAATGTTTGCCCGGTAACTTTTCTACAGAAACAAATTACTGACTTGCCTGGGCATCCAGGTCCAGTAACAATGTCATCCACCACGTCCCCTTCTCTCCTTGGCGTACATGGAGAGCAACAGCAGCCCACCTCACCTGCTCCAGGTACGGCCAGGATCAGTAGGCATGTTTCTCCATGAGGGGAGAGGCTAATCTTTAGGAGATACCTGAAGTCTCCAAGTCTGGGCAACTCTGCTCATGTGCACAGAACTATCAGAAATAATGCCATCTTCATATATATATTTATTTATTTACTATCTGTGGATTACCATGTACTGAAACATGCTAGTATTTCAGTACAGCTATAAACCACTCTAGCTCTGTGACCATGCAAAACACTCTTAACATGTCAGTAATTGGGGATAATGAGGACCAATAACATAGTAATAAATTACAACAAACATAACTGTAAACATTTTTTTGATTCGTATGTTCTTTTGTGCACATACATAAAACAAAGCTTCTTTATAGCTTATCTACCCATATTTAACATCACAGTTCAATTGCCAGAGTTCAGGTTTTATCTGAAGCCAATGTGACCAAAGGCCAGATTTGTTTGCACATCAAAAAAGAGCTACGTACCGTTAAAAGAGAGATCTATACAACATCCAAAGAACAGGCAGCGAACGCTGGTTTTACTGAGAAAAGCTGCTGACTTGATATTTCCAAGATGTAAATGACTTCTGATTTGGTGAGTCTTCCAGCTAGATGCTGAGAGTGTAGCTCACCATTTCTCTCCTCAGACTCTGGCAAGATTTCCCACCCCTTCAATTCAGTTTTGTATAAAATCTTACGGAACTTCCTGCTAGCAAGAAGGCAATCGCAGGGATGTGGTTGTATGAAGATAATCAGACTCCTGAGGGAGCAAAGGTCCTCATTTATTTTTTTTTAAATCCTCAGGGGAGTGATTTTCTCCTAACACACACATCCCCCTACCCTATTGTGTCTTACTGCTTAATTAGCTACCGGATGAGATGTAGTTCTGTTTGCACCAACTTTATGTCTGCTGTAATTGCCCTGAGTTGCAGTTCCAAGAAGAAAAATTGATCAAATAACTACATATTTTGTTTGATTAATAATGAAAAAATCATTAAGGGATTAAAGTGAAACCATTTCACTCCTGTTGATCATGTTCAGCAATTTGAAATTATTTTATGATCCTGATCAATGTAATTAATGAGAATGGCTGTTAATTAGTTACACTAGCAGGTGGGCCACGTAAAGCATATTCTCTTAATGCCATAGAATATCATGCAATTAGAATTTGGATTGAATCTGTAGCATTCACAGAATAAAAGTTTAAAAAACCGCACAGGACCACGGTCTGGATTTTCTGCACACACATCACACAGACACACACACTCAGCCACGCAAAATGACTGTCATAAAGGCACCACAGACACACAGTTATTTGGAGATTTAGGACCATAATCAAACATTCTTCTTTTTGCAATTGTCATCTTTATGACAAGTCCCTATACTCTCTCATAGCAAACCCTCCTCCTGGTTCACAGGAACAAACCAGGTTTCAGAGTAACTTGGGGCTTCACTCTCAGCATCTTGTTAATTCAGTCACTCTCATCTGGTCCTTTCTGGTCTCCCCTAAGGAGAGGGCTTTTTTCAAGAGAAATAACCTCTTGGGTGTGAGCTTGAAACAGACAATAAAAGTGTTAACTGCTTAGCAGTGCTGTGTAGCTAATTAGCAGTATTATGAGTTTAAGGGTGGTTTTGATAATCATGGGGCCTGTGAGGGTTCCCCATCCCCTAGGAACACAGGCAGAGTAATACTTTTTCTTTCTTTGAGGAAAAAAAAAGCAACAAACTGAATTGTGGAAAAATGCATGTATTTATAGGGTGGGATACAGTTCAGGCAGTAAAAAATTACTCAAAATGAGGGAGGAACAGCTCCTAGAATTCCTCTCCAGCCAACTTATGGACTGGGTCTAAACTCTGCAGCATCTGGAGAGAACACACAGTCTCACAAAGGCAGAAGCCACTTCTGAAGCACACTGGTCTATTGGAAAGGCAAGTCAGAGCAAGGGAGGTCTGGGCACATTAACAGACTGGGGCAGGACAAAGGCAAGAAGAGGGGATCCACCACAGCTGAGCACAAAACTTCTGCCCCACTTTTTCCAAGAAGAACTCAGTGAGAGTCAATGATAGCCCTCCTTGCTCTGCAGCCTGGTTTGTTTAACATCTGCAAAGGTTTTTCCCCTTCTTCTCTCCTGTGCTAGTATCTACATGAGCCTATGTACAGAATCTCAATATGACACACATTTGGCTATACCTTGTAGTCACACAGAACCACATTGCTGTACTAAGATGTAACTACATCTGATAACCATTAAACTTTAAATACTTCTTTAAAAAACATATGGCCTTGAGATTAAAAAAAAACCCACAGTCAATCAAGCCATCACAAGTCATCCTTAAATATCAAAATGACAAGTGCACTAGAAATAAAGATTTGAACTTACTCTTTGCATATTAAGAATATCCAAGATTAGAGACTCCAAAGGCAGAAGTGATTAACAGCCACACAACTAAACATGCAGCCAAGCTGCGTTTGCTGTGGGCAGGGAAACTCCAGGTGAGCCTGAGCTCCTGACGAATCCCTGACATACTGGGTCAGTCCATGGCTCTGAACTACACTGTTTGCAGAAGGCTTTTTTCACTATCACCATCAGAAAGAAGGCAAGAGCTGTCTCCCTTTGAAAGAGGCTGACATATCAGTGAAGGAAGAGACAGCAGAGCAAAACTGCTGTGATAAACCTTAGGGGTGAGCAATCCCACAAGAGCCTGGTTCTAGCAAGACTCAGGTTTAACAAGCTCTTCAATGACTATGACCCCTCATCACCAGGGACACTGGGTATAAGAGGAAGGGCTGTGTTTTAGAGAAAGTTATCCCCAACAAAAAGAACAATTCCCTATTTATAAAAGAAGAGTAAAAAAAAAAAATACAGAGCAAACATCATCATTGTTTCTATAAGGTCTTCATGGTAATCTCAATGGACTGGATCCAGATTCTGTGGAATTAGCCTCAGTCTCACCTGCTGGTTCCTACACTAAATATTACATGTACATAACTGTCGGCTTGAGCCAGTGTATATTGGCCTCTTCAGATGAAAGAAAATTGGTGTCAGCAGCCTCCTGAGCACATTTTAATAATCAGCCTGATCATGGGTGCATGGCAGCTGCTCGATTGATGGTGTTAGACAGCGAATAAAGAAAGATGCCAGCAGTGCCCTCAGATCTGACATAACGAGGGAAACATCAGTCATTTGGCTAAAAGGCTCATAAAGGCTCCATCAGCTGTGACACAGGAGTCTGTCTTATGCAAAGCTAATGAGGAAATGTGGCAGCGTTAGCATTCTCTTTAGACAGTAACAAGTTGTGAGTGAGCTGCATTTTAGATGAAAAACTCAGTTGAAAACAGGGCAGTTTTCATGATCTTTGCCTAGATAATATCCTGATGTCTGGGACAGACTATTAGAAATGAAAAGATTTTGAAAAGGTTTTAGGACAGCCATTGCCAATTCCAGTAGCCTGTATATTGATTCCCAATTGATACTGTGTGTACATAAGGATTAGCACTTCTGACTAGATTTTGACCACCCTCACCATGGATCTCAGACTCATATAGGCTGCTCTTCCTCCCTTTAATGCTGGGAACCTCTAGGTGTCCATTGGTCACCAATTAGCAAGGACTGGGCACAAACAGGGCTCTCTAATTGATCGATGCAGACCTGAACAGGAAGCAGTGAAGACACAGCTGCACAACCCAGCCCTGCACTGGCGGCTGCTTTGTGCCCCTCAGGGCTTGGGAAGCAGCGGTTTGGAGTCATTTGAGAACACAGCCCATGTCTCCTGTGTGAATATTTTAAAGCAGTCCTTCTTCAGGAGGGTACAAGCAGCTCATCCTGCCCATGGATTGGGTTGCAGATCGAGCCTGTGAGAACAGCATACGCTGGAGCTGTCAGAAAGGTTGCTTTGGAGGTAAGGTAACAGTAGGGAAATGGGGAAGAAGAGATTCACAGATGAACTTTCGCTTTCAGTCAAATTTCCATTTCTAACAACTTCTCCCATTTCAGTTTCCCAGCATGTTGATATATTACACTAATTATAAGAACGACCTTCTCCCCTTCTACATTTTTTTCTTCCTTCCACTGCTCCAGTCAATAGATTTACAGTCTAATGTTATTTCTGTGTATGTCATGAGAGCCATTCCAACAGCAACTGGGCATTATGAAAAAAGCAGTCAAAAGGTAATTAGAAATCTTGCTGAAATGTTATGTTTGTTATGTGACGATTACAATGAATGATTCAATGAGCCTCAAAGTTCATCCTTAACATTGATAAGTAGGTTTCTGCCAAGAAATGCACAGCTGGTGACAGCAGGGATTCAGAGTTTGGGAGGGACATACACTTCTAAGGTGAAATTGGAGACAGGGATTAGAATCAGAGAAAACAAAGGAGGTCTTTATTCCTGGAAATGTTAAAGTCATTTTTCAGTGGCAAAGGAAATGCCATTTTTATAGCACATACCTAATCTTTCCCCTAGTTTTGATAGCAGATGTTTGGTTACATTGGTACAAAGTAGTATTCCAGAGCTAGAACAAAAAAAATGGCCATCAGGTTTTCTGACTTTGTTCTTCATCCACAAGAGTACCACATCACATTGTGCCTCGTATGTGTCATGTTGTCTACCTGTACTCTAGCTCCACATTAACAAAGCATCTAGAAAAATATAATATTGATAGGCAGGGTTAAGTTGTCAAAAAAGAGATCCCAGCACTCTGGAACTGCAGATGTGCAGAAGTTACCCACAGGTTCTAACATTCTATTCCAGACCGTTCCTGCCCAAAGTTGCTAATTGCAACAGGAATATTCAATGCAGCCTGCCTGAAAAGGCAATCTGCTGAAATAACAACTCCTGTGAGGTTGTTCCCAAGCACTCTCAATTGCTCTAAGTAATGTTTCATTTTTCTTAGCGGTCCATCTCAACTGCATTTCTTCAGTCCTCTGAATGACCATTTACAACACATTTCAAAATAACACCCATGGACTGCAGCTGCTATTAAGGTTAATTAATTAATTAATGTTTCTGAATACTGTTGAGGTTCTCGAGTGAAAGGTTACACACTGTATATCAGTGCTTCACTGGTGTTAGAGGAGGCAAAAAATACATGTTTTTCTTGTGAAAATTAATTCTCTGGCCTCTTTTCAGACCTCTGTACTGTAAACTAACTTTGTCTAGCTGCTTTCTATGTAGTAATGACTTACAGACCGTAATATGTTTCCTGGGAAGAGACTTCAAAATTGCACCAGCACTTTGGAGCACCCTGTCAGCATCAGAGTTACACTGCAAATGGTTTAAGCACATAGTTTTCTAACAATAGGGCTTTATTTCTGCTGAAAGTTAACATCACTGAGGTATTTCACTATTATCTAACTCCATTTGCACTTATATTTGCTTGGCAATGTAGCTTTGCCAAGTTATACTAATATAAATTATAGATTATTGTTTTGGGATATACTCTTTTTTCAGTTGTATTTTAGAGCTGCACAATTTGTATGTGGTATTCTTTGCAGTTTCCTTCCTACAATGCATGTGGTATAACCACACTGCCATTTAGTATAACGTATTAGGTTAAGGGTATATACTGCCTAGTTTGTGAGACGCCAGAGAAATTTTCCTGAGAAATAAATGCATGCCCTAAAGCCATTTCTGCAAAATACTAAATGGTAAACAATTACAATGCTTATGCTAAGCTCCGTGTTAACAGCTGCATGTATTACAGACTGACACACCGAACATTGATACAGCAGGGGCTGCACAGAACGTATTTAAAACCATATTTCAAAACTTGTAACATGCCAACATGCAAATTAATAAATTTTTCTTTCCAAATGTCACCGGCGTGGTGATTTCCTGCCAGCCTGAGTGTCGTTCTCCTGAAGCAGTAAAAGTAACACAGTCAATCTCCTCTGAATCCTATCTCCCCTGCTTCCTGCAGGGTCCCTGGGAGTTTATGATTCATATTCCAAAAGCTGAACGCAGTAGCCCTTTGGGGATATATATTAATGAAGAAATTTTCTCACGCCAGAGCTGCCTCTTTATTGGAGTACGAAGGGTACAGTCTGTTCTGAGCGGCTTTTTAATTTCTCATAATTAACCCTGCCAGAATTAACATCAGTGGCATCACTGACAGCAAATTAAAGAAGCCACATCAGCAGAGTTAAAGCTTTTTCTGCCTTCCCCTCTCCCTCCTCCCCTTTTCAGCCCCCCCATTTTCTGTGTGTTTAAAGAAGAAAGTTCTCAAAGTCTGACAAGACGATCATCCTGTCATTGCACTAAGAGCCCTGCTGGGAGAGGTATGATTAGAGCATTTCCAGACTTCCCTGCCGTTAATACCAACCTATTTCAGCTCTTAACTGGCCTCGTGCCATGTAGATATGTGGCAAAGAACCATGGTTTCAGTTTCTTTCACTCTATGAGGTACAGTGGCTCACCTGATCTCCTCTGTGAGCTGATGGAACCAAGATCTAAAGCCCTCTGCAGCATTCAGACAGCTTCTTCTACTGACAATGTATTAAAAGCCAGATCAGCTGTGCTTTGAGTCTCTTTAATCTAGCTTCATACCAGCCCCTTTTACACAATTCTGGGCAGAAGATGAAAACATACTAGGAACACCAAGATACCCAAACAAACACATTTTTTCTTCTGTTAAGCCAGAAACAAATGTGTTAAGTCTTGATATTCCTGCAGCCATATCCACTTAAATGTAGAATTTCAGAGAACGAGAAAAGGGATGGACTATAAGTGTCCTACCTGATTTTCTCCACTGCATGTCTGAGAGGAGAGAGGGATCCTGGAGAAAGCCCAAGATGGTGAACGTCATTATAAGAGTTTCAGTTCAAGCCCCCTGTCCCGTTTGAGTGCTCTGATCATCAAAGCCATAAAGGTCAAAACTAGATTGGCTTATACAATTATTTACCCCGTTGTTTGATCTTTTGCTGAAAACTGACAAATTATGAAGTTGAAAGGTCTACCAAAGGCAAGATATTATAAGACTGCTGCTGTTACAGTCATATACGAAGGAACAGTGGATAAACTAAAAAACAGTCCTCTTCATTCATCTACCTATCAATTTCTGTGGAAATCATATTTATTGATCCTCTTATTCTCTCTCTATAATCATAGCCTTTCTTTAGCAATGAATGAAAGCTGTGGTCACGGTCACTTTGCTTTCTGCAGAGGAGAACCTAAGGTACTCACATTTTTCCATATAATCATGCTAGGAGACAGTGATTTAAAAGCCACAAGGAGAATTTCCAGTACTACCCTGCTACTCTGCACTTGCCTTGTTTCATACTGCCTTCTTCCACGAGCCTGGCATTGCATCCCACTTAGAATTTCCAAGTGTTAAAACATTTGCCTGGACTTCAAAATATCTATGTAGGTACAGGATGAAAATTTTGCATGATACTGTATGTGAAGTATCTTCCATTACCTGGTATGATGTCATTGTAAACATCAGTCTAAAAACCCCAAATCCACAAAGCTCATATTTTCAAAGAGCTGATGGCTTAAGACCAAGAATAGGGATTTCCATCAGCAGGGGCTAGAAGTCAGGGAGAACACAATGGCTCTGAGCAGGCATGTGACAGCAAACAGAGGTGCACAGACACTTTCCTCAACAAACCACAGACTGCACTGCAAAACACTGCAGTTGGTGTAGCACTGGAAATGTGCCAGTGCAACCAGAACTGCTTCCTGCATTGTCATCTCACTTGATAGGCACTGTTCGAACACAATCTGTGAGCAATTTCAGTGTGCCACAGAGCCCACCAGAGGGAAAGGATCTGATTTACATTCAGTGGTCTGAAAGGTCACAGCAATGATGGTGCTGCAGATTACTTGCAGATATGACAGCAGCATCAATTTCTTGAGACTATAATATTAAGTGTTTGTGTGTGTCTCTGTATATAAAAATATATGTATAGTTCTGCGAGGAGAAACTAAACTGCTAAATAACTTTCTGCATTAAAATCAGGAGACAGTTGGATTTTTGTGGAAGTTGTCATGAACTTAGACTTCTTCTATGACTGGGGAAGCAAAACAACTCCATGACGGAAAGAGTTTAGGACAGTACTGGTTCCATGAACGTCTCAGTTCACAATGGAAGAAGGAAGGTATGTAGCACCAAAATACTGGACTCCTACCTGAAAGGCAGCAAAAAAATAAGGAGAGCTAAACATGCTGTGAAGACAAGCTCTTCAGGTGGTTATAATTCCCATGTAACTTGAGCTAGGAGTTTTATGGGAATGTCAGTTTTAGTCACCAGTAAATTGTCCTGCATGCAGCCACAGTCCTGGACCACATTCTTGTTCTCCTTTAACTTCTCTCATCTCTCTAAAAGTCTCAGCATTTTAATTAACTCCCTGTGACTCTTCCCAACAAAGACTACAGCTGAGAAGATTACCAACTGCAGGGGATTTCTGGGGTTGAGTCATGGCAGTCCTGGGGGAATTACAAGAGGATTCCAATAGGTAGCTGATATCCAACCCTTCTGAGTTGGTCCTCTTGATTTTATTACAGTTGCTATTACTAACATACATCTCTTTAAAGGTCTACAGGTGGACAACTTAGCTGGGAGTGCTGTAGCATAATAAGCCAGGAAAGGGGGAATACACATGAAAAGAAACAGGCAAAGAGTGCTCAGAGCAACTGGGAAGGTATTTAGAGCTTAGTGTAGAAAAATCTCTGAAGCCATTTGTTCTGTGTATGGCTGCAGTAAAAGAAACAGCAACAAGGACACAGAAATGCACCAACCAAGGGCTGCAATACAAATCATAGAAAGCAAGGTGATTTCTCTAATAACTACTTCACAACTGGAATACTGTCCACAATTTTAAGCATCACACAGATAAGTTAATTTTACTGTAGAGGGGTTGCAACTTCAGAAACCTTGACTAACCTTGGGTACTTAAAGACCTCACGTCAAGACAGGCCAAAGTGATTGAATTTATTCTTGCTAGGAAAGAGATAACTTTGAAACCCCTGAACGGAAATATTTCATTTCAGATTAGGAAAAATTTTCATATAGCACAGAGATGTGGGAGAGGGGGAGAACCTGTTCATTACCAGTTAAAATAAAATAAGGCCAAAACTGTGGCCATCATTTCAAATTTGGAAATAAAGAGCCAGTATCTGCTATCAGTGACAGCTATAGAAGTCTCATTGATTTCAATGAAAGCTGCAAGTGTGCATCTAATTGAGGAATCTGGATCACAAAATGTAAAGAAAAATCATTTTGCTTAGAGAGTAATGAACATGCCATATTATGCTGCCAAGTAATATTATTGCCACAAAGTCTCAATGAGTTTATGAAACAGATTGATATCTTTATTAGTAGAGAGTAGATTGAAAGAGAGCGACAAAACAAAATGAGGATGAAAAAAGGTAAAAGAAAGCAGGCTTACTGGGCCAAATGGCTTTTTCATGTCCATAAATTGCTAAGTGTATTTCTAATTAATTTCCCAATTCAAACAGCCAGAAATAAAAAACAGGCTTTTGAGTGTGCTGTGAACTCAGGAGAGACTCTGTAGACTTGGGCAAATAATAGTATAAAATGGTTTATGAAAGCAGAGGGTTTATGGTCTATAAATAACTTCCATGTATTTTTATTCTTTACACGTACAATATTACTGAGGACTGGATGATAGCTTTTCACTGCTGCCTGGTTGACTTCTTCCACATACACACCCAAGGTAATGACGATATTGATCCTGAAGAGACATTTTTTGAAACAGATAAAAAAGCCACACAACTGAACTAATAGAAAGGGCCTAGCAACTTTACTGGTAAAGCTGTGGTCCTTTAAGTGAACAGCAATTGGCCATACAGTTTAAAACCTACATCCTAATAACTTCAGGGGTCTAGGATGAAAAGAAAAAAAAAAAAAAAGAAGAAGAAAAGAGTAAGCCATCTAAAAGATGACTTATGGCAGTTAGTGCCTTTAACAGCCCTTTACATAGCTACCATATAATTTTTAGGAATCCAAATATTATTTAAATCAAAAAATACATAAGATACATGTATTTGTCAGTGTAAACAAGAGACTCACTGAGAAAATGCTTCTGGATCTTCAGATTTACAGCATGCTCTTTTTTGGCTAAATGTGCAATTCAAAACGTGCCTAATTCCTAAAATCCATATATGTGACACTGCCTGGGTTTCCATGACTACTGCTCTGAAAACCATATTAATTATTCAAGAGGTCCATGCCATTCTCCCTGTGTTCCATAAGGAATGCTGGGAAGCACTGTCTGCCTTTATAGAGCAATACGGATATTTAAAAGGACTGCATCGCTGGCTCTAAATACCACAGATATTTTCTTACAGCACTATGACATCTGCATGATAGGTCCCATAAATATTATCCAAACACTCCAGTGCATCAGTACAAAAAGAAAAAAACAAAACAAAACAAAACCCCCAAACCAGAAAAACTCTCCTCTGCTTTTTTTCTTCTCTGTTTCCGTAATCTTCAAAAAGGTGCTTTAATTCTAGTCCCTGTTTATCATCCTGATATAATCCTATTTTAAACAAAGTCAACTAGCTTGCATGCAGGAGGGATTAATCGCCTGTGTTTTTCTAGAGGATATAGTTTCAAATGGTGAGACTTACATTAAATCAAATTTCTCACATCAGCTGTGACTAAGCAGCTGTTTGCCGTATCTGTTGATCTCTGTATATTTTAATAACCATAATCAGTGCAAGGAACATTCTTTACAGATAACATTATCAAAATTCCCTGTAACAAAGTGAGGAATGTCAGTGCTGGAGCAGTACATACCACCGCCGACGTCCTGTCACAGCGGAGCGATCAGTGCCAATCACACCACAGCAGCACTGGCGCATTACAGGGCCAATTACCCAGAGGCAGAGAAGAAAGTGGGCCAGATCCTCTTCTAGTGGGAGCAGAACAATGGAGTTACCCCAGATTTATACCTGTGTGACTGAAAGCATAATCTGGCCCAGCATCAATCTTGCCGACACAGTCGCCTGGGATCTCCGATTGGCATATATGTAAGACCCAGGCAGCCCTTATGGAAAAAGTCCATAGGATGTAAGAGAAAATGAGGGCTTTTCTGCAGAGTTTTGTAAGTCAAACCACTATAGAAAATGAGACTGCCGAGATACATTCTAGATTTCAATTAAACACTCCCTATTCCTTCCATATTTTAGCTGCAAAAACAATGTTCTTTTTTAATGATTATATGCTCAAGGAATATTTTTCTGCAAAAGAAAATGCATTTATTTTTTCTTTCCAGAACCTTCAAGTTCAGCTCTATTACATTCTCCAGTAACATCTACAGCATCTCTGCTGCACATGCTGCTGCTCTTTTACCTAAAGTGGGGATTTAACTGGTAAGGTAAATCTGAATTTCCCCAAAGCACAGATACAGCCTTCTTTTAGCCCTGTCACCACATAAAAAAGTGAAGTGAACAACAGGGAAAACAAAGCTCCAGAGTCAAAGCCTATCGAGGTCACAACACCATGAACACATCCCTGACTGACACTCCCTGAGCATGATCAAATACACAATAGTAAACAAACCAAGAAGTGCAGAAATATTTTCAAGTCTCGGAATCACAGGAACACCCACCATGCCTGAGCCTACCTCTCCCCCATGTCCTGTATCTTTACAGTTCATCTTTACAGCCCATCCCATTGTCCAGGCTGGTCAGCATCCTGACGTGGGCCACAGCACAGTGGAGGTGCAGGAGCAGGACCCAAGACTGAGACGGCAGTTTTGTCTGAGATCTCTCACATACTCTGCCTACCTACTCACCCTCTCTCCACGTCTGCTCACGTTTGCTGGATGAAGATCTCTCCCCCTCAGGCTGTGTACAGCACCGAGCACAATCCTCACCCCTCCCTCAGTTCAGCTCTGGCATCAAGACATTGTTATGATACAGCCACTACACTACTACATACAATGATCATTTCCAGTTGCCTGTTTTCAGGGGTTTGTTTTAAATCTTCCTCCCAAACACATTTCACTAACAGGGCACCATCATTACTACTATTATTTACTATTCAGATTGCAGCTCTAGCGCCCACAGTGAGCTTTCTTTATTACTCCCAAGTTCTCACTTGCCATATAAAGTGCTCCATCCAAATACAGATAAAAAGTAATTTCCTCAAGAGCAAGGTGTGAACTGAGCATACTTAATTGTGCACTGTTATATCAACTGTATAATGTTGCAATAAAATTCCAAAACAATGTGATTAAAAATTATACCAAATGAGGATACCTAGGTGCCATAGCCAGTCAAAGCGCATTTATCCAATCTAAATTATATGCTAAGCAAATAAAATAAACATGCAATTTGCTAATTAAAGTGCACTCTCATGTATCCTGTAACCACCATAAATTATACAGCAACATTTAATTTTTTGACTGTTTAGCAATGTTTATGACTGCTTTACTAAATTAAACACAGAACGAAGGGGGCAAAGTAGTAGCAAAGCACTGCTTCTCCCCATTTCCTTTCAGATTTATTTTTTCCATAGCTTTGTTGTTCTGTTTTTTTAATAAATTCAGCTTCCTATTAACAGCATGTTACTTTTACTGTGGACTTTCTTCATTTCTACTTCCAAAGTTTATGTTCTACTCTATTCCGTAACAGCTACTCACTTTTGCCAATTCTCTCCAGTATGGAAGTCAATTTATCTTATTTGAATAATCCTTTCATAAAAACCCTATGCTCAAAGTCCCTGCATTTGGACAATGACAAGAATGATGGGTTTTCCCCCTCAAATAAGACAACGATATTTCAATCCTTTCATTTCACCCAAAACCTACAGCCCAAATCGCAATGACTGGGTTCCAGTCGAAGCTGTGAGCCTTCCATCATCTGGAGTCCAATGCTGAAGGCATTCCTGGACTCCACTCGAGGGGAACTGTGAGCAGTTGGGGTTTGTTTTCTTTTAAAGTGTAAGAAAAGTCTCAGACTCTGCCTCGCAGCCAGGTCAGCTGTGTTTTAGACTTCTCACAAACAAGTTTTTATTCCAATGTATAGTCAGGTAAACAGAAGGAGGAGGCGGGGATGGAAGCCACTGTTCAATCACTTAGTCTACTGTTTTCTACAATGGAAATAGTTAAGGGATCTGACCCTTGTCCCAGTTTCTTGCTTCCCCATTTACCACCCCTCCTCCTCCCTTTGCACTTGTACGGAAGGCAAAATTTCAATAATTCAGAACTATGGATGCAAAGTGGCTCATTCTCAAATCCGCTCTCAACACCCAAATATTAGAATTCCTTAAAATTTTCTATCTGAACTTTAGAGACTATCTATGACTAATATGCTCTTGTACGTTAAAATGAAAGCATCAGATCACAGGGCAACCTTTGCAGTTGGCCATTACCTTGAGCAACAGAAGATACTGTTCAGTGTTATTAGCACTGGACCTGACCTTCTGCACCCAAGAGTTACCTGCAGACTCCCCCAAACCCTACATCCCACCAGCATACTATACTCTCTAGCAATATGCAGTTCATCACAGACTGTCTGGCCTTCCTGGGTAGCAGCACTCCTGAGACAGTTTGGCAGGTTCTGATGCATTCAGAAATGTAATTCCAAACCAATACACAACTGCCAATACATTGAAACAGTTTTATGCAACTTTAAAGATGATTAAGGGCAAGAAAATCTTTCAGCTGATGCCACGGATCACTCCAGGAAGCCCCAGATGGCTGTATCCAAACAGGGTACAGAAACTGCTACTGAGAAAACCTCCTTACAGAGGTCAAAGTGCTTTGCTGGAAATCCACAGTGTTAACATCCTAATGTCAGTCAATTAATCCAAAAGTTAGAATCTTTGCTGAGCCATTTTTTCTAGAATATCCTAGAAGTGAATGCTATGAGAAACTGGTCAGCAGATACTCTGCACAGATTAGGGCTTCTTACAACAAAGCAACCAAGGAACACTTTCTCCAAACCTTTTAGCTGCACTTGAGAATAATAATATTGTTTCATACATGTCTTCCTTTCACAGCAACTGAGATGAGTGAATCTGTACTTTGTTCGTTACAGATGCCTTTTTAATTGGCATTACTTTGCTGGGAGGATCAATGAGTTACCTCAGTGCTGCCCAATTTGCAGTTTTGCTGCAAGACCTTTTCCCTTAGAAATACGCCTAAATTCCTGTCTTCAATGAAAACTGCCTCTCACTAGAACAAGGAAATAATTTTGCTATCTAATCTGCCTCCTGAAACCTTGCCTAAAGACAGCTCCTGCCTCATTGGTAATTTATTTTTGGGAAATGGGAGGAAAATGCATTTCTTCTTGTCTTTCAGGCCATCCTTTTTCTAATTTTTCCTGCCGACTGGCGTTTAATAATATTGCTTCTGCAATGAACAGAAAGCACTGGATTCTCTTGAAAACAAAATGTTGCAATTTAGGGGGAAAAAAAAAAAAGACAATTTCTTCTTATACATCCACAGAAATATGTTAGCTAGAAAATATCCATTATGCCTTGCCCATGGCGGGGGGTATGACACCATCTCTCAAACCTCTGCTTTTGCCATGTGATGTAAAATAATTTTAAGTACTAGACAGAAACAGTCCCTGCAACCCTGCAGGTTTAAGGATGAATCATAGTTCTTGCTCTCTGAATTATGTCTCCATCTGCTTTGATTTTGGGGATTGGAACTCAATCTTGGACAAAGAAAGTTGATGCCAACAGCTCGTGAAGGCAGTGCCCATCAAAGAGATGTGCTGGCTTTAAACTGAATGGCCCATGTCAGTAAATATTGTGAGGCCGAACGCTCCAGTGCAGGGACACCATATGTGAACTGAAAGGACTCAGCAAATGCCGAATTCAGGGGTTATAAAATGGATTTACTTAGCATTGTTGGGGTTCTAGACTCAGTAATATTTGGTCCAGCTGTTTATCAAACACAGCACATTTACATATGACCTTCTTCAATCCCTTCTCCCCTCCTGCCCAGCTGAGAAAAATCAATAGTGCTTTGTTGTAGGGTTGTGAGAAATTCCAGAAGTGCAAGATAAGCTACTCTCCCAGTTCAACCCTAATAGCCAATGGAGCTCAAGGGAACTCACAATTACCACGGCTACAGCTCACTATTTCTGTGCTATAATGACTTAAGAATATTTTAATGCTGGAAAAAAATAGTTGCCATCATTTCCAAATTTCTTTCTGCAAGATACTTACATATGATGTCCTGACCTTCTTATGAGGCCTGAACTTTTGGATAAATGGAATCAGAAGGTCTCTCACCCTTCTCCTTCTTCTCCCAACAGGCAAAAGCAAACTTAGTTTAAAGTAAAAAATACTAGTAGAAAGTATTTTTAATTAATTCCCAAATTATTTAGAAGAGCCCATTTTATAGGAAAAAATAGCAACTGAGTTACAATAGAATTCAAGCATCTTATTTGTAGAGCAGGCTTCACCTCTATTTCACCACTGTGAAGCCAAAGTAGCACCACAGGGCTGAATTGTATTAGACCAGACTTCCCAAAAATAAAGAATATCACAGCCCTGCCTGTCAACCTTTGCAGGATTTTTGCCTAAGTGATCATTGCAAGATAAAGCCCTTTGACATAAAGAGGAATGAAACTGAATTTTAAAAGAAAAACGTGTAACAGAAAATGCAAGGCAATTATCTGATTACTAATAGGAAGAGGTACAGAGCCACCAAGTATAATGTTCAAGGGATTATCCAGCTTTGAACAATGCTTGCTTAACAGCTGCTACCGAACTGTGGTTTGTGTACTTGGCAGAGAGTTTCATTAATGATAATCTACAGTGTTTACAGCCCATAGGCCTCTAAATATGTTAAAAACCTTTTTTATTTGTATTTTATAATCCTTTTCCCTTATGTTTTATGTTTTTCTTGATATTTTTGAGATCTGAGGGGGTTTATGTTTCAAAATGATTCATTCTGCTCTGACAACTGCAGAGCAAGATTGCAGTAAATGTTCCCTTGTTATCAAGACCATGTATTTATAAACAGAAAGGAAAACCATCGAAATTCATACTAGGATTTGGATCGCCACCAGCTAATACATTCAGATGCCAATATACAGTGCTCCATTGTTTAAATGCGAAAGTAGATGTCAAACAGAGGTGTCTTTGCCAGTTACTAGATATTCCTCAGTCACTCCTTGGATCTGTCAGGTTACAGCAAATTGAAACTGTATTATTTTTGACATTGCATGTGACCTGAACTTCATTTAGAGGAATCCTGCAATTATTTTAAAGGTACAGTATTGATTAAGATCTAGATTTGCTTTAAAATTTGGTTTTCAAATGCTTCCCTGATCTGTTCTCTATGGCAACACTTAGATAACATCAGGAAAACAGAACATAATTAAGAATATAATTTTGTTGTGGAGGGCATTATGTATTATGCAGTACACTAGGAAGATCATCACGATTTAAATGCCAAGTCACTGAGTCCTGGCTGCAATGCTGTGAACACATGCTATTTCAGTGGCCATGATTCTGTCACGACAAAACCAAAGGAGATTATTACTTCAAAGCAATTAGCATAGTTAATTCTGACCCAGGGCAGCACATTTCTCCTTCAGTCTTTCCCCCTCTTTTGTCCTCTCCCCCTCGTTGTGATGGGATTCGTGCGAGTTCAGTGGCAGCGGCCGCGCTCAGCTCCAGAGCCTCCTGCCAGGCTGCACTCCCTGGGGACATGGCACTGCAAAGGCTCCCTGCACCCACTCAGTGCCAGCCAGGGCTCCCAGAGATGTGTGATCCCCGTTCCAGCTGGGTCCACAGGCCCAGGGACACCACATCACAACCCACAGGAGCTCTGGGGTTTTCACACTGGCCCTCCTGAGCGCTGAGCTGCTGAGCCAGCCTCACTAAAATGTACACTTGAAAGAAATCCTCTCCCCTCCTGATCACTATTGGTTTCTATAGAAACAAGAAGGAACCTCTGTTCTTCTCTAAATTTTTCCCCTAATGCTTTTTGCAGACTGTGTGAAACCAATTTTTTCTAAGTTTTTTTTTTTTATTTTTTAGACTCTACAGCCCTCCATTTCTAACCTAATTCATCCAATTAAAGAACAAGAGATTAGATAAAAAATGGGCACGAGGTTTAAATTTTAAGCAACTCAATCCTATGCATTAACTATCTGTGGTCAATCCATCTCTCCTGGGTCATTTTATGACTCAAGCATTTCAAAGTAAATAGTTTAAAACAACGGTACATCACAAGAGTTAAAAGGGGTCAAGAGGATATTTACTTAACCACTAGTTGACTTTTTAACTTAGAAATATTTCAGCAGTTACTGTATTTAAATGAAATCCATCTCCTCAGCATCCCCATAAATTACTCTGAAACTCCAGGGTTCCCATCCACGTTGTGAGTCACCGCCCCAATGCCTGAAACTTCTTATTTAGAGAACTGTGATGTTTGCTTGCTTTGTTATTGCACCCTTCTCTGGAGACTGCATTTGCACAGGAATTGCTACGGCTTGTAAATATTCTATCTGCCTTGTTGCAATCATTACACAAATATACTTGCAGTCAGTCATATAAAAAAAAATAAGGGCTGTTGAGCCATGAAAAATTGCTCTAACACAGGTTTGACTTTAAAAAATTAGAGAAGAAAATCTTTACAACAAATAGACAACAGTAGCCAGAAGTGAAAGGAGTAATACAAAGATGTTATTTGGGATCTACTGTTCTCTCCTATCACAAAATAAAGGAAGCAATAATCATTATTCACACCATGATGATACAATTTAATGCTGTTTTATAAAAACAACAATGAGCACTCATTTTCAGTGCACACAAATAACTTTCTTTTATTGTCAATTCATATTTACTCACACGTTTACTTGGGAAGCTTAGTATTCATGCACATACAAATCACTTACTGTAGGTAGCAAGTGGAGCTAAACAGAATAGAGGTTGATTATATCAGGCAATTGCAGATGGGACCAAATTTATTCCTGATGTCGTACTAACACAGTAAAGTGACACCCAGGACAGCTTCTGTCCATAGGTCTGAAGGAAGAATTCAGTACAAATACTGGGATTTGTGACTGTTGCTACCACACCAGCACTGTCAGATTATCAGCAAAGATAAGAATGGGACAATCGTGGAGTTGCAATCTCTGAAGTATTATTTGTTTTACAATCCCTATGTTAGCCTCTTTTGCTTTAAATGAATTAAAATCCTTCTGCAGGTGCTAAGAATATTATGAGAGTTGTAAACTGAACAAAGTGCTGTGTCAGATTCCTCCCTACTTAAACTCTAAGTCAGCACACAATCCTCATACCACTATATATAATGTTAGGACTTTCAGCATCAGCTTTGAGAGTCTAGCACAACAATGTGCAGGGCTGAAGTCACCTCAAAGCCCTTGGCGGGTCCTGTTAAGGCTATTACTCAAAAAGATGTTTTTTCTCAAGGAAAAAGAAAAAAAATGCACTTATGTTACTGTTTCTTTCAGTAAATAACTTGTCTCATGTTTTTTAATCTATTTTTTCTTGTTAGATTCAACATGGCAGCTACAAATGCAAAACTAATTCAACACAGAAGTAATGAATAAAAAAAACATGCCAATGTTATATTTTTTGCAAAACAGTCTATCATAGAAACAGCTGTTCAATATTAATTGTTTCACATTGCCAGAGAACTTGCCCCATAACTAACATTTTCAATTTCTTGGAAAAACAATTATGAAGTGTTTGCTCCAAAGGCACTAATCACACTAGAAGTCATAAATTTGCAGAGGTTTTCTTCCATTTCACCATAGAAAAATGTTCTGTGTCTATAAAGAACCATTTTCAGCATTCATTCCACTTAGTAATATTTATGACCAAAAAAAAAAAAAAAGGAAGAGAAAAAAACAAAGCCAAAAATCAAACAAAAAAACCCAACAGTCCCAGCACAGACTTGCAATTCTCAAAGGTTAACATAAGAAAATAAGGATATGACTGGATTGCTTTTTCCAGCACTCAGCAGTCCATCAATGATACACTGATATTAATAAGAATGGAAATATCGAATGCCTGGTGATCTGCCAAAAAATTGCATGGTACCTACTATGCATTTTCTCCTTCTGTCTCTCCAAGAGAAACAGCTCTGTAGAGCTTCCTGCACAGACACTTATTTTAAGGGATATATTGGTCAAAAGGGGGGGGGAGGCTGAAAATTTCATGCCAAGGACCAGAAGAAACATGTGCCACAGCTAACTATTACTGTCATACCTAGAAAGAATTTAATATATGCTAAACTCAAAGTGAACAGATACAGGGTGTGGAAGAGTACAAGACTTGTGTTAGTAACTAATTGTTAGTTCAGAAATCTCTGTGAAAGTATAGAAACTCTCTTTGCCAACATTAGACTATACTGAGGCCTACACGTCCTTAATACGGCAGTGGGGGAAGAAAAGCCACCTTATTGAAATTATACAACTTCTAGAAGGAGAAAAAAATATCAACATAAAAATCCCAAAAACTTTAGAAGCAGATGCAGTGATATACTTTGTTTTGGGAACAGCAGAACATGCCTTCCTTCTTTACTTTTCTCCTGGTGTACCCTACATACAACTCCAGGCTGCACCTGTGCGTGGCTACCTCCAGCTCTCGTGACAGAACCCTCTGCCTGTTTGCTGTGGCTGCTATTACAAGATTATGTAGCAAAACAAGAATATCCAGTTGTTGGTCATTGATTTATCTATAAAACAGTAACTGTAAAAATGATAAAAGAGGTTTTGTACTAGACAGTCTTGTGAAACAGTTTATTACTTAAGCATTAATGACCCGTTTAGAGGTCTTTACTGGTCAGGTAATGACCAGCTAAAGGAGTTAAGGGCCCGAGGCAAAGCACTCTAATAAAACCCTGCATACAGCATGTGTTTGGTTCCTCCAAATTCTATTAGGAAAGAGAAGCGTAAAGGGTAATGAAAGACATGTCCAAGAGGCACTCATATCAGCCCTCTCATTTTATATTTGGCATAACACACATGGCCTTATTCCAGCGGCACAAATCATTCCTTGTTTATACTACCACCTATCACGGAGAAGAGCAGTAACTACAGCCGAAAATGGCCAGCCATGATGTTAAGGACCCTGTTGCTTTGGGCAAATAAACCTTCCTCCAACCAACAGAACCCATCCTGCTACTGGAACACCCACTGTCCTTTGCACCTACAGAGAATGTGTGCTCCAAAGGAGACGGGAGCCAATATGTGCTGCCAGGCAGCTCAGCCAGCCCTGCCAGTCTTAAATTCTACTCTAGTAGTATTAAGGGTGGAGGGATTAAGTGCTTTCTGTATTCCTATGCAATTCTACTTGAATATGAATGCCCACTTGCTTTTTACTGTTTGCATTACGAGAAAAGGCAGATTAAAACAGGAGTTTAATATTGATATCGCCACTCTGAGACAGAACAGCTGTATATATATACTTGCCAGTAAATTAGAAGCCAAGGGTTGGAACACTACCCAGGGCCTCACTCTTGGCTTCAGAGGCAGGTAAAACACTCAGGCCCACACAACCGCATCTTGCTATTACAACCCCACAGCAGCATTGATTTTGGTCCTGATTTACAGCATCATTTGTTCTTGATAAGAGCCACTTGCCAGCACTACTCAGAAAAAAAGTAAAATACAATCTAGGAGTGGAAATTAGAAACAAGAGAGGATAAGAGGCTAAGAACTGCTAGAAAAAATGTGTCAAGATTTCTGTATTTGCAGGACAACACGTTCTAGGTACAAGCAAGTTTATTTACTCAGCATTTATTACTGTCTTCTCAACAGTAAAATAAGGATAAAGAGCATTCTGATGACTTAGTCAAAAAGTTACTTAATTTCACTGTCACTTCTTTGCCTATAGTGTATTTCAGTGTTTATTTTAAAAACCACTCTGCAGTGTTTACATAACTAATTATAATAGCTTCTGTAGAGAATTTCTAATTTTTTTTTGCGTGTAAACAGCCTTTTAAGCCATGATCAAGGCTTATTTCAGACCTTAACAATCCTTCAGAGCCACTGCAGATAATCATATAAACACACATTAAGCCAAATTTAACTCATCTACTCAGTAGTGAAATGGTGGCTTAACACTTGCACCTTCCAGCTTTCAAGGTTAAATATCTCAGCGTTTTATTTCAGACCATCTGAAGTGATCACAACACAATCTAGGCATTTACTAAAATTAAGTTCTCCATCAGAAGTGGGCAGAGTGGAAAACACACACAATGTTAAACAGATATGATTATTTCTACAGCTATACACTTCGGAGAGCTAAGGATACAAAAATAAAATTCAGGCCCTAACTAGAAGTTGATTCAGTGCATGTAGCACAAGGCCTGAATTCAAACCAGATGACTTCTTCACTTTTTAGAGCCAAATTACAAATTTTTGCAACACAGGGTTAACAGCAAAAGTGCTGACACAACACTAAGTGTATAGTGGCGCCTGGAAGCAGCGCTATAATTAATCTAAGTGTACTGTCATTACACTAAACACTGCTTCTGCAGGATCATTCCAAACTGTGAGGCTCTTTCTCTGTTTCTCAGATAACACGCAGTTTATTTCCAATCATGTACATTTCCAGTCGTGGCATGATTTGCTAAAGTAACATTAGGTCTTGAAGCAATATCTTAATCAAATCAGAATCTTCTTCTGTAAAACAAATCTTTGGCTCTTGGAGAATTAGTAACATCTAATGCCTTAGGATAGAGATGTGAAACTGTGAGCTGAAAAATGCACTGCTGGAGACCATACTCAGCCTCCTTGCTTCTAGCCATTTACAAGTACATCCATCTAACCTCCTACCTACACACCTCCACTTTATATGGTCATAAACCACCAATGCAATATCTAAATTATACCCTGAAAACTCCAGGTTTGAAATGGGTTGTATGAAAATTCACCTCATGTGGTTTATTCATTTCTGCAAGAATACAAGGCTCTGATTCCTTTTGGACGGAACTCATTTAAACAAAGCCCAACAGCAAACACCCATAAATTAAAGCATTATTGGTATTTATGAAGAGACACATGTAAACTGAGTGAATTTTGTGTAAAAGACTTAAAAAAAGGAAGGAAGTGGAATCTTGCATGTAAAACACTAACTGCATTCACAAAGTTATTAAGTACTTTGTGAATTAATACTTTGAAATACGCATTACAAGAAAAGAAAAAAATGCATCCTGTCTGGAAACCTGTTTATTCACATGCATTTCAGATTTCTCTCCTAATGCCTCCCACAACCAATGAAGTTATAATGTCTTAATAAACTAAGGAAATATGGGAACAGAAGGAATTTAAGTATTTCACAATATCTGTCTGAAGCTACTAATTTATAATGGATATAAATTTATCCAGAATATATTCACTTTACTTCAACAAAAGCTGTATTTGAAGCAATTGTCTGCTTCAGTAAGCAAGCCACTATGAATATGTTTACCAAATTAAAATATATATACCAGAATTACTTATTCTTTACTTTTCATATGCAGGTCACTGATTAAAGACCAGTCAGAATTCTACAGCAGGATTTCTATAGTTGTGACTTTAACATGGAACTGGTATGATAAATTCATGTAGATCACTTTGGAGAACTCTTAGACTCTTCAGTGTAGAGCTGGGTAAATTTATTTTAAATGTATTTTTGAAAAAATACAGAGTAAAAGTCAATGACCAGATGAGAAGCTGTGGCCACTGAGTTGTTCTGCACCTTCACCCTTTGCACAGTTGCAACAGCGAGAATTAGACAAAACATCTTCAGAAGCACATGTGTTTAAAAGACACAAACACCACCAAGCAATCATTCACACTAAAGGTTGATGTGCTGTAGAGTCAAGTTATATTTTTCCATCAATAAATGTATTTCAGCCAGTAAACAAAGACGACTGCAGTACACATCCACATACGTACATACTGAGAGAAGCCACAAAACATGCCTGATAACTGTTCTACATTTCAAGAATGAATAATGATTACAGGCATATGGTCCTAACCCACAGTGTGTCAAAACCTAGAGCAAAGTAATATTAACAAAGTAATCATACTTATTCTTTCATATCTAAAGATGGCAGTCCAGAAACATTTTAATTTAGCAACAATTTTGCTCCCCTCCTTGTGTTGGCAGTGGCATTCATGCAACTGCACAGGCAGATAGACCAGGAAATTAATCTGGCTGCAAAGCAATTTCCCTCCCTCCCATTCCCACCCCCACAAAAGAGAATGAGCAGGACCATTCAGCTGATCTGATTCACAACATGACATCCCAAAGCCAGTAGCAGCACAAGGCAGACAGAACAAATGCATGGCTGGGGTAACACCAGAAGGCAGGACAGCATTTGTCATGTATGTGTCAGATGTAAAGTCAATGAACAAACACATCTACAATTGACAGTGTCCAGGCTGTGATATTTTATAAATGCTTACATGTATATCCAAGGTTCATTATTCCCTTTGTCTTTTCAAGCTTTCCAACTCTCACCTTTGGAAATCCAAACTACCTCTGGCTCAGACAACCACATATAAAATCACTGTAACAGCTACCAACATGACCATGTCCTCTGTGCCAGGCAGCAGCAGCACATCAGGCTATTGCTACTGAACTGGAATGGTCAAACTCTGCCAGCTCTGTTACAGCCTGTAGGCACACCTGTAGTTAGGAAAATTAAATTTAACACCCACAGTACAGACACAGAGTCCACCAATTTGCCTGGTGGGGTAATCCTCTGAAGTCTAGACCACCAGAAAGCTGCTGAGAAAGAACATCCTTTGAGAATGAGAAAGGCCAATGTCCTAAAACATTCAGAAAGAAGTGACCAAGGGTGTGCTGTCCCCTGTTGACTGAAAAAAGACGTCAGCAGCAAAAGACAAGGTGGTTAAATTGTGTGCCAGGTGATACTCCATCACTAGCCACACCTGGTTAACCCTCCACATCACCAGGTCACAAGTGTGCCTGAGAGGACAGGTGAGCAGAGCAGGTTTTGACAGCCAGAGATAGGTCCTCAGCTAATGCCTCCACATCTACTTAATCCACTTCACATTTCTAACATTCTTTCCTCAGCAGCATGAAAGATCTGCTAAAACCAAAAGCAGCCAATGACAATGGGAAGCAATGAGTGCTTGGGACACAAAGCACCCCACCATGGTGTGGAAGCCATGGTCACCCAGGTCCTGTTGCCCCTCAGTGGCAATCTGTTCACTCCCACGGCACAACAGCAGATCACATCTGTCAGCCAAGACAAGAAGTAGGAATCCTGGTTATTTTGTCCCATTCCTACCAGCCAGAAAACACAAACACTTCCGACCAAAGACCCAACCACCCTCCCCAGGTGAATCCCAGGCCACAAAGCTACAGGATCAGACTTACTTCTGGTGCTGTGACTGCTGCATTTTTGGTTGTGTTGTAGCTCATCTTCAGGCAGGTGCATAGAGGCCGGTTCCTCCAGGATACCCTCTCGCTGGCGAGAGCAGCAGCCTCTGTCCTCTCAGGGTGCCGAGAGTCCCAAAGTCATGCTTTCTCTGTCACCAGGTTATTACAGTAAAGCCACAAAGTACTATTATGGCAGCAACGTTTTTTGAAGGTTTTGCTGCCTTCAAGGAGACAAGATGGGCTCAGATATCTCACATCAGAAGAGGGCTGTAGGCACCAGATCATTAGTGGGCAGATACAACCCTGAGTCAGAGCCGTATGCCAGCCCTAAAAGGCAGGAGCTCAGACATCATCGTGTATCCTGCATTTGCTAGTGGCTAAATCTAGTGATTAGTCAGCACCGAGAGCTGCTGAATCACTCTTCAAAGGCACCTATCTCCCTGCTGACATCAGCGAGGCAGCCACGCACTCCACTGAAATAGCCTGGGCTGCTCAGCTGCGGACTTTTACTAAGCTTGCACAAGGCCTGAACTATGGTTCAGAAATCTGATCCCTGACCTGCCACAATACACAATAATAATATTCACATACATAGCAAAAAGATGCATATAATCTTGTATTAGTTGTTCATAAAATTTTTTTGATAACATAATTTGAGATGTAATGCAATATTTACATTCAGTCTTAAAAATTATTGATTTATTTTAAAGTCTTCTAAAGTTCTTTTAAATTCAGATTCTATCTCTCATTATTAATTGTTTGGGTATTAATTATTTTAGATTAAATGGATGTAGGCATTGATATTCATAGAAGACAAATGACATACTAAGCAGATGAGACAATTAGCATGAATTACTTCAATAAGCGTGAACTCCCCAAAAATCTCTTTTTTGATTAAAAAAAAAAACAAATTCACAAGATTAATATCATATTTTATTACAGTGATTCTTTAACATTTTACTGACCGTGACAGACTTCACCTGGTTAAATCTGAATTCTGTCAATTCTCATAGTAACAAAACCCAGTCTTAGAGATAAGGTGCTCTCCACAGGGGCCAAACAAAAGCTAATCAATATTTTCTAGCTTTAGGACAATCTTTGAGTCAAGCTCTGTGCAAGGAAAATCTTTAGCCAATTCTTAGAGGAAACCAACTACTTAGAAATACATAATAAGCAATTAAACTTATTGCTTCAGAATTTAACAGGAGCTCTAAAGAGTGGTAATTATTTTTGCATGCTAGTGGATGAAAATAAGTGTAAACAGCACTAAAAATGATGCATGAGACAGAAAATATTTGTGACATAAATCGGAAAAACTAATAAAGTAAAACTCCTGCTCCTCAGCGATAAAACCGAACAAAAGGCATGTTAGTGTACAGGGGCTTTGTTCATGACAGAATTTTGGTATTGTTCTAACATCTACTTTGACAGAAAATGGCTGTTAAGCCCTCTGTAAAGAATACATTTAAAATTTTTCTTCTTCTCTGTTTCTTTTTTATATCTGAAATCAATTAAACAATAATTAAAAATTGATTTTGGAATGCTTAATCCTGTACATTTGTGCAATTCTTTTTTTAAGTAGGCTTTTGTTCCTTCTGGGGAGACTTAAATATCATTGAATAAAATCCTCAGGACTTTTCTTACCAAACAGTGGGATTTATAACAGAGAGGTAAATCCTCCTCTCCTTTTTTTCGAGGAGTGCTCCTGTCAAAGTCAACGACACTGCAACATCCTTGAAAAGCAACAGAGCTCACACTGTATCACCCACTGGAGTCAACAGGAGTGCCAGCAGGATGATAAACGGAGCTATGTTTCAGAAGCACTTTAACACCTAAACAGAGACAAATTAGAAACGCTTAGGGGAGGTGTGTACAAGAGAGGTTAATACAATTCCACGGAATGTTGCAGCTCGGTTCACATCTCCAATCTGTCCACTCACGGTGTGGCAAAAAGTCAATATATGTATTTCAAGAACTATCAGTAACTTCCCCACTAAATCCTGGTTGTACTATGACCATGGGAGGCTTCCAAAAGATGCAAGTTACATCAAACAGACACATCTAATATGTCTGTGCTTGAAGGCTGTGAGAAGGGCCCCATCTGACCACGAGAGGGAGAATTGAATCATACACATTGTTTATTCACACACATTTCTATCTCAAACCAAGTTCACAAGTGTCATACATGAAATCCCTATTTGTGCTTGGTCTTTGCATATTAAGTGCCTTAATTAATTTGAGCTTAATATTTTTAAATTGAATGTTAAAATCAATCCATCAGTCCAGGTACACTAATCAAGTTTTTAATGGTCTTCCTGTGTTTACTGTATACCTTTACAAGTGTTTTAAGATGTGTTGGATGTATTTTTATGTTTTACTTGTATCTTGGTTTCAAGGCAGATTTTAAAAAAACCCCAGTTGCAACAAACAGCCCAGCCCCCCATAAGCACATGACCCTTATCTCAACTAATATCACCCCTCTGACCAGGAGGAGCCATTGGTGGACAGAGGTGGTCTGTCAAGGGGAAAACACCAACCGCCTTGAACCAGGGGGGTGGACTGTGGGTGGGCTGTGGGCGGACTGTGGGCGGAGCAAAAGCTATAAAAGGAATCCAAAAGACACGCCCATTCTCATTCTCCCTTCCTCTCCAGCTTGCTAAGGCAGTGCTGGAGAAGCCTACCCCTTTCTAGGGGCTTTTAGAAATAGATTTCTTTTTGACCAGCCTAAACTGCAAGTTTATTTTTTTCTCTACCTGAGGTTCAGAGCTGTCTTAAGCCTAAAGCTCCTGAATCCCTGCGCTCCTGGGGCATATCTCTCGAGCCATCTGGATCCCAAATTTTTATATTTTGTTAGTTTTTTTTTTGCAATTTTTCAATTTTTCTGTTTTAATAAATTGTTTTAATTTCTAAAAAGAGTTGTCTCATTCCTCACAACTCTTTTGGGGACTCGTCCGGGATCCTATTTTTGCCCTAAAATCCAGGTATTTTGGTTAATTTTACTATTTTTGAATTTTTGCGATTTTTTTGATTTTTCTCCTTGGATTTTCTGGGCTCCCACAAGGATTACTGCAGCAGAGAAAGGACACCTCCGGTGGAGAAAGACTTGTGGTAAGGCTTGAACCCTTCTTAAAGGGAACTTAGTTAGGGACTTACCCTTTTTAAGGGCTATTAGTTTTTGGGGAACCTCCGAGTGGAATTCCTTTTGTGAGAGAGTGTGTGGGGGGGTTGGCCGCCCCCAGTGTGTGTGTGAGTGTGCTTGAAAGGGTTCATTTTTAAGGGCACCACGAGGGATCACCCCTTTAGAGACACAGAGGGGAAGATCGAGTGTGGTGATCAGCCTTTCTGGGGGGAGGTTTCCACGTTTTAGGGGTGTGCGCAGCCCCAAATTCATTTTTATTAGTGTCTCAGTCTCCTCGGGTCTAGAACTGAGGAGAAACCTCATTTTAAACCCCTCTCTTTTTCTTTTCGCCGCGTGGTCGGCGGCCATTTTGAAATTTCGGGCTGCCGCGTGGTCGGCGGCCATTTTGAAATTTCGGGCTGCCGCGTGGTCGGCCGCCATTTTGAAATTTCGGGCTGCCGCGTGGTCGGCCGCCATTTTGAAATTTCGCGCCGCCGCGTGGTCGGCCGCCATTTTGAAATTTCGGGCTGCCGCGTGGTCGGCCGCCATTTTGAAATTTCGCGCCGCCGCGTGGTCGGCCGCCATTTTGAAATTTCGGGTTTCCACGTGGTCGGCCGCCATTTTGAAATTTCGGGCCGCCACGTGGTCGGCCGCCATTTTGTGTCCTTTTAATTTGAACTGCACCCCTTTGCTGCTCTAAGTGCATGTGGGAACTTGTTTTAGCTGCACTCTTGTGGTCAGTGCTATCTAGCACCTTTATACTTCCTGTTAGTTTGGAGTGTTTGGGTTATTGGATTGTAGTTGTAATTTGCTTTATCTGCTTTAATCATAAGACACTACTTTGATATTTTGAATTACTGTTTGTGTTATTCATTATAATCTTTTTCCTTTAATTTGGTTATAAATATTTTAAATTTATCTCTCCTTTGCTAATAAAGACAACTCCTGTTTCTTAAGTATTATATGTATAAAGCTATCTAAATTTCAGTTATACTTTAAACAATTTAAATATTCACTAATTATTCTTTTTATAATTAAAACTAATATTTTCTTGCAACATATTTGTTTCTCACCAGCCTACCATATTTAATTTTCCCACAGATTCGCCATCATTCATTCCCTTATATATCTACTAACCTTGCTTGCTTTTCTCTACATTAGTTGTATTGTATTTTATGCTTATAACTTTATTATCATTTTTTTATTGTGATAGTGTATTGAATTTAGGTTATTTTGTAACATTATTTCCTTATGCAATATTTTAATTGTTTTATATAATACAATACTTTGGTTTATTTAATTAATTAAAAAAAAAAAAAAAAAAAAAAAAAAAAAAAAAAAAAAAAAAAAGGAAATTTTTTTTTCTTCTGCACTAGCTACTTGTTTGCTTCCCAGTAACAAAATGGGACAAGCGAATAGCAAAAAGAAAGACCTAATGAAGAAATACAAAATCTTCCCAGACAGTCCGTTAGGGCAAATGCTCCTAAAGTGGGAAGAAAATCTTTTAACTAAAGAAAAAGACCAGTGTCAAATGATTAGGTACTGTGTTTTTAAGTGGCCAAAACATAAAATTAACAAAGATGGTCTCAAATGGCCCAAGTATGGGTCTTCTGAAAAATGGCTTTGTGAGGCTTTGCATTCTTATGTACATTACAAAGCTCCAAAACATTCTGATGAATTAGACTATGCTAAAATTTGGTTAAATTATTGGCAAAAACAAAATGAAGACCAAAGAAAAAAATTAGAATTGGAAGAGGAAACTAAATCTAATTCAATTGGACTTAATAAAAATTCAAACCAAATTTTTTCCATTGCAGAAGAACACAAACAGAAAGAAAAACAAAAACCTAAATTAAATAAACCAAAGTGGGACCCCCTAGACTACCTTCCTCCAGTAACTCCTCCAGAAAGGAGGGTCCAAATTGAACAAGAAAGGGTCCTTCCTTCATCAAGCCACCCAATCGAAAGGGACTCAGAAAATGAGAATGAAAGTGAAAAAGAAAATTCTGTTCCTTCCTGCTCTCACAAAAAGACAACCGGACAAAGGATTTCTTCTAGCCAGGATGGCCCAGCATCTTGCACTAGAAAGAAATCATTTAAAACACCTGACTGTCCCACCTGCCTTAGCACTCCCCATGAGTCTAAAATTTTACCTCTTAGGGAGGTACCCATGGGAAATGCTCAAGGAGGAATTGGTTATGTAGTTGTACCTCTAGCTTCATCTGAGGTACGGGAATTTAAAAAAGAAATGAAAAGCCTGATGGCTGACCCCATTGGTCTAGCTGACCAATTTGATCAATTCCTCGGCCCTAATATTTATAATTGGGGAGAGATACAATCCATCCTTCACTCCTTATTCACCATTGAGGAAAGAAAATTGATTAGAGCTGCAGGAGTGACAGTCTGGGACAGAGAAAATAATTCTAATCAAGGCCCAATTGGAGAACAAAAATTACCACTGACAGACCCTGAATGGAACCCAAATTCAGAAGAGGGCAGGAGGAACATGAAGGACTACAGAAATTTAATTATAAAAGGGATTAGAGAAGCTGTTCCTCGAGTTAATAATATGAAAAAAGCATTTTGTGGGGAACAGGAAAAGGATGAGTCCCCAACAGCTTGGATGGCTCGGTTAAGGAATAACATTCAACTTTATTCTGTCATTGACTTAGACAGTGAGGGAGGCAAAACTATGCTAAAGGTACATTTTGTACTTCACTCCTGGCCTGACATCAGGAAAAAATTGGAAAAATTGGAAAAATGGCCAGAGAAGGAACTAGATGAATTACTGGAGGAAGCCCAAAAAGTCTTTGTTAGGAGGGATGAAGAGAGGATGAAGGCTAAAAGCCGAATAATGAATAACAGTACTAATGCTCCAATCCACAACCCTCCTACACAAAGAACTTCCCAAAGGGGCATCCCACAACAGCAAACCCAAATCTGCCCTCAGCAACAGCCACAGGTTTGTGTTTGCAATAAACAACCTAACCCAATTGTTCAAAGACCTGAGAGGTTAATTTGCACATACTGTAATAAACCAGGCCACGGGCAGTGGTACTGTTTTAAAAAGCAGAGAGATCAAGGAGTCCTTCAAATGGAGGGACAAATTTTGAACAACTGAAGGGGTCAGGGGCTTTATTCTCTGGGGCAAAAACATCTTAAAGAGCCCTTGATAAAATTAGAAGCTGGACCCCAGAGACAACAAGTGGAGTTTTTAGTGGACACAGGTGCTGAAAGAACCTGTGTCACTGAAACACCTCCAGGATGTTTTATTTCTCAAGATACATTAGATATATATGGTGCTAATGGTGAAAGCTTTGCTGTTCCTGTAATTAAAAATGTAACCCTTTCCATACAAGGACGTACCCATACAGGGGATGTGCTATACCTACCTCAAGCTGGGATCAATCTTTTAGGACGTGACTTCCAAATACCTCTGAGGGTTGGGGTGGTACCGCAGGGTGGAAAAATGACCACTAAATTGTTTGTTTTATCTTTAGTAGATGAGCAACACATTGACCCGGTAGTGTGGGCCAAACCTGGCAACCGGGGAAAAATGGACATCACACCTCTAACAATTGAGTTGCTCCCAAATAGCCAGCCAGTACGTGTACCACAATATCCCCTCTCCAAGGAC
Source organism: Aphelocoma coerulescens (assembly GCF_041296385.1). Classification (NCBI taxonomy): domain Eukaryota; kingdom Metazoa; phylum Chordata; class Aves; order Passeriformes; family Corvidae; genus Aphelocoma; species Aphelocoma coerulescens. The sequence continues at coordinate 15,429,269 of NC_091018.1, forward strand.
AAAAGAAAGGGCCTGAAGCCTGTTATCATGGACTTATTACAAGATGGAATTCTTGAGACCTGCAAATCCAGTTACAACACTCCAATTTTGGCTGTCCAGAAACCAGATAAGTCATTCCGGCTTGTACAAGATCTGCGTGAGGTCAATAAGAGAGTCCAAACCAGGTACCCACTGGTGCAGGACCCCTATACACTCCTGAGTCGGGTACCCCCAGCACATGCCTGGTTCTCTGTTATTGACCTTAAAGATGCTTTCTGGTCATGTCCTCTAGATTCTCATTGCAGAGACATCTTTGCATTTACCTGGGAGGATCCGGACACTGGACGGAGGCAGCAGCTGCGCTGGACTCGCCTGCCTCAAGGTTACACCGAGTCACCCACACTCTTTGGCCAAGCGCTAGAAGATTTGCTAAGTTCCTTTTCTCCACCCGAAGGGATTCAGGTAACTCAGTACGTAGACGACCTGCTCCTCTCTGGGGAACAGGAGTCTACGGTAAGAACTGCTACAATTCAGTTACTGAATTTTCTAGGGAGGAACGGGCTGAGGGTGTCAAAACCTAAATTACAATTTGTGCTACAGGAGGTGAAGTATTTGGGACATCTAATTGGCCATGGCACAAAAAAACTCAGTGCTGAAAGAGTAGAAGGAATCCTAAATCTACCACCTCCAACTTCAAAACGAGAAATCCGGCAATTATTAGGCCTATTTGGATACTGCAGACTGTGGATTGATCAGTATTCACAATCTGCCAAATTTTTATATGAAAAACTAATAGAAGAAGAACCTTTTAATTGGACTAATTCAGACACACAAAAATTACAAAATCTGAAAGAGAAATTAACAAAAGCACCTGTTTTAAGCCTTCCTTCACTAGAAAAACCCTTCGATCTATTTGTTAATGTGGAGAAGGGAATTGCCTATGGCGTCTTGACCCAGGAGTGGGGAGGAGTCAGGAAGCCAGTGGCTTTTCTTTCCAAATTACTGGATCCAGTGTCCAGAGGATGGCCCGTCTGCATCCAGTCCATCGCCGCAGCAGCTGTTCTGGTCTCGGAGAGTCAAAAACTCATTTTTGGTGGAGACTTGACAGTGCATACACCACACTCAATCAAAACCATTTTAGCTCACAGGGCTGCAGAGTGGTTAACTGATCCAAGAATAGTCAAATATGAAGCCATTCTCATGCACTCAGACCACCTGAGGTTAGTTGTGTGTACACACCAAAATCCAGCTCAATTTCTTTATGGGACCCCATCAGAAAAAGAAATTGAACACAATTGCATTGAAATAATTGACATCCAAACAAAAGTCAGAGAGGACCTGGTGGACTGTCCTCTCAATGAAGGGGAAATCCTCTTCATTGACGGGTCATCTCGAGTGGTGGATGGAAAACGATGCTCTGGCTATTCAGTGGTCGATGGACACCAAATGTGTGTGCTAGAAAAGGGCAGATTGCCACCGACCTGGTCAGCTCAGGTCTGTGAGCTCTATGCCCTAGAAAAAGCACTCCACCGACTAGCAGGAAGCATCGGGACCATTTACACTGACTCCAGATACGCTTATGGCGTAGTCCACACCTTTGGAAAAATCTGGTCCGAAAGGGGGTTCCTAAACACCAAAGGGAAAGATATCCTACATAAGGAATTAATCCTAAAAATTCTAAAAGCACTGCAACTGCCTCAGGTGATCTCAGTGGTGCATATTCCAGGTCATCAATCGGGAACCACAAAAGAAGCTCGGGGGAACAACCTAGCAGACTTGGCAGCAAAAGAAGCAGCAGTGGAAGAAGAGGTAAAAGTGATGGAAGTAAACCAACTTCCAACTAACACCACCACATCTGACACTATTCCACAAACTAACATTTTACCCACGCCCATTTTTACTGATCAGGAAAAACAGAAATTAGTTTTAATTGGTGCCAATGAGGATTCTCAAGGTCGCTGGTACTTACCAGATAAACGCCAAATTTTAAACAAAAATTTAACCCGAGAAATTCTACAAAATATTCACCAAAGCAATCATTGGGGTTCAAAGGCTCTGGCGGATCACTATCTCAGAACCTTTGGATGCACTGGTGTTTATGAAATAGCCAACCAAATAACCCGGGACTGTGTAATCTGTCAAAAGGTTAACAAAAAGGTAATGAAAAAGAACACTGGCGGAGGAATTGAATTAGCAATCAGGCCTTTCCAAAACATTCAAATTGACTTTACAGAAATGCCTCCTGTCCAGAGGTGGAAATACCTATTGGTAATCGTTGATCACCTTACCCACTGGGTGGAAGCTATTCCAACTGTCAATGCAACAGCCCAGACAGTGAGTAAGGTGATCCTCGAGCAAATTATCCCCCGGTATGGGATAGTCCACCGCATAGATTCAGATCGAGGTACTCATTTTACCTCCCAAATTGTACAACAATTGGCTCAGCAATTAGGAACAAATTGGAGATTACACACCCCGTGGCATCCACAGAGCTCTGGGAGAGTGGAACGGATGAACCAGACAATCAAGAACACCCTCACAAAATTAATGCTGGAAACAAAATGGACCTGGGTAAAATGCCTTCCACTTGCTCTTCTTAGAATTAGGACACAGCCAAGATCTGATTTGGGTTGTTCACCATATGAGATGTTGTATGGATTACCCTACCTTGCTACACCACAAGAGTTGAATGTGAAAGAGTGTGGAAACACCAATGTACAACAATATGTACAGATAATTGCCAAAAATCTAGAGTTGCTAAGGGAAAGAGGTTTTCTACCACAAACTCCCCCACTTGATTTTAATTTACATCACATCAATCCAGGTGACTGGGTGTTAATAAAATCCTGGAAAGAAAAGTCATTAACCCCATCCTGGGAAGGTCCATTTCAGGTCCAGCTAACCACTGAAACAGCTGTCCGGACATTTGAAAAGGGCTGGACGCATGTCAAGAGGGTGAAGGGTCCGGTGACACCACCAATTGAAGAGAAGAAACCTCCAGACAAACCATCAAACTAAACACCCTGTTTGAAAGCTCCACTCAGCATCCCTCACTCCAAGTTAATAAAATCCTGTACTCCCAGTTCTTCCCCAGTTATACCTCAGTAATAAGTGCTAGCTACAAGTTGTTAAACTAAGTTGAAAATATTTTGCTGTTAATTCTGTTCTTTGTTATTCCCTTTTACAGATTCTGCCTTCACACAACCATATTGTCACATCAACTGTATAGTAAGGCTCCATTTGAAGCCAGCATTCTCTTCCAATAACAGTCCAATCAGACTCCAAAATTATGGGCACGATAACTCTAACCTTTGACAAGGCCAACCCTAAAATAACCATGAGCTTCCAGAAGCCTGAGGTCACTGAAGAACCATCTGAAGGTGAGATGCCTAAAGAAAGGACGAAAGAAGCAAAGATGACAACCCCCACCAGCAGAGGCAACCCAAATGCTGACAGCTCCTCTCGGGTATGCCTAAAGGGGAAAGTGAGCAACATCCTGCTACTGAGTGTCATCTGTCTCTGGGTCCTCTGGCCTCCCTTTACACAAGCAGCCGACAGCCGCTGTAACAGATGTTACAAGACTGTGTACCAGGCAGAAAGAGGCTCATTTCAAATTCGACACTTTTTCCGAGCACATACTTATGTTAATCCATCTTGTTACAACATAACAAGGTTGAGTATCTGCTCAGAAAAAGGTCACAAGTACTGGATTGGCAAAAACATTGGCACCCAAATACATAAGCAGAAGGGAGAGTGCCCCTCCCAAGACGATTGGCTCTGTTTCAATTTTAGATACATAACCAAGACAGAAGATTTGTTAAAAAGAAAGACCTATGACACTGACCTGATCCAAGAGGTGGTCATAGAAGAAAAGGAAAAACAAAAAGAAAACAATCCTTTGATGTCAAGGAAAAACTTGTTTATTGACCTGGCAGAAAGGATTGGACAACAGCTAAATTTAACAAATTGCTGGGTGTGCGGAGGAACTTTAGAATCGGAGAGTTGGCCTTGGCGGGGAGTCAGTCTTGGACCCCCCGATTTACTCCGACTGAGTAATCTCTCCCCCACAACCCGACATGACAATGAAACCTGGCTGCTAAGCAATACTGTTATTGGAGAAGAATGCATCTGGAGGAAAGGAAGAAAATTTTTAAAAGAAGTTGGTGAGACAATATGCAAAAGGTACCTGGTAACTGATGGGCAAAAACATTGGTGGATACCTCAAGAACCAGATGTATTCTGGTCTGCAGAAAAGGTTAAAAACAAAAATTGCATTTTGAATCCTGTTAAAAAACTCTGGCAGTGCTGGGATCAAGGAAATCCATATTCTGTCCTGCCACAAATTTCCAAGTACTGGATTACAGCAGCAAGTATACAACCCCACTTCTGGGAAGCACCACAAGACCTTTATTGGATCTGTGGTAACCGAGCTTATTCCAACTTACCACCTCGCTGGAAAGGGAGCTGCACTCTTGGAGCCATTCAACCAAACTTCTTCCTACTTGCTGAAAACGCTGGAGCCCACCTTGGAATCTCCCTTTATGATGAACTTTTCCGTACTAAGAGACATGTAATAGGAGGGACCCAGAGATGGGGAGAAGAAGAGTGGCCACCTGAGAGGATCCTAGAGACTTATGGACCTGCAACATGGGCACAGGATGGGAGCTGGGGGTACCGAACTCCCATCTACATGCTAAACCGGATCATCAGACTGCAAGCACTAATTGAGGTAATCACTAATGAGACCTCTCTTGCTCTTGAACTACTTAACACACAGCAAGGGCAAACTCGAGCAGCCGTGTACCAAAATAGGCTGGCATTGGACTATTTACTAGCTGAAGAAGGTGGAGTATGTGGCAAGTTTAACACCTCAGACTGCTGCATCCATATTGATGATCACGGCGAAGCCATCACCAAGATTACCCAAAACATCAGGAAACTAGCCCATGTTCCAGTGCAGAAATGGCAGCCCTTGATCACTTCTGAATGGTGGGAAAATATTTTCCAAGGACAATGGTGGAAGAAAGCTTTAATTATTGTTGGACTTTCCCTTACAGGACTTATTTTTCTCCCTTGTTTAATCCCTTGTTTCATCCGTCTAATCACCACTGTCGTCCAAAGCATGCCACTGATCCAGGATCTTCAAGGACAACAGCAGCGTCCACCATTCGCTCAAAAGATTATGCATATCAATAATAGTAACAATAAGAAAACTAGAAAGGAGAGAAAAATTGCCCAGCAAGTGTGGGACAGTTTTAAAGAGCTTGAATCTATCCCTGAAGAGTTATCCACCTCCACTTAAATGCAAAGACCAAAGATGTGAGCATAAGAGAAAAAGGGGGGACTTGTCATACATGAAATCCCTATTTGTGCTTGGTCTTTGCATATTAAGTGCCTTAATTAATTTGAGCTTAATATTTTTAAATTGAATGTTAAAATCAATCCATCAGTCCAGGTACACTAATCAAGTTTTTAATGGTCTTCCTGTGTTTACTGTATACCTTTACAAGTGTTTTAAGATGTGTTGGATGTATTTTTATGTTTTACTTGTATCTTGGTTTCAAGGCAGATTTTAAAAAAACCCCAGTTGCAACAAACAGCCCAGCCCCCCATAAGCACATGACCCTTATCTCAACTAATATCACCCCTCTGACCAGGAGGAGCCATTGGTGGACAGAGGTGGTCTGTCAAGGGGAAAACACCAACCGCCTTGAACCAGGGGGGTGGACTGTGGGTGGGCTGTGGGCGGACTGTGGGCGGAGCAAAAGCTATAAAAGGAATCCAAAAGACACGCCCACTCTCTTTCCCTTCCTCTCCAGCTTGCTAAGGCAGTGCTGGAGAAGCCTACCCCTTTCTAGGGGCTTTTAGAAATAGATTTCTTTTTGACCAGCCTAAACTGCAAGTTTATTTTTTTCTCTACCTGAGGTTCAGAGCTGTCTTAAGCCTAAAGCTCCTGAATCCCTGCGCTCCTGGGGCATATCTCTCGAGCCATCTGGATCCCAAATTTTTATATTTTGTTAGTTTTTTTTTTGCAATTTTTCAATTTTTCTGTTTTAATAAATTGTTTTAATTTCTAAAAAGAGTTGTCTCATTCCTCACAACAAGGAGTGCAGTTCATAACTTCAGTATACTCGGGGGACTCAGGGCACAGCACTGAGATCCCTGCTTGGATACGCTTAAGGGAAGAGGGAAGAAAACCAAACCCCAGAATCTCCCTTTTATCAAAGGATGCTGAAGCACAGTCAGGAATGGTGGGGGTCAATAGGAAAACACCACTTGAACATACAGGGTATGAGTTTCCCTAAGGATCTTAGGAAAGACTCAGGAAAGCTGACACAGATTTTTTTCAGATGCAGCCATGCTTTGTGGTTTCCACCTCAAAATAGATACTGGTGTTTCTCTCCTGGGACTACCTATTTCCGAAGTGCCGCTGATGTTCCAGTCTGTATGGGTGGCTGGCTAATTTTGATATAGGCTTTTAGACGCTGGGTTTAGCTCCTAAAACTTCTGCTTGTTTGGATTTTGTCAGTCCTATTCCTCATTAGGAAGACAGCAACGATTATGATCAGAGTCTCCCAAAAACTTCAAAGATCCTGATGACAGTATTTTCCACGAAGAACGTGGACATTGAAACCTGATCTTTTCCTCAAGTCTATAGACCCAGAGTTTGCTGATAACCCCTTTTCGGGCCCCCTGCAAAGTTCATCTATTTTCTGGCTGCTGGAGAAGTCACAGATTGAGGAATGTATGAAGCTGTCATGAGAGGTTTATGTTTATTACATTTATTGCTGCTGATAGCAATAACTAAGAACAGTCCCCACTGTACAGGACTTTGCAGATCTGCAATAAGTTCTTGTGTTCTGGTCGAGTTTCAGTGCTTGGAGAAGTGCAGAGTAATGGATGCAAATAAATAAATAACAACATGTGGGGTTTTTTACCCAGCTTCAAAACACACTCCCATTCCTCATTTTTCAGGATCAACCATTCCTCACACTCACTCCTGAGGATTTGCTTTATTTACAAAAGAACTCATAACCATATGACAAAGTCTATCTCAAAGCTTGCCGGGGTTATTTGTGACTGGAATTATCACAGACCAGTTATGAGAAATTTGAGGCAGTATTAACTATAGAGCATGTTTTGTTTGTTGGCCAGGATGTCTGGACCTTTTACTGTACTCAAATATATTATGTAAATCTCCAGCCAGCAAAAGGAGATGGGAAGAAAAGCAAAGCACATCACAGCAGATGTGACTGGGTCTCAAACTGTACTTGTCAGCAGACAGATCTGGAAACCCCATCCCAAGCCAACAGTAGTTTTTTAACCTACTCATGTTTAATGAACATCTACTTATCTTCAAAACAACAATTCATGATTTACATTCTCCTGCTTTGGAGGCATGCAGCTCATTTTTCTCCATTGGATTTTTTTTTTTTTCAGAACACAGCTAAAATCTAATCCTACTCACAAAAGCCAGCCTATATCTGACATGCAACAGCAATATGGGAACACCTGAGCCACATTTCCTATGCCACTGCAGCTGCAACAAAATTAATGAGCTGACCTATCTCAGAAGGGAGCAAAAACAAACTTTTCCTTCACAATAGCAAAAGCTTTGTTCAGAAATAGGCCTACTTGCATTATTTCATGTTACAGAGTTATATATACTTAAGCATAGGAGAGGGCATTTTGAAATCCAAGACACAGAAAACCAACTGCTGCTAAATTACTATGCCATGGCTATACTGAAGCTTGGAAAACCACAGATCACCAGCCCATTTTCCAGTTGTGTGGAGAAAGCAGCTGCAACTCCATCATCCTGTGTGATGCTGCAAAGAAGCATCTTAAGAACATACAGATATACTGTGCACACATGATATAATAATATACATGCCCTACACCATGCATATGTATACATAATGCATATATGGATATTATCATACAGCACACAAACTATACCAGCAGCTACAAGGTGTGTGCACACATTTACAGAGCTATACACAACATCTCTAAAGCCCAAGAACGCTCCCTAGCACACACTCGGGGCCTGTTTATGGACAGTGTATCCCAGATAAAAGTGCAGCACGTCCCCAGAGTTATGGGGCAGGGAATGGCATGGGGCTGGCACATGCCTCTCCATGTCCCTGGAGCAGGGCTTGCAGGACAGGGCTGGAGGGCACAACCACCGATCCATGACCCTGATCAAAGGGTTTCTTCAGAGGCAGAAGGGGGGAGGTCCTGCCCCCAGGGACTGCCAGCACTGACACAGCAGAATCAGTTTATTTAGGTGGGTATTTTTTGGAAGTTCAAAAATCTGCAAAGAAGTTTTAGTGAGTTTTGCAAGTCCTACTGAAAGCAGAGGTTCTCAATGGACCAGCAAAGTTGGCCAGTGATACCAGAAAATACCAATGCCAGCACTTCTGATAAGCAGGTTAGCCTGCAATGCTTCAGCTGCTATCCTTGGTGTCACTAACTGCTTCATCCTCAGTGTAATTGACTCCAGGGGAAAACAAAAGAGGGGATTTTGTTTTGTTTTGACAAATCCACTGCAAGGCACCACACTAAGGTGCCAAAGGCTACTTTGTATTTACAATGCTGATGATACGCACAACTCAGAAGTTTCCTGACCTCAAGTACAAACACAACATGAAAGGTGATATATCAAACTGACACTATCACAGCTAGGAAAAAAAAAAAGAAAAGCAAAGAAAAACACCTCAGATTTATACCAGGCTTGCCTGCCTAGCATAAATACTAACATCAAGCTTGCAGGCTTTGTTATACCACTGTTAGAAATTGTGTGATACAGCACAAGGGCAAAACAATCCAAAGCCGAACAGAAAGTGTTTCCAAGCATAAACTTAGAGGAACAAGAGGAAGAAATTTGCTGAACCTGGAAAGGAACTTTCAAGTTCACAGAAGTAACAGCACATTCAGGCCTCCAGTACCCTCCCCCTTTGTCTTCATGCCTCATCTTACCTCCAACCTGCAGGCTGTGGCATCTGTGTTTATTGCTCCCACACTTTTTCCACTGTACCCTTGTGCATGTGCAAGTCTAGCCCTACAACAAAGGGTTTCAAGCAAGCCCTTAAAACACACACCTCCCAGAAAGTCCCTGTACCTCAGGCTTCTTCAAATTGAGGCATTAATAAAACCACTACTGGAAAGCCCAAAACAAGCTTTTTTCTGTCCCCAGAGAAAAAGTTCTTGTTATCTTATCTGGAATCAAATAGAGTGATCCCATACTCAGACTGGCACTCACTCCCTCTGTACATTTGGGGCATTTTAATTTTTAAGAAAGAGCACTCATGGATTTTGAGCTGTCTCTCAATCAGGTCCAACAGCACAGGCCAGAAGCTGCTCCACTGTGCTCCAGGATGCTCCAGTACAACTGAAGCAAAAGGGAATTTTTTTTAATAAGAAAGTAGGGATAGATAAAAATAGCACTACACTGCATCTAAATGAAAGTAATAACGAACAGAAAAATTTGCAGTTGTAATTGTATTTAATGTCTAAATGACCCATTTGGAGAGAGACATTAAAATAAGTCACTCATTTTATAAAAGATAAAATAAAAGCATCGATCATAAGTGCGAACATAGTAAAAGCAGACATTTATAAAATTTTTTAGTGCTTTATATAACCTTTCACGCAGACTAGACTAATTGTGGATATTTTGAAAATATTAATGTTAATAACATGGTGATAGTGTTGCATTTCCTCCAAAGAACATACCTTTGAATGACAATATTTATAATATGAGCTCTGTATTGTAATTTAATTTAACCATGAAACCAATTTCTGCCTTCAACATTTTATGTTTTACAGTATGAAACAGAACATTATTTGCTGTAATGTAGTTTATTTAACCTTAACCTGATGTGGTGCAACAGTGAATACAGATACACTCGAAATGTTAATAATATGACACACTGAGCTGATTAAAATTTCAATTGTGTTTCCTCCATCTCCTTTGGAAAGTTAATGAATTAATGAATCTTTAAAGGACAGTCAGGGAGGCCTTAAAAAGAAGATGCCTTTTTGAGTAAGGAGAGAAAGTGGCAGATTACAACTTAATGGCTTCAGAATAATGGTAATTTCCCTATTTTCTTCACTTGCCTTAGCTCAGCTAATGGCTTCATTAGTGTCCACACTCTCAAACGAATAATAGAGGACCATGTCACATCCATCTTAGTCACATCACAATAAAACCGTTAAATACAATTCAGCTACCTGCCTTCTGCCAGTCTGGGCTACGAGGCAGAATTAGCAGCACAATCAATACGGAATCCTGTTATTAGATTCTTTTTCCTTTAAAAAAGAAGTGTATCATCAGGTATAATCATGCAGTGCTATTTAACTGCAGTGCACATTTTATGCTGATTAGATAAGTAGAATTACTCAAAATGGGCATAAAATGAAGGGGGGAAAAAATACTGCTTACTTTACACCTATACATCAAAAAAAAAACCCCAAATTCTGGCTCTTTATTTGATAAAACTGATGGGTTACCTCAAAATCACCACAGATGTATCACATTTTTCATGACATCCCCTCTACCAAACCATTTCACAAACCAGGCCAATTAAGCAGCTAAAATCCTCCTTAGCTTTAGCTACCTCTATCTTGGGAGAAGAAATTCCATTCAGCCAATTAAAATTTTTGGAAAAAATTCAGTGTAACTGAATATAGCTCCATCAAAAGATATCAAGCCTGACGCAACAAGTTCACAAACTGATCTTAGCACTGTAAAAACAAATGGGAATTATAACTTTTTAAAGACATGTTAAAGGCTTTTAATTTTCAAAGTAGTTGAATTTAAATTATTTTGTGATCATTAATTTTAAACTGGATTTAAGCAGCACCATGCTTTTTTTACTCATTATATGGTTTGGCCACTCTGTGCAAAATGAAATCTCTGTTCAAGCATATTTTCCTCACTATAAACATATTTTTTACAACAAATAATATGCAGGCTCTTTAATAACAGTGGTTGAAACATGCACACTTGGCAAAGCCTAATGTGCAAGTACTACTATTCTCTACTTTTTATCTGTGGAACCCAAAGGAGCAAGCTCCAACTTCTACCTTGCTGAACTGCAGCTGGCAGCAACACACAAGTAACAGGGGGAGGAAAATGGGCCGTTTAATATACAAGGAAAATCTCAAATGCTTCAGGCAAGATTCTGTTCTCAGATCCATGCCACAGATCCTGACTCCAGTGCTGTGCCCCTTCCTGACCCCAGTATCTAACGCTACCAGAAACTGCTACGGACATGTAGAGGCAGAGCTTTATTGGATCATACCAATCTAAGGCAGGATTTTGCACAAAAGGATTCCTGGACTGATTCCCCAATTCTCTACATAACCCTGCCATAACCACATCCAACTGACGTCCAGGAAGAAACTGCTTTGTAAATCTCCGCACACACGATGTGCTGGGCATCCGCACTTGTCAGCGGAATAAATTTTTCTGACAACATAAATCTGATCCCACTGAGAAACCTTTTTAAAAATACATTATTGACTAAAAATATTTATATGCACCACTTTTCCTGTTAGCAAAGGTAATATATTAACTGCTTTGCCATTACCACAAGTAACTGTAGGCCTAAGAGAAAATAATTCTGTATGCATGCTACATATCCATTTCGAATTAAAACACAATGCCAATATTATACTAAATCACAGCAGAAGTCTCAGTCCTAAACAGATCTTGAGTGATACCTGTATTCTAATTTTTTTTTTTTTATGAGCAGTTTGTCAATGATGAGACTTTAATGAGAAGTACTGCTTTCAAAATATGCAGCTATGGGTAAACATGAAATATCCTCTATTTATCATTTCAGTTCTTAGTTGTTATTTTACAAAGAATTAAGTGAATTCCAACAGACAGAAAGAAGGGGTACAGAAGATCATCTGCTTCTTGTCTACCTTAGGATACGAAAACCTTATGTATAAAAACCAACTCATAAAACAACCACAACCCAAAAGCTGTAAGAGACAGCTACCACTGTATTTCTCAGATAAGTTCATAGCTCACTGGGGAAGGATTTACTCCCACTGTCCAGGTGTGCCGCCTTGGCCTAAGCAAATTCCCAGCAGAATAAAGGAGGAAAACTCCAAAAAATACGTCTGCCTGTCAGACCTCAGAATGTACTTGTTGCAGGCTGCAATTTCTCTAATACATGTTAGGGCCCTAATTAGTTCTATGACTGGGATAGAGAACAGGGCAAAACCAATGGATATTAACTCCAGATGCTGTTCTAGCATCAGCATTATAACATCACCAGGCCCAGGCAATCCAGGTATCACTATCACACTTATTACCTAACATTAAATGGACACAGAATTGCCTATGCTTTAAATAAAAAAAAAACAAAAACAAAAACAAACACATAATTGATACAGAGCATTTATAATATGCAACAGTAATTTTAATATTTACTTTTATAGGCATCCTTAGGAGTTCCATGTGAACTTTTTCCTACTCACTGCCCCTTTAAGTTTTCTGCATCGCCCCCTCTTTCATTTAATTGCCTGTAGGAAGAATATTTACTGCAGTTAAAAGATGCAGGAGGGAGATTACAATTTGTAGGTAAGTTAGGCAAGGAAGATGCATTTACAACTTTCCTGCTTAAACTACCGCAGAAACCAGTTTTACACAGAGTAGAGGTCCCCTCAGAGTAAGCTTGCTTAGCATGCAAGTACACTATCTGCCTAAACTCTGCTTTTCTGATTAAAGTTTTGTATTTAATTAAAATTGTCTTTAATTAAAATGCAAATATTCTAGGACTTTAACAATAAATTGTTTACACTAGACTGAGAAACAGCCCTCAAAGGCTTTGGAAAAAAAATAGTTTCAATTGCAAGCTGTATATTCAAACTTCACTGCTCAGTGAAAATGGGTAAAGATTCTTTTTTCTCCTATTGGCTTAATCTTTTTTAAACAAATGGAAAGATATTCCAATTTGTATCTAGAATTCACATAGAAAACAATTCCCAAAGTTATTGGCTGTTGAGTAAGTAATTAGGCCAGTTCAAAACATCTATTGTCTTTGAAACAATTCCTTTAGCCAATTTTCCTAGGAAATGATACTGACTCCACAAAAGAATTGCCAGTTAAATGAACAGCCCCTTCCCCGAGTGATAAACACGGAGTGCGCCTGTGTGCACGCAAGGATCCATCTGCATTATCCCTTCACCAGAAACATCCTGCTCAGGGTTCAAAAATAGCCACTCTGTTTACAAAAGGGCACGGTTTAGATACAGCAGATATATAGCCTGCTCATTTCGTTCTTTAAACAGAGAAAGACTCTGCCCCCCAGGTTTTGATTTAGCACAAGGTAGACTATGTGCTCTGCAGCATCAACAGTCCTTTTCTGTATGAAGTATTGTGACTCGCAGGTGAATTATCCTTATAACCGCTTCATAACCGTCCTCCACTGGGAATAAAATCGAGCCTTCATATTTAATCAGACTTAATATCCCAAAATACATTTTTGAGAACTTTAGTTCTTGTCCAGAGAAACTTCAAACTGAGCTGTTAGCACTCTAGTGCAGTAACAAAAACTACACTTATGCAGGGCTTGGAAAGAAATTTACCAAAGTCCAAACCTTCCACCAAAAAAAAAAAAAAGTAAACAGAACTTGGAAGGTTTTATGGTTCATTAGCAAAATACTGCATTATGCTCATCACCATATCCCTGTTCAAACACTGAAGAGCAGTGATATAAGTTAAATGAGGTAGTAACATTTAAAGTTTGAAAAATTCACTTCCAGAAGCCAGTGGAACAAATCATACATGGGAATTTTCTAACTGGAAGTACCAGCTAGAATAATGGTATGAATATGACCTCTATGGAAGTACCATAAAGCATCCTCATGCTTGCAGAGGAATTCTTACAAAGACCCACTTGCTATAAATTTGAATTTCCTAAATTCATTGCAGATTTGAGAAAGCAAAATGAAATAAATTACCAGTTTGACACTAACTCCTTCATCACAGTCATTCCAGATTTCAGTATAAAAGCCATTACTTAACTCGCACACCATAATTTACACACTCTTTTACACAATAATTTTTGATCCAAGAAAAGATTCATTTTCCTTTTGTAATTATCTCGTGTCAAAGTCTTTAACCTTTTCACTGACAAGCCAGAGCTGGATTCTTTCTGGAAACATATGCCCCGAGTTCAGCTCCTCTCTTCATGCCACCGCAGGAAGAGGCTGGACATCACCAGAGAGCAAGGAGAGCAGCCAGGAGCAGTGGTCCACAAACCAGGGCACCCACACCCAAGTACCACCAACAGCTGCTTTCCAAACACTCTACAGCAAAACCATTTATTGTCGTGAATAAAACCTGTGTCAGCCCAACATGAAGCTGTAAGTACAGCACGAGAACCACCTAAACCACAGCGGTGCACAACTGCTGATTTGCATAATTTATACAAATTAATGTAGATTCAACAATTAGCATTTCAAGAGGGTTTCCTGGTGCCCAGGGAAGGCTGTTGTGAGCCTGGGCAGCCTCACCTGACATGGCGCCTGTGCCATGGGGTCTGTCCACACACCGGCACCCAAATCCTGTCCTTCCCACAACGTGCGGTCAAGGTACTTTGTTCTGGTGCTTCTCCAACGTTATAAAGATAGAGCAATATTCCATCTTACTAAAATTTAGAGAACTTAACCGGATCCATACACACTTGCCTTTTCACAATAGCACTTTACAGTCATGGGCAGGAAGCCTGGGCTGGATCCAGCAACCGTGGGCACAGTTTGGGGTAGGCAGCAAACAAGCCCCCCAAAAACGCAGGTTTCCTGAAAAAGAGCTGCTCCATCTCCACCCACATTCAGCTCCCCAGTGGACTCCTGCCCCGCTAAGGCATCCGCATCATCATTCTTCATCACACAGACCTGGCTGCACCCACATTTCACATTTCCTTTACTTCAGGAACACACATTTCTGTACCAAGGGCAAGAGGCCACTGTATATGACTCTGTGGTCTGTGTGGACTTGCTTCCACCTCAAGTTGTCGGGTAAAATGAAAAAAAAAAAATTATTTTAAGTGATACAGCAATTATGTTCTCCATTCCTAAAAAACACGCCATTCTGTTTCAGGGCCAGCATTAGCTCTTACTTCAGGCACCTCTGCTGCCTCAGGAACAGACTGCTCATTTTAGCCTGTTTCCAATTTACCCGCTGGCAGAGGTGCGCAAGAAGTCTCTAGCAATGAAGTTGCAAACCCACGTCAGTATAAATTTCCTTTTTGAGAAGTTTCAGTCTTGTTTTATCAGAGACCAGCGCCTGTGCTGAGGAAAGCCTATAATGATTTCTCTTTTTCAGGCTTATTCTAGAATTGCATCTATTTTGGGGTTTTGTTTAGATCTGTCACAGCTTTCATACCGTTGATCATGTTGTTTTTCTAACCCGCCCTGAACATCTGTTGGCTCTTTTCTGAGGCTGCATAATCCTGGTTTTTTTCTTTCTCTTATGTATTCCACTGCTATCAGCTGGCTGTTATTCTTGTTTTTTATTTTTCAGAGTACATTTTATTTCTTTTAGTTTGGAAAAAAAATAAGGTTTTAAAAGCACTGATTCTTTCTGGCCTCACCTTATCCTGCACAACAAATTCATACCTGCCACAGCTTTTGTTTTGTTCTGCTGGTTTGTTGGGTTTCTTGTTTTTATAAAAAAATGCATCAATATAAAAAAATCAGGTTGCAGCAGACCTAAAGGTGGAGTGAGAAGACGATGAAGGATCTTGTTTTCATAATGATAAAAATCAGTACTCATAAAAGATACGGGGCTGGCAGCCCTGCAGAAAACAGAGCGAACACCGTTTAACCACAAACCAGACACACACACACTCAGCAGGACCACTGCAAGCACTGAAAGGGGAAACAACAGTCAAGCCTTGGCCTCCTCACCGGGGCTGCCAGTGAGGGCAATAATTAGTGCCAAGCGTGGGGGTGGGTTTTTCTTGACGCTGACATTGGGAACTGTTTGGAGACTACAATTATTTTGCATAGCCTAACAAACAGTTATCTGATGGCAACAGCTTCTGGTCACTACCAGGCTGGACTGCATTCAAGCCTAAAAGAGACATGTATCTCCTCAGCCAGCAAGTCTCCCTACCCAGTGATTACAAAACAAATAAGATTTTGAGGTTGACAAGAGCCCCTTTTAGCAGCATTTGGATTATAAAATTGCTCTGACTCACTGCAGCCTATTGCTCCCTCTTAATTAACAGAGCTGAACTTTGTACATGTCTAGACTTCCTCCTGCAGAATGGCAGATTTTGGCCTTCATGAATATCATTTGAAGTCATATTATTTACAGAGCCTTTATTCATTTCAGTCATTTGTTTCAAACATATTTTCCACAGAAAGAAAAAATGCACCAACTGCTGGGCCATTTAATCCAAACTTAACAGTTAAGATGTTTTATTCAGCATTTTAAAAAGGATTGTCTTAGGGAATTTTATGTGCTGCATTTCTAATGTTAACTTTACAGATTGTAAAGTGCCTTGGGATGCACTAGCATGAAAGGCATTAAGGTATTGCAGGATTTAACCAAATGTGCATTGCACTAAAAAGAACCTTTTATGAAAGCACATACAGATAAAAACCACAGTAAAGCTAGTGTTTATTAAGAGATGCTCAGATTTATTTCTTAAAGCAAAACTATTTTCCTCCTCCACTGGCAAAAATGATCCTTTTCTAAATTAAAAAAATTTCCACCAGTACTGACATAAAATTGCTGAAATTTTATACTTTGCCGAAGAATGTATTTTCCCATATAAATGTTCAGTCTTAAAAAAACCCAACTGGATTCACATAAAAAAAGGCACTTTTTTTTTTTTAAGTAGGACTTCTGGTTTGTGGGTGGTCGGTTTTTTTCTACTAGTTATTCTGAACAAATTAATTAACTATATTAATTAGCTTGGCTATTGTTACAGGATTTTATGGGTACAAAGAAGGATGAATCATACATTTTGATCCATGCTTCCTATTACTATCAAAAAGTTGCATTTCAAATACAAGAAAAAGCTTGTACAGCTAAATCCCTTGACACGCCTGGAAATCACAGAGTAGGCTTGTACACCAATCACTTATGAGAGAGGATTTAATGTCAGTGGGTGAAGTTCAACACGGTGAGAAGGAGCAGCATTAACACAGCCAGAGCAGCCTTATCAAGGAGAGGTGGGGTACTGTATCAGGCTTTATCTCCACCCTTTAAATGGGAGGGTGGATTTGATCTTCACCACCTCCCTCCCAGTATTCCACCTTTGTAACACCCAAGTGCTCAAGCGCTGTGGTCTCAATCCAGAGACTATTACAGCCTGTTAAAAAAGTATCAGTTGATTTTAAAAGGCTACAGATAAAGCCCAAAGAAAGTGTCACAGATTTCAACTCGTAGGACTAAACACAAGATCAAAGTTTAAGTGCAGAATATATATAATATTATTCAAAAAAAAAAGTAACACTGCTGGAACTCCTATCACTCTGACATCAGAAGAGAAGCAACAAACAACCACTTTATAATGCCAGATCCACCTTTTCATTAAAATTACATTAAAAATAAAACACAGTGAAGAAAGTTAAAAAGCAGCATATGACTTCTACCAAAGAGGGAAGGATTAGTTGTCCTTTGCATTTTAAGTTTGAAAGTTAATATGACAGTCACAATACCTACTCAGAGCTTCAGATCTTTTTTGAATGATAAGAACATTTTCTCAAAGCCTTTCAGGTACAAAATAGCCCTCAAACAGATTTGTTTCTCTAGAGCACCTGTAATTCAAAAACATTTCTGACAAATAAAGCTGAAAACATTAATTTTATTTGTAAGTGAAAAATTTCAGATGACTACCCTGAAATCCAATAATATTTTCCTGTTTCAAGAGACACAGTGGAGCTGTGTCCTCTAATTACAGTGGGTCACAAAACTCAATTAAAGGAAGAAGATACTGTTTTAGCTTATGATGCTTTTTAACTACCTTTCTCTCATGCCTTTCAAGTACTACAGCATTTTCAGTTACATATTTGCCACATTTTGTTTTCACACAACTGCTTTTTCCACTCAAGTTCAAAGGAAGATCAACCCATATAACTTAATTTATACTTTCACTGTAGGCATCGAACACCCATCTCAGCCTGTTCCTCACAGATGCATTTCCTTGTGAAGAAAATCCAGACAATGTATGTCAGCAGACTATCTCTTGCCAAGCCACAAAGACCATATCTCAGTAACTCTACAATGGAAATACTACTGTCTAAAGTATTTTACACCTGGATTCACTCATATTTCTCCAGTGCTTTGTCCATGCATTATCGAAAAGACAACCAGTTTTATTGAGCAACAAGCTACACAGCAGATTGAAACATTCAATTGTTCTTCCTGTGATGGACTTCAAACTGGGAGACCTGCACCTTCCAACTCTTGGCTGCTCCCATAAACTACACTTTAAGCCCTGTCGAGATCCTGTTGCAGATCTGGGTCTTCCCAGATATACAGTTATCCATGTTTCTACTATTTCCTATCTAACAAAGATGTCAGCCAAAAAAGGCTGATGGAGATATTTCCCCTGCCACTGGACAGGTGCTGACACCCCTGTTTGCTGGGCTGCCTATCGAGGCATGACTGCAGTTAGTTTTACTCTGATGTGGTGTAACGTACAGTTGTTACTACAAATACAGCCCCTTTCTTAAGCCCAGTTTTTTGCAAACTGTGCACCTGTGTAAGTACAGAGGAGCAAATCTGGGGACTCCATGACAAGCAGTCCTGACTCCCAGACCCAATCTGAGTATCACATTCAGATATCACTAACTGAAACTACAGCCACATACAGCACCTTTCACCACAACCTCTCTATGTGATAATTTTACACTAATCACTAAAATATCACAGCACAAAGTGTTATGTTATCTCTGTATCTATCTCAATATCTATAATTACTTTCTCTTTTGCAAAAACTAGGACAGGGAGTTGTAGCCCTCAAAGATTACAGACACCCATCTTCCTAAGCCTGACTAAGCCTAAACACACAACAATTATAAGATGGTAAACAGCAGTAATTGTACACTAAATGTCTTTTTAAAGAGCCAAATGTGCACTTAAAGTTTAACTCCCACTCACTGCTGCTCTAGAACAAACAGTAAATTAGTGAATACAAAACTAAAAACTTAAAAAAAAAAAAGGCAAAAAAAAAAAAAAAAGCCCTGCAGCATGTTCCTCAGACAGGAAATAATTATATTTCCCCCCCTCTTTTTTTCAACCTTTGTAGACATAATGCAGGATAGTTTCAATAAAGCACTGCCTGCAATGAAAGCATGTGATGATCTTGCAATCCAAACTAAAGTGTGATAATTACCCTGCATTAATAGAGAAGGGGACACACAGAGAAATAAACGACCCTCACCCCCGCAAAGAAGTGCAGCTGCATTCTAATTTATCAGCAGTCAATTTATTACCTTATGTACTTTCAAATAGGGGGTTATTTGCACCTGTATGTTTCAGTAAAGAGCAGCTAGTTTCATGACCATTAGAAGCAGTTAAGGCTTCCTCTTTTCACTGGAACAGGTGGCATGCAGGGGCAGAAAACCACTCAGCTATTTTTATCCCACGTGCATCAAAATCAACTCTGAGGTACCACTCCAGCCCCATTCTCAGTGAGATTACAGAGTCCTAAGACACTGCACAAGTCTCATGATCCATTTGCCTTTTGCTGGGTGTGTGGAAGATTGCTTTGGGAGTGTTTTGGGAAGGAAAATATTATCTAGCAAGAATGAATACAGAAGTCAGTCCCTAGAAGCATGATTGAGATAACAGTGGGTGTCAAGTAAAGGAAAAAGGGATTCCCCAGCTTCCTTCTGGAAGTGGCCAGACCTGAGCACAGAGGAAGAACCTTGTTCTGCCAGGGCCACTTGATAGGCAGAGGACACCAGTTTCCAGAGCCACTTGCATTACACATGAACATGCGTAGGGAGAAGGGGGAAAAGAATTAAAACATCTTACAAAGTAATAAAATGTAGCTGTGAAATGATAAAAGCTGATTGTTCCTGCAGTGTGTTACTGTGCGACAGCTTTCCTGACAATTAAAATGAAGAGGTTGTGTGTACTAATGGCAATGTCTAATTATGGTATACATAAAATATACCATAAATATTCCAGCATTCCCAAGGATGTCTGTGACATTTGTCACTAAGAGGTATCATGTTTGCTTCTTCCATGTCCGTTTCCATGTCTCCACTTGTAATACTGAGCACTTAAACAGTGAATTCCCTCCTCCCAGGTAAAGGAAGAATGCTTTAATGCTGATACAGTTTTGCTTGGACATATGAAAGCTCTTTGAAAGGTCTTTATGTAGCTTCACAACTACAAGCTCCTAAAGGGCCTCTAAAGCCAAGCAGTACACTACAGTGCCCATTTTGCAAACATGTAGAGTGAAGCAGAGAGAGATGATCTGCCCAAAATGTTCTACCCAAAGCAGGGCACCCTCTGCCTAGAACTCCACATCTACCCTACAGCCATCACACTGGTTGTTGTTGCTATTCATTTTCCAGCATTTACTACTGTAATAATGTTAGGAAACAAACAGGCCACACTATTCTATGCCATGCAAACACGAAAAATGGCTACAGAGGGATTTCACTGCAGTACAAAAACTCTAAGAACTGACTGTCCTCACATAAAGCTTAACATGACAGGGAAGGAATGCAGAAGATATTCTGGAAACCAAGTTTTTCTATTTTAGGAGTAAAACCTGAACATTTTAAGCTTCCCCAAAATTCAAGAGTTAGAATACAGATATTTATTTTGTTTTGAAGCTTGCCATCACTCGGAACATAGCACTTAAGCAAATCAGCACCTGTCAAGTCTACTGAACTATTCTCTATTTAACCAGAATTTACATTTAGTTCAGTCAATTAATATAAGCTTTATCAGGTTCATGATAATTAGCACACTTATTAAGAGAAGTAACAGCAGTAGAAATGGTGTCAAAAAAGAGCTTTGTTGTACTTCAGTTGTTACCACCAGAGACTCCTATCTGATCTCACCTAGTGATCTGCTTGCTCTTGTACTGCCAAGGAGACCCACTTACTCTGCTCTTAAACCAGACAAATTACTGTGACAAGAAGCAGACTTAGGGTAGCTTCCATTCACAGATCACTTTAGGTACTTCACAGGTCGTGTGCTATTAAACTACTTGCTTTACCAACTTCTTTTGGCTTATCCAAGGCTAAACTGTTTTAATCGTAGGAGGAGGATTTTTTTTTTTGCGTGTTTTGCTTTGCCTTTTTTTTTTTTATTCTTCCCTGTTTATTTTTACCATGAATAGTTAAGGGCTGTTGGACCAAAAATAATTTTAATCAACAAGGGGAAAAAAAAAACCAAAACCACACTTTTGCTTTCCTTTGCTTCAAAGATATCGCTGAAATGTACTTTAACACATGGAGACTTCTTTAAGCAAGTATGACTTGGAGCAGTCAGTAAGGCCATTTTTTGGTAATTTGTTTTAAGGTAGTCCTTTAATAGCATTAATGGACAGGTAAAATTTAGACTCTTCACACAGAAGATGCCCTCTTGCCAGGCATTCATAACAAGAATTGTCAAATTCCAGATCACTGTATATACACATACACAATTGTTTTGTGACCCTCTTGAGCTGCAGGGTCATAAGGATATAATTTACAGTGCAGAGTAGTGTTTTAAGAAAATAGTAACTCAAACCATAATTGCTGGGGTTTTTTTCCCCCAACTTGAACTGAGCATTTTCCTTTTCTCTTAAACTCATAACCATGAAGCCACATCATTAGTCCAAATTATTCTGAGAATAAGGCTAAAAGTTAATATACTTTGACAAAATTAGCCACTGCTTTAACAATAAAGGGAGTATTGTGCTATCCTTCACTTATCACTGTTCTTAACTATTCAATATTAGATAAGACCTGGAGAAAAATGAAATCCATAAATTGCACTGTGTGGCATATTCTACAGGCAGGCAAGAGACTTTATAGAAGGTGAGACAGTGCTATAAACCAAGAGTCAAATCAGAAACTGAACCTTAATTTTAGATTCCTGGGCTTTTTAACATTCAAGGTAGACTGTAAACATTAGTTTAACATTCTCTGTTTTTGTAAGAGTACCCTACAGAAGCAGAGACAATTTAATACAAGCTGAGTTGAACTGTAGTGAAGGTGTTTCTAGGCTATGTTTTTGAGAACATACCTGAAAGACTGGCAGAACAATCCAGTGCTCTGGTATTTTCACAAATTCAAAACAATGAGATACTTAAGACTCTATTCACACACAAAAAAAAATAGAAAAGAAAAAATGAACAGAGGAAAAATGGAGAGTTAAATGTCTGTAAGTGGAAGAAACATTTCCCATTTCAACTTTAGCACTTTACTACTGACATACAATGAAAAAAGTGCTTGTATATAACCCAGCCATGTCAGCAGCTAAATGAATCTTCCAGGCTGTGCAATGATCTAAGAAAATCTGAATGGGCATATGGGAACAGCTCATTTTGCAAGACCTCCGATACCAACCTACTGATGAACACCGGAGGGTGCCTGACTGCCTGAATACTCACATGCTTATTTGTTGTTATTCTTATTCATTACTGAGTCATTATTATTATTTAAGTGCCGACAATGCACTTGTGAACCAGAACAGATGCAAAATATCCTGTGCTAATGAGAAAATCAAAGCCTTTCTTATATTGGCAATTTCATATTATAGGATCTCTTTATTTTTGCCAATAAAGCACAAAAGTAATTAATACAGCAATATTTTCTTATTGTTCATGAGTAAAGCAAGTAAAACTGCTCAGATTCCGCTTTGGCTCTCACCCCTACCAGCACAAAATACAATAAATACTATTGAAGAATTCCTATTAAGACAGCTGCCAAATAAAATACAACAAAAATCTCTTATAAAAGGCTGTTGTCTGTTTATTAGAGATACAGTCAGTACTCCTCACTGAAAATGAACAGTGTGGCACTGCTCTTTCGTATTTAAATACTTAAGCTGTGTCTTATTGCTGTAACCATCTCACAGGATAATTTTTTTATCTCACAGGATAATTAAGATGACATTTGTCCTCAATGTGGGTCCAGACTGTGGGTCCAGCATCAGCTCCCATTCTTGAATAACAACTAGAACAATACATAACCAGCACATGCTTTTCACCCCTAAAATTATGCTACTACATACATGAGGAAGCTGACAAATACTTCCATATAAAATAGTTTTGCACACAGAAGGTGCCAGGTTTGGACATTCTCTGACAGCAGCAACGGATGTGGACTCCAGCCATGTCCAGCTCCAGGATGACACCTCCAGCAGTCCAGGTTTGATGTGAAGGAGTGTGGGGGTGGAAGGCTTCCTGCAATGTCAATTTTCCCTAGAGCTGCTGGAGCTGTGTCTGCTTCTCATGACAACCCAGTTTTAAAGCAATGTCACAGATACTAGAGCTGCTTCACATGTGTAGGTAAACCTGCAGCAGAGGACATTAACATTTAGCTAAGAAAGTTTCCATTTGGGTAAAGTGTCCCCTATCTTGCCCTCAGCAAACTAACCTGTGCACACTCCCCAGACTGGGCTCCAGAAACTCTCCACCTCAGCAAACATTACTGCCCTTCTCAGGGCCATTCTGCATCGTGGGAACGCAGCATGACCAAAATCGCTTCCGTGAGAAGTACGGGGCTTTTCCCCTCAATTTCAGTAACGAACATGATTTAAGCACAAAATGACTCAGCTGTGACTGCAGGACTCAACAGTGAGCACAGCACTGCTGCAGAGACAATGGCCAGTGTGGAGCAGAGCTAAGCCCCGCTGTCATTGCTCCTAAAACGAAGCATGATGAACAATATGTGAGTCCTAAAGTCTTGTTCAAGAAGCTTGCTGGAGTCAGAGACAGGCCCAGTCCTTCACTGGGAGTCAAATGTGTATAGTTCTGTGTTAACTCTTTGGCAGCCCAAAGGCTGCTGCGAGGGCAGAGTCCAGCATGAGCCCCCTGCCTGCCCCAGGGCTCCTGCTGCATCTGCAACCAAAGCTCGCAGGAGGATCCCTGACCTAGAGGGAGCCTGAACACACGTTTTGTATCAAAATACTCCTACCAAATCGAAGTATGTGGGCAAAGAAGCCAAGATTTAAATGCCAAAGCCAGTAAAACTAAAAGTGTATCAATAAATGAAAATGTGAATGAAGACGTTTCATCCTCAGCAAGTCCTCAGAAGGGGGAATTGAGATCCTCAGAATCTGCCTTGACTAAAAAGACAGTTGAAAGAACTGGATAGTACCTTCTGTTCAACATCAGAATCCAAGACAACCTCATGTTCAGAAGACCAAGTCTGGCCCTAAACACTTAACAGGATTAAATAAAAATGGCAAGATCCTTAAATACAAATAAGAAAACATCTATGAAAAGATCATCTACTGATACTACTTTTTGAAGGTCTACATGGAAACAACTGCTAGTTCTAACAGCAGCATCCTGTCAGCGACACACATTTAAAGAAAGGAAAAAAAATACACAAACAATAAACCAACCCCCCCAGCAACAATGGATAAAAAAATGCCTAGATTTGTAACTTTCCATTAAACACTAACTTAATAAAACCAACAACCATGCATCTGAACTAGAAGAGTGTTTTTAAAACCAGTGGAAGTGTGACAGATGAATGACAGTTGATCACAAGCGACAATTCACATTTAAGTCCAGAGGAATGCCCAGCCTTCACGTCCTCTTCAATCAGCCTTAAGTCAACACCCGCTCATCGTTAAGCACACGCTCGGTGCCCACTGGCACAGGCACACCCTCAGTGAAGGGCTGTGCCTACTCGAGTACCTGCTGAATTCTGCCACACACACATGTGGCCATGCTGCTACAAGCCATCACTTTCAGATTTTTGACAGTCACCCTTTGCTCACATCCCCATTGATCCTGGCTGGGTATGTTCTTGGCCAGAACATTTACAGCCCCTGGTATTATCCCTCCAAAGCTGTGACACATTCTTAACCACAACTTTGAGAACACACTGACATTATAATATACAAACATGTACAGAAGATATACACACTCAGACACACCAGGGGATAAAACAGACTGGGAGGAAACGAGGAACTTTATGTTACTGTCTTTTCTAATGAGATAGAAAGTGGCAGATGTAAAGATTTCATTCAACCGACAATCTCTTTTATGATATGAATAAACTACTAAAACAGATTTAATCCTTTATAAAATCAGATTATAAGCAGCAGACAAAATCACAACTTTATTCAATACGCCATCTTATCCAGTGTGACTAATGCATTATTTGTATGAAGTTAAAGTGGAGCATTGGAAAGCTACGAAATAAATCAAATGCTCTACTTTATGTAATCTTAACAGACAGATCCCATTAGGATTCTACTATGCATAGCTGTTGGTTAAAATCATTGACCAGCATCCTTATAAATTAATCAACTGAGGTAATGCTGGCTTGGCTGTCATCATTTGTTCCTAATCTACATTTAGAATTCACTTCAACTTTTCAAGCCCTTTAGAACAGGTTTATCTATTCTCTCGCACCCTTGCTTCAGACATCCACCTAACCATTAATTGTTTACAAAAGACCCAGTACAATGGAACTGTATCTTTTTATGTCCCTTTTCTTTCCACAGATATCAGAGCATATATTGACACTGCGTTATAATTAGTTAGAAAGATATTAAATCTTAACCAAACATTCTAGCCTGCCTCAATTTTTTGATGAGACCTTTTATCATTGAAGTTGAATTTGCAGGCAGATTGTGTGAGTTTACACAAGCGAGAATCATTAAAAAATCTAAAATAACCCTGATCTGGTTGAAAGGCAGCTAGCAGAATATTTTTGGTTATAGATATATGGGAGGAAAAAAGCCTCCTAGATATCAGGTTATTTGTGGAGCTCTAATGTGTTTTCAAACATGTAACTTCTGTGTTATGTCTGTGTATTTTATGCAGTTTCTACTCATGTTTGTTAGATGTCTGCATGTCATGTACTGCAAGATTCATGAGCAGTCTACAACCAGGCAAAATTCTCACACAACAGCTTGTCTTGGGCAATGGGGAAAGACAGCAGAGTGAAGTGACAGGGAAGAGTATTATTCATTAACCTGATGAGGGTAACACCTAGTCATGGTCTACGATCCAAACATGCTCAGTGTCCTGCTGATGGAGCTTATGATTCTGAATGAGCACACAGGTGTTTCCCTACACACATATCAAAACTCTCTTTAATTATATTCCCTATCTATGATCCCTCCGCAGGCAAACTAAAAAACAGTCAGTTTGGGCAAGGGCTTTTTAAAGAGAAGGAAAGACTGAGCAGTAACAAAAACATAGCAATAGATTGCATAATATTCCTGGAGCTCTACCACAGAGTAGGTAAAGGTCATCTGCTCCCAAAATGGAATGAGAAAGAAAGGGAAGCTGTGGCTAAGTATGGTTTAGAGTTTACTAAATCAATGAAAAACTTCAACCAGCTGCAGTGCCCTCCAGCTCAGCCCTCTAGTGCAAATTTACTGGCCCACAGACAACTGTCAAAGCCACAAAGACAATGCATCCAAATATGTACAGCACTAATCATCTCCCTAATTGCCTAAAAATGATACACAGGATTTCATAAAAATTCATTCCCTTCTTCAAAGGCACATTGTTAATTTCAAAACCAAATTCCCCCAACATAGTCTATTAAAACACATATATAAAAATACCTCCTACTTTTCAGGGACATAAAAATAAAGACCATTAATTGTTTTCGCTGCCTGTTTTCCCTTGAACCTTGAAAGAAAGGACCTCAGAATAAAATTTTGCCCTGTATTCTTTTTTTTTTTTCCAATCACAAGGATGTACTCTTCCTCGTGCTTGCTGAACGCAACACAGTAATTTGTATCCCCAAGTGGTATAAATAGAAAATACGCTCAGTCTAATAACATATGTGAAGAAAACTCATGCCCAGGGTTAACCAACAAAGCAGCAGCGATCTGCTGGAAACAAAGGCAGCTGGCTCAAAGAGCAACAATGCTTCTGAAAAACTGTGGATGTACTATTCAGTGAACCATCCAAGATACGACGTTTACTTAAGCTACAGCTTAAGTAACAAGATCTGGTAAATGACAAGTCTTCTGGAGTAACAAGATGGTTCTGTCTCCAAAAGGTCTGCAGCCTTCACTGTTCAGCTATACTAGCTGGGCAAATTACCTGAAGTATACACACTGTAAATAAATTCTGCCCTTCAGAAGAGTTTCTCTCCTTTGATTACCTTCTCTTGCAGATATGCTCTGCCCAAATCTCACCATTTCTCTTTACAGGCTTGCCTTTCCCCTACTAATATATCTGCCTAGGTTTCTGTCTTCCTCTATCACTGTAAACATTCATAAACATTAAGGGACTTAACCTCATCACACCCCCACGGAATAGGAAAATATGCCCATCAGAGTTGGCAAGCAGTGAAGTGGAACTCAACTGCATTCCTGACCAACGACAAGTCCTTCTGCAAGTCACTTCTCTCTTCCCATTCCTCACTGAATAAGAAGGTGTAATGACAATGACTTCTCTGAAAAAATACCTCAGTCTACCAGTAAAAATCGGAGATGTTATGCTTCTCACTTCACAAAAGGAGGTAAAGCAGAGACATAAAATCAATATTGGTTGAAGTGTCTGTGGTTAGAAATATCACCCCATTCTTCTAAACATGTGTCTGATATCATCAGCACAAATGTTGCATCCAACACAAGGATCTCTGTGCATCAGCTATGCCATGGAAAACAACGTTTTACTTTTCTTGTGGGTAATGCTGTACAAGCAAGCTAGTGAAGGACTATATAGCTAGACTGAAGTTCAGAGTAGAGAAAATGTCAAAAGCAGTTCCCAGCTGACACCCACGAAGATGAAAAAGTGAGCAGAAAGACCAGATAAAGGTAACTACACAGCTGGCCCTTCTCTCTCATGCTTTGCACCTGAACAAAAAAAAAAAAAAAAAAAAAAAGGCAAATTACCACAGAAGTAAATACCATTGCTTCACTTTGACAGACACCCAAGTGACTTTCCAAAGGCAGTAAAGTGGCTAGCCACAGCATGAGTGAGAGAATCCATGTTCTATTCCTAAAAATATATATTCACCCTGATTTCACAAACTTGAAAATGACAACAACTCTTTCAAGTATTACGAAAAAAAGCAATGCAACTTAGTTCCTTCTCCAAGCAACTGCTACCCATCAGCCACTGGCCAATGCCTCAATCACTTCACCTACCCCTCTTCAAAGGCTTGGTGAAGACAAATGGGCTTTCCAATGTGCAACCAAGCAGAAAGCCATGAAAATCAAAGGGCTGCTTTTTGAGTAAATATGAGCTCCAAAGCCATTGTCCTCTCCCACAGAGGAGATCTATGAAAATGCTTACTATAGCATATGCACAGTATTCTTTACAGCTCTGCCTCCCTGCTGACCACCAGCCCCAGGGCCCAGTCCGCTTCCCATTACAATTGCCTTCACCACACCCACTGACTTGTATTGGAACTCTTTCAGGGACCCTAACTAATGAGTTTTTAAACACTTGTAGACAGAGAAGATAATTCCTCATCATTATTCTTCATAGGAAACACCAGGAAGAATGTCACTCCATTGTTCTACAGGAAAGAAACTGGAAGAAAAATCACTCCCACATTCAAAAGAGCAGCCCAAAGTTTTCATACATGAACTGGCTGCCCCCCAAGCTATGGGGGTCTCACCTGAGAGTTCAGGACAGGGACCCAAAGCATGTGCAACCTTCTGAAAACATCTCTGGCTCTGGCATCTATGCAGACAAAGAGGTCCATAGCCAACAGACATACATTGTTCCAAGGCAGGATTCTCAAATACAAGCATGGCTACCGACAGCAGCATAGAAACAGACTCACCTAAATGCTGTATTACTGCAGGATCTCAGTTTCCCTCATGACATGAGGCTGAAATAAATAGGAACCGGAAACCTTAATGATAGTTTGTATTTAAAGCTTTACATTTGCTTTCTCTACTGACAGTTGTATGCTTTTTTCCTCACAAGAGAAATCTTGACCTAAACCAGTAATAAAGGACAAAAAAAAGAACAAGTAGACTTACGTAATATACTTTTACCCTCAGACATAAAAATATTTTAAATAAAAAACATTCCATTATGAAGCCACCTTCTCAGCATGGATCATAAGCCACCAAGGACTGCTCTGCTTTTACCCAGTGTCACTTTCAGGTGTCTATCACTTTGCAGGATGCAAATACCATCACCTATCAAAAGAGCCTACACCTGGATGTCTGAGAAAACTTCTGAGCTACAACTGAATCCTGACAACAGTCCATGTAAATAAAGTGCCAAATGGAAAAAGCACTAGTCTCAGTAGTTAAGTCATCTGCAGGTTTGAGCCCGAGGCACTGGCAATGTAGAGCTACAGAATTTACTCATTCCACAACACCATGTACACCCACAGCATACAAAAATAGCTATTATAATACTTGTCAAAGGAACAACTGAGTGATTTTTAACTTGGTGCTCTATCTTGTTTTCTTCTTTGCTGGTTGTTAATACCCCACCCCTATAACTACATATAATTATGAGTGGGCTATTCATGTCTTACTATAACTGGTAGCACCATGCAGCATGTGAGTCAGGAATCTGAACTGCTGACTACAGCTCCTCACTAAACAAGTCTTACACACCACACATAGTAAATGGCATTCCCTATTCTCTTCTCCACCTACAAGGAAAATCAGTTTCCAGTTGTGGTGTCATCTCCAGCTCTCCTTAAAACTCGCCATAACCAAATCACATGAAATACAGCCTCAATGATAATCCCAAGTAAAAAGACACAGATCAACAGCTGAGGTCACAAGGAAAACATTTCCCAGGTAAGAGTTTTCTTCTCTCAGTGGCTTGGTTTGAATACATTCATAAAATGTTATTAAAGCGTGACATAACATTTTTCTGAAGAAACTACTGACTAGACCTTTGTTTAAAAGTCGTAACAATTTATGTTGTTGATCTGCCATGTACAAGTTGAGAAATAGTCTCTTCATGATAAAACAGTTTGTAACAACTGGGAAGTTAACTGCAGGAAGTTTTGGGTTATTCCCTCACCTCAGCTCTCTAGCTCCACATTACTTTTTCAGCACTATAAGCCCAACCTTATAAACCCATCAAACTGATTGCACTCAACAGCAGTCCTGTTGAAATTCAGGAGCAATATACAATTTTTATAAAGTTTCTGTGAGACTGGACTCCAGGACAGTGTATTTGAAAACAAGCCTGCCAGCTCATTCCCTCACAATTTCCTCACAAATGAAGATTTAACATCATATGCCTTCATGAGAATCTTTGGTCAAACAACTGTCTCATCAGAAGTTATTCAAGATGGATCTTAAAATCTACTGACACACACACTGCTATCCTTCCTCTCATTTTTTAATCTCTACAGTTGTCCATTAGTCAGGAGTAATGTACCTTCTGACCTCCGACCAAAGCTATTAGAACAATTTAAATAAATATTTTGGTTACAAAGCATCAACACAGAACATTCAGTAACAATAAAAGGATGAAAGAGCTGTCTTTTAGAGTCACTGTTGTAACTTCCTGACCATGTTATATTATGAGTGGTCTGGAAGATTATACTAACTTGATATCTTACTTGGTTTACTGTCTTCTTTTTCAATGCTTAAGAAAGAATTTGCAACACTGCAAACCCAAGAATTGTGGCACATTTTCAGTTTTCAGTGTTAATAGATGTTTGATGGCTTTAGAAAATCCATTCTGTTAACTGCAATAAAGAGAAGAGATTCAAGCTTTCCTCTCCACTTTTCTTTCCTTTCTGTAAAAGAAAGGCCATAAATTTGAATTGGACAGGTTCAGAATTGGGCTCTGAGGAGTTTTTCCATATGCATAGCATTAGGCATGTGCAGAGTGCCTTGCTGATCCTGGTTATTAGAGAGTTGCTCCACTTTTAAAGAAGTCTGCCTTTTGGCCAAAATGGGCAAATCAGGGACCCTCTCAGGTCAACTGGGAGCAGCTCCACTGGCATCACTGGCTACTGACTCAGGCCCAAGCTGGAGGAAGACATGGGTCCTGTATGGTATTTATTGACTATATACATTTAACAGGCATCCAGGATCCAAACCCTTCAAGTCCTTGACACAAAAAAAATTCCATTACCTCAAACTAAAGGCACAGGGAAAATACAGGATAGGGTCTGTCTGTTTAGATGCTTATTCTAAGCACTTCATGGGTTTAAGGTATAAAATGTTTTCTATAATTCCTCTAGATTTTTTTAAAAATGAGATTTATTATTTGTATTCTTTCTGGCTGCCCAGTTATTTGTGAAATCACATAAACATGCTATAGATTTCAGGGAAATGGATGTGTACTATACAGTCAAAAATAACATCAGCTTTCGTTACCAAATATATCAAAAACTGGGGTTTAGTCATTAGTAAAACACATTGAGCATTTTGGGAGTGATCAAAAACCCAGTTTGATGAAACTTAACTTGAAATCAGAGTTTTTTTAATGGGACCACTTGTGTGCTTAAAACTACATAACTGTCTAAAGGCCCTGCTAAATTAAGGCCCACGTGCTTTTTCTAAGTTTAGAGCAAATTTTATCCCATCTCACTATGTTGGGCATTTTTCTTTACCCATATAAAAACAGACTTTGGGCCTCATAACACAAAAAGCATCACAACACCCCTTCCACAATGCTAGAGCATATTGTCTCATTCCTCAGAAGCACAAAAAGACCAGCAGTGTCCATCCATTTTTTCAAAAACCATTTAGTATATCTAACTTAATACTTTACAGAATGTCACATTTTCCACTTAAATTATTTAGTAAATTCCAGGTTGCAGAAGTACTCTTGTCAGACAAAAGGAATAATTTTGCTTTACTGAAGGACCTGCATCATAGTACCATCTTTTACTAGAAAAGAAAAGCCCAAACAATATAATTGGCATTCATGTACAAACTGCTTAAATGCTCTTAAGTTCTGCCTGGCTTCAGAATAGCTGAACAGTATCTGAAGTATCTACTCTCCATCCCAATTTGTATATTTTAAAAGTCATTAAATTCTTGAATGAATCATTAGGAAAACAATTCAAATGCTGTTAAACTGATAGTAATTTTGCCTCATAGGATAGATGTGAGCTTAATGTTTGCAAACAGCCAAATTCTTTTAAGATTTACACTCCATGGAGTTCAATATCAGCCAGGGAAGAATTACTAAATCAGGATGTACTTCAAGTACAGGTTTTGGCCCAAGACTATTTTTGGTCTTCTTCAGCTGGTTGTTTTGACAGCATCTAATCCCCCTCACACACCCACCAGCAGCCACACAATCTATCCATTTACACTTTCAAAGCAAATTGAAAATGAAACATTCGCAAATAATTACTCGCGGATGTCTGTAATACAAATCCAAAAAGTAACTGCAATTCAACTGTAATACTTCTTAGGGAGAAGAAAGGGAGGGGAGAAAAACCTTACAGAAATCCATTCAAAATGCGACTTCATCCTACACTAATGCTCCCACCATCACCTCCTAAAAAATTTAAAATAAAAAATAAAAATTAAATCTAACTCCTAAAGACCCTATCTACTCTATTTCACACATTCCCATCAGAAACGCAACACACGTTCAGAAGATTTTTCATTTAGTGAATTATTACAGACCCTGGTGAAGGAATAGTAACTGAGAAGGTCTTCTGCAGGGGCACAAGGCAAAGAGGGAAGCGGGAAGGTGGGTGAAGAGGGGGAAATAGCCAGAGCTGGAACTGAAACAGTCCACCTTTGTCTGGAGAGCAGGATCACACCCTCCAGGTTGAGGACAATGCTGAAAGAGCATGCTGCTGTGGCATGCAGTGTGTTTCTGCATTCACACAGGAGAGGAACCTGGCCCACAGATGGCCTGTTCTCAGCTTTGTCAGCCACAAACAGACCTTTGAACTTTCTATTTATATAACAGTTTAGTGAGTTTAAGCCTCTTCCTGTATAACTGGCAGTTTGCTGGTTTTGCTGTAATTAGGCTACTTGTGATACATAGTATAAAGAAGAGAAAATCCAAGAGGCTTGTTTCTCTGCAGGGAGAAGTCTTCCTCATCACAACCACACAGCTAAGATGATACTGTTACCTGCTCATCTTATTTCCCTTTGCCAGGTTTTGATTTACATACCTCAATATGCATTTCTCCTCTAAGTATTTTCTCAATTTCCACTTTTTTAAAGATTGGAGGACTTAAAAATATTAATATCTATGACAATAAATACAACATAAACCAAGAATTTCTCTGCCTTTGTGCCAGTGAGGAGTACATATTCGGGGTGGTTGGGTCTTTGTTGGTTGTGTTGTTTCCCAGCTGCTGATTAATGACACCACCTTACTCCATAAGCAGGTTCAAATCTAGCCACATGGTCCCAGGACACAGCAAGATTTCATTTACTTGGTTACCACAGACAAGCATGGAAAGTGATTTAAAAGATGAAATTTGATTTTTAACAGCAAGTGGTCCCCTTGGTGCACACAGGCATTCAAGCTTTTCATTATATCCATCTCCCTTCCTTTCTCCCTCATAGAATGGCTCATATTAAATGCAAGCCCAGGTGAACACTTCTTATTCATCCAGGAATCATAGCAGACTTCAGCTTTGGCCCTTTCATCTCATCCTGAGTTTACATTCATTTAAATTGTTTTGGGTATTTTTCAGTTTTTTCAAGTCTGGCAAAACATCCACAGGGATATTCATGGCCTTATTTTACACATTCTACCCCAGTGTTAACAAAAAACCCAACAACTCCCAGCTACCCTCCTAATCACATTCTTGATGAAGGTTCAATGAAGCACCTCATTCTTGTACTACTGTGATCTCTCCTAACATGAGAAACTAAAGGGCTGATTCTGTAGTTCGTATCAAGACAAAGCTCCCACTAATCATCCAGAAGACCAGGAGAGAATTTCAGCACATGTGTAGTGGCACTGCACGCTGTAACAATCACAGCTCTTGATAAAATATGTTTCAAGAAGTGACACAAAAATGTACCTCCACTGGAGGTGGGGGAAATTAACCATATTTTTCCCATCAACCAAAAACTTTTGCAAAGTCATTTCCTGGTATAAAGGCAAGGTAGAGAAAGTTTACCTTTACACCTTTTCATCAGATTAAAAAAAAAATTCTGCTCAAGCTATAAATATTTTTTTAATATATTTCTCAGGCTAACGATGTTTCTGTTGTACTTTGCATACAGATAATACAAACACCCACACACACAGTAGGCCTGAGCTTGCCTTCTTGGCAATTACAGCACAGATTAGCAGAAGTTTTGGGTTTGCAAGGAATGCAGAAGAGGGTCCCTAATTGCCTTATAAATGCTTGTGAAACACGTTTTACAAAGGCCAGCTTACAGGCAGAAGGAGGGCAGCTTCAAAATACGAAGCAGCAATTCACACATCATGTTATATATACCTATTTGCAAATATTATGAAGCAACCACACCATATTGGATACACAGACAAAATAAATAAATCTTGATGGATGAGCATGCATATTTCTGGGTGTGTAGTGATGATGCATGTGTAACATATTACATACATACACATGTTTGTGGACAGATGAGCTAAATTCAACTCTCTGCAAGCTACGCAACTACTTGTCAAAGACAAAAATATTTACACGTATAATAAAATACATGTCACATTTGTGTAGACAAGTAGATTATGTACCCACATATTATATATGCACTCGCATATACTAATTGGACTATTAAAAGGTAAATGCAACTTGATCTCTGCAGTGTGTGTGAATGCCTGTGCCACATAGAGTTTGAGCAGATATCAAACTGTTTGAAACAGTCAAAGTAAAAATGTTCTCTCCTCATGACCCCTAGAAGCACTAAAAACAATACATTTCACAGTACAAAAAAAAGCAAATGGAATTTCTAGAATGAGGGGCAACACGCTCATATTTTATGGAAAAACTGAGGCAAAAGAATTCCCTTCTTTCTGATGCCCATCTCTAAATCCACATAAAACCATAGTCAAATGAACGTAAGTTATTAAGCAAACACTAAAACTCAATACCTATAATGTCCTTAGTATTTGAACTACACCCACATATTGGGTTGTAACAGCTTCTATTAAATTAATGATGTTACCCACATTATAAATTAGGCAAATTGTATGCAAATATTATTTGAGTGGTAATACGGT
This sequence comes from Aphelocoma coerulescens, assembly GCF_041296385.1. NCBI lineage: Eukaryota > Metazoa > Chordata > Aves > Passeriformes > Corvidae > Aphelocoma > Aphelocoma coerulescens. The sequence continues at coordinate 15,464,497 of NC_091018.1, forward strand.
GGTTATCAGTTGTCTGCAAAATAAATTAGTGTAGCAGAGTAAAGATAGTGTGGTAGAAGCATAATATTTAATTGAGCACTAATTTTATTGTGATTATTACTTTTAAATAACAACAGCATGATTATTAAAAAGATGTAATACAATGGATTATGCAGAGCTGATAAAACAAGCACATGATCCAAAACGCCTGCTTACAGATTAATATTGATATAGTGTAATTTATGGTTGCAAGGATTTACTCCCAATTGCTGTAAAACGGAACGTGACAGGTATTTGGTTCTGATTACCATGGATTTGCAAGTATAGCTGTTAGACCGTGTTTGGCAAAATGATAGTTATTAACAAGATATATTACCCTATTCCTAGACATACTTTTATATTATCAACAAAGTAAAGTAAACCCTCTGCAAAACACGAAGTCCAAATGCTCATGCATACACATATCTGTGTGGCATTTAGAGATTAGGATCACAAAATACAGTATTTTAGTCTCTTTCTTCCTTGGCAAACTGCACTCCAGCCTAAAAGCATTTAACAAAGCAGTACCCAACCCCTGAATTTCCCCATGCACAGTTAAGGAATTATATTCGCTAAATTGAAAAGTAAAGAAAGAACCAATAAAACCAGCCAAAGAATAAGCATAATCTCATTAACCAGCCAGGGAAGTGACTAAATACCTACCCAAATTCTAACTTTCCTAGCTACTTATCACCCATCAAAAATTCCTTAACGTTCACTTTGATAACTAGTTTACAATGCACTTAAACAGATGCACCAACCTTTTTAAGGTGCACCTATTTGCAGAGCAACATAAACCTAAAATTCCACTCTTAAAAGAAATGGAAAGAAAGAAAAGAAAAATGATGCAGAGACGGGCAGGAAAAAAAGACCTGTTATAATATCACGGGTACTGATCTTCCCACTTCCAAAACTAACTTCAATAACGCTTCATCTAGAATAGGAAACCAGCAATACCAGCAACAGAAGCCCCCACACCGATCTGGGCTACAGCCGAACTGTGCCACACAGCAAAACTACAGTTGCGGTTCTCCCCGTGAAAGGAACATTGTCAGTGACAGCAGTAAACACAACATAAGCAAAGCCGCGATCCCGGGGAACATCGCCGCCCCTGCTCGGGAGGGGGCTGCCGCCGCTGATCGCAGCCGGCACCCGGCACCTCTCGGCGTTCCCCTGCGGGCCAACTTCGCCCCCCGCCGCCGCGCTCCGAGCGCTGCTCCCCAGCCGGGGCCGGCGGCGCGGCCGCGGAGCGTGGCTGGAGCCGGCCGGCACCGGCGGCGGCTGCCCCGGCCGGCCCCGCTGCCCGCGGGCACCGGCTGCTTCGCCCCTCAACAAAGGCTACGGCACCGGGGGAGCGAGCAGGGAAGGGTAGGAAGGAGGCAGCTGGAAGAAGGAGAGGGGTGGAGAGACGGGGGGGGGGGGGGGGGGGGGAAGGTGGGGGGGAAGAAACCAAAACCAAAAAAAAAAAAAAAAAAAAAAAGCACCCGAAAAAACCTACCACTGCTGCTCTAAGTCCCAGTCCCTGAAAAAGTCGAATAGGTCCATAACGATGTGGTGGGGAGACTCAGAGAAGTGATGCCCCCTCCCCGCCCCGCAGAGCCGAGCCGAGCCGGCGCGGCTATTGCTGCCCGGCCCGCATGGGCAGCGGCGCCGCGGGGAGCGGCGGCCGCCGCGGGGCCGCGCGGAGCCGCCCGGGGTGGCGGAGCGCCGCCGCCGCCGCCAGCAGCGCGGCGCGGCTGTGCCCGGCTGGGAGAGGCAGCACGGCGGCGGCGGCGGCCCGGCGCACACACACACAGACGGGCGGGCAGGCTGCCTCGCACACCGCGAGGGGAGGAGCCGGGGCGGCCCGAAGCCGCGGCATGGAGCCGCCGCGGCAGCACCGCCGGGATCCGGCGGAGCCGCGAGCTCCCGCCGGGAGCGCGGGGAAGTTTAGCTGGAAGGAGGAACAGCGGGGACGCGCGGAGCGGCGCGGCTTCGCGCCTGCGAGAGACCTGGAGAGGCCTGGCTGGGGTCGGAGAGGGGGAAAGAGATGAGGGAATAGGGGAGCAAGTTAAAAAAAAAATAAATAAAAAATAATCGCAAGAACCTATAATCCTATAATTTAATTGCCAGAGCCAGCTCCTGCGTGTGGACAAACCTGCCTGCACGGACTTGGCACGGCCAGAGCTCCGGGTCAGCTGCGCTGGGAGATCCAGAATGGCAGGGAAGGGTCAGAGCAGAGTCAGGCCCGGGCAGCCAGGGAGGGCTGGATAAAAAAGGCCCTCCCGAGCCTCGTGAGGTCTGGATCCAGGGGAGCACCCTGCTATCCCGCTGGGATGATGACCCTTCGTGCTCCCCACCTGCTTAAAGAATGATGGGTAGTGGCACAGCTGACTTGCAGGCATCAGTGAGGACAGGGGCATCCCAGAGCCCCCTGCAGAGCCCTCCCCACTCCCCCATCAGGGAAAAGCAAAGCTCAAGTCACAGGCTGCCCCATACCCAGAAGTAGAAAGGGGCCCACTGCTCCCTCCATCTCCTAAATGAAATTATTATTCTCTACCCAGATTCACACTTTCATATCCAAACTGCTTTCCAAACAGTAACCAATATCTTATGATTTTTCACACCCATTTTATATTTATAAAATCCCAAATACATATACCCACTGAGCAAACAAGTGCATACATTGCTATTGCAAAGACAAGACCAAAGCCATCTTCATTTTTACTCCAGTTTTCCACAGAACCAGTCACAGCCTGAACTTCCCTGCACGCCAGCAAGTCTTGAGGACCTGGTGAAGTTTGAAATGACCCTTACTTTGGTGGGGTCCCATCTCCTCAGCCGTGTCCAGCCCCAGGAGACTCATGCAGCTGGTCCCAGCAGCCAGCTCTGCCACTAAAGACAAGGCTCCAATGAATTGTCTAGCAAAAACAGCTTTATGGGCTTCCTGAGAATTAAGAAACAAATCTAAGATTATAAATTACATCACTAGCAGAGCAGCTAATGTACTCCACAATTTTTTGCTTTCTTAAGGAGTACTCAATTGTTTCATAAGTGCTGTTGGGTTAAAAACATTACTGAGGAAAAGCTGTGGCACTGTTATCAGTGGAAGTCAAACATGACAGACTTCATCTTGATTTGGGCTTCACTGCAAGATTCCTATTTGTGTCATGTGTCGTGTGGGCCCCCAAAGGGAGGGAGCTCAGGCAAGGCTGTGCTGCTCACAGTCCACGCTCACACCCAGCAAACCCCAAAACACTGCTCCTCTCCCTGCCAGGGCACGCAGGTGCACACAGCATTTCCTTTCTTGCATCTCTGTTTTCACCACTGACTCAAACACACTACTCTGGCCCTCAAGCTTTAAAGCATCATGAGTTGGGCCCCTCTCTTCTCTGTCTCTTATTTTAGCATCATTGTTGGTTATAAAGGCCCCATTCAAAATCATAATTTGTGGCCAATACCAATAGACCAACAGGGGAGGTGGAGTCACATTTTCACAATGTTTCTCCAGATACAGGTACAGAGAGGGGTTTTTAACAAACAATTGCTATTAACAAAAGTAAAAGCCCCAGTTGGTCATCTAATCACTTTAGTTCAATATCTTGCCTATTTTCAGCACCTTGACCTTCAACCATTAAAGTCAAACAACGTACTAAAAGCACTGGGACTTGCGGAAGGTGGCAGTTCTGCTTCCCGTTTTCTCAGAGGGTCTTTTGGCTGCCAGCCAGTCACCCCTGCACCAAAGCAGTCCGCAACAGCCCAAGGGCTCTTACCTAGCAGAAAGAAAAATCACTTCCCAGGTATAATCACCTTCACTTTCTTAAAGCAAACCCTTTTCAATTCTTCAGAAACTAGCAAAAGATGCACAAAATAGACCTTTAAAGGGCTTTCAGAAATCATTCCAGCAAAGGGGTGGGAGGTCCTTCATCACCAAGCAAATTTGCTGTCCCCATGAAGTGCAATAGCAGAGGTAACGCATCTCCTCAAGGAGTTGCGTGTTTGGTACTTGGAGCTCCCCAAGCACTCTGTGCCCTCAGCTGTGTGACAAAGTTTGTGAATGAAGCAGCTTTTTACAGTCAGTTTCAAATAGCTTTTTGCAGTTGGTTTCAAACCCCCAAGGATGCACCTGAATGCCACCACTGTGGACACCCAGCCCACGCTCCACTGGAGCCCTGTGCCGGACACACATCTGTTGCCGTAGGGCTGGAGGGACAGTGCTTTCCGCAGCCCTGTCCCCAGGGACACAGCAGCACTGCTGCCAGAGGCCACGCTTGGCTACACATGACCTGGACACACAGCAGTGGAGCTCGAGCTGGCCCTGCTCACCGAGGCCTGGCCCACAGGAGCGAAGGGCTGCGGGGACCTGTCGGGCTGTAATGTTCCGCCGGTGCCCGCCGGCTGGCACAGGGATCCAGCACCCCGTACCAGGCCCCAGCTCAGGGGCGAGCACGAGCGTGCGGCTGCCCCAGCTGCGGCGCCACACAGCAAAGGGTTCATTTACCCGAACTGCCAGGAATAGAAAATTCAGCTGCCCTCGGCGTGACCTCTTTTACAGTTATAGTGGAAAATACAACCGCGGTTCCCAGCACCTGCAACAGCTCAGAATGGGGATAATAAGATCAGCAAGGCCTCCTGGCCCTGTGCACTGCGGCCCGGCCCCGCAGCGTACTACAAAGGGGAATGCTGGCTCAGCACGGGCCAGGCCCGGGTTCTGCCGACGAGGCTGCAGGCGGGAGACCTGCTGCCATTCCACCGGCCTGGCCCCGGCCCTGCCCCTGCCCGGCCTGCTCGACAAGCCCAGAGCCGGCTTCCCGGCGAGCTGCTCCCCGCGGGTGGCTTGGGCGGTTGTCCCCATTGAGGGTCAGAGGAGAAGGAGGAGTCCTTGCCGGAGTGTCCCTCTGATGAAGGCACAAATGCCTAGACCCCTCTGGTGGCTGCTGCGGCCGAGGCATGGGTGGACTCACAACACTGTGCAGCTATCGGAGCTGCTGGGGTTGCACCAAAACAGCCAAGACTTCCCACTTGCTTCAGCAGGTTCAGCAGCAAATAGTGGGGAAGAGGGTTTGAAGCAGGGAAGGGACATCCCAGCCTCATCCTTTCTCTTTCAAACCTACCTACATCGCTCGATAATCTCATTACCCAAAGTACATTTGTACTCTGTATGCAAAGGAACATACAAAGGCAGCGAGGAAAATGTCAGCTAGTAACAAGGGCCTGTACAGTGCTCCAAAGGCTGGGGTGCAGCTGCCACCACCCAATGTCTCTGCTCCTAAAAGAGGAGAGATAAGACTGTCCATGGTGGGTCAGGTGAAACAGGCTGAGGCCAGCAGTCCACAGCCTCAGAGGCAAAAGTTAAGTGAACTGCACCCCTTGTGAGACAGCACGGAAACCTTTTCTGCTGAGGACACTCCATTTGATCCAAAGAAAACCTTATTTTCCCCCAAAACAAGAATAATGAAATCACAGTTTTCTAGCCAGAAAATGTTAATGGAAAATTTGTGCCCAGCTATGAATACAGATTGGAGATATTTGGATTTCTGAGGAAAGGAAGGTCAAGTCATTTTCACAGTGTGAAAAATGAAACTAACAGAGTTCATATTTCTCTGTGAAGCAATGATTGATTTTTCTTTCTGTGCCTCATTCATACAGCACTAAACATGTAGAGAGAACAAACTTACACCTTAGATAAAGCACACAGATTACATTAATACATTGGAAATTAAGTTAACATTAGCATCTGTTTGAAGGTAGGCACAAGAACATTTAGCTCCACTCTGTGAGAACAGGCAGGAGTTGGCATAAATCTTATGTATCCTAAAGCTGCTATATCACAAAAAAAAATCATCATTGCAATGTGCAGATATAAAGTAGGAACCCATCATGTTCTACCTCTATGGCTACATTTTGTCTTTGGAAGTACATAAGGATTTTAGTTACTGAAAGCATGTTGTTGCTCAATTTCAAGGGTGTATGTATAGGCAATCTTTATTTTCCTGCCAACTTAATTGTAATTATCAACTCCGTACTGCCTGAGTGATTTAACTGCGCAGAACTATTCTTATTAGAGTTGCTACTCCTATTTTATGAAACAAGATTAATTTAAGCCAATAATAACTTCTAGAAATATATTGATAATGTATTCTTACTGTAAGAAGGGGGAATGTTTTCATGTCCTGCTGAATAATCCTTCCTTCAGTAAGTTTCTCCAGACTTCATTGGGAAACGTGGCATTTTGGCATTTTTGTTATAGTGGCGTTCACAATGGCAAGCTCTTACATATGTTAGGATGTGTCCACGGCTACCTGCCAGGACACACTGAGTTTCACCACAGTGACTCTATAAGGCTCACAGTGGATATTATAAGGTCCCACAATGATTGGATGTGAATTGGCCATCGGGGTTTTCAATTCCCTCTACTGGTACCTCTCCATTTCTTGACCACATGTCACCAAAAGCCCCAGAAACACCGTTCAGGTGGTGAGAAAGTCTTCCCTGATACAGGTTGCAAACTAATGCTTTCAGGAGATGCACATTGATAACTCAGCAGTCCTGCTAGAAGCATTGTGGTGCTTGGACTATGACACTATGTGACCCTACCTGACCAAGGCACAGCTCCACTTGATGTTTTGCCACCGTCGAAAAAATGAAGAGGAAAAAAGGCAACAATAATGAGATTCCTATTTATTACTGTCACATTAGCTAGGCAGCTCCTAAAACAGTCAGGATAGTCTAAACTTTCAAAACTAGTCAAGATAGAGACTGTAGTCAAAAGCTACAATAAAGTAATTTCAGAAACAAGTAACCAAAAAGATCTACTGAAAAGCAGATGCAAATCACTGTGAAAAGCAAAAGAGATAATCACAGAACCTGGAATTTGGAGGCCACTGCTGGCCAAAAGTACAGAGGCTTTATGATAAAAAAAAAATCAAAACCACCTTGACTTTCAAGTAGACATTTCATTAATTAATTAGAATCATCACAGTTAGATCTTTCTCGGCCATCCATCCCCCACCCTTTTCATTTCTTTTTTTCTTGTTTTGAAGTTCATGAGCAATGCTTTGTTTTGAAGAATTTAAAGCAGCTATCTTCTTCTAAGATTTAAGGAACAAAACTTTATTTCATGCTTACCAACTGATAGTGAACGATGGGTCATAGGGAGTAGTTGAAGAGTTGGCCATGTGTTGCAATCCTTCCCTTTAACCAAACCAATTACTTAGAGCTTTAGCATGGCCCTCACCATCCCCTAACCTGGCACACAGAAGCAATCCCTGTAGTAGCTTTTTAACCAATTGCATGACCACATGTTCCTTATGAGTGGAGCTAAAAGTAACACACAGTGTAAAACAAAACCAACTTTGAAACACAAACACAGCCAGAGAATTGAAGTGCAAAAGCATGGTAAAAAGGCTTTTCACATCAAGTTTCCTGCTTTCTGCCATGTTGCTTTCAAAAGGCAGAAGCACTTTAGAGCAATGATGTCTATATATAAGCTGCTGAAGTACTGTCTTGTCGTCAGTGATTTTTATGATGATATTCTCTAATGCACTTTACAGAAACATAACACTAGGCAAAGCTTCCTTTTTATGAAGGAAACAAAAAGAATAATATATGGAACATAGCATTAGCACAGAGGTGGAATATCAGACAACAAAAGCTGATCTCTTGTTTCCTTTCTCTTTCCCCCGTTTCTTTTGTTATTCTGATAAGATCACTGTTATGTTCATCCCTTTCAATCTCAGTTTTGTCACCCTGTATTAGGAAAATAAGACTTTCTTGTCTTCTACTAACATTAGAACATGGTATCTCTAGCAAACATGTTCAGAGCAGATCCTGTAGCTGTTTGGGATTAACAGTGAGGGACAAACATAATTCAAGTAACAGCTTGGGTATTTGTCTAGATGTTTAATACCAAACAAATGAATTTGATGATAAATACAAAGCACTAAAAAGGGCAAATACTATCCACATATATAAAATAGTCCGTGTGTACAGTGAAGAGGTCAGACAAAACTGAAACTCGTAAGAAAAGACTTTCCCCCAAGAAGAGTTAGATAAGTACTTACTAAATGTTTTGGTTCTAGTAAAAAAGCATTAATAAATTATGTCAAATTAATTGCAGGATCCTTGTGTTTTCACAAATACATACCTGCTTGTTTTGTTCACAAATTTGATCAATTTCGCGGTATTTTGGGAGCATTTTACAGGTGCATTGGGGGGCAGGGGGGAGGCAATAGACTTGAGTCAGCTGCGAGAAAAACAGAAGCATCAGCTTTCCATGGGCAGACACAGCCAGTCCTCCAAATACTTTGGCCATGAATGGATAGATCCTATAGACATATTACATCCTAGTTTGCTGTGATGTGACAAATGTTATGGAATAGAATACACCTTTAGGCTATCTGCCCACATAGCCATTTGACAAACTCAAACACTGCATGATCAGCAGTGGGTTTGGTGTTCATACCCTCCCAACTTCTTACAAGAAACAAAACCCAGTTCTGATTAAAGAAGACATTCAGGCCCACTTGGAAGACAAGAGCAGAGAACTCCCGATTTGCACTCCTTGTGAGCCCTGGAGGACCTGGTGAAACTGGTACTCAATACAGAAATAGCATCAGGATTGGAGCATCTGAGATGGTCTGTCAAAGGCCTTTGACAGATCTTGGAAAGGTTCTGCTGAGAACAGTGTAAAACCATTGCAGCAATTTCTTTTCATTCAAGAGATGAATGTCTGGCATATTTATTTCATAAAGTGAGAACCAGTATCCCAAACAAATAGCTAGAATGAGTATTATTCAGTCTTTTTCCTGGCAACCAGCTTAAACGACCGTGTCTTGCTTTTCTGGGAAACCTGCCAGGTGAGCTTTGAAAGGATTGTAGTGCTGACGGCAGAGTCTGGAGGGTTCGTTCCATGCACTAACCAGAGGTCTGCTAAAATAATCAGGAGGAGGAGGCAAGGCCTTCATCCTGCACAGGAGAAGAGGGCTGGAGCATAATGGCATTGCCGGGGGGAAACCAAGAAGGCCATTAAGCTCACTGGGGCATGGACGGTCTTTTACCATGTGTTTGCACAGCTCTAGCACTGAGGCACCCCAGAGTAAAGTCTTTAAAAGTGGTTAAATGACTTATGCTCTTAAAATCTATTTCCAAAAGTGAGTAGTATAACTTCCATTTACTCCCTTCACTGGGCCTGGGGTGCAATTCCACTCCCACTTGCCTTTTTTTTTTTTTTTTCTCTCATTCCTGATGAAAAAATTATTGCCTAGTCACTTACCTTGTTCACTTGTGATTCTGCTGCTTACAGTGACTGCGCCTCATGAAATTATCTCCACGAAGATAATTTCATAGAAGAGGGAGGTGGCACCAAATGATGTTTTGCCATTTTGTGATGTCACCACATCTATTGAAAATTAAGTTTTGAGGAAAAAAGTGAATAACCAAACAGAATTCTTAAATCAGAATTAATCCAAGCTACATAATGAAGAGCTGCCAAGTGAAAAATTTGCTACCGTGACTTACATATTGAACTGATTTAAATGACCTAATTTAGGAAAATGCATTTTAGAATGTCATTCTGTCAGTGTGGAAAACTGGTGCTGTAAGTCAGTAATCATCATCCTTGTGATAGTATTAATGTGAATTTTCCTATTATATAGTATAGATTATTAGCTGTTTCATCCCTAAGGAAAACACTGATATTGACAAAGGGAGAATTTCACTTTGAGTGAAAAAGCCACACTTGGCAAGGAGTTTAAAAGCAGAATAGTATTTATGTAAATATAATGACAAGATTATAGCTGATCTCCTTGACATTATTCTTCCATGAAATGATGGAAACATTAGGAAGTTATCTGAACTATGCTAAAATAGCTAAATATTGAAAGGAAACCTTACAGCCAGCTACACTGAGGCAACATCTTAAAAGCCTATTGTCCACTCCTGTTAGGAGTAGATGACTCACATTACAGGTGACTAAAACTAAACGGAGCCTGTTACAGGTAACAGTGCAAACCACCACAGAGCAGCTGATAGAAGAATTGACCTAAGTGATCACAGACCTTTATGTTGCTTGTTCACTCTGTTTGAGTTTTAAAGACCCAGAAATAAAAATTGAGGCAAATGATGTATATCTTTAATGCAACTGAAACATGGTATTCATGAGTATACCATATTTATGTTTCTTTTAAAAGGTAGAAGAACAATATTGCACCACTACACCCAGTTACAAGAGCAAGTCACCATGTCAATGGTCATACTTGTGAATTAGTTTCAGGCTCCTGGTAGACATCATTAAAAAAAAAGTCAATCAAGAGCAGAACTGCCAACTACAGCATTAGGGTATTAAAAATATAGAACAATATCTATCACCCCAATTGCAACCTTAAAACTGCCTAACAGATCATTGTTGGGAGGAAAAAAAAGTCAACCACAGACTAGTGTAATCAAGAGACTGATTATTTGACTGAGGAAAAAATTAGTATCCTGTGCATAGAGAGGTTTCTTTTTGGATTACAGTGACAAATGCTTCCTGATCTTTCTAAGACCTGTACACATTTGCTGATGGTTCATTCAACAGCCCTTACAAGAGGCAAAGATTTTCTTAAGTAGGTGCTTGAAACTGCATTGGCATTTTTAGAGGAAAATCAAAACAGTTCCTTTGGTCCTGGTTTGTGAATGTAGTTTCAAGAATGTAGTTTCAAGCATAAAAGTTTTAAAAATCAGTGCAGGAGCCTTTGGGAACAGTATACAAAAAAGAGACACAATACGGTAAGCAGACACAAGTAACTAAACAAATTAAAACATGCTTGGGTCAGGACAGCTGCTATAGTTTTCTACATGTTATTTTAAAAAATCTTTATTTTAGATATTTTTCCTGATAAAAGTACTTTATACCTTTCACATTTCCTATAGTAGCAAAGCCAAACACTACTGGGTACTACTGCTACTATGCAGGAAGAGAATCATTTCAGAGGTCTTCAATTTCTGAAATCCAGTTTTATTACATACATTTCCTGACAACTGGGTTCCATTTTCCTCTGTCACAATATAGAATTATTTGAACATATTTTAAAGTTAGTTATGCTAACCTGTACTTCAAGAGCAGTCACAGTGTTAAATGATACATACCCATTAGAAGGAACAAGTTGAAGTCATTGAATCCTTTATACAACATTTTTGTAAAAATTTAAACATCATTTTGAGAAGCAGGAAACGTACCAGTCCAGTGATATCTGTCATTACTCATTTTTCACATACTCGACATGATTATTCATTACTCAAAAATGACATAGTTAAATGCTAACTCTTGCTAAAATATTGATCATAATATGTGGGGGCATATAATTTATCTGAATCAAGTGAAATATGTTTTCCTCAGCAAGATGATGAAAGCTTGTCTCATTACAGCATCATTTCTACTGAAGTTTCCACCATCAGTTAGTTTAATGACTCTGGGAACATTTTAATTGAGAAGATCCCTGTGTAAGTTGCTCATTCAAGACACATGGATGGGTTTGGATTTGAGAATGAGAGAAACGTGCAGTCAGCTGTGCTCAGCCTGGGAGTACAGGCAGAAGGCAGAGAACCAGGTGCAACAAAATACCCAGATCAGGAGAGGCAGGAGAATTTGGAGAGGAAAAGGAGAGGTGTTGCAAGCCAGGCGATGTTAAAGGAAGCAACTGGCAAATAAGAATACTCAGGCTGACAATGTGGTGTACAAATGTGGTTTGTTTAAATTGTTCTCACCTCCTGAAAAAAAAAATGCACTGAAGCCAGTGGAAAACTACACTGCCCTTTGAAAGTCAAACCTGATAAGAAAAGGTACACGTGGCTATGACCAGCCCTGGTTTCACTCTGAATATGTACTTCATAAAGGAGAACAAATTAGCCCACACTCTTGCATCATCCCCTGCCTGCACATGATTCACAGACATTCAAAGAAAAACTCAGAGTAAACCACTATTTAATATCAGCTGCATGTAGCTGGTCAGCAGATCTGTTCAAGTGGTGCTCTGCTCTCCTCTGTGGGGATATGAGCTGGGTCTTTAGATTTCCATGAAGTCTGGGATTGCTGTAAGGAGTGCCAAAGTGCTGGCACCAAAATAACTTGTGGCTATCTTGTCCTTGTGTTACTACTGTAGACTATGTTCCCTGTGTGTAACTGGAAGTTACTGGAAGTTACTGGAAGTCCCACATACTTCTCTGAAAATAGAGTAATCTAGGAGGAAAATGGATACAAGTAATGTCCTTATATAATCAGAAAAGTATCCTGTGGATGGTGACTTTTATTTCTAACTCCTAGCTACTGAAACAAAAGCTAAAAAGAACTTGAGTGATTTGCCTGAAATCACAACGTTCTACGTATTTCAGTCTGAACATCAGATCAAGCAATAGGGCAAGGAGAAAGAGCCTCAGGTTGTGCCAGGAGAGGTGTTAGACTGGCTATTAGGAAAGATTTCTTCACTGAAAGGGCTGTCAAGCCTTGAACAGGCTGCCCAGGGAAGTGGTGGAATCACTGGTGGTATTTACAAGATGTGTAGATGTGGCCCTTGGGGACATGGTTTAGTGGTGGGCTTGGCAGTGTTTGGGTAACATTCGGACTCAATGATCCTAAAGGTCTTTTTCAACCTAAACAAATCTATGATTCAGCTACATGGAAGCATTGCTGCCACAGTGCATCTCACATCTATAAATAGAAGGAGCAGAGAAAAGCACAGCAGTTTAAAAATGTCATTTCTATTAGGAAAAAAATGGAAGGGGATGAATCTCTGAATATTTCTCAGAATGCCATTTTATTTAATGCATCTAAACCTGGAAATCTTAAGCCTAGAAAAGAAAAAAATTAAAACTAATAGGATTCATTCTAAACAATCTCACATTCTACATAAAGAAAATGAAGTGTGTGACATAAACACTTCATAAGCAAGATGATTTACATTATTTTCACTTTGTTTCAGATTATTTGATATAAAAATATACAACCCTGCATTCATTTCTAACTTGTTCTTTAGAACCTTTGCTGAACCTTTCTATGAAATCATGCACATGCAGTATCAAAACAGAGATGGGAAGTAGAATGTGCTTCATTATGGCAAGTACAGCTCATATCCTCCTCCACAACACAATTTATTAGTATCTAATAGAATTGTAATGTTTCTCATTCTACATTTTTACAGCTGCATCAAAATATTAAAGTGTGAATTGCAATTAAACTCACACAGTGCTCTTAGCATAATTTCCCTTGTATTAATACTTAGCAAACCAAGTTATTGGCGTAATATTACTCTTGATACTGGTTGTCATAAAGGGATAAAGCCTCCAAATAGTAATAAAGTATATTTTACTGGAGAGAGAGCAGCAGTACAAAAAAACATTATGCTACTGGAGTTGTTAATTTCTGTGGAAGGGGGTGGGGAGAGAAAGGCTTTTGACTCCTTAAATTATAGTTTGCAGGTTAGTACATCAACTCACTTTAATCTCACTAAACAGGTAATTTACTTGCTTTCTGAAAGCACCCATGTGCAAGGAAATGCTAGTGCACTCCAGGGATGATTCTAAGATTGATTGCTTGGCTCTAGTCACCAATAATGGTATGAATTCTGCTAAGCTCCATTTTAAATGTATCTGAAATGTTGGAAGATTTTAGAGGGGCAAAAATGGAGAGGCAATATTTGTTTCCTGTAACCTCAATTTATGCATGTGTGGTCTGCTTGACTAAAGAATTTTGAATCAGAAGGGCTGAACTACAACTTGCAAATGGCAATATGTACACTGACTTGGGACAGAACAATTGCAGGTGTGATATCCCTGCTTATGTTATCCCTCAGGAAATTCAGAAGTTATTTTGTATTTCCCAGCTGCTCCTTAGATTTTCAGTTGGCTGTAGCTTTTTGTGGTTTATAGTTTGGAATTGAACTCTGCAAAAACGTGCTTATAGGAGAAATGGAGAGCTTTAGTATTTTCTTATGGAGGGAAGAAAGTGGCTAAATTAAATGCCATTAAGTGGACATGACTTTGATAACATTGTCTGGGCTAGATAGTTCTCTAAAAGCATCTGGAAGTAGAACTTAAATGTCAAGAATTAAATTTTTCCTGCTTCATTTAGGAACACACCAGGTAAAACAAACTATCTCCTGTTCTAAGTGCTGACCCATAGTGTAATCAGAAGTGGAGCTGCAGTATGGGCTCGTATGCTTGATCAGGCTGTGCCTGCTTCCCAAGAGCTGGAAGCAATGAGGACTTGGCCATGCAGGCTGCAACCAAAAACCCAGTGAGGTTGTGCAGTTTTCCCTGTAAATCATGTCATGAAAACAAAAGACCATTTTATTAAGTTAACAATAAAATCCCAGTCTCAGGGTGATGCTGAAGGAGGTTTTGAAAGATTATCTTGACTTATTTCAGATAGGGTTGTGGTTTTGCAAACATCCAGTATGTGTTATTGATAAAGGACCCTCTTATAGTTGTTTCCTTCCAACTTGCAAAGCTGTTTCTGTCAGTGGAGATTTCTCTCCCTTATAGAGAGAAATCCCTTTGCACCATGATTAAATACCACTGGTTAGGAGAGGTGAATCTGAACAGATCCCCAGATTCAGGTCCATGCAGTTTCACACATCATGGACCAAAATACAAATAAAACAAACCTTCCAAAACTGCTGCAAGCTCCAATCCTACCTTGCATTGATGTTAGACTGTTTTTAACAGATTTGGCTTGTCTGTGACTATTACTGATGATAGATGCTCTGATCTGGGTAGGCTGAACATGAGGAGTCTGTATCACAGCCCACAGAATCAACACTGTGGTGTCTGGGATTTGCTGTGTCATTCATGAACTGCCAAGATAACTACATCATTGCAATGTGTCACACATTTCATATTTTTCCTCCCCTTTTCTTCTCCTTCCCTTGTATTTTATCTCCCAGAAATTTAATCTCTCCTGCCTAAGCCACCAGCTACCAGAATAGACCAAAGCACTTGAATATGATGAAAAGGCCATTAATTGCCACCAGCCTGACCTCCCATCAGAGGCTGCCTCCCTCCTCACTCGGTGTGGGGAGGTTAATCTCCAAACTCTGTGCTGCTGTACCCAACACAATAATCACTCCTGAACTGCAGCAGTGGTGACATTATTCTGTTGGTGAGGCTATGAGAACATGGGGAGCTGAAGACCACAAAAGTAGTATGGTGACAGTCTATATTAAAAAAAAATTAAGTATCCAAGGGTCTAACCCAAAGTTTATTTAAATTCAGTAGAAGTTTCAAACGTGGCCCCTAATATCTTCAGCGCATCTTAGAAGAACCTTGAGCACCCAGGGCTGTGGCCAAGTTTACCCATCTAAGTTTGGCTGAAACTAAAATTCTCCATTCCTTCTCCTCTATTCCTCATGGCATGTTTCCTAATAGTATAATTTACAGAAAAATGATCAAAATATCATTAAGAAATGTCGGTACTCTCAGCCAAGCTCCTTTCAGACATATAAGCAGTGTGTGGCAGGCATAATAAAGTCATGATTAGGAGTGTCCTTTAAATCACAGGAAAGGGAGGCAGAGTAGATGCAGCCTGTTCCATCTCTGAACAGGCTCTTTGCGTGTCTGTGTACAAATACATCACCAGCAAATGCCTGGGCATAACTCAATACTTTCATGCCTGTAAAGATATTAATACTTCTGCACTACCCAGCAATAGCAGTAACATCATCATTTTCTCCCTGGACATCAAGAACCATGGACAAACCAGTCCAGAAGCTGCTTCCCTGCTCAGCCCAGTGTTGGGGCCAAGGAGAGGCAAAGCAGCAGCTGAACCACAGAGAATGAGAACAGAGGCTGACGGGATCCTGGACATTAGCAATGGACACAGTTACCTCAGAGTTAGATGAAGAAGGGGCAAAGGACCTAGAAGAGTCATAGTACTAAAGAATGTGTTCTGCATGAGCACCACCAGTTCTCAGTCTTCTCCCAGCCCTGTTTCTGCTAACAAGCCCATACACACAAACCAAGGCAGACATGCATGTGAGAAGTGATCCATTTGTCCCACAATAACATTACTCTAATTAGTCATTTATCTTTAGCACTTAGAACTACATCTGAAAAGGAAAATACATTCTTCACTCCCTGTTCTTTTCCTACAAAGAAATAACAGTATGGCCTCTGTGGAAAACACACTCAATAAGTGAGTTTGGGTAACACCAGGAGCTTTGTGAAACAGTGTTCAATAGTGAGTCCAAGAGAAACTGAGAAGAGACTGCATGCTAATATAATCAAGAACATATCTATGTGTAGTGCTAGGTTTGTGTTGACTGCTTCACATTTTGAAGAAAGAACCCATGAGACAACAGAAAGGGGTGAGCCCTCAGAGCTTTATTCCAGGGAGTTATTCCTGGCTAACTTCCAGAAAGGATACTCCCAGGGTGGATATTTCTATTCTAGGACACAAATACCTCATTTTGGATTGCTTTAGTCTTTTTAGAAACAATAGCTCACCTGTTATATTTGGCAGATTGTGCCAAATCCTCTTCCCTGGGTAGATACCCTCTTTATTGTAAGGAGCCTATTCTTAGGTCCAGATAAAATATTACATGACCAATCTAGACATGGATTAAAGGAAAATGTGTGCATGAAGTATTTAATATATATAGCACCTGTCTGGAATGCTGTGGAGTTCTAGATCTTAACTGTAGCTCCAGCCTAGGACCAGGGGATGGGCAATGCAGAGGCTTCAGTTCACTTGTGGCAACATTGCCATGGATATGCCTGTGTCACTGTCAGTCACAAAACAGGTACCCCAGGAGTGTGTTGGACAAGGAAGCTCCTGATCCTCAGACACTGTAAAGCAGTGGGGTCAAGCTTATCAAAGGGTTCTCTGTGAGCCTGTTCCTCTCTCAAAACAAGTCCTTCAAATCCTAAATCCACCTATGTCTAGGTTGCCAGATTTGAAGCAGATACCAGATTATTTTACTTCCTAAGTTTGGACACAGCAAACAAAAAAAAAAAACCCAAACCAACCCAAACCCACAAAGAAATACAGATGGGAGATGTGAGCTTTTCTTAAAGCTGAAATGATTCTTTCATAAAACAAAATATTTCTTTTAGCCGACTCTTGGTGTAAATATAATCAGTGCCAAAAGGTACACTGGCTTTCCTAGCCTCATTTGTCCATCTTAGTCATAAAATGGTAAAGAGGCTAAAGCCTAGATGCCAGCTAAAACTGTGGCAAAGCCACAGGTGAAGACTAGATTGTACTGTTCTGGTGTAAAGAGTGAATAAAGGTACCAAAAAGGGATTTGACTTATAGACAAGGTGACAGCATTTCTGAAATAAAAGATTGGAATATTTTCGCGGTGACTTTTTTAGGGTCGTAAAGAAGACAAAATGCCCATTTACCAAGGATGCGTGCTGGTGGTGTTATTGCCAGCCTGCAAGGCAATAGTGACACTTGCATATCACTTCCAGTGTAGGTTTATTTCCAGATACTCCATGTTCTGGAGACATTTATCATATGCTGCCAAACTAACGTTAACATCCACTTTGAGCAAAGGAACAGATTTAAATGTCTCTGCTGACCTGACTTTTTCTCTCTTCTGTTCAGCAGACACATCACTTGTTCTGCTGGACTGTTTATTCTTGGCAAACAGGGAACAAATTCTTCTCAGCCTTGGAAAACAAGCAGCTTGAAGTTATTAAGACAGAAAGAGAAGCAAAAGAAGGAAACCGGGTCACTGAGATGTCAGGAAAAAAAGAAATTGCTGGGATATCATGACAGAAAAAAAAAAAAAATTAAGATTGTCCCAAGTTTTGTTATAAAAGAGACAAGCAGGAAGGATCTTCAAAAGAAGGTAAGGATCAGATTGGTGCTAATACTGTGACTTCTCCCAGCTACCACAGGGATGGCAAATCCAATAGCTCATGACCAGAAATAAAGAGCAATTTTAGCTGGGCAAAGGAAAATTGATAGCTTTAAATGTATAATCTCTTGTGCTGGTGCCTCCCAGCAAAGAACAGAAGCTGGACTGGTGGGTTTCCAATGTAAACTTATGGCATCCTGCTTAATTCCACTTTTATTTAATGCCTCTGTCCTTTATGTGGCAGTAACTTTAATGTAATATTGAAGGCTTTGGGTTTTTTTAATAGCATCATAAGTGTAAATGTAATAGTTATATAACAATAATAATAAATCAAGAATGTACTCGAGTCATTGCAATAACTAATAATAACATTAAGACACAGTTTATGATGTATCTAAAGTTCAGTACCTTAGAGAGTTAATTAAGTCCTAAGTTAATTGGCAATGATCTTATTTCTAGACAGGAAATGTAGCCGATTAGCTTGTTTATGCTTAAACAAGTAACTGAGGTCACGACAAGACTTTTTGGGGTGTTATTGATTGATTTGTAATTTGTTAATTAATTTTGATTGACTTTACAAGTAACCTGCTTAATTCTTTGCTTCTAGGGAGAGGAAGCTACTGACACGACTGGTGGCAATGCAAAGTCACAGTCACCATTTTCACGGTACAAAATGTGTCGTTTTCATGATCCCACTTGTAAGATGCCACACTTACAAAGAAAAAGCTTTTGTGACAAAGTGCAAATCACCTTACTGCTTTTATAACTTCATGCCTACCTTTACCCATCATAGAGTGCACAGAACCAGCAGAGATGCCAAATTGTATTTAACCATTATGACAAGTACTGCTGTGTCACTTTCTGTTGTTAATTGCACAAACATTACCATCTTATTGCTCTAGGAAATTATTACACTGAAAAATAGTTAATGGATAAATATATGAAAACCAAACCCAGGTAATATTTTCCAGATTAGAATTTTAGGGAAGAAAACCAATCTTTTGCAAGGTGACTTGTTTACATTGCAGCAACATCTTGAAGCTTTTTTAATTGCAAGTGGCTTCTCCCCACATAGCCTTATCCAGATCCAATCCATCAGTTATTGCACAGATTAAAAAATACCAAGCATAGTGTTAAAATTCAGCTCATGGCAAAGGAGGAGCTCAAAAGGACCTTTAGCTCGTGGCATCTCCAGTGAAGAAATTCTTTAGCTGCACAATCACATAACATGGGATAAAATTAACAACTCGTTTACGTTGCCTTCTGCCATTTGGGACCAGAATAGAGGCACAGAGTAGTAAAATGCCAGCGGTGGGTGACAGTGCATGGGTGTGCATCTGCCTGGGACAGGCAGAGTGGGGTGAATTGGGCAGAAAAGCTGCTGCTGCAAATTCCTGTGTCCTGTGGGAGAGCCCCTCACCTGCACGGCTCAGGCACCTCCTGCCTGCAGTGCCCCAAGGGACCAGCAACACAAACAGATTTTCTGCTCCATGCAGACTGGGCTGGGTAACAGAGATGGCCTCCCTTCACGAGGCAGATTAACCCAGGGATAATTAGAGGCCACAAATTATATGCAAGAAATTTGTATCTAACACTACAGAATCAGAGGGGACAAATCAGTTCCAGAAGGACAAAGAGTTTGACTGAGAAAAAGTAACAAGACTTTTTTTAAGATCAGAAGCATCAATTGGAATTCTAACACTTTATAAAAGACCAAAGAAGCACAGATATGACTGTATTTGAACTACTACTGCCCAGGCAACAAACAGCAAATGGTATAAAATTGAAACTACTTCTCTGCTGTAGATACAGAGCAGTTCCACAGTGATAAAAATACTTTCCTTCCTTATCCTCATTCTGTCTTCAAGTTCAGTCCCTTTTTTTTCCTCATTAAAAATCCCATAGTTCAGGAATTAATTGACAAACCAGGAGGTTTTTTCCCCCCCTTTGTTAATGGGCCTGTTCTCACTTAAAATATTGTGGCAATTTAGAAATTATTCTTTACATCAACACAGCACTCTTCTACTTAGTTATGTTTTATTTAATTGCTGGAGTTTTCTACTTCCTTCAAGTCCCACTTCGGTATCCCCTGAGTACCACTATTTCACACTAGTCTGATTTTGGGCCGTACAATTCATAGCAAATCATTAATTTTCAGTTTTATCCTATATTCAGTGTTGAACACAACCAAACACTCCACCCTGACTCCCTCTGTAGCTGTGTCAGTGCTCCTCCAGCATGATCAACTCTCCAGTAGTGAAAGGTAGAAGTTATCCTTTGGATAAACACTTTCTTTGTAAGAATGATATCAACTGATTTACTGCACTTGTCTCCTCCCACAGAGCTAGCACCAACTTCCTAGACCAAACTGCTTCCAAAACTTGCAGAATTTTGGAGGCAGTCACCCCAACACTGAGGGAGGACATTTATTCACATATGCTGAGACTTAGTCCAAGGCTTCATTTGTGTTACAGGTCGATTTATTTCCTAAGAGTTATTGGACCAGTTCTAGTTTGAAACGTGCCTTTTTTAGCACTCTCTTATCCAGAAAGCAAGTCCATCCATTTAGGAAATTAAACCAAGGTATGATGTCCCCAGTATTACTGTGGGAGGGTTCAGGAATAAATGAGCATTTTAGAAGGAAAAGCTATGGGGTTTTTGTCCTGCTTATTATAATTTTCCCTACTCTTATGGTATGTCTGTCACAATTGCATCCTTGAACCTTAAGACTCTGCTGTGAGCACTTATCCTTTATTTCCACACTTGCAGCCTAATTTTTAAACTATTAGGGTGAATTTTTATTTCACTGGAGAGAGAGAGTTTGTGCTTTCTTGCTTATCTTTCAGCTTTTGTGGTACAAACACCTTCCACCTAGCAATCTTCTCCCTCCACCTGATACAGGGGAAATCCCCTACACCCAGAGATAAGGTCAGCCCTCTCCTCACCTCACCAGGAATTTTGCTTTTCCTATAATCCAAAGCAAACATAACAAGAGCCAATGTTTTGGGGTGGCCCTATCTGTAATTTTATTTTATACTGTATGAGACAACCAAACCTCTTTTTTGTAGGATGGAAAATGCAATCATCTAAAACTCTCATGGTTTAAAAACCAAAATTACTCAGTCAAGTACAGTTGTAAAAATAAAAGACACTTTTAAAAGTAATAAGAGTAGTGTCTTCATGCTATATAAGACCAAGAATGCAGATAACAAATGGTTATCAAGATTTTATTTTTAAATATATTGATACAAAAGTTCAATATGCCACATATTTAACTCTCTTTGAGCAGACTGAAATAGTTCCTTAAGCAGAATGACTAGAGAGAAATCCTTCACAAGTTTATTCACAGGGGTAAAGCCTGACCTCAGATGTACTTGCACCATGCAATGCACATCAAAGTAGAGGAGCCCAGACTGGCACAGGGAACCCTGATCCAGGGGGATGAGCCACGTGTGTGAGGTGTCTCATCAGTGCTCATTAAAGTTTATCAGCTGTGACAAAGCACTCTGGCAGCACAGTCCCGTGGGGCTAGTGTTTCACTGCTGGAGCTGGGGCTGGGGCTGGGTTTGGCCCAGTGACTCCACACACCTTTGGATCAGGGTTAATTGAAGTTGCTCTTGCCTCCCATACACCATTTAAAGGATATTCATATTTCTATATTCTTGAAGGCAGGGGCCAGCACAAGGTGCTACTGCTGAGGAACAAACTAAAGCACTAAGACAAAAGACAAAGTGCTGGCAAATTCTTCTGGGCAGCTTTGCTCTCCATGCCAGGCCAGGGCTTACACTGCTTTCTTTGGAACAGCCCGAGCAAGACCATGCAGTAGAAACTTTTGCTTTTATGATCCTGCCCTGAATTTTATGTTCTACTTCAAAATGTATCTACGTTACAAAACTGTTATGCCACCAATTTTTCTCTTTTCCTGGTCTATGCTCTTTGGAGACAAGACTGCCTGTAGCATTTCTGCAAACCTCTCTCTTCTTGCCTAGTCAACATATACTCAATTAAAAATATATTAATAGCCACAATCCTCAGATGAACTCAATTCACATGAAAAGAGGGCCAAATGGTACCTAGTCTTCTGTGCCACCTTTTTTTGAACAGATACAAAATGCCTGGAGAGCACTGTAAAGATTTGGTTGTTACTTCAACAGTAGTGCCTGCACTGATGCTGTTTCTAGTTAGTTTGCTCCCATTCTTCTTAATTACAAATGGGACTTCAAATAAAACAAATGAAATTCTGATGAGGTATGCAACTCTTAACAAAACTAATACCCTGCTCACAAATGCCATGCAATTTATGAGTAGCATTCTCCAGATAACAACCAAGACAAAATGCAGAGCTACAGACACATGAGAAGTTAAAGCAGATTGGCTTAAATTTGATTCTGGGGTTTTGGTTGTGTTTTTTTTTTTTTTTTTTTTTTTTTTTTTTTTTTTTTTTTTTTTTTTTGTGTGTGTGTGTGTGGGGTGGTTTTTTTTTTGTTTTGTTAGTTTGGTTTGTTTTGTTGTTTGTTTTTTTTTAATTCTGAGTGGTTTCAATAACTGTGACTAATCATTGGCCTTTGTATATTCATGTGAAGAAAAGGCAGGATTATCAGGGTGATCTTACTTCATGAACACAAAAATATATAGGTCAACTTCATCAAATACAGTCAGTCCGCAGAAATCATCATTTTATGAACTGTTGCAGCAATCTCATTTTACCAGTCATTTACTTGTGTTGCTGGTGATGGGGACATGAGCAGCACATGCTCATTCTGCCAGAAATAAGTGTTACTCCTTTCTCCAGCCCTGCCTTAGCCAATTCTCCCCTCCCTTCCCTCTCTTGGTTATTGTTTGATTTTTTAATTTCAGAAGTTTGTTTCATTGAAGATTTTTGGTTGGGTTTTTCTTTTGAGGGGGTGAAGGAGAGGTGGAGAAAAGTTCAGTTTATAAACTAATGATCTTGTTATCCAAGCCATTTCACCTGTCCTGTTTTCAGTTGTTACAGTCATATACAGCTGCCCTCTGCAAATTAATATTACCATTGCTATGCTTCAATGCTTTGTATTTCCAGCCCCTTTAAAACCCCTTACTTCAGAACAGTGTTGTACAATAACATATTGAATAAATGAGTAACCACTTCATACTGCTCTTGTATTTATGAATAGCCAGAGAAATTTCTTTTTTGACAGTGAAAGAGAAATTAGATGTACTTTAAAGGCTTCTAAAGTGTATTTTCAGTTGCTACCAGATGAAATCAAAGAGACAAAATTACTTTTTCCTACTTAAATATTTCACTGATTTTTCTTAGAACACCGTCCTCCCCTCTTCTCTCTCCAAGGCATGCATGATGATTCCCTGGCTATACCATAAGGCAACCTTTACAGACCTAGACCTGATCAGAGTATTTATAAAGAATGACCCACGGTAATGTTAAATGCATTTTAATGCACATATTTCTACCGGTATAGACTACTGACTAGGAACTTCATAACAGAAGAACTGAATTTGAGTCTCTGCCTGACAGGCTTGTCTATGAGAGCTGTGTCTGCAGTGCTAAATTACTCCCATATTCTGGCTGCTCGTGGCTTCACACACCCCATGCACATTAATTGTCATAACCAGAAAAAAAAATTGAGAAAGGCATGTGGGACTGTGCCTGAAAGGGGGGCACACTTATTGAAATTCATGTATTGCTCTGCTTGATTCCCCGAGCCACACGTGGGAACACTCAGCCACAGGCAGCTGCATCACTGTCCTGGGGAGGAGGAGGAGCCGGGGCAGAACAGTTCCACTGTGTGGTTTCACTGTTGGTCACCGCTTTTCAGCCACGCAAGGCAGAAGCCAAGAACCTGCCCTGTTGGGTTTCAGTACCTGCAAACACAGAATGAAATTTACGTGGAGCTACTGTGGCAATTGTGCACCAATTGATGTGCAGTTAATCGGACCCCAGCTATTTTCGAAAAGTAAAAAGCAAAGCCTTGCAAGTTCTCATCACATAAAAGCAAAATAAGCTTATGCATTCCTCCAAACTGAGATCAAACTGTGTCCCTCAGATGTGCCAACAACCTGCCCAGCATTTTAGTGACAAACTTCTTTAGTCTCTCCAACACAGCAAAACACAGCATTCTCAAATAAAAAAAAGAAATTTCCTACTGCACAGAAAGACCACACACAAGTACAGCAGCACCCATGTAAGTCTGCATGTGTGCTTTGGCTCTCACCAAAGCCTTGCACAGCCCTTTGCTGGTGCTGCTGCCTTAGAAGCACTGGTTATTTCAGCAGGAAACTCTGCACAGGGGCCATCCCTACCTCAGAGTGGGCTTGAAAAGAAAGATTCTTTGATTTCAACAGCCCATTTCTTAATTCTTAGCAACTGGTGTAAATCAGGAGTTCCATTCCAGTTGCTCCAGTGTAAAACCACTTTAGAGGGCAGATCCAAGTCTAGTCTTTCAACTTGCAGAAGCACCTGGACTCTGTCCAGGCTGGACTGGTTGGCTTTTTGCAGTTTGGAGCTGAAACAAGGAGAGAGCTGCATTTCACACAGTTCCACTGCTCATCTCTCTGAACCTGACAGAATACAGCCCTCAGGGAGGGTTACAAGCACACTTTTTTTTTTTCTGGTTAGATTGAGTTTTGCAAGTGCAGATAACTTTTTAATATTTTAAAATACATTTTGAATTACAATTGTAATTAAGCAAGGAGATTTTTTCCCCATAATCACATGAAATGGCCCAAGCAATTTAGTGTTCTAATTTTTATATTCATAGAGCAAATATTAGACTGTCCAGTTACATTACTGAACAATAGATAACAACCCTAGGTCACACTGTATGTTCTTTTTAAGAAAATATATTTAAAAATTATTCTTCTAAAATTACAGGGGTTTTCATATAATTTTTCCTCTGGCTTCAAATTGTAACTCTAACAGGAGAATAAGCCAAATTATTTCTCAACACTTTCAAACCACTGCTTGCAGGACGCAGCAACCCTGAGCTGAGAAAACCACATATCTTCAAAGTAGTCACTTAATAATATTTTTCTATTTATGCCAGACCCCTATGAACTCTTTAGTCCAAAACTAGAGGCATGGTGCAAAATTATGCATGAGTGTCATCACTAATTGAAAAAATGAAGCTAATTAAATATATTTGTTCACCACAAGTTAGGAAAAATACCATTCTGACACTCCTATTTCAGAACCCATTGCATAAGCAGTCCTTACAAACATCTACTTTGTGATAAATCATGTTTTTGAAGATCCCAAAACCCCACATTTTCCATAAATATGTTTCCTTGAGCACTCTGCATCAGTTCTGTGTTCATACTTGACTGGATCCTATCATACCACATTCTTCAGGAAAGCAGCTGCTTTTCTGTCTTTGGTGTTTTAAAAAAATTAAAATGAGACTTAACACTTTTAATTAGATGTTTAATTCATGCTTTTGTGAGCTATTTCCTTCCAATCTGAATTTTGTCACACAACTATAACAGTCTTTCCACTGCCAAATTTTTTTTTAAATGCTAACTCAGTGTCTCAAAGAATGTGTATTGCACAATTTGGTAAAGAATTTGAAAGTCTCATTTGTGAGTAAAGTAGGAACGCCTAGTAACTGGCACAAGCTGTGGCTGTAAAAATATGCAATGTTAAGAACAAAAACCCCTCCAAAACCAAGGGAACAGTTTAAACACATTTCATAGGGCATGCAGTAAATACTAAGTTTTAGGGACTAGTTGAAAGAGCAAATTGAGCAGAATATGGCTCTTACTGATGAGATACAAGTATTTTACTACTTTTGTGGTTTTACTTTTAAAGAAGCAAATGCAGAAATACTCCTCAAAAACCAAATGAAATGTGAGTCAGCCATTTGAAGAAGGTGGCAAAGAGGAGCCCAGTTTTCAGAAGGAGCTTCCTCTTTGCACCCTCGCTGGCACTCAGCACATTCACAGCATTGCTTTCCAAATCCTTCAGGAGCAGCTGAGTGTCACTCAGCCAAGTGATGTTCCCATTAAGAATGCAGCACATACCATGCCTTTTTCTCTGCTGTCAGTTATTGTTTCTGATCACAAGATGAGGGTGAGCAGGATTTGGCCTGTCCTCAGGACAGTATAATGGATTATCATTACTGGTAATAACAACACATGTTCTGTAGGCCAAGAGTCCTCCTTTTGCTTCACCTGGTGTTCATGGCCCAAAACGAGCAGCCCTCTTGAATCCTCTTGTTAATCCCCTTGCTACCCTGGTGATCCTGCTCACACTTTTCTGAGCTTGTTGTACCCGTACATCCCCCACTGTGCAGACTTGGGTGAGTCTTTTCAAACTGCAGACTTCAACTGTGCTCAACAGCAAACCCCATGGCTTGCCAAGACACAGGCCCTGGGCTGAAGGCAGCTTCCATTCCACAATGGAGACAGAATTTTGAGGACTTTCCTGAGATACTTAAGGTTGTTTAAAACTGTTGGTTCTGCTTGGACACTACCACTCTCCTTCAGAAAAAGTATTTCTATATATATACCCATATAAGCAGATTACCTTTGGATAGGTTGGCTGAGAGTTTTTGCATGCTTTTAAAAAGTGACCTTAACATTTAAAATCCAGGCAAGCCAAGAAAAGTACAGTTCTGCCCGCAAAATATGCAGTGTCCCAGTGCAGTTTGAGACTCTGAAAGCTCCATCAAAACAACAGTGATCCAAAAGTTGTGCTCACAGCCTGGCTCTACCAGAAGTGTGTTGACCAGCAAAAGTTGGTGACTATGCTTTGTCACCATTCCTCCTTGTGTAGAGACCCTGTCATGTGTACTTCAGCTGGCAGTTTCTCAGCCTGCATTCAGATGTAAAATTGTGAACTATTATTGCTTGTGCTGCAGAACTGAGAAAACAGGCAAGAACTGCAGCAAAAACCCCACTCTGTCTTACACCAAAGCACGTGGCAGGACAGGGACATTGCTGCTGAAAATTACCTAGCCTTGGATGCTAGTAAATATTGCCCAAATAACTACCAAGTGCTATTTATCAGTGTGGACACTCACAGAGGGTGTCATGATTTTATCAGCATCACTAACAGAAGGCAGGAGAAATGTGACAGTGAAGCCTGGACAGCCTGAGAACACACAGGTCTAATCACCTCCTCTCCTTGAATCAAGGTAAGTGGGTCACTACCTGAGTGGCCTTGTTTGCATTGCTTCAGGTCACACCTTAGGTCACGATTTGAAAACACCCACAAAAATCTGTATCACAATCAAACCCTTAAATAACCAGGATCTTCATTTCACTCCAGGTAACTGTGCAAAGACCTGATGCATCAATAATATATTTGCTTGCATATTTACTTCAGTCAAATTCATGGCAAAGGTCAGAACCTAAGCAGACAGTGGGGGATATGCTTCAGAGCCCCCAGTAGTGACACACACACACAGAGGTTGGCAATCAACCCCTCACTGCAGCTGGTGACTGTGGGCTTGTGAGGGCACACTGTGCACACTCACAAACGGCTTTAAATTTGGCTTTCTCATCTGGGTGGCTGAGCTCAGAAAACCACTCCAGACACCTCTCAAAGTGTTTTCTCAACTGGGAGCCTAGTTAAGTCACTTCAGGGGGAATTGAAATCAAAGATGGTTTTCTGCATCCAGCTGAAATGGATTGTGCAGTGATTACAGAAATACAACCCTTCAAGAGGGCTCGGGGTTCTGTGGAGGGGTGGAAAGGCTGGGAGCAGTCTGCATGAAAGAGAGTAAATAGTTTTGCGGGGGGAAAGGCACTTTTCTCTTTTAGCACAGCTACTAATGAAATAGCAAGAGTGGCTTACAAGAAAAACATGCAAACATTCGACTGCTGTGAATTATACTGTTTGGTAAGAGATAAAATAATAATCAGCTCACCATCAAGACCAAATCCCCAAGCTGCTTGTAGGTTCATGATCGGAACGGTGTTGAGTCATCTCCTTTGCATACCTCTGGGAACGCGGCATTCCCAGCATACCAGAGCAGCAGCCACAGCACTGGCAGCGCAGCCCGGCGGGGCAGGCAGAGGTGGTCCCCACGCCAGCCCACCGCCACTTGGAAGGCACATTTGGAATGATCCACAGCTTCTCCCACTCCTGGCTCCCGGCCACCTCTTCTTCCTTTATCTCCTCAGGACGCACTTCCCTCCCTCCCTCCCTCTCACACCTGTGAAAAGCTGAGGCTTTCATCAGCGATGGGATGGTTCACGGCCAGCTGGGCTTTAATTTGTGGGTATAGGGAGGTGTCATTGACTCGAGGAGCCCTCCCTGGCTGAGTGTATTTAAGGAGCTGTTGCAGCAGTTCTAGACTGCTTGATAACCTCGTTGTCACCTCCCCAGGTGGCTGTAGTAAAAGTGGTGCAATTTTCTTTAGAAGGGCAGGAACCTGCAAAATAATTAAATATGTCAAGTCAGTCCAGTGTGTGGAGACCCCAGGGTAATTTGCTTCCTTTTATAAACCCGAACTTGATTTGCTTAATTTCTTTCTAGATGAACCTGAACAGTGGCTTTCAATTCTCATGGCCTCTTATTTATTATTTTTTAGACAGTTCATCTCTCCAGACACATATCATAATTACCAGAGACTGGAGGGGAAGAGCCCAATTCAAACGAATACGTACGTACGTATGTGTGTGTGCACATATATATTAAACTGCTGCCTGTCAAAGCTGGAGGGAAGCTTTTAAATAAAGTCGTGGAGAATGTCAAGCAATGTGAAGCAACCTAGTTAAACGCTAAAAAATCTGTCCTCCCTTTTGTTTGGCTCCTGATTTATGTCAAGCTGGAATAAATGATAATAACACAAGGTTATTAGATTTTTTTTTATTATATAAATACGAAGTGCATGCATTTAGTAACCTTCAGACTGTAAAACACGGATAAAAGTACATCCAGAAGTTCCAAGCCACCTCATTTAAAACTTATGCAAAGCACACCAAAAAGAGAAAGCATGAGAAAAAGACTCAAGTGTCACTACTCCCCCTGAAGCACAAATTTTCCCTGTGAGCCATATAAGCACAAAACTGTTTGAAGGCAGGCACCGGCCAGTTACAAAAACGTCAAGCTCACGCTTAATGTTCAACAGATTTTAAGCAAAACCTCCTGCACACGGATGAGTTTTACAGCTGTGAGACCGCATAAGCGCAGCAGGACGCGGGCAGCCTCTGTGAGGGACGGGGAACCCTCCGGCATCGCAGCGCCCACCGCGCTCCTGAGCCGGGCCCGGGGGAGCGGTGCCACGCGCGGACAGCCTTGCGAGGAAGCACCGCGGGGCTGACACGGCCCCAGCATCCCGCCAGCGCTTTTTGACTCGCCCACGTCCTGCGCACACGCGCGGGTGTCGGGGTTGCCCTGGGGGCACAGTGTCTGTCTGGCCGGGTAGTTTCCTAATCATTCTCCTCATTTTCTCGGGTGGCATATCGCTGTAAAAAACTTCTCTCAACATACCTACACAACATAAATTTCCAGGAAAGTGGCAATGCTGTTCGTAGTTCTGACTTTTCTCAATCTCTTTTGCAGCAGAGAAGTCTAATAGTGAATGTATTTGACTATAAATAATAATGAACTTTACAGAAAGGAAATTAGTGTTTTTATACAGCTCAGTTCAACAGATTCCAGTTTAATTCTAAGCCCTTCATTTGAGAAATCAGTTGTGAGGTTCATTATATTTCAAAATATCCAAGCCAATGAATCATCTGCCCAGGGAGGTGGTGGAGTCACCATCCCTGGACATGTTTAAAAAAGACTGGACGTGGCACTCAGTCGGGGTTTAGTTGATGAGGAGGTGTTAGGTCATGGGTTGGACTTGATGACCTCAAAGGTCTTTTCCAATCTAGGTCATTCAGTGATTTTGTGATTCCGTAATGTTGGTGCTATTTCAAGATCAAGTAGAAAGTGTGATTTAAAGAGTTAAGGCCAGTGAAGAACAGAACATTTGAATATTACCTTCTACAGGTGACTTAAGATCTAATTGCTGTTAGTAAAAGCAAACCCTTTGTGTCATAAAGAGTGCTTACTTCAGTGGCTGCAGATTAAAACACTCTAGTTACTTCTTTTTATATTCAGGAAAAAAATTAGCCTATAAATTCTTTTATACTTTCAGTGAAGATATTTTTGGAACTGCAATAAATTTCTCATTACATGCAATACACTACTGTCTGATTATTTTTTTTTTTTATTATTTTTACCTCAAAATTATGTCTGAATGGGACAGTCCAATTATGTCTGATTTAATGTTCTAATGTAATCCTGGGTGATTACAAGAAAGGTCTCGGGTTATTTAACAAGCGACATTTTGGATTTATCACAAAAGCGATATTGGAAATACAGGACCTGTAGGGAGCCAATTAAACTTTCCTGGACATCATCTGCTTGGCAGTGTCCTCCTTCCACCAGTATGCCCCCTTGCCTAGAGAAATAACCAACATGCTGTGCAGTGGCTGGGAAACTGGGGTTTAGTTCAGGGCTGGATCCTTTCAGAGAGCACCAGAAGAAGACTAAAGATAGATTTTGGTTGTTCCCATTATTGACCCAGTCAAAATGATCACCTCATGGAAATAGTGGTCTCTTTGTCTGTGGTATCTCAAAGAGTCAATGCCAAGGAGAGACTGGGCCTGAACAAATATGTAAGTGAATAAATCTTAAAAGCCAAAGAATTGAAGCACCTGAAGCAGGTTTACTCCCTTTTGTACAAAACTGATGTGAAAGATGAGATTGTGCCCCATCCATTCTCACTAATTCAGTGCCTCTGTGTGCGAATCCATTTAAGGCAGGGCAGAATGCAACTTGGAAGGTCATTGTGGCTGGAAAGGATGTGTGAAGAAGGCTGACCCTGGCTGGGATGGGTAGAGAGCTACTATAGCTGGCAACTAGAAAAGCTAAATTTTAATTGCAAATGAAGAATATTTGTTCAGTGATAGACATGGAACTGTGTGATGACTCTGTTACAAAATCGTTCTCAGGAGCAGAACTTGCACTTGAAAATGGATTTATTAGAAATTTTATAGCTCTATTTCTCATCATGAGATATTGATTTTTTCAGCTAGATATAAATGAGTTAAAATAAAGGGGAAAAATCCTAAACTTTATCCTAGTGACCAAAGGGATGTCTGCTATGGAAGCCTTTTGCTCATACAGGCAAACTACAGTTGCTCAGCCCTGGCACAACAGTCTTCATGTGGCCAAGCAACACAAGGAAAGTTTCATATCACTCCAGTAAAGCCACTTGCAGAAGTAGAATAGGATAGGCTTCCTAGAAGAAGTGCAATTTTAGCAGAATAATTCTGTTTATATAGCAGCTTTCACTGGTGCAATTATGATGACTAGATATTACACTCCTCTCTCTCTGCACCTGAGAGCATTCATTCCTGTGCCAACAAAACCTTCAGACCAGGCCAGAAGCAAAAGTTGAGTTAATTAGAATACAGATGAGCACTTTATGACTTACCTCTGTTTTGCCACTCTTATTACACAAGCAAAATGAAAGTCATCTCATTATGCTAAAACTGTACCAGCACTCAGCTTCCTGCTACTGGTTTCTAGCTGGAAACCAGCTACCTTGATGGATGTAGTGAAGAATAGACAGGTACAGACAAGGAGAGATCCAGGGAGTGGCCAATCATCACAGGAAATATTATAATCATTTGATCTCTTGCTGTATCCAAATAATTTCAACATTGCAACTGAGAACAACAGTATCATATGAAAACTCTGCCCTGATGTGCCTTGCAACCATTTTTACCTTCTCCTTCAGCCCTCAGAAGTCTTATGCCCATGTTATTTCTTTATTGCTTGTTTGTTTTTCTCTCCTTCACTGCAGCCCAGCTCTGGCTGTATCAGGCATAAAGCAGAGTGCACGATACACTTTTTCAAGGCATTCAAGCATGAACTATTTTTCACTCTGGATTCCCTCTGCCCTGTTTTGCTCCATAACTTTTCCCAGTGCAGTGATCAACCCGTCCTCCAATCAGCTTTACAACCTCACCAACAATACTGCTCCATAGATCAGCTCAGGTTGCTGCAGGATCATGATGGTTTTATGCCTCCAGCCTGCCACTTCCCACTGCCCCTAACTACCCAGCGAGTGGAAGTCCCAAGGTTGTTTGTAAGCTGGTGTGCATAATACAGCCAGCAGGCTGGCCTGGGTTGTAAATTTGATGTATTTCATACTTAAGTAGGACTGTCAACTGTTAAATCCATTCCTTGCTAAAAATAAAAGCTACATAATAAGCCTGATACTGTAGATCACTTTAAACCAGATACTGTAATCCCCACTTGAGACAGATACATGACCTATTAAATTAAACATAGATTCCCTGAAATTACATGCAGAACCTCTCTCAGATCAGACCGACTCCATTACTTTACCCTGTAAATAGAAATATTGAACTTGTGTATATTTTCAGACATGATGTATATAGTCACTTATCAGCTTTTGTATATGCATGCTGCATTAGCAGAGGTGTGCCTTGAAACAAAAACAACGTTGACAACATTTTCAAAGTAAAATACCTGATACCATCTTTCTAAATATGTACTTAATTTTGTTGACAAAATAGGTCTTTATTTTCTGAACAGGTGACATCAATGCCAGCTGAGGAAAAATAAAACCATCTATATTAAGGTGCTGATAAATTATTTTGGAGACCAACATTTCAAAACAGATTTTAACAACTGAAAAAAAACCAAAAACCAGAGCAGAAAACCTTGGAAATGCTCTTATATTTGAACAATTCCACTGAGTTGTTTTGTTTTGTTTTTTTTTTTTTTTTCTGGTAAAATGCATATTTCTGTAGAATTTGCAGCTCAATAAACTGTGTTGTTGTAGTTTTATTTTACAACTTTCTAGCTGTCTTCACTCTGTTACTGAAGGGTAGCTTTGGTGATCTGTGAGATGGCAATGTTGAGAAGAGCACCAGGAAAGGACACAGCCCTGTGACCTGGTGCAGAGAGAGGTTCTGATCACACCAAGACTTCAGCCTTACCTTCCCATGGCTCCCGAGATGGACAGAAGAATGAATACTGTCTTCATGTGGATTAGTGCAGAAGGAAAGAAACAGGTTATGCATATTTTGTGCCTGTGTGGCACCTACTTAGTGTGCTTTAGCACTGGACACTGCATTATATCATTATGTACAGGGTTAAACCAGATTACTGCTGAGTACCCACACCCAGCATTTCACAGCTGCTCTCTTGCTTTGGCACACAATCAGGGCTTTCTTCCAACATAGCTCAGCAAAACTGCTACCTCCGTGTCTTGCAGCAACTCTCATTTATTTATTCAGATTTATCACCACACCTATCAAGCCCTTTGCTTTTACATGTTTTCTTTCTCTCCTTTTTTCCTTCTCAAACTTCACTGCCTCAGCTGTTTTTCTGAGGACACACTACAAAACTGGGAGCTTTTCTACTCTTTTGGAGTGCAGGAGCAACTCTGATATTTCCATATAAAGCTCCAAATTGGGAATGTCAAATGGAATCAACTGCATCTGAAACACAACCAACCAAACAAATGAACAAGCAAAAACTAAGCAGGTTATGTGAGGCCACCATTCAGGTGGATGCAAAAAAATAACACTTGTGCTTCTAGAATGAGGATAAATCAAGATGCTGCAGTCTGTAGCAATTTTAGAGGGGTAGTATTTTCCCACACAATAAAATGAAGTTCTCTTGAGCAATTCCTGCAGTGGATGAGTCACTGGCTGTCTTGGCTGGTTTATTCAAAATTATTTCTGTTCAGCAGGAATGGAGGAGAAATCTTATTCTCCCCTGTCTGTGAGCCCTCAGATTTGCCAGACCTGTGCTGATGCAATACAGCATTTCATTCCACAGCCCCACTCCAGGTTCAGTCCGATGCCTCAGTGAGTCTGTAGTTTCCCAAGCAGCCTGTCCACGTTGGAAGCAAGGAAGCAGAATGTAATCTGGTTTTTTTTTGCAGGAAGCCCTGCTCCTGAGCACCGAGGCTGTTCAGGCAGGAGCAGCAGTTCTGTGAATGGGGAACAGCAGCTGATGGCAGTGGGATGTGTGATGCCTTTCTCAGAGGTCACAGCTTTGGGGAGTAGCTGTGACTGGGAGGAGCTGAAGCCATTCTTCTATGAGAAAGTGTAAAGCCAGCCTGTATATTGGTGAAGCCACTCCAGGGATATGCTTCAGCAGAAAGACATGACAAGCTGTGAATTACAGTGCATTAATTCAAGCCTAACATATTGTCAAGTATGGGGCCAAAGGGCTAAGAGCCATCCATACAGCTAGGTGTGAATTAATTCACACTAGTTCACACACTGAAGTGTCTTATTGTGATAATAGATTTAATACTCCTAAAATGTTATTTTAAAATATCTATATATTATTAATTAAAGTGTAAGACTTATGCCTCCTGAACACTGAATTATATCTCAATGAAACCATTGCTCAAAATTCTTATTAACCCAGAAGGTCACTCAATTTCTCCTGCCCATTTCATAATAATAAATAGTATAAACTGTTCAGACCATTCCATCTCTTTGTTACAGGAACTATCACCATCAAAAGGGAAATCCCTCTTCCTGTATGTAAAATTAATGCTCAAGTATGTGGTTGGGTAAATGTTTCCTGCATGTAGATGTTCAGCCATATGTTTCTGGATTTCTCTTTGATAAGTAAGTGCTGGTTACCACTGAGTGATTATGTGCAAAACCTGTACCAGGAGGAAAGGTGCCTGTACACAAGTGCTAATCAATGAACTTTGCTACCCATCAATTCATATTTCCAAAGTGCTTGCATTGAAATGAAAGTCATTATGGCTATGCCAATTAGTATGAAAAATACGCTGGGCTTTTGTCTCTTGCCAGAGGAGGTCAAGGTACTCTAATTTTAACAGGATCTCATCCAGAGAGGAGCTGAAAAACAGATTAGGTGGAGCCCAGCCCTGAGGAAAGTTTAGTAAAGCTGATGGGAACTGCTCAGAGTAGGTCAAACTCATTCACTTCTATCAGGAATGAGTTTGGTCCCCAGGGAACAGTTAAATATTAAATCCATTTCTGGTTTTTGTTTTGTTTTGTTTTTAACCGAGTCTTGGCTTCTGAGCTGTTTATAAGAGAAAATGATATAGTAAATTATGTAAGATAAATGATACAGTCTGGCAGTGTGAGAAATCTACTATTTGTAACTAATTCTAATTTTTTAAGCTACTGTATGTCATAGCTAAAGCAGCACATGCTATCACTGAGCTGTCTTTGAGATTTACTACTTGTGTTAGTGTTTCATCTGTGGTTTGTTTAAAATATTTGGGGGGCTTGAGACTGTGGTGCTGTGCTGAGGCTGTGAGCTGCATGTAAAAGGCTGAAAGTGCCCTTCTGCACGTGGGTGGGTGAGTGGAGAGGTCTGCTGTGGAGGCAAATTGAAGTAAATGACCAACAGT
The DNA here is from genome assembly GCF_041296385.1 of Aphelocoma coerulescens. Lineage (NCBI taxonomy): Eukaryota > Metazoa > Chordata > Aves > Passeriformes > Corvidae > Aphelocoma > Aphelocoma coerulescens. The sequence goes on from NC_091018.1 coordinate 15,499,712, forward strand.
CAGTTAAATGCTTCTGTATCAAAGAGAGCTCTGTCAGGGTGTGACACTGGAAGACCTTGGCATGGGTGAAGACAAGCTTTTGTGGACCTGAAGGGAGCAAAGGCAGCCAGATCTGAGGCTCGGTACAAAGGCAGCCATGAGAACACGCGCCCTCCGCACCCCGGCTAAGCAGACCTCTCTCCTCTTAAGACAGAAGGCTTCCCAGTAAAGGTTTTTACATTTTATTGATCTTTGTCTTTTATCTTCCTCTGCAGCAAACCTTTCCAACAGCACAAACATTTTATTAGATAGTTACAGTGTTGTGGCTGCTGTGTGTTCCTTCCAGAGCACACCTTTTCTATGCCGTGCTGGTTTTCCCTTACAAAGCAAGTTAATAAATTGTACAGTGATGAGCTTTGATTGCTTCACGTTCAAACTGCTCTTTCCCAGAGGCTGTGTTACCCAAGATATTAGCAGAGAGAGCTGCTCTGACCTCGTTTAGTGGGCAGGCAGGAGCAGTGCCGAGGTGCAGCCCCTGGAGCATAGTGAAACCATTGTCTCCTTCCAGGACAAGCCATGGAGCCTGAACCACAGGAGCATAACCTTGGATGTCCCTTGGCATTGCAAGCTGTGTTACCCAGTGAAAGGAGACTGTATCTGAGCATCTGGGAGAAAAGTCTATGACAGGTTTATTTGATATTTTTACTGGAGACCATACAATTACTGGAATACCTGGATTTATTTGAATGGAAGTATTATAGAAATATTCTCTCCAGTGGTTTCCTGCATGGAGAGGAAATTTCATTTTGCAGCCAAAATTTTGTCAGAGGGTCACAACCTCTTTCTCAATGCTGAAAAACTGTTGGAACTCACCCTGTAATAAAATGAAAGTCTTCCAAAGAGATTAACCCCCCTCAGCCTATGATGGAGGGTCCCTCCACACTGATGCTGCCAGAGGCTGGTACAACATGTTGGGCACTTTCTTATTGAAAAAGGCCCTGAGAAGGGCAGCAACCTCACCAGGATCTGCTCTGGGGTTTGATGCAGGGCTAGACGGGCACAAAAGGTAAAAACAAACACAAAATGTATGTTAAGCCCATTTCTGAAGGCAGCAAACTCCTGATGAGAGAATATTTCTCTAACTCCAGTCCTGGCAGACTCTGCGGGCTTCAGCAAAAGAGCATCACAGCTACAGGTGAGGAAAAGGGGCACAGGATCTTGACTTGAGCAAAATGCAGTCAGGGTTTGTTTTCTCATGGAATTACTTCTGGTTGCTGTCTTCTGAGCAAAACCTTTTAAACATGCAAAACATGTGGCCAAAAGGGGAATTCAGAAGTACTGGTCTGCACACTTTGAAGTGAAACTGAAAGTTTTGGGTTGGAAATCTCAATGACCTGGCACAGCTTTACTCTGCCCCCTTTCCCTTCCGTGGAAGCAGCTGCCGTGGCCATCTCTGTGCTCGTGTGAATAAAAAACACAAGCTAGGGACAGAACAAGCCTGTCTCCTTCTTTTTTTTTTTATTTCCCAGCATCTGAATTGCTAGATGAGATCAGAGCTAGAGTCCACCTAGTCTGGTTTCCTGTCTCTGATAGCAGCCAGAACCAGATCCCTTGGATAAAGCCATAAGAAATCTCAGTTCTGGCAAAAAGAGAACAATTAAGTCCCCCCCAATGGGCTCATCTTAATCTCTACGAGTGGGAAAGTGTTTGAAACTTTGAGGTATGAGCTTTTACAACCTTTCTACGACTCTCTTAGCATTAATTATCATAACTCTGGCACCTCTAAAAACTTGTTGTAACATTTGGCACTGTGTCGAGAGTAAGGCATGTTGAAAGAAGAGAACAGGACTTCTAAAAACGCTGAGGCACTGCTGGGATTATTGACTCAAGGACCTCAGTGAGGGAACATAACACAGGGTCATGTTTCCCAGTAATAACATGGGTGGTTGACTTCCCAGCATAAGGAAAAACTGGAAAAAATTGAAACTCATGTTGTTTTGGATAGAGCCCAAGAAGTTACTGGAGATTTACAATTAGATCATGCAGAAACCGTGGGCTGATTTGGTTTCATTTTTTCAAACAGATGTTGGAAAGGTCGCACAAGAGGTGGTGTGGAGGGTGCTATATTAGTAACTGAAATAAGTGTAGCTAATTCCAATTTAATACCGTATTTTATGCGTTACAATCACTTTCCTAAGTGTAAATACCGAGAATATTAATTATTGCATGGTAATTTTCTAGCCCTATAATTAAGTCGTTTTCCTTCAAAAGAACCTATAGAGTCGTGGTGCAGATTTTCAGCAGGCGTCTCTCCTATTGCTGCTGGTATTGGCAGCAACATAATCTATCCCATTGTCATTGATGAGCTCTTCTGACTAAGAGGGAAAGTGACAGTAACATCTATAGCAGATCATCTGGAATGGGCCAACTGCACATTGCATTAAAATATGAAGTTGAGAGCAGTCCTGTGGGGCCAAGGTTAACAGTTCCTTTCCATCTGTAATTCCTGTCATTCCTGAGTGCAGTCTGTAAGCTCTCACATAGCACAAGCATTTGTGGAGGATACACAGATTACCAAAACTGACCACAGCAAGACAAATACAAGCTGTTCTGGGACTATTGGTCAGTGTGGGTTTGTACAATAGAATTTAATTCTCTTCTGTGACACTGGAGACTGTCTTGGGGTCGGGATGTCACGTGGAATGGTATCTGATAGACTTTCTCAGATTGTTCATCTTGTTTGCTGTCTCAGCTGGTCATTTCTGCTTTCCTGTGCTTTTGTACTGATGCTACCAGTCTGGCTTTACCCAATCATCTTTAAGGACAAATATTTTGTGTCATTGTATTCTTAATTATATCATACAGTACCTAGGAATCAACCATGCTATTTTCTCTGCTCTCCACTATTAAGAAAAACCCATATCACCACCAGCACTAAGCACTGCAGTCAGAAATCATATTACTTAGGAAACAATCTCATTTTCTTTTTCCTAAAAAAACCCACACAGAACGAAACCAAAGCATGGTTTTGATGTTCTCTAGTGTTTATTCTCTAAATACTGGAGGACACAGAGAGCCCTAACAAGCAAAAACCTCATCTGGACAAGCAGCCCCACAAAGAGCTCTTTCTGAATTCCCTGGATGTTCTGCACGCAGAGCACAGACCAAGCATATCCCGCTGTGGCTGACCCTCTCTTCTTGTACAGGCACCTACCAAGAATATGTTACCCCCACGCTTCTGGCAGAGCACAAATAAGCTTCCAGAAGTTTTGCAGTGGTATCCATGTCCTCTCTAAATATAGAGCTTCATCTCTTACTGAGTGGAACACGAGGAAGCCATCAGCACCTGAGGGCTGGCCAGCCTGCTGACGTGGTTTTCCTTCCATACTCTGCACTGAAGATTAGCCAACCCTTTCATTCCTCCATTAATCACCCCTCATATTTAGAAGATAGTAACCACAAAATAAGCAACCTGGTGACTCTTGCAGCAGTTTGGAATTTCTGTACTTCCTAGGAAGGCTGTTAATATTTGTATTTCCAAAGCAAAGGACGTAGGGGCTCCTGACACATTCTTCCTGTCCCACCCCACCGGGGTGCCATGTAGTGCCCACTATCTGGAGATGAGTGAGGGTCGTGCTGCAGCAGCTCTGGTTCACTTTTATAAAGTTCACTGGGAGCTGAATGTACTCACAGCCTTGAGGCTGGGGCTCAAAACATCTGAGCTAACCTTTAGGCACCTGTGAAAGTCAGCTCGGGTATGTATTTAGTGAAGTGAAATGAAGACTATAGAGTAATCAATCCATCTGTACTGTGACAGGTCAATTGCTTATTTTAGAACTGTCTTGGCTGGTTGATTATTTAATTTCCTTGAAAGCAAGAAAAATAATCATTGTGAAAGTTACTAATGTACTCCAGGTGAAATGCAACTAAACCATTCATTCCAATATTCACATTAGCCAAAATACGCTTGCAGTTTTATATTTTGACCCTTTGCTCCTTCCATGTCACAAAATAATTATAAAAATGATTAAATGATTTTAAGATATTGAATTCTAATTTTTTAAAATGATTGACTTGACATTTCAATTCATTAGCTTTCAACCTGAATTGAAACTTGTTCCACAGTTCTTTATTTAAGTTCCAACTTTTCTGTTTATATGATTGTCACTAAATTAAGAAATCATTAACCAATGCTTTAATTCAATGTCATGCTTTGTATGCAGTGAACTACAATAAGACTGTCTGTATTCAGGATAAAACGATCAAAACATAGAATTTGACTTTTCTTTCTCTTCCAAATTTCAATACAATTTGGGATTTTTATAAAGCTTTTTTTGTAAAAGCACAGGTTCATATGCGCTTAAATAATGTTGATGGAATCATAAAGGGAAGCTGTAATTATACTGTCAATTTTATTTTATTCTTTGTGTGCATTTCTAGCAATATTTAGAGCTGCTCTGTGTTTCTACTACCAGATAAGCCTGATTTGATTGCAAACTCTGTAAATTAAATAATCAGTTACTTTCTTCATGCTGTGTCCTTTCACAGCTTCTGAGCTCACTTGTACTGTGGTACAAGCACCAGTTGCCCCTTGGTGCTACTCTAGGGGATGATTTGGGGTCAGTTATATTCAGGCCCCTAAATATAAACCTTACATGCTTTCACCACACAGCTGTTGAGGGGGAATGTAATGTCCACTTGGGCTCCACTGGGAAAGCTCTCCACTGCCAGCAATGCCTCAGTCTTCCCAGAGGTGAATAAACTTGTGTTTTTCCATTCCCTAAACCTCCCTGGGATGCACAAAGCAGATGCTCTCTCTGGCTCTCTTGCAGGGAACATCCCATGCCGTGCCATGCCATGCCATACTACATCGTACCAGTGTTCTCAGGACAGACAGAAAAAAGGCCAGGCAGCCCATATTTTCTGCCATTTGGGTAGAGTAATGGACAAGATGAGCTCTGAGGGTTATCTCGAGACCTCTACTGATGATAAATATACACAGGAGTAAAAAACACCCATGAGCAAGGGTGAACATAACTCCCTGAGCATGTTGCTGGACTGGTCATCGGTGGAGTGGAGAGATCCAAGCTTTGCTCTTCACTGCTTTGTTTTTTTAAACCATTGGCCCTGTATTTCTAGCACAGCTGTGCAGCCATCTAATTACACACAAAGCAGATTTTATTCGACTCTTCTTACATTCAAGTGTTTCCTTTACCTGTGGGTTGAAACAGGCAGGTATTTTTCAGCCCATGACTGCAGTAATGTTCCTGCAGCACAGTGTACAAGGGCTGAGTTATTCAAAAACAGGGGTATGGCTGTGGAAAGGATCCAAGCTAATCAACTGGAAGAAATTTCAATTATATAATCAAACAGCTATATTTTAATTATAATTGTTGCCACAGGGCAGCCCCGGATTACTTTGTGTGAACTTCTACTTAAATGTTTGTTTCTGAAGAAAAACATTATAAGGTATCTATGGCAATTTCATAATTATTAAGAAATTAAAAAGAATCTATAGTTAGCTAAGGGACCAGTACAATTACCTACATCATCTTTCAGAACAGCCACAATGAGAAACTGGAGCCTTAGAAATGAATCAGATGGCACTAAAAGAGATTCACTGACAGGGAGCTCAGGGCTTACTGAGCTGTTATTTATCGCAGGGCTAGATTTTTTAAGCTACACTAGTGAAAATAGAACAACAAAAAATATTGCAGCAGAATTAATTGTACAGATTCACTCTTCAAGCCAAAATAGACTATCAGGAAGTAGTCTTAAAATGAAGTAAGGTATACAGAGAGTTTAATTCATCTCCCTAAATCTCCAGGGAAAACATTGTTTCTCTGACAGAGGGTTGAGCATGACTCAAATCTCCCTCCTCTTTACAATCCACATCCCACCCTCTTCTCTCCACCCCTCTGGATGGGTAGGGAAGCTCTTCTGGAGTCCTCTGACCTCTGCTCCTACCAGCACTGGGTAAGTATGCTTTGAGGGGTATCCACCTTCAAGTGTTCTGATACATAAGACATGGATTTTGACTTTTAACAAGACCTTTGAGTAAAAGGACAACCAATCCATTACCACTGCAATTCAAGTGGACAACAATTTGAATATAGAAGGGAAGTGCATTTAATTTGATTTTAGACTTTTGATGGAGTTTTGTGATCAGGAGGGAGCAGGGTTCAGGCCTTCTGCCTTCACCCCATTTCCACACTTGGTGCAGCCAATGTGGGTTATCAACAGGTGCCTTTAAGGATGGGGGCCATGGGCACTGACTTTCCTGGATACTCTGAAAACCTCCCCATATTCCCTATTCCATCACATCAGTCTGCAAAAAACCCAGGCCTTCATAAATTGTGCATGATGACAGAGAGGAAACTGCAAGAATGCACCCCATGTCTTGCAGAGGACCTTTTTACCTCTTTGTGCTCCACAGATGATAAGGAACAAAACAACTGTGGCCAACACCTAAAGAAATTATATGTTTTCTGAACAAGGGGTTCAGAAATCGGGAAAGACTGGGAAACTAAAACTGAACTGGAGAATGTAGAAAAAGGAGAGGTTTTATTCAGTAGCAACACATTTACTTTGTTTTGGATAGGAACAGCAGAATAAACCTCTTGAGAAAGTTTTTAGTTTATATTTAGTGTTGCTCTTTGGGAATAAAATTGGATTAGAGAATAGTTCATTCTTCATTTCTTAACCCAAATTGTCATCACTCCCTACACACTTTTGCATCAGCAGCATGATTTGGCTGTACTTTGGTCAGCCCTTGCTCAACCCCAGTGACTCATCTCTAGAACTGACCCATCACTGAGAGGCTTTGGGCCTCGGGGAAAACCTTTCATCTCTGTCCTTGGACTGGAACAGAATTTTCCACTGATTCAGACCTTCAGAACCTTCAGAACAGTACTTTATTTCTATACCCAGATTTTTTCAAAATAATGATCCAATGGTGTTGGAAATCATGTCAATATTTCAGGGTGGCAAAAGAAGCATAGTTACAAATAATAAAAAAACAAACAAACAAAAAAAATGTAAAAAGAAAGAAAAAAATTGGAAGACTCAGTTGGATGCAATATTTACTGGAAAGGAAACAAAAGGAAATATAATATGCATTCTTAATGTAAATTGTACTTGCTTTCTGCAGTAAGTAAAAATTAGAAACCACCCAAAAATGCTCTATTGGCAGGTTGAGGCCAGTCCTTGAACATCTCATTGCCCTGAGAAAATTTACATTTTGTGTTAAAAAGTAATTGCTAGCCTGGATCTTAACATGTCTTGGTCTGTAGACTAACCTATGCAAGTGCTTCTGCTATTGCTGCTGCAAAAGAAAAAAACTAATTCCAGGAGGGCTTTGGAAAAATTGCAGATGGAGAAGGAATTTCCTGATGGATTTTAATATCTTATTGACACTCCTCAACCACTATATCTAACACATCAGCTTCTGAAGTTTACTCACACTGAACATGCTGTTTTGCCTCTTATGAAATTGCTATTAGCTTTACAGCTATTGTTTTTCCTTGAACACAGACACTCAGATGTTTCATGTTTATAATATAATTTAGTTTTGAAAAGTATTTCTTGCCTGAAACACTGCCAAATAGCTGATAGTTTCACTTTACAGTTTCATTTAACATTGGCTTTATATTATAGAAGGCACACAGAAAAAAGTGCATGGAAGTTTTATTGCAAGATTTTGCTCACCTTCTTCATTTACAAGCTTACATTAATCCAGGACAATCCAGCTTTGGAAATCTACCATATGCAATAGCATCATTTAATTACCAGATAATTACTGCCTTCGATGAGAACCTTTTCTGAACAAGATCTGCTCAGCCTGGAGGCCTGGGGGAATAGCACAAACCAGTTACAGTTTCCCCATTTCATATAGCAGTCTGTGCCAGGCCCAGAGCAAACCTTGCAATGATTTAAGAAAGAGTTGCTGTTGCCTCATTTCTGCCATCCTACCCTGAGAGCCAGCTCTCAGTCTTTCTGTTCCACCTCTTTTCCCCAAACAGCCTTCCCAAATATCTTCTGTGCATAGAGCCAGCTGCAGGAACCTGGTTTTAAAAGGATTTGAAAATGTCCCTATTCGAATATTGTGTGTTTCCCCTTGTCCTGGTGGCCTTGTGGTGTTTCCAAAGCCAGTTTTGCTGTCACTGTCCCAACATTATTGCTATGAATAGTGCCACAACATATGGCTATAATGCTGTGCATCTCCTGAGCTTCTAGAACAACACACAGAGCTTTGCAGATAGTCCTTAAAGGCATTCTTGTGTGCAAACTCTCAGTCAGACATGACCTTTCCTCTGAAAATAATGCCTCAAACCACTCACTCTCCATGCAGGCAAAACAGGCATAGCCAGTTCATTTACATAACCTCAGCAGATGCTCTCTTCCCAACGTTTGCATCAGACCATGTACAGCATGTTTTCAGGATATAATCAGACCATATGCAGCATAGGAACTATAGCCCTCCATAGGGAGGCTGCATTACTACATTGGCCATACCCAAATATGTAATTTGTTTTGGCTAGAGGTGTTCTGGTAAATCCACCCATGGTTTGGTGCAGGGGTGGCCACCAGGACTGTCAGTCATCTGCCACTCTGCAATTTCTCTAACCACAGTCAGGGCACAGATCATTTCAGCACTGTAGTGACAGCAAAGTTTTAGATGGACAGATGCTTAACTCTGTCTAAAAGTTGCCTCCCTTTTGAGTGTCTTAGGTTAGGATCTTTAAACCAATAACTTGGTTTAGATACTTTAACTACTTTATGCCCATTGAGTAATTTTTAAATTTTATATATTTTGTAGCACTTGTATCAGATTTACAATTTTTATGTAAGTCACATTAAAATGAGAAAAGGGACAAGTCATCAGCTCTATTTTATGTCCCCTGATTTCACTGACTGGGGTTGGAGGAGATCTTTGGTGTCCCAGAAGTCCTGTTTTACCACTTACATTATGATCCCCTCACCAATAAAAGCTGAGTCAGCTTTGATGTTCTGGTGTTAATTGTTACAGTACATTGTGTCCCACAAGACAGAATAAGGCACAACGGGTACATAATGAAAAGAAAAACACCAGGACACTTGAAGGACATGTTGATACAATAAAAGGGAAAGCAGGCAGGCAAGCCATATCTGCTCCTGACGTTTGGATTAGCTGATTAGTGATTAATACATACAATAGGTTTGGAATAGAGCTTGAATAAACAGATAATTGAACAATAGTCCATCCAAAAGTGCAAGGCACAAATTTAGTCTGGCTAACCAATAGGGTTAGGGCTGGAACACATCACAAGGCACCTGATTTTTTCAGTGTTTTCTTTCCAATATTTCCCATGTCACAGGTTTCAAATAAATCCCTCAAATGGGATGAAAAGTTTAATTGCCAGAATTTTTTGCTAACTGAAAACCATAAAGCTGGTACAGGTTAATTCAATATTTTGGTTTCAGTCTTTTTCTGTTACTCCATTCTACTTCAGTTTAAGTCAATCCCTCAGATTTCACAGTAGAAGGTCTTCAGTAGTAGGGATATATTTTGGCAGGAATGTTTTGAGTTCTGAAATTCCATAAAACTGGATTTCTTTCCAAAACATTTTGGATTTGATAGATTGGCCTCTCTCAAGGATGTGAAATGAAATAAAATGCTTCTTGCAAATCATCTACCTGTACAGTCCCCCATAAAGCAGAGAACAGCATCTGTGGGACCATGATTCTCCTGCACAGGGATGCACAGTGCAGACACCACCCCAGCCCTTGTCCAAAACACCAGGAGACAATAGCAGAGGTTACAGGGTAGGAGGGAGATAAACAGCAGTGTATTCAGCTAAATAGAAATTTTGCTCACATTTTTTTTTTTTCTAGGTGATATATTGACTCATGCCCACCCTCTCTGAGGATCTTCCTAATCACTTTACAGGTTTAAGCTCATTTCTGATGAGAACTGGAAATATCCATGTGCATGGCCCATTTGCACCTTTACCCACACAGGCCATGCCCTGTGAACCAGCTCAAGCACCAGCCCAAACGTGGTGCTGCTGTGCCTCACAGCCCCCACATGCAACAGCCCCGTGTCCCACAGGTCTTTTATCCACCCTCAGCCACGTGCCACCTTTTTCAGCCAAATTCTTCACCTACAGCTTAAAAAAAATCATAAAAGAAGACATCTGCAATAGCTTAGCCTACCTGGCATGACACAATCAGTAATGGCCACTGGCTCCTAACTCGTCAGAGCACACTCCATTTCCATGTAATTGAGAAGCAGAGTAAGTTTGCACAGATTATATGGCTGGTTTAATGAAGTTTAGTAAAATGAGCTCATTAATGCAGCTTTCAAAGGAACTTCCATTTTCTACATCGCAAGGCATGATTTTACAATCTTTCAGCACTAACATTAAAATCTCTCCGATTCTGCCATGCTGCCAAATCACAAAGTGCACGTGGAAACTCCAGAAGTTCCTCTAATTGCTTGTAAAATGCAATTACCATCCCCTGCTTATGTGAGATGGGGCTGCAACTGGCATTTCCCTAATTGTGGATGGGATCTGTTGTTCTTGCTCCCATTTGTTCCAGAATACAATGAGGAATGCAGAACTTTAAAAAAAATCAGGAAGGTATCCAAATAGTTTCTAATGATACCATGTACATACACACAGACCTCCATGGTTTTTCAAGCACCCCTAGTTGGGTACTTGGGGTATGATTTCTAATTTCTATCCCACAGTTGTTTTATCACAGCATTTGAAATCTCCCAAGGTGCTTTTGAAAAGAGGTGTTTTCTTAGACTGTCAGCACAGCACTTCAGAAATGCAAGCAGGTGCTGCTGTGGAGGGGAGCACACAAACCACACACTGGAGTAAAATATCAAGCACAAAGATTTCTCATGACTCTCTAAGATACCCAGAAGTCAATTAACCTGCTTATTATTATTGTCGTACTAAACCCCAATCCATTGTTTTGATCAGAATCAAATTAATTTTTTCATCACTCTCAGTGGCATGATGGCACTTGTGAAGTTGTTTGTTATCAGGACAGGAAATGCCCGTTGGAATGATAAAATGTGCCATCAGATCACTGGCCCAGGTATCTGCCATATTTTATTTGAAGCATGAAGCCAGCTGGAGGTGGCTAAATCTCTCCAGACAGCTGTTTTAAAATAAAGCCCACCTAACTGCATGTAATGTAAATCAAGATAAGGCAGGGAGCTCAACAGTTTTGGAGATAGCCATTGTAGGGCCTCACATCATGTCAATATGGAAAACAACAAAGGAAAAGAATGAGGAAAAAGAAAAGGATTGTATGTGAGAGGAGTTTATTTTCTTGCCGACAGCAGGCAACAGATGGGCAGAGATGGTGGCAGAAAGCTTGCCCATAATCTTCTTCTCATTCCTTCTTGCCATAAAATTGAGACATTAACACACCTGTGCATTAATGAAAAAAATAAATCCAACAATGGAAATGGAAAAGAGGCTTAATGAGGTTTCTTTGTAGGAGTTGCTAATGCTCAACTTTAAAAAAAATTTGAAAGCCATTTGTAAGGACATTCCATGTGCAGTCTCTGTCTGCCCTCATAGCCAACCAACACATGGCAGAAGCACCAGACATCACATGGGATCTTCCTTCTCTCCCCTCTTGAAAGGTGACCAGTCTCTACACAGATCTTCCTTCACCTTAAGAAGGTATCATCCTGAAGCACCTTCTCCTTCTGTTGTGTCTGACAGGAGCCAGGAAACCCACCTGGCAGGGGGAAGGAGTCTTGTCCTCAGGAGCAAAGCTTACCCAAGACAAGAACAAAAAAGAGCACTTTTCCTTTTGCATTAAAAAAGAACTGTACTCCCTGCAATGTTCTTTGGCTAAAATACTGGGGTCAAAGGGATAGCCAGTTCACTTTGGAAAAGGTAGTAATTATCTTTAGCTCTCCAAATAAGCATCAATCACTGCTTAATTAAGGCCACAAAGTAAATGGGCAGCACTAGACTTCTCTAGAGAGGAAAAGCTCATGTTGTGTATAGTTATTTCCTTTTTCTAACATGTGCTTTGGTTTACATCCACATACAGGGGCTTGGGGTGACAAATAACATCATTACTGGAAAAGAGTAAACAGCTCACAGAGAATAATTTACATGATTTAATACAGCTTCACTTTCTGTTCATAGTGCATATGTAAACAGACTGATTTTCTCCAATTATTCAATTGAATTAACTTGACAATATGTGTATATATTAACTTGTTTACAATGTTTTATTTTGAGGATCAGCAGTGAAACACAATATCTAAGATTTAAACTTTGTTGGTCTGTTGGTCATTTTAATCATAAGAAAGTATTTCTATTTCCTCTTTAGATAATCCCATAATAAAGGATGAAGAATCATCTTTCCCACATTTGTTCAGCATCCCAAGCAATTCAGTTCCAGTTCTCCCTAGAACATGTGCATACAGCCATACCTCGAATTTATGAGGACAACCATGGAACTCCTATGAATTTGAATTCCACAGTATCCTGGCATTATGGCATGGATCTATGACCATAAGAAGAGTTACAAAGCAAACAGTAGGAATACACTGAACACGGAAAGGAGTCAATGCCTCTAATATTCATACTCCTCTTTATTGGTTAAAAGGAATTAAATGTGGCATTGTTGTTGGAAAAAAATACAGAATTTCTCATAAAGAGCCATTCAGTCACTGAAAACCATGTAACAGTAAGCCATCATAAAACAAAATAGATTTTAAATTATTCTCCAGTGACCAAGACAACTAGCATTTTATTTCTTGAAACATCTTTGACATTACTGCTTGTTTCTTAGAACTTAGAAATGAAACTATTTCTCTAATATTTTTTTCTGATCTCAAATTTCAGAGTCATGAAAGGAAAGAGTTGCCCAGCTATCTTAGGTTCTCTTAGGTTTCTGCCAATGGCAGAAAAATGATGAGGATTGAAAGCATAGTGCTAAAGATGATCCCCCCCTCCCTTTGCATCAACACCTCCAAAAAACATAGAGAATTCTCCTGTATAACCTTGTGTTTGTTACTCTCCCTGCTTTTGCTTAAGATCTTTGAATAAATGGTGGAGGAGAAATCAAGAGAGAAAACAGACTCTACAGTGCTGATGGCATTAAGCCTCAGAGATTAGTTAGAGTTTATCTCAGCACAGATGGTGATCCCCCAGAGGAGCCTTGGACCTTGGTGCCTCTAAGTGTTATGCAAACACAGCAGAGAGATGGTGGCTGTCCCACAGGGCTTCTGAGTAATCGCTTTCTGTACAATTACCCTCATTCAAGTTCATTTGTAGCTTAAAGCATTGTTCAGTGTGAACTGGAACATCAGCCTGAACTTCCACAAAGTGAGAACACAGCTCTTAGTCTGATGATTACATTATTACTATTATTATTATTATTATTATTTCACTAGACTGAAAAGACTAAAGGACATGGGGGTTGGTGGGAAGGTCACCCTTGATTTGGATGTTCCCAGCCCCAATTCAGCCCAAGCAGGCTACTGCCATAGTTGAAGGCAACAATGTTCAGGAACAGTAGAGAGCGGGTAAAAATGCACTGTGAATGACCATTTCCAGATGGAAAACTTGAGCTGGGCATTTGTGGTTGGATTATAACTGCTTCATTCCAAACAGTGGGTGAAGATTGCTTGTGACCTCGCCGTGACCATAGCCCCTCTTTCCACTGAATTGGGAAACTCCCTTCCTTGCACAATATAAAACTTACTGGAGAGCAGGTTCCAAGTTTTCACCTCATTAGCTATTCTGGTGGAAAGCAGCTGTATAAAGAAATATATATGAAATCCAGGTGTGAAGTATTTCAGTGTCACAAGGCAGTTTCTAACTAGGCATTCATCGTGCATAAAAATTGTAATTTCAAGATCAGTACCAAACCAAACAAAAAGGAACATCTTTGAGTGTGTGCATTTTAATAGCCCACACTTGTAGAGAATGTTGGTAATGATTTTGAGAGAATGGACAATTTTCTTTAAGTCATTGGTTTCTCCTCTCTCTCAGCTGCTTCTTCTATTGCTCTCTTTCTCTTCACCACCAATTTGCTGATTTGCAATCCCCAAAGACATGTGTTTTCTCTTCTTATTTTACTCCAATTTTGGCTGGACCTCAAACCAAAGCCTGTGTGTTCTCTGCTCAGAGATTCATTATTAAGTACAGTCTAGTGGTTCTTGCATCCTGCCTTTTATTTTCCCAGGCCTAAATCCACAGAGGGACTAATAAGCCTGAAGTGGAACATGCGTGGAATTTAGGCACTTATGTAGAAGAGCATAATTCCTAAAACGTCCTACATAAAGCCTAGCTGGAGTCCCCAGATATCTAAATTTGCATTTCTAAAGTCTGTAGGCATTTAACTTGCCTGTCAAGAAGTGTTGCCCTCCCAGAAGAGCAGAGTAAGTTGGTGCCTCGTCTGCTCAGGGGCTCTCCAACTTGGACTGTCAGATCACAGTCCAAATCACTGCAGGAGCTGGAGCCAGACACCCAACCCAAGCTGAGTGTGCACAGGTGCAAATGAGTTGCACACAAAAGCCCAGCAGAGAGGGCAGCTCTCCTTCAGCTGGGTGGTGGTGTCCCTCTTGCCTACACTGGTTCTGCTCAGCCTCTGCATGGCGTGCAGGAGGTCCAGACTAAACAGCCTTTCAGGAAATAGTTTCTCTTCTGGCCTCTGGGACCCCCCACTCTTAAAACTGAACTTGCACCTCTGTGCAGGAAAACATTTCCAATTCCCTGTTCCAAAAGAAGAAAACTGAAACATACGTGACTCAGATACCTTAAACAGGGGGAGGACTTTTAGTCTGCACTCCCAACATCCTTCAGACATTTTACATTAGATTGGTTTTGGAAAGGATAGAATAATAAAATTATATAGGACTTGCTTGAAGCATAGAATGCCTTCCACCACCTTGGGGAGCTCAGATACATTCTTGATGGTCTCAGTTGAGGGCTGACATAAGGAACTTTTGCTCAGTGAACACCCTTCTGAGGTGCCCATCTTTGCCTTTACAAAGCATTATTAAGACTTCAGTTCAGATCCCCAGCTTCCACAGAGGATCAGGCCCTCTAAGGCTATGTGCAGTCACAACAAGCATCCAAGATGGAAAACATTTATAAGGATGAGGTTCAGTACCATTTCCTTCTCCAGGTGAGCAGTGATTTTAGTATTCTCAATCTACAAATCAGAAAGGAAAGTGTAAATGAACTCCCTAGTGCATGGCATAAGATGGACAGGAGTCTCCCTCAAAAAAGAGCAGGCACTCTTTGTCTACCACCAGATGAGCAGGCACATCTGGTTCCTGAGGGCAGATGTTTTGGGGTGCAGGTATTTGGAGCAGATGCCTGCCTGACCTATATGTTCTGGTGACTGGGAAACTGAGCTGTACTCCATGCATCCCAGCAGATAAGGGTAGATACAACCTGGATATTCATTAATGCTTCCTCTGAGAACATGACATAAAATAGGAAATTAGTAAATTGCCCTCTGACACAGTATAAAAGTCTAAGTATTCAATCCACACATTTCAGGAGCTTGTTGACAAGCTAGAAATGATCCAGAAACATTTTTGCAAAGATTTCAGGACTGCAGAACCCATCCTGCTGTTGGGTACTCCAGAAACTCTGTTTGTTTAGGTAATGCCACAGAAGGTCACTGGATGATTCACTCATGCTCTCTAAGTAAGGAAGAATAATCCTTATTAGGGAAAAAAACTTTAATGGAAATACAGAAATTAGGTTTTCATGTCGAGAGGAAAGAAGTTTTTATAATTTTGGTAATAAATAGTGACAATGAAGAGATATGGCTGTATATCCACAGCTGGAATGAATTCCTCAGCATTTGAATTCTGTAAGTATATCTGTTCTGGGATGTGCTGTCAGACAATATGAGAGCAAAGAGTGGACACAGAAATGAATGGGGGCAAGTCTATGACTCTGTGGTGCCAGTAATCTTAAGGTCATCACAGTAATTCAAGCTATTTTTAAGAACCTATGCATCTTTTGGGAGAAATCCTCAATTATTTGCACCACTGTGCAGTATTTTTTCTGTCACAGTTTCACTTTGAATCTTTCAGCAAAACATATGATTTTCCATCTTGTTCTCCAAGACTGTCTTTTTGGCAGGGATTTTCAGAGTTTTTTATCCTCTAAGGATGTCAGAAGGTTCTGCATTTTGTCAAACTTTGTGGTAAATAACTCAAACGTTTACTTTCCTGTTTCGCTGGCTGCTTCACAGATAGAGTGCAGGACCTTTTCTCCAAGCCAGTATATCATGTCCTGCTTCTGCAAGGCAGTACTAGGAATAATTTGAATGGTTTCTATGGCAGTGAACAAGACATAATTTCAAAGAGTAAGACTGGTAAACTCATTAGTGGCTGTGCAGAGACAGTATGGTGGTCAAACCCTCACCCTGAGGATTTCTGTTCTGCTGCCCATCTCAGGTGCAGGCACATCCTCGTGCCATGCTCAGGCAGCCACCAGGTCTCACATCTGTCACCCTCTCTCTGGCAGTGTCACACCTGCTGCCTCTGTCACACAGGTTGCACACACGTGGTTCAGCTGTGTAATACAGATCATACACACAAACTGCAAACCACAAGTGTGGCAACTGGAGGGGACACCACACTTTTTAGTGGCCACTAAAAAGAAGATAGAACTCTGTGTAGTAACATACATCATTTGTTCTCAGAATTTCTGTTCCAGAGCCACAAGTGCAAATACCAATGCATCAGGCCCTGAACAAGAACCAATGCACTTTCAGATAACTCTGCAAAGCAGTAACGAAGATAAAATTTAATTTATTTCAATTAAGAAGGTTTATGAGTTATTACTTACAAGCTTTGTTAGCAGCCATAAGAGTGATTGCCACTATCTGAGGCTTTTTTTGAACTCCAGCTGAGCCACAGAAGCAGAGAGTTATGAAAAGCTACCTGACTTATGTGTTGAGCTCCTGGATTTCTACCATGCTAGGACTGAGTGATCTTACAGCTTAGTAATGACAGGAATGATTACCTCTCAGGATGGATGTAATGCTACATTTCAGGGCTTAGGTGCATAACTGCTTTCCTCTTATTATATCTCCCTTCTGTGCTCCATGTATTCTAGTCAATGGCACTGCAATTTCCCAAGCAACTCCTGCTTTCATAAGGAGCCCTGCTAATGATTCTGCCTTGCCTCATTTTCTCCCCAACAAAATGAATAGCTCCCCTGCCCTAACCAAAACCTGTTTTTACTTTCCCTCCTTTATATTTGTGCTTTCTGTGGTGGACCTTAAAGATATGGCTATTTTCAAAATTTGGTGAATTCTGTGCTGAGGAAAAGCTCCACTCCATCAGCCTGGGCTGCCAGAGTACCACAGGTACCTGTAGGACCCTGGTGCTGGCCCCAGGCTCTGCTCTCTGCAGCAGAGTGTCCCAGCAGTGACCAGCTATTACTGGGGAGCACCAGGCAGCACGAAGGTGGATAATTGCAGCATGAGGGTGGATAACTGCAGCACAAAGGTGGGTAAGTGCAGCATGTTGTGGGGACTTAAATCAGAGCCTTGGACATGTGGGCCCTAGGGAATGAAGGAGCTCTAATCTGCACACCTTGGTAAACTGAGGCGGGTGAGCTACAGAGTACAGTCACCAACCCAAAATTTAGCTGTGTAAATCTGTAGTCATGTCAGCCTTGGATCTGTCACTTGGCATAAAACACCCTTTACCTCAGCCATCCTACAGTGTCAGATATTCCAAATACACTGATACTGCTGCCTCACTTTTTCCCGTTTGTTATTTTGAATGCTCTCCGTGAGGCTTCAGGAAGCAGTTCCCATGCTGATTCCCCACAGATATTTATCAGACACAAAATGCAGCATCAGATCTCAAAGTGCTGACAGGTCCCTCTGTAGCAAGCTTTGCCCTTGTTTGGGAAGGTAAATAGGGTTTATTCCTCGAGCCACTTGTTACAGAAGGCAGGTATTGAGAGGCAGTGAGCATTCCTGGATACGTTCATGGTGATGAGGGAGATCTCCCAAGTCATAGGATCATCAAGGTTGGAAGAGACCTTCAAGATCATTCAGTCCAACCATCCATCCAGCAGCACCCCTGTAACACCTAAACCACATCACCCAGAGCCAGATGGAGACACCTTGTACACACCTCCACCATCTACCTGAGCAACCTATTCCAATACCTGACCACCCAAACCAAATTTTTTTTCTAATATCTAATCTGAATCTCCCCCATCTCGGCTTAAGGCCACAGGACTCCCACGGTGGAAACCAAGTACTTTGTTCACTTTACTCCTAGTATTTCTCCTCTATTTTACAATACTTCATTATTTTCTCTCTTCCTCTACTCCAGAAATCCATGGAATGTGATAGCTGCTATTTTCTTTCCCTGTTCTCCTCCACTGATGGCTATTCCCTTCCAGTAAGTATATTTTCAAAATGCTAGTATTTGTTTAGTATTTAGTGGCTTTTTCTTTTTTCAACATATGTCCGAATAAAAAAGCTGACAATATAAATGACACTTGCACAACCTCATTTTTGCATTCACTTCATGCAGAAAATATTCATACTCACGGCACACTTACTAAAGCACAATATCCCTTTAAATCACTCTGAACATAATATCTTTAAAGCACTGATTAAGTAGTTGCCCCTTTCAATGTAACTACTGCCTGCTAAGTGTGCTGTTAAATCAGCAGCTCATCAAATGGCCTGATGCTAGGATGTAACAAATTTCTGATGGAGTTGTGCTCCTTCAAAGAACAAGCATTTTTTTCATCACCCTCTTAGTCACCTAATTTGACTGAGATCTAAGATCCTAATGCATCAATCTTCTTAATTCTCTTGCCAGTACATAAGAAATTGAAGCAATAAGCCACAACCTGTTTGTAGTGGTGTTAACATTGTTATGTAGTACACCAGCTGACAGGAGCACCGCTTTCCCACTAAACTTCAGCCAATACAGCAAGCCTGTAGCTCTTGGGAGTGTCTATCTCATCGTGCCTTTTTCTTCTCTTCTTTCCAAACCACTGATGACTCACACAATCTGCTGACCCTTTACTCAGTGCTGAGTTTTGTATCGTAAAACACTGACACGGTCTCTCATTTCTGTTGTACTTTCTCTTTGAGTGATGCTATCATCTGTGTATCACTAATGTTGAGACTCCAATTCAAACCAGCAGGTGCTAAATGTTCCAGGAGAATGGTCAAAAAATTTCTAATGGGGTCAAAAAATATTTTTCCTCTAATCTGACTCCTCTAAGTGGTTGAGCCTTTTTTTTTTGTTTAAGCATTTTTAAAAAAGGAAACAACTCAGGGAAATAGCATCTGCTTCAAAATGTCAGCCATAAAGCTGAAGTTTGGCAAAGTTGTATTTACAACTAAAAATATAACACAGCATATGATAGCATGCAGTGTTGATGAACTGTAGCAGCTCACCCTTGACAAACCAGCTTCATCATAAAGAAAGAGGTTCAATCTCAAAATTGGACACAAAAACTAATGTAAGCAAAGTGCCCTGTAAAAGCCTCAATGAAAAGTATATGGAATGAAAACTATAAGACAGGGCTTTAAGGGAAGCTTTGTCTGAGCAAAGGCTACAGTACTCCAGCTCTTGGTAGTCAGGGTGGTGCTGATGGATGGGAAAAGGGAGAGAGGAAATTCTGAGGGCTTTCTGTTTTTTACTTTTTACATTTGGGGCAAATGTTATGTTTTTTTCATCATTTCTGCAACCTGGTTTTCCCATCCTTAATTATAGTGTATTGTTTCCTCACAGAAAGAAACTACACCCTTCTTCATTTGCCAGAACATGCATATTCCCCATTGGTGGTTGTTAGAGATACCCTACTAGCATATAACTTTCCATGTGAGGGCTGCCATGGTAACACAATTTACTGTATACCAGGGTTAATATGTGCATAGACACAGAATAATGTGCAGACACACAAATTACTGCTTCCCTATGGACTGCTTCTTCTGGCACTGATTTTGCTGCTGTTGTTGGACACATGCTTTATACATTAGAGAGAGAAAAAATCTTTTTTACATTCGATCTTGTATGCTGAATGTTGGGATGTATAACAGAGATGTGTTCCTTACTCTTGGAGGGGGGAAGAGGTTGCAAAATCACACATGCATTTGTGCTTCTGAAAATGCTACATGCAAGTGAAGTAAATTCAGAGCTGAGCCCAGGCATTTTTACATATGTCAAACTAACTGCTTTTTAAAGGTCTAGTCTACTCACAATGGCAACAAAAAAAGTTCTTTTTTCTAAATAAGGAAAGTATCATTTTGAAAAATAAATGAATGAAGCAAAACAAAAGCTTTGCAAAATATCAATGGGATTTCCTACTCTGCAGCTGTGTGCTATTACCAGCTATAGTATATCACTCAAATGCTGCTTTTAGAGGGGTAACTGTCAGCCTACAGGGATTAAGATTGAGAATTTGCAATTCATCATCTTTATTTGGAAGTCTGGTAGCTTGCCTGCCCAAATTAAATACTTTCTCTATCACAAGTATACTTTTCAATTAGTTAGAAACACGGACTGCATTTGATTTCAATAAATAAACAAATTATAAACTCTTGAATCTTCATTAATTTAAATCAACAGTTTAAAATTCAGTCTTGCAAAGTACATGACACTCTCAGATATCTTAATATAATTATGCCAACCTATTTTTCCGATTGTCAGAATCTCAAACATTAGCTCAATTGCTTCAAATACAGCACACTTGATGCAGACTGTTGGCATCGAGCTGCTTTAGAATTTTGCCACAGAAATTTTGCTAAGGGTGACACTGAAAACAAAATCAGACCTACATATTTTTACACTCTTCCTTTTCTGTCTCCGGAGTGCAGATTTGCACTTAGGAGAAACATTATTTATCTGTTTAAAAGACTCCCAGTAATTTGCAGAAGTGGATTTTCAACCAGTGTAATTTAAACTCTTACCGCTGTTTTCAGCACTGTTTACAGCATTCAGGCAAGTCAGGTTGGGGTGGATGAATTAACAAACTACTGCTTTTATCATGGGTTGGCTGACCTATGCATAGGCAGGGAAACAAAAATCCATCCAGCAGAGACTGAAGAGGTTGGAGCCTGTTGTTTAAATTACAGCCACTGGTGCTGAAATTCTGGCTGGGCTGTTTGCACTGTTTAACACAGCCTCGTGTGTGCCATGTGTGACTGTGGATGCACACAGAGCGGTCATTTGCACAGGCACAGAGGTGTGTTCATGCAGGTCCTGGGCTGCACAGAGCAGGTTTAGCAGCAGTAGGTGCCCCACATCCCCGTGGACAACGTGCTCCCTGGAAAGGCTTGGGAACGTACAGAAAGGAGCACTGTCCTAGGTTTGATTAAGCACCACGTTTCTGAGATAGTTATTGATTATTGTGTCACTAGTGTGGATAATAAAATCTGATACAGTGCAAACCTCTGCTCATCTGACTGCATGTGTGAGAGTATGAGTATGGCAGTCCCAGGAACCTTTGGAAATTTTGGGTTGCAGTTTCCATGGACTTTACAAGAGGTTGTAAGATTCCCAAGAGTGCAAGATAACACAGCATGCATCCTCACAATCCTTGTGGATGAGCCACTGATGGGTGCTTGGAAGCTTTGTAGCTGTGGGTGCTCAGTGTCAGCTCAAGGCACACGAATTCAGGGTCAATGTCATGCTGCCAAAGCTGCATGGATTTCCTGGCAGATAGAGCCTTAAAAGTATAAATACCTCTTGCTTTGAGTAGGATCTAGTGTTTCTGGAACCCCTGATTTTTACCTCATGGTCATACAGACCCACTTCCAGCCCTTGGGCTAGACAACAGTTCCTACAAATTCCTGCATGAAGCCCTCTGCTATCTCGAAATTCTCCCAGCCCCTAAGGAGATCACAGGCCCCTTTTGTATTCAGTACTGGATTCTCCATTAAAGCCATGAACACTTACAGCTTGAATGCCAGTTAATGAAACATAACCACACAACTGAAGGTATTCAGCTATCAGAACAGAAGAGAGAAGGAATAAATCCAGATAAAATAAATAAGTGCTATATTGCAGCAGTTAAATGACTAAACCAGCAAGGAGTAACTGCACATCAGGCTGTTCTTCCTTTAGTGAAAGGAAGTGTGTGGAGAGGAAATCTCCTTTGGTAACCATAAACACAGAGTAAAAGCACACATAGGACACAACGTATTATTCACCAGCTATAATTGCCTCCTGTCAAAAATGGACAAACAGACCAAAGTCATTAATCTGACTTATCCCTGGGTTTTATGGAGGAGAGAGAAACTTAATGTGAGAGGTCAAGCATGAGGAACTCCAACCTACGCAAGGAAACAGGCAAAACAGGAGCCAGCTCCAGCCTGGCATTCTTCCAGGAGGTTCAGCCTCTCAGGTTCACATGAGTGACTCTGTGCTGCACTGGCAGCACTCGGTGTGACACAAACCACACCCCAAGGTGACACTGCAGTGGTCTTTCAGTGGGTGGCTCTTTGGGTCAGGCCACACCAGTGACCCCAGTTCACAGCCCCTCAGTGCAGCCCAGCTGCCAGGGCAGGATTTTCTGTGCAGTGGTGGGTTCAGAGGTACAAACCAGCTGCCAGTTCTGGCATGTGGATTTACAGCAGTTTGGGAATACTGGTAATCTAACCCACATACAAACAGTTTTGTCCTTTGTAGGTCTCCAAATTTTGGAGAATTTAGTGTTGATAAAAGACCACCAGTGATTTAGCCATGCCTTTGTAAGTTATGTAACTTGTGTAACAAATACACAACTTTTTCTCTTATTATTGTGTGTAACATGACATGGTACTCATCTTCAAATAAGGAAAAAGAGCAATGTCATGCATGGTTTTATAAAATGCCAATTTTCCTTTGTCTGATACCAACCCCCAGAACCCAAACCAACAAGCTGACAAATGAGTCCAAACTTGTCCTATTTTTGTGTCCTAATCATTAATCCAGTTGAAAACTTATAAATACTACAGAGAAAGCAGATTCATTCTTCCTTTTTAGTGCTATAGAAAAATAATATGGTGGCTCCATTTAATTAATTACAAAAATAATTGAAAAGTGTGTGCTTTCTGTATTTTATTACACAGGAGAAATAGACTCAAATCCATTAAGAAGCCCTGCATATGATGAATAGTTCTGGACTGAAATTTTTTATTGGCATGATCCAACATTCTCTAGGCATTTCAAGAGAGATTTCCCACTGGCCTTACTTGGCAGGGGCTGATGTCATGTTTTTGCCCAAGTTGTGCCAACTTCTCCTCTGGTGTCCCTGAGGAACATCAGTAGCCATGCTGGGGGTTCTGGTGCTGATCCTTTTAATGACCATGTTCAAAACTGACAGAAATTGGCCAATTTGTATTTTTAATTCAATATGTGTTTTTTAATTAATTCGTAATTTGTTTTCCTCCTAGTGAGTTTTTTCAAACTGTTTCCGGTAGTTTCTCTGGGATTTATGAAATACTGGAATAAGAATGGAGGCTTTCCAGGACAGTTCTGCTCTGTTGGGTACCTGCAGACACATCACTGAGTGGTTCACTTAAAAACTGAGACAAATGCATCAAACACATTTCAGATTAAACACGATTATTCATTTTCCCCTTTCTCTATCTTCACAGAGTTCTTCCTAAAACAAACACCTCATCATCTTTCACCAGTATAAGAGCAGCTTTCTCCTGAAAAGTCATGATCCAACAAACTTGAGGATGACTTAGGTGCTGTTTAGGTCAAGGTTAGGAAATGACATGCAGTACCTGAGTTTTTGCTCTGATGTTTACAATCTCAGAGAGATATCTGAAAGTAACTCTTTCTGCAGCTGCAAAGCCTAATAACAGAGAAATGCTTTCACAACGCAGGCAAGTGACTTCAAAATAAAAATCAAATTCAAAATTCATTAAACCCAGGACCAGTTTCTAGGAAAAAAAAATAAAAAGAATACATTGTCTCTACTATGTGGGCATTGTACTTGTTCATCCAATTTTCGAGTGCTATAAAATTGGTTTAAATATAACATTACAGGTTACATTTCCAAGCTGTGTTTCAGGAAAGGCCTTTTCAATGTGTCCTCATGGGAAAATCATGCTGCAGTTTAAGTGGTGACATTTCAGAAGGCAGAGAAGTTGCACAGTATGAAATTGTCTGACTGTGGAAGAGATGAATATGCTATTTATTACGATAAGTACCAGTTATGTCCAATCACTCAGAATTTACTCTTTAATGCGTGCAAGGGGAATGCAAGGTACTTAGGTTGCAATTAAATGCACCTTGGGCTATTGAAGTGATGAAGAAAGAGTAGGAGAAACAAAAGAAATCTTACAAGTGAGCTATGAGAGGGGCAAAAATCAGCTCTTAATTTTTTTGACAGGCTTAACAAAAAAAAGCACAGACACATTGCAGGCCTCGGGTTCTGAAATAATAAGGTAAAGAACTAAATATCAGCAAACAGACTGGTCAATATTATATGCAGAAGTTTACCCTAAACTCTCACAATTTCTTCTAGGACTGCAGAGAAGAGACCAAAGTCCAGTTTTAGGCTGATTCTAACAAAACCCTTCTCATGCAAAATTTGACTCACTTTCTCAGAAAAATTAAATGTGGCATTACAGTATGTATGTTTAAAGGGCAACTCTGTCTGGATACCACCAGGACTGTACTCCCTCATGTAAATCTCAGAGGCCAGCAGGGAAGTTTGCACAGAAAGCAGAAGCTGCAAAGAGCATGTCAATGGAAAGAAGAAGCACTTGAGCAGCATTTCCTGGCTCTTACAGCTATTTACCCATTTACAAAGGGAAAACAATCACATTTACTGACTGCACCAAAATAAAGATTACAAGAAACTCCACTTAGAAGTGTGGAGATCTTCCCAAAAACCATGTTGGAAGAAATGAAAGTTTCAGGTTTTGGTTTAAATATATACATTTGCAAACTTGCCACACTCACAGCCAGTGATTCTCCAGATGTTCACTCTTTTACAGAAAGGTGCAAGACATGCTAAGTCAAGGAAAATAAGCTTGTCTATGACTCTCCACTCTGCTGCATGGGTATAAAATCCTCAGAACGTGAATAAATAACATCACTTCAGGGTTATGCTGAGTCCAGGTAGATGAATTTTTTCAAGCAGACCTGGTTTACATTATTTTTAATGACTGTACTGGAATTAATTTCAACTGTTTGCAAAGGAAGCCTATCTGTGGATTTCAGAGAATGCTAAAAGCAGGGAGTGGGACTGCTCAGGTGTCTATGCCATTCATGTCCTCTCACCTGCTTGAATCTTCTACAGACATGGGCAGAGGGCAGGAGTGACAATGTGTTCCTAAGCTTCAGTGGTGCTTAGTTTTACACCATCCTTAAACCTTTCCTGCTCTATGCAGTTGGACTATCTCACTGGTGACCCAAGTATAGCATTTGTGATTATTGCATTTGGACTTCCTGAAGAAGCCAGAGCAGCTTCCCTTAAACCTGTATATCTGAACTCCTGTATAAAGATCAGATTCCTGTTTCAGTGTGCCTGAATTTAAATGGTGCCAAATATTCTGTTTTGGCATAACAACACAGTCGAGAACTTTGAGAAATTCACTTTCCAAGCTATGCTCTATTTCCAGTAGTAGCTGGAAGTTATGCATCTCATCTCCACAAATCTTCAGGATAAAAACTGAGAACATAGTCTCTGTGTAAAACAGAGGACACAGCCTGATCACAGATTAAAATAAAGAAGGGTGATTAAAACACCAGCAGAATGTAGGGCTTTTCCTTATTCACTACTACATGATGTAAACCGGAAGCATCCAAGTACTGCACGGTCGTCAATAATAAATAATGATGAGAGGTTCAGTTTTCAAGTTGTAGATAATACTGAAAATTTGGCTAATAATTTTGCACCTGTGTACTATAATTACATGTTTCCTCTTAAATTTTAATGAAATTAATTAACATCTGATTAGCATATTTTTATTTAAGGAATTGAAGAAAGGTTACATACTGCTTCTTTTGGAGTGGGAGAAGATGCACTTTACTATGAAGCAGGATTTCTGTCGAACACTCATGGAAAATTACTGTCTATATCCCAACTGGTTCAAAAAGAAAGTGAGATTTTTCACAGGTACCGCTCCAGTGACAACTAGTATCAAGACTTCCATTATTTTTGTCTAATCAGTGAATATATGGTTACAAATTATTCATATACCTGCAACTATATTCATAAAGCTTCAGAAGACACTCACTATTTTCCAACAACAGTTTAGATTGCTTAGAATAAATTATAAATGTAACAGTCATTAGTTAACACAGCTTCCCAGTAACGTCACCACCAGCAGTGTTAAAAGAAACGTCACAAAGTTCCATAATGAGGTACAGAGATGAGCATTTCATTACCAACTGAAAAACTGTTGAAATATAAGGGATAAATTTGTCAAGGTTGCATGCCAGAAATAGTCTTCTCATTTATTTATTTCGTTTAGCTATATTTAATGGTTCCAGTAAAGAGAAGTTGAGTGGCATTTCAAAAGAAGGAGGGATCATTAGGAATAATAAGTTGCACT
Source organism: Aphelocoma coerulescens (assembly GCF_041296385.1). Taxonomy (NCBI): domain Eukaryota; kingdom Metazoa; phylum Chordata; class Aves; order Passeriformes; family Corvidae; genus Aphelocoma; species Aphelocoma coerulescens. The sequence goes on from NC_091018.1 coordinate 15,526,232, forward strand.
TCAGATACTGGTGGAAGCTTGCATTCAAGCTTAATTTGTAAAAGCATTTAAGAGACTGGATGGGACTTAGAAACAAAGGCAAAAGTACATCAGTGTCCAGAAGCTGAATGCAGTGGAGACAGTCATTTAAAAAGCCCAACTATTCTTCCTGGCTGAGCTGATAAGCAGAAGAAATACTGCAGTATCATACACTCCTAAAATGCTGGTTGTAGATCTGTAAATCCAAACGTTTAGCTTCTGAAGCTCAGGACAAAAAGAAAGAGGAGTGTATTTGAAAGGCTCCTGCTGAGTGTAGCACCTCCCACAAAGGACCTCTCTGCTCTTGCCTATGTATTTCATGTGTTCTGCTTCAGTTTGAGAATTGATAAACAGATGGTGGAAACTGTTGTTCAGGGACAGGTTGCTTCTGCAATCATCTCTTTCTCTATGTATTTCTATTTTTTTTCTACAGTATCCTGCTCCTTTCCACTTACTCTGTTCCATTTGTTTAATCTACAAAGGTAAGAAAAAGAATGAAGACAACACATGACCAGCAGTGGTTTGTTGAGAAAAATGTGTCAAAGAAGAGAATAATCAAAAAGAAATTGGGTTATATTTTTCAATATATTGAAATTCATGATCATATTTTTCTCTCTCTAGCAAGTATTCCAAAGGTTTGGCCATTTCTCAGGAAAACTCCCTCATGTGCTCATGAATTTGTGGCTATTTTTGAAGACTTCAATGCCCAGTGGAATGCAGATACCCTAGAAAATCATGACTAGAGAGGAGGAGACAGGCACTCTTTCAATCTACTCAGAGTTACTTTCTTGAGAGACTGAATTAATTTTTCCTCTGTAACAACAAAGATGCAGTAAAAGAAGAGCACATGAAATTTGCTGGAACTCATTCAAGACATGCAGTTCCATTCCTAGGCCATATGCCCTGAAAATCACTTAGGCAACTTTCTCATATATAATAGGAGTTGAATTAAACCAATCTTTCCCCCAAAGACATTATGAGGCTAAACACAATATTACTTTAATTTTAGGAATACATTGTGCAGTGAGAAAATGTTGTTCTTTCCTACAAAATACTGTATTTCTAATGGGACCACGAGTCCTTAAAAAAAAAAAAAAAAAGACTAGTGCTACAGGAATAATCTTCTATTGATAATTGTGCTTATCCCATAAAATTTCATGAGTAACACTTTTCTCCTTGATTAATATAGCCCCAAAGGCCTTTGTTTCAAATATTATTTCTAATTATTCATGGTTTGTAAATGCAATTACAAATAAAGATGAGAGGAAAGCAGGCTCACGGTTTAATGAATTGGATGGAAACACTGAACTTTAAAGATGTATAGAAATTCATATGAACACTCATACCTCCAGTCTAACAATTAGATTTTGTCAGAGGTAGGATTTTCTTTTTCATGGTAATAAATTTGTGTAAATAGCTTTACACACATGGCCTTCGCTCACAGTGAACCGAATACAAGATTAACGAGAAAAGTGCAGTGAAAAACAGAGGTTAAAGTGCTTACTTTTTATTGACTTTTCCTACTAATTCTGTACAGGATGAGTGCTCACCAGCAACCCAGTGAGGTCTGGGAGGGTGAAATCCAGACTAGGTCTTGGGTTACAGCTGCTACTGGGTATTTGCACTGCAGCAGAGCAGGTCCAGTTTTCCTCTAGGTGAAGAATAAAAGGCCAGTTAAATCCCTGGCCTTTCTCACATACAGAATGAAATGTGCCATTTCAGACACCCTGTGCCCAAATTCCACAATGCAAGAGAATAGATAAAGTCAGGACAGAGTGACCTTCTATTGTGAAGATGAAGAAACTCCAGATACTAATCACCCAAAATCCCACTGGTCCAAAACACAAAGGAATGGGTATCCAAAACTGGGTAGACTCTTAACCCCACTGTTGTGGCACCATTCTGCAGATATCTGATCAGACTTGATGGAGTGAGGTACTGACAAGCAAGGCAGTAAGAATTCAATCAGTGTATGAGGACATTTACATCATCACAGCCTGGTTCTTCAGTTTACAGAAAAAAACCCCTGGCACCTGGGGTTAGAGCACAACACACTATTTCAGACACAGCCCTCTGCAAGGTGATTGCTAACCCAGAAACATGGTGGTGTGATCTAACTCAGGTTCATTGGAGGATGGAACAGCATCGAGGATTTTCCTTCTGTTCATCTACAATGCATGAAACAAGGAAGGTTTTGTATGGAAAACTTGTCCAATTTTCCTGTACTGGAGAATTTTTTAAAAATTTAAAAAATAAAGAGCTGTTTTCCTCCAAATCTTACCCTGCCTGTGTCCTTAGACCATCATAGCTGTAATTTGTGTAATGTGCATGTGTTTCACATGTTCTTTAAAGTGGACCACTTTCTGAAAGTATCTGCAGTCCAGGACTCCCTGTGCAACCAGCGGCTTGTCAGGATTTAGCCTCACATTAACATCATCACACTTCCCTCAGCTTTCAGTGTGGCAAAAAGAAAAACAGCCACATGAAGCAAAGGCTGAAGGAAGTGCCAGGCAGCATCTTCAGAGATACCTCAGGGAGATCTGCTACATGAGGGTCCTGCCAACAGAGAACCACAGCAACAGCCACATAAATTTACAACATGAAAGGCATTTCAGTTCTGAAGCACAGCTGAAGCCTCAGCTCCTAAGTTACTCCAACAAGTTTTACACCAGAGCAAGTGCATCTGCTTCTGGATTACCCACACGTTTGTCAGAACATGATCTGGTCCTGAAATGCACAGAGAGGTTAAACAATACACGGTGGAGAGGAACACCCAGACAGCCAACACCTCCACAACTGCCTTTGAATTCTGAACAATGCACAGCAGAAGCTAGAATATTCTGTGTTTGTCTTTAATCACCAAACACCACTTTTTAAAATTTAAATTTATGCCTTTGAGTCAGTTTTTGTTGCCAAAAGCAACAGGTCTTAACAGATACAGTGTGAAACCTATTGTTTAGAACTGGCACTAACTGTTCTTCCTCCCTCTGTAGCAGTAGGGAGTTTTTCCAGGTATGTGGGAGGCAAGCTGCTTGGAGCCATTATATTGCTTGTTCTCTGCATGATCTCCTTCATTAAATAATCTTTTAATGCAACATTAATAGTAATTGCAAGATTACAGTTCAAAATATTTGATAACATCACACTATGCAGCTGAAAATCTACGGATCTCCTCTCTAAAGCTGGCTGTGGGGGGCGAGCCTACTGTGAAACACCATCGGTACCTTGAACTGAAAGTGTCGCAATTCCCTTTATTATTTCTGTTCCAGATCTGGATGTCTCACAGGTGATAAGTGGTACAGCCTAGCAACAGAGAGCAGAAGCAAGGAAAACAACTGGTTAATTCATTTTTTACTTGGTACTTTTTAAATACATGACTATAGAGTTTTTTTTAATTGATTCACAAAGTGGAGAGCTGTCGATCACCTATTAGAGATGATATTTATGTACCAATACTTGCATTTATAATTTTTGACTACCCATAGGTATTTCAGAAATGTAAAATTATTCCATTTTTATCTATGTTGAGTCATCTGCTTCTTCTGCATATTTTTCATATATATAAAAATTTACTATTAAGGAGTTATTTAACATTAGATTCTAAGAAGCATTAACAAAAAAATGCTTAAACCTACTATTCTCTCTGAGTCAAATATCCTTCCTGCAGTGATTAGTATTGACTTCTTTTGACTTCCTTCAGAAGAAAGAATAAATTGTAAGCCATCGCTTACACCAAATATTTAGGTGTACTTAAACTCTATTTCTTCCATTCTCTCCCATCTAAGTATCCATCACTGTTCTCAAAATCAGTCACCTACAGAACTGAAAAAAAAAAAGGTCCTTTTCCTATTCCTCCTGAATATTAATCTTCAATATGAAGCTTTATGTTGATTCTAACTTTGAATATCAGTAGCAGTACCTCTAACAATAAAAACATTTCCTATCTACAGACCTAGTCTGAATCAGAGTTAAAAGAAAAATCTTTCAGCTCGTTGCTTCTTATTTTTGTTGTATATAAATTCTTTAACACTGGACTCTCAACTGTCCTTAAGGTGAAATAATCAAAAACTTTGCATCAGGGAGTATGACAAGACAAGAGGGAAGGGGCACACAGAGCAAACCACAATTTTCATTTACGCCAGGTGTTGAGAAGGGTTCTAGCAAGAGCTTCACAACAGAGCAGAGTTAACCAGCACTGGAGAAAGGCCTAAATCCCAGACTTTGAATGAATGATGGCATTAGTCCAGGTGAAATATTCAAGAGTCACCAGAAACTCAGGCTGAGGATTACAGCTTGTCTTCTCTTTAAATGGGAAGAAACATTCAGAAACTGCATTAAAAAACCCCTGCCTAAATTGGCTTAATACAACATAACTCGTTCAGCACAAACAATGCTTTGTTCAACATAACTGATACAACTGGAATAACATTTCAAGAGCAGCTTGATCTTGGAGCAAGGTAACCAAACTCCTTAAACTCAGCAGGCAAAAACAAGGACAAAAACTCTGAAGAGACCATGGAACACGGTTTGTTCTGGATGAACATCATTGCTGCCTCCCATTTCTGTTAGGTGTTCAGTCTTAAATTTTGGAAAAAAAGCATTTTAGAAGCTGTTTCATGATAGAGATTATTTGTGATGACTTCCTCTCAGCAGGACAAAGCTGCTCTTTCACCACTAACCTACCACTTATCTGCAGCAGGCTTTCACAAAAATAGCTGAACTATGGCTTTGTTTTCTCATTCCTTGTCTCGAACCAAAAACGGGTGAAAACAGGTATGTCCCAAATTTTCAGAAAGTGGGGATTTGGCAGTGTAGCCAGACTCTCCCTATACATATATATATATATAAACACTCATGGTTAGCATAACAAAACCTGCCACCTGCAACGTGTGAGAACACAGACACAGGGGCTGACACGTGCAAGGCATTCCAACCAGTTTTTTGGCATTGGAAAGAATGTGAAAAAGCCAAAAACACAGATATGAGTCCAGCATGGAATTACCAGACAAAATTGGATCAGAACAAGCAGTTCCATGAACCTGGAGGAAGTGCCATTAGTATCAGGAGTCTGCCAATATGGAATGGGTTTCTTATCCACAGGACAGAGGGGTGCAACAAAGACAGTTCAGTAAAGATGCAGAGGTACAAACTCCAACCTCTGTTGCATGACAAAGCCTAACCCGAGTCAACATGGTCATATTAAAGTACTTCTCCCCTCAGACTGTGAGGTGAGAGCCCCATCACACTCCCTGAGCTGCTGTTGACCATAAACTCTCCATGCCTACACCACATTGGCCCTGCTAATCCATAAACACCAAACATTGCCAGGCATAGGCAGGTTGTTAACATTAGTATGGCAGGTGAATGCATTCCAATAATTGACTTAGTAAGTTCCAAACATAGACAAAGAAGTCTTATCACTGCCATTAATATTGCTATGAAATGGCATAATTTAAATAAAACCCTGAAATAACTGAAAAATGAACAGCAAGGTTCATTACTGAAAGAAAAAAAAAAAAGAAAATTCAAATCAGAAGTAGCCAACCACCCATATCCCAGGGAACTTGTAATAACAGTGTTTTCTGCAGGACATATTAGTTAGAAATTCAGAAAAAAAAAGTAAAATATTTTATAATTTATATGGTATATACATACCGCTGAGTATGAGGAATTCTTTCTGCATGAAAAGCCAGCAAGTGGCACCTCATTAAACAGGACCTAGACTTAATCTAAGTTGGAACAGATAAAAAAGAAAGGATTCATATGAAGCTATCCTGCCTGGGGGTTTAATCTCAAAGCTTTCGAGTATAATGAATGAATTAAGTAGGGCAAGTGATTAACAACAAAGAAGCGATCACATAATAAAAACAGAAATAGTACTGAATTTAGAGCAATGTTTCCATTGTTTATGGACAAGATCCTGCTGTGCTATTTTTATTGTTTTAACTCTTAAAGAATAGGCAAACCATATGACAGCATGTGTTCTCCAGGTCTGGATGGAAAGATGTGGGAAAATGCCACAAGCCGAATACCTAATGGTGCATAAACAACAGACTCTTCGGATATCAATATTTGGATCATTATGAGAATAAAACCAGTCTGCAGGACTCGCCAGTGTTTTAGAACCTATTTCTCTTAATGATGTAAGAACGGGATAAACACCATCAGAATTATGATGCTTTCCATTCCGGGGTTGCTACAGCTGGTTTGCCCATCAGCCGGAGCAGCAGGAGGCACGGATAGAACAATGTGTCAGAGCTCAGCATCTGAACCTCCAGCAGCCCCCCGTGCTGCCAGAGCTGAGGCAGGGCTGCCCTACCTTGCAAACTTCCTGACTCAACCAGGGACAAGAACACACCAACACATCGCAGGGCTGTGTTGGGGCTTGTGCTTTAAGGCTGGTGTAACTCAAAGTGACTGCCAAATAATGCAAGCCAATTCTCATCAGGTTAGATATGAGGTGCAGACAGGTGCAAAGCAGTGCCCACCTTCCCTCAGCTACAGCCTAAGCTAAACCACGAGACCCTGTGCATTGTCCAGGCTGTCAGTCCTACTCAGTTACCTTGACTGCTCTGCTCTAGACAGTTTGTTGCATTGTTTTCTTTACCCCTGCTCTGACATTATTAATGCTCTGGCGTTTCTCAGTCTTTCCTAAAACATTTCACTGATAGCAAATCACATGCTGTAGTTTAGGGAGATCCTGAAAGAAACCCCCTGAGCAGAGGTCAGGAGGACTCAGGGTCAACAGTGAGAAGACTCTTCCTGGCATAGCAAACTCCAAAGCCAGCTGACGTGACATGAAGGACTAATTAATATCCCTTGAACTGCCACAGGCACAGGTAACTGCTCCTGAGTGAGCAGGCAGCACTCAGTCAGCACTTTACCACCTTTCTTTACCCACACAGGACCAACATTCTTGAAGCAAGAGGGCTTAATAGCTTTTAATAATTTTTTCTGGGTCATGAATTCTTCTCATAGAGTGTGTTGAGCAATATAACATCTCCAGGTCCCACACAACATAGACAAAACAGTGGCCAGCAGAGATGGAGGCTTGTGATCTTTTAAATGCCAAAGTGAAACTTGAGAATGCACAACAACCAAATTGATGCATTTTCTTCTACTAAATGAAGGTTCCAGTCCAAATAATTCTTCGGGGTCTAACAAGTATCAAATGAATTGCATACAATCCTTCTCTCATGGTATTAAGTGACAAGAAAGAGTATGTTTTTCAGTGTTTTTTCTTCTATTACCTTCACAAGCAAATCTAGTGTATACTGAATTATGTCTAACAGAGGGAAATAAACACTAGCGGCTTGAATTTTGAGATTTCAAGATAGAGATCACTAGGGGAAAACCCACATTTTCTCAAGACACTTGATTGGCTCATAAATTTTGCTTTCCATTCACTAAAGCTTTCAGGAAAGAGAATGAGAGGATAAAGGCTGTAATTGATGGTACAATGCCCACAGGCCTCAACAGATGTGATCCCTCGTAATGAAGCATGTGGGCCTAATTTGGCATTACTTACTACCAGGAGGATCTTATGCAGGGTATCTTTCTAAATCTATGTTTGGTTGGCACCTGTGCCTTGTTGAAACTGGCATAGCACCTTCTGAGTGGGCACAATGCCATTCTAGCAGATGGGCAAGAGAGCAGATAGATGCCAGAGATCCAGTACTGCATTTGCAACAAGCTAAAAGTAGCAAGGTCTGAGGTCTCATCACAGGACAGCTGAGGTGGGAAGACACCTCGGGAGATCAACCAGTCCCACCTGCTGTTCAGAGTGGGATCAGCTAGAGCAGGCTGTGTCCAGTTGGGTTTTGAGTATCTCCAATGATGGAGACTCTGCATTTTCTCTGAGCAATCTGTTCTGTGTGTCTGACCACCCCCACAATAAAAAAGTTTTGCTTATGTTCAGATGGAATATCCTGTGCTCCTATTTGTGCCCATTTCCTCTTGTCCTGTCACTGGGCACCGCTGAGAAGAATCTGGTTCTGGTTTCTTTACTCCACCATCAGGCATTCCCACAGACTGGTAAGTTCCTCCTGATCTTCCTCTTCTCCAAGATGCAGGACCAGCTCTTTTGGCCTCTCCTCCTATGACAGATGCTCCAATCCCTTAATCATCTTCGTGGTCCTTTGCTGGGTCAGTCCAGTGTGTCTTGTACTGGGGAGGACAGACCTGGACACAGCACTCCAGACGTGGCCTTGCCAGGGCTGAGTACATGGGAAGATCATCTCCCTGGAGCTGCTGGCATTGCTCTGCCTTGTGCAGTCCAGGCCATTGCTCTTGGCCTTCCTTGCCACAAGGATGTGTTTCTGGGTCATCCCAGCGTAATGAACACGAAGTGCACACCTATACAATTCTTAGGCCTAAAGTAACTCTGAAAATATGAAAAGTATCCTCTGTGTTTGGGAGATCATGGTCCTACCAGCAGGGAAGATGAATCATGGCAAGAATGGTGAGCCAGAGAGACTCACACTGAGCTCAACCCCCAGAATGAGAGACGTAGAGGAGAAAGGAGATGGCAGAACTCAGCCACTTTCCCAGCTAAATACATTTCATTTGAGAGCCATGAGCTACACCCCAAACTGAAAAAAGTGGTAACGGAAACATTTCTAAACAGTAGAACTGCAACCTGTAGATCAGACATCACTGAAAAAAAATAACTCAGCTAATGCCAATTTACAAGAGCTGACAACTAGGTCCAGTGCTTTGAAATAGCTTATTGCTTTCCTCTGGTCCTTCAGACCATTAACTGATTAGCTGTCAGGTGCAATGGCACCTCCCCATAGTGCCCGTAAAAGCAGTTTAGTCTACTGGGAAAAGAAATACCAGACATGAGCAGAATTTTTATGCTAGATATGCATTTCTACCAACACACAATAACTTTGCTGTGTTTAGTAGAGTGATGCAAGATGTGGACCCAGTCCTCATTCTCATATTACTGCTCAACTTCCTGAATATGTGAGCAGAGAGCATTAGATTTGACTCTCTTTCCTTGTGTCAGTGTTTGGTCACAGTACAAGCACCTGCTGAAGCAAAGGAAGACCACTGGAGCTCATTCTATCATCTTTGGGTTATTTGCTCTTTGCTTTTTCTTAACTAGTCCTTGCTGCAAAAGATGCTCCTCTAACAGAAATTCATCACCCAAAAGAGGAAATAATGCATCCTAGGTGCCAAAATGGTTTATGAATAGTATTTTTATAAAATATTGCACCAGACACACAAATTACAAAAACCACATGGATTGAAGTGCCCCTGTATCTTGAAGTATGCAGAGTGATTTGTGTGATGTTCATTGCATTGAGGTTGAAAACATTATTAACATCTTTGCTCTAAACCTAACAGACCAATTTATTCTAACTGGCACTAATAAAAAGTATCATTAGCAAACAGGGGTCAGTGGAAAACACAGCACAGAGAACATGCAGATGAATAACAGATAGCTCAAGAAAAAGGATTAAGTCTACTTCAAGCTGACACTGTACAAGTGGCTCATCAGAACATTATTCTAACAAATGATATACCACAATCATAGTCATCTATTATGCTCAGCATTAAAGCAAAATAGTACTTAAAGAAAGTGATGCAGAAAAAATGTATTAGCTTCTTGGATCATCTTTAATGATACCAAATTTAAAGTATGATATTTGGTGCTCATCTTCTTATCTACTAAAAATATTCCAATTAAACTTGCAAATTTTAAATCTGTATTTTGATTTATTACAATTTTTGTATTCAAGAGTCCAATTATTACCACTTATTTTCAGCAGGATAAGTTGATTTGGCTGCCTTTTCCCTGATGTCTTTAGTTATTTATGTTTAAAACTAACCTGCAACGTTGACAATTCCTGAAAGACAGAGGTTACAGTGTACTTTGTTATTGTGCTGTCATGGTCTTTCTGTTGGATCCAAGTCTTTCAGAACCTTCAGTGGTTTTTTAAGCCTCTCATTGTGCCATAAAGAAAAAGATAAGCCACTTCCCAATTAAACGCATACAGACAAACCCACACAACATAGGGAGATCAAAGAGGAAAAAAAGTTGAACATTCTGCAAGAAGTCCTTGGACAGACTGGGAGCAGAGCCTTAGCTGGCTGTGTCTCAACACACAGCACTATTTCTTCCTCCAGACCTCCATGAACACCCTACTCATCTTCCCATTAAACTCTGGTTTTCACATTGCAAAGACACAAATATTCTAAGCTGTTGGGATTTCTAGCCTTTTACAGACATTTAGAACTATTTCATACAAAGAAATCCAAACTGTCTCCAAGGATAGGATCCAAAGATATTATCAGCATTAATTTTATTGAATGAAGGGTTTTGTGTGGCGTATCTGGGAGGAAGCAAAGCTCTTGCAGATGGTATTGAATAAATGAACATTCAAGCACAATAAAGAATACTGAATGAGCCTGGTTTTCCTGTACAGGTGCAGAAGTAAAATATTAGATGCTGTTTTTCTCTCTTCATGTAGCACAAGTGTATTTAGTCCATTCTTGCACACTTTCTGTGTACTAACATTTGATACTGAACACAGTCCTTAAAAAGGTTTGCCTTTAATACTCCAAACCTTTGGATAATTTTTCAAACTCATAAGGAAACATACAATGAAAACAGAATGTGTAAGAGTTATAAGGCATCGGCAGTCTGCAACATGCACTATAAAGCCAGAGAGACAGCAACATTTTGAAAATAGCAATCTCCATTAGGATAATCAATTTAAACTCTATGATAATTGTACAAAATATGGCAATTTCAGCCTCTAACTCTGTGTTGTAAACACCCTTTGAATGCTATGAAATGGAGAGAAAGTCAGTGAATTTAATCCACTGTGAGAAAAATGTCTGCTCTTACAATACTTGGCAAAAATCTGGTACTGGATGAAAACATGTGAGACTTCAGTTCAGCGTGGCTAAGGCAGAGGTAATGCTGGTTGGCAGAGGAAAGTGTTTTGAAGAATTGGCAAGGTCTAAGAGTACTCCTTTGGCTGAGAGCATCTGCTAACCCATGGTGAAAGCACTTTATAATCTCAGAGTTTCACTCTTCCTTGCTTTGGGGCTCCAGGTAGTAAAAAGGATCAATCAACCACTGCTCTATCTTTCTATAATCAACACGTTGTATCTTTGCCCCTCAGATTCAACCCCTGTCCATTTTATCTGTTGCCATTTTTGCCTCAAACTGGACTTCTAGCTCTTGGCTGTGGTTCAGTCCTACCAATAGACTTTGGCAGGAGCATGTCAGTGCTGCTCCCTGGGAACAAGACATCCAGCTGAACACAAAGCTACACCTGCGTTCCCTCCTCCCCGCCCCTGCACCCAGTAAAGCAACATTTGCACCACTATTCGCAACCAAGAAACAAAACCCAGCAGAAGTGCAATAAAAACAAGCAGCTGTTTAGCTTTAGATCCCTTTGAAGTTTACACCCAGGCCTGCAGCAGGATGCTCTGGCTCCTGGGGGATCTGTCTTCCCCTCTGTTCTCTCTCCCAAGGGCTGTTTCTCTCTCCTCAGCCTTCCTTGCACTGACCCATGGACCTGCTGTTTCTACTTCTGAGAAAGGCTTGGACATAAATGTTTAGCCCTTGTCAGGTTCACACCTTTGAGGAGTTCATTCACTCCCACTGGGCCCCTCAGACTCCCAACACCCAATGCAGACTGTGCAGAGAATACCACATAATAGCAGGTATTTAGTAAAAACATATATATTTTAGGTGAACTATGCATGCTTTAAGTAATTTTGACCTAGATAGAAGCTGCTTTTATTAAGTTGCCACATCTATTACCAAGGAGAATGAGTCAAGTAGGCTATAGTATTCCATGGGTTTCTTTTTACAAGCTTTGCTCTTAAAGGGGAACTTTTGAAACATTGTTCTCTCTCATCAAAGAAGATGAGAAAGAATAGGATTAAGGTGAAGAGAAGGATTTCTTTGAATAGGGAAGATATAGTTACACATTTTCCATGACACATGCTGAAAAATGTAATATTGGATAATGCAAGTAACCTCAAATTTTTCATTGTATTTTAATAGAGAAGTCTCTTTTAAGATTTTTATATTATATAGAGTATATAGTTATAGGTATAGGCACTTCTCTCACATAAAAGAGATTGAAAAAGAATCAAACAAGAATAAACTCTTCCTCCCTAACCACTAAGGAAGCATGATAAAGAAGGACAATATCAGATTAGCTACAAAATTTCCATCTCATTGTTTCCTGAAAAATAAAATTTTATAATGAACATACTCCATACAAGCTGTGCAGAGCAACTATCTCTTCCAAAAATGCACAGAGCAGTAGTAAAAATCAAGCATGGACTCAACGACATCTGTTGTGGCATTGTTATCAAATGCCATCTTTTTTACACAAATCTGCAACAGTCACTACTTTTTTTTTGTGTGGAAATATTAGTTTGTATGCGGCATCTAAAAGCTGGCACACAAGGACTGACAGATGCTTTGGTTTTACCTCATCTTCAACTTACTTGGCTTCTCATTACACTAGCTACAGCTCGGCAAATTATTCCTCTGCTTTGGAAAGCCGACAAAATGCCATCTGTCTCTGCATGGTTATCAAAACTAATACTGTAACGTGAAAAAACTATGATCTGAAATTGTACCTGGCAACTACATGGTGAGGTCGAGTATCCTGTTAGATTACTCATAGACACAAATTTCTGTTAGTGGACACCCACCTATCCCACTGTGTGCTCGGCTGCAGGAACAGCCAGTCTCTGACCTTTCTTGCTTGTAGCTGTTTCTCATGCCATTGACATTGACTGACACTAATTATGGCTTAGAATGCAAAATGAGGTAGCTTCTCACCAACTGAGACTCCAAGGTCACTATGATTAGAGTATGAGCAGCTTTTGGTTTTTCTTATAAAAATGAGAGGCTGAATGCATGGAGGAAAGAGGTGGAAAGGTCAAGGAAAGAGAAAGAGCAAGATTACATCAGCGTGGTTCAGCATGTAATCACATCGGTCCAACAGCTACAAGATTCATCACTAAAGCTTTAGGGAAGGGAAAACATGAGCATGGTGTCATTAGATAAAACAGAAAAGAACCAAAAGGTATGAAAAGGCCTGACAGTCCTGCCCTTAAGCTGACAGAGAAGTCATCCTCAGAGCTTCTCTTCCTTTCTAAATACCATGGATAATTTCTCCACCAGCTGGTGAAGTAGAGCCCAGAATAAATACCTTGTACAGACACAAAGCTGGCATTTGTACACTGCAGAAATGCTCCAATGCCACTTCCAGAGTTAGCTCCAACCAAACATGTGCTAGAGACAAACCTGAGGTGAGGATCCTGTGGAACAGCAAAGGAGAGGTGATCATAATCCAGGTTAGTAGACACTGTCCTCTTCTGTGGAGTTTCTAAGCTGTACACTGTTAAAAATGAGAGTAGAGCAGTTGTTCTCATCCTCCTCCTAAGCATCCCCTGCTGCTTGTGGTCAGAGATAGGTAAGCTTTTTGGTCTGCAGCAAAACCCTGTCATATTTTGTTGCAAAGAGAAGAGGTGAGGGTTGCACAAACAAGTCCACTGCTCTGTGTCTGTATTCAGCAAAATGAGTATCAGATCCCGGCATACTCCAGGATCAAAAGACTACTCCTGGATACTCTCTGGTTAAAAAACCATCCCTTGGCCAACCTTAGTCACACAACTGAGCAAATAAACTCAGAGCAGATTGCACAGAGCAGACAATCCTAATTCTTATTTCCTCTTTAAAGCACTACAGAAAGTGCATTTCCATCCACTCCTCTCCTTCCTCCATCTGAGATGCATTGAACTGAATATGAATTCTTTCTCAAATTGCATAAACATATTTATATTCAATATGGGAAAACTGACCCCCAAATCTCTTGCTCCTTATGTATTTTCAGGCTGAAGTCACTCCTATCTTGCACTAAGGTATGATAACAATGAAGTTCACTCCTGATAAAAACGTGGGTTTATTTAAAGCTATCCAAGGTAGGAGAACACTTGTGAGGAAAAAATGCTTTAGATAAATCACTTTATTTTGTTGTTTGTTTTTAATACTTTTGCAAGTTTGGCTCAACAAAATCAACATCTTGAGTTTCTACTGCTTTCCTCTATCACGACCACTCCTTTATATCTTAAGATGAAGTTTGTGCAGATTACACACCACCTTCCATGCAGTTCTGGCAATAGAGGCTCCTTACAGGGATCCACTGTGCGCTGTAGTGAGCAGTCCTATGGTGCATGCCTTGAGAATGATGTCCCTTTAAGTTGTGCTCTGCTACCCCTTTGAACCAGCACCCTAATGCAGGACTGAGAAATCATTATATCCCATTGGAATCCCTGTCTGCAGAAGAGGCAGTGTGCATTGCCTATCAGTTACATTCACACCTCATCTAAATGAGTAGAAAAGAACAGAAAGATGGAGAAGGCCCAGAGCTTCCTCTCTTCCTTCAAGGCTTGCTTTTTTCCTTCTATACACCATTCTCCTTTGTGTTCTTGGCTACGCTGCATTATCATGAGCTCCTTGGGAAAAGACCTCTTCTCTCTATCTACAAAGAAATCATTAAAAAACAGTAATGTCTTGGCTTCACTATGTAGTTAGTTTCTCCTTGTATGTTCTTGCTCCCAGCAGTGTTAAGTCCATGTGTAGCTCTTATTCACAGGAAATCCTTTTAGTCTTACAATGAGGTCTTTGTAGCAAGTCTTTGGTGTTATTCTTCTGTATTTGCAAGGACTCTTGAATACCGAGCTGCCTGGGACACAGTATCTAGGGGAATAACTAATATAGGCTAAACGTAAACTAATTTTGGGGAACAAAAGCAGCCTTCAAGCTATATGCAAAGTTACTAAAGGCTGTTTTTTCAATGAGGGTGAGTGGAAGTGACAATTCTTTTGCACTAATGAGCCAGAGTAGCAGAGATTAGAGAAACCCTCTAAATTATTTGGCTGTTGAATAAAAATCCAATTTAAATCTAGTGGAAAGTAAGAGCTTTGGTTCAGCTGTAGAATCAGGGTGCATAGGCAAGGAAAATAAGCAGTCTTTTTAGATCCAGTCCCTAAACTAGTAACAGTTTATTATATAAAAGCCAAGCACAGATAATGAGAAAAAGAATATGTTAAGAGTAAAGAAAAAAAGAAATCCTTGGGAGACTAAGAGGTTTGCTCAATGTTATTAACTATTCTATACAAAACAGTAGCCTTTCTAGAGAAACTGATATGCCTTCCTTTCACACTCCCTTGGGTCAGGGCCTCGGAGGAGACAGCAGTTCACAGTAAGGCCAGCATGGCAGCATCTGATGACATTTCTGCTTATTGGTGTTGCTCAGCAGTGCCCATTAAAACATTCCAAGCACCTAAAAGATACTCTGTGAGGACTTGGAATAAAATCTGCTCTGCAAGGGAGTGAAAGCAGCAGAACAGCGATAGAAGAGCTAAGGAAAGGTTTAAAAGGTTTACAGTGTGGAAAACTTCAGTCAAGTATCCTCAACCCTTTTCATCTTGGAAAGTCCCACTTCTGCATCAGCCAGGGAAAAAATTTCATTTCTTGTTTTGTTCACAAGAAGAAACTGTAACTTGGCAGTGGTCCATTGCAAACAATAAACACCAACAGAACCTTGCCAGTTTCCATAGTGGTTATACAGCTTGGAGCCCATCCTTTCCTCTTTACTTTGCTGTCTCTGCAGGCTGCAAGGATTGTCTACTACAATGATGACCACGCATGTCTGCTCAGTGAAATGGAATCAAAAGCCACATGTATGAATAGATACTGACTTTTGGCCTTCTTGAAAACTATGACTCCCTAAATGACAACCTAGTCTTAAAAAATGAAAAAAATACAAGCTCTTTTCTTAACACAGCAAAGAAAAATAACACATGTGCAACCTTCCTAAAGAGTGCTGTAACTGTTCCTTTAGCAGAGCTAAAGCCAGCTGGCTTCCTGTGGATTTGTCATCTTAGGTAGACATAAACTGTAACTAAAACAATCTCATAGAGGAATGGGGCATTCACATGCTGCTTCTTTCTGGAAAATGTGTCATTGAAACCCAGAATCCGGGTCCTGTTTTAAGTGGGATAATCATCATGGTCTTCTTCACTATGTACTTTCATTAAACTTGTAACCATGGCTCAGGGAGATCGCTGATTTTCTATTCTGCTTCATTAAAATAATCAATAAAACCAGATAATAGAAGGGGGATAGAAGGGGAATTCTACTACATGGTCACATCACCTCATTTCTAAAACAAATAAGGCTTAAAAATCATAAACCCCAAACAAAGTAAGAGGGTGGAGTTAGCTCACACTACAACTGATGAAGCTTCAAAAGACAGCTGAGCTAATCTAATGCCCAGATGAGTCCACAACACCCTCTAGCTCATTATTAAATACAAATCTACAGAGCACATCTCTGTATTCAGCCCTCAGAAGATAGGTCTTTATGGTGACACTAAAATTCTCATTAGGCTACTGGGATTATCTCTTCCCCTTATCTTATTTGTTTGGCTCTACAAATGCTGAAGAAAAGACATGATGAATCAATGAATGATTCAGATTTTGCCTTCAGTCTTTATCATCAGGATTTTAACTACTTTTTGTCTCTGGAGTTTTTTGTCCTGCAGCAAATTTATTGTAGTGCCTCTGAGTGATTTTTTTTCTTTTCCTTCCCCTCCCTTCCCCCAATGCTCTATTGATTTTCTCATTTTTACAAATAAGCACAGCAATAAATAAAATTACAAAAGCTCAGGACAGAATCGTAGCTGAATAAATACACTCATCAAGAATAAAAAATTGTTGGCTAGACTGGGAAAATTACAGCTCCCTCACGTACATTCTTTATTATGAAGTGAAAATGCAATTAGTAAAGCAGAAGAATCTCAGAGTCAGGCTTTTATTTCCCATTTTGCTACTGATGCACTGTGGTCACAGGTGGCATATTTTAAAGTAATTGGGCAGTGTTGCCTAAGGTGGGGGTGAAATAAAGGTGTCCTAACTCCACTGGCACCACTGCTAGACAAGGAGGTCATTGCACCACCTTTCTGTCACCATCACAGCTGCTTGCAAGATCAGTGTAATAAACAGTCACCTCTCAGGCCAGCTGGGAGATGTCTAAATGGAATGCTGGCAAGCTGGTTTTTAACTTCTTGGATTGAAAAGTCCAGTTATACAGCACATCCAGGAACAATGGATCAATATCTTTCTGAATATTCTACAGACTTCGGGATACTAAATTCTTGTTCCAAAGTATTATGGAATTATTTTGTGGCCTTAGGCATATACAAGGTCGCAGAATTCTACTTAGGTGTGATGGAAGGGCTGCTTTGCAGAGTAAGAGAAGATCCAGCTCAATATTCTCTATTAGGTTTCTGTTTTCTACAGATAGGTTTATATTAGTACAAATAGTCTCCTAATGCTTGAAAAAAAGAATAAGGCACCAAATATACAATAAATTTTTCCTGAAAGAAACTGATTAGATAAGTTTCACAGTCAGTTAAGGTGCTGCACACTCTCACTAAGGTTTAGAAAGGTTTAAAGATTCATCCTTTTGGAAACAAACAAATAAACAAACAAACAAATAAACAACCCCCCTGTCACTTCACCAACTCTGAAAACTGGTTATGAGAAATATTTTCAAGCACAGTATCTAATACATCACCTGCTCTTTTTCTGCATGAAGAGTAAGAAAACTTGATTTGAAAAGCGCCGGTAGCCCCTTTCCCGGGATGTTCCCGGGACGTTCCCGGGTTCAGCACCTCGGCCAGCTCCGCGCACCGCCCGGGCGGCGGGGACGCCGCGCAATCCTCCCGTGCTCCGGGGCCAGCCCCGCTCCCGGCCAAGGCCGTGCCACCGCCACCAGCCCTGCCCTGCGAGGGCACAGGGCGAGCCCAAGGCCGTGCCACCGCCACCAGCCCTGCCCTGAAAGGGCCACGGGGCGAGCCCAAGGCCGTGCCACCGCCACCAGCCCTGCCCTGAAAGGGCCACGGGGCGAGCCCAAGGCCGTGCCACCGCCACCAGCCCTGCCCTGCAATGGCCACGGGGCGAGCCCAAGGCCGTGCCACCGCCGCCAGCCCTGCCCTGCGAGGGCCTCCCTGCGAGGGCCACGGGGCGAGCCCAAGCTGTGCCACCGCCACCAGCCCTGCCCGCACAAGCCTCCCTGCGAGGGCACGGGGCGAGGCCAAGGCCGTGCCACCGCCACCAGCCCTGCCCTGCAATGGCCACGGGGCGAGCCCAAGGCCGTGCCACCGCCACCAGCCCTGCCCGCACAATCCACCTTGCAAGGGCCACGGGGCGAGGCCAAGGCCGTGCCACCGCCGCCAGCCCTGCCCTGCAATGGCCACGGGGCGAGCCCAAGGCCGTGCCACCGCCACCAGCCCTGCCCTGCAAGGGCCTCCCTGCGAGGGCCACGGGGCGAGCCCAAGCTGTGCCACCGCCACCAGCCCTGCCCACACAAGCCTCCCTGCGAGGGCACGGGGCGAGGCCAAGGCCGTGCCACCGCCACCAGCCCTGCCCTGCCCGCACAATCCTCCCTGCGAGGGCCACGGGGCGAGCCCAAGCTGTGCCACCGCCACCAGCCCTGCCCACACAAGCCTCCCTGCGAGGGCACGGGGCGAGGCCAAGGCCGTGCCACCGCCACCAGCCCTGCCCTGCCCGCACAATCCTCCCTGCGAGGGCCACGGGGCGAGCCCAAGCTGTGCCACCGCCACCAGCCCTGCCCACACAAGCCTCCCTGCGAGGGCACGGGGCGAGGCCAAGGCCGTGCCACCGCCACCAGCCCTGCCCTGCCCGCACAATCCTCCCTGCGAGGGCCACAGGGCCAGCCCAAGGCCGTGCCACCGCCGCCAGCCCTGCCCTGCCCGGGCCACGGGGCGAGCCCAAGGCCGTGCCACCGCCACCAGCCCTGCCCTGCAATCCTCCCCTGCAAGGGCCACGGGGCGAGCCGGAGCAGAGGAGAAGGATGGGCAATAATTGGGCCGCGCTCCTGCGTGTTCAGTGGTTCAGGCGGTGTCTGCACAGAAGGGTTCAGCTGCGGCCTTGCTCAGAAAACGCATTTTTCATTCCTGTCATGAGACACGTTTGGAAAAATTAAAATACTGAGCAACACAGGGGAAAAATGAGCC
The DNA here is from genome assembly GCF_041296385.1 of Aphelocoma coerulescens. Classification (NCBI taxonomy): domain Eukaryota; kingdom Metazoa; phylum Chordata; class Aves; order Passeriformes; family Corvidae; genus Aphelocoma; species Aphelocoma coerulescens. The sequence continues at coordinate 15,545,341 of NC_091018.1, forward strand.
ACAAAGAGAAAGAAACATCAGGGAGGCAAAAATGAAGGGGAATATAAAATGAAAGTTAATACTTGAGCTCTTTTCCTGCTTGTCACTCTAACACAAGAGCCATAATACAGTTTGTGCCTTTTTTAGAGGAAGTAACAGTAGGATATAGTGACAAGCCACAAGACAGCTGGAGGCAAAGTACCCTAGTACCTCATTGCAAGATGGACTTGATGAAAAAAAATAAAATCTATGATCTCAGTGGAAAACAGGGCAAGCTGTGGTTGAGAAATTAACAGTGCTGGACAGCACAACAAGTAAATGAAAGCTCCATATGGATCAGGTTGACACTAAAATAGGCTGGAACAGAGTCTGGCAAGCTGACTAAACTAAGCAAAGCTCCCAAGAAAAATATTACAAAAAAATCTGAGGAAAAAAAATAGTAGAAGAATTAGTAAATTTGGAGAATACAGAGACTGTGGGGCATGAGGGTGGTTTGCATCCCTGGCATAAGAAAGAAGTACAGGAATTACATAAATGGAAGAAGAATTCATTTTGCATAAAGACTACCTAAAACCTAAATGTTGAAAGAACTCCAAAGGAGATTAATATTGCAGAAGTTGCTCATGCAAAGCTGTGTGGGATGATGACAGAAACAACACCGTAAGTGACCTCATCTAGCATCAAAGAAGCTGCCTCTGGCACAGGAAATAAAGCAATTGCCTCTGAACACAGGCCTCATTTGCTCCTGATAAATCTTAACGAGATGAACAAACCAGGGGAACTTAATGGTATCTTCAAATAAGGGTTCCTACCTCCATATCTACATTTCAGGAAAGTTAACAGACTTGATATTTACTACTATAAAAACATACTTGATTTAAGTGTGCTGCATGTGGCAGGAAAACATTACTATTGCTAGAGCAGTTACTTGTAGAGTCTAGAGAGCAAGTGTCACTTATTTTATAATCCAAGCATAGAGAAATTTTACTTCTTCACAGTCAGCCAATTGCAAAAAAAGAATTAAACATTACGTAACTAATTTCTAAATTCTGTATTTTAATTCAGTGCGGTCTTTAATTTGCTTGACAGATTTCTATCTTTGCAAAGATGGCCCAGTGTATGGCATAGAAAACTGCATCAAGAATTTCCAGGCCTCTGCCCCAAAAAATGACAAAAAGTTAAAAGCAAAGGAGGTCATTTGGAAGGTTAAAAAGAAAAAAAAAAAACCACAAAATTCTAGTAGTACAGAAGAAAGGCAGTCCTACCCAAATTTGATTAAAGCTTTCAGCAAAGACTATTCAGTACATATTCCACCTTCAAGGCAAAAATAAAGTTCTTCACTTCAATCAGCGATACAGGATAAGTTGAAATAAATTTCATTAATTGGATGAATTTGAAAAGGTCATTTCAAAATCACCACAAAGTGGATGGCACCACTTGGGCCTAATCCTGCCTTCATGGAAAGCAATGGTGTTCCTAAGCTGCCTCAGCCCTCAAAAAGAAAAAATTAGTGTAATTAAGGAGGGTCACAATATGTGTTGGCAGGTCAGAACAGACTATAGCCAGAGTTAAGTTTGAACCCTGGATTCCTTTCCTAGATGGAAAATACTAAATACTAAATTTTTCTCTTTTTTCCCCCCTTTCTTTTTATCTCTGAGTACAAAACTGTATTCAACACAGTAGTAGCTGAGAACTGATAAAACAGAGTCCCTTTCCATTAAAAAACCCTTTCAAATCTGTGAGAGTAAAACATGCTCAGTCATGTATGAGCAATAAACACTCTGCTTCTCTATACTACTTCAAGAATCTTTTCTGATTTACTTGCACATCTACCTGGGACAAACATGAGAAATCTTTCCAGCATACCCATTCCAGTAGTGCAAATGTACACAGAATAACAGCAAAATTCAGCCTTATCCTCCACATCAAGAAAAAAACATTCTGGGGAAGGTATTACACCTGCTCACAATGCTTGGTCCAATGTATACCAGTCTGAAACAGAAACCAGTAGCTCAGTTAACTTCCGTATAGACAGCTCTTCCTACTGCAGGGGACCTGAACTTTTGTTAATTATGATGAGTCTGCTTGCAAGAGGAATGCATGGACTGGGACATCCTCCCCTCCCCATCTTCTCTCCTGGACACCTGTAAATATAAAGACATCTCTTGTGTTCTGTACTTGCTATTGCCTTAAATGATCTATTTCTCTGGGAATGGATAGTTTCTTATTTTCCTCTGTAAGAAGCCATGTGGGATGTATTCCAGGCTAAATAGCAAATTTACTCCTAAGAACAGAAACAGCAGTTTTTCCTGGCAAGGCGACTCCTAATGTGAGGACAGGACTCTGAGCTAAGTCAGAGCTTGCCACCTCTGTGCCACTGCCTCTCTTGTAAACTTTGCTAAGTCCATTAACCTCACTGGATTCCCAGTTTCTCCTTTTTTTTTTGTGCAAAGCTTTCTTGCCTCTGCGGGACACTGGGAAGACAAATTCATTAATCTGCAAAATGCTGAGAGGTCTGTTTACCATTGGTTTCAGAGAAGAATCTCCATGAGAGTACATTCACTAGAATGGGAAGAGCATTGTTTGGTTTGGATTCCACTTAAAGAATCTGAATTAACAGCAGTGATGAAGGACAAACCCCTCCAGTGGAACAGAGGAAGCTGCAGGAGGGAAATACCTGCTGAACTGACCCAGAAAGAGTTAATTGTCTAATGGAAAAATCCCTACGGGTTTGAACTTAACGTGCAGTGACAATGAGGAAATCCATCTGGATGTAAAGCTGCAAGAAATATGAGGCATCAAGAAAGGCAGCATTCATGCTTTCTGTGAGTTAGGAGTTATTGTATCCAGCATTTGTCATGATACCTTAGATAACACATAATTGTTCTCCAAAGGGTTCTCCATAGAGCTTGCATAATGAAGCGGGTTTCAAAAATGCTTAGTGGGAAGAGAGAAGGGTGTCTCATGACAAACATAAATGTTCCTTGTATTTCAAAAGGAGCCAGTTTCCGTAATTGAAATAAATTCTTCACACTGGTAACAGGCATGTGAACAGACCAGATTGTATTTAAGTTCAGGAAGATAATCAGAGCTCCCATCCTGCCTTATTTTAACTCCGGGGTGCTGCTCCGAGATTTGCAGACAGCCATGTCCAGCAGGAGCTTAGCAGGGCCAGCCATAGCTCATTTATGGAAGAGCTGGGACTTAACAGCAGATGAGTCAAGAATCCAAAGTAAATTATTAAAACCAGTATGGAGTCAGGTCAAGAACAGCAAAAATGAGGAAGAAGTTCATTTTACTTGCAAACATGTTTTTGGCAGTTGATTTTGTATCTCTGTGGTTTTGGGAACAAAAAGGACTATTCCTTCTTTGCTTGCTTCCAGAATGCACCTGTTTGCAGGAAAGGGGATGGGAGCCATCAAATCATCAGCCAGACCCAGCAAAGCACATTTTTGTAAGACTGGAAAAAAAAGAGGATAAACGAGCACAACTCAGTGAGAGCAGAAAAATGCAAATGACATTGTAGGAAATGGAAAACACTCTATTTAATAGATATTCATGCCAAGGTGATGAACTGATTATGAGGCAAACTCGGGAGACAGTTCAGCTGGACACACTGGAGGACTCTGGCAAGTCATTTAGTCAGCATTGTCCTCACCTGTCTAAGGGAAATAATTTTCTAGTGTTTCAAAGACACAGTGAACTACCTGACTTATATGTTGATAGTTGACATGCTGTGAAACTCTATAATGTGCTTATTACCTTAACCTTTAATCAGGTATTTTATTAAACGCGTTTTTAAATAGTGTATTTTAGAGGGGAAAATTAACAAGTAAATAAAGTAGAAAATCAAAGTCAAAATCAGAACAAGCAACACACACTGGTTATTCCTTGAGGCTGCTCATGTTTTAAACACCCCCTCTCAGGGCTGCTCAGTACTTTCCGCTGAACACGGCAGCGTCCACTGGTGATTGACACTCAGCCATTACACAGTGCAGTTTTGTCAGCAGGAACTCAAGGAAAAAGTGAAGCTGAACACCTTTGGATAAGTGTGCACTCCTGAAAATGGCCATAATTTACTCAAGCCTCTTCCATTGATGCTGATAGGAGTAACATTTTAAGATAAGCCTGTAGAAAAAAACTGTAATTTTCTGGTTTCATAAAAAATCCTTGTTTCTTTCCCTACTGCTTTTGTGGGAAGAGGAAGCCCCAGGCATCTGACTGCAAGCTCTCAGTCACCCAGTGACTCTGACCTACAGAGCATAATACAGAGCAATCACACCTCCATGGGGTAGCTATTCAGAGACATTCAAGCCTATACAGGTGAACTGGGTTCCTTGCATTTTTGGGTTGGATTTTTTTTTTTTTTCCTCCCCTGTCTTTTCATCTCTGAATTCCTCAGTCTGGGCAGATTTTCTTTTCTCTTGTTCTTTATTTTATTTCATTTTTATTATTTCACCTCCTCTTTGCCTTTGCCCCCCCTCAAAAGAACATCAATCACCGCTACCAGTTTGAGCTGGGAAAGGAAGGCTACTTCAAGGTTACTGTGTAAAAAGCCCTAATGCTTTTCAGTGAAAGGGAAGGGAAAAGAGGCCGTAAGTGGCTTCCTGTTTCTATTCATTGTTTAGGGAAACTCCTTAGGAAGGAAGGAGAAAGTATGCATGTGGGGAACGCTGTATGGCCAGAGGAAGGGGGAAGGGCCATACACAAAAGGGCAGTCCTTAAAGATAATATCCCTCAAAGAGGAAAAACTGATTGGCATGCAAAGAGATGAGTGTGAGTTGGAGAGAGATGAAGGAAACAGATGCAATTCCCCAGAGACAAGCAGCTCCCTTGAGGCCAATTGCCCGTGAAAGGGGCTGGCCATCGTTTACAAGGACAGATATTACAGAAGGGAAGTGAGGAAACTGCTACAGTAAATCCAGCATGTGTTCCTTCCTGGATTTTCTCCATGCTGCCAGAGGAGCAGGCTGCATGGAGCAGCTGTGCTTCTGCTCAGACCTGACACGATCTCTCAAGATAACCAATGCTTCTGCTCACACTGTTCAGGTGTGAGGAAAAGGAGCACGGACATAGAGGAAAAGGAGCACGGACCATGGCAGAAACCTCCTAACTGCCTTCCCCTTCCTTCTCTGCTTTCCTCCCAGTTGCATGTTAGTGACCTGCAAAGGAGATGCTGACCCCAAAGGGGTACAGGCAGCAGAGGAGCTGACTGCCTTCAGCCACAGGCACATCCCTGAGCAGGGGATGGACATCCCAGTCCACTGCCCCATCCCCAAAACTGTTTCTGTTATCCAGCCCCCTGAACAGCAATTTCTGCCACCACCCTTGGGTTTACATGCACTATTTCTAGTCCATATTTAAAATAAAACGATGCTGAACACACTTCAGTGTTGTTTTACAAGTCAGGAAGTGTCACATTCAGCCTTAACTGAGGGCTGGATTAAGATGCGCATACACAAGGATAAAGCCAAGTTACTACACACTATTTCTTGTTAGCAGAATATTGTGTAACGCTGTTTCCCTAGGTTTAGGGTTTTATGTTTTCTTTGACTATGTGGGCACAGGAGAGGCAAGAGAAGTGTCATATTTTTTATTTTTATATTGTTTACCAACTACAGACTTGCAATAGAGCTGTTATATATCATCTTTCAAAACACATTTTGAGTACTGTGGCTGTTGAAATATTAGTTTTCAATACCTATTCAACTACAGTCACTTACAATGACACTATTGTTCTAGGTACCTTACTAGTACAGAATAAAAGGCAATCTCTATCTCCAAGAATTTATATTCTACCGATTACACATAACATTTAGGCAAATCTTTTCAAATAGATATTCTTATTTTATTGCTGGAGAATTTAGATATAAGTATTTTTTCCTCAAATGAAATTCTCATACAGGAATTCCTAACAGTGCTGTTAAGAGGAAACTGTTAAAAGAATACACTTATTTTTTTAATGTGAATATTCATGCACAGCTGTAGAAAATAGAGATTGTTTATGTCACAGAGAGAAACAATGCAAGTGATTAATAATGTGGACATTACTGAACTTTCATTTCCTCTTGAGTGCTGTGATGCTTGCCTTCTGATTCCAAAGTATTCCTACATTATGCTGCAGCAATAAGCCTCTCATCTTTAATTATCAATTCCCTCACAAAACCAGAGAGGTAAAACGTATCCGAGTCAAACAATGCCCGCCAACTGCCCTATTGCACTGTATTTCAGGGAGTCTGTGGAGAGATTGCAACACAACAAGAGAGCTAAAAAAAGCCAACCCTGGAACCTGAGATAAGGAAGCACTGAGAAAAACAGCAACCACAAGTTCTCATGGGATGAGGCTTGGCTGACGCTGGAGCAAGAAATACATGAAAGAAACAAGTGAACCGCACCCATGAAGTGACAGCTTCTGTTCAGTGATAAAGACCCAGATAGGCTCTTGCAAGCTGGGTCTCTGCCTTGGCTATTTATATCATTCAAATAGGAAAACCAAGTAATATATATAAACAAGAATTCTGGAGTCAAATGGTTGGTGATTAACTGTTTAATCCTCTGTTATAGATTTTTTAAAAATGGCATACCAAGCACATTCTGTAAAAAAAAAAACTATGATGAAACCATTTTCTGTCTAAAGGCTAATAAGCACAGTAGTGCAAGATTATGGACACAGTTCAGATATATAAAATTTTTAGTGTATCTGTGCCTCAGCAGTACTTTTGGCAGTAAGACAAAAAGGTCTTGCCACCTCAAGTTTGTATCAATTTAACACAGACAAAAACCTAAGCACTGTACATCCTTGGTATACAGTAATAAAGTAAAAAATGATGGCAGGGATAAATGTTGAATTGTGATTCAACCTGAAACCAAAGCCAGCTTAGTTCCCTTAACTTTTGTGTTCTCTTTCCATTATAACTGTGCTCTTTTAGAACTTCTCTTCATTACCCCCTTTAAATCAAGCCACTTCCCAAGTGGGCTTCCTAGAAACCTGCAAAAATAAGTGAATAACACAGTTCAACACATCTCTAATCTATGCTGTTCCTCAAACTGGTGCACTGGGGTTCTATAGACAACCAAAGCACAAATCAAACTCTTATTTGGGATTGATTTCCCTTACCATTTCAACATCACCAAGTCTGTGAATAAAAGGTGCTGACCTCACTTTATCCCACCAAGTCTTGCAAACACAGCTGTGCAGGGCTCCTCATCAGGCCATACACACCTCCCATGGCTTTAAGGACTAAATGATTCCAGGTAAATGAAGTTGTGTTATCAGTAAGTTTTTATGCCTAGAAAGATTCCACATGGGCCTATTGATGTCTGGTGGAGTTGAAAGCAAGCTGAACTTTGTTGGAGAGTTCTTAAAAGGCTGTGATGAAAGGAGCTGACTTGGATTAGACATTTGGAAGGATGGGTCATGCTTCTTTGTTCCTACACTAATGACTGTACACAGGACACACCTACTCTTTCATCTCTCCAGAGACAGGTGTTGACACTGCATTCGGCTCTGCTCTTACACGCTTTCTTCTGCTGAACCACCTGACCAGCCACATATGAACCTCTCAGTCATGCCCTGATTTCTGTTTTGAACATGTAAGAGGCTTATGTGAAAAGACTGAACTGCACTTGAGCTTCACGGGCTTGCTCTGCCCTGTGCAGGGAGCAGGTGGGTTAAGTAGAGCCCTGCACTTCCATACCCATGATTCATGGGAGAGAGCAGGAGAGCTCATCCCCATCTGGCACAAGACGTCCATCCATGCAACCACAAGAAAAGTGCACAAGAAGTGAGGTTCAGTCTTAAGAGAGTGGGAACCTAACAAAAAAAAAAAAAAATCCAACAAAAATAAATCCAGATCTGTTTAGATCCAGTTCCAGGCACACAAGCATACTTTCTGTACATCACAAGCAGATCTTTCTCTGGATATGGCTAGGTATGCTGCTGCTCCTGCCTCCAGAAAAACTCCACTCAGGAGTTAGAGATTTTGGAGATCTGCCTTTAACAGCTGCATATGTTTGCTGGATAACGCAGTAAAATTAGAGCATTGACTGTCTTATAGGGTGAAACAACAAAACAAGACAAACAAGACAGGATTTGAAGACAGGCCCTTACAGCACAAAAAATACCCCCCAAAAATCCAAAACCCCCAAGGCCAAAAAACCCAAAAAACTAGTGTAACTAGAAGGCATGGTCCAAAAAATGATGAAAACTGCAAGATGAACAGAATTGCAATGATGACATGATTTAGCATGTAGATTAATGCCTTCTAAACAGGATAGGATTGAAAGTCAATAATTCAGTTTATTGATTTTGGCAATGATTCTCATTTCTTACATCTTTCAGCCGTATGAGTGAAATACTCTGTAGGATGCTACTGATGAAAAACAGACTTCATGTTTGTAACTTGAAAACTATTAAAAACAATGTAAACAAATTGAAATGAAGGCAACAACAATGTCCTACACACTGTTCATCAAGGAAAGTTTCAAGCTCAGAAACTAAGGAAAACCATGAACCACAAATACTATTTACAGCAGATCTGCTTTTGAACCAGGTAAGGCAAAGACAGAAATGTTACCTCCAGTCACACCTTTAAAATTCAAACTGTAAAGAACACTATCACTTCTTCCTTCACTTTATACTATATACAAGTTTTTCAAATGTTTGCTCTTTAAAGACCAAATTGGCAAAAATAAGCAACTTTTACAAATACACATGATGTATGCTTAAAAATTAAGAAGTTTAATTCTTCAAGATGTATTATATGGATGGCTCAACCATGGTATTTTCTTCATGCAATGTCTGATATTAATTCTAATCTCAGACTGCTCTCTACTGGTAATAAATTATGTTAAAACTCATTAAATATCTGCAATTCCAGAGACATATAAAGAACTGCAGTTGGCACATATTCTGTCTTTGAATTGATGCAGGAATGGGGGGGCTTGAGAAGGCAACATGAATCTGAAATAAAGAGTAAAATGCAAATGTTTAAGCCAAAAGCTTTTTATTGACCCATCATGCCCTTAATCCTGCTCCCACTGAACTTGGGACACAAACACAGAGCTGTCCCAGACTATTGAGTAGGGGCTTGGCCTTTTGAATGGAGATGATTCTTTCTGCACTCATGCAGGATGGGACTTGCAAGAGGCAAAGCATGCAGGCTGCAAGTGGAGAACAGGGACAATTCAGTCCTTGTGCTACTTCAGCTTTTCTTGAGTGTCAAAATGTCTTTATGATAGCTTTGCTACAACTACTGGGTGCAAAGTAATTAATTGTTTTCTTCTCATAATTTCATACCTTAACAAGTTGTCCCATAACACTGGGAGGCACCAGTCTAAACGTGCAACAGAGGCCAGGTACCCCATACTGCAGCACTGCCATTTCCCTATGCCATACGTATCATGCTTGATAATAACAGTAAAATACACATTCTGATCTTGCTTCTTTAAGGTAGTGAAACTCCTCTTAAGACCTCTGTGAGGTGCACATGCACTGAACCTCAGGGAGAGAAAACTGGACACTGTGGTTTGTTTTTCTTTACAAGTAGTCAGACTTCAGGCTGTGCTGAGGTCCCAGCTTTGAACCTCACTAGTTCCTGAGGCAAGAGCTCTTGACACACACCAGGCACAAATGCCAGCTGCTCTGGTTCTCATTTTCTCAGACCAGCCTCCCAGAAAAAACCCAAACTCACAAACCAAAAACAAACCCCAATTACTATTGTGGGACAAGTTGAAGTCCTTTCCCTTTGTCTCTACTTCCCACTTACTCTTCAGAGTTTTACCATATCACCCTGCCCCTCTTTCAAACACCTTTTTCTTTCCTAGCACAGATTTACATGGGAAGAGAAAGAAGTTAATGCCAGGGATTAGTCACCCTGTTCAGTGCAGCATGTGAGAGCATTGGCCCAGATACCTCTGTTGTTCCTCTTTGTGTCCTGTGCCACCTGTTGCTTATTTTCTTTTCCACATGTTCTTCAATAACTTCCCAGACTTAACTCTGCTCTTGATAGAGTCATAATTTACCTTCAGTATTGTGGTTCCACCCATCTCCCCCAGCCCCATTTTTTTTTGCTAGGATGGTTCATTAACCAGTTTTTAACATTGGTACGTGCAATATATTTTGTTTTGTTCATCCTTAAAGCCTGAATCTATTGTAGTCATTAAGAGGAACTGAAATCTAGGATTGGAAACAAAATTTAAAAAACTAAAAAAAGAAAAGCAAATATAGCAGGTCAAAAAATAGAGTTCTACACAATCTGGGGCATAATGGAAGTAATGATCTGTTGCCAGCTTCTGTGTCAAATTATTCAAGTGTGATAATTGTTTGCAAACATAAGGAACGCATGAAGAAAACTCTTGTAGAATTGCAGAGTTCAAAAGTATCTCTCATATCAGGATCTTGCTTCCATTGAATTGAATTGGATTCAATTCATTTCATAGTCTAGCAAGAATGTTAATGAACAAAATCTGAGTTGTTCCATGACTTTAGAATAATTTAGACAGTGTCTGGGACCTTCTAAATCTGTGAAAGCTTCCCTCCAAACACCACAGCATTGCATGTAACAACCCTTTCCAGCAATACTGTTAGAAGGATGATACCAAAGGAGCCCCCTACAGCTGGCAATCTCCAGAGCTGTGCTGCAGGACCCCTTGGGCCATGGACCATGACCCCACAGTGGGACTCTTGTCTGTGTTCAGAGGCCCAGAGTCAAGGCAAGGTCTTACTACAGACCTGAAATGAGCTTCCTGAAAGGGAAATCATGAAATTATAGAAAAGTTTGCATTGGAAGGGACCTTAAAGATCACCTTGTTCTAACCCTCTTGCTGTGCACACCTTCTGCTATCCCAGAGCTCAGAGCTCCATGCAGCCTGGCCTTGAACACTACCAGGGATGGGGCAGCCACAGCTTCTCTGGGCAACCTGTGCCACCCTCACAAAAAGTACTTTTTTCTTAATATCTAATCTAAACCTACTCTCTGTTCAGTTTGAAGCTGTTCCCCCTTGTCCTGTTGCTTCATGCTTTGTAAATAGTCCCTTTCCATCTTGTAGTCTCCCTTCAGGTACTGGGAGGCCACAATTTATGTTTCTGGCCACTGAGTTTTAGAGGATGGATATACAGCAGCTATCACCCTGCCAAAGCAGCTTGTCCCAAAGCCCTTCCTCTAGTGTCAATGTGGGAAATTGATGGTTATTTCAAATTTCATAGACAATGCAACATTATTTACTGAGCTGCTCAGGAAACATGGCAGTGTAGAACATTCATCTCAGCACAGAGTCACACAGCAACCTATCACAATTCCAATGAAAAAGAATGCACTGATGAAAAGAGTTAAAAACAAAATAAACCCTCAAAATAAAACCAAACTAAAAAAACCCCAAAGCCAAAAAAAAAAAAAAATCCCCACAAAAAATAAAAGGAAGTAAAAGATGAAACCCAAAAAACCTCTAAGCAAACTCCAACTTCCCCCACCCCCCAAACAGGCATTGTTCCAACCATCAGCCAAACAACTCAGGTTGGAGAATTTACTGCCCAATTATTACGTGACCAGTTATTGGATAGAGTTGACAAATATTTCCTCCGCTTTCCTTTGCTTCAGAGTTGGCACTGCTCTTCTGCCTTTTGGAAGAACTGGAGCTCTTGCCAGACTGCTTGGCACTGCTCTAATTGACAATTTTAGGGCAGTAAATTAGAAGGGTTTTTCATGTTGTTTTACTTCTAATTTTAATCAGACATAGAACCACTTGGCACACCAAGCTGCACACTCTTCCGTGCAAGTTCACAGTGCCTCCATAAAAATACCCTCATTGAAATGTAACTTAACTTTAAAAGAGTCACACAAAAGCAATGTGCTGACTAAATGCGCTAGTACGGTGCATTGAGAGACTGTGAATTCCAATTTCAGCCATGCCAGTCATTTGGCATTAAAATATGCACCAGCTGTGAGTGTTTGGATCTCGATAAGTCAGAGTGTGCTGGAAAGCTGACAAGATACTGCTGTGAAAATGTTTCCAGCCCCTAATCTCGGCTGTCTCCTCTTTTTCATATTTTGCTACCCGTGTTGGTGTATAATATAGGGAGAAAAAAAAAGCAAAATCCAAGGAAGATGTGCATGGGGTGACACCAATATTTATAGAATTTGTAAGATAGTGCTGCCACTCACACAACTCTGGACTCCTCTTTGATGAGTGGTCTCTGGTCAGCCTTTCTAAATTGCTAATTTATTTTCCTTATGTGAGAAAGAGCCCTGCATTAGGAAACTGGGATATGTAACATTGCTGGGACAGGGAGGAATAGTGGGACTGAAATCCACAGAGAGCCTTTCAAATTGGGACACTAGCTGCTGTCAAAGGAGCTGAAAAATGAGTCTCGACAAGGAGGTATTTTTGGACTGATTTATCAGTAGAGCATATCATTCTGTAAACTCCTTTTTGAGCAAATATTTCTTTCACTTCTCTCTATTATTTATTCATATCCACATTAAATCTCATACACAAGCCACCAGATTCTAACCTGCTGAGGAGGGCAAAGCAGTATGCTTCCCATCTGTTCTACTCAGCCTACAAGATGCTCTGGATCTTATCCTGCCTTTCTAGAAGGAAAATCTTCCCCCTTTCTTGCAATCATCTTCCCAGCCACAAAACAGGGGTAAGTAAGGGTGAGGAAGGCTGTAAATTCACTTCAGAGTCTGAACTTTCTGTAGCAGAAAGCTGAAAAAGGACAGCCTGAAGGCAACAATCCATTGCTGGGTTTCAGCAGTCGCAGCTGCTCTGAGGCGGAGCTCGGCGCTCTGGAGCTGTCACCACACCATCCTCCTCCTCCTCACTTCCCTGCTGGCTTCAATGGATAAAAGAGAGGACAACACACAGAACTGGGCAGCTGGCAGAGAGCAGGAACCCCTCAGCCTGCACCCCGACCTCCCTCCCCTGCTGCTTTGCAGGTGTCAGGTGTGAAGGAAAGGTGAGGGCTGGTGAGGAGAAGGGCTGGGACAGCCCTGCCCGGACCAGGGACATTCCTGCTCCAGCCACAGGGGAGGAACAACCTGCAGAAGGGCAGGGGGCTGGCACAGGAGCTACAGGGCTTCTCTGTGCCTATGTAACACACATTTTTTACTATCTAGATCAAATTCTCAAAAGCTATCAGGATTCTAGCTTTAGCTCAAGGATGTTTTAGCAATGTAAAGTCCTCATAAACCCTCTAGCCTGGGGAGAGTTTCATCCATTAAAGCAAGACAGAGGAGTATCAGAATCACACATTTATCCAAAGGTGCAACTACAGTCCCCCTGCAGAGCCATCCCCTGGTACTGCCATGAACGCAGCTTCAGCTGGGAACACCCCCAGCCCTACACACACATGGTATTTAATATCAATTAATGTTTTATCAAAATCGTGAGTAAGTAGAAGGAAGATACTAATTACAGAACCTGGTATTAAAGAGAAACTGCTGCAGTAGATCCTTTTTCCCCAAATGAGGTCTTCAGGGGAATAATATAATTAAGGTACATGCAAAAAAGCCTGTGAGCTAGCCAAAGCAGTGTTTTATAATCAAAATACCATTCCACAAATGCAAAGGTCACCTTACCTAAAACTGAGCAAAACTGAAAAGAAATAATTTGATAAATCAAATAAAGTAGTGTTTTGTTTTTTTTAACTCCTTCTCAAAGAAATAAAAAAAAAAAATAACATACATGTCTTACAGCCAATGTCTGAAAGTAAAAAAGCAATCAGGTGCAATAGTTAAATCCAAAGGAGTTTCCCATTTCAAGTCAAGCTCACTGCAGGGAAAACAGAGCAAACTAATTATGATGTAAATCCACAATGAATGATGCAGAAATAGTATGCAGTGTAAACAATAATTTTGAAACTCCCAGTTTATATCAGCACTGATCTGTTTTATACACTCCAGAAGTGTAACTCAGAAAAGATATTTTTGCACTAATGAGAGACTTCTACTTTTTAATCAAAGAATAAATTAAAGCATTTTCAAAAGCATGCCAGCCTCATTAATTAGTTCCATTAAAATGTAAAAGATGAGTACATACATGTGCCTCACTTTGTGCTTGCATCTCTTTACCTTAAATATCCTATCATGTGTTATTACAAGCTTGGCTGGAAATAATATCTATTATTAATATTCCTTGATACCTCTCATTAGAAGATCCTGCATTCAATTGTTTACAATTTATCTCAATTATAGCTATTTGGGCTGAAGTTTTCACAGTGGGCATTTTAGAGAATTTCAGCCAAAGCACTGCATTTTCCAAGGATGAAATAAGGGGAAATAAACAATTTAACCTGTAAAAAATCTAGCAATTTCTTCTTCAACATAAAAAAAAAATTCCAAATGAAGCCACTTCAGCAAACACATTTTGGATAAGGTTTGGAATCTAAGAGAAGGCTGCTTTGTGCTGTCCCTATGAAAATCCACTGGCTTTTAGGAAGTTGTAATCCGCTCTGCTTTTCACAAACCAGTTTATTCATCAAAGGATAGTGAAGTCTTTCAGCTTCATTCCTTGATTGCACCAATCTAAAAGTGAGAAAGAACCAGGATGGGGACTCTGCTGAGTGTCCACCCAGATCTAGTGACTTCCCCTATGGGCTCCTGCATCCACCAGGTTAAAAGCTCCATTTGCTCGTGACAAAGCTCCTATCTCCCCCAATATGTACCCATGCAGAAGGTGATAAACACCATCTGGGCAGCTTCCCTTAGCTGGAGTGTGGGAGATCTCTGTGGATTTAGGCATTTCAGCACTTTTAAGCACCTTGCACCTCCAGCAGGTATTAGGACAATGCCTCAGGAGAGAATTGCTTTATATTCAATTCTCTTTCAAAAGCTGGAAAATCACCCAAATCAAATACCCACACACCATTTTCAGAAATGTTTTTGGATGGCCACACTTATCACTCAAGAGTGAGGAAATGCTAAATAAAAAGCTTCTTTCTGCAACTGTAAGTCATTCCTCTTTTTGCAAGAATTATCCTTGTCTTTCTATTTTCCCCACAGGGCCAATTTCATCCAGTGCACAGCAGGAATCACGTTCACTAAATGAGCAACGATTCAATAATTTCTCCTTCCGTCACTGTTCATTACTGGTCTAGACCCTTACTTTTTGCATACTATTTAGTCCAAGTTCTAAAGCAGCATTGTTTCTGTATTTGCCAGTGCAGTGTCAGACCATTTCCAATACACCAATTGACTTATTTTCCCAATTTCCCTGCAAGATAAGGGGGTTTATTTTCTCATCTAGACATGGAAAATGGAGTCCTTTTGTGTGTGGCATAAGCTGAAGGTGGAGTTTCAAAGTAAAAGCCAAGTGAGTACAGGGGAAAAAAAGCCTGTTTTACTCCTGAGAATGCTCACAAATTGGAGAATTGGATCCATGTCTAACAACTGACTGAACCTGCAAAGATGCAAGCCCATTACTGCAGACACAAGATGCCAAGAGCCTGCTTTGCAAAGCTCTGCCAAACTGTAAGGACACTGCTCACTGGCAGCAGGGGAATGTACTGATGCTCCTAAGGGGCAGAATACAGAAAATTGCACAAGGTCTACTACAGCCTGAGAGACAGCATTCGCCAGCAAACAGCCCTTTGCACCCAAAGCCCTCAGCTGAGCTTCCAAACAAAGGGCACCAGGGTGGTTTGGTCAATGCTCAGTAGCCTGGCCTAGTTGTAGGTGCATGTTCCAATTAAGGTCACTTTTGAAGGCAGCCCTGGATGCTTAGAACAAGCCCTGCTGCAGCTCCAGAGCCCCCTGGAGCAGCTGTGGCTTTCACGAGAGGCAATTCCATTAAACAGCTGTGAACAGAACAAGAATTTACTCTGCTGTGACTTTATTTTCTGTGATTTTATCTACTTATCTTTACTGAATAAAGCAATTTGGGTCTGATTTTATTGTCTCATCGGTCAGATTAACAGGTGTCCCAGTCGAAAGAGTTATAAATAGATGCATGTTTCCTCTAAAACTGAAGGAATGACTTTTTGGTTCTGTACCAAACAAAGGGACTCTTTAGAGAGGAAGAATCAGCAAATACATGTTTGTTTAACACAGTATTAGCACTAGACATTAACATATAAGAGTGGCAAACCCAGCCCACTGTTATTGTAAATGTAGAAAGCACGTGAAAATGGAATTTCTCTGAGTGAGTGTACCAAACAGCCTCCTTGTGATACTAAGCCCTATTCTGTGTGAGCTGACAGTACTGCCACATTCACTGCATGCTGACAGCTGAGTTAAGAAGTGTAACAGTATGATACAGAGGTGTCAAGATTGCTGAAATTAATACTGGGATGTGCAGTGTTCAGCTTGTTGACTCAGCTAACTTAGGTGTGGTGGAGAAGCAGTATCATATGACAGTACAGGCACTGCAATTTAGCATAAAGTAAAGCTATTTCTTTTTGGAAAGATTTCTGATGCTTTCTTAGAAAATGTATATTTTATACTAGACTTTTAGCTGAAGATATCAGTTTCCTGCATAGGCATATGTCTGTTATTACAAATGGGGAAAACGTAGCAGAGATGGAGCAACTCAGAAGGAGAGCAGCCAAGTGCATGATTTAGGATTCTGAATTACAGTGCTCTATCCCCTTTTCCCCCACTCTAACCAAGAGACTCCAATCCTTGGAAGACAAAGGTTTTTTACTCTTGCAATAAGCAGTATTCTTTCAGATCCCACTTGTGCCACTGAGCTGTACAACGACATCACTCAGAACCAGGCTGTAAGGCTGGGGAGAGGTTCCAGACCCCCCTTTATCACATGTCTGCTGCCTGTTCAAGGCAGAGGCTGCTCAACACAAACAATTGAGGACATGGTTTCTAGTTGAGCAGTTCCAACACCATCCAGCAAACAGCGGCTCTCTGCCACACGCTGTCAAATCCCTTGCAATGGGGATTGCAACAACCCCTTACATACCCTGTTCATCTCTCCTCAAGTATCAAAGTCCTTTCACCCTTAATCTTTATAGGGTATTTTCTCTCTTTCCTTTTTATAATTTAACTTAGTCTGATGTGGGAGACTACTGGAGTATCTTGAAGTCAGTAAACACACCTGAGTAATAAATCTGTTGCTCTGAACCACATGGCAAAGACAAAGCTGTCTTCTACTGAAATTGTTCCAATATAGGAGAATCAAAATTCAGATCTAGAATTTCATATTATTCTTTTTGAGAAGAGAGGGACATTTCTTGTTTTACCCAGAGAGCTGCTATATGCTTTGCATCTGCTTCACTTTGGGGACCTTGAAATCAGCCCAAATCTTGGGAGGTTACCAGAAAGCTCAGACATCATGACAATGAGCACACTGAGACACTGACATGGATACCACGACTTCCTGTGTAAACAGTGGTCCCTCACATCCAAGAACACTAAATTCTTACTGACTCAGCCTTGTAGTAGGCTATATTTTAGCAACACTACCACTAATCCTGACCCCACTGCAATGAACTCTGGTATTTCCTCACTGGATTGTGAGCACAGCTGTGCAAATGACAGATTTCCCTAGAACACCCATAGTTTGGAACACCCTGGTGGGGGGTGAATCACCTCAGGCTGAGAAAGAACTGGATGCTAATCTCTCATAGTCTAGGTATGTGCTCTGCCCAGAACCTCTGCTTCTGGATCAAACAGGGGAAGGGGGGAAACAGCCTGTTCTCAGGCTTCATCACTACCCACTGATCTCTGGACAGCTCACCCAGAATTCATGGAGTAAATGTCAACCTTTCCTTAGTCCCAGCAGCATTAATGTAGTCTTTGTTCAGTGGTGGTGTAACCTCTGCAGCTCGTTGCTGCTCCAAAACAAGGCCCTTGCTCCCTGATCTTGTATGCACCAGAGCTGATGACAGCACTCCCTTTAGCCACCCAGGGGCACACTAAATCATTGTGCAAGCTCTATATTTAGGGTGTCCATGGAACAGGATTCCACTGGAACAAGCAGCAGAGGGCTACACAAGTGCAAGCCATAAGAGATGTGCCTTGCTGCTGCCACTCAGGGGAGTGTTGTGCCAAAACAACACGAGAGCTTTTGAAGAAGAACTGGAACCATAATTTTTTCAAAATAATTCCATTTTTGCCACTTTTCTTTCTTACTCTATGGAGAGAATACATTCCACTGAGAAACTCTGAGAATGGCCTCCAGAATATGTATTCCATCAGTCATATTTCTCCGGCTAAGCTTAAGTCAAGGATGTAACCACCAGAGAAAGATCAGTAGGGCTGGTTTCTATTAAAATTAGAGGCTTACTTAGCCTGACCAGGTACATCACAAATGATAATGCAGACTTGATGAAGACAACACATTAACACAGGGAAGTTTTAAAGTTAATGTGACATGAAGAAGGTGTTTGGATTCTTGTTTCTTCTCTAGACAGTTAAAGACAGTATACCTTTATATCCATCTATGTTCATGTTCAGCTTGAATTTTTCTTATTGGTTTAAAATATTTCACTGGGATACCAGTTACAGCAGCAAAAGGAAAATTACCAAATATTTTAGGCAGCCACATACTTAAGCTCATTGTAACATGTGTACAGATATTTACATTCCAGGCTCTACAACGGTCACTTTATGGTTTTAAGTGCATATTTCCTACAGACAAAGAAATTTGAGGTCATCAGTTATTACATTCATGTTACCTGAACATCTTGCATTTTAGTAAAGTTTCCATGCACAAGCAATATTAACATCTGTTTCAAGGATCTCTGCTGGAATTGTAGCTTCACACAGCCAAATTGCCTATGCTTCCACCAGGGAAATGGCTATTTATTTTATGCAGCCATCTGGGCTCTAAATACTATGTTTTTTTGTTTGTGGTCTTATTTTCCAGCGTTTCTTATATGAAAGTTGATTTCTTCATAACTTATTTCTTCTGTAAATGATATCTTTTTAGTAATCAAACTTGTGAATGAATGGTTCATTAGAGACTTACAACACCAGTGTCAATTCATAAATATTTTGGATTGAGAGCCAAACCCTAATTGCAGCAGCTTTGATGGTCTACATTTTTTTTCCTGTGGAATCATATGTAAATATAATCTTGACAAGCCCATCTCCCAGTTAGATGAAGGACATAGGTTGTTGCAGAATTTAATACTTCAGAATGATAGTGGTCAAGTTGTTTGAACACAGACCCTTGTGGTCTCAGAGCCCAGACCCCATCATTTTTTAAACAGAGAAGTTGATGGTAACGACTAACAGCACTAACAGATTTTCACAAACCTCTATCTACTAAGTATTATTTTTGCTTGGATTATGATAGAAGTACAAATACTTCTTCCTGTCCTCATATTACACCTTTCAGATGTCCTCTTAATAGATTTTAGTACCACATCACAATCAAGAAAGTACCAGCTGCCTTGGAAAGCCATTTAGAGAAACTGTAAGAAACCCTGGGTCAGATGAAAACAGCTGACTTTTCCAGTCCTGGTTTGCTGTAGATCACAAACTGGTTTGTGATCCATCACAGAGCTCACTAACTGACAAAAGGGAACCAAGAGCAGGACTCCAAGCCCCCTCAAATCTGCTCACTGCTCTCTAGATGCACAACCAGCACTCTCTTTTTAGCCATAAGAGAGCTCTCTATAAGGTAGACTGAATGCTCCACCCTTCCACACAAGCAAGCCAAGAGAACTCCCCTGCACAAGAGCCAATCCAACAGCAGCCCACCTTCTGTCATCCACATGCACCTCTTCCCCAGACACATCCTCCACCAAGGGGGGGGTTCTCTCACTCTTCCCTCGGTTGCCTACTCTGTCTAGGAGGCCACACAAACCAGCTGGCACTAACCAAGCTGCCCCTTCCTCTCTGGGAAAGGGATAAAGCAAGCACCAAGCTACCACCACAAGGAATAAAGCCATCAGAAGGAAGTGCATGGCTAAGCCAAGCAATATAAGCTCACTCAGTTTACTCTCCTTCCCCACCCTCCCACTCTAATCACTGAGCAAAAGAACCAGCTCTAGTCTCACTGCTGGGACCACAGCTCCTTCCCAGTCCAGCGGCAGCTCCAGTGACCCAACAGGTCCCCTCTTAACTCCCCCACACTCGCAGTCACACCAGGTTTCCTTACCAGCTCGACCCCAGGGTTCCCATAGCAGAGTCTCAGATGTCTCATTCCATAAAGCAATTTATTCACAGTGCAGCAACACAGAAACAGCTCACCTCAAGCTACCTGCACTAAATGCATTCCTCAACACTGTCACCTTTTATTATTTGTCTCACCTTACCCTCCCTGTACAATCCATGCTGTTTCTGCTCTCCTACCTTGTTTTTTTGCCTTCCTTTCACCCAGGTGCAGTGGCCTAATAATCAACTTTATCATCTTCACCTGGATCAGTCATCAAATGGCTGCTGGCAAACACCTTCCAGGCAGCAATCTCAATCTCTTCCTCCAAACTATTTCTTAAAACCTCTTCTTCCAAGAATACTTTTATATAACATACTTTTATATAACAAACCTTCTGAGACAAGGAGGAGCCCATCACAAACAGAAATCTACTAATAATAGGTTTTGCCTACACTGCTGTCAACAGGTGCATAGCATTTGTAAGGAGACAATCAAATCTGAAAGGACCTGAAACCCTTTTCAGCTGGTTGTTTGATTGAATGAAGAAATAATTACTCTTTCCTCTGAGGCTAAACTCAGGCTGACTGACAGAATTGTCTCCTTTCTCAACAGCAGTAAATATGAGTAAAACAGGTCTAAGAGCTTTGACCCTTCAGGAGCCTTGTCTGTAGAGGAAGCTCTACCTCCCTTCACTTTAGCCTGTGACATAAACCCCTGGCCTGAGTACTTTCATTCCCCTGGAGTCACTGAGCCCAGGAAGTGACAGCTAGGAGGAGGCCAATGCAGGGTCAAGATCTAGTTCACGCCCTGGAAGACAATTACCAGCCAGGTGTGGATGGGAAAGGCCCTGGCTGGAGGGATGTTTGATGTGTGCCAGCATGAGACCTGGCTCAGGCACGTCCCATCCCCACTAACGGGGAAGCATGAGCAAAATTTCCTTAAAATAAAGAAGTAGAGAAGCAAATTATGAGACTCTGAAGCTGACTGCATATGGAACTTCATATGCAGGTATCTGGTAGGACCAGATAACACCTTCCCTACCCTGTAATGATGAGTAACCCCAAATTTCAGTACAGATTACAGGGGCTTACTAAAGCAGTCTGACTACCTGATGTACTCAGAATAATTATGATCTACCCATCTTGTTCATAGTGGTCATTAAGTTGCTATATCTGTAACTGGCTTAATAACAAGGTGAAGACTGAATGGGGGAGAAAAAGTCATTTACTTGTCTCATTGGTCATTGTTTCCTACACGACTGGGATGTCTATGTGGGGAGGAACAAAAATGGAGAGAGAATTCCAGCACAGAAGACTATATTTAAATAAGGGGAAGCGAGGTCTGTCCTTGTACTACACTAATGCAATGGTCTCCTAAGTGGGGTGCATGCACTCAAGGGGGTACACAAGACAGTTCGCTGGAAGGGAGAAAATGGTTTTTACACCATTAAAATGAAAAGAAAAACAATCCCCAGTGTTTATTCCATTTTTATCTCATCCTTTTTTAATTTTGTGTATTTTATAAGGTATATAATACATTTATAATTCAGAGGGTGTAGTAGTGTGGGTGCATGCTCAAAAACATTTTCCTGATAGGGGCACATGATCAAAAGGTTTGGAAACCCAAAGGACTGGTCTTGCAGGTAGCACCAGATCAGCTCTAAAACTAGAAGTAGTGCTGAAACAGCAAAGCAGCTGGGGCAGGTAAGGGTCAGGGGAGCTGCACTACTCACAATACTTGTGCTAGGACCTGAACATCCTGCCCTGAACATCAGCCTGTGAAAAGATCACACTAAACTGAACAATCCTCTGGATGGTAAAGATACAATCACAAAACAAGGAAAATTCAGTTATTTGTTAATGCATCTTGCTGCTGTTCCAAATAATTGCATAAATGTGAGATTCATGCTGTAAGAACTCTAACCCATCTACAGATGATGTTTTAAACCTACCACAGTATTTTCTGCAGACTTTCCTAACTCAAAGCATGTCATTCAGTATGGGCTGTATGCTTCTTATTAACAGCATTAAGCAAATAGAAAAGCAATTGTTCTAAGAAAAAAAAGTTTGTTGAAGTATAAGAATATGAAAATTGCTGCAGTAGGTAACAATAATTCCTTAGGGTTTATCCTGGCGTTCTTTACAGTATATATTACTTAACTGATAGATCATAACAGCTAATTTAGAGCTGTTAGGTCTATTGGATAAATATGTGGTCAATAGCACTTTAATGCACACCACTGTTACTTCAGACCATAACAGCTGCTTTGGAGCTGTCAGCCTAGTTTGTCACCATCTATTTTAATCTGGAAAAAAAAAAAAAAAAAATCCTGATTACTTTGTAGTTGCTAATGCACAATTTAAATTGATTGTTTGGTGCCGTAGCTGAGCATTATTTGAGCAGGGGAGGTGAAATACTATAAAGAACAGGTATCACTACCATCAGACAAATCACAGGAGACTCAAACTCAGAGTTAATAACAGAGATGCCTACCACGTGTGTACAGAGGACAAACAACGAGAAAAGAGAGGATGTGAGACAGATTATTTCTTTGTTTAACTCTGTACTCTGCTACTTTAAAAACCTAAGAGGAGCCATTAAAGCTATGTTTATCGTTAAAAAGCAATATCTGCTTGCTACCCCACTTCCCAGCTCAACTCCCTGCTGCCAGCCAGCTGGGAAAGCTCTGCTGGGAAAGGGGGTGCAGCCCAGCTCCTCCAGTGTAGAACATGTTTGGATCTAACTGGCACAGTGAGAGCTTCCAGCAGAGGCATTCAGTGGAAAGAGCCACCTTTTCCTGTCTTCTGGCCATTTGGCACATTACATTCCTGCTCTGCCCATAAGCACGGACAAGTGGTTGAAAAGGTCAGAGAGGCACCCAGCCTTAGAGATATGAAATGTAGGGGTTCAGCTGTTTTTAAGCACAGGCAGAGGCCAATATAAATGCTCAAAAAACCCAGCTGTCTGTCTCTACCAGTCTCTGCTCAGAATGTGATTCTCTATAATCATGTCATTCAAAGAGACTTTTGCTAAGTACTGAGGGAAAAGTGGCATCCTTTGGTGAGGGGAGGAAAATGCCTGTTGCTGCAAGCTATCCATCATCTTCAAAAAGTCCAAGATGTATTAAAGCTCCCTAAATTTTTATTCCCAACAGAGCAGGATAAGTTCAGTGTTTTCTTGACAGGCAGTCCTCCCATGTCAAAATCTACTTCCCAGTACAGTTTTGGAGGGATTCACATGCCTGGTAGGTTGCATAATAAATAAACACCCATCATGTCTTTATCTGAGAAATATTTTCTTGCTGCTTTTTTCTATTTTTTTTTTCCTTGCACATTTGGGGAAAGCTATCCTCACACCCCCCATTCTCCCCTCCACCCCCAGCCAGGAAATAGTCATTTTGAGGCAAGACCTTAAAATTGATGATTTTGAAAGTTTTCCCTGTTGCCATGCTGTTCTGCTCCTGCATTCCTGTGGTGCCAACAGATGAAGTTGTAAGCCTGTTCGCCTCCCTGCATCTAATCCTGATACTACTTAGCAGCAGGGAAGGTGGGCAAATGTTCACTAGCAGTTGTTGGCAAAGAAACACAGCAGGATTTAAACTGGATGATGCCACTGCATGTGTAAAACAACCATTTGAGCAAATGCTGCTATAGCAGCATCTTTAACCAGTAAAACAGAATTTGCTGTTAACCTTTTGTTTTCTAGCTAGCTGTGCTGATGAGTTATGATTAATTGTAGTTATGTTTACAAAAAACCTCCAAACCAAAACGAATAACCAATTAAGCTTATAGATTGAAAAATAAGATAAATGCTTGTAGCAGTTGCTGTGACAGACTTTTGGTAAGTTCATATATATCTAAAATAAATTGCAAAGGGAAAATATGAATAATATTCTGTTGCATTCTAGTGAAAGGTTCCATTCTATTTTTCACAAGGTCATTTTTCCCATGAACTTCCTTCTCTTCCTTTCCAGCTTGCACAGCCTGGTCTTTCGCTGATGTGCCCCAACCCCAGATTTTCATGGTTTAAGCATACTCATTATATCAATCTAGGACTGCTCTGAATGAGGATCACCATTACAGTTTCATGCCATGCTTATCCACTACTCAAAAGCTTGACCTGGGTCACTTACTGTGACATCAAAACAATGGGTCAAGAGCACCCCAATTACTGCTTTTCCCCAGGCTCTCAAGTTTCCTTGCTTCTGACAGTTTTTCATAGATACCATAAGAGCTCCTTCCTTCAAATTGAGCTCTGTCATTATTTAAAGTTACCACTTTGGTATCTGAGAAATATAAGTTGAAATATCAGCTGTCAATGCACCCCGTGTTAGAACCAGGAATTAACTTTTCCCTGTCCTTCCTTGAAGATCAGGGGAAAAGACACACCACACAGCCAAACACAATGGGCTTCTGCAGTTCATAAGGCCATGTTTAATTGAAGAAATTGTTTTGGCAATATTTCTGCCTACCTGGGGCATTTAACTGAAGCAGGGCTTTCCCATTAGGAAATGTATGCAAGAGCATTTTATATCTGTGCATTATCTTGCTGGATCTCCCAGCTGTGCCCCAAGTCCTGAGCACTGGTTCTGTCCTTTGTGCTTGCTTAGATTTTCCATCCCTCATTTGCCACACACATCTTGTGTCTTAGAGCTGGATCAATTACCTTGAATACAAAAATGTTTAAAGCTTGGAGAGTCAGTACAAGCCTTAAGAGGAGCCTGGGCAAGAGTGCAGTGCTAAATGGCAGGCCCAGCACATGCATCAGAAGATTCCTTTGTAAAGGAAAGTTGTTTTAATAATTTCATTTTGACTCAGCTGATGATCCACACTAGGTGGGATATTGAACAGCTGTAGCCTAACAGACTGAAAAATCCCCCCCTTGAAAAGCAGGGAGATGGATGCAGCAGGAGCAGAGCACCTGTAGCCACAGTCCCCCGTAGAGGGAGCTCCCTGGAGAATTGCCATCCTCCTTCCCAGGTTGCCGGAGTGTCAGCTGGCACAGCCAAACCTTCAGAGCCACCAGGACAGAGGTGGTGGTTGATGCTACAGAGAAACAGCTGCTGCAGAGTGAAGCTCTATTGCACTTACCTGGACACAGAACAAAACACACACATGTGCTCAGAGATTTATCCCCTCAGATGGGAGATACACGCAGTGAATTCTGTGAGGAAGCAGTGCAGAAAGAAACATGGCTTTTGTGAAGGGACTTGGAAGCAGTACAGTGAAACTTAGAAGGTTAAAGCAGTACAGCTGTGGACAGTTTTCCCCTTTCATCTGGCAGAAACCATTTTTTCCCAGTGTTTTGTTAGAACAAAAAAGTTTTGGGGCACAAACATCAGAAGCAAAATTGAATTAGACAGAACCAGTTGCTCCTGTGGGACCTCACAGGAGAACATAAAACACCTTTTCCAGGGAGACCTTTACACTGCATTTTAGCTGTGCATCCAAGCCTAGGCCAGCAAGATCGTAGCAACCATAACATTTAAAAATTACATCCCTTACATGGAAACATGCTGGGAAAATATTTGTTGAGTAAAGAAGTATATTCTTCTCCTATATCTGCACTACCTGGCATTGCATGAATCTCAGCTGGGTAAAACAGGCCTCAGAACTGAACTTCAAGCCTTCAAAAATACAAGCTCCCCAGTCACAGAGATTTTGCTTAAAGACAATTCTCTTTTTGGCCTTGGATTTTTGAGCTTTACAGTTCAAACCTATTCTCTCATTCCATTGTATTTATTTTTTAAGTTCAGTTCTCATGACTTTGAAAGCTTTCTAAAGGTCAGAACAGAGAAGTACCAGATATTGCCACAATCACCCAGAGTGTAATGCAGTCATTTCATATTGCTTTAAAGCTTTCAAAAAAACATTGTGACTTTTCATCTCAGGGAATGTGGCTAAAGGGGTGGGTCAGTTTCAGAGGGAACAGAAAGCCAAATCCTTTGCCATTAGACATGGTGCAGGCTCTGGGTGATGAGATGAAAGAGCTGTCCTGCTGTTGAAGCCCTATCATAGCTCCCATCTCAGCATCCACTCCTGGACACAGCTATTGAGCACTGGGCCAAGTTGTTTAGCCTTGTATTTATTTAATCTTCGTGAGGATAAAGAGGGATGTTCCACTGTGAGCTCTTTTGTTTCACTCTCTATCAGTTCAATAGGAGAGAGAGCAGAGCTAAAGCCACAAGCAATGGTTTGTATATCTTGTAAGTCTTCTAAAGCCTTGTCATCATATGCTGTATTATGTTGTCTTTTTTACTGAGTGACCATTGCTCTATTGTACACCATCTGCCTTTTTGTGACTTGATGAACCACATAGTAAAAGGCAGAAATCAATAAAGTTCTCCAGAACCCAAAACCTTGGAGGGAAAAATGTTTTCCTGCAGCACCATCTTGTGGTCCCTGATTTTAGTACTGAAGATGTCCCTCCCTCTCCCTGGGCCTGGAAGGTCTTTCTGCAGACCTGGGAACCACACCCAGCTTTCAGCAGCTTCTTTTCTAGCCACAGAGGTACTCTGAAGAGCCTGGCAAAAATGATTGTGCCCTCTTGTAGCTGGTCTGGACCCTCATCGAATTCTTGGAAGGGATAGAAGGGAAAAAGGAAAATTGAATTTGGCTCAGCAACATTCAGCTTGATATACATGGTACAATCAGCAGCTTAGGCACTGGGGAAAAGACACGTGTCAGTTAGATGTGGGGTAACCCCCATGTTGAAATTGTTCTGTAATATGTTTAGGTCCAGGAGCACAAAAAAAAGCAAACAAAAAAATATTATGCAAGGTGTCTGAATATTGAGTGGAAGCAAGCAGCCAATCAGCTGATCAAAGCACCCACCTTTTTGTGACATTGTCAGTACAGTTTGCATCACACACAGACCTGTGAATAAATATCTGTGCTTTGACCCTAACGTGGCAATCTTGGCCTTCAACAGTAATGAAATAGCTATTATGACATCTTAGGCACAGATAGCAGTTATTTAAGCAATACCCATGGCTTGACAGCTACTGATCCAATGCACTGTCAAGCTAATAGAGAAATGAAAACGTAAAATCAGAACTTTTGTCTTTTCCAGCTGAAAAGCAAAACTTCCAGCTTTTTAGAACACCTTTGCAGCAAAGCTGCTGCATGGAGAAGGATGGGCCCCACGTTCATGCACTGTGCTCTCGACTGCTGTCCCACTAAGGGGAACACAACCCTGGTTGTGACTTTTTCTCACCTCTCCCTCTAACACAACATTTTGCTTATGCTCCTCTTGTTCTGGTGCTGCCAGACACAGTTACTGCAGATGCACTGATTGCTCACCCTTAAATACAGTTGTTTTATCAGAGCATGTCCCTTGTCAGGATGTTATGTGACATTGGAACCACTTGTGCTTCCAATGACATGGAAACTGGAGGAATTTATTGCCCTTCAAATCAAAATCATGAAGACCCACATGAAAGCCTAACTTTCTCTGGAGCACAACTCGCTCTCTGTAATCACTGGCCATGAGGATTTCTCTGGTTTGTCACGTGCACAGTTCAGCTGTGACAGTGCCTCAGAATTCACGTAGCAGGAAACTGCTTTTTCTTTGTCAAAATGTCTACATACATACTTCACCTTCCATAAAAATAGTATCAAAAAAGAGCAAATACACATCAGATTTAGAAGGCAAACAGTGCCCTATTCAGTTTCCATTGTTCTGCTGCTCCACATCAAAAATAGTGTAATACTTTTGATTGCAAAATTTTAACCAAGTCATCTGTAACATAACGCTTGTGGCAATGGTTGCAATGTCAGGCTTTAAAGCATATAGTTACATCTGATCATCAGCAAGCACTCCAACAACTTCCTGAGATTGCCCATATGCATATTCCACCCACATTACACTTGGATTTTAAGTGATCCCTTTTTTAGGACTTTAGGAAACTAAGAAAAATGTTTTAAACGGGGAATCTGAAAGTACAGTTTCTAAGAATCCCTCATAATATTTACACTCCAGCTTAGGACCAAGTCTCCCTTCCTGCCAGTTGTAGCTCTTGGAAATTCTGCTACATGGACTTCACAGTTCCAAAGAAATAAGACAAGTGATTGCGTTACTATGGGTGATACTGACTTCTACTGACATCATTTTACCTACTCACTCTGCACTCAGCTGTTGAAAAGTGTTACACATTTGTTTCTTTTATTTCTGTTACACTATGGGGAAATGGAAGAGAAATTGCATTTTGGAATCACCTACTTTGGGAGACAGGTCATCCTAAGATCAAAAAAAGCTGTG
Organism: Aphelocoma coerulescens; assembly: GCF_041296385.1. Classification (NCBI taxonomy): domain Eukaryota; kingdom Metazoa; phylum Chordata; class Aves; order Passeriformes; family Corvidae; genus Aphelocoma; species Aphelocoma coerulescens. The sequence continues at coordinate 15,573,634 of NC_091018.1, forward strand.
TGGTGCAGCGATACCCAGCGGAGAGAACAACTCCAGAGACAACACTCCCGCAGTTTCCTTAAGTACTTTGCATTTTTGCCAAGCATATCTTTAAAGCGATTGCCCAACAACAGATTTCCAAATCCTCTGTAGCCTGGTAAAGAACTAGCTGTTCTCCTCAGCAAGAGTAGCACTACTGTACTATGGGGCCATCCAATACAGAACCAGAGCAAGCTTCCTCTCACCAATTTAATGAGTGACAACACTCCCTTAATCTTTTTCTAAGACTGACCCCTAAGCTGAGTTTGGCACATAACTGGTGTCTTTATATCCCTCCACAGGGATGCTTTACTATTGACTTTACTATTCAGGGGTTGCCATAAGCAGTTTGCCTTTCAGTGTTACCAGTGGTTTTTTTGTACAGGAGGTATGGAACGAGTGCAAGAAACTAGAATGAAAAACTTTTACTGCAAAATCAATAGTATTATCAAGGGTTAACAACTTTGTATTACTTCAATGCTAAAACAAAACGTGTCATTTTGTGGGAGATAGTCAAATAATCCTGGTGTCTTCTGTTTGATCTTCAGGATCAGGTGGATGTTCCTATACACCAAAGGGAGAAAAAAAATCCCAAACATGAGTATAACTTGATTTAGGGACACCTTTACATTTCGGCCAGATCAATACTATCCCTGAAATATTTCCTTGTTGTCTAATGACCTCCCTGACACTTTTTTATTTCATTGTGACCTTCAGTGGGCTCTAGTTTGGCATGGTCACATGAAGTAAATAGCATTTCACTCTCAAATTACATTTATTTCAGTAGTCAATTGCTCTTCAGCATTCAGGAAGAATGCCAAGAATGCCAAGATGTGGAGCTGTGGGAATGCTTCAGCTAAAAAGCACCCCTATCCATACAGAAAGACAGGCTGTTCAGTGTCTGTAAATGGACCTGCCTCTCCTGAAAGCAGCAAACCCATTGCTTTTCCACTTTCTCATGCAACAATTTGCATATGACATAAGGAACACTGAAGTGGCAGAGGGCTTTAACCTCAGACTGTCCATGGCTCTGCTGTCAGCTGGCAGCCCAGGACAGCAATCAAATTCTTGCAAACTCATTACTTCTCCCACAACAGAAAGGTGATCCCTGAAGGTGATCCCTGACAAGCAGTGCCTTTGGACAATGTCTACTGCACTGGCAGGCAGCAGGTATTTGGTAGTGCATATCTTTAGTATTCTACACAGACTCAACAGAACAACCCTAAACTTAGAACAAAAGAATACCCCAAAGTTAGTTTACCTTTTTTTTTTGTCCTTTTGATTCTTTCTTAAGTCAGTCCAGTAAATGGCGATGAATCTCTTCATCATGAGTCTTTTTCCCACGTGCTCTTTTTTCCCGTGCAAGTCTCTGTACTTTTTTGCTTATCCTTTGTAAAGGATTGATACACGGACTGCAACATATTAAAACAGCTGAAATTGGTTGACTTCCAACGTAGGAATTTAGAGAAGGTCACCTAGACTTCAGCCATGAAATCCTAGCTCCAGTGAAAAAACTCACAAAGCTATAGTTGACTTCAGGGACCATCATAAGACTCATCACCAGAAGAAAGATTAAGGTGAGGAAAAACATTTCAGTGCTTTTCCCATTTCTTTCATTTCCTTCATGAATTTCACCTTCTGATTCATGGAATAATTTGGGATTGAAAAGACCTTTAAGAACATCAATCCCAGCCATTAACCCAGCACTGCCCAGTCCACACAAGGCACACACAGGCCTGGGGCTCCCCTGCTGCCCAGCTCTTCCTGGGAGAGGATCTCCTGTGCAGGGCTGCTTGTCCCATCCCCAGCAGGCAAGGATGGGGAGACAGTGCAACCACGACCAGAAGTTTCCCCAGTAAGAACTCAACAAAATTCTGTGGGCTGCTTCCCACAGCTGTACCTAGGGATTGGGCAGGAATGAACACTTTTCTAATTCTATTTTTTAAATCTAGGCAATATTATTCAAAAGTAGTGCTATTTAAGTGCACCTGCATTTTTCTAACCTTTAGTGTTTTAACCTACCTGTCCTTGCATGTGGTTCTTAAAGCAGACTAACAAAACTGAGAGGAATAAGGTAGACTGGCACATTTAAGGACACAGCAAAGGTATCAGAACACAGCTCTAGACAGGAGATGCTGTGTTGATAGCTCACAAGGGAAATTGCCAATTGGCAGGGCACAGACGTGTAGATTCTGCTTCCTGCATGAAAAACACCATTGGAAGGAGGCAAACAGTTTGTCCATGGGGATGTGGAAAGTAACAAAGCCTCATTGGCTTGGGAAATTACTAGAGTTGATCAAGTGTGGCAAGGAGAGGAGTACTCAGCTCCCTCTATCAATTTTACAGGAATTCCATCCTCCTACATTTTCTTTGTTCAGCCATGGTATAGAAACCTTGCAATTTACTTTAGAAGAGGCAATGTGGAGTTAAACAATTATCCCAAATTTTCATCAGCAAAAGTTCTCTTATTTTTTTTCATAACTCTAGAGAGCAATTTTTACTTTTGTGCACACCAGTTGCAGTACAGATTTGGCACTGTACATAGGACTCTCTCAACGATGACTGTATAATATTGAAAACAAAAGAATTTGTATCCAAAGAGAAGGTTTTTGGCTTATTAAAGGAATGTTTTTCAAAGCTCTATCAACTGTCTCTAAAACTGTTAAAACTCAAAGTTACAGTGAGATTGGTTTGCACCTTTCCCAGAACTCAAATATATGATGTTGGAAATCTAAACCATTTAGCATCTGGTTAATTACTGCATTAAAAAACAAAGCAAAAAACCAAGTCATAGCAGAGGAGCAAAATTCCTAGTTTCACTGGCTATGAAAAAACACAGAAATGATCATTTAAACATTAATGTGAATTCTCCCAAAACGAACACATATTAATTCATTTTCCAGAAAATTTATGATAATTTCATGTTGATTCTTTGCCTCCTGTTTTCAGAGTCACTGATGACTCAGTGCAGCTATCTGTATGCTGAGCATCAGCTGTTGAGCACAGTGTAAGATGTAATGTGGAGATTTTCACAGCAGGTTTTGTCAAAATGTGGGACTCCACAGCAAACAGCCATCTGCTAAGCAGCCTCATTAGTAAAGTCTACGTGTATGTGTATACATGCAAGTATATGATCCCACACAGACTACTATGTCTTAGCAGAGCAAAAGTTTAACACTTGGAGGAAAAAATCTTCACTAAAAAGACAATTCTGTCATATTAACCCAGTTGTAGCACCAGCCATTCAATGTGAACTACTACCCAAGCAGAATAAAGCATAGTTATGTTAATTCATTCCATCAGTTTAATGACCTTGATGTTGTGGAGTTTCCATTTTCCCTGTATCCTGAGAACACATACACATGCTGAAACTCTTCACAGTATCAAACACTAAACTGCTTGCAGCTCACAGGCTGTAATGTGTCCTATTCATTAAAAACCCCACACTGCATGTTAGAAGCATTAGAGATAATTAATTCCCAACTCCCAGCTCATCTCTCTTACTCTGTTCAGGTCTCATACTTTGTTCTTCCCTTCCTTGTCTTACTGCAGAACTCCAGGTTTTCCTGGAGGGCTCTGCTTTCGTGTTTGACATGCAACTTCCCAAGCAAGTGAAGTAAGATTAAGTCCAAGTCTTTTATATCCAGGTCTTTAGAAAGAGTACTGGGGCATTAAATAACCTTTTTTTTTTCCTTAAGCCAAATTGACTCTCTGTTTTATGTAGCTTCAAAACAGAAGGACTCATCTTTTATGTTTGAACATTAGTTTCCTGCCCTTTTTTTCCCCAATCTTTTCTCCCGTCATCTACTTCAAAGATGTCTGTCAGTTCTCCATATTTTCACCATTTAGAAACAGTACTTCATAAATTTGGTCTGCTCTAACACTTACCTTCTCTGCAAAAAGGCACAGCAACAGATTGGTAGAAACCCCAAAATCAAAAATCCTCCTCCGGCAAGCAAAACCACTCGAATGGCCAGCTGCACATCTGTAGAGGCAGCAGAAGTTTGCATTAGTTCGGAATAATTCTGATACAGGCACTGAGGGTCAGGTGACAGAATCAGCCTCTAAGACAGACATCTTTACTGCCATGAAGTCACAGCCATGTTGTTACTTAGCTCAGACAGAAGATTTGTCTGACAGCAAAGCTCTGACAGCACTCACACCTTGAGACACTCATACCTGAAGACTTTAGTAAATGCCAAGGAAAATTGCCATCTCTCAGATGAATTTAAATTTGGACTCAATGATCACAAGGGTCTTTTCTTACCTAAATGATTCCATAATTCAGCAGCAAGAGGGCAAAAAAGTAGGTGTTAGAAATGAGTTCAGATGAGAAAGAACCGGTCTCAAATTTCACTTGAGTTTGAAAAGCAGAAGTGTTTGTTTAGTTTAGAGGCAACCAGGGTTTGAGTGAGCCCAGGACACAGGGCAGGGTTGAGTGGGGGTAATAAATAACAGTTAAGAAAAACAATCAAAGTCCCTTAGAAGCTGCTTTAAGAATGGAGACAAAATCTTTCAAATGAATTCTATTTATCTACTTCAGTTCATAACTTTTCCAGCATTTTCTTAAGGCCTTATTTTATTCCTAGTGAAATTCAAGACAAACCTGCCAACGAGAAGAGCCATTCAGTATGCAGCCTGTGACCAGCTTACAAGCACAACTGCCATGAGTCTAATATCTGCTAAGTGCTTCTGTTTTGTCAACAGATTGCTACAAGGCAAACAGTAAGTGTTTGCATTTTCTTTGGACATATGCTGTACATCCAGGAGCATTCAAGGAGCTCATTAATCTATGAACAAATAATTGTGTAAAATAGTCAGCCCTTGATATTGATGTCCAACCAATCAAAGCCTAACTGGAATGAGGAATCAAGCAGTCACAGCTGAGTAAGCATATTTAATTTTAAAATTTGTTTGAGTATGTATCTTAAAAAAATGAGCAGACGAGCTATAATTTTCACTGTACAGCTTTTCTTCTTGCTGTAGTGAAGTGTCTTTTATACATAATATAAAGTCCCAAGCTGGGAATGAATGTTATTAAAACATTTAATTTCTGTCATACGCCCCTAACTAACAAACAGATTCTGATGGCATCACACTGGATAATACTTTCTTCAATCAAAAATTATCTAGCTAGTAGCAGCTACACGTGCCCCAGCACTGGAATGTGGAGCTGCTCAAGCACAAGAAAAATTTCAAAGTCTTATCCTGACCTCAGCTTGCTCCTGAAGAAGCACAAACAAGAGAAAGTGAATTCATGTTAGCTGAACATGTAACCTTGGGGTTTCATATTTGTATTAAGTTCTCTCTTGCTAAAAATTGAGGTATCACCTCTGAAATCAATGGAACTTTGCTGAATTATACCAGGAAGAACTAAATAATTAAATTCTACATTATGGTTTCTTTTTACTAACTTAACATCCATGTTTGGCAAGACTGCTTGTGTCTGAAAACTCTTCCTACATTGTTGGTTGTTTGTCCTTGGAGAAATTCAAAATTTGACTGGACACAGTCCCTGGCAAACCTGTTGCAGCTGATTTTGATAGAACAGGGAGGATTAACTCTATGGTTGTGAGAGGTCCTTTCCACACCCAATTATTCTCTCTCCAATAGAACATCTCTAAATTATTTGCTTTTTTCAGTTTGTTGAAGCAACCTCACCATGAAAAGAAAAAACTGTTTCTAGAAAGCTATACAAACAGGAAAAATTTATGATAAAAATTGAGGTTTGATAGAACTCTTTCAGTAGACCAAAGACAACCATGGAGTTATAAGCAAAGATAGGTCTACAAAAATACTTTTTTGCATTCTTTCATATGAGAACAAAAAATCATGCCCACCAAGCTGATGCTTAAAGGAAAAGAAGGAGGTAAAATGTAATGTTAAGGCTGTAATTTGATAACACAGAACCGCTGACATTTTGGTTGTAAGAGACTTCCACAGGTCAAGCAGATGAATCTTCCACTTGAAGCATGGCTACTCCCAATATGAGATCAAGTGAGTTGTGTTCTGTTATATCCAAGTCTTGAAAACCTCCAAGGTTGGAGACTTCATCACCTTTCTGATGAACTTTTTTCCCCTAATGTCTGAACTAAATTTCCCAAGCATCAGTCAGTGGCAATTCCCACTTGTTAGATCATCTGTTTCTTCCAGGAAGAATTTGTGACTCTCATCTTAGTAACTTCTCTTCTACACAGTTCAGCAGCTATTAAATAGCCAATCAGCCTCCTCTTCACCATGTAAAGTACATCCAGTTCCTTAACTTTTCTTCACAGCACTTTAATGGAGTTACTACTTTGGATTAACTCCCGCTTTCCACAAACAAAGCCTTTACTTCATTCTTTGTACTGACATACGTGACTGTATTTATTCATATGGCACTTGTTCTTTGCTTGCCAAGATATCCAGAAAATTTTCTACCAATTAATTGATTCCTTTATTACTATAGATGAAGAAATGCATGCAAGCTTACAATTACTTTAAAGAGAGGGGTGTCCTGAAAAGCTGAAGGTATAAACAGCAGCAAGAACTGTATTGTGTGACCAGGAGCAGGATTTGTCATGAGGCAGTAGCCCAGAGCAGCACACTCACCATCTCTCACTGGCATGTAGCACTGCTCATCCTGCCCAATTTTGAAAGGACAGCAGTGATTTTTTGAGCATTCAGACATGTTCTGGCCTGCTACAGGACACGGAGTTAAGAGTCGCTCGTTGCTGAGGCGGCAAGCTTTAAAAAGAAAGAAAATGAATAAATTAGGTAAGGTGTCTATCCTGGGAGCAACGTGAAACAGAAGGAAGTCATCACTTTGGTGTCTCTGGCATGTTTTGATTAATTAAATCTGCCAGAAAACAGCATCACCGACGTTCACGTATGTTCTTTCCCAAAACCTAACCAATTTTTATATTGAAATTAGCAGAAGAGCTAAATCATGTCATAGAAAATCTTTAGTAATTTGCTTTTTTTCTGTAAGAATCTATTACAAAGCTGAATCTAAACACCATTGTGCCACTTTATTGTACTTAGGTTTGTAAAGTAAGTGAAAAAGACAAACTAAATTTTCTGACTGTACTGTTTCTAATTAAAAAAACACCAGAAATTTAAGGCTCTTTTTTTTTTTTCTGAAGGACTGTATTGCAATTAACCATCTTTGTTTGACAGTTCTTATTTGTTTCTACAAGCAGCTGAAAATCAGCTGGAAAAACCCCCATGACATCCAATCCAGTTATTGAACAATGTATTTAAGCAATTTTTGAGATTTTCTATTTAATAGCAGATTTATTGATAATCATGAGATACTCTGTGGGAATATTCGGCTTAAATGTGTAGGATAGTTATAAACAGTAGATGTCTCTGAATATTTAATTCCTATAAAACATCATATCACATCCCTTATGTTATACAGCAACTGCAAAGCATTGTTTGGTTCCAACAATGCCCCCAGGACTGGCGGTCTTGTCAGTCTTACATTTATCAGAGACATTACTGGTAGCCAAACTGAGTTTGTTAAATGGGGGGATCAGGATCTTCACCAGTCCTTTGTGTTTACTTAGGGCTACATGTGAGCAATAGTGGTGGAGGCACACTGATATTAATGCAGAAACATATCAAGTGAAAAGTAGCATTTCTGCTTCTCCTTCCTATTGGTCTGTGGTCTGGTTATGGAACCAGGCTGGCAGTTTTTATAAATAACAAATCTTTTCTGTACTCATAAATATTATCTTTCTTTTTGATATTAGCAAATTAGTGTTGTGATTTCCATCTCAATAATTTTATGAAATAATGTAGTTCTTGTAATTTAACTTCAGCAGTCCAAAGGTGAGTGGATCATTCTAAACTAACAGGCCTGAAGCCTTCCTTAGCCAGTAGAAGTGGGAGAGACACCCATGTGGGACAAAATCCTTCTCTCATTTAGGCTGTGCCAAATTCTCTTTTCTCTCTGTGTGTATGTGGGAAGACTAGAAAACTCAGTCAGATGAGATACAACAAAGCTAAGCATGATGGATCTTATGTCAAACTTTCAGCATAATTTCAGCATTTCCAGCACAGTCACATCACTGGTGATGGAGGGTTTTGCAGGAGGATAGGAATGCAAACAAATCTTTGATTGTTCCAAAGAGGCACTTAGCAATCCCATTTTCAAGAGCTCTAGTGATTTTTACAGTATTAGACCGAGGGTTTTAAACACATTAAATGCTGACAGGTAGGGGAGGGAGGGTGGACTGGAAATGAGGCAGAAGTGGGAAGGGAAGGGAAGAGAGAAACAATGCTGCAGTGGTGAAGTGACACTTACTCATTGGCCTGAAGAAGCTTAAGAAAGATTCAAATACACCTTTCATTGTCATGTTAGGTTTGCTGGGTGCCTCTCCACTCTGTTCTGAACCAGTCTGAATCGGTGCTGCAAGAACTGAAGGTTCATAATGATTAGCTCATTACCATCAAAACTATCCATAATTAATTAAAGCAATGACATTTTCATACTGATTATCACGCATTAGGAAGGCATTTACAGTCATCAGGAACTGTGTCTACTGATGGCTAGCAAGGTTAAGCACAGATGTCTTTCTGTTGTATTCACTTATATTGCTTTAAATTGCTTCATGAACCACAATGAGTAAAGAACTAAAGCTGTAAAATTTAAATTAAAGAATCCATTCAGGTGGAAATTGTCAAGGATAAAAAGCCCTGCTGCTCACCTATGAGGTGCAGGTGACATGAAAATGCTTTGCTGTATCTATAGTTATGTTTCTCCTATGCACACAAGCAGAACTTTCAGCTTTTTAGATAAAGATCAGACCCCAGTTAAAACACAGAAACATGGTGAAAGGCACCTTTATCAGACACATGCACACAAACATGCATCTATCCCAGCATCTTATTTCAGACAGTGACCTACTGCAGTTGCATAGAAAAGAGCAAAACAGCCCTAAATATAGAGGTACTGCACTGTTTACAAAAAAGCTACTGATTTCTTACTCTGGGACTTCCCAATCACCTTTCATTTATACTATTCTAAAAAAATATAGCATCAGTAAACCTTTCTGCCTCCCTACATCTCTTTTTCATTAAACCAAAAGTGCAAATCACAGTAGGACTCCACTGGCAATCAACCACTCTCCAAGGAGGGGGAAAAAAGAGACCCAGTATTCCCACCTGCTTGCCTTTTTTCCCTCCGTGAGAGAAATTTACACCATCACCACTTTAATAGCTTTCAGTGATGGAGTCTGCTGAAAGCCATTTCGTGGTGTTAGAGTTCCTTGTGAAGAGAAGTGAGATCACAGCCTAACCAAAAACTAAGGTATTGAACAGCTTCAATCTTTTGGATAACTCTTCAGCTAACAGCATCAGGAGCATAAATTCCCTGCTTGTCCTGGGCACAACTTGCCTCTTCTGTGCCATACAAAACTCCCTCGGGAAAAAGAAGAACAGAGTAGAGAGAACTGAAGGTAATGTCAAAATAGAGAATCTGAAACTGTCCTGTGACAGAAATGTGACCACCAAAGCTCACACTGACAGCTATGTCATGGGGCCTCTCTCCCTGCTGGTAAACGAGAGAGAACAGAAAATTTTGAAGACTTTGTAATGACTTCATAGGAAGTTCATGAGATGGGGTTTCCAACATTCAGTTTGGTAAGATTTATCTGAAAACCATGGCTGCCCGACACATTACTCTCTCATATGAGGGTTTAAAGACACAAGAGTCATGTACCCAGGTTTAATGGCCATTGCTGTACTCACATGTTTGTATCTATGTCAGAGCTCACACCCACCCTGGAAGCCTTTTGCAACAACACAGCAACTGCCAGCCTTTCACTAAGAGATGAAAAGGCTCAGAGGTCTGGTTTCTCAATGCATTAAGGATCAAGTGCAAACATGTTTGGACTGATCCTTTATACATGTGTCAGATGACCAAACAACTTCTGTTGTGAGTGCAAGTTATCAGATAAAAACCTTTCTAATTACTTTGAGTCATCTGCTGTAGTAAGCAAATACATCAATTCTCAACAGACTGTAAGAACACCTTTAATGGAATGCTGAAAAAGAAGTTCAAGTGGAGGAAAAAAAGGAGAACCTATAATTGGGGAAAAAAATCGAAAAATCTATCATCAACTGTAAAATAAAAGCAAGTTGCACTGCCAGGGATGAAATAAACAGCATGTATTTCTTGTACAGATGCACAGAGGGAAATGGGAACTACAGCTGTAGGAAAAAATTTTTTTGCCCTATTTAAGTCTCAGAACTGAGCAATCCAATCTGAAGTAATTGCTTGTAATATTTCTCTGTATTTTCCAGTCCAAGACAACAAAACCTGCAAATTTCTTGCTAGTAAATGTACTGGCTCCTTCTTTGACAATGCTTTTGTCCTTGCAATACTCACGTGAATGGATGCTACAAAGCAGGAGCAGGACCATGAAGACCCACGCTCGACGGGTGCCAAAGGGCAGCATTACTGCAATAAAACCAAGAGCAATAATGGGTACAGGGTCCTGCATAAAACAAATTATTCATCTTAACTTCATATTTATGGGTTGGAGCAAACCTCAGAGTTGATTGCTGCACAGAGCAGGACTGCCTTTTTTGCAAGAAAGAGGAGGCCAAAACCCATTGAAAATATATGCGTATATATTGGCAATAAATGATATTGAAGAAATTACTCATTTAAAGAAAGTTTAAAGGAAGGCATCTTGTTAACAGAGACTAACCAAAAATTATCTTTCTGAAGAGTCCCAGAGCTGGACATCTGGAACTTAAAAAAGACAATTTTTAGCTAAAAATTTTAATCCAAGTTTAATGAACAAAATCAAGAGTGAAGAATGAATCATTTTTGAAAGCTTAAAACTGAATTCTAGTTTAGCTCATTAAATTCTTCACTCTTTTTACAATTGGAGCACATGAAGTGCTTTGGATAACATTTTCAAAAGGTGGTTCAAAATGCTATTATGGATGAAATACTTCTAGAAATCCCCATGTGATTCATAGTATTTTAACAGCAGGTTTAAGCTGAGTTTTGTACCCCCAAGCAGCCCCTGAGGACTGCTTTGCCAGATGCTGTATTTGACTTTGCCTGCCCCTCCTGTTTTATCCTAAAAGGTCTTTTTTTGATTTTTACTTAGTTGTAAAGACAGCTTAAACCTAGAGACAATTTGTTAGTGTTGGTGAGGGGACAACCCCATTTTTTGTAGTGCTGTACAGGGAAAAGACTGACAGCATTTCACACGGACATTGCCCTTTTAAGGGTCAGCTCTTCCTGCACTCCTGCTGCTCAGTGAGGAAATCTTCCCTGCCCTTGGATGCACCCGTGCTATAGAGGAATATACACACATGTTCTGTCCCATGGAGAAAGTACTTTGGTAATGTGAAATTATTTCTTAAGAGGACAGGAATCAGGTTTTCAAAGAGACTTACTAAAATCTAATACCACTCATGATAAATTGGGAAAACAAGGGAGAAGGAAAATAAGATAAAGAGAAAATTCTTGTTCTTGCCATTACTTACTTCTTTTGCTGCCTCCTCCAGCCCTGTTGGAGCAGGGCACGGAGCAGCTCCCCAGGGTGCAGCAACCGCAGACTGCCCCAACAGCCGTGGAACCAACGCGCGTCACAGCGACCACCCCGCGTTCAGGTGCGTGGAACAGGATGGATCAACAGAGGGGCCAGAAAAAACTCAAATGTGTCTGGGGAAAAATCAGCCCCTGCTGAGACTGTTGGAAAGCCTCTCAAGTCTTCTAATTGGCCAAGTTAAAAACAAGTTTATACTCTTACCAATCACACTCCAGGGTGCAATACAGAAACATCACCTAATTGTGCAAACTGGGTAGTAGATAAGAGATCAAAATGCACTCCTCCCAAATAAAAGTTTGGTCAGAATGCTTAAGTTAGAGCTTCTCACTAAGCTGAATTAATTAGGTAAGAGCATCACACCATTGCTTCACCAAATATTTGCACACTTGAAACACAAATCTGACGCAGATCTTTCCTAGACCTGGAAAGCCAACCCCATCCTGGGCTGCATCAAAAGGAACATGGCCACCAGGTCATGGGAGGTCATTCTGCCCCTCTGCAACCAGCTCTGGAGATCTGGCCTGATTTCAGCTGGGATAGAGTTAAATTTTCTTCTTTGTAGCTGGCACAGTGCTGTGCCTTGGACTTAGGATGAGAATATTGTTGAAAACACACTGATGTTCAGTTGCTAAGCAGTTCTTGCTCTCAATCAAGGACTTTTGAGTTCCCATGCTCTGGCAGGGGGCAGGTGCACCAGAAGCCAGGAGGGAATATGGCCAGGACAGCCAACCTGGACTGGCCAGAGAGATATTCCACACCATGGCACATCATGCCCAGTATATAAACTGCAGGAGCTGGCAGATGCCAAACACTGCCCAGGGATGGGCTGAGCATTGGTCAGTGTATTGAGCAATTGTATTCTGCATCTCTTGTTCCTCTTGGATTTCATCTCACTTGCTCCTTTTCATTACTGTTACTGTATTCTACTGTCTTTCAATTACTAAACTATTCTTGTATCAACCCACAATTTTTACTCTTTTGTTTCCCCTGATTCCCATCCCCACTGGGAGGGTGGAAGGGGAAGAGGGCACCGAGTGAGCAGCTATGTGGTGTTGCTGGCTGGAGTTAAACCGTAAGTTCCCTCATATGATGGACATGAACCTTTTCAAGCTTGTCCAGAGGCCCATCAAGGTGACCAGATGCCTGGAACAGCTCTGCTGTGAAGAAGCTGCGAGACCTGGGGTTGTTCAGCCTCGAGAAGGCTCTGGGGACACATTGAGGCCCCTTCCAGTACCTAAAGGGGCTACACGAGAAAGATAGGGAAGACTTTTTAGCAGGGCCTGTGCAGAAGGACAAAGGGTAACAGTTTCAAACTGAAGAGACTTTCAATTTAGACTAGATAAAAAGATGAAGTTTTTTACAATGAAGGTGGTGAGGCCCTGGCACAGGTTGCCCAGAGAAGCTGTAGATGCCCTGTGCCTGGAAGCATTCCAGGCCAGGCTGGATAGAGCTCTGGGCAACTTGGTCTATAAGGTGTCACTGCCCAAGGCAGAGGTTGGAACTAGAGGATCTTTAAGGTCCCTTCCAACCCAGACCTTCTAGGATTCTACCACTTCCATTCCGTTTATTAAGGAAAGGCTCTGAATAGACTGGGAGCAGCGTTTTTAAAATATACAGAAGCCTAAAGTGCAGATGCCATCAAATCAGCAGTTCTCCAAATGGATGGGCTGCCTAAAGCAGTTGCAGTTTGCTAGAACAGCCATCTGAACTGACAAGTGAGCCTGAAAAAACTAATATTCACATGCATGTTTTTTTCCCCTCATTTCAGTTAATTGCATAAGTTTAAAAGGTGGCTCTCTTTAACCTCATTTGTATGCAGCATTAGCTTGCTAAAATAAGCAGTAATACACAGTATCCTCAGTTTCATTGTTTCATTCTATACCCAGACTAGACTCAGTCACTCTCAGCAGTACCAATGAGGAGATACTTGGAAATGTCTAATCCACAAGCCTTCCTTTTCTGAAGCATAACACTTCCATGAGAGTGAGATTTTCCATGCTGATTTATCTCATGGAACACTCCAGACAGTGTGATGCATTTCTGACGTGGGACTTTTCAGACTGCTAAGTCACAGAAAATTGTCCCCTCCCCCCAATTTTAAATAGAGAACTTACTGATTTTACTGCATTTAGGATTGTTGACTCCCCTTGCTGTAGCTGCAATCTACACCTGAGGCTTGGCCTGAATCCATCAGGCAAAAAGGCACACCCAAATCCCAAACCACCCCAAATGTTTGCCATACCACTTCTGCAACAGTCCAGTTCTTAGCATTTATAGACTACATACATGTGATCATTTTTTTGCTTTAAATTAACTGCTTTTATTGGAAACCAGTTTCTTAAATTCAGTGCAAAACCGTAAGAAAACATCTCCTCCTACTGAATTTTCAGTAGATACACAAAATTACCTATGATTGTTGCTCTTTCTTATTATCCAATTCCATACAGTACTCAAAGCACACAAAAATTACTGCTTTAAAGTCTATTGTAAAGCAATTTTTAAACAATGTAAAAAAAAGAGTAATTATGGCAACTGACTCATCTGGGTTTAACAGCAATTATTTCTCTCTATCAAACTGGTTGAGATGAATGACCTTTGTAACTGTGAAAGCACAAGTGACAGATGCGCAATGCATTTTAAAAAATTGTTTGTAGAAAACCAGATTCATCCCCTGATGCAGGCAAAAGATCACAGTCCTCTGTCAAAGACTCCCAAGAGTAAAGAGCTGTTTCTGTAAATCACAGTATAAAAATATGATGTGAAACCCACATCGCGTTTAAGTCTAATGAACCTCTGGCACGGAAAACCTTGTGATCAAACTGGAATCTATTCAGAACACTAAGCTCAGGAGGTCTAACCTCACTTTTCCTAACATATATTGAACTGCCTTAATATCTTAACAGTGTAAACGTCCTAGTCACCCCAATTTTTATGGGTTTGAGTATGCCTGGAAAAGACTCTTTGACTACCATCTTTGTTAAGTTCAAGTGAACGACGAGCAGGCTCAGGACACACTACTGTGGAAACAACAAGCTCAGCCTTGTTGCTTTTTAAAAAATAATTTTAAGCAGCCACCAGAACCAACAACATATCTCCCCCTCCCCTTAACACAGGTATTCCACTGCAAGTCTTGCTGCTTCTGGAAATACACAAAACCTTAAAAAATACACAGGATAAAAATATTTGAGACTCACGTTCTCTTGCACATTAGCAGAGAACTTAGGAGAACTATGCAGCAGGGTTCCTGAAGTGACTGAAGAATACTCACTGGAAGCTTTTCTCTTTTAATATTCAAAACTGAAGGGTTTTGCAGGGAAACATACTGCAGTTCAGGAAAATAAGCTGCCTTTCACAGTAAGTGCTTGTAGGAAGAAGCAGGGTCTACACTCAGTACCATACTCACAGCACTCAGTGTCCCTCCTGGACTGGGGAAATAAAGCACGGCACACAGTATTTGATATCAGAGACAAAAAATGGCTGAAAAAGCTCATCACTAACTGATTCAAATAGCTTCTGTGTTCGAGAAACTAAACCTAGTACCTTCTTGAACTCATGAGTGCTCATAAAGAGATTTTTATCTGCTTCAAAAAAGCTGAATAAAGTGATTTTTTCCTTGCCGAAGTTTTAATAACAACTCTGAAAATCTTAACTCCCCACCATCATTAACAAAAATGCATTCAGTGAACAATAGAAAAACAAACTCCATATTTGTTAATTCAAAGGCTTTGAGCTTAACCCTACTGAATTTAGACTTTGGCATGATTCACAAATACCTCTCACTCTTTCAAAGAACTTTATTTTAAAAATAATTTTAATTCATTAGACCATACTTTATAATAGTTACCAATAGGACGGACCTGAACTCAAGCATCAGACATTTTTTGCACTTTCAAGTTTTGTAACAACATGACTTTTCAAAATAAAAGTGTACATTTAGATTCACAGTTTAATTTGTTGAAACTTAGTAACATTTAAAACCACTGGAATACGAACTGAAAGGGATATATGTTAAGTACACAAATACTGCAAAAGGTCATAACCCCCAAACCCACTTGGAAATGGAATGTGGCCAATTAGAGTGTGGTTTAGTGATTTCACATTTACCCAGGTTAGCACCTCAGTGAACTCAAGCACTGATTGTGAGAAATGAGTGCATGAAGTGTGACCACTCAACAGGTACTGTACCATTCCATGAGGAGACTGTGTCTTCTTGAGCATTATGTGCCGTGTTTTTGAAAACTGGTAATATTTGAGACTTTTCTAAAATGTGTAAATAAACAATGGCTACAGTTAAAGTCTAAACAAAGAAATACTTTCTACTTTCTGTCAGCTGAGATTTTTTAAAGCAATCATTCATAAAGATTGCATCAACATCAGTTAGCAGAGGAAGATCAAACTTTATTGAAACTGCTTGCATACAAAATATATTGCACTATAACCAAACAAATGTCAACATAAAATCCAATCTGTTGTAGCTAATATGTACAGAGAATATTGCCCAAGAGCAGTTACATTACAAGGTCAGTCTACCTTGGTTAATTATCTACAGTATTTTAAACCAAACAGCTTACAGATGATGTGTGCAAGGTACCAATTTCTGTTTTCAAATACTATACATTCCCAAAATAAATAACTAGAAATCAACATTAATGTTTGGCAATACTTTTTAAGACATTTTTATATTTGTTAAATCCTGTGCAGTTCGTTGCCAGTTTTAGTATGCTCACCTGTATGCAAGGAAAAAAAAGAATGAAGAAAGCAAAGAAACAAAACTCACAAAATACATCAGAGGCAAGGTCAAGTTTGTACAATTCTGTACATAAACAGTGGCTCTCCTTCTGGAGTAATCTGAATAAAAATGGACAAAAATGAAGGTCCTTATGCAGTTGTGCCCAGTAAGTTTAATGTGTGATTAGAAATGAAAGAAAGCACAGCTCCTCCCACCACTTCCCACCCTTCCCTGGTGTACAGCTGTACTTTGGATCAAATTCTGTGACACCTTCATATTGGCTGGTAATTAGGACCTTGCAGCTCAAAATATGAAGAACTTTTGTTTTAATCTTCAATAGTTTTGACTACTGTATCTGTACTTGCCAGAGCATGACATGTGGTGACTTTCTTCCTACCTCTCCTGAAATAGCCCCTAAATTAAAATAAGCAATTCAAAATTTTGGGAGGATGAAAACCATCAATGCTTTAGGCTGGTCATCTGGCCAAACAGCAGGCACACATTACTAGCTTGTGAACATGTTACACTTGTTCCCTCAGTAACAATGAGTTTTTTAGTTTTCCACAATGGAAAGTTTTTTTTTTTTTAAATTTTTTTTTTTTAAAAAAAAAGCTTTTGTACTGCCTACAAAGAAAAAAATTACACCCCTTTTTCAATAACACTATTTGCCAAATCTTCAGTGCAAAATAAATTTCCTATTCTTATAACTGCCTAACTGAATGTTTATGTAAGGAAAAAATTATGGAAAGCATGCACTTGTCTATAAAGTACTAACGTCTGACAAGGATTGCTACATATATTTTACATTTAGTGTTACCAACTCATCTTCCCTGATTTCTGCATCCAAATATAATATTCCTACCTGCCAAGATATAAAAAAGGCACAGATCATACAACTTTTTTGCTAATGAAAATGACAATTGTTACATCACACAGATTTCAGGGTCCACCAAAATATTGAAAAAGGTGGACCAGAATGTGAACTGACACAGGACATAAAACGACATAGCATTTCATGAAGAACTGGTAAGTTAGATTGAAAACAGAAGCCAATTTGATTACTGCAAACACTATTTATTCTGAAAATTGAAATTGAGCAGTGAATTTGACCCGATGTGTTAAAATGGTACAACGGAACAGAAAGTTTACCAATGCACAGCTCAGTATTTTTAAAACAAACAAAAAAGAATCTTTCATCGTTTGAACTGCAATATGTACTTGGAAGCGATTTTCGCAAGTTCAGGTATTTTTATGCAAATATTTGAATAACTTCTTATTCTGAAAACAACTGCATACTGTTGATGTTAAAAAAGGCTAACAGAGAACATATGTTCATTTCATGCCCTGCGCCATCTTGCCTACTATTTGTCTTTGGCCTAACAAGTTTCTCTAACATGGAATAGGAATTACTGAAACAGTATAGGAAATATGACTTCAGAGTTATGCAGTTTAGGGGACTCCGTTCACCAGCGGCTGTTGAGCGTCTGCGCTGTCCGTCTTCTCCTTCTTCGGGTTCCGCTCCTTGCCCGCGCGCAGCCGGCTGCCTTCGCTCGAGGTATTCTGTAAGGTTTTAGTGTGGACACTCCTTTCATTATTGCAGTCAATTCTGATCTGGAACAATTCAGAGTTATATAAAGCATTCTCCTCCTTTCCTCCACCCCTGGGAGTTTGCTACCTTGGTCATCTTGGAGGAAAATAGTGCCAGCCCCTCATGGCTTTGTTAAATGTATCCAGTTCCAATGGAGGGTGTAAATTCCTTTCTGTTCAAAAATGCCACAAACTTGTGACCCAAAAAATCCTCTCTCCGTCTTACCTTGGAAGCTAAGAGAAAACCTTCCAGTGTGTTTGTGCACGAAAGAGCTGAATTAATATCAGATGGATCTCTGAAACATCATTTCAACTTCTAGTAATTTGACTTCCTACTTTGTATGCAAAAAGGCCCCAAAAGACATAGTGTCATTTCCTGGCAGCTTTTCTGAATCTCAAAAAAATCTACTCAGTCCTTTTTTGAATCTGGAAAAAAAGATCCATTTAATATACCCAAAAAGACTTCTGCAGCCTTTTTAAGTGGTCATAAAAAATTTCAAGAAAGCATGTTGTAAGCAAATTTTAATGCTTGTAAAGGGGGTGAGTGCTTATTCCTTGATATGTAACAAGATTTTTACAACTTGATCAGACAAATTTCAACAACATGCAAGTGCTTATTTTCTTGTAACATGTCATCACATCCAAATCTTGGAGCAACAGATAAAATCCCCCAAGACTTAAGTGCCTTACAGTCTTTTTTTCAGCACCACAATTCCTCACTGCCTACTTCAAACTTTTAAAGTTAATTACTAATTAATTATGAGACTCACATGGCCATAATTTATTTTTTGTTCTGCCGTGTTAATTGTTTACATGGCAGATGCATATTCAATTACTACACCTTTAAGTTCAGCACTCCCACTTGAAAAACTAAGCATCTGGCCACTTGTTCCATTTTGTCCCTTTCTTAACCAGGCTTCCTAAAAAGCGAGCCAAAAGTCATCTCTATGTCCCACTGGAACCACAACTCCTGGTACCACCACACAGAGGCAGCAGCTTGCAGCTGCTCATTGTTTCTTCCTCCCAACATAACTCATCCTATGTGGCAAGAGATAGTAGAAGGTTTGCAAGTTATCGTTTGAAACAAGAACAGTATCCATGTGGGGAAACTTAACATAGATACATAAAGTATCAGACTGATAACTTTATGAAACAAAACATTTGAAAAAAAAGTAGAAATATCTTTTTATAAAGCTTAAAAATATTTAAGGTTACAAGATATTTCAAATCTGTTACTTGAAAAGTTTCTTGATGTGCACTTTTAACTTACTTTCTAGACTGAACAGCCTTCAATTGCAAATGTTTCATTTAGTAGTGAAGGTAGTTTCTGAAGTTTAGTCTTTCTTACTCTGAGGATTCTGGCTACAACACACTCTTTATATAGTGTTAAAGATTTTTTTCCCCTCAGGTACATAGAATATGGACAACAATACACAACACAGCAAGAAATAGAAGCTAAAACCAAAACACTAGTAAGAACAAAGACTGAAACCAAGCTGATTAGTAAATTCTTGGGACTTGTAACCAGTTTTTCACCAGAAAGAGCTAAACAGCATTAGAAAGTTGCATCTTTACACAGCTTGATATATTTAGAGTCCTGAGCACCTGTGTCATTTTGTAACACAACTGTTGTAGATGTGATGAGGGAGTTAATATGGAATTACAAGGCTACTGTGTCACTTGCAACCTTGAATATACTACATTATTATATGACACTAAAGCAATTTTAACAGTACAGACTTCCCATATGAGAAAAGTTACCTCAAGAGATCCGTCTGCTGTTCTCCCTTTTGCCTCTCTTGAGTTACGCTGACGGTTATCTGTTCGCGACTGTTCATCATTGCCTGGAAGAAGAATTAATCAACTAAGCTGTTCAACAAAGACATGACCTTCTTCCACTTAAATTTCACACAAGTACAGTAGGGAATTACTCCATAATTTTCTGTCTCATGAACAAATATTACTAACATATAACAACAGTTCTTAAAACTAGGGGCCAAGAATCACTAAAGAAAAAGTTCTCAGCTGGTAACGTAGACAAAACCTCAGAGTTTAAAACCACCACAGTTTAAAAAAGACTGACTGCTGACTGAAGAAAAAACACTTCTCAAAATGATTAACCAAAGAAGAGAAGTACACAATCAGTACTGTTTAATATCTTTACATTTTTAATGCCCTATAAGCTTCCTAAATTACACATTACCTTCTTACAAGAAAATCTTAAAAAGCAGCACCTAAACTTTGAAAAAAACATTTCAAGAAAAAAGCAGAGCAGTAGATGAAAGCATTTAAATAAATATAATGAAACACCATATGTTTGAATATATATATATTTTTAACTTTTTAAAGTTCTCCCATCTTGCTTTTGCCTGGTCCTTTTCACTGAACACATAAATTGCAATATTATCCTGTTCCATGAAAATCAGATACAAGAAGATGTGAATATGGACGGCTGAATGAGCAATACAGATTTTAAAAGATTTTTCTGTATCTACAGACAAACTGGAATTTGATTCCTTGATGTCCATGTGTGATGATGGCACAGATCACAAACTTGAGTCAAGAGGCATTTTAAGAAAACAAGTGATAGAGGAAACTCCCCCAAAATAAAGCAGGTCAAAAAGAATTATTCCCCTCTGCTCAACATTCAACGCATCTGAAACAAAATTCTCCATTTAAAAGACTGACAAAGTGAAGAGAAGTCAGGAGAGGCCAGCAGGTGGGGAGGTTGGAGCAGATGAGGAAAGGAGCAGCTGGCACAAGCGGGTTTGCTTTAGGATTTCCAAAGGGAGCCTCCATTTACCTTTGAATCCTCCGCGGCCCCTCCCGCCTTGGCCTCTGGCGCCGCCGCCGCGCCTCCGCCCGTCCCCCCTGCGCAGGTAATTGTCCCGCTCCTCCTCTGCCGGGGCCGCCGACCAATCGCTCAGCTCGTCTCTGTGATCAGACTCTGTTTCAGAAGCATTTGATGCTTCAGAATTAGTTCCTATCAAGAGGATGAAAAAAATCCAAACACGCCAGTGTAGCTTAGCATGAAATTACTAGAGTATAATGCAAAATGTATGTATTTAAAATTTTTCTTCTTTTTTTGTTAATAAACAGTTCCGCGATTTTTCTGCCTCCCAACCTCTATAACATACATTATACAGAAAGGTGCATAATATATATTACTTCAAAATTCAAGACAGACTAATAAAAGTTAGTTGTGTGTTTAAGGCTAAATAATTAAGTGTGCCACATGCTTAAAATTGGTGTTATCAGTACATCAACAGATTATTCAGCATACTATAAGATGTAATAAAAGTCTATTAAAATACAAATGTAATAGACTAGACTCCTTCATATTTCTAAAACTGAAAGTTCTGAATATAACCTGTCCTGTCTCCTCTCATCACTGCAACTCATCTATGAAAAGAAAAAAATTCCATCATGAAACAGCCTGTAACAGACTACAAAAGCAGAGAACAAGGTCAAAATGCTAAAAATGTATCAAATCAAATAAATGGCCAGTACAATTTTTCCAATTAACAGATCACCTTTATTGACAAAAGCGGGTTCTTTCCCCATTTTTCCCCCCACAACCCATACTATTAGGAAAATGAGTTCACATCTTCTAAAAATAGTAAACATAACAAAAACATTAATTTTGTATTATGCAGAATGTAAGCTAAGATTTTCTTATAAAGCTCACACTACAGGCCTTTCAGTCAGGACAAACACCAGCTGACCTACATTATGGATAATATATATATTTTTATATATTATATATAGTGTATATATATTATATAAGTAATAGATTGCTCTGAAGAAGCACAATCTGGAAAACTATTCATTAATGAATTATCCAAGGTTTCAAAGAGGAACACACTATTTTGGTGACTATGGTCTTCTAGTAAAAACATAAAAGTTCAATTTAATATGACGAAAATAGCTTTTCTGTAAATTGAGCTACACAGTATTTTCACCTACAAATATTTGTATTAGGATAGACTCACACAGGCTTAAATGAAAACGGAGACTTCATTGATAGGAATTGTTCGAAATATAGATAGAGTAACAATCCTTGCCCTAAGGAGTTAGGGAATAACTAGATATGCTCCGTAATGTAGAAGAGAGAAGCATGCTGTAAGAAGGAACTGCATGGAACAAAGTGTAGATTACAGGAAAGCACTACACTTTGGAGTATTTTCTACACCATAAAGCTCTAGATAATCTTCAAATATTAATACTCAATACTGACTGCATTTTTAACAGCTCTAAGTCCAGTCTTTTTCAAGAAATCACGAGACCTCGAGGCCACTGTGAGAACTCCAAGTGTCCTTGCAGGTACCTACCTGAAGCATAGCCCGGCCCACGCCGGCTGTGCCCGCGGTTTCTGTAGGGCCGGCTGCCACGGCCGAGGCCCGGCCCATCGTCGGTCATGTACCCTTTGTCCTTGTCCGTGCGGTTTGGGGGGGGCCTGGAAGTGGCTCCAATCTGTCGCAGTTGCTCATCAATTTGCAATCTTTCCAAACGCAGCTGGTCCACTTCCTGTGCAAACACAAGCCCAGCAAGTCATGTACAACCACTATTTAACCATCTGCACGTGCAGACGTGCAGGTCTCAGAAAGAAAATACATTGAAGTATTGCAACTGATCATCTATTTAATACTCAAACAGCAATTCAGCTTTGAGAATAACTTGTTTAACAGAGACTTTCAAATGTTCTAATCTGTGTGCTACCAACACAATTCTCCCTGTGGCACAGTTGACAAGTTGAGGTTTGTTTCAAACATTTATCAAGAAAAAGCACTCAGATGGGAACACAAGCTCCTTACACTGCTGCACATAACGAATACCAAAGTTATTAAGCAATTCTGATGTAACAGAATTGTTTCATAAAAAGGCACTCAGCTGTTATACTCTACATAATGATAATGAACAGTATGAGGGATGGGAGGAAGCATAGAAACAGAAAGCAAAGTCTTGTAACTCAGGCATAGAGGCACCAGCACACAGCACTCTCACCATACACAACTAGGTAAAAGAGATACAGTAACTCATATTCATGGACTACCTTTACCAGTTTCAGATGTTATCTAGCTCACATCAGAGCGGCAATCACCTTTTCTTTTTTTTTTTCAATTGGGGAGAAAACTATTGATGGAAGTTTCACTGTGATACTGGGGTCCCCTGCAGGTCACCTAGATAAGCTAGGACTTTGGTAAGATGCTGTAGCACTCAGGGATGCATTCCATCAGGTCCCACTAACTTGGTGTATATCCCTTCTCTCCCCCTTAAGACGTTCCCAAACTCAATCTTCCTTTAGAAAGACTAAGTCTTTGTTCCTCCACACTCTCCTACTGGTATCAGGGAGCTGCTGTTCCTTAGGACAAATCTTTAAATAAAGAAACCAAAACCGAGGATGACATTCAGTACCTCATCCTTCTCGTTTGTGAGCAGGTTCCATCCTCCATCCAGCAGCAGGCCTGCGTTTTCTTTGGTATTCCTTTTGCTGCCAATATACCTGTAGAAGCCCTTCCTGTTTCCCTTCACATCCCTTGTCATATTCAACTCCAGATGGACTTCAGCTTTCCCAAACTCATCCTTGCACACTCAAATTGTGTCTTTATACTCCTCCTGAGTCACCTGTCCTTACTTTGCTCCTTGTACCCTTTTTTTTTTTTCTGTATTAGTTTAGCCACAGGCTCCTTGTTGATCCCTGAAGGCCTCCTGTTACTTTTTTGTGACCACCTGCATATCAAGATGGACTATTCTTGAGCTTGGAAAAGGTGATGCTTTAAGAGCCAGCTCTTACAAACCTGTTTTTCTTACAGGAACGTATGCTATGGGATTCTTCCAAGCAGATTCCTGAGCAGGCCAAAGTCCACCTTCCAGCAGTCTGGGACTGTGAATCCTGGTATTAGTCTTTTCTCTCAAGATCCTGAAAATTCACTACAGTCACTCCAGCCAAGTCTGCTTTCTTTGCTTTACAGAGAAATTCATGACTCTGAGCTGACACAGTACATTTGATGGTGATGCACTATTATGTATCTTTTACAAAAAGCTTCCTTAATAATCTTTGCCTGGAGGCATAAAAACATGAACATCTTAGAGGAACAAGTCTGTCCCACTTCTTCTCAGTGAAGGACATAATTCTGAATAATAATGCAACAGGCCACAAAGATAACATTTTGTGTGTTTATGTTTAATGGGATGAGAAGGCCAAGATAAAACCTCCAAGATACGAATCTATTGAGTAGTTATCACATAGACTGATGAACACTTGTTCGTGACCTCCTGCTCTGGAAGGCTGGAGAGCACTAAGACAAAGTGACCATAGGTGACGATGAACTGATCAATCTGAATTAAAATTGCTGGGCTATTCAACACTTTCAACTACCATGTCAATACTCATTTAAGTACTGACTAACATGCAAGTACCCATTTTAGGCAGGCAAGGAAGTTTAAACCAGAAATATCTTCTCAAATCATAGTGAGCATGCAAGAAAGGAACTTGATTTTTAGTGCTAGTTTTCACCTGGTCCTTCTCTGCCTCTACCTTGTGACAGCTGCAGAGCTGATGTACCTCTGCTCCAGAGGAGTGACAAAAGCAGGATTAAAAGGTGAAGTGACTGAGTAGGTCAGAAAACAAGTTGTTTCTTCTCCTAACTTCTATGACTACCTGTACTGAGAAGTTTAACAAAGTATAGAAATTTCAGCATTCTAAAAGATTCACTGATAGGTACTGCACTGACTGGATATGTATCAAATCATGCATGGTCTGAAGGCTTCAAAAGAGATGCAAGACTTTATTTGATTGAATGAACTCAAAGCTGTCCCTACAGTTAGATCTGGCCCTGCCATCAAAGATTGGGCACCTAGCCACAACCACCACAGGCAAAAGTAACTATAAGCAAAAAGGTGGGATATTTTTTGCTCCCTATACACATCCACATGCATCACCACGCATCCCAGACTACTGGGGAAGTTACAGAGCAGAGAGGCAAACACAACATATAAAGCTGAGCTGCCTACAAACATACTAAGGTATGAAATGTCAATTCACCACAGAAAAAGTAGTTTAGTGTTTTTGCATTTAAAAAAATGCTCACTCTATATAATATTGTGCATGGAAGGCTGTTTACTTTGCAGCTGCATAAAGGACTGACAACTCCCTCGTATGTAAAGTTAGCAGCACATTTTGGGATAGATTTTTTAACATTTTCTTACTCTTGTAATTTGCGTTCTGAAAAAAGTTGTTTGTCATACCATCCTTCAGACAAATTATTCTTTTATTAAAAATATTCCATTTTTAGACAGAAAACCTGTTATAATACCAATTTTTCAACAGCCTCAGGGCCTGAACAGATTATCATCATCATACCGTTACCATCTTAAGAATTAATAGAATAAAATCAGTGGTAAAGCAGCATCATTATCCTCACCTTTAAATAATTAAGATGATAATCCAGAAGAACAGTTGCATTAGTGATGCTATCCTTGGTTCCTACAAACACAAATGGTACCATGCCCTAAAACACAGAAAGAATAGTCCTTGGTTATTGATTAGGCATTGAATTATGAAGAGAACCGAACTTATTACTGTAAAACTTGAAAACAATTCTTACACGGTGCATAAGCATAAATTAAAAAGTGAGAAAACAGTATATTTAAATTCTGATATTGACAACATCACATAGTCCAATTCCCTTTATGCAAAGACCTTTTTTCAATAAGCAGATTTAGATCATTTGCATCACAAAGCCAACATTTATTTTTCTGAACAAGTGAAAAAGAGTCAATTTAGAACACTTTACGTTTTCTCCCTTCAAAATAATACCACCTTTGCTGATCGCATCCATTCTCTAACACCAGCTGCTTTTGGTCTATCTTTGATCTTTTAAAAAAGTAAATCAAATTAACATTGTGTCATAAAACAAAACCTGATCCTTCTTGACAACCTCTACAGTTGTAAAGACAAAGCCAAAAAATATTCAAGACAGAGTTAGTACTTCAGGCGATGATTTCTAACGTACAGTTCTTCTACCCTTCAAGCATGTTAAGCAATTCAACAAATATGAGGAAAATATAAATCTGGAAATTCTAAAGTCTGAAATTAGGACGTGGAGAAAAACACCTAAAGATTAACTTAGGGAGCCAAAGCAGGTGAAAAAAAAAAAAAAATCTATCTAAAAGGGCCTCACTGAGTGTGGAAAGCAAAGGAAATCATAGCAATACAAGGACAATTTCCACACCAAAACTTCTGACAGTAAGACAGGTCCATGCAGCATTTCAGAGGTGTGAGTGCAGCCACACAGGCCCAAGGAGTGGACTGCTCCAGCAGCTGCAGCCTCACCCTGGCAGGAGAAGCTTCACTGTGGACTGCAGAAGTTAACCTGAGCATCTCCAACTCTCAGCTGCTGAAGCCCATGCCACTGCAGCCCAGAGCCTGCCACACCTACTGGATTATCTCAAATATTGTTTTTCTGTCTCATCATTAAAGAAGCCTTTAATTTTAACTGTACACACACCCTTTACAAAACTGCATTCCCAAGGAAGGTTTGCTGCACAAGTGAAATGATTTGAGATACAAATGTCTTAAAAAATAAAAGCATAGTATGCCGAGGTTCCCCAAGAATGGCCAGTCTCTAATTTGTCTCCACTTTTAAAGTCTTCTTTTGGTTTTTTTTTTTCTTCCCCCCTCCCTTTCTTTTACATACAAAAACCTTACACATCTACATTAAGTAACCAGGAAAAATAAAATATACACTCTAGTCCTAAGGCACCTCAACATTAACACTAACTTTCATGAGCATTAGAAATTCTTTAGCCACAGGCATTGTTGACTGAAATGTTTTATTATCTGGGGTATTTTAAGTTTCATAAATATTTTATACAACCTGATAAAGAGCAGTGAAATTTCTACTAAACTGGCATTAACTGGCTCATGGTATCAATTATTAAACGATGACAAGACAAATGATTTAAAGGGCATTTAAGGAAATGGCTTGCTGTTGCTTTTGGCAGTGGATTCAAGGTATGTAATGCCAGCTATTAAGGATATGAGCTGGTAACTATGTCAGCCACACAAAAGCACCAAAGCGCTTATTTATTGAATCTTATTTTTGTCTTCAAAGCAAAAGTACCTATGTTCAATTTGGCTGCAGTGGGGAATTCTGAGCAGACCATACATGCATAAATAAAATCAGAGATAAAAATAATACGTATTACTGTAACAAACAGTACCTATCTCATTTTAAAAATATGAAAAGCCTGAAGATCACCTGCTATAAAATTATGGGATGTAGAAAACTGCACTTGAAACTAATGGGCAGTATTCTAACGTCGCAGACAAATAAAAACAACCAAATGCTGTATTAAAATTTAACTGAACTACTGTACACGAAAAAGGGCTGCAATATCCAAATTCACATATGAGAAGATTATTTGCATTTCATAGCTGAAATAAAGCTGCATTCAGTTTACAAGTACTAACTCTTACCTGTTAAAGTCCGATCTCAGGTTTCTGTATTGCACCTGGTATGACAACTAACACATCAAGCAGTGCAAGCAATGCTAGTATTAGAAATGTCATTAACAGGTAAAACAGAAGTATGACTGCAGAGCTTGACAGGTAAAAAAGATCTTTCAAGATAATCCTTAAAAGCTGCATTTTGGACAGAAAAATGTAAGCAAATCAGCTTTTTCAAGTCAGAATTAAAAAAAAAAGAAAGCCAGACATACTCCCTGCAGCCATGAGTACTGGCTTTTACCCTTCTGCGATTCTCTAGCCTGCAGCAATAGCAGCACCCTCTTGCTTATTAAACTAATTCTGTTTTGTGCTGCAGTAATTTAGCATTAGAAATGAAATGCAATAGACCACCAAGACCTTTAAGTCTAAATATTGACCATTTTACCTTTTCAGACAGATGTAAAACTACTAAAATAGTAAAAAGCCCTTACTTAATTGCTTAGCCACTCTTTACAGAAAGATAGAAATTGGATTGTGCGTTTTCATTAAGTCTTAAAGTGAAAAACAGAAGAGGAAACTACTACTCAAGCATAAACATAAGGCTTCCAGAAACCATATTTCTTATCTTACCCAAAGTAGCAAAGGTTCTTAACTGGTACGTATTTGGATTTTGAGGTAAATTAAAGGCAGTTCAGTTTACTTTAAGCACATTTCATGTCTGAAACCACAGGGAGTTTTTTTGCACTGAGATGTTGTTAAAACCTTCATGCTTCATGTCTTTTTCTGTACCTGCAACCTTGCCCCTCAATGCAGCCCCACACAGAAGTGCCTCAAATTACTATGCTTGAGACTTTGTTCAGTCCCTTTACAAGGCTGACAGCCTTCCTGTGCAAATCTGGAGTTTTACAATGTTCATGCTTGTTTTTTCTTTAGGTTACAATTTACAGGCTATTGTGAACCTAGGTGGTAATTTTTAAAAAGAGAGATTTAACATAAAGCACGAGTTTTTCATTTCAGAAAAGAAATTGCTAATGAAAAATTAAACCTGGTAATAACTTAAGAAATCAAACTCAAAGCTGATCAATGAATGAAACCAGCAAGTTTCATATCTATGGATTTACAGCCTAGCACATGCTGGGAAATGTCATTGCTTCCAACAGGAACAACGTGAAATCTCTAAGAAGGTGCACCACCAATAAATTTCACAAAGCATTTTTCTAAAACAGTTAAGTCAAATTTATATAAAAGTGCCCCTCAGCATTAATAGGAAAAGACAGAATCCATCAGGAAACACACATTAATCAACACTTTATCTCACCACTACAAAGATACAAGGAGGAATTTATTTTATCACTTGGTAGAATATAACCAATTAACATAAAGAAAAATTATCATAACTGAAAACATACCTCTTCTTGTGGAATATTTTTATCATTTTCAGCCTCAATTCTCACTCTTACAACGCCGGATTTGTCCACTATTTCCTGAATCAGTTTTCCATTTTTTCCTATTACTTTTCCTGCAGAAAGAACATACAGAACATTCCACCTTTATGATTTTCCCCCAAACCTGAGAGCATTGCTATAGTCTAATTAGACAAGACTATTTAAGGACCAGTGCAAGAACTTGTCCAAAATGCCTTAATCCTCTACAACAAAGATTTCGTTCACAAGCCACAAACTAAAATGCCCACAAAGCTCGTGGTGTTAACTTACACCACACACTGATAACAGAGATATTCAGTACCTTGAATTCTTATTTGGCTCTGCTTTGGTAGGTTTAAAATAACTTCAGTGAATTACAAACATTGCTGTTTGCATTTAAAACATCCAACCAAAACCCAAAAATATCCTTTTATAGTGCCCTAACATTTGCTGTAACTACTTCTTGGGTAACCAAAACTTAGTTAATTTACAAAATTTTAGTTGATCAAATACTAACAAAGGTACTGTTTCAGGCAGATGTAAAATTCTCTAAAACTGAATTTTTTAGACATTTTTACTGGTAGTTTATAATTCACTAAAAAGTCAAAGATAAAAATGGAAATAAATTATACTCCAGTGCCAGTAATGCAGACATGTATCTTCTGAAGCAGACATACTAGTGTGAGACAAGGAAAATGAAAATTTAGGTCTCTCCAATCTCAGCGAAACAACATGCTGTCTGCAAACTGGCAGGAAAACCAAGCTGCTTGGGACGTGATGCGGTAGAGCCATATCCTTCAATCACAGCTTTCAAAAAAAGCTTAAAAGAGTGATGTCAAAGATGTTTTCTGCATGTAACAAAACAAAGTATTTTCATTTAACAAACTGCTGGAAAGCTTAAAACGTGATTTTTTTTTCATAGGCATATCATTAAAACAAAGGTAAAAAACCCCACACACATAACAGCTACTGTTTGTTTGATACAACTAATCCATGGAGAACAAATGAAATGCCACTTTTAGTCACAACAGACTCCTATTGGTTCTATCATTCACAGCTAAATAAATTTTCATTTCTGTGTTTCAACTTTTCTAACATGAATATCCACAGAAAACATGACAAAATATGGCCAGTAAGTTCCTCCTCAATAACAAAAGCTGTTCTGAGTATCAAAAACTACTTCTGAGTACTTTATTTCATACTCTATTACTGACAAATGGAACAGCAGCTTACCAATAAATGTAAAAAAGCCTTGGTAGTGATTTAAAAAAGTCAAGTAAATCAAACAAAACCCCCAAAACCTCCACAACTTACATCAGTTACTCCAATCGAAATTTTTTTTAGGATTTAGCAGCACATACAAATATTTTAAAATAAAAATTTCCATACAGTCTTTAAAAAATATGAAACATCTTGGGTGGGTTTCTTTGTTTGGAGTTTTTTTGTTCAGTTTGAATTTTTTAAAAATATAATTAAATAGAAAAAAACAGTTGTTTTCATAGATTAAAAAAAAAATCAGTACATATATATATGCCTGCATTTTTAAAGCAAATTATTAGGAATTTTAAAAGCCAAATTATTAAACATAGCTTATTTCAGACATAACATAGGGTTCAGCCAAAGTTATATTTTAAAGGATCCAGGTCAAGAATTAAGAGCAGAAATGAAAACCTGCCAAAAAAATATAATTGCTAAGTTCTAAAGAGAAACAGACTTTTAAGACCTCAAACTAAAATAATGATGGCAGCTTATCATTTTCACTTATCACCATTAGAACCAGGAGGGAGAAGGGAAGGGAAAACTACTGCTTTTAATCAATTCCAGAGCTGAGCTGCCACTTTTCTTAGTACTTGTCCCACTGCAGAATTTCACACTGCTTCAACACCAGCTTTCATACACTACTTGACAACCTATTAAAGCATTTGCTGTTAGGGCTATGTTATACCATAAAGTATTTTCTCTGCTTTTTTCTACTGAATGAAATAATGTATTTTTATTTTGCTTTGTAGCATCAGAAGTTCATTAAAAGTTTTCTCCACATACACAAGGGCTGCATGTGTTCTTAAGCACTTTTTTCGGTGTTTGGCAATGGAACTATTTTAGATTTTCTTTGAGCTATTTCCTTCATCATGATACCTAACTCCTAGTTCATCCCACAGTGCTGCTTCTAAACATACCTTAAAAGGACAGGGGAAAAAAGACAAACGTAAGTGAAAGAAATTATTTAAAATATACTAGGAAAATATGAGACTGCAGATTCATCTGTTGTATAGCTGAACTAATGTCTGGACATGTTTGGAGGAAGTAATTAATCCTCTGGTTTAATCCATACACTATTCTACCTTGTACTTCAACATCAGCACATTGCTTCTAGTTTAGGGCAGTTCTCAGAAGGCATTTTTCCTTACTATCACAGAGGTAGCCTCCAAAACAGACATACCTACTAAATTCCTTGGGACTTGAATGACGTCTTCAGCAAATTCAAGGTAACTTCTTGCCTTTTTCACCGCATCTTGATCCTACAATAGAAAGATGTATGAGAAACAAGATTCATTTCCCCAGGTTTTTGTTTGCTTGTTTCTTTCAGGTATTTTCTGAAACAATAAAGGAGGGAACTCACCTCTCCATAAATATGGAATGTACAAGTATCTTCATCAAGATCAATGGCAGTCACTCCAGGGACTTTTCTGGCTTGTTGGATATTAGCACCATGAGTGCCAATGGCCAAACCCATTAGGTCTTCACGTACAACAAACTGTTCATGGAACCGGGATGCAAGTTGCCTAGAACTCTGAAGAAAAATCTCATGTCAGCTCACTTTGATTGTCAGTACACTGGAAAGAGAAATCAACATAACTTTCAAGCCTATTTTTCAATCAGGTGCTCAGCCTACTTTTTATTTAATCAATCCTTTTAATGCACTTTTTTTAGCTTCAAAAACACTGAAGAGTCTCCTTCACAAGTCTTTTAAATACTAACATAAGGCTGGCCTCTAGCTGTGTTGACACCTCTATTTTGAATTACCTTTTAATAGCTACAGCTATCAGTATTACTAGGCAAGACATACTCATAAGGTAGTAAAATAGGAACTGTGGTGATTATTAAGGCAAACCTTATGATCTCTGAGAAAAAAAGGCACCAATTTCAACAGGTGGGAGAAACACTAATAACTCAACAGTCAATAACTCATTGACACAAAATTACATATAAAACAGAGCAACTGTGGATATCTACTGCACTTAAATAAAATGAAGAATCCGTGCCTATGCATGACAATACAAAATCTGCTTTAATTCAGAGAACAAATATGTTCAGAATTTCATCCACCACATCTACCAAGACAGAAGGGTCATACTGAGCACTGACAAGAGTGAGCATAACAGAACACAAGAAAGGAACAATAGTTTAACGCATTGTGGGAAGATAGAGAATTTCCAACTGCGATAATCTATTAAGGAAAGTGCTTTGCAAGGAAGAAACAAGATAAAAGCCAAGATATATAATCCTACCCGTTTCTGCATTGCAATCAAAGCTGTAACTACTGTCAACACATATGCAGACACACGTTAAATTAGCAGTTTAATGTCAGCAAAATGAGACCCTACTGATGTTGAGAAAACATCAAGGAAATGCCCACAAGCCCTATATTGTCCCAGCTAAACTGGTACTGCTTTCTGACCTGCTCCTGCTTAAAGCTGTTGATAAATATCCTGTGCTAAATCACTGTTTCAAAGAAATGGTTATAGTAGACAGTGATGTGAAGTATCCACGTGTTATGAAATACTTCCGATACTCTTTCTGTCAAGCACTTCAGTAGCTACATTACAAGACAACTTGCAAAGCAAAACTTATTTTTAACTGTTCACATTTCTACATTCTAACAGACAATCCAAATGCTGATTTACTAGTTGACATCTTTTATAAACAGCCAAATAAGAGAACAGGATGACCAAGACAATGATCAGTTGTTAACTATCTACGATTTGTGGAAAAGATGAAGCTACATCATCGAGTACCTCAAACCAGTTTTACTGCTTGCACTAAAACATCATTAGCTTTTCTGCAAATTATTACAAAGTGTGTTCTATTTAAACATTGGAAATTCTGTATTCTACTTCTCTTCAATACATTAATAAGAAACATCTATGCAAGTAATGTATTAATATCTACAGAGCAGCCAGAACTGAATTCTAGATACAGTGAAATATAAACCAGAATGCAAAACACTTGTAAATTCAGGCTTTTTAGTATGTGAAAGACACTCAAAACAGCTAAGTCACACCCGCTGGGAAAGAACGTAAACAAAAAATAATCGGTTATTTTACTTGATGTTCTAAAAACCACATTTGAGAAGTGGAGCCATGCAAGTCAAGAAGCTAATATGCAGAAAAGGAGGTACAACAAATAGGAAGAAAAAAACTCCAATGAACAAAAGAAGCTGGTCTAGTGATAATGACTCAGAAAACAGAATAGGTAAAACTGCTAGAAGAAAAGAAGTGGTAGACTTTTAAAGTTCAGTGAGTATGAGACACATAGAAAGGTTTATTTGATAGAAAAAGTCAACTGTTATTAATAATGCAGTAAAGCCCAAAGTATTCACTAAATATTTTTTCTGCAGATGGACAT
Organism: Aphelocoma coerulescens; assembly: GCF_041296385.1. Lineage (NCBI taxonomy): Eukaryota > Metazoa > Chordata > Aves > Passeriformes > Corvidae > Aphelocoma > Aphelocoma coerulescens. Next base: position 15,607,027 of record NC_091018.1, read on the forward strand.
GTGCAGTCTGTTGGTATGTCAGAGTCTCAACAGAAATCATGAACATGATTTTTATTATCTGAAGCTTTTCCTTTCAACTTTGGATGAAACTGATTTTATATTTATTCTAACAACAAGAAACACAAATGCCAAAATAGCAGTCAACTTTTGTCACACAAATTTTAATTGTATATATTCATCTCACAAACTTTATTTAAGTACTGCCTAGGTAGAAACTGAAGTTTAACAATTGTTTTCTAGTGAGAACCAAATGAAGTTTGAGACCTTCACAGCAGCAAAAAGCCTCCGTGTTAGAATATCGAGAAGAATCCCAGATTAGTTTGGGAAAGGAAGCAATGACAACAGTTGTTGGTGCATGCATTTGTGGGGGCATGTAAAGAGAATTAGCTCCAAAGCGGCTGTTGTTCTTCCCACCTCCAAAATAATACTTTGCACTTCAAGAGGTAAACTGCCCACACAATTGTCAGTTCTGGAGGAAGATAAAGAGGAATGATTACTGAAGAGCTACAGTGGGGTGCTCAGTAAGGAACACCAAGGAGGAAAAATTGGTCCATCCCTCATCTTGAGAAAAATCAAAACCCAAACAAACTTGGATTTCAGCTCTGAAACACAGAAATCAAGATACTAAAGAGAGAACAACAGAAGTGAGAACTTCTTGTAGCAGTGAACATACCCACTGGACACAAGAAGCCTGAACTACTACATGACATCCCACTTCAAATACAGGTAACCGTTGGCATAGGGAATGAAACCTCGCTCTGCAGAAACACTGCTGGTACACACCCGTGTCAAACTGAATTACAGTAGCTTAAGTGGTACCTCTGGTTCTTGACAGTGTATCTAAGAAGTTTTCTGAAATGTTGCTATTTTTTCTAATTTGTAGATTGGAGAAAAACCATGAAGAAATGTTAATTCTGATGTATAAAGAACCCCTTATTTCCTAGCCTACTCTTTTTCTTTTCTTTTTTTTTCCTTTTACCCATGGACAAGTATGACTCAAGCTTCTTGCCAGTCAACGCCCACTCACCAGTCACAGGAATATCAGAAGCTGTATCTGCTGTAAGATTATTTCCTAACATTTTATCTATAGACAAACCTAGCTCTTCATACATTCTACCAACATCAGTTTCACCCCTTCCATCTCATTTTTGCTGTATTATTTTGCTAGCTCCAGTTCTAGTCCCATCAGTATCATGACATATTCACTTGCACCTATTTTTAAAGCTACCAAATATGTGACATTAGTTGTGCAATGATGGCTAATTATTTTATGCTTCAAAATATGAAAGAAATACACGCGTACGTGTGTCTACATATTTGTATTTAATCCTCCACAAAATCCTGCTGGTAAAAATGAGCCTTTGAAAGAATAGGCCCTATAAGTGTAAACATCTTTGTTGGATGACACTTCCATCTGCCTTTTTTACCACCTAGGCTATTATCAGCACATCATTACTTTCACCCCAATGCAAGTCCTACCAGCTAAGAAACGCACGAGGGATTTTTTTATTATCTGTTTTACTCAAATTACTTCAGGGAAAATAACCAACATACCTCCAGCTGTTTGCTGGCTTCTTCATTTCTCAGTATCAGGGATAACTTGGTGCGAAGACTCCGAAAGTGCATATCAATCAGCATGTTCGCCCGCTTTGTGGTTACATCGTTGATTGACTGAATTATTTAGAAAGAGAACAGTGGTTTACACATGGACTCATGAAACAAACCACTGCCAACGATACTGTAAGACATTTGTACTTACTAAAATAATAAGCTGGTGGTTTTCAGAATCATATGTTACAGAAAAAGCTCCAACTGCCTTTTTGAAGTCCTTATGTGCAGATTCTTTGGCACACCTAGGAATAAAAATGTTATATAGTTAAAAATAGTAACCACTGCATTTAAGGTTAACAGCCAAAAAGAATAATTCCTAAGTAAAAGAATGTAAATAAAGACTTCCAGGCTGTCCCTTTCAAGGCAGGTGTTATTTTATTCTGTTATCATTTATTTTACTGATTTTTCTTTCAATTGTTTTCACAAGAGTAGGATTAGAAATATTTCAGAAAATGTATGTGTAACTGTGAAATGACAAGTTAAACAAAACTACATTAAAAAGCTATAATCAGCAAGTTCAAGATTTCAAACACATCATGAACCAGTAAAATGTGTGATTTCATTGTAACCCCTGCAGCATTCTAAGAACGTTAAGCTCATCTCATGCTGTGCTTGGCTTCTCTAGGTTTCCTTTGTCCACTCACCACCAACTGAACTTGTGTATACTGTAACACTAACTTCAGAAAGTTTTAGTCTAACCTGAATTTATAACTCATTGCAGACTGAGTCAATGACATGCATCTGAAGAAAAGTATAAAGTGACCTGAATGTAAACCAGGGGAGTGAGTATTAATCTGACTTTTAGAGCCATATCCATATGGGAACAACACGCCCATGGTCTAGGAGAAAACTAGCTGGCTTTGTATCAGACTCTGGGAGGTTTCATTATTGTTCAGCTATTTCCAGAGACATCATCAAATAATAAGCTGACCAAGAATGGATTCAGATTAACCTGTGCACATCACTGAACAGCTGTAAAACTAAAAATCTTAATCTGTACCACACACAAACCTTAACATTTTGCAGAAAGTGCTTCCTCCTCCAGGACTAAACTGCAATTTAAAAATCATCTTTTCTATTTTTGAAGTATGACCATATCACTATTTGTAATTTTTACATTCTTATATTTCAGAAGGTTACTTTAGAGCAGTAAAAAGCATTTTTATTCGTCTTGTCTCAGGCTTAAGAAATTACCCACATTCTGAAACAAGTTATAAAGAAACGCTTGTACTTACATTTGCCTTAAATCTTCAGGAACTGCCAGTTTGATTTTATGAAAAGTATCTTTTGTTGCGGGTTTATTGGGGTTCACAGATCTCAAACGCTCAATTGTGACAATTTCGTTGTATGTAGCATCACAGGCTGCATATTCTATTACGTAGAACTGATATAAAAATAATAAAATCATCCAAGCCACATATTTTATGACATGAGTGAGCATTACACTATTAAAGAAAAGTTACTTTTGTTAACTGTACAAGTCAAATTTGACTTCTCAGGCTGAAGTTAATGGTAATTGCAACTGTCCTAATCAAGAAACTTAAAAAATGAAGAGAGATTAGTTCAAACCACAGTGCACATCAACATATAAACAGGAAAGAAAGAAAAAGAAGTAAGTAAATATAAAATATATATATGTATATATGCATACTCCTACCTCACCCTTTATCATTCTCACTTTAGCCAACCACCAACAGCAGGGTTCTTTCTCATTTGCCCTGGAATAAACCTAAACAAAATACATATATTATGTTCTTAAAAGACATCACAAAAGCTGACACTAATATGATCAGGAACTCCGTAAGAACTAAATCCAGCAAAACATCTTAGTACATGAATTCTCTGAGCACAACATAGAAAGCATGTAACAGCAAGACTGTATAGATAAATAATAATAAATAATACAGTACCCAATCTACTGGTATTTAGCTGCTTCAGTCTTGCATAGAGTCAAAAGAGATAATTCAAACTTTTACACCGGTTAATATTTAATCAACAGTATTTCTAATTGTGTCTAGGTCTGATGAGGTCCTACCAGTGACTGAGAGAGCACACACATCTATGCTTCTTTAGCACATATATGGTATTAGCCACATCCACATTACAGAAGTTTTGCCATTTTCTTATCTTTCAAATTAAAAACTTACAGAGCATGCAAGCAAAATGAAAATCTTAAAAGTTCTCTTTCTTTAAATTAATTATAAAAATAAACAGATATTGCAATTTTATAAATTAAGGAGGTTTTAGGAAGGTGCTGCTTTAAAGTCTCTATATACACAAGTATTTACACATACACATATATTTCCATGTTTTATGTATACACACATACAATGCAAATTATCTGATTCAGCTTGAAGCTTTGGTAACAGAGACATTATTACCTTACAGCTTAAGAACTAGAGTTCATCACCTATTTATGAATTAATCCAGTTCTAATAAAGGACTGATCTGTAATCAATGCAACACTGATCACGTTTGTAAATCAGCATATTTGTAACTCAGCATGGAGGACACGGTACATGGACTTTACATGGCCTTTTGTGGCACATGGAATTTGCATGGTTTACAACTGTCAGACTCTGAGTTTGGTGATGTGCCTGACACCGTGCTTTCTGTAGTACTTAGAATCAAAAAAGGTGACAGCACCTAACACGGAAGCAAACCTTCCAGTGGCTTGGCTATCACTTTTCACAGTGAGTTCTCTCACTTCTCAAGACAAGAGCTGTTAATGGAGCATACACACCTCTACTTCATCGCTTTCATTTATATCTTTATTATAGCCTGCAGGTGGTGGGAACCTCACATCATGGAATGGGATTTGTCTCTCTGGTTGCCAGCTACAAACAGAAACACAGTGAGTGGTCTAAACATTTTCATCTTGTTTGTAAAGAGAAATCAAACATTCCTAATCCATTAATTTTACATTTTCAAATTCTGTGGAGCTTTAGGTCATATATGCATTAAAGGTAATGTGATCCAATGTATACATAAGAAAAAACACATCTAAATAACATCTGAGGTGAAACGCTGATGTCACCTGCAGTCTTTTGAATCTTTCAGCAGAAGTTCTCCCTCTATATACAGTTACAGGTTTTAACCTCGACATTAGAAACACAGATTAAAAAACATTTCATAACACTTCCTTCAAAACAAGCCTGTATCTTCCTTTTCTTTGGTTCTACTACAGGTTATGAAAACTTGATCAGTATCCAGTCTAAATACAGTTTTAATTTTCAGTTTCTTTAATGAACACTGGATAAATTTGGTTTCTAAATTAGAAAACTGGTATTCATCACTTATCTACAGAACAAATTTTGTAATACTGTAATCTTCTAAAACTAAGGCAAGACATTCACATGAGAAAGTCATGAGACTTACTGAAACAAGGGTTGTCATCATGTAAATTCAGTAACAACATGATTATCTTCCCAGCAAAACCCATGTTACTATAGTTTTGCACTTAAAAGTATTTAAACCATTAAAAGCATTTATATAGAAATGCACAAAATAGTAGATACTGAATACAACTTTAAAACATGCCAGCAGCAAGTTTAGTGTATCTAAAAACGCTTCTCTGCACTAAGCCATATTTAGGTTAATCACATGCAAGGTTGATACTCTGTCATTTACAGGTACAACACCAGCAATACACTTACTTGTTTTCAAATGAAACTGTTATTGAATCTTCATGCACATCCTTTACAAATGCCTGTGGAGGAAACCAAGTATAATTATGGTATGCTTCTGGACATTTTGACAAATAATTTTAAACCTGTAAAACACCTCCTTTTCACAAATATTGATGAATCTCACAATGTAAGTATGTTTTAAAGTCAGCCTTTTAAATTTTGCAGTAGACTTACATAAAACACACCCTGAAAGCTGATAACCTCCTTGGGTTCCTGACTGCCAGTGCACTGATACACAAACAGAATGCCCAAGCTATGAAGGCATTATTCCTACTTTATAGAAGTAACACCAGAGATTAGTAGAAAATGACAGGATCATTCAGGAGTTAAAAATGTTTGATTTTATAATCACATGTAATGTACAGACAGGTAAAGAAATTAAACATCAGTATTCCCTAAAAAACAAATGAAACCAAAGCCCACAAAACCTCCAAGTCCTGTCTCTTCTCTCTTTTACCTCAAAGTACATTTGAACACTGCACTAGCAAAAGTCATCTATATCAAGTTCAACAGAATCTTCCCCATATTTACTTTATCACACTTTAATTCTGTAGAGCACAAACTTTAGATAAATGCCCTGCAGAATTCCTTCCCTTTTTTCCTGGGGAATGGACAGCAGTTGTGCTCTCCCATGCCACCATGAAGCAGAGGACAGAACCAGAATTCAGCACTGAGGGCTTCTCCTGCCTTATGCACTCAATTGACTGATGTTTGTTTGATCAATGTTTAGCTTAAAGCCCCAAAGGTTTCCCCCCCCACTCCCCATCTACAAAACAGCAAGACCAATACTCAAAGAACTTTGGGATTTACCAGTGAAAATATTTTTATTAGCCTCAAACGATGGAGATCACAGGTTAACCAGGGATGAAAAGATTGTGGGGTCTTTTTTCTTTATTTTTTAAAGTACCTCTATGAACTTCTGAAACAAGTTGCTGAAGTGCTGAGTATTCCACTAACATTAGTCCACACATAGTATCACTGCAAGGTAGGTAGATAAAAGCCCATGAGCAAGAAAGAATAGAGAAGTTCGTTCTCCTAATGGAGATCCACCTTAGTAGATCAAAAAATTCTCAGGAAATTGAAAATAATTTAGCAGCAACTACAACTTCTGTAGAAGAATTAGTTAATGAAGTATGGAACATTTTATTATTCTCCATTTTATTATTCTTGCCCTTGCAAGTTTCTAAGACAAGAAGAGATCTTATCTCTTACAAGAAAGTAAGCTTCTCTTATATGGAACCTAAAGGGTTTTTAAAAAATTACTTTGCTATTTTTGCTTTATAAAGTGTTCCAAAGTATTTCCTGAGTTGCAGCAGTATCTCAGTATCAAAGAAGAGCAACACCTGATGATTGATACAGAGTTCCAAGAACTGGCTATACTAAAATTAAGTGGTACATGCACATGAACATCATCACTCAGAGTCATTCAGTACAAGGAAGAAAACATCCTCCAAGTTGATAACTGAAACATAACCAACGCCACTGTGAATAGAAGTCAAAGAAAGCCACAGTGACAACAGCAAAAAATTATTTTACACCTTGTTCACCTCTCAATAATCTTAAAAACAAGACTATTACTGCTAGCAAGCCAAGGAGACTTAAAAAAGTCACCAAAAGTATTTGCATAATTACGTATTTCAAAATTCCATATTCCTCCAAAGAGGATTACAAGCACAGCTGATGTTTTTCAATGACATGGTGTAAAGAAGACTTAAGACCATATCTCAAGATCATGTTGATAGCAGTACAGAAATGGTATTTACATAAAGAGGCAACAGAGCTCTCAGTTGATCATTATGGATACTGAACATTTAGCTTATGTTTCATATTACGGTGTATTCTGTAAGAAGATTCCAGAACTGGATATGCATTTGAACAATACAATGGTAGTCCTGACACATTTCACAACATTACACATATCACCTTCAAAGGCTTCACCCACATTTCTTCCAATGGCTGTCATGTGCAACTTAGAAGCACCTATTCTTACAGAGGCAGCTGAAATGATGCCTTTAATACCTGAAAAACACTATGATCACTACCAGAGATTAGGTATGGCTCCTTTGTGCCACAAAGTGGACAAGGATTAACAGTAATACTTGAGTATGTAAAAGCAGAGATTATTTTACAAAGCAAATTCAACAGAAATGATACCAGCAACACTTAATAGCCTTCAGGAAAACAGGTAAGAGTAACACAAGCCATGCCCTAAGAAAGAATTTGTTGATACTTAATTTTCCTCATATTTATAAAGTGTCAAAAAAATCACCTTTCCTTGTATGAAAGATACTTTGGGAGAAGTTATCACCTGTGGTGATGAAAACACCAAAAGGTGTCCTAAACAGAACTCTGAAAAAATGACAGGAAATGGCAGAAAAATTCACAAGCATAGCAGCAAAGAGCAAGACTACATCTCATATCCAGAGAGAGATGGAAGAGAGCTCCTAACATCCAACTCATCTTGAGCAGAATCCTAGGGACTACAGCAACATACCTAATTAAAGGTAATAATGCTAAAACCTACCATTAATAAGTAAACCAGGATGTGCAACAAATAAATTTAAGTTAAGCTGAAGACTAGCCTGGACCTTCAAACAGTTTAGCAATTAGGTTATATGGAAAAAGTAAAACTTGAGACACACAGCTGGCTGAAAGAGGAATGAACTACGCTGTCTTGTTTAAACTCTCCTTAAACAGTTCTTCCACATTGCTTTGGTCACAACCCAGAAACCTGAGGGAACCTGAACCAGGAACATAGGTTAAAACGTTGACCTAACACAAGTAGCATCAATACAGACACTGTCAGGGAAAATTACAAATCTGAATTTCTTTAGCTTACACCAAGTTCAGAAGAGTCAACCACAGAAACAGATGAATACCTGTTTTTTACTTCAGCCTGGCCAAAAACACTGATGTCATAACACTGTGGTTTGTCTTTTAGAGTCTTGCAAAATTACAAAAGTTCATTGGAATAAGCTTTTAATTAATTAGAAAGTGAACAACGCCTTGCCAAATATCTAACTGCAAGTATGCAATATATGAAACACTTCTGCACACCTCCCTGTAATATTTATCCTTAAAAACAACCATTCAAAATAAAATAATGACTATTAATAGTCCTTAATATTTGGTTGTCTAATCCTATCTATCCAGAGAAAGGGGTTTTCCTTGTTTTTCAGTTACTTATGACACAGAAAAATGTCACATACTTATCACATCAGTTTACCCTTGTCTGTACCACACCATTATCTCAATTTTCCTCCAATATAAATACTTAAACAGATCTGTGGTACAAAAATGTATTTGGACTCTCTAGCACTATATATTTCAATTTGTACAATTCCAAGAAGAAACAGAAAAGGTCTGAAACATTTCTAAGTTTTACTTAAAAATCTAGTATTTAAGCAGGAATGCCTTTGGAAAACCAAAATTAATGCTTATCAGAACTGCTTGGTTGTCTTGTTTTTGCAATACCTGTGAAATTACAGGTGACTCTAAAAAGAAATGAAGCCTGTAACACCATAATCCAAATTCACAGACACAGGACAAGCCAGCCCCAGATGTCAATAAGGTAGAGAAGAGGCTCTTGTCTCACACAAAGTATCACAAGAAATACAATAATCATTCATCAGCCTTTTTTAGATAAAGAGCATAAGTAGGCATGGAAATTCAAACATAAAGGTGCACATGTGTGAGTTTAAAATGCACCCCCCCCATGAAGGGACGGAACAGTGGCTCTGATGAATTTAGACACAAAGATGAGATGTCTTAAAAACAAAGTGAAACTGGATGGAAGCAAAATGAGGTAGGAGGACATTGAAAGACTGCAGCAGCTGAGATACCACTATTGCTAACAGAAGAAATACCAAGAAAGAGTACACAAAAAATTATCTGTGAACAGAAGCACATTTTAGAATGGCAAAGGTTGATTCTTCTCTAATGTGGAAAAAAAAAATCACATGTGATAAGTTTTCTACACCAAATTTGACTCTGAGTCACATAAACCATCTCAGTTCTCTCCATGCTTGAGATATAATTAAGTAAAAAAGTTTACAGCATGGCATTTCTCAAACACATAAGCATTCATGTTTTAAGAATGGTTACATGCTGAATATATGGTCTAAATTTTACAAATTATTTGTTAAAAAAAGAATTATTGGAAACACCAGCATATATTTTATTTTTATGCTAAATGGAATGACAGACACTTCAAAGGAAAAAATAAAGGCTTCAGCTGCCATGAAATTTTGTTGCTTTTTTAAAAGTCTGCTCACATCATCAGATGTGAGCATTGTCAACCATTTTAATAAAGGAGGATAATTAACTGTAAGAAGGTAAAGTAGGGAAAATACGCTTTTTAACATAAAAAAAACTATGTTGATAACAAACGTGCATCTACTGTTAGTGTAACAGTTCTGTAACATTTCATACCTGTTGGAAGGAGAATGTCAAAAGGGAACTCGGTGGATAATCAAGTCTGAGAAAGGCTGGACATACAAAGGAACAGAATAGGGAAAGAAAAATAGTCACAGAAATGGTCACCAGACGAGGAAAAAGGGTACAGGCAGTCACCTTCAGAAGGGCTGGGCAGACAGGCTTATGAATGTACAGAGACTGGAGATACTGGCTGAGGGTGTCTGTATGGAACAGTGAAAGAAAAAAATGGATACAGAGGGCCACAGGAACAGTTGCTAACAGTGAAACCTGGAGTAATAAAGTAGTAAGAAAGATGAATTATTTTATCAGTTGTAGCTTCAACGAAGTTATCTATAAAACCAAGCAAACAACAGCAAGGCGCTGAAACTATTGGGATAAAAAGTGGAAGATTTTCACAAGGTTATAGAGCAAGAAGTGGCAAAAATTGGGTTACAGACAACATATAGATGTTAACAATATACACTATTCCAAAACTGTCTGCCTCATAAACAGGATGGTTTCCATCTTTAGCAGAGGACACAAGAGAGACTCACTCCCAAACTGGAGAAAAAAAAAAAATCAATCCCATGTTGGAAAGGCATCCAGCATGTCCCCTTTTAGAGGCAAATACCTAAAGCTAATCCCAAAAAGATAAGACAAAGGCTGTCTACTAGTCCTCTGTGAATGAGACAAGAACTTCAAAACCCAATTTACTACTCCTATACAAGAAAAGATATGAGCAGATATGCCCTAATACTGCACACCTTCTAGATTTAGTTACTTGGCAGTGAGCTGCAAAAAGGCAGTTCCCACCCCTTGGATTCATAGTCCTGGTGGTTTGTTGGACCAGTCTTCATAACATAAATAAGGAAATCTAACATTTTCTTTCCAAGGATTCTGGGCCCAACCACATAGCAAGTCATGACTAAGCATCTCTAGGTACCAGATTGTCAATTATCCCTGAATCATGCCCATTGACTGCACTGTGCTTTCCACTGAATAATTCATTTTAGGCAAGGAGGAAAAAAATCATTTAAGTACAAAGTATTCACTAAGCAGCATTTAAATTCCATTCAAAAGAACTAGCCTCCACTACAGCAGTCACATCAACACTCTCCAGTATTCCAGTGCACCTGACCAGGATGAAATTTTAATTAAAATCTTACAGCTGGGTATGAAGGCATCCTCAAACCATCTCCTATGTTTTGTGCAGAACATGAATCCTCTGGATATATCTCAGAAAACACTGGTTTATTACTTTTAGCAGGGCTTAGATGGGCAGTTTTGTACCGTCAACATCCAGATGCTGCTGGGTACAGTCAAAAATGCTCAGGTCCTCCAAGAGACCTGCAAGCAGGATATAAGAACCTGAAGCCACAATTAGGTGCCTACTTGAGCCACGTAGTCCCATCCTGACTATAACAGCCACATACTCCTCCCCTTCCATGTCTTAGTATCAAGAGAGGAGTATTTTCCCAAAAATTTACATATTCTCATTAAGATCTTCAGAATTATTCAAAGCCAAAGAAATCTTCACCAGGTATCAGTAAACCATGAGACTGAATAAAATAACTGTTTTGGTTTTGATGTGTTTGAAACATTACTTCTGTTGTAAATCACTTCTCAGGAGGCTGCTTAAAGAAACTTTTTAAATGAAAAAAGTAAAAGCATCTTGCAATTAAATTCACACTTGACATCACTGCACACTTCTTGTTATGCTGGGTCAACATTCATTTTTTACAACCAAACTGCCCTCCTATAAGATCGGCATAAAACTCGCAAGAAAATATTTTGATTAATTACTTTGTAACAGAGTGATACTCAGACATTATGATGAAAGAAAAATCTGTAACTAGAATTCAAGTAATTCAAACTACAGGAAAACTAGAGGAACACTGATGGTTTACACTTAACACTATCGCATGAGGGTGTAAAACAACTCCCACTTTTTTATTCTTTTTTAAAAAAAATGTTGCATTTATCTTAAGTGTGATGCTCCATCTAAAGAGGTAGTTTAGGTGAAGGCAGATAAATCCATATGCCCATTTTTCCCTTCAGACAATTTAACCAAGTCTTCTTGCTTAGCGATTAAGAGGAAACAAAAAAAATTCCTGTCAAAATTTCTAAAAGTTAAAGGACAAACATAACATACAGCTTGGGGTAATGTCTGAGTTAAAACTTGGTTACACTAAATCATGAATAAGCTTCCATGAACATATGCTCAAATGAAGCTTTCACCTACACGCAAGGATGAAAGGGCCCCATGGTATCAACTTGAACATAAACAATGTAAGTTCCAGAAGCTTTCAATTCTCCCAGGTTTCTTCGGTAATATGTATGACTAAAGAATGCACCATGTCATTATTAACATCATCTTTCACATCAGTGTGTAACTACTCTAATTTGATAACAACCTCATTAAAAATTCCCCTGTGCAATGTATTTACTCCTTCTGCTTCTTTCTGACCAAATACTGTACCTTTAAAAATGTAAACCCGATTTTTAAAAGTGCTAGATTATTTAATTCCAGGAATATACAGATCTAGAACTCTGACTACAACACTGTGAGCTCACAGGATGCTTACTTGCCACTAATTTGTATCATACATACTTTAAAAAAATATATATTATTTCCAGAATAAGATACTAGCACATGTATTTTAAAAATAACCTTTTAAGAGGTCTTTTTTTCTTAGAAAAACTCAGAGGTGTTGGAACTGTATCATTTGGATATCTACCTGGCTTACCCCAGGAACATGTGAGTGTGAAACTCTACCCGGTCCTTCATTGCTAACATAAATATTGGATGTCGCACAATAACTAGGCCCAATTTTTAAAGTCCTAGGAACATTTAAACCATGGGAGACTTGCAGAAACTGATCCATGGCTGTTCCTGGTGTGCTGATAACAGATCAATGCTAGTAGGCCCAAACCCACCATATCTGAATTTTACTTTCTGTAAAACTACAAATGATTCCATATTTACAAGCTGATTAATACAACCCAACTCATGCAAAGCCACACAATACTACACGGTATTAATAAAACATATTCAGCGCTCAGAAAATATGTTCAAATCTCAGTGATGGCTTTATTAAGCACAAGGGCTTGGAAACAAACATGGAATGCCACTAAGTAATTTCAGTAAGAAGTACATTTGATAACTACGTGAATTTAGCGACTCAGCACAGATATATTTGGCCAAGCAATGCTCTCTTTATTAACACTAGGCAGCTTCCCCTGGCATGGCATTAGGAGCAAGAATCCACCACAGCATTTTATCAGGAATGTGTATTAACGAGGGCTCCCCTCCTCCCCGCCTTGCAGGCCGTGCTCATGCAGTGCGGCTCTCCTGGAAACCCGGACGGCGAGAGAGACTTTCCTTAAGTAGCGACAAAAGCTGAGGATTTAGCAATTAATGCCCCATCCCAGCGCTGATCCTCGCTCAGCGCCGGGACAAGGCGGCCCCGGGCGCCCCTTCCCACAAAGGAGGAAGGCCCGAGGCCTCCCCGCTCTCCCTCCTTATCGGGCCTCGAGTCCCCTCAGCCCCGGCGGCCCCCGGCTCGCTCTCCACGGCCACCGCGAGGGACCCTCCGCGGCCTCCACCCCTGCCCGGTTCTCTCTCCTCCTTCCTGCCCCGGGGCCTCCGCTCTCCCTCAGCGCGGGGAGGAGGAGGAGGAGCCGCCGCCGCCTCCTCCTCCTCCCGTTGCCGTCCCCGCTCCCTCCTCTGGGGCCCGGCCCGGCCGCGAGCACCCGGTACCTTGTAGAAGGCCCCGTTGGAGCCCCGCACCTCCACCACCAGCTCCTCCATGTTGAGCGCGGTGCGGGAGACCCAGGCCCGGCGCCGCCTCCCTTCCCTTTCTCTGTGCCGGCGCAGGCGGGGGAGGAGCGGTGTGTGTGTGCGGGGCGGGGGCGCTCGGTTCACGCCGAGCCCGGGGGTGTGGCCGCCCTGGACGGGAGGAAGGGGGGGGGGCGGGGGGGGGGCAACGCCGAGGGCTCCGCTCGGCGCCGCCGCTCCGGGCCCGGGGCCGCCGGAAATGAAACCGAAACGGCGGCGGGCGGCGCGCGGGGGGCGCGCGCGGGGCGCCCGGTTCGCACGCGAGCGCTCGAGGCCCGCGTCACGTGACCGCGGGAGGGGCGGGGCGGGAGCGGGAGCGGGACCGGGGCCGGCGCGCGCCGCTCGCTCGCCCACCCGCCGCCGCCGCCGCCGCCGCCTCTAACGGCCCCGCGCGCGCGCAGCCGCAGTGGCGCGGGGCGCGCGCGAACCCGGCAGTTGCGGGGCCGAGGTCCCGCCTCTCCCCCCCGCCCCGCCCGGCGCGCGCCGGAGTGACCGCCCTGACGGCCAATCGGGTCGCGTGGTGCCGCGCCGCGCGCCTGAGTGACCGGCGCTGCTGGCCAATCAGATCGCGCGGCCTGGCCGGCGCTGGTCGGGATGCGCGGCGCCCTCAGCCAAGCCCGTGTGGCGGCGGGTGTGTGTCTGTCTGTGTCCGCGTCCCCGTGTCCCTGTGCCCGGACCGGCCCGGCCCGGGGCCGCGCTCAGGCAGGGGCGGCACGGGTGGTGCGGAGGCCCCAAACAGCGCCGAGTAACGGCCCCGGGGAGCGATGGTCGTGCAGAGCCCGGGGAGAGGCGAAGGGAATGACGGGCCGAGCAGCGCGGGGGCTGCTGGGATGGAGTGGGACATGGCGGCTGGGGTCTTGGGGCCTGGGGTAGTCCCTGAGGGGCTGCCTTGGCGGACGGAAGGCTCAGCCGTGCAGTGGGCTCTGCCTGCCTGGCCATGGCCAGGAGTTAACAAAAAATGTGAATTGAACACACACCTTGGGTCCTTTGTGCAGTTTTGGGCACCACAGTGTAAGAAAGAGCTAGAGCTGTTACTGTCCAAAGGAGGCCACGAGGATGGTGAAGGACCTTGAGGGGAAGCCGTGTGAGGAGCGGCTGAGGGCACTTGGTGTGTTCAGCCTGGAGGAGACTGTGGGGAGAGCCGATCGCAGTCTGCAGCCTCCTCACGAGGGACAGGCACTGCTCTCGGTGGTGACTAGTGACAGGATCTGAGGGAATGGCCTGAGGCTGAATCAAGGAAGGTTGCGGTTGGATATCAGGAAAAGGTTCTTCACCCAGAGGGTGATCGAGCACTGGACAGGCTCTCCAGGGCAGTGGTCACAGCGCCAAGGCTACTAGAGCTCAAGAAGTGTTTGTACAATGCATGGGGTGGGGTTCTTGGGGCTATCCTGTACAGGGCCAGAAGTTGGACTTTGGTGATCTTTGTGAGTCCCTTCCAACTCAGGACATTCTGTGATTCTGTGAATTGCGACTCTGCATTAGGAATGGTCCTGCTCCTGCTGTGGTGGTTTTGCTGAAGACGTGAACACCTCCCAAGGGGTCTGGCACCAGAGGAGCTTAGCTGAAGGGGATCATTCCTCCACCTCGCCCTGCAGCAGTTCCTTTGTTCAGCACACAAGTTCCCTGTGTAACACATAATGTTATTTTAGGACTGTAGATTCAATAATGGAAAAGACCACCAAGATCATCAACTGCAGCCTTCAGCTGCATTTAAACCCTCACTGATGTCTCAGGATGACATTGAATGTACAGTTCACTGTAGAACCTGGTGGTTAATAAAGAGCTCCGATATGATGGAACATCTACAGCTTAAAGTGCACTGGCACAAAAGCTGCATGTTCAGCCTTACATTAGACCTGCACAAACATTGACATCTTCATGTTTTCTAACATAATCACAAAGAATCAGAGAAGGAAAAAAATCCCAACCGTTTCAGCTTTACACTCAAAAATCACAATGTATTACTGTGGCTGTGATTTCTCTGAATATATGTGTGATGCTCTCCTTACATGAGTCATGTGGTGAAATTCTGCACCCACTGCACTCATTAGATGGACAGTCACAGGATTGACCTGCTTGGGGATGGCAGAGGGTCCAAGAGGAACTGAAGAAAGAAAAATTTAAAGATGAGGAGCAGAGGAGCAATGACACAAGTTTTTTGTATGGATAAAACCCCACCAGACAGAGATTAGATCTTACAGACTCTCCATGAAGAAATTTAGATACAATGGATCACTCTTGTGACTTGGTTCATGTTGGAATACTTTTTTTTTAAAGCTAGAAACTATATAAATGGTTCAACTCAATGTTTCAACAGTCTGCCAGGAGTGATGATGCCCAGCTCTGAAAGTTAGCTGAAGTTTTGTCTTTTTTTTTTTTTGCATTCATTGTTTGTCATAATTATTCTCTTTTTAATCAAATAGGTTGCTGTCATGAAGACAATCTCTGAGCAGACAGAATATAAAGGTGTCTAATTTAGCTCTGTCTTCCAGTGATGATTTCACTACTCTCCCCAAGATAAAAGCTGCTGTACTGTATGATCTTCCCTAATGCTTAACTTAAATTTTCATTGCTGTTGCTTAAATTTAAAATTTTTTGTTTTGACCTGACTAATGGGTGTTCTAATCCTTGTCTACCTAATGAGAGCATGCATTTATCTCCAGAGCACACTCTCTAGTTTTTCTGCTCATTTACTCCTAACCTTTCCTCTTGATTTTCAAATTACTTGTTTTTCCTATTTTACTTTGATTTTTACTTTGAACTATTTTCAGATTGAACTGTCCATGTCTTCTGCAATGTGTTCACAAATTAAGTATCTAGTTCTTAGATAGACTTACAGTAAACTAAATCTTTTCCAATGTGTCTTTATTTCAAATGCAGTGACGCTATGAAAGTACATCTCAGTAATTCCATTAAAGTCTTTTACTAAAGAAGTAAAGGTAAAATGTTATTTAATTGAAATACTAGACTTCAGTTGTATATAATCATAAAATCACAGAAGGTTTAGGGTTGGAAGGGACCTGAAAGATCATCTCGTTTCAACCTTGATGTGTGCAGTGACTTTTATAATTCAACCAAAATTTCCAGCGCCTTCATCTCCTTGAATTCTTTCATATTTTCCAATAATCTCTACTGACCTGTTCCAAGTCCTGGGTCTGGTCCTAAGGATAGAAGAGAAACCCAGTGCTTCTATTTCTTACTCAGATTTACACAGCTTGGTGCTTGCAGGCTGAGCTGCTGTCTGGATTTGTGGCACACTGATTTGAAATACCTCTTTTCATCATCCAAATAATTAAAAGGCAAAATAAAACAACTTTGACTTTTATTCGCTAATTGATTTACTCAAATGGGTTCTTAAGTAGTTATAGAGGATATAAGAAAAAGGTCCCTTCCCATCTCCTTAGGAAAGCTGAAGGACAGAAAGTGCAGGTAAATGACACTCCTTGATCATATCATAGTCCTTAATCCTTGATCATTGGTACCAGTTTAGCTAATACTTTTTTCTGAGGATTCGTGTCTTAGATGTTCCAGTTGTTCATGGACCTTCACCAGGAAATGCCAGTTTTGATTCCATACAGTGAAGGAGTTAAGAATTTAAAATGTAGCCATCAGTGCCAACCTTTCAGAACAGCAGCAACCGTCAGAGCCTTCCCCAACATCCTGATCTGTGAAACACCCTTCCTATAGACACTGGGATATGAGTGACAGGAACTACTGAGTATTTTCCTCACCTGGTGAGATTTACCTACAGGGATGGTCAGGAACTACAGATAAGTTACTCATGAGACATTCTTTTAAAAAGATGATAATCCAATTAAATATCAAAGTCTCTTAATGGAATTTTATACAGTTCTCCTTATTTTGGGCTTCAGTCTTGACAAGATTCATAGAGATTTTAACTCAACCTTGCAAATTTCTATCTGCTGATTTTCCTTGTGCATCACTTCACATGGGAGCCTCTCCTGGGCTGACTCCTTGTCCCCTCCATTATGATTTCCAGCATTGTAGTAACGATATATGTATCTTATTTCTGACACTGTGATACTAAGGGACTTTGCATTCATGTGGGATACATAGGATTTTGAGTTGTTTCATTAGACTAAACAATTCAGACTGCTGTCCTGTCAGTTTAAAGCTGTAGCCAGAAGTTTCAGGGGCAGAAGACTATTACACTCTTGTAAAGATGGTCAGATGCTCTTTTCTTGTTAGTTCACATGATATTCTCAATAAAGGCTTTTCAATAACCTCACTGAAATGGTGATGTTATAATAACCAGCACTTGGAAGAAGCAGTTACAGTTAATAGAGATATGAAGATGAAAAACTTCTTAGGCATTGCTTTATGAATAATCAATAATAGCTGAAGGTTAAATATAACCAAAGTCTTGCAGTTTTATTAGCTTGTCCTTGACTGAAGTGATACACAGAAATGACAGATATCCCAGTCAGGGTGTAGAGCAGTGGACATTCCCAGGACTCCTGAAGACAAGCTGAACTAAACCAGGGATGATTTGGAGAGTTACTGTGTGTGGGCAAGAAATCAGATTATGCTATGCCTGTTTGTTCAGTTCTTTGAATAGTTAATGTGAACTTTATCTGGGAGTGCTAATAAAATACTCTATTAAGGCAGTGTTCACATGGAGAGGCAAGAAAAGTATGACAATTGCAAAAAGACAAACCTGAATACTGCAAAATGATTAAACCCAAACCCCCTTCATTACATGTATTAGGATGGTGGATAATCTTTAACCTTGTAAAAATATATTAGTGAGAAGAGCCAACTGGTCTATTGATTTTCTCTTAATTACTTAAGCTGACCTTCAAAGAAACTTGACTGTTTCTCTGTTTCTTTTATAAGTCATTAGTTCACCTCTGCCTCCAAATATGTAGCCAGGGAGTAGGTAGCCATCCAAGGTTCATTTTTGCCACAGATTCTACTTTAGTGTAGATATATGTTTCCACTAGTGGTTTTCAGTTTCTACAGTATACTGTGTCTTCCTGACCTGAATATGGAAGGAAGGCTGAGGGATTTAAGACTACTTTGTGCCTGGAGTATGTAAACCTCCGAGTTTCACAGAGGCAAATCAAAGAAGTAAACACTGGAATCTGGACTTCAGGAGGTTATTGAAATTTGTAGCTTACACAGACATAATATTCTAAAAAGAATGTGTTTTTAAAAAACTGCCTATTAAACTATCAAGCTCTAGCTCAGTTTGCTTATTCAAAAAACAACACTGTCATTCAACTCACCTGTGAAATAATTGTCTGGGTGGGTAACCTCTTTCTTATTTGCTCCATGTTACGTTATTTGTTGGAATAACAGGTGTCATTTAAAATTAATAGTAATTTCTACATTCTTCCAGAACAATGACTGTATATCCTGTTGTTGGTCCACAACTCTCAGTGGCAGATTGCCTTTTTTCTTTTTGCATGTCAGTGAATTTGAAAATGTACCATGTAGCATTTTGCTGCTTAATTATTCGGTTTCACTTTCCACTCATGAGTTTCCATCCACTTCTCTTTGTAACCCCACAAATGAATTTATCATTATATTAAACCTGCATGTTATTTCCTCTGCAGAAGCATATTGGTATTGTAAACAGTCCTTTTTAATAGACTACACTCACATGGAAAATTTTCATATGGAGAACTTCGTGTTAGTTTCTTCAGCTAATTTTTTTTTAATCACTAACCAAATAACATGAGATGAAAGTGAAAAGATTCCCTGAATTATGTCCTGAAAATGGATGAATTTAAACTGAAAAAGCCCTCCATAACACCTGGGATACAACTGGTTAGAATGCAACAGGAGAGAAATGTTCTGTTGTTTTCACGTGGTCGGACACACCCGTAGGCGCCCCTTGCAGAGGCCCTGTGTGCATGCTGGGTCACACAGCAGCCCTCAGTCAGGTCAGGGAGTTCTAGTATGAGCATACAGCCTTTGAAGAAGAGCTTTTATCTCTGGGTACTAGAAACTTAATGTTCTTTGATCATCATGAATATAGGCATTGATGCAGTGATTAGAAAAGGAAAGATTGGTGCATTAAGAGTTAATCTACCTGGGGTGGCTTTCGTCCACAGAATTAAGAATTGTGTCCAAAAGTTACTGGCATCAAAATGGCTCTGATTCTCTTGGCTATCTTGAGAGGGAGGCAAGTGCAGCCATACATTGCAGTGGCTGTAAGCAGAACCTTGGATAGTGATGCCGATGGAGATGGCTGCGCTGTGGTCAGCCACACTTCGATGGATTCCACAAGGGTCTTCACTGACTTTTCAACCAGCCCCTGTGTATGTGTTAAAGGGCAACATTCCTCAGTGTACTGGGTTGGCGTGGCCAGGTTTTGGTGGAGTGTGTGGGGAGGGGATCACAGGGATGGCAGGTGAGAAGCTGCCAGAAGCTTCCCCCATGTCTGACAGGGCCAATGACAGCTGGCTCCAGGGTGGAGCTGCCACTGGTGCCAAGGCAAAGCCCATCTTTAACATGTAAGGAATGTTAATAATGCTTCTGTGATAACATATTTAAGGAGGGGAAAAAAATACTGGGGTGGAAATATTGTGGCCAGAGAAGAGAGAAGTGAGAATATGTGAGAGGAACAGCCCTGCAGACACCCAGGTCAGTGCAGGAGGGGCAGGAGGTGCTCCAGGTGCCCGAGCAGAGATTCCCCTGCAGCCCCTGGTGCTGCCCATGGAGAGGCAGCCCAAGGGGTCTGTGGGGAGCAGAGATGCAGCTGCAGACCAGGGAGGAGCGAACACCGGAGCAGGGGGATGCGCAAAGGAGGCTCTGACCCCATGGGATGACTGTGCTGGAGCAGGCTCGTGGCAGGGATCTGGCCCCATGGAGAGAGAAGCCCATGCTGGAGCACGTTTGCCAGCAGGACTTGTGACCCCACAGGGGACCCACTCTGGAGCAGCCTGTGCCTGGAGGATGTTCCCTGTGGGAGGGACTCACGCTGGAGAAGTTGATGGAGTGCTGTCTCCCGTAGGAGGGAGCCCATGCTGGAGCAGGGGAAGTTCTCCTGCTGTGGGTGGGGAGAGCAGCAGCAGGAACCTCAAGTGAGGAACTGACCGTAACCCCCTTTCCCTGGTCCTCAGCATCTTTGGGGCAGGAGATAGAGAATCGGGAATAACGTTAAAGCCCATGAAGGAAAGAGGGGTGGGGGGAAAGTGTTTTTAGGATTTTTGTTACTTCTCATTTTACTGCTTTGATTGGTAATAAATTCAACTAATTTACCTAAGTTGAGTCTGCAGATTGAGCAGCAACGTCAAAGATGGAACTTGTGAGCTTAGAGAGTCTACATTTCTAGTCCATCTAAACTAGAAAATTATCTGTACAATAAATGGACATTTCTAGAATACTCACCTGCGTGCGTTACACAGAACACGGACATGTTTTTCTAGCACCCATTGTAAATCAACTGAGCGACCATCAGGCTTTTGTTTTGCTGTGCACAGGAACAGGAGGCTTTAATCTGAAGCTGATACAGAGATTTATGAAGGTTGATGACTGCCTCTCTTGAACATACTGCACTTTTAGCTGAGATTAATATGAAAACATCACATGACTCTTTCCAATCCATAGCAGAATTCCCAGTGATGTCGAGGAGCAATAAATCTGTATTTCAAAGGCTGTATATGCCAGTACATTTATACGGCCTTAACGTTATTTGTATTGACCCTGATGGGAACTGCTATGGAACCACTATATAAAAGGTCATTCTCCTGACAGACTGTGGTATTTAACTTCCTGTTAGAAGCATATATAACTTAAATGATTTGTATTTTCCCACTAAATTGTTATAGAAAACAATGCTGTAATCTTACGCTGTAGCAACAGATAAATAGTGTGAAAAAAAAAAAAAAAAACAAGCAAAAGAAAAAAAAACCCTACAGTAATAGTCTTTTAGTTATGGTTTTTGTTGTAGTTGGTTTTTGGGGTTTTTTTTTTGTTTTTTTTTGGCTTACATAACTGACATTTTTGTCCCAGTAGCTAATGTTTTATTCTTTACTAGTTCTAAACACAGTCTTTGACATACCGTTTATAGATTTATACCCTGGACATAGCTATGCTTTCACCTTTTCCTTTTCCCTGTGTCTTTCAACAATCAGTTCATATTAAGTGTCGTTTTCTGTCCGGTCTAAACCTGCGGAAAAGGCGCGGTGTTTGCGGCCCCGCGGTGCGAGGCTGCCGGAGCGCGCAGGTGGCCGCTGCAGTGCCAGGGTGCGGCCACAGGAGGGCCCCCCAGGACAAGGCGTGTTTCATCTAACCCAGGAGAATTACTGGAAACAAACACTAAGAGCCTGTAATACCTTTCGTTTTTGTTTTTGTTAATAGTGAATTTAGACTCTTATAAAGGTTTTTTTTTTTTTTTATTATGCTGAATGAATGAATTTTAATTTTGAGAGCTAGCTTATATATCATGACCTAGAGTGTTCTTCCATTACTTTCAGGCACTCAGAAGACTGTCAAGCACTTTGTGCAGTACATGTGTCAAAGCCTGAAGTTCCCTTATGAACCCTTTAACTGGAATAAACCTGTTTTACTTTAATGGTCCTGTTCCTTTCAGCTTAGAGTTCTTTTTCATTTTCACAGCCTCTCAAAGAAAATCATATGTACTGAAAATGGAGAGGGAGGTTGTGCTCTCTTGGGTTGTAATGAAGAGTCAACTAAATATTCTCATTCTGCAGGAAGAACTTTGGTGCTGTACTCTTTACTCTTGGAAAGGCTCCACTTCAATAATGTATTGGTTAACCAAATCAAATGATATTTTCAGCAAAATCATCATAATATTAAAGGGAAGGTTGCTAAAGTAGAGCTTTGGCAGAACTCATTTGTCTCCCCGTTCTATACATCTTCTGCTTTTGTTAATATTATTGCCAAAATATCTAGTCCTGTACTAGATGTTAGTAGTAGTTAGATGAACAATTCACACCTTTACAAAAGATTTGGCAGAACTCCAATGTTTTGATGTCAGTTGTGATTATTGATTTGCATTTTGAAGAGGTGTGATTCACTCGATGTATCAGCTTTCCTTTTGTACACCTAACATTTTTCAGAAGAGACAAAAAACAAGACCAGTGTATTTATTTTATGAGTGCTCTCTGAATCTCTTGGAATAAGAAAAATTGTGTAGCCTGGAAGCTGGTTTTTTAGGAATGTTTTAACTGTGGAAGGAAAACTTCAGATTTCAGCGGGTGAAAGACAGGGTTCCTCTTGCAGAGGTGTTGTGCCTCTGCAGCAGCTTCAGTGGCTGTTTTCCTGTTGACTGCCTGAGTGTGGGCAGCTTGGCATCCCCTGGTCAGCAAAACAAAAGCTTGGGCTGGTGACAAAAGTCATCACTAGGAATCCCAGGTTATTTTCTTGCTCTAGAGTCACCAGCTACACCTCACCAGCAATACTGAAGTCCTGTGACAAGCTTGTTTTGGTGCAGGGCTCTGCTGAGCAGAAGTACCCCAGAGCTTTGCTACTGTTCCAGTGAGGTCAAGGTTCCTCCTGTCATCTCCTGCTTCAGTCTGCAGGATCTAAGCTGCCCAGCTAAGAACAGAGTTGCACTGCATGACCTTCAGACATGCCTTCCAATATAAATTATTCTGTGATTCTCTAATGGTGCAGTAATTCTGCATTTCAAGCATGTTCAGATATTCATACTATTTGATGGAACAAGAAGTGATGTCCATGTCCGGTTTTCATGAAATATTAAAATGTCACATCTGTGGTTAAAAATAACGCTTAAGAGGCACTATTTTTCTTCTTTTTTGACTCTTTCAGTGCCTTGTTAAAACTCATCTGCTGAGTACATTGCAGCACATGTCTGAGTTGGAAACTGTACTAAAGTAAGGTTGGAGTGTGGCAAAACAGGTTTTGCCACACAGGATTTATAGGGATGTCAGGTATTGCCAAAAAGCAGCTGATGAACATGGAAGGATAAAATAACAGAAGACACAGTTAACCAACTGCTGAGAAAAGCATCTCTGAACAAAAGAAAAATGTCTTTGAAATGTCTGTCTAACATTTCCCAGGAAGAGACAAGAATTATCAGTCAGAATCACAAGAGATCAATTGTTCTTATGTGACATTATCATGATAGGCATCCTGCTCCCTGAAGGAATTTGTCTTAATGAAGTAGTGTGGCAGTTTCATGTAAAACAGCTTCCGAGTAGTATAAACACAAATTGTTGTACCAAAATTCATACAAACAAAATACTTCCTATAGTAAACTGTAAATTCTATCAAAGCCTTCAGTTATGTCGCTCATAAAAGGGAAGAAAATGAAGGAAGTCAAAGCTTTTGGCCCATTGGAAACTCATTATGTACTTTACAACAGCCTGAGGAAGAACAGCAGGACTGTGGTTACTTGGGGATAGGAAATGAAATAATATTGCTCATCATGTAGTCTCTCAACTATTTGTTATTGATTGGACAAAGAAGAAATAAATCTCAGCCTCTGGGCTAAAGCATTAGGGAATATGACTCTATTACCAAAATGATAGAAAGAGTTTTATAGACAAGACAGAAAAAACTCTGGATGAGGCAATTGAGAGGAGGATTAAAGGCCAAAGAGAAGGTGTCACTGAAAGAGATGAAAATCTGGTTCTGTAAATGAAAAGAATTGTGTACTGGTGACCAAGCAGCTGTATGAGCAAACAGTTTGTTGATGGTGAAGCTGTATGAAATGAAAAAGTCACAATACTCACTGAAAAGAGAAATGGCATAGAGTCTATTTCCCCATCTTCCCTTCCCCACGTCCTGTAAGAGTGTTGGGGAGGACAGCAGGAAAAGGCACCAAGTGTGGTCCTGCTGGAGGACAGCAGGGATGGGCAGCCTGTGGGCAAAGCATCTTTCTGACTGATCTCTGAGGTCTGTCTTAGTTAAGCACTCCAGTAAGACAAATATCAACTAAGAATGATTCCTAGTAAAGTCAAGAACAGTTTTGTTTGTTACCTGAGTAGGAGCAGAGTAGACCTAACAATGTTCTTGTGCATGAAACAGGTCTTTCAAACCTCAGCACTGCTTGGGTGAGTAGTAATTAGCTATTGCTGATATATTCACTTGCTTTGATTTTAACTTTGACAGCTTCCCAACATGAAAAGGAGTTATTAATAAGTCATTCAGAGATTCTGTTTACTGAAAAAAGGTGATTGAGAAGCTGTACGTGTCCCTGTGGTTGACAAAATTGTACATCAGGATCAAGAATTACCCGAGGAGAAAAGTGAGGGTCTATGTTTAGATAAAAATTACACAGGGCATTAGGAAGACAAAGAAGGAATCACAAGTGAGATCTCTCTTTTCAGTCTGTTTTCAGTCTAAATTAAGTAAACAGTGATCAGACTAACATCCTTCTTGGGCCTTCTACCAGTGAGAGACATTTCCAGCTCTCTCAGAAGCACATGCTGTGAAAATCATTTGACCCTCTCAACAGCTACACATCTTCTTTGGTTTCTACAGACACGAAGACAAGTTTCCCAGTGATTTTGATGAAAACTAGAAAGACACAGAGGGAAAAAAGGTAGAAAAATACTCAAAATTTACCACGTAAAATAACAGAACTTAGACTGCTAGGGTTAGGGGGGGATGTTTTTTTTTCCAGGATATGAATCTATATAGATTGCAGAAAATCAGTAGGATGTTCTTCAGTAGCTATTCTTTAGGGAGATACATGTTAATAAAAATCTGAACTCCTTAAAAATGTACTCTGCTTGGTCTATGTCAAATTAATGACCGTTAAGAACTTGTCCAAACTGATTAAATTTAAAACAGTGTGTCTGTCAAAACATAAAGCCTTGGTTCCTAACCTGTATTCTTGGTCTCTTGGAAAATGGGTGCTTATCAGATGACAGTGTTAATAAAACAATAATAAGTACTCATTTTTAACTCTACAGCTACTATACAGAAGACTAAAAATATGATTTTCCCAGGAAAGCATTTGCATTACAGTTGTTTGCTATCTCCTAGAACTGCTTGCTTGACCAGCTATTCTTGTGCAAAGAGAAAAAGAAAAGCTTTTTCAGCTAGAAAAAAAGATTAAATTTTCTTTTTGGTCAGTACTATGAAAGAGAACAGCTTACATTAGTTCCCATTTTCCCTTATCACACCGTAGTTTCAGATGCACCATAGTGTAAAAACATTGGGCTTCCTATCTCAGTGTGAAAGCCTGTCATTAACAAGTGATTATTCAATTTATTTTTTTCCTTTTTTTCCCCCTAAAATAAGGCATGAGCCTTCTAATATTTCAGTCACATAAAATAGAATAATTATAGCACTGCTGAAGGTATTTTGTCCTGTTTGATAGGCTAGGGGTGATTGACACTTGGAGGTTTGGGGATTTTTTTTTAGAAGTTGGATTAATTTATGGATTTTTGGTCACTTTCCACTGTGAGCTTTGATAATAGAGGCTAAACACAGAAAGGTTTTATCCCTGTTAGAACTAAAAAATGTAAAACAGATTTTTTCTTTTTATTAGAGTTTGTCTCCTAAAGCCGGAGGCTACAGTAATAACAATAAGTGAGATAATTTTGTAAGCATTATCTGTAGGAAATGTAATAAAATAGCTACAAGAGGAAATGTGTTTGGAATTATCTTGTTGAAAATATTATTCAATATGTTAGAGATTAGAAACAATAACATCTTGTTTCCTGTGGTAAAAATGTGCTAATAAGAATGGTTATATTAATAGCATTGTTGCAGGCAGCCTGTATTGTTGGAGTTTGACATCCACCAAAAAAGCCTGGCTTTTTTAGACTACTTATATTTAGATTTTGCCAGTGGAAGAAATAATCAAGATTTCTTCCTTTTTATCCTAAGTTTTCTTTGCAGTTGGTTTTGAGAGCCATAAAGTTTGAGATTTCACTTTGCAGACTGCATCTGTAGCTGAAATTCTTTTAAGGGCAGTGTTGGTTGATCTGTTTGATCCCACCTGAAGGCTTCAGGCTGCTGTCACTCCTATGGAGTACACAGGAGACTGGATGGGTCTGGGTGGGGGTCCTTTGCTGTGCTGATAACACCAAAATAATTCATTGCACCAGACACCAACTTGGTTTTCTGAGTGCATGGTTGAGGTTGTGGCTTATAGAAGAGAAAGATGAGCTCAGGGTAAAACAACAAGCCCTGCTTGGTAGAAAGAACGTAAAAGCCAAAGAAATAAAATAATTGGAGGAATCAAAGAAATAGAAATGATCAGTACTGGAGTGCATCTAGAATACTGTGAGAATATGAAGTATTCAGCAAATACTTCTGGTTTAACATACTGACTTCCCAGATCTCTTTGTCAGGTTCTTGATTTCTGCTGCTTTCTTTGGTTTATCATTCCATATTTCCTTTCCTGTTAGGTTTTCTATTTCTGTTTTCTCTTTCAGACTTCTTTTAAACTTAGCTGCAAAATATATTACCTTTATTTTTTGTTTTGTTCTTCCTGGTAACCAGCTTCTCAGACATTCCCTGCATTTTCCTCTTACTACATGTGCTGCCTTATTGCGTCGGGGAGAGCCTGGAGTGGGAGCTCACTTGGCTGGCATAGTAAAGTTAGAGTGTGTTTGTCCTTGCTCCAAATCATTGACAATAGGAGGCAAAATGATTTTAGAGAAAGGGTATAGGGCATATGCAATGTAAGCTACATGATTTCTGCATCTATTTAATTTATGCCATAACTTGGAAAGAAGGAGTTCTGAGTAAGTGTGTTAAGTTACGTTAAATAGAAAGTGGGGGGGGAAAAGGAGCTGCTAAAGGAGGCAGATAATAGAAAACCTTTTTATCAATTTTCACAGTTGTAGAGATTAAAGTCTTTGAGACAGCAAGGCATTCAGAGACTTTGAGGCTGAGTATGGTACTTGTGGAAATTGTTGAGTAGAAGCATGATATTTCACCAGGAAGGACAAATGGAAAAGAATGAAAACTGCCAACCACCTTAATGCTTTGCACACAGTGTTCACTAAGGCAGTATTCAGTGTTTTCTGGACAGAAGGACATAGGTAGACAGAGACATTGGTAGGCTTGTGTCTCTGTTTTGAAGTTTGTAGTGAATAATGAGGCCAAGTTTAGGGCATATGGAGTAAAAATTTTAAGGTGCTCTCAACACCTTAGGCTCCAATTTCAGGTAGTTATTGGCGGTGTCACAATGATTACAGTACAGGCGTATTAATTTGAGCAGTCCAAGACCTGTTTAACCATAATAGAGAATTTCTCATGGATAACCTAAAATACATACTGGAAAGTGAGGGCTAGAACTCACCTACTGTTACTGTTTTGCCACGTAGCTCTAGGTCCTACATCTCCCCTGTATTAGGTTTCCTGTTTGTGTGGAAGCAAATCAGAGAGATAGAAAAACTAAGAACTCCTCAGCTCATATGTGGTAGGGAGGAAAACAGATGCAGTGTAAGCATTCTAATCCATGAGATCAAAACCCCCTGAGTTTTCTTAAACTATAATTGCAGCTGCTTCTAGTTTAAACATACAGGCTGTCATCAAGTACTGCAGGTTGCAGGTAGTGGTACAACATAGCAGGTAGCAAGACTGACAGCAGAACTGGTCTTGTTGCTAAATGGTGCTGTAGATTTAAAGCCAATGAGTGGCATAACAAATTAAGAAGTCTGTTAGATATTCTGTTTGTGAAAACCCAAATTTAAAAATAACTAGTCTGAGCATCAGCTTGTTTCTTGGGCTGAGTGACATGTTTTGAAATTTCCTCTGTACGCAGAAAATAGAAAAAGCTGACTAAAGAGTTCCTATTGACCTATAATGCAGAGATGTTTCAGGCACTAAATGGCTTGCTTATCTGCAAATCCAAAATAACTTCTACTGCATGAATTTTTGAGCTTGTCCTAGAAGGCAGAAAGTAGCAACGTGTTCAGAAGTGTAAAGTTAAATAGGTCTTATAGATTGGCTGCCACACCATGTGGAACAAATGTGCAGCTCTCTTTTTGAAGGCAGTAGGGGCATTTTGGACTTCAGGGTGATCCAAGCTAAAGATGTTTATCCAGGCTTTATGTACATGGTTTTGTGCATACAAATTGCATATCATCCTGAATTTCCTGCTGGGTTTTAGTTTCCTCCAAGGAAAGAGAGCTAAGGCTATTAATTTTTGTCAGTGTGCATTGCTCCTTCTGATTATTCACTGTAGGGCTAGGTGATTATTGAAAAGAACCTCTTTCTAATTCCCTTCCTAATATGAGCAGGCTTTGGGATTCAGACACCTCTAGAATTCAGAAAGACTCTTTTTAGTAGCATTAATCCTTATATTCATTACAACAGCTATTTACATGAATTGCAGTCTTCTAACACGACTACACACAGAGATGTGTGAAAAGAGCACCAAAAATCACTGTACTGTTTCACTTTTTATTGCATGCTTCTCTCTACCTTGCTTCCAAAGCCAGTATTATTCACAGCCAATGGATTTTTATATAAGCACGTGCCAGAAGCAAGCAGCAGTTCCCTGCTAGGCTCTTTATGCTTCCCCTCCCAATTTTGACATCTCTCAGTTCAAAATTGTGCCTTCTGGGGGTGCTGTGCCACCTAAAATAAATTGCATTGCATTACACTCTGAAAGGCCTCTATAGATCAGAATAATATAGTGACACATATCTGAAGACATTTCCTTTCCTTCCCCCCAACCACCCTTCAGCATATTCTGTTCTTTTATTTCCCACAGGATTCTAAGAGCAACTCTACAACTGAGTTTCTCTTCTGCCAAAGAAATCTTCAAATAAAAAATAGATTTTTCTTTTCAGAATAAAGTAGCACCTTTCTATATGTAAGTGAAAAACTTCCCCAGATGAAAAAAGGAGAAATGTATACTTCAAGAAATGGACTTTTCTAAATCATACCAAGATAGTTTTAACAGATTTCAGAGAACTTACTAAAGAGTTAAATCTACTTGTGTGATTAGCATCCAGCTCTACAAGAAACCCAAAGCTAGCTTTGATGGTACCTATTTAGTACAGTATTTGAGGTATTTTCCCCATCTTTTTCCAAGTCACCAACAGTCTTCTTCTGTTCAAGTGATAATTCAGAAGGAGTAAGTCACACTAACAATTTCTAGGTCACTTTTACTTCTTAAAGGCACCGAAAAGTATCTGTGTAACATCGATTTTCCTCCCATGACAAGGACAAGATGCAAGTATGCTATGGACCTTAAAAACACAAGCAGATACTTCAGTGACAATATTTATCTGTTTTTAATTTATGTGCCAGTCAAGAGTGTGCTCATGCTTGGAGCTGGAGAGCTCTATTGATTTAGGAACTATATTTTTTGTATTCAAGAAATGTGCAGTAAAGTCTTTGTCTATTCTTTCACTTGAACCTTCTAGTTTTCTTGAAATCTTCCCATTTGAGGCTGAACTTTAAATGCCAGGGTGAATTCATTTGAAGTCTCAAAAAAATAATTTACATGCTTTGGAATAGCAAAACAGAAAGCAGGTTTTATATTTAGAGGAAAATGAGGTTGTGTAAGGCTTTGTACAACTGTCACTCACTTTTCTGTTGTTTACTGCTAACCTCAGATTGGCAGAAAAAAAAATTCCAGGGTTGCTATTTAGTTAGTAATTGCTTTTTGAATTTAGGAAGAGAAATCTGTGCTTCATTCAAAGCACTTCCTAAGATTTTAAACAGAAAATAATATCTTGCTGCTTCTGTCATGGCTCAAGGGCTTCCTTTACATTCTCCCTCAGCTGCCTGAGAGAAAAGCTGCTGGCTTCAGGTTGCTACTGTGAAATGTAAAGACCTTATTCAAAGCAATAAAACAATGTCCTGAAGAAATTCCTCAGCTTCACTGAGAAAAACATGCAAATAGAAGGAATATGTTTTGCAATAAGAACTGTCTTTTAGAAAATATAGGAGTGAAGCATTTTAAGTTTTTAAAACATACAATTTTGAAAATCTGGTATTAACATAAACTGGAAAATGCTTTTGTCCATTTTCCAGGCAGAATTATTTACTGAATTGAATTGGAATTCATAAATAATTTTGATCCCTCAAACTCCAGTAGCATAGGACCACAAGGTATTTTAGGCAGGAAAGGATCTCAGGAACTCATCTAATCCAACCTCCTGCTGAAAGCAGGGTCAGTTCTTAGGTCAGACCATGCTGCTCAGAGCAAATCAAAATCAGCCAAACCTGAGGTCAGATTCCTCCATATCAGTAGATTTACTGTGTATCGAGACATAACTAAATGAATCTGAATCTACCTGATACCATTGAGCTTTGGAGCTAAACTCTCAACACAGCTCAGCTAAAGAGCATCTGTAGTTGGGGAGTTGTGTCAAGGAGCACTTCTGAGGCAACACACAGAAATTAACCCAGCCTGTTTATTTAATGCAACCTGTGCCCAGCCTTTCAGGTGCCTTTTGTCTGTGCTGGGTTGTGGGCTCCTCACTGCACTCCAGGCTGTAGACTGGGTTAGCTCTGTGCTTCCATCGTTCCCAGTGTTTGATGTGCAGCTATCAACACATCCTGTAAAGTTGTTACTTTCATAACCACCCAAATTTACTGAGAAATTTTACACGTGAGTGCACATTCCCTTCATTTTTAATGGAAACAGACATTCAGACTAGAAATAAGCAATCACCTGTCTCAGCAGAGTGTGAGTCCAGTGACTGTGTGCCCATGAAGGAGAGTACAGTGAAAAACAACAGCCATGGCAGGGTGGAAACCAAGCAGGTATGAAGGAGCAAGTTATAGTGTCTGTAGTGCTTTACCTGGGAGCTGATAAGTAGCAACAAAGCAGATATAACCTCACTCAGAGCCTTTGCATCATTTCTGCTGTGTGCAGGTCTGGTCTGTGACCAGAAGCCCTGGTAACCAGCACAATACAAACTGGGTTTGGCTCTTCTCTCAGCAGCTCAAGGGCCACTTGAGCAGTCAAATGAAGTTTCAACATGTAGGCTGAAAAGCAGATTTTGTTTAGGGAGGTATTACCTGTACCCTCTAAAACTCATTTCTACTTCTCAGACTTTAAGTTTACTGTATTTTGAGTGCCTGTTGTAAGTCTTTGTAATGTACTTTAATGGAAAAAAATTATTTCCTTGCTTTCTTAGATTGTCCAGGAATTAAATGTCCTGCAAGACCGGCCCTTTTTGTTTTTATTTTTTTTTTCCTGGACAACGTGTGCTACTTTTACTATCTAACAGTAAATTTACTAAAAAGATATTATTAAGAGAAACACCACTGGAATGGTAAAAAGCTTAGAAAAAGGAACAAAATTAATCCTTCCTGTAAGACAAACTTAGAGCTTTTAGGAATCAATTTTTCTACCTTAAAATTCAGTTTCTCAGTCTGCTACAGCACTTTGCCCTGCCAGAACTTGACATTACCTGGAAGCCCAGGTACCTGTGTTTATTTAGCTGCAGGTGGCAACAACTCCACAAGTGCTTGACCCACAGGCATTTTACTTTGAGAAGAGCTAATGAGCATCACCATATGATCCTTCCTTTTCTTTTCTGTTCTGTGAAAGAGCTGGTGATGCACACATTCGAGAAAATCACGGTGTGGAATTGCCCCTCATTAATGGAGCAGGCTCCATTAAGATAGGGGAATCCAAATCACCTGATGCTCTGATTTTTCATTTAGGGCCTCAGTGACCCTCCCACTAAAGTAAAAACCATTGCTGCATAGGATTCCAATAGGTGGTTGTGAAAGTAAGAAAAAGGTACCCTGAAAGCAGAGTGAATGCAAATGAATATTATTAGGTTTACATCTCTCAAAAAAGAAGAAGAATGAACATAAGTATAGACAGTCACACACCAAACCACAGAAGCACTGAAGAATTCCCATGGAAGGATGTGGATTTTAACCTCAGAAAAATCTACAACCTTTTTGAGAAGCACTGCTATAAATTAAAGATGTTTTTTTTTTCCTAGAAATGAAGAATCTCCCTTTGCTCCATTGCAAATTCATCACTTCTGCAATAGAGCTGATAAAGTCCGAGGAAAATGTATCAGTGTTTTTTTGTGTGTCAAGCAGCAATGTTCACAAGCCTCTCAAATCCAGTTATTCGTAAAACAATACCTCGTGCTTCTTCCAAACATTGGTATAACCATAAAAGACTCTGCATTTAGTGTTTTTAAAACAGCCCATAGAAAATACTTATCACTGAAAGCCCTCAGATGCTTATCTTTGTCTGCAAAAGCTCAACATGGGAATTTTGTTATTTACTTCTTTACTTCTTTCATTCCTTATCTCTTTTTCTTAATCCACTATCTCTTTCACTGAAAAATGCTATCTTTTTTTTTTTTTTTTTTTTTTTTTGTGGAGTACCTGCAGAGAATGAGAAATATTTTGCACTTAGTATTTAGTGATCCAACCATTGCTTCTTTTGTTAACAAGGCAGGTTTTGTTAACAGAAAACACACAGAAGTTTCTTCCAGCTGCCCTTTATGCTACTAAGCAGCTTTTCCTTTGCCTGTGGAAAGTTTGTTTTGGGGGAGCTGAGGCAGATAGGATGAGTTGTTCAGTATTTTATTCCTTTCTACGTGCTTGTTAGGAACAGAGTGTTAATTGTACCGAGATAAATACTGCATTCAGTTTGTCTCCTGCCCTTCCTTCAGCAGTGATAGATGCAGACCTCTACCCCGTAAGCCCTTAGATGTCATGGGGGAGACAGAGGAAGGGTTTTTCTGGATTCTGCCTCCCTGTGTGACCAGCCTGGTTCTGGAGCACCCAGAGGAGACTTCAGAGTGAATTTTGTTAGCGTGATTCTCCAGGTTTCCCAAAGCACTGTAGCACTACAAAAAGGGACAAGGTTAGCTGGGCTTCCTCTGAGGGCCAGGCAGGGCTCCACAGCCTTGGAGAGAGATCAGTTAGCACAGTGCAAAGTGAGATAGCAGAACCACAGAGGTGCAGTGCTGGAGATGGGCTCTGGTGGTTATCACTACTGCTACTTATTACCCGACCAACTCAAGCCAAATAATTGCCTGAATGAGTACTTAAACTGTGAGTTTTGCTTTTAAGCAGTTTAAAACCAAGAGCCTGATGTAGTTTTTTATGGCAGTAAACCTTTGGAAGTTTCCAAACACAGGTAATCACAATAACCATTCCTCAGGGCTTCCTAAAAGATGGACTAGTATATTTATTAACTTTCCCCATGACCACAGTCTCATATTCGTAGAATGTGTAGATGTATCAAAGTTGGAATACTCTCAGATCAAGAGACTTGACTTGTTTTAGTGCTGTTGAAAGTCACCACTTCAGCAAAAAGACAAAGTAGCAAAGCAGGAGAGATTCTGTATGTAGCAGCTATTCATCTGGCAATTCTCTCAGACTGAGAAGTTATTTTTGTCCAAAGAAACAGAGTTCAATACAGCACTTACATTATAAGTGGCACATATTCTATCAAGCATTCATGACTTCTGAGTAGTTTCATAGGTAAAAAGATCAGGCTTCTTTTCTTTCTCTCCTGCCAATGCAGCTTTTGCATTGTTGAGCTTTAGTACTGCAAACACATCCTAGACTTTACAACCCTGAGCAATCCCAAAAGAATAGTTTTTGAAACTATTCTCTTTTGCTCAGCATACATCAGCTGCTCTTGGTCAGGTTCTGCAACTGAGGGTCAGGTAAGACAACACTTTCCTTCCTACAAATGCTGAATGTCTGTCTCAGCCATGCTTTTCTCTGGGACTAAATCACATTTTCCCTGCCCTACCCTTGTGCACTGACTCAGTTCATGTGCACACTACAGTCCTCAGTGTTTTCATGAGAGTGAGGGGCACTGAGCTCATGACACTCCACCTCCCATTCCAGCAGCAGGTTGTTTCCCAGTATATAAGTAAGATACCAGAGCACATAAATGGTCTGTAAGGAGGAATGAAAGAAAAGTTAAAATTCAGATCAACTTGAAAGAGTTTTGGATGAAGATATTGTCAGACCAATAAAGTTTTGGGATTTGTATTTTATTTTAAAAAGTTGATTCATACATGAAGGTTTAAAGAAGTGCTAAAACTCCCCAAAAACTCTCCAAAACAAGATCTGTCAGGTCAAACAGTTCAGAACCTTCTTCTTCATTCTTCATGCCCCGGGTCAGTTATTTGCACAGATCTGATTTCTTTATTTACAGAGATTTGTATTCTTACAGCTCCTTCAGATTCTGTGTTATCTCAGTTATATACATTATATATATAAAAAACCCTGGAGTTTATCTGTGTCTTGTCTGTCTTTATTTAACCAGCAATTTAGGGACGGTTCAATATTAAGATATAATCAGGCTAACAGCCTCTGCTCATGCAAAGAGTTCCTTATCTCTGGAGAAGAACTTGCTGACATGAAATCTGCATTTCTGTGTTTATATATTTAGTCTTCATAGAGGAAAATCTTTTGCAGTGAAGCAGATGGTAGGAGATACTGTGAAATTTACCATTGAACAAAGTGCATGAACATTTTATCATCAAAACTTTGGAGAGAAAATAGCTTTTAATAGGGTGGAAAGTTTTATGAAAAAAACCTCAACGTCTGGGATAGAGGCTGACAAACAAGACAGAACAATTTTTCCGCTGTCTTTGGCAATAAATTTTTTGTGGGTTTTTTGACTGCTGAAGGCACAAGAAAATTTGCTTTCTAGTAACTTGATAAAGACCTCCAAACATACTGGGAAAAGTTCAAATAATTGAAAAAAAAAAGAAAAGTAAAAAAAAGAGGCAAAAGTAATTTGTTTTCAGAGCAAAAAACCATCCAGGCTTTCCCAAATCAGTGCAACCCTGTATATTAGGCTCTCCTTCCTTAGGAGAGCAGCTCTCAGAATTTGGTAAGGCTGTGTGTTGGCGAGACTTGGGACAGCTCCCAGGGTGCAGTGTGCTCACGCCTGTTCCTGGGGGTTGCTCTGAGGAGGTGATTGGTAAATGCCCCCACATGGACCTGTTACAAGCAGCATCCCAGCCCTGTTGTAGAGCTGGCTGTGCCCAATCAGAGCAAGCTGCAGTATGGACATAATAGGCTCCCCTTGGCTTGTCCTACCTCATAACTGTCTGCCATCTCTCATCCCCATCAAAGCTGTTATGACTGATCTTCTTACCCTGGCACAAATAAGGAATAATCCAGGTGAGAGCTGTCACAGGCCTGGATGGCTACAGCCAACGCTCTGCAGGACAGCAAAGGGCAGATTTACCAGTCACTGATTAATGTGTTTTCTTTTCTTACAATTAGTTCACCACCCTAAAGAGGGAGATAAGAAGCTGATGGCTTTGGATGTCCTTTTTATCCCCAAAGTTATGCTTCAGCTGAACCCCCAGCTTGCACTCTGAGCTGAAAAAAGCTGGGATTTTTGTACCTAAACTGGTGCTTAAGATAAAATTTCCATCCCTCCTAAATGGAGGTCATAAACTTAACCATGAATTATCATGGGCAGAAAAGCTAGACATCAGTCTTTTACTGACATGGAGCAGAACTAAACCACCTAAGGGAACAAATACCTTCTAAGAAAGCATCAGGGGATAGCAGGGGCTGGCTGCTCCATGCAGGATGGGGAGCTGGTGAAACACAGAGCTGGCAGGGCAGCACCCACCCCAGAGTACCTGAGAGGGTGTGGCCAGGGTGGGCCCAGAGTCAAGACCATCAGACAAGTCCCTGATGATCAGGCAGGCCTGAAGTCACAGCACAGAGCCAGCCTGCAGGTTGGCAGCAGGTCTGAAGCTGAAGGAACCAGACCCAGCTGTGCTGGAGACCAGCTCTATTCCAGCAGAGCTCCAGGTGGGATTACATATAACCAAGATTAGTGGTCCCAGGTACAGAATCCTGCACTTGCTCTCATTAAATTTCATACAGGTGGTGATTGCACAGCCCTCTGGTCTATCCAGATCTCTCTGTATGGCCTTTCTACCCTCAAAGGAGTCCACAGCTTCTCCTTGTTTGGTATTGTTATAAAACTTAGCCAGTGTACATTCAATTCCTGCATCCAGATCATTTATAAAAGCACCAGCCCTCCTGAGGAAGCCCACTGGTGCCTGGCTGCCAGCCACTTACTCTAACCTTGAGCCTGACCACTCAGGCCATCATTTTATACCATTAAAGTTGTCTGTGGCAGCCTCCCGTGTATCCAAACATGCAAAGCATGCAGCTGGGTACTGACACTCTTCTCTGATCTTCAAAACACTCCTGGATTTTTTTACAGGCCTTTTACTTTGTTGCATTTTACCATGAGTGAAAAGCATGGCCCTTGATCACACAACAAGGGAGCTGTGCTACACACCAATGCCAGTCCCTCAGATGTCAGGAACACTGGCCAGTGCCTGGGGATCTTCAACTTTATTGAAAATGACAAGTTTGGCAAGTGTTTTAGTTCAAAACTGAACCTGAGTAGACAAACTTTTCATGCCCAAGGATTTGGGGCTCAAGCTTTTGAGATGAACAGGCAAAGGTACAAATGGATGCTGAATTTGTTAATCTGTTCTTTAATAGGAATATTTTATTGGTTTTGTGTCACACCTTTGTGTTGCATTCCATCAGCCCTAATAACCAGAGCTGGACCACAGGAAGCCCAAGCAGACCAGTTCTTACTGTTCTTTGGTGCACAGTTTAGTGGCAGGGAAGTGATGAGACAGACATAGTCCTGTCAGTGAAGGGGCATGTAGGAAAAGGAGAAGTGGCATAAATGAACCTTAGTCAGCATTTCTGCAGTTCTCAGGTTGCTTCACAAATTCTATGTAATTAAGCCTTCTGGCACGGCAGTGAGGTACTTATTAGAACTGTGTGAATACCTCATTTTGCTTTGGTGACTTAACTGAAAAATTAGCAGTAATTTTCAGAACAGTGAACTGACCCAAAATGAAATGCATTCCTTTTGTTTAACCAAAATAATTTTTTTGATTTACATGAAAAAATCTTAGTGTTAGTACTAGTAATAAAAAACCATAAAGCCAGAGGTTTAAAACAAGAGGCAGAAAGGTTCTCTAAACCGATGTAGTTACAGCATTCTCAATGGACATGGGCATGTTAGTGCTTTACATAGTAACCTGTGATCCACACTGGGAGAGTTCACAAACGTGGATCAAATCAGAAAGATTTTGACAATGATTGAGAATGGGTGAAAAAGCATGTTATGTCTTTCTAGAAGTTCATAAAAAGCTACATTTTATGAGCCTTTCAAAGGAAACTAGCAATAGAAGTTTCTCTAATTCCTTTTTTATGGTGTTTCTAGCAGCACTATTACTTAATTTGCACAGAAGGTCTTGTGCACCTGAATTCCTTGTGGTGGCAGATTCATGCAGGTAAAGAAGGAGGAGAATGGGAAGCTCCTGTCTGTAGGAAATAGCAGCAGCAGCCAATGCAAGACTGCTCAGCAGGGTGAAACCAGCTGGGAGTTGTGCTGATTCTGCTGGTGACAATGCCTGCAGGATCCAAGCAGCATCTCCAAGTTCTCCTCCTATCTGGGACTGAACCCTTTCTCCTGTGCAGCAGTCCCTGACCTGCAGAGAAATGTGACTTTTATCACACTGCACCCCTCCTTGTAGGTATGGCCCAAAACACAAGCTTGGAAAAACACAACTCAGACTTCTTAGTGATAAAAGCTTCTTACTCCACTGAAAGTCAGAAGATGTGCCAGAAAGTTGCAACATAACATAATACATGGGTAGCAAAACTTTTCAACATTAATGCAAAATGATCTGACATGCCAGAACAATTAGAGCAGCTCAGCTCCTGAAGGTAGACTGGCAGAACAGACTCCTCTCGGATGGTGTTGGTGCTGTTAAACAAATGCACTGTTTTATGAAGACATGACATGAGATATTAAGTTTAGCTTTATATTTGTCATTGTGCTTTAAAATTATTTGAGGACTAACAAGAAACCTTTATAAAAAGTATTTCTAATGTTCAAGCTTAATAATTCACAGTGAATCCATTAAACTTACAAAGGTGCTTTAACAGCATCAAGGAACCACTCCTAAAACACAAGAGAATAAAAATTGCATGTAAAAAAAGCACTAATAGGATATAGGAAATGATGAAGGTTTAAGGTTTTTTTAGTTACATTTTAATGTTTTTGGCCCTGTTATGACTAGTGTAAAACTTGCATGAAATTATAACATTTTTAAACACAGCATGAAAGAGGTTTGAGATTCATTTCAAGTGAGAAAGGGGAAGTGGAGAAACAGGAAGTTGATACTGGTCTGAATATCCCATTTAGCTTTGTGACTTTTGATAGCTCTTTTAGAAATAAGAAGGTTTTATTATTGGTCAGAATACTTTGCGTGTATGTATGTGCATAGTCGTAAATTCCCAGTGTATGATGCAAAATTTCTTCATTTGAAATTTCTAAAGCAGAATGCTTCAATGGATGTGTGGGAAGGCCACTCTAAACCAGACAGAACACTACATTTTACCTTGTCATTTTATCCATGTTCCCTGGCTTCAAGTTTGAAATCAACCTTCTTGTTCCCCTCAATCTACATACAGAGCTTTATTCATAGTGCTCGCCTCAGCCAAGAAATGAATCTCAAACAGCACACGTGAGACTGCTGGGTTCACTGACCAGGTATAAACTGCTGTCAGTGGGTTTAAGAGATGGGAAAAGAGGCTGAAGAGGTAAAGAGCAGAGTGACAGAGGCTATTAGCATTTCCTTTTACAAGACCCACATCCTCACGTTCCAATTAAGCAGAGCAGAAGCTTGCTGCTCTGAGATTTCCCCACAGCAGGTAATTTTGCCCAGATTCACTGTGGCACAGGGTGTTTGTTTTGCGTGCTGAGGCTGCCCTGGTGAGCCCTGCAGACGAGGCCAGCAGAGGTGCTCAGGGCTGGGCATGAGATGCGCTGCCAGAGCTGCACTCGCGCCTCTCCGTATTCAGGGCACGTGCCTGTGTTATGCCTCCCTCCTGCCAGGGCACTTTGGTTTCCGTGAGTAAAGCAGCACATTCAGCTATCAAAGGGAAAGGGTGAAGGCAAAGAAAAGGCCAGGAAGTTCCAATGTTTAATGAACCTTTCATTCAGTATGTACAGCTTCTCACGTAAACCGAGTGTGTGGAGGGATCCCATGGAATTCAGACTAGGCAGTGGGGGGGCTAAATCGCTGAACAGGAAAGTAAGCAAAGAGTGTAAAAGCCTTATTTAGTTATCAAATTCAGTCCTTGTTATTTTGGGCAATCCTATTCTATAATACAACTCATAAAATGATGTATGATTCACAACAATTTTGTTGTGAAAAAGAGAACGGGGGAGAATTAACCTGTTCTAATTTTCTGTATGACCTTAGAATTTGGCATGAAGGATGAAAAAGAGGATGATGACTACCACTCCTTTCCTTCACCATAAAGTTGCATGAAGTAGGATGTAATTGTTCATCAGTATAGACTTCTAAAAGCCTGAAGAATAATGATGGTCACTATGAAACAGTGTATTACTAGCATGGTTCTTCATTTTTCCCCTATGCTGTGTAGAAGAATGTAACAGATATCTATCTTCTGAGTCTCACTGGGCTTTGAACTGTGTAAGAATCTTTGGTTCCATAAAACTGAAATGCCAGTGTTCTGTATTTTTCCTTACATCCAAGTTGAACAAGCAGAACTTTTGTCCCTTTGCAGTATAAGAGTTAGTGAGAACTCAGAGTCACTACATTATTTATACACTCCGTGTGTTCTCTGAGGATACAGCTGTGAGATGGTACCTAGATTACAGAAATTGTGTAGTATTATTCATTCTGTGTTGGATCATGTAACAGAAGCTCTTGCCATGAGTAGGTGATCTGATTCAAAGTGAGGGGGATGTGGGCCAGTGCCTTGCTTCTTGCTTTCTCACCATGGCACTGAAAATGAGCTGGTTCCCATGCCCGTGGCTGGGTAGAGCATATCCCCTGTCTAGGATAAGGACATAGCACATTGCCAGAAGAGGCACAAGCAAAGGCATAATTACAGCTCTGTGTCTGTGCCAGTGCAGCCAGGCTGGTGAGAACCAAGCAGCCAAGGCCCAGCATTGCATTCTCCATCATCTGACAGGGCTGCCAGAATAAGTGGCCTGTGCTGATCTGCCTCATCTAGCTGGCACTGAAGCCACAGTTTCCATGACTTCATTGTCAGGGGTGGGCACGGAGGGAAGGAGAGGATGCTCAAATGTGCCTGTCCAGGCTGCAGCAAATGCTCTGTGGTGCACAGACAAATCTACAGCTACCCTCACCCTTAGCAGAGGCTCAATATGACACCCACTCCTCCTTAACTCTTAATTCCTAAACTAGGTTTTACACAGGATTTGAGCAGCCCACACAAGGTTTTGCTGGTTCTCTTCTTAGGGTGCATTTTGCTTATGCTGGATATATATATAGGAAAGTTATTGACCCTGTTATTACTAAGGTAAAACACTTTCTAAACCCAAATTGGTCTTTATAAATATTCAACAGGAGATTTGCTTATGATTGATAGTTTTACATATGACATAGGTAGGTGTTTTTGCTTTATATTTTACAGCAGCATAAACAGAACACTGCATGTAGTACATGCTCTGTATGAATATATAAGTAGTGCAGCAAGCTCTGTGCAAGAGCCAAATGCCATGCAGAGACGAGACGTGACGTACAGTTATCAAAACCAGGAAAGAGAGCAAATTTCAGCATGTTGGACAAACTGTACTTGCCTAAAAGGTGAGCTTTTCTATCCCACACTATCATACCTCTTTAATAACCTGCTGTAATAAAAGCTAATAATGAGGCACATTATGATTAAATTAACTCTGCTGAACAAATGAAAATGTGGAATTGCTGTGAATTCCAAAGAGTAAATTCAGGTGTGCATAGTGGCAGTTGACACCCCACCCCTTGGACTGTGAGTGGGTACTTGATCTTCACGTCTGGGAAGCAGGTTGGCCTTGTGCCACTCCTCAGAACTGCAGTGGCTGGGCAAGTGTGTGATTAAAACAAGTCCATCACAGAACCTCAGAAAATTAGTTTGCCAGGCTATAGCCCGAAGGCTTAGATTAACAACCTATGTCTAAGCAACAGACTTTAGATCTTCAAAGGCTGTGGAATCCTCCCCATAGGAGGCTCCAGAGCTCCACTGTTTTTATCAGTCTGATAAAATCACCCTGCTTAGACTGTGGGTGAGATTGAATTTATATCCAGAAATGAACTGATTCAATCTGTAACATTTAAAATGAATAATGAAAATATCTTCCTGGTTAAAAAAAAAAGCAGTGGGTTTTGTTTCTCAAAAATGCATACTGTGCTGATCATTAGCTTCATCCTTCTCTAAGGTGTGCCAGCTTTGTGACGAGATCCACAAGAATGCCTAATTACTTGCAGATGATTTGTGGCTAGTGTTGCAAGCGTATGTCAATGAAATACAAGGTCTGTTTTATAATACCAAGGCACTAATCCTACCCTCTTTGATAATTAAATGGAATTACACAAGTCAAAATTAAGCTGTATTTGGCAGTTGTGAGAAAGTTTTGGGGTTTTTTTTTGCCTACATAGGACATATTACACAGGACCCATATTGTACTTTCATTTCACCTACAGTATTGGACTGACTTCTGCTATAGAAGTGTGTTCTATACCTGTGGCTGGAGTGCTTTCCCATGTTGGTGGAAGATCTCACCTCTGGTTACTGACCCAATATCCTGGGCATTCTGTGTGAAGTAAAACTGAAGTAAATTGGTGCAAGGGCTTAACATGCTGACCTTTGACAACCTTTGTGCATGCTGTTGTGAATACCTGTTAAAGAATTCTTGACGGAGGCAGCAATTCATTGTAGCAGTGTGTGCAGTCATCACAGAGGTCAAGAATGGCTTTGTTAAGGCTTGACAGGGAAGAGGGTCCAACCCTTGACCTGAATCTTTGCAAAAAATACTGCCAGAGGAACCAGGTGCAAACCAATGGGTAGTGCTCATGGTGATGGGATGTAATGAGAGCCACCCATGCTCAAAGGGAGGTGGAGGTCTCCCTTTTCACAGGATCATGTAATGCACCAGAGCCTCAGTTTGTTTGTTTACAGGCACTCTTAGGTACATGCCCAGCATTCCTTACCCAGGTCCCCCTGCCGTGGCTGCATTCAGGGCTGTGAACAAGCTGGGAACAGGTACAAGTCATGAAAAAGTGCAGCACAAGTATTCCTGGTGTCCAGATGTTCCTTCCCAAGGCTGAAGCATTAGGGACTGGGTGAGCTATACATAAGTTATAACAAGATTTCTCAATTTTAGATTTGGCAGTTTGCACTGTTTATTTCTCTCTTATATTTGCTTGTAGCATTTAAACTAAGCAGTGTTTTCAGGTAATTGAGACTCTTGGGAAAACTGGTATTAACAAAATCTATTTTTCTGTGTAAAGCATTTGGCAGAAAATGACAAGCTTTCAAGTGCTCTTTCCTTTTTAAAATGCTTTTGGCTGTTATAAGGGAGGGTTAAAAAAACCTCCAGTGTGAACAACTGGCCATTCAACCAGCACAGAATGACTATGGCTGTGTTAGCCTCTGCCCCTGGGGAGAGCTGCAAAGCCTTGGTGACAATATCACAGGAGTTTTAGCAAGTACAAATAAAAGGAGAAGGCAAAAATTGTAAAGAAGGCTTCTGCCCAAAGATAAACTTGAAACTACTGTCACTGCTGTAACAGGAGCTACTCCTGAGTGCTTCCCCAGCCTGCTGACAGGAGGGATATGGAATCACTGAGGGCTTTATGCTATTGCTCTGTTGTGAGTCTGGGGACAATCCAGCAAAATTTCACTTCCATCTTCTTTTTTTCCAACAAAGTGCAATCTGATGATTTTCTGTTCTGTTTAGGAAGTATTTGTGATTGGATGGAATAAAGAAAACCCAAATGATAAATGGCTTTGAAATAAACAGATCCTGGAAGTGAAGGAAGGGTGGGTGCCTGGAGGACTGAAAAAGATCTGGAAGTCTAGTAGAGCTGACCAGATTCCAGCCTGGCTTCTGCCTCATTTCCCTACAGAGCCTGTGTTATTTCCTTGTATATTGGATCCCCAAACAAAAAGGCATTTGTGCCTTGTAGCACTGCCCTCCCAACCCTGCATGCCCTGTTCCACTGGGGAGGTCACAGTGCTAATTTAGCTGAATCTCATCTCCAGCCTGGGGGTGGACGTTGTTCTCCACGGGGTTTCATAGCAGATGGAGTAGATCTCAGGGAATAGGAAGTGTCAGAGAGAGAGAGAATATGGAAAAGTCTGTATTTAGCTTCCATGTCTATTTAGAGCTGCAGCAGAGCTCAAAGGCTGAACTTTATGTGTAGACAATTATTTTGTTCTCCTTTTGTTTGAATATGTGTTTATTTGGTGGGAGGCCTCTATCTCAGGTGTTCCTGGGATTAAGGGTGTCTGCAGTGGCAGTTTCTACATCCAGGAGAGTCCTTCCTCCAGGGTGATATTCTGGATGAAAGCCTCCATTCTTACTGAAATGAGGCCAAGGAAGAAAGAATTACAGCTCAAAAAAAGAAAGCCCAAACAAACAAACAAAACCCAACACCAAAAATACCCAGGTATTCAGCCAGGTTCCCTGCTGTTCCTGAAGTATCCCTGGGACTGTCTCTTGGAAGACCTAACATGCAGGTGTCCCAGTGATGAGAGAGGAAAGCCCAAACCTTTCTTAAGCTCCTGAGACCATTTCTCCACCCAAATCCATGACTCTCTTGTTCCCTGAGTTGCCTTCAATTCCGCTACTCATCCTGCAAGTGGCGTCAGACTGCACTGAGCAGCTGCAGGACTCAGCAGCCACTCTTCTACTTCCATGACTTAGAAGTCTCCAATGGAGACTTACTAAAGGAAGCCACATTAAAAAAAAAAGAAAAAGAACAACTCATGTCCTTGCTTTTGTTGGATATCTGGAAGATTCAGTAGGATTTGGGAACCCAGCATGACATCAACCCCTGTCTGTTTAAAGTGAGTTTCAAGTCTGACTCTGATCTTTTTCAGCAGAGCATATATATTGCTTTCTTAATGTACTATGCTGCCTTTCCCCCAAGGAGCAGCACTTATTGATGGGCCATCAGATACTGGCAGAGGAACCTTTTCACCCATCTGACTTAGACATTTCTTTGTGTATTTAACAACTGGATGCATTTTTTAGCATTGTGAGATATTTCATTAATATAAGCAAAACAGAAACATCAGCCACCATTTACTGAAGGCACT
Organism: Aphelocoma coerulescens; assembly: GCF_041296385.1. Classification (NCBI taxonomy): domain Eukaryota; kingdom Metazoa; phylum Chordata; class Aves; order Passeriformes; family Corvidae; genus Aphelocoma; species Aphelocoma coerulescens. The sequence goes on from NC_091018.1 coordinate 15,651,610, forward strand.
CTGAGGCATACTTTATGAATCTCTCATGGATCTGACTTAACATGTAGCAGGAATTAGGTGAAGCAGTCCAACTTCTTTCAAGGACTACTTCATGGCACACCTTGATTACAGATTCATTTTCTTGCTCAAAATAATCAAATGTTTCTAAGACAGCTGAAAACATGAGTCAGCACTGACTCAATTTAGCAAGATGAATGCAATAAAAACTGTGTCTTGTGGGTTAGCCCACCCAGTAGACAGCTCAGCCCCACACAACCGCTCACTCATTCCCCTCCACCAGGATGGTGGAGAGAAATGGAAGAGAAAAGTGAGAAAATTTGTGGGTGAAGATAACAGAAAAGGCCTTCATGCTGTTCAGTAATAGCCAAAACATTGGTATGTTATCAACACTGTTGTGGTCACAATTACAAACCGTGGCACTCTACAAGCTGCTATGAAGAAAATTAACTCCATCCCAGCCTGAGCTGTTACACTGCTGAAAAGTTTTTGTTACTAATTTAATTGCGAATTCAGAAATACAAAATAATTTCTCAACTTGTAGAGTTATTTCTGTGCATGGGTAATTTCTAATATGTTGATTATAGGCTGTTTTAATAACTATATGACAGGTCTTCAAAGCCAATTTTAACAGGAGAGGGAAATCATCATACATTACCTCAAGACTATTTGGTAGCTTAATATGTTTTAAAAATGGTGACAGATGTAAATAGCTGCTGTATTTCACCGCTGGAAGCAGTGACCCGGGCAGACTGGCATAGGCTGATGCTCCCTTGGTGCTGTTTCCAGTTGGCAAATGGTTCCTGCTCTGTACTTCTTACTGTATTGCCCCTTCATTATTCTAGACTCTCTGTTTTTCAAAGCTACAGTTGAATTTCAAGGGACACATGTTCTTAACATATTTCACCGACTACTCTCCTATTTGGGAAAGTGCTCTGGAACATTGACTGCACTTGTAAGATTTTAGAGGAGTTCATTATTGTGCTTCAAGCACTTAGACCCATTCCCATGGCATATTGGTTGACATCAGTCTGTTCTATCACCAGTTCTAAAGCTTATCTTCAGGAGGAAAGAAGGCTTAAGCAAATAGGCCATCTGTATATCTGTTTGTGTTTCCTCTCCCTCACAGTAATATTTTTAACCCATGAGTAAATTTCAGCTGAATTTGTCAGAGTGATACAGGTCCATATAATCATAATTCCACTGGTTTTGTCAGAGTAGAGGATTAAATAGAGAATATGGGTCACAGAAGTGACCAAACAAAGATAAAGTCTGCAGGATGATTATTATTAGACAGCAGAGAATCAACATAAACAGCTCCTAATGCCTCCCTTGCATAGAAATGTTTCAAAACAAATATTGATGGTGGTGTCTAATAAATCTGATCAAGCATATGATAAAGTGTATGTTCATCTAAAACCACATCTCATTCTTTAAAATATTTGTTTTTGTAAATAAATAAAAGACAGAAAGTATAGAAAAGTTGTCTGACTTAATGATCTGTCTGCGTGGTCACAATGTCTTTATTTCTGAAGGATATGGAGCCAATAATATGACTATTCACAAATCCAAATTCTGTAACTGACACTGAGCAAGTTAAAACTGGAGAGCTGTTGGATGGGTTTTATTTCTGACTCACTGGGTCTTTACATTTTGTAGGATTAGATATGATAAGATCTCAATGTTGTGTTTTCAGTTCCCCATGAATCAGAAAATCTTCAAAGAATTTTTTTTTAAACACTGACACCAGGTGTTTTGAAAAGGACACGCAGTTCTTGTGTCTTGCACTTTCTGGTTGACAATTATGTTGTTTCCAGTTTCCCTACTGGTTTTGCCAGTGGCCACAAAAATGTTTGGAATTTGGGAATCCTCAGTAGCAGAGATCCCAGCGGCCTCACAAGGGCTGGCCCACACAGCTGGGCTGTCTCTCCTGGAGCCACATTTCACCTCTCAGAGAGAGCTGTGGCAGCAGCATGGTCAGCACAGCTGTGGAGCCTGGGGAACACCTGCCCATGGAGAGGTGCAGCCCCTGGGGTGGGTGTAATCTACAGAACACTGGAACTCAGGAGTTGGTGCAGGCACTGAATGTGTTGGCAGAGCTATAAAGTCTCTTCAGAATCGACTCTTGGGTTTACTGCAGTCACTATCCATAATTTTCTAATACCTGAACTGAAGCCCTGAATGCTGGCAGCTGGACCAGGTCTTGCAAACTCGAGTATCAGAAACAAAAGCTTAATTAACACTGGAGCATGACTAATTCAACAGAAAACCTCACCTAATTTTGTTACCCACTGGCTTTCTGCCTACTTGCATACTGCCAATGTTGCCACCAATAAAATTCCTGTTAGCATTGTAAATCTGTTTTGCTCTCTACTGCATATGCTTTGGGAATATCTAGTAATTCAAAGCATCAAGGAAAAATGTTAATTATTGAGTACAAACTATTTGAGGTGCTACACTGCCGTGAGATTCTGCCTCCTATCCCAGATTTTCTGTTTATTATAGGCCTTTTATATCCATAAGTGAGCAACAAGGAGGTGGGTGGGTATTTTGCAACTTACTCTTGGCTAAGGTGTTCATCCTTATGTACTGAAATAATTCGGTTTTCTCCTAGTCTCTAAACTGAGAAGCTGGGAGGAAGTACACCTTTTTCAGGGCTTTTTTTTTTTTTTAATTCACATAGAATCTATCAAAGTCCACAAAGCTTTTGTAAACTACTGAAGATTACCAAGCCCACCAGTGGGCTCTTAATTGCTTGAATTTCAGTGCACAATCAAGTACTTTGCTGGATGTGTGTCTGGAGTTCTGACCCAGGGCTCTTTGGGCAGAGGTTCTCGGGCAATTCCTCTTTCCTTACTGACTTTCTTTGTCTGAATGGAATAAAGAAATTGATCACACAAGCAAGGCCACTAGGTTTCAATCCTTTATGTGAAGTTAGAACACTGTGTAAAATTTGCAGAAAATAGTAACTGTTTTGGCTTGGAAGTGTTCATTGGTGAATCTCTTCCAAAGGTGCTGTCTGCAAGGAGCTGTGCACAGGGCACAGGTAGGAGTGAAAGGATGGGCCCATCTATACAGATACATATCTATGCCTCTACCTATGCAGGCTTACACAGGGATTCTATTGTCATTCACATCATTGTAACTTTGCCCATGGTGAGTCTTCACTTGGAGAAATTATGCTGTGAAAGACCTTATGAAATACTTCCATGTGTCCCTGAGCTCCATGATTTTGTCATCACTATGCCAATTTCCTATCAGACTTGGGGGCTTGATTTTGGAAAAGAAATCTCAGTGTGTAAACCAGATAGGTGAGCAAGCAGTGCTGTTCAGAAGCACCTGACTTAAGGACCAGGTGAGACTTCCCAGTCTGTGTTGTCACAGCCACATACCTGCCCAGTTCACAGTCTCACTTCTCACACAGTTTCTCATTATCTCTTACGTTCCCGTTAATGTAGAGCCATGTTTCAGTCCAGTCACTTAGAGACAGCACTGTTGGAAGCAAACCAATGATTTGTAAGAAGGAATTAATAATTGGCAATTATCTCTCTAGAATATGATTCTTAATGCTTGTGGACAGCAGTTATAGGAAGTATTATTTGAACACAGATTAATAAATCAAAAAATTGAAAATCCTGATAAGGGATTCCAATAATACACTTAAGTGCAGAAATTCCGTTTTCCTCCTGCACGGTCACTGTGCCTTTTATTATGCTTAGTGTGTTTATGTGTATATAAGCAAACTTTTAGCACCCCAGAAATCACATGTAAGTCCTGTCAGATAGCATTTGATGCTTCAGATGAAAAGCTGGGCCAGAAGTGACATGTTACTCATTGAAATGAAGGACACGTCATACACAATTTCCTTTTCATGTCAGGTTGAGTCACTTTGCCCCACCGTCTGGCATGTGAGATGTGTCAATGGCAGTGGTTCCTATTTCATGCTCAACATCTGTCTGTAGCTTGCTGGTTAGATGAGCAAGTCCCCACATCATCCCTGCCAGCTGTCTTCTGTACTATTTCAAACTGCTATGAAACATGAGTTTAACTATAATATGGGACATGTCACAGGCTCTGCTCATTTGGCTTTGCTCAGCTGAACCTTTGACATTGCCTGGAATTCCTCATTGTGGCTTGCCCTGGTTCTGCTGTGGGTTAGGCTGTGTCTCAAGTAGGATTCTTTCAGAATAAGGGAGGGATGTTCTACCACTCTTGCTTTCCTAACATGAACAGATGTGAAAATTGGCATGATGCTGAGATGGGGCTTATAAAAAACAAATAGAAATTTGCATCAAACTTTGGCTTGGCAATAATTTTGGGAGTGTAATTTTAATCTAGTCTAATTAGACTAATTTCTGTGACTACGGAGTTTTCAGCATATGTGTCTAAAGAACCATATTTAGGAAAACAGTAGCAAAACTTGCAGTTGTGAGAGCAGATGCAGCACCAGTTCATCTAAATAGGGGAAATGGTAGATTCTGAATTTGATAGCACTTTTGGAGAAAAAAGATTATGGAATAAACAGCAAATATACTGACATAAACCCTTGCATTATGTTTGTCCTTTATGAGGTGAAGCCAAGGATTATTCTTAGATGTAAGCAGGATATAAGCCTTGTCTCTGTCTGAGATTCAGCATTTTTTCAGCACCATTGTGGATGGGGATCAATTACTTGTGTTTTCCTTAGCTTATGAGGCCCAAGATGATATAATACTCCAGCTAGACTAGAAATCTCCCCATCCCGCTGTTCTTCACTGCTAGAAAGATGCTTTGGGAAATGTAATTCAAGAGTCTGAAGTTTTGTGAGTCCTGGGTAAGAGATCCATGAGAGCTCTTACCTATGAAATTTGCTTTCCCTGCTCCCAGATAGGTTCTGAATGTGATGATTGCCCAGGGGCACTACATGGTATTCCTGGGACAGATTGCGAAGGATTTGGTAGTGAGATACATCAGTTCAGCTCAAGTTCCTTGTGATGTGAGTTTTGTAAAAACATCCAGAAAGGATGATGGGTATATTTAATAAACTCTGAAATATATAAAAAAATAAAAATAATCATCAGAAATGCCTGAAATATTAAAGAACATTGATAAATAAATTACAACATTTTCAACTTGGGCCCCTTTATGAAACATGTTTTAAAAATAGCTGTAAATAGCTGCAACTATATTCTGACTCAAGGACTGTTGGTGGATTTAATCTATAATTTAATTTGCCTCAGAAAAACATAACAGCAATGAGAAAGAATTGGTCAATCAACGGGTGACATGATATTGTATCAATGCTAGTGATCAATCCAGTTCTTCACAGGCACATACATCACTGTAACACTGGTGAATTCTGTAACTTCATTTACATTACCCCTGGTTGCACAGTCACAAGTGAAAGAATATTAGATCTTCTAATTTGTCCTCCTGCGCTTGCTCAAAACACCTGCACCTCTCATTCAAGGTTTTGTTGTGCAAGGATGGAAAAGAAACCCCCAGGCTTTGGCGAAGGGAATAAATAACTCTGTCATCTGTGAATATAAGTGAGAAGACAACTTGAAATGTCACCTGGGAATTATTATGCAAAATAGAAGGAATGCAGAAGGCAAAACAATGTTAAAATTTAATTTGTATATTTTAACATTATCATCTTTTTATGTTTTAAAGGCACAATATAAAAATAAATATGACAAAAGGATAAATGAATGTAGCATAATTAGCACGAAAATTACACCTCTTTTTTTTTCTGGATATTGCTTTGTCTGTATTATAAATGGCATGTGGATACAGTAGAAAGTGAAATAACTCAGAATATTAAATTCTTTTAAGATTGTGCCATGGGGGCCTTAATGTCTTGTTCCATTCCTGTCTCTAATTTAGTGTTCTTGTGTTGTCAGCAATAACCCTTGCACGAAAATGTCTCTCTGTCTCTCTGCTGCAGCTCTGGGCTCTGCTGGTTTCTAGAGCGGGGTCTGCAGTGAAGGCTGATGGGGGGAGGGTGGTTTACAGTGTGCAAATCAGGCTCCTGCACTGCAGTGTTCCCAGGTAGGAGCTGGGACAGAGCCCATTCCTTTACTTTCTGAAATGCCAGCAGACATTCACACACTGGGAGCTGTAAGAACCCCGTGCTTTCTAATGAGCTGTGCTGGAGTTCACGACGACATGAGCTTTGATAAAAGCCTGAAAAGAAAATTTGGTCAACTGTGTGATATTTGGGTATTATCTATCCAAATTGGTAGCTGGGCATTACTCAGGACAGTGTTTGCTTGTCCAAGGTAGTGTGTAGAGACATGTTTTCATAAACATCAATTTAACACCAGAAATAATGATTCACTAGAGGCTCTCTGATACAGGTCAAAATCTAAGGGTCTTTTTAAGTTTTAGGACTGCTCTGCCCAAACCTACCTGTTACAGGGACTGCAGATGGCAGATTGGGAAAGATTGGTGAGATACATCAGTTCAGCTTAAGTTCCTTGTGGTATTGGTTTTGTAGAATCACCCAGAGAGGATGATGGGCATAAAACTCTCCTAGAGACCTTGAGAAATCATTGAGTCCATCTCTTCTCCCTTAGGCAGAATGAACTATACCTAAAGAATTGTCAAGAGTAATTTATCATTCTAAGCTGTTCTTAAAAACCTAAAATGGTGGTAAGGCTATAACTTTACAGTCTGATCTCATTCTTGATATTCTTAGCATTACAACATTTTTCTTATGTTCAACTTGAATCTTCTCTGTAGCATTCCAAGTCCATTGGTTTTGTCCTATGCACAGTGGGCAAGAATACAATGGAGCTCTTCCCATCTTCTGGCTGAGGGTGCTCAAGCTGTCTGCAAGCTTTTATGAACTCTAAAATAATTTTATTCAGCATATGCTGATCTCATAGTGCTAGATTTTTACCATGGTATCTAGACACTCTAGGTAATTACCATTTTTACTTATTAATAGGAATCAAGGAGCCACACAAACCTGAGAAGGTATTTTATTCTTTTAAGCCTAGAGCTCGATAATAGCTTGTCTCTGCAAATGGTGTTGTGTTAGCTAACATGGATTTCCATGTTTCCTGTAATATGGCACTAACCTTGCTGCAGAGGCATCTTGTGAACTCTTGGGGACTTCCAACAAGGAATCCTTTGAAGTCGCTGAAAATTTTGTCTTTTTTCTTTGGCTCCTTTTCCGCCCATGACTGGATAAATATCTGAGCAAGCCAGGGAACATCTTTTGCAGGTTTTACATGTCACCAGCTGGCATTGGCTCTATGAAGTGAGAAGTAAGTAATGTGAGGGAAATGGATTTGAAATATCAGGAATGCTATCTGGATGTAGCCTTAGCTTAGCACAGTATCCCTCCAGTTTCATTAATGATTCCCCTTTTGTTAAATGTGACTAACATATCTGCTCAGTGCATGAATACTCAAAGCCTCAGATAACTCATTTGTTACAAAAATCCAAACTCATTATTTTTAAGAAATTAAGCTGGATAATGAAATTATAATGTCGACGTTATTATCGTCCAACATCATAATTTTAGAATTGAACATAAAGTCTACTCCAATTAAAATTGTTGCATGGAACATAAAACCAGAATGCTGTGATACTGGAAACATTTAGACATGCACATAAGCTTTTAAAAAAGTTCCCAGGCACAAGAACAAAGCTTTTATTCATTCCAAGGATAAGTCAGCTGAAGTGACTTATACATTAAAATTACTGGTTGCACATTGTGCTAAAGAGGACACACTCATCACAGGAGGCTGAGCAAAATAAACCAGAGAATGATCAGGCTTGAAAGAAAATGTAGTAGCATTTTAATAAGAAACAGTTGTCTTATGAGGCCAAAATGCTAAATAAGTTAGCAGTGAGATTTCATGCGAATGTTAAATCAGGAACAAAGACTGAGATGAGAAGCATCTATATACCAATACTACATACAAATTTCACTCTGTTCTCTGAAGTCGTACTTGTTGTGGAATAGTAAAGACCAACATCATCCCCAAATTACAAACATTATGAAAGACAGCATTTCCCACTGGAACTTGCTCTCACTAAGAATAAAGTTTTATAGCAGAATCCTGGTTCCAGTCTTACATTTTCAAAGGGAAACAGTGAGAAATCCTTGTCCAAGTCATACAGCCTTTAATTTCCCTAGGAAGAGCATTTTACAGAATAGAACATGTGGGGTTTTATCTCCCTTTAAAATGAATCCTTCATTTGCATCTTATCCACTGGAAAACCAATCCACAGGATGACATCAGGTTACTAACCCACTTATTTGAAGTGGGAGCAAGAACATCAGTCACCTGCAGGTGAGAGAGAAAGGTGGGAATGAAAAATCAACTGAATGAACAATCCTTTGGTGTGTTCAAGGACAGGATCTGTCTGTCCATACTCCTCATTCCCCTTCTGTCTGGCACTTAGCAGGATCAAACCCTCTCAGTGTCTCTGCCAAGCAGGAACTGGGAGCAGCTGAGGGAATGTGGTTGCCAGCACAGAAACTTCTTCTTCTCTTGACGGCTCTCCTCTGCTCTGGGAGAGAGCAGACTGCTCTCCCTGCTCCTTGATGTGTTAAAAGCAAGCAGATCAAATTATAATTGGCTACTGAACTTTTTATTAGAAAGGCAGTGAATTTATCTCATGTAGTCACTTTGGAATATCAGATTTCTTGGTTTCCAGACTGAGTTGATGGCAAGCCTTAGCTGACTCCGAGGAGTAGCTCCAAGAGCTCCAGTCAGGTACAGGGAGAGGCCAGCACCAGCCACAGGAAAGCACCAGTTCTCCAGGGAAAAGTTCTCCTTTGGAATGTTGGAGCACCCCACAGAGAGCATGTGAGAGCACTTTGAGGTGCTTTGTTGCAGCACACCTCAGCTCTAATCCTTGCTACAGTTATGAGCTGCTTCACCCCTCCCAAAAATTCCTCACCATGCTCAGTGTGTGCCAGAGAAGGCATCAGAGCAGAAGTAGTGCTCGGTTCCTCCTTAACTGATTTCTTCCCCCAAGCAGAAGTTCTGAGTGAAATTTGAGATGCCTTCTTGCAGAACCCCCATGGGTAGTTGTTGAAGCACTAGTTGGCAAATTTTCTAAGTACTTTTGTTTTCTAAATAAGTATTTCCTTTTGCTTTATGGGCACTGTTTGCAAACCTAATGGTAGTGTTCTTTCTGTCAGTTAAGAGCACTGCTGTAGTCCACCTTAGAGAAAGAAAAGTATGTCAGGCAGCACGTGTTTAAGCAGGTTTTAGCTGTGTTTCAAGTTCCACACAGGGTTGTGGAGCTGGTTGTGGTACGTAAACAAAAGCTAGAGCAGGATGTTTTGACTTCACTCACTGTGGCAGCAGTCAGATACAAAATCTGCCTTCAGATGTTGTAGCCCGGAGTAAATAATGAGACTCACCAAGAACCTGACATCTATTTTTTTAAGAACCCTTTTCGACGAGACAATAACTCAGACACGTGAGGGTCTATTTCACCTAATGTTTTGAATAAATTGGCAGCAGAAGCCAATGGCTTTGACAATTGTTTGTCACAGAGGTGTGCACTGCATCAGTATTTGTAATAATTAATCTTTAGATTTCAAAACATCCCAGCAACTACAAAGGAAATCCCATTAAAAAGAAGGACAGCTATACTCCTGACTGGATCTTCAATGAAAATATTCCTTCCTCCCTGTCTCCCATACCTGATTACCTTTGGTTGCCAGAAAATCCTTGGCATTTTGCAGAATCCTAGAACCCCTCCGTGGGGAGGTTGAAATCATTGATGCTGACTTGTTTGGCACGTGGGCATATTTGGGAAATATGGTTGAAAAATACAATGGATCCCTAAAAGCAAAAGACTCAGAGAAGGAATGGTCTGCTTTTCTGCTTTGAGAAAATAATGTTTGGCAGCATGCACAGCAGTTAGTGGAAGGTACTACTGCTTATTTGCTGTCTAACATTTGCTTCTTTAAAGGAGTTTTATCTGTGTGCTCCCTCTCATTGTTTTTTTTCATAGTGAAGCTTCTGCATAGTGCATGAAATCTGTGCAAGAGCTTAGCTCCCCATGACCACAAGAGCAGGACCAAGCCGATTAATTCTGCTTATGCAAAATACTCTCTCAGACTGAAGGTTTTATTCAGGAAAATGTATGAGTGGCTGGGTGAGACACAGCTGTTTCCCCACATCCACACTGCCCAGAAAGGCAATTATTCAAAGAACACACGTTAGGGTACCAGTCACACTATCTTTGCTTCTGAAGCCAGAGGTACAGGAGAGGGTAAGGAAAGAACACACATATGTAGTGAGAAAATGTTTTCAGCTATTATCAGGAGTTGAGCAAACTGAAAAGCCTTTGGCAGAAGAGGGGCTATTATGAGTTTCCAGATCTCAAGCTGTGTGTCTCAGGGGCTGTCCGGAGCACACGATGGGATGCCTGCCCTTGCCCCAGGAGAGCTCCCTGGGCCAGGGAGGCAGTGGCTGCTGATGGACAGCCAGGGCACAGAGGAGAAGCAAGGATAAGCAGGGGCTTCAGCTTCACAGCCCAGCTGAGGATTCTCTCTGATCCAGTATTAACTGAAAATTCACAGGCAGAGCAGAGTGGCAGAAGCTCTTCTGGCTGCAGCTCTGCCTGAGTGGGAGAGGAATTTGGGGTTTCTGCAGGAGCAATGCTGAGGACTCTAGTTCAGGCAGAGATAAATTCTTGTCTTCCCCCTGCAAACCTTGGGGGTTTGTGTTCATGGCAAGTTGAATATGAGTCAATAGTGTGACCTGGCAGCCAGAATTCTTAGTTCTATGATTCTATGTTGTTTCCCTTTAGGAAGGCAGGATGGCTAACTTCCCTAGACTCTTTTGGGACATCCCATAGCCCTGTGATCCTTTGTACCTGCCTCTTCTTTCATGGCTCTCTGCTCATGCATCACTCTTCCTTTCATTAGCCTCATCGTTCCTTTCATTATCCAGAAATCATTAACCTCTCAGGTTATAGAAGCTCAGTCCTGCCAAATCACCTGGAAAGGTACTACAGGCAGACAAACCCAGAAGCAAATCAGCTACAAAATTTAAAAAATAAGCTACCTGTTCCTCCAAAAGCAATACAGGGAAGAAAAATGAAAACACACAAATGTAGAGAGGGATAGAGGGATGAAATCAGTTTGTATTCACTTGAAATAATTTCATGTTAATATAAAGGTGATCACATATTTTTAGATTTCTTCAGGTTACTTTTTTTAAAAAATTTGATAGAATAAAACCGAATCTGCTGCATGGAAATACCACCGAAATATCTTGGAAGTCTGGTGAATAATGAATTTCTGCAATAGCAATAGCAAAGAAAAATACTTAACTGAATCTTTTTTAAGCCTAACTTCCGTCCTTTTCTTTGGGTTTTGCAAGCTCTAAGAAAGAAGTTTTCTGAGGTGTGCTGCTCTCAGTCTATTAAGGAACACATACATAAATGCACCTAGCAGTAAAACAGAAAGTGAACGTGATTCAGTTACAATACAATTTAAGCTTAATTTTCATGTGGTTACCAAGTTTTCAGCTGCAATTCTTTTAATAACAAACAGAGGAACCTCACTCTTAGTGAGTACTACTTTTTTATAAAGGGAACTGGACACATTTAGGGACCAAAGCTGAAGTTAAAGATGCAGGATTGTTTCTTGTCTGTGGTAGTGATTTATTTCTTATTTTTTCACTTCTTCAAGTAACAGAATGAAATTTCACTCTCCTCTGGGAGTGGTAGAGACAAAATACTTAAAAATTATTGAAGCGGCCAAAGTGTGTTCATATGTAACTTTATAGTAGTGAAATTCACTGGAAATTGCAGCTGTTGCCTTCAGGGTGAGTTTCTGATCACCTGCCAATGAACACTGCAGCCTGTGGCCTCAGGCAGACCTGCAGGACTTGGGTATGAGAGGGAGGTTGGGTGTTGCCAGTCCATGGGGCCGCTCAGGGACAGCACTATAAGCACAGACTGTGCTCTCTTGTGTCTGTAGATTTCTCTGAATTTCTTCACGTGAAAAGGTGCAGGGAGCAAGTGCTTTACACAGTGTTCTGCCAATTGACAGGGGCGACTTGAAGAACACAGACACCAATGGAAAGAATGCTCTTATTTTGCTATGAATATAAAGACAACACAAAAGTAAAACGATACACCCGATAAAGCTACGTTCTTGGCTTTAGCAACAAGCAAAAATAAGCAAGGTAATGTACCTAATCATTACTATATGAGAGAAAGGATAGTGGTTGAGAAAGATACATCACTAATTGCTTAAATATGTCATCATCATCACCATCCACAGTCACTGGGGAGCCCCATTTCGCAGCGAGGACCTGGAGAACCCTTCCCAGCAACTGGGAAAATCCTATGCTGTGCATCCACCCACAGGTGAGGTCTCCAATGGGCCCAAAAGTGGGTCCAGCTTTTATAGGCACAAATCAGAAAGTCAAAGTGACTTGATTATTTTTTTAGCACAGAAACTCCTGGATCTGATGGCCCACTTCCCAACCAGCCAGGGCCAGGGCTTCGCCAGAGCCCAGGCCTCGGCTAGGGGGGTTTTCCCCTAAAATATCCTACAAACAAGCTCCTATTCATGTCAGTTGAGAAAGTTTCTTAAAATGATACATTTCTTGCAGATAGCTACACAAGGTTATACAGAGCTAGCATGAGTGTCTTTGTCATCTAATTTTAGCCAAATAATACTGATGGTGTTAATCACACAGTGCCAAGGATTCATCTTGTACGTCAGCTCTGGCTGAGGCCTGCTGCTCAGGCCACAGCACCTCACACAGCCAGACTGAATCACAGTGAGACATTTCCTTTTCAGCAGAGAGGTAGTTTCCACTTTCCAGCATTAAGGCACCAGCTGGAGAAAGCATTAACTTAACTAGGAGCCCACTAGACATCTGTGGGATTAGTTCAAAGGAGAGAGAGTTCAATGGCATGACAAAGAATTACATGCTCATGACCATGGAAAAACCATATTGATAGAGCTGAAATATGGAAATAAAATGCAATACATTAAGGTCTTTATGCACAGCTCCCACCTGCAGACTTGTCTGGTGCCAGCCTGTGAGTCTGAATGAGAAGAATTCAGATTCCTCCTACCCTTCCCCTTTCCAAAACATATAGGAAAGAACCTATGTAAGATGTAAAGCAAAGACCATTGTTCATACTGAGAAAGAGCAGGACTGGAGTTTTCTTTAAAAGCCCTTGCCAGGCTGGGAAGGGAATCGTGATTTAGGATCCTGCCACCTATCCCAACTTGTAATGGATGAGTGGAATGCAACTCACTCAAAGAAAAGAAGCAACAGTATCTTTTATTGAGGTAAAATAATAATTTGTCATAGTTCAATTAATTATCTGGAATTTAACACAGTTTAACCGTGGTTTGACAAGATTTAATAAGTGTGATGGCAAAGTTCACTTTATTAATTACTGCATGAAAATTGAGTTAGAATGGTTCAACTGAGACCAGAGATGCTAAAGATAAGGAAGACCTTCACACTGAATCATGAGTTTCAGACAGGATCCCCTAAAACTTCTAGAATCCTTATGGAGCCTGGATGCAGCTGGATCCAATCTTGGACAATGGTTTACAGACTTTTGTCTGTACAAAGTTTGTAATTAATGTTGATGCAGTCCAAAAATAGCTAAAATAGCCTGAAATGGAATTAATTTGGTAAAAAACCTGAGAAGTTGACTGTCTTCAAAAGGCGTAAGAGTGACTTTTGGGCTGCTAACACCTGGTTCGTGCCTGAGCAATTACCAAAGGCAGGTTGGGGGTGGCAGCAGTGTCCTTCCAGCCTTTGGTGCTTCTCTGGTGGAGCCTCACTCCTGTGAAACAGAGACGTTTCTGAGAGGGAGAGGCTGTGTCTGGTTCCACAAACAATGAGAGCTATAGCACACTGACATGGAGCTTTGGGATATGTCCTCCTTCTTCCACCAGAAACATAAAATTGGTTGGAAAAGAAAAAAAGGAAAGGCAATATTTTAAGGCTGATGGAAGCAATTAAAGTTCATGTCTGTTAAAATCCTGTGACACACATGGTCAAAACATTTGCTGATGGTACACCTGAGTCTGACTGTGCTTAACTCAGCTTGCACAGAAATTTGGGAACAGGCTATCATCTCTCCTGTACCTTTCAAAGAGGCCAGCATAAGACCTCCAAAATGGGGAAAACCACAGGAATATATTATGTAAATCCAGTGTCATATAGCTCTCTATCCCTCTGGGAAATACTAGCTATATCCCCTAGGTAAAATCATCACATATTTAACACAATTCACTGCACTTCCTCAAGAGGTAGAGGGCTGAAAAAACACAGAGGCTGAAGTATGTGCTGGCCCCTCTGCAGTAGTTCACTGTGTGGCAGAAAAATCTTCATAATGTCTGCTCAGAGTATATTACTCCCCTGCCCTCGTTTTCCTCATGTAAACTGAGCATTAAATTCAGACTGATTTCATCAGCAAAAGAAGGAACAAAACAAGAAAAAAAAAAGTCAGAAATGTTACAACATGCTTAATTTAATTGGATTTACTGTTCTGAATCAGGAGAATGAAAGAAACATTAGACAGAACATGCCCAAATGTTAAGGCAGCATGAACAGCACCATCTGTCACAATATTTCTCTAGCTATTTTTAATCTCTTACATAGTTAAAATTATGTTTTCTTAGTGAGAGGCACTATTGTAGAACATTTATCTATTATAAACAGATGCTAAAGTATTCATTATCCCCAGGATCCATTAGAAAGAATAAATGACTAGAAGAGAGGTACTTGTACACTGTTCTTGCTCTCCACCACTCAATATTTGATAGAAATGTTGGAATTGTCATATTAGATCATACTTGAAGGTCTAGTGAGTTTGTAATCCTTCCTTCAGAAGTGGCCACACCCATGTATGTGAGGGGACCTCATGATAAAATATCTTACAGAATAAACTGGCTAGGGGAAAAAATTCTCCTTAAGCCCTGAGTGGTTACCAGTGACTGAGCTGAGAGAGAACATGTTATTTTAGCCCTCTTGTGTTTCTGGGAAGTGTGTAAACCTGTTTAAATCCCACTGAATTTTTGGCTCACAGACCATACGTGGGCTGACCATGATCACACTCGTGGAAGGGCTCAGAAGGGGCTCGAGTGGATGCACAGGTACCTCAGTGGGACTGACTCCTGCACTGGGAGGTCATCTGTGGGCAGCTGTAGGCATTGGTGGGCAAACAGTGAAAAGCAGCCTTCTCACATGAGTGGCCTGCAGATATATTAGTGCAGACATGTAGCTGGGCTGTATCAGCATGTTGGGGTCCCTCCCCCGCGCCATGTAGCCCTGAGGGAGGCACGGGGTTTCCCTGCCCCTGCTCAGCCTCGTTCCCCATTGGTTGGTTTGTGTTCCCCTGCGCGGGCAAAGCAGCTCGGGCCCCGACTGTAAGAGTCCCTCAGCAGAGCCCGGCCATGCGGCTGGGGAAATAAACATCTCTGAAACATCTAGCAAGAATCCGTCCGTATATATTTGTTTCTTTTCCACGGGACTCCTGGTTTGATATATGCGTGTTGCAGTATCCCCACTGTAACATATGGTGGAAGATTGCGAGCAGAACGATCCCCGTGACTGATTTGTGTGAGTAAACCCTGGAAACTTTGGATTCCTCTTCTTGGTTTTGTTTTGCTATTGCATATCTGGACTATGGAAGAATCGTGGGAAATGGGGCTCTCTGAGCCACAGAAAAAAATGTATCTAGAAGTAAAAGGGATCCTTGAACAACAAAACAAAAAAGTATTGGAACCGGGAGATCTTGAACACTTTTTTATCTGGCTTTTCAAAGAGTTCCCCTATATTTCTCGAGACTTACTTTTTGATATCAAACCTCCTGGATATTCTCAGGAGTGTTTCTGGAACGAGATCTGTGATAAGCTAAGGGATGGACTAGCGATAGAAGCTCTCCGTGGATCCTTTATAATCAGTGACGCTCTTCAGGAGCATCTGTATGATCCCATTACCCCTAAAGCAGAAGATCATACTTCTCCCGTGGCCGAGACCGCGTGGCGGCCACCCCAGGAGTGTATGACTGCAGCTGTGCCAGCGGAGGTGCCTGCGCTGGATGCGCCCGGCCCCCTCGGGAGCGCGCGCCTTACCGCGGACCCCATCCCTGTCTCGGGGTCCCCGGCTACGCGGCCGCGAGTGAGGGAGCGATGCCGCAGGCGCCATGGGTGCCGTGGGCCACGAGCAGCCAGGAAGCGGAGGTCAGCGTGGAAGCCCGCTCTGTGCATACGGCTCAGAGAGCCCTATGCAGGGAGAAGCGGCGGTTTCCACAGCGACACGAGAAGCTGTGCAGTGCAGCGCCGAGCCGGAACGGGGCCGCTCTCGAAGCAGCGTGGAGTTTGCGGAGCGGAGCCGTGCAGAGCCCAGACAGGCGCTGGAGCGGGGCCGTGCAGAGAGCGCAGAGCGGCCGCGGCGCGGGGGCCTGACCGAGACGTCGGAGTCGGCGAGGCGGCGGCCACGCGGGACCAGCAGCCACGACAGACACGCAAGCACGTGATAGGAGACGTTCTAGCAACGAAAGTCACAGGAACTGTGAAATGGTACAATGTGAAAAACAACTATGGATTTATAACACGAGATGATACAGGGGAAGATTTATTCATCCATAGAACTGCCATTAAAAGGAATAACCCTAAAAATTACCTGCAAAGTGTAGGAGATGGGGAAGTTGTTCAATTTGATATAGTGCAAGGAAAGAAGGGTTTACAAGCAGCGAATGTTACTGGGCCTGGAGGTATTCCCGTCAAAGGCAGCCGTTATGCACAAAATTATAAACAATATCCATTCCAGCAATTTCCCTACCCACAGCCTAATTTCCCCTTTTACCCTATACCCAATATGAACCCTTTCCTAAGTTTACCCTATCCCCAGTTTATTCCCAATCCGTTTTTTCATCCATGGTTTCCCTCACAAACCCCTGCCTTTGCCAATTGTTTCCCCAAAAATCCTTTTCCAATGCCGAGTGGGGGATGAAAAGGGGGAGGGAAGAGATTGAACCCTCTCCTGCCTCAGTTTCCCCACAGGCATGTCCAGAGAGTTCTGTCTCCCTTCTGTCAGCCCTGAGATGTTCCACAGAATTTGTTTGGACATTTAAAGACTCAGGAGGGTGGCTTGTTTTGTTTTGAAACTGTTCTTGTTATGTTTATCCAATTGTCTTCATTCTCCTTTCATTAAAATAAAACGGGTGAGATGTTGGGGTCCCTCCCCCGCGCCATGTAGCCCTGAGGGAGGCACGGGGTTTCCCTGCCCCTGCTCAGCCTCGTTCCCCATTGGTTGGTTTGTGTTCCCCTGCGCGGGCAAAGCAGCTCGGGCCCCGACTGTAAGAGTCCCTCAGCAGAGCCCGGCCATGCGGCTGGGGAAATAAACATCTCTGAAACATCTAGCAAGAATCCGTCCGTATATATTTGTTTCTTTTCCACGGGACTCCTGGTTTGATATATGCGTGTTGCAGTATCCCCACTGTAACATCAGCAGAACTCCACTGACGTCAGGGATTTGTACCAGCCGAGCATCTGATCTGCTCTGTGCACATGCACAGCTTCAAATCTTGCATTTCTCTGTTGTGAAGATTATCAAAGAATAAAAAGCAAATAAAAAGGCTTCTTCAGAGAAGCACTTTACCAATACACATGAAGAACAGTTTCTGTTAGTACAACTTGACTGATTTCAGTCTCCTTAGCTCTTAACTTTTCCCTGGATTTTGTGCCGAATTCCTCATTTCTGTAGAATCTGGTTTTGCTTTTAGATCACTTAATGAAGATGCTTTTTGACAAACACACAAGCTGGGAAGGCAAATGTTTAAAACAATTTTATTTGAGCTGCACTTCAGTGAGTACATACCTCTAAACAGCCACTCTAGTAATCCTGGGCTGTTAATCCGTGTGAAACAGAGGATGGGAATGCAGAGCAGCTGCCCGTGTGGCTCAGTGACCAGCTCTGCCCTGATTTGACATATGCTGCCCAGGCCGGGCAGTGGCAGTGCTGGCACAGCCCCTGTCCAAGCGAGTTAATTCCAGCTCTTTCCTCGGCGCTGCCATGGCCGGGTACCGCGATGTGTCCCGGCAGGCTCCCGCGCCGGGCGGTCCCTGCGCTCTCCAGGATGCCACCGGCGCCAAGAGTTCAGGCCCTGGGGGTGGGATGTTTAACAATGCCACATGCCTGACTACAAAATGCTGCCATTTAATGCGCTGCCACAGTTCCAGTGTTGCCAATTCTTGTGTTTTTATCATGACTCTCATCATATTTGGTGTTGTACTCCAAGCTACAGCATCTGAGTATTTGGGAGTTATAGTTAGAGTGTTCACAATTATGCACTTTTTTAAAGGTTATTTTGTAGGCTCCCTAGCTGTGAAGAAAAGCTCAGATTTGTGACCCTAAAGATAGTGTTATCATCTCCAGTTTTGTAAATACTTGCTGCAGCCTGTATATAATTCCTGCATAAATTGCAGATGCTGTGAGGGATAAAACCCCTGCTCTGGTGGTGATTGCTGTATCTCTGTGACAGCAATGGCAGCTTAGATGTGAGATGGTTTGTGCTATGCTGAGTCATGCACCAGAGTTGGCAGAAAAAATGTGAAATGTCCCAATCCTTTATAAATTTGCTCAATAGAAATTTGGCACAGGCTCAAACACCTGCTGTTTTACATGGACAATGCTACAGAGAGGGAAATAAAAGTATTGGGAACTTGACCTATCATATCCAGAGGCAAGCCTCTCTTCCTTTCTGTGTTTTTTACTCAGTTCCCATGTTTATCCCAGTGGGAAGGAGAGGGCAGAGCTGAGACAGCCTCCTGTCCCCACCTGTGTGACAGGAAACCCCTACTCAAACCAGCCCCCCTGACTCTCCTCAGCTGTCCCAGGAAAGGCAAAGTTTACCTAAAGCCAGATTATTCAGCTCTTTGTGATGTGGGCCACAGTTGCTGCTTACTGTAAACTTGTGGGTAAATAAACACTGGATCCTTTTTTCTTCTTTTTGTTAAAATGATCTTACATCTCTTAAACAGCTGCTGCTGAAGCTGGGCAGACACAAGTGTGTTTTAGGTCCTATAGGTATGTGTACCATGGCATTCCCAGAGCTGGGAAACAGCTGAAATGCTGGGAAACACAGGAGTCCAATGGTTGAACCAGAGGGCTAAGGGAAAAGACACAACCCAAAATCTGTTACTGAAGGTATTTAAGTCTTCTTGCTTGTTCTGTTTCCAGAGATGATAGGATTCAGCTGGGAAGCCTTTCTCATAATGAAAACTTCTGTAAAAACTTTTATGACTTTAATACATTAAATAATTTTTTTTTTCTCTTAACTTTGAGCACAACATATATGTTAAGTACTTTGATGTGCAGCCATGTGGAAAGACACATTTGGTAACATGCCATCACTTTCAGAAGTAGGAAGATTAAGAAAGGACACTGGAAGAAATGTCCTACCTGTCAAGAAAGGCAAAGCAGAAACCAGTTGCAAAATAGCTGCTTTAAAAATCCCTTCTCTGGATATTGGGGAATTTAAAGAATCAGTCAAAAAATGCTCTATGAGAAGGTCTGTATGCACTGGCAGCAGTCCCTAAATATAAGTAACCAGCAAATAAAAATCTTCTGCTGGGAAGGGGTTTTTCTGAATCATGTTCTTCGCTCATTTTTCACAAACAGTTTTTTTTTTGTTGACATCATGTCTCGTTTCTAAGAATTAATATGTGTTGCAAACATAACTAATGTGGTTAATGCTTAGCCAATGTGGATGCTTATCCTATTACTGCCTGCAAAACAGTTATGTCACAAATAATCTGGAGAGCAAGCCTGAAACCCTGACCATGCTGTAGTCAATGTAATTCTTCTGTGTGCTGAGTGAGGTCAGAATTTTTTGGAAGCCCTTTACAGCAGCAAAAATGACTGCAGTCAGGAAAAGGGATGGGTTTGTGTCTTCAGGTAAGGGAAAACCACCAAATCCTCTTGGCAAACAAGTGGTCCTAAAATACAAAATAACGTTCCTTTGTATAAACACCCTTTTACAGTACACAACCAGCACTAAAAGACATCAGTTTCACTTCTTCATTAAGAACCTAGTCAGGGATTTATGGGGGAAGCACACAGCATCGGGGAAAGTGTCAGTCAACAGAGCAGATGTTCAAAGCTGTAAGAGGCTTATATGGAGATTATATTCACAATGTATTTCAGGAATACATGTAAATTCTGTCTCCAAATTCTATTAGCTGATGAGTGTCCATCAGCTTACGGGCACTAAGACTCATCTTTGAGGCTCAGGCCACAGACCCTGCAGAGGAACACAGAGCCAGGAAATGAGGAGGCTCCTGTACATCCCATACTGTTGTGGTGCCCATGGTCAAAGAGCTTCATTTGAAACACTTGAAGAAGGAGAGAAACAGGTCAGCTCCCTGCCTGCTACTGGCACACCACAAGAATCTATAAGAAGTGCTGGCTGAAGCCATATGGAAAAAACTTACAGTAGCAAATAGACCAATTTAATGCAGGCTCTTCAACTAGTGTAGAAGGTCACCATGGGAAATGTGAATTTTGATCAGTGTGCAGTTTACAAAAGGGCAGCAGGAGCATGGCCCAGCAGCCACTGTTGAAGTCCCACTGCAAGACAGAAGAGCAGATCAACTATGAATATTAATAGCCTTCAAAAAACAGGAGTACAAGAAACAGGAAGAAGGGAGGAAGCCAGTTGGTGATTTAGATGAAGAAGTTTAAAAGGAGAAAAACAAGGGATGAAGAATAAACTAGTGTCCATTGCCTCACAATAGAAGTGCTGTGTTTTCCCTCTGCCTTGTCTTGTTTACATGTTAAAGACATCAGTTTGAAAAGCAGACCAAACCAGGGGTTGTATTAATTTGTTATGCTTTTCCCTGCAGATAGAAAATATTTTGTCAAATCATGCCCTGTCTACTTTTTCATGGTTTGTCTCTCATTTCCCCAGTCTGGTCTGATGCTGGAGTTTCATCAGATTGTAGCTCCCGACAAAAAAACCCCAAAAACCCAAACCAAATCAAAAATTTTCCTTCCCTTAGAGGATTGAGCATGGTTTACTTAGATGTATTCATCTATGTATTGATATAATGTATTATCATTATATAAGCATTATCTTTCCATTCCATGGCTCCTCTGTATCCAGAATGGTCAATGTCTATAGAGGGACTTTATAATGTCTTAGAAGGGCTACTAATTGTAAGAGAATAATATTCAGTACCGTATGATAGGTACTATTTAATAAAAAATCTTGACTACTTACATTTTGTGATTGAGTTATTATTCATAGTGGTAAATTGCAGGCAGCTGCTGAAATAATAAATAGATCTGATTCATGTGATTCTCTTTTTTGAATCTCTTTTTTTGCTTGTATCTACTACTCAGCTTCTTATTCAGCTTTGGCTGATTTCTGTCTTGTTATCTTGAACTACTAAAATTAGACTTTATTCTTGGATCCCATCAACACAATAGACAGATGCAGACCTCTGCTCATC
This sequence comes from Aphelocoma coerulescens, assembly GCF_041296385.1. Classification (NCBI taxonomy): domain Eukaryota; kingdom Metazoa; phylum Chordata; class Aves; order Passeriformes; family Corvidae; genus Aphelocoma; species Aphelocoma coerulescens. The sequence continues at coordinate 15,673,073 of NC_091018.1, forward strand.
AGCAGCAAAAATATCTTGGGACAAAAGCTAATGAAAACTTTTGCTGATGGATTGAATACACACATGGAGGATACTTAGACCTAGGTGGTGCTAAACCATGGGGTTAGATCTGAATACTTGGGCCCCACTGAATTCAGTCTGGCTCATTACACACTGATTACTTTAAAAAAAACCACCTCAGCTTGCAACAAGCACTGAAAAAACAGAAGCAAACTAAGATATTATAATTGGTCAGATATAGCTTACTAGACATAATGAACAGAGCAAGGAAAATGTTTTAATTGTACAAAATCAATTACAGACAGTTAAATGTCAAATTCAGGCTTGTTATATATATATTTATCTGCATAATTTTAGAAGTTCTGTAGTGCTTTTCAAGGATAAACCAAAATATTTCAGTGCTTACTGAAAGATAATGCAGAGCTCTTCTTATGAGTAGCTAGTAGTTAGGCAGACAGGGCTCAAAGCATCAATCAGAGTTGTAAAAGCAAGGCAGAAAGCTGTGAGTGGATTGACACAAGCTGTTGAGGAACACGAGAAGTAAGAGGACAGAGTTACTGAGTTAGCTGTAATAGTGAGTGAGATGATGCATTCAGCGTGTCCTTAAAATGTGGATCCTCTATGTGATTTGTGTCCAAGTGCTGTTCAGAACAGCAGAAGAAGGAGCTCATGGGTTGCTCTCTGCAACAGGTCAGTCAGTGCTGCATTTTACAAAGTGATGCTTAGGGAGTTCTTATTACATGTACCTGACCATTTTCTGAGTGAAAGATTTCTTCTCTTTCTTTATGACATTTAAAAACCTCCTTACTCAGGAAGTGCCAGCAGAAGAACAGGTGCTGTTTTTCCTTCATGGAAAACAGAGTTGTTGCTAATTACACACACAGTTCTATTAACCCATACTTGCACTGTCCAGGCAGTCAGCTTCCACTGAATTGCATTTCTGCTGAAGCAGAATGGTAGCATCCTTTTAGGGTTTATGTTTAATGCACTTCCTGAATTTCATGTTGATGCAATGCTTCATCTGAGGCTTTTTCAGACTATATGAAATTCATGAAGCAGAATGACAGCACTTAAGGTTGCTCTGAAGTCCATGGAAAAACATCCATTAATTTCAATTGTTCCTGTCTAAACCTTTAATAGCAATGGAAAGCCACATCAGGAATAGAGAAGGAACTCTTCTGGTGTGTTTTCAAGTTTTCTGTATATTTAGTGCTGTGTCTCTTACTGCTCTGTACAACACAGGAATCTGCTGCTGCATTTAATGAGAGCTACTGACCTCATTGCACTTTGCACAGGGTGCCTTTCTATTTGTAAGATCCCACAGCACTTAGGGAGATACTGATAAATTGGATTATCTGCATTGAAGACATCCTGTGGGCTCAGGTAGGGTAACCCTTCCTCCAGTAGAGTGTCCTGCCCCAGTGCAGGCTCTGGGTCACTCAGCTGGGCAGGGGTTTGCCCCCCATGCACACACAGCAGCTCTCCCTGGCCCCAGGTTACCTCTCCCGCTCCAGAAAATCTTCAGCTACTCACAGCAACTGCACAACAATAAAATAATTTGGTGCAGCAAGTGGGTGGACATTATTCCATGTGAAACTGCGAAGGGAACATAATTACTGTAGGCAGAATGTAATTACTCAGAGTGGGATCTGGCTTGAGCTTTATGGGCTAAGGCTTTCCTTTAGAGACAAGTACTATTGAGATTAAAGAGCATAACCAGCCTGTTCTTTTGTTTTAGATTTCAGATGAAGGATGGTTAGTTCATGAGCTCTGAGCACCCTGATGGGACATTAGCTCATTCATCTGTCACCTGCATGAGTGCTATTTCGTGTTGCACTTTCTTGAACATGTGCAGAGATACTCAGTATTCTCTATAAAGCTGTGCCTTTGGAAGCTGTTCAGCCAGCCACTGCACTCTGTTCTACTACAGTTCATCCTGATCTTCTGCATTCTGTTGCCCACCTCCCAGAAAGCAGGAGTCCTCAGAGATACTTTAAAACCATTATCCCAGGGTCTTCTGTTGGTTTTTAAAACTTACGTACTATTTTGTATTACCTTACTCAACCTGTAGACAATATGTGTTTTATGCTGGTCATTTAGTAAGATATGTTATTTCAAAATTTCAATGAAATGAGTGTTTTATTTTAGATACATTGGAAGGTTCTATAATTCCAGTTTAAAGGTCTAGTATATTGATAATGTGTCATATTTTCTTCTGATTGCACTGCCTTGAGAGCTGTTTTGGTCACAAAAACAGAGCCATGTGAAAATTTTGTAAGGAACTATTGAAGCTCTGCCTTTGTTTTATGCATAGTGCTGAAGTTTTCAATTACTCTTATCATGTTTGGGTTTTGGTGCACCTACTATACACACTTTTAGTATAAGGAAAGAAAAAGAATATCTGGAAAAGACCAGATTTTCTAGATCTAAAGTACAGACACAGAATCCATGAAACTTGGATTGATGGACTTGATGAAAAAATATGGGTATGCAAAAGACATGTGAAGCCATTTTGTAATGCTGAGTGACTGATTTCACAATCTTGACATTCCTCTGATGTTGAATTTTTTATGGAACTATATATGTGTATATGCTTCTGAATATGTAGTAAATGTTTTGAAGTTTAAAAGGTAATCCCCTTGCTCCAAAACCTTGCAGTCTAATTTGAGGCATGATTAAATACAAGTAACTGACGAGATATTTGGAAACTGAACAGATATGGCATTGGCTCTGGGAGATTGATGGTGGCTGGTGTGGACTAAGGGTTGCCAATTGCAGTGGGGAAATTGATGCACAGATAGGGAAAGAGAACACAGTAGTGGGATTAACTACAGACCTGCACTGCTGCCTCTGTAATCCCCCTGCAGTGCTCTATTCTCTTTTCCTCTTTTCTGGCATAAACCAGTTTATTTTCTTTAGCCTAAGTAGCACAGGGAAGAGATTTTTCTGAGTGTGAAGTAAGATAGATGATAAGCATTCCTTACAATTAAGCAGTCTTTACAAGAAATATATTAATTCTCAGTGCAGTTGTCCATTAAACAACAGTTTCCTTGTCAGTACTGGTTGAAGTTTCTTTGTATTGTGGGAAAATCAGTGACTTTAGGCCTGGAATCCTATGATGGGAAGGAGGAAAGAGGTAAAAGAGAGACTGTTAAATTATAGCTGTTATGATTTATGGCAGTGTTTTTCCACATCACAATTATTTAACTGCTGTGACATTCAGCCAGTGAAAAAAATTTGTGTGGGTTTTAACACCTGAAGTCATGAACAGAAATGTGGCTCGGTGTGGTTTTTTTAAATTTTATTTTAGAGCAAGAGGCAGACCAAGATTGGCAGCACCTGGGAAGAACAATGCTTTTCTTAACCACACAAAATATATAACAGAGGAAGCAGTTGTAGAAACATCCTTGGAAAAGGCCAAAAACATGATAGAGGGGTTTTTATCAGGGGAAAAGAAAGAAATTCACTCCTATGCCGTCCGTGTTCCTGTTCCTGATCTCTGTTCGGATTGCTAACAAGGGTGTTGAATGACTAAGGCCTGCACATTTCTGCCCATCTGTCTGCTAAAGTCTATTAACTCATGTTGCATGAGCCACCACACACTCAACAGATGGTAACAGTTCCCAATCACTTCTAATTTAATTCAGCTTTGGACTGATAACCCAGCGCTCCCATGAAACTTAAACGGAATCTTTTGTTTGTTGAGCCAATGAAAGTACAAAGCCCTTTAATGCTGCCATCTTCTGAGCTGTTAACTTCCACAGACCATTTCTACCAAACTTTCCTTTTGTTTTTTGGGAAAAGAGACACATGGAACCACATTACACTGCACTGATGGAGATTTCTAAGTGTCAGTGAAATTTTATGGCAGATTCATTTTGGTACCTGGAACCGTGTTCTCATGTCTGTGGGCATCAGGAACATGTTCTGGGATATTTTCATCACTAATGCCTCCTGTTCCCCTCCACAACCAGATGCAAGAGTGTGAGTAGGTCCTTACTGTGTTTCTGTGTAAAATGTGTACCAGTGTCCTCAACATGGCTGAGAGCAGAGCAGCTCATGAAGTGAAACCCACACTTCAGCCAAACGGCCACATCTAATTTTGATGCCCACACTGACACAAAATACTGCCACTGGCAAATATATGGCTTATGAACTGACTCTAGTCCTTGGGAAAGGTTTATACAGGCCATATGTCATAGAAGAGACACATGTCAAGAAGCTTGTGGCAGCCCAAAGGGACACATTTATATAGAATAGCACAGGTTGGTACCCATACACCGGCTCTGGTTCCAGGACTGGGTGAATAATGTTTTCGTTTTGGGCCCAGTCCCACATGTTGCAAGATACTGGAGACTTGCAAGATATTGGAGACCTACAACAGTGATAACTGGAAATGAATTTGATATCCTTGGTACAAATCCAAGTATTTAAGTGAAGTTACCCATGGGTTTTTTTGTGGTAAACAAGTTAAGAATTAAGTCTCTAAGATTAATATCCATTATGTCTATGATGTACTGAAACCTTAAAGATGAGAAAACAGCCATTCCTCTTAATTGCTTAATTTCAGACTATTAAATCTCCTTCTTAAAGAAAAAGTACTGCATTGCAGTGAACAATATAATTTTCACATTATTTCAAGAATCCTTTGCTGAAGTTCTGTGTGTACTTGTGGGAGGAATATGGAGACCTCTCCTCCTGGCACCTGTGGGAAGTCATTGCAGCATCATCATGGTTGCCCGTCTGTCAGTTTGGGCCATGGCTTTGGTTGTGAATTAAAGTTTGTCTGAGTTTATCATTGTCGCAGTGACTGCTGCTGTCCACTGCCCAAGGCAGCTCCAGCGGTGTGCAGCAGGAGTGGGGAGCAGCTGGAGGCACGGAGCTTTAAGGCTGCTCCTCTGAAGCCTCTGCTCTACCCAGGGGAGCGAAGGCCCCAGGCACCGTGGCAGTCAGCAGCCCTCAACCACGGGAAAGATAAAAAGTAGCAGGGAGGCTTGCCATGGGAGGTAATCCAAGTTTATTGAAGGAGAGCCACAGTGAACAAGCAACAGTTGCACTGTTGCTACACCTTATAAAGGGGGGTTGAACCAGGGGAGTAACCCAACTAGGGACCAATAGGCGGATCAGGAGGGAGGGATGCTGGAGGGAAGGACTCACATCTGGTCCAATGGTCTTGGTGGGTGGAGGGAGAGGGGTGACATGCCCCAATGGGACCTCGAGGTTTAGAGGATTTCCAAGAGGGGAGGTATCTGAGGGGGCAGGGTCTCGGGGGATTGATGGGGACCATATAAGGGTAATTAGGGAGGGCTTGGGTGACAGACACAGAACAATCCAGAACTCCGGGAGGGGTTTGGGTGATTGATAGGGAAGGTGCCGGAACAAGGGGAGGGGATAACCTTTTTTGGGAGAACTGGGGGAGCAGCTTGAACGTGGGGCAAGCCAACTGCGAATAGAAGTGGGCAAGGTAGGGACGAACCATGAGGGTACAAAGAACATAAAAATACAATAAAAACATTGCACCACCACAATCATCTGCTTTTACCTCAGTGACAATGTTTTATATCGAATAGGAGAAAAGATTTGTTTAGACCTATTAGCTGAATCTATATTTTATGGAAACAGCACCCTACTTCAAAACATTTTTATCCTTCCGAGAGCTTTTGCATTAATAAAATGCCAAGTATGAAGACCATTCAAATGCCTCAAGTAGCCCTTGATATTAAAAAGCTGTATTAGCAGGCTATTTTTTTTAAATATGTTTCCAGGACTTATGGGCAATCTTAGCATTTCTAGTTTTCTTAAACAGTGAGTTTCAGGGCAGCTACTTGAACTTTTGGGGATGTTGCCCTGAGTTCAGACATAGTGTTATTCTGTTAAATGGCAATTTTTGTTCTATGTGAAGGAGTTCACTGCCCTTCTTTTACCTTCATTTTAGCAATGCAGAACCCAAAAGCTCTGCATTCTTCACATAAGTGGATGGAAGATAATATTTTACATTTCTCAAAAGGGGTGGAAGATTAGTTGTACAGACTCTTTTGTTACATTTAAAGTAAACCACGGTTTGATGTACACATGACTTTGCTTACTATCCCTGTGAGAACTGTAGGGCTGTTAATACTCACCATCTGCTATAACATGTGCATGGCAAAAGTAACTTGTTCATAGTATCTTGCAAAAAAGAAAGAAACAGCATTTGTTTGCTATTTATAAATATATATTTTTATATATATCAGTATCTCAAAAGTATTAACAAATATATACAATTAAAATGAAAAAAAAAATGTTTTAACCTATACATAAAGATGTTTTGCTGTGATCCTGATGCTCCTTGTTCTCTCACTATCATTTCCAGATGTCCACCATGGGGATAAGAGAAGAAATCTTCTAAATTCCTCAATCCACTATGTTTTGCATGCCTCCAAGTGGTGTAAAAGCTCAGAAACCAACTGTGAGTGAGAAGTTGTAGGATCAGGCCTTAATATGATTTGGACAGTTTGGTTGAAGTAATTTCTTTAATCTCTTTTGATTCTGGGTTTTTTTCATTTGACTTTTTTCATAATCACCTTGTCTCTGCAGGAATCCTTGCCTCATCAAGCTTTATTCATCTTTTTCTTTTCCAGTTCATATGGGCTGAGACAAGTCAGTCTAAAAGAGAAAGAAAATAAAAAGAATGAAATATATATTTTTAAAAGCATCCTCTCTTTTCCATTTGGTAAAGTAAAACATTGTAACACACACTTAGAGCTCTCAGATGCTCTTATTATCTATGTTTTGGAATATAATATCTTAGCACTCTTGAGCAGTGTTCTATCCCACCCTGATAGGCTGAGGTCAATAATTCACTGGAAAATTACCATTTCTTAATGTATGAAGTTTTGGTAGATGGCATCGATATGGGAATGAGTAGTAGGTGATTTTTGTTTTGAAAGTCAGGCTACAGGATCACAGTGGTTTCTGATTACAAGATCTGTAAAGAAGATAAAATGCACATCTCTGTGATCTGGATCTCAGCTGGAGCTTTATTTGAAACATCTCTGACTATAAGAGACGATTCTGTGAAATTATTACTATCTTTCACCACCAATTGTAATAGATGGTTCAGTGAAATAACTAAAAAAAACCTCTCTTGAAATTTCAGCACTGCTGAAAGTCCCACCCTCAGGCCCATGGGTTGTTTTGTGAGGCACTGAGTAAGCATGCAGTACAAGAAGCCCTGACCCCATTTCCTATCAGAAGGAGTGCTGGGCAGATCACTGCTCCCTTCTTCACCTCCATTCATTTCTGCTCCTGGGCCCTAAAGGGAGTTACATATGACACAACAGCTCAACATGTCAATACTTCTCTTATGCCCTTTCCTCCATCATGGACAGGTAATAAAACTGTAATTTAAACCAGTTTTGAAAAATCAGGGGCAATTGCCAGGGCTTTAGGTAATGAGAGAAGTGCTTTTCTAGGTTAAGTTGAGTGGTAAATAAAATAATTTCACATGAATGTGAGAGAAGGAGACATCCAGACCTTGACTAGATGTAATGTGAATCTTCTATAAATTATTGACCAAAACATATGCTTATTTTCTTCCCACTACACATTCCCACTACACATTCCTAGTACACAATTCCCTGTTTGATATTTTCTTTACCTAGCTTGATGTGGGTTAGGGCAGAGAGCCCCCCACGTCTGAGTGCTTTTGCAATCTCTGTCCAATTAGTTGTGTCTCTTTCTAGACCAGACTTCACCACAGTACCCTGGGGAATTCTGCTAGGTATTAGAGGTATCTGTGCTTTGAAAATCATTATGAAACATCCAGGAAGACAGTACTGGCATCCTAGGCTGTGCTTCAATGATTTGGCTGCTGCACCTTGTTAGTCCTCTGAGCTCAGCCTACAGTGACAAATGACTGCCAATTGCTCAGCTTTTACTCCTATGTACAAAACTTCCCTGTACCTGAAATTCAGGAAAGAAAAAAATCCATAAAATGGTAATTTCAGTTGGGCTGGAAGGACAATTTGCACTGTAGAACTAATTCTGCAGTTCCTGTTCCTCCTCTGAAATAAATCTTCAGCTCTCAAGTGACTTGAACGCAAATACATAAATTTATCTTGTTTAATTTTAAACCTACTGCTTTTGGCCATCTCTTTGGGAAGCATGACTGCATAGATTTTGATGAGATTTGTAGCTTGAGATGCAAGCACACCACGATAAGAAAGAAAAGGTTCATATTCAGGTTAATACAATTCATGCCTTATTTTTAATTTCACTCCTTAAAGAAAAAAATGTTTCCTAATGGACTGTTCCTAAATAAAACAGGAAGAAGCAGAATAAAAAATTATTATTTTTTTAATACTTGTTCTTAATGGGCCTGCCAAGTGGTGAATCATTTGCAGAGTGGAAGGTTAAATACACATAATGTAAAACAGCATCTCTAAAATGTTAGGAATAGTAAGATTTAAATACTGAGTAATGTTTCTGGTTGTAGCTGAAGCTCAGAAGCATTAAACAACTTCTGAAACTGTTTGACTTCACTAAGCCTGTAAAGAGTATGCCTTTTATGTTTAAAAATGTCACCACTTCAACCACTGGCATTAAGTAAATTTGGCAAGGTGCCTGTGAATGTGAATGTATTGAGCTTGGCCTTTGCCTCCTTGGGAGTCACTGCTACAATTACTTCCAACTAAGAATGAAGAAGAACAGCTGATAACTTTTGAAATAATTCTTTGTTCGTGTCACTTGCCCTTTCTGAGCCTCCTGTTTTGATGATCTTTTTTTAGATGAGTACATCCTTATTGCATTGACTGTCTTCTTACACCACATACATGCATTTTAAATTAAACACTTTGGCTATTAACAACAGTCCAAAGTAGCAGCCCCAGTGTCACCAGGACTAATTCATTAAACCTCCAAGGCTTCTGTGTGAATCTTGTAATTCTTGTTGATTAATGTTGAAACACTCAAAAAGTTGGTAATTCAAACTTACTTTCCTGGTGTAGCTTGGTGTGATGATTGTGTGCAATGACTGTCCTTTTTCTTAAGAAAGCAGGGACCACCAGAGCAAAAAGTGGTTTTTGAGAGTTTTCTCTGCATCAAGGCTATTTGACCCTGAGCTGGAATGATTTGCACCTATTGTGGATCATCATAAAAGGATATTTCGTGCTACTTGCCAGTACATTTCATGTGCATATTGCATCAGCCTACGTGAGCTTGAATGATGTGAAAAAAACCCCACTAAAAATAAGGTTTCGAAGACATCATTGTGTATTCTTTTATAGGATTGCACAGGAAGTTCATTATCTGACTTAAACCCTTTCAAAACCTTCTACTTTCCTTGAATCCTGAATTATAGAGGAGTGCCTGCGTTCCTGATTACATAAATTATCTTGCCTACTGATGCCATGAAGATTTTTGCCTTTTCTTTTATACCCCTGTTGTACCTTTTTACAACTTCTCTATTCCTAGTGCTTTTTGCCTACATTCTTGGACTTGTTTGTCAAGCTGAGAGAACAAACATTTTAGAAGCTTTGTAGCCAGGGATCAGTGTGTCCCAGAGCCCAAGGTCCTCTCCAGAACACATTCTGTAAACCAAGATAGAACCATCCAGGGGAAGGTTCCTTGGGGAGGGGGGCTCACTCGAGCCTCTCATTGGAGAATCTTTGATAGATCTGCTAATTAGTAACACCTATAATGTTATACCCAATGTTGGGGAGGGGGTCAGAGAAAGAGACAGAGACAAGGAGAGAGGGAGACTCAGCGGGGTGCATCTCGATGCATATGACCTGCACGTGTGCACCTAAGGATCCTTAAAATAAATACCAAGGTAAAATCCCTTTTCCCCTTCTAACTGTGTATGACTCTTGATTTTAAGACAGGAAAAGGCATCACTACAAGTGTCAGTGCGTGGGGAGAGGCCAGAGTTCTGGGGTACCTGGGCACGTGCAGCAGCAGCCCTGTGAGCCCCTATCAGCTGCACCATGCTTTGGCTCTCTCTCAGGGATGGAGCTCCCCAACCATGCTGTGACATTCAACCCTCACAGGAGGAAGCATCATGGTTCTTATTGCCACAATATGGAGACAATTCAGTGCTATTTTATTTAATGGTGAAAAACTCAGGTGTGAGTGAGTTTTGTGGCAGTAGAACAAGCACAGCTTCAAAAAGATGGGAAACAATGAATCTAATGGTAAGTTAACACAGTGCAGGAGGACTGACCTTTCTTGACAGGAAAACAAAGCCAAAAAAACCCAAGACCCCATCCAGGAAATTCTCCAGGAGATGGTTCACTGAACAGCATATAAAAAGGTCATCTGGGAAGGATTTTCCCCTTCGACTTTGTGGAAAGATTTCAGATATAATCTACTAGATGAGGCATATTAAGCACTGTGGGAGCAGTTCTCGTTTGCTATGGCCTGTGCAATGTTCAGTAGGTAAATAGATAGGTGGGGCCTGGAGTCAGCTTGTATAAAATAGTGTGGCTGCCTTTAGATCAGTGAAGGTCTGTCTTTACAGCAGCTGAGGTTGGTTGTTTATTTCCAATCTTGTCAAACCTCAAAACACATTTGAAAAAATATTTAAAAAGAGGAAATATTTGCATCCCTTTCTCAGCTGTTCTTATAAATACTTAACAATCTTGACTTCTACATAAAATATTAGTAGTTAAATTACAGATATTACCTGCAAAACTCTAACATCTGGGATCTGCCTATCATGGTCTGTAAGGTGATCAAAGAATACTGAAATTGAAAAAGACATTGGTGACTTGCAAGTGTTACAAAACATTGCTTTTCTTTCAAGAGTACCAGCTGACTTCAAAACAGCAAGAGCTTTGCAGGTGGACTCCCGCTGCACAAGAGGATTGCCAAAAGGATTGCTATCTGAATTGGAAAATTGGGCAGTAGAAACACAGGCAAGGATGCATGACCCTGGTTCTATTCCAGGTTGGACTGGAGTCACTTGGGCCTTGCCCCAGTGTCAGTGATTACAGATTGCTTCACGCAGAAGTCATCAATTCTGGGGCTTGTGCACAGCCTGAGTTTGCAAATGCATCCCGTTCCTGTGCTCTGCCTGCCTGCTTGTTCTGTTTCAGGCAAAGTGTCAAAGAACAGTATTCTGCACATAATTGCCTCTGTATGGGCTCCCCTGTGACTCAACATTTGTGGCAGGTCTGCTTTATGTATTTTGGTGCAGTCCCATGGCACTACTGGAATGCAAGTCCAGGGTCAGAGGACAGGATATGACAGAGATGATGTTTATCTGATGAAGGGAAAAAAAGAAGAGGAGATGGTAAAGAGGAAGGCTTTGGGTAACTACAAATTTTGGATTCCAGACAAAGGTAAATATCCTACTGGTTCTTAGCCCTCAGTTTTGGAACACTTATGCCATCATCTGCTCAAAGGCTTCTGGTGACATTCAGTTTGAATATAGATTTTGTGTGATATGTTCCCTCCTTCATAAAGGTTCTGTAGGCTGGAATTCACCCCCTTTCCCAAGGTGCAGATATTCAGGAATATAACACACACACACACAGACACACACACAAAGGAAAAAACAGCTGACACTAATGACCTTACTTGTAGTATGCAAAACAGCCAGATAAATGAAGGCAATGGGGGTGGCGACAGGGAAGATGACTACTGGGAGATTTGACACAGAGGTGACCTGCTTGCTCCTCTGACTACTGTGGAGCTAATTAAACACAGCATCCCTAGAAATAAAGTGCTGGAGAGAGGGTGAGTAGTCAGTTGCTCTCACTGCATATGTCACTTGGGATTATGATTATACCCATTGCTAAAAGGCAGTTGAATAAGCAAATGTTGTTTTGCAGGAAGTAGGAAAAATTCCATCTATCGTACTCCACAGCGAGACGTGAAATGTATAATTCTGGTAATGAGCACTGGAAGTATGAGCTATGTTTTAAGCCATTTGAGTTATATTTTAATCCTTCCTTCCCCTGTTCTGTTTAAAGAGAAGGAAAATGATTTTATGTAACAAATGCATTTTGTTGCTATAACAGTGTGTATCTGGGACTACGCTGAAAACTGTCTCAGTGCTTTGAGGCTCTGGGGCTTTGTTAATTTTGTTCCCAAACTCCTCCATCACTGGCCAAGCTACCTCAGCCCCACACCCCAGGCAGCGCAGATCACCTGACTGAGGATTCCTGCAGGGAATGTGCTTGAATCCCAGCAGATTTTGATTCATTTTTGCTTTTATTTTTCCACTATTCACTTATTTTTTCCCCTGGATCTGATGGGACTGCTACAAAAACCCCAAACTTTCAAATCTCTGTGCCCATAACCATGCTTGTAAGGTGTCTGCTGTTGGTACCACCACTGGTCTGGGAGGTCACACTCGTGCTCCTTCAAACCTGGGATGTCCCAAGGGCTTCGGCCCAGTGTGAATGCTCCAGCCAAAGGTAGGGATGGGGCTAGAGACGTGTGGGGACTTTGGCTTTCCCTGGGCCAGGCTGAGGGAGGAGGGACAGAGGAGAAGCTGGTCCTGGCGACTGTCTCATGTCTGGGCTGAGCCTTTGGAGCATGCAGAGGGGTCAGAGGGTGTCTCTCCATTTTTCCTGTGAGGAAGGTGTGTGGAGCCAGTGCCATACCAGTGTTTCATTCTCCTGGTTTATTCACCTGTTACCTTTGCCTGGCTCTCAGTGCCAGCAGCAGTCTCTAACTCCCTCCCTGCGTGGCTCCAGAAGTGTGACAGAGCCTCGTGTCACCCTCAGCCTGTCTTGGGCAACACATTGTGCAGTAAACACACAGATTTTGGGGTCACTCTATTTTGTTGCCCTCTTTGTGTGGGGATGTCCCCTTGTTCCTGTCCTCTGCATGGCCCAGCCCTACTCCTCAGGTGAACTGAATACAACAAGGAGCTTCTGTACTTTTCTCCCTAATGACATAAGTTGGTCTTAAATCAAAAAAACCTGTCCTTCTTCTTTTATGTGTTCCTTTTACTGCTGCTGAGACACTGAGTTAGTGTGTGGTTCAGAGCTGTGCTCCCACGCAGTACCAGACACAGGAGAGCTGCCTCCTGCCCTGTGCACAGGCTGAAACCTGTAGATGTTTCTTTGTAGATCCCCTTCTCTGTTCCCCCATGTGCCCCACTGCATGCACAGTGAGTTCAGGTCCCTGTGCATGGGGCAGGGTGAGCAATGCAGCCTGACTGGCCTTACCCTGAGTACACCTGTACTTCTGATTTGTGGGACTGTGGCCTGGGGTGCCAGGGGACACAGTATGATGTTTAAAAAGTAGCAATAAATTGGTCCACAGCTGTGGACACATGGCATGGAGACTGGAGTTGCCATTCCACGTGAGGGAAGTAATGTTTTCCTCTGAGCTAACTCATTGGGATGAAATTGAAGCCTGTTTTCTGCTTCTAAATGCTTTCTGATTCGGCAACTGTTTTCAGCACCTCCTGGTCCTCTTCAAATACATATCTAAATCAAACAATCTCTTACCTGGTGTTGCCTTCCTTCAGCAGTGTTTCTGCTATGTGGCTCTCCCAGTGCAGCCCCAGTGCCCTCCCTGCCTGTTATCACAGGCAGGCACAGCTCCAAGAGCATCAGTGAAAGCCCTCTGAGGCTGGAGGAGAAGTGGCAAAGCAGACCAAGAGGCCTGTGAGAGCCACAGATCTCCTGATTAACTGTGTTTCACATATGGGGCACCACGACCTGGGCTTTCATTTAACCCCTTTTCTTCACTGGATGAAATGAAGTAGAGAAGAAAAGGCCACTTCTTGCCACGTCTTTGGGGCAGCTGGTGGCATTCTCAGTGTCCAGTTTACACCAGGGTTAGAGCTGCTACTCAGAAGGTTATCCAGAACACTCTGTGCTCCTGTCATAGGCACCTTCTGCAGTGATGTTCAGCCAAGCCCATGCCAGACAAACTCCATACCCTAAAATATTTTTCCAAAGGCTGTTTTAGCTGTGTGTGTGTGTTTAGCTGCTGTGGTGCAGTCAAGCCAGTCTGTGATTGAAGTCTGAGGTCAGCAGCACCACCTCTTCTTGTTTCAGTCAGTGGAGGGAGCTGATGTGTGCACTATTATTAAGAAAGGAATATATTCTGTTTCATTTCTTCCAAAGGAGTAGAATCATAATTTTTGCCAATAATTATCCTAATCTTTACAGGAATCTTCCTGGACTACTTTTTCGCAGACTGGTCTGTTAAATCTTTCTAATTTTTACAAGTTCACATGAACAGTGGTATGAATTAATTTATACTGCTGTGCTATATGTAGACACTCAAAAGGTGCTTAATTTCCATTGAAAATATTCATATGCAAATGTTCCATATATTTGAAGCAGTTGCAGTTCTGCTGAGGAGGTAGATCCGCCTCTATTATACCACATAACAGATTTCTTTTATATTTAGATTTTTACTCTGAGAAGAGAGCAATGTACTCACTGAAAACTGGTTGAATACCAAAATGAAATGCTAGCTTTGGATTGTCAAAATTAGATATTTTAAAATAAGGAATTAATAGCTCCCAGTTTCTGTCTCTTTGGTGTTGGCATGAGGCAGAGATGCTGTCAGGCCCAAGGCTGCAGTTTCTGCAATTTTCTCTGCCTTGTTGCTTGCCTGGCCCTGCTCTTTCCGTGTATCTTGGTGAGGTGGTGCATTTCTGTCTTGTGTTTCAACGAGGGAAGACATCTCTGCATCATGTGGCTCAATGCTGCTGGTCCTGTGGCAATGGAGAGGTCTGTTTAGGAGAACAATATGCTGGCTTTATGGAAAGGAAAAAAATTGGCACTTTTAAATATCTCTCTGGAGAATGAGTTTGGTTTGAGATTTTTTTGGGTTTTCTTTTTTTTGGTTTCTTTTTTCTTAAACTAGTGTAAATTATAGAAGGAGATTTTTGTATTCTTGAAGTTCTCTTCAATGTTTGCAGGATAACTATAATTCAGCAGCAGGCATCAACTTTAAAAAGTATAAATTCTGGGCTGTTGCAAGACTGGAAGTATAATTTTAGTTTTATTTCTTACATTGAACCATTCCTTCTTGGTGGAGGGCTGGCATTGCTGAGTCAGTGTAGTGCTTTGAGCTACTCCCGAACTGGTGGCAGAACCTGCATGATTCAACACAGTTTATGATCTTTAAGGGTCTTTTGTTTTCCATCTAGATGTTTTGAGATATGTAGTATTTTGTTTCCTGTTGTTTGCATGCATAGGTTTACTTTTATTTTAAACTGGGTAATTTTCAGGGAGAAAAATATTTGCAAGATGGCAGAGTTAATATTTCTGCAAGAAGAGGAAACCCTGAAAGTGTCTTTATACTATAAATGAATGGGCAGACATTCATTAATTCAGACTGAAATCCTCCACCTGATGCAAAAAACCCTTGTCATGGGTCAGTCTTCCATGCTGCTGAAAGACTGAAAATCAGAATGATTGGAAGCAAAGCTATCAATGTAAGGAGATGTGTCAGCTCTTGCAGGGGATGTGATTGCAGATGTTCATAGGAAGAACACTAAATCCTTGTCCTGACATGAATTTTTATAAACCTTTGTGTTAGCATGATGAAACAAATAAGGTAATACACTTGTTTCAGTATTTATCACATTTGGCTTAGCTAAAAGTAGTGATTAAGTATTATAATACATCATAGCATTAGATTTTGTGGGTGGGAAAATAACTTTCCCATCCTATGGAATATGAACTCTGAGGAGTTTTTCTGTTCAACAACAGAATGACACTGGAGGCATTCATATTCAGAGTGCATTTTCTTTGTGTTTTGTTTGTTTTAAATTGAAATATTGATGGGGAGCACAGAAACAGCAGCAAAAACATCCAGCAGTTGGGGCTCATGGAGTTGGGATACTGAATGTTCAGATTTTCAGTTCTTACTCTGAGTCATGCACAACATGGGGATTTTTGGAGCATGCCATTTATTCAGAATAGCAGCCTGACAGCTAGATTGGAAAGATTTGCTTCAAAGTGTGATTTATTTATTTATTTATTTTTAATTTTTGAAGTCCCCATGGTCTCTCTAGATACTGCTCTTTGTGAGAAAAACAGACCATATTTGTGGGTCATGTGCTTCTTGCAGCATTGTGTGTGTCCATCCATAATGAATGCCTGCAGTAGGACCCAAACATAAAATAATCAGGAAATAGAAAATTTTACTGGAAATACTGTGATGGTTCCATGTGCAAATAATTCTTTAAGTTCTGCATTAGACACTCTCTGGTTAGAACTCTACCACAGTGCCTTGTGCCCTCCCAGTGTAGCTGTGAAACAGAGTCTGAAGAGAGATACTGGAACTAAAGTTGCACTAAGAGCTGATGTCGTTGCTCTGACTTAGGGAGGTCTAATCAATCAGATTGGATCTTTTGGACAACCATAAAATTCTGATTTGCTGCCATGAAACATTAGACCCAGTTGTTGCTGCCGTGAGTTTTTAGTTTTTAAAGGCTGGGAGCAAAGATTGGAAACTGCTCTAGGAGCAGTCTGAGAATGGGATATAAGAGTACGAAAGAGCAATACTGGAACAGCAAAGAGGGAAAAAATCCAGCATGCAGGAGCAGTTCTTCTGCTTATAGTGGAAGGATTACAGAAAGCAAGGCATAGGTGCTGCATGACTGCAGATCGATATGAATTCCATCTCCTTATGGGCATATTGATCTTGGACATGTACATCACTCATAATCTCCCTGCTGTAACTGGCAAACCAAAGTGTAAAAAGCTAGGATGGCAGGGCTGAGTTAGGAGATTAAAGGAGAAAAATGTTAAGAAGTGTGAGCTTTTCATCCCTGGGATGTGAAAAGCACAAGGTCATCTGCTATTATGACTAGGTTGACTATAAAACCTAAGTGACTCATTGATTTCCTACATGTACCCTGTAAAATGTTTTGGTTTATACGATATAATCTTCCTTTCCATTAACCTGAACTGAGTCACTTTATAAGCAGCTTGAGTTTAGTGTATCAGTCAAAGATTGATTGTGCCTAGGAACTGTGTCTAGGTTTGGGAGGACACTGTTTATGTGTTTTTAAGCGTTTTAAGAGTTGAGTAAGAAAAGAATTATAGGCATGTCTGTGAACTGGTAAGTGGCTTTTTCTCTGTCGTTTGGTTGTTTGGGGTTTTTTTTTTTGTTTGTTTGTTTTTTGAAAGTGACATTTAGTAAAGAGCAAAGGTCTGACATTCATTTTAGTCTTCCCACTTCAAAGAAGTCAGTAATACCAATAGGAAGAATTGGCCTTGTTTATATCAATGCCATTCCATGAATAAAACTGAATGACATCTCTGATCGCTGAGTTGGTTGTGACTAATTGTGCAGTTTGCATGGATGAATATAGACAGGCAAATCCTTGTGATGAGAACACATGTACTTAATCTTTCCTGGAAAGTAAGGAGATTTATTATAGAATTTAAAACACTTCCTTTTCCAGAGCAAGCAAACCTTGCCCTAAAAATAACTTTTCAAGACAAAGTCTGGGGATGTTCACTGTGTTAAGAGTGTACAGGTAAAAACTAGAAGTGTGCTGTTGGGTGGAGCTCCTAGTGCAGGACTTGAACAGCCTGATTTATTAGTGTGCTCAGAGTTGTTGTATTGTCCCCATTTCATAGAAAGGAGTCAGATAATGGGGTTAGGTCAGTGTGATACTTAAAATGGATGTGTCAGAGATGCATGCAATGGCTGACACATGGACAGTATTCAGAAAATCACTTTGAATAAGAAGTTTAGTGGCATTTCATATTGACATGGGGTCATGTATGAGATTCCCATTAAGCAGCACAAGCAGAGTTTAACTGTGGTTCCTCCCCCCTCCCTATGTATTTCCTTGGGGTACTGGTTTCTGGAAAGATTTTCTTTCTGTGCCTCCTGGGAGGCAGGGCACAGGTGAAGTACGGGAACAAGGCTGATGTGCTGCTCTTGGGTGTCTAGTGCCCTTGCACACCTCTTGAGCTATTCCTCTGTGTTCTAAATTGTCAAAGAAAGGGCCTTTATGACTGATTATATATCTATTTCCACTGGCTGCCATCCTGAGCATGCAGTCTGGCAGCTTTTCAGGACTTCTGCCTGGACCATGGCTGCAGCTGCCCTGTCCTGAGTCTTGTACAAAGTGCTGCACTTTCACAGGCTTTGAAAGCTCCATGTGAATGATTCACTGAAAAATGCTGTTTAATGATTCTGCCAAGTGCAAAAGGGAAGTCGAGAAAGCAGAGAAAAATGAGGGATGTCAGCAAGTATAACTCTCCCCTCACTTCTGCTATGTTTTTTTCCTGACTCTGTGGAGATGAAGATGTCTTTTGTTCATGTCTCAGCATTTATTCCCAAGCCAGCATCTAAGGAGATTACTGAAGTAACTCTTGAGTGCCAGGTTATCCATGGTAGTTGTGTACCTTAACTCCCTCCATCCAAAGTTCACTGGAGTTAGTATTTATTTATCTATGTAAAACAGCATTTAAACATAATTTGTTAAGTACCTAGGTTAAGCTTCTGACTTTTGGTGCTGTTATACAGATCTCTCTGTAGTCTCTTTTTTAGAATTTTACTGTCATTGCTCATATTGCAGCATGACACTTTATTGGTAACTGATAAAGTACATTCAGCACTTTACCACCACCAGTGGTTCAGCATTGAGATTGTGTTTTCCTTTGGGGATGGGGACAAGGACAATTAGTTGTAATGCACAGGGCTATTTGGGATTGAAATCTTCAAGTCTGACACAGATGGCAAGAGACTTTCAATGTGT
The DNA here is from genome assembly GCF_041296385.1 of Aphelocoma coerulescens. Taxonomy (NCBI): domain Eukaryota; kingdom Metazoa; phylum Chordata; class Aves; order Passeriformes; family Corvidae; genus Aphelocoma; species Aphelocoma coerulescens. The sequence continues at coordinate 15,691,755 of NC_091018.1, forward strand.
TTTACTACAAATTAATCTTTCCAAGCTGTGCTGAAATGAGATTTTTAAATGAGCTTTAAAATGCATTGTAATATTCTGTTTGTTCAGTGGGAGCTCTAGACAAGTATCTCATCACCTGAAAGTTGTGTGAGTAGGTGATGGCATTACCCTTGCTTTGATTTATCATTATTAAGGACATAGCTAAATTAATTTGCAGTGCTTTACTGCATGCATGGCTGTACAGAATACAGAGATGTTCAAATGGATGGGTGAAACTAATACTTCTGTATCAAGCCCTCCACACTATCTATTGCTTAATGAACAGTGTACTCCATGCAAAAAAAAAAAGAAAATTGTATTCAAAACATGACTTATTTTGAAGTAAAAGAATTGCTTGAAAAATTCATTGGGGTAGCATTTTTGTGAAACATTATTTCATCTGAAAGAGCTGCTTCAGAAATGTCTTGGCCATCACTCCACAACTGCTCCTGGCCAGAGCAGTACTTCCTAAAGTGTTTGAAAATGTTAGGCTGGCACACTTGCACACACCTAAAGCAAATACCCACCCGTGAAACAAAATGCCACCTCACCTGAGAGGAGAGGAGTGCATTTTTGAGTAGTTAGCAATTCTTTCTGTAGAGGCAGTTGCAGCAGGAAGGACAATTAACTTAAATAAGCATAGTTTTGGAAGAAGCTTTTTTCTTCCTTTTGACAACCCTATAATCAGAATGATGCCATTCATGTGAAAGAAAGAAGCAGGAAGCATTTCCTAATTGGTTTATAGGTAACTGGAGGAGAAAACAATTAAACACAGACAGGTGTAATAACAGCCATCCATCAAAATAAATTATTCTGTAAGTCTGAGAGCTCTGGGTGTCCTTTTAGTTCCTTACTTGAATTTAAACAAGGGCTATTGAGACCATCTCTCTCAAGGTAGAGACTCCTCTTGACATTCCTTACTAAGATGGCAGTGAGCTCCCTGTACTGTAATGCACAGCACCCAGTCAGCTGGGGCTTCAATTCTTAGTGTCAAAATCAGGCTGTGTGTGCCATGGTAATGAACTGTAATGGAGATTGCTAACCTGCTGCTGGGAGACTACTGGGCTGTGCTGGTCTGGAGGAATCCATTCAGTGCAGGTGGCTCAGGGTGGGGGCTGAGACAAGAGGATAACAAAGGGCACCTGTGTCTCAGCCAGGTGAGTGACACTCACAGACACAGCAGGAACTTCAGACTTTCCCTCGCTTAGACTGTGAGCAGATAAAGGCCCAGAGAGCCCTTTTTTTGGAGTCCCTACTTGGAGGTACCAGTTTGAGCTGTTATTTTATTATTTAGTTATTGCATGGTCATTAATTTATTTTAAGGATCTGGATTACTGAGACTCTGCTATGGGAAGCCAGGGGTTGAACCCATGAGGAAACCTGGAGTGACTGAGTTATGGGGTGGCCTTGGTCCCAGCTCAGGTGGTGCAAGTGTGAGTGCCAGTGGCTCCTGGGTGCTGGCACAGGAAAGTTTCCTGAAGAATGGAGCTGAAGGAGGTAGTGGCCCACAAGAGGAGTATGAGGCAATGCTGTGGTTCAGTGCACCAGAAAATAGAGGGAGGCAGAGGAGATGGGGCTGATGGAGCAGCATGGAAGGTGAGGAAGGGACAGAGGAGAGCACCTGGGATGTGGCAGGAACTTCACCTGGGCAAGGGAAGAAATCCTCCCTTTGGGGCAAATCTGACTCCTCTGCCTCTCTCAAATGATTGGTGCAAGGGCAGGAATCTTGCTGATCTTTAGCAGCAAACCAGTTCCTAGTTTGTGTAATATGTGCTTCCCACTGGGGAGTTAACTCACTGGAATGCAGCAAAATAAGGTTAATTGCTCAAAAACAGAGCAAGGAGATTTGCTTGTTGGTTTGCTTTTGTATTTGTCAGTAAAATTAAAACATCTTTCAGAACTAGACAGAATCAAAGTATATTAACTTAATTGGCATGTTATGTAGATTAATAAAGTTTAATGCTTGAAGGTTGTGAGTATATCTAGAGTTTATTATGACTGTTAATCAGAATTAAAAAGCTCTGAGGAAATGTCAATGCCATAAGGACTCTTCTACTCATATAGCCCTTTCATATTAACTTACTGCCAATATATCAGCTTGTCATAAAAATGTAAATGAGGAATGTATTGGTACTGCAATATCCTTTTAGCATTAATTTCTTACATGTTTTTTGCTGGGAGAGTCTGGTTTGGACACTGACTATGCCAGCAGTTGAATGTGTTCATGGTTATCTGGGGTTGCTTCTGAGATCCTGAAGTTGTCCCTCTGTGTCCCAGAGCACAGAGAGCAGATCCTTGGGGTAGTTGCTTTGGTTTAATGTCTTTCTTAGTTCACACCATATTTTTTAGAAGATTCAGATTGTGACTGTTTGGAATTTGGCACCGTTACAAGCTATGGCCTGATGGTTAAAACTGGAGTTCAGTTATGGGATGAGAAAATGTTAAACCTTTCAGGGTTATAGGGAAGATGTTTGTTTTTCAAATTTGCTACATGGGATATCGGGTTTTGTGGTGGTGAGAAGTTCTCTTCATGCCTAAATGCAGGATAGTGGAAATATTTTGCTTTGCTTTGCTCTTTGAATACCCTGTTAGAACCCCATATTGAGGGCACAAGAGTCAAAAGCAGTTTTAGGAGTTTTGATCATAAATATTTCAAAATATCCAACCTTTTTCAATTCCTTCTTTGATCTCCTCAGTTATAAATTGCAGGATCACATTTGTTTGTGACTAATTCCACAAACCTTGGTGGAATTTTGCCCAAGGATGAATTATCCCAGGATGTTGAATTATATCATTTCGAAACAGAGGTGCTTTCTTAGCAAACCTATAAACTCTGTTAAAAGCAATGCAGAAGTAAGTGATCCTTGTTGTTTTGTGCTGAAAGTGCAAAAGTAATCTCTAGAGTTCCTCATCCCTTGCCAGTTTTGTTCCTACTGTGTGTACAGTAAATTTCATAAAATATTAACCTTTAGTAAATATTTAATACATAATTTATTTTCATTATATAAGTTAACTCTCCAATATATAAAGTGCTGAATAGATAGTTATATAAATATTTTAAAGTGACAAATATATAAATATTTAAATGGCCAATATAAATATTTTAAATGTAGAAACAAGGGCCACATTCTCCCTTTTTTCTCTCAGAGTTGAGTAGGTATAATTGCTGACAGCCCTTTACTCTGCAATTCTGAAGTAAAAGCCTCAGACAAAAAATGTATGCTTTCACTTATGTCAGTAAACTTTAGACTGGGTCAGTAAATATAGTAAATTTCAGTATTTCATAAGCACAAAAATTATATTATAGTTTTATGCATTTAATAGAATTTGGGGAACATTAGAAAGAGACAGAGAAAGTATTATCTTAAATTGAAAATGAAAAAATTATTATAAATAAATTTGTTTTAGCTGGCTTCATAGAATTGTAAAGAAAATACAAATGAGAAGACTTGGGTGAGGGAATCAGCTTTTGACTAATAGGAAGTGAGAGCAAAGTTCTTTGAAATTTGGTAGAAATAATACTTGGGGGTTACTTCCTGCACCACAATCAGCTCAGTTTACATAGAAACATGGAATGAGTTTGTGTAACACAGCTTCCCATCTCCACCAAAATCCAGGAGATTGTCTTGGCTTGGGCTGCCTATGTTATTTTCAAGGGGCAATTCTTTGGGTAAGTCTAGGGCTTGCTTCACCTGCAGGCATGAATTTTATGCTTTTATGGATGCTCATCAGAGTAGCCTGGGATATAAATCTGTTTTCATTTTGGGTAAAGAATGGCAAATGTGCGAAATAAACTCTCTTTTGCTTGTTTTGAGGACCGTGGCTCTGCTCACTGCTTTGTACTTTTTCAGTGTCCCCTTTTAATGTATAAATTGTCCTGTTGCAAGGCACAGCTGAGTTATGAACTGCCAGGAAGCTCTCAAGACCCTGCAGCATCAGGGAGAGACCCAGTAACTGCATCCCTGTGCCTTCTCTCCTATTGCTACTGCAGATTTAAAATTTCTCTTATCCTGTAAGGGAGGGGTTTGGTTTTTTTTCCCCTAATGACTGAAGATTTTAGGTGCTAGCAGAATATAAGGACTGAAGTGCATGTATAGTATTTTTGTTGTCAAATTGTATTTTTGTTTTCTTGTGTGTGCATGGTTTATTGTGATTTGTTTTGGTTTTTTTTAACACTTTTTAGCATAAAACCAGGAAAAAATGCAGTAAGACCCAACACTTGGGAGTTTTTAGTTCTTTGGTTTGGAAGAGTAAGAGAAGTGAGATGTGACTAGTGATTTCCCTTTTCTGAATGCTTGGTTTGTAGCACTGCTTCTCCTCAGCTGGGAAGAAGCAGTGAATGGCAAAGCCCCTAGCAGTTAAGTTTCTAAGACCAAGAGTAATTCCAAGAGTCACTCTGTGCTTCTGTACTAGTACTGAGTTGACACAGGGAGAAGCTGTAACCCCAGCTGAATCTTATCATGCCAATGCTCAGGTTTGTCAGAGCTGTTTTTCTTAAAACCTGCCCATAGTCAAATCAAATTCATCATATTGAGCCTATTCCATTGAACAAAAAAAGCTGCTATTGAAGATATATCCAGATCAATCTTTCAGCTTGCATTTTTCTATACAAATAACCCTACAGGCTATCAGGGAAGGTGGGTAGCATTATGAATTACAAAAATTAAAGGAGATGTTAAATGATAAATTTGCCAAACTAATTTAAAAATTAGTACATGCAAAGGAATAGTAGACTTTAAAAAGAAATTGGATGAACTTCTTTTGGTCAACCTGATGTGGTTTGATACTTTGTGTCTACGTGAAACTTGTCCCAACAAGCAGTATCCAGTAGACATTCTAGGACACTCAAGAGTTGTTGCACCTGAAATAGTGATATCATGTACAGAAGAGGAAGTGATTCATGCATTTGTAAATGAGACAGGACAGCTAATCCATCATTTCCTAGAGGAAACAACAAATTCACTTTAGAGAAATTGAGAAACTTGCTCAGTAATATAGTTGTTTATAACCATTTGTGGTGATTGTATTATTTTTCTTTCCTTTTTTTCCCCATTTTAGTGAAAGTTTCTTTTTAAAATAGTTTGATACAGAAAGAATCAAGTCATTATTTGTTTGAGGCTAATTAAAGCCACAATTATATAATCTGTCAAACAGTTGAAAATTAGGAACTTTCTGCTTGACTTCTTTAAAGATATCTCTTATTAACAAGTCTAAATTCCTGTGCACTGTCCAAGAACAAAACGAATCAGCTCTGAATAACTTATAATTTCTATATTAATTAAGCTTAATCACCCTGCTAAAAAAACCCACACAGATGCTAAAGTTTATCATCAGATCAGCCGACGTTTGTTTGCTCTTGTGGCACGAAAAACTTATTAAATATATGATACTGAGCTGTGCTTTATTTTGTTTAAGCAGAGGCAAAACCACACGCAAAGTCAAACTTTCCTACTTTGAAAGCAGGAAAGCTGCACTAGACAGCTTTTGTGAACATCCCAACATTTGCAGAAGGAAAACTTTATTGTGTGACAACTGCAAAATAGGAATGGCCTGTTTAGCAAAGAAGCTGCTTCTGTCAAAGCTATGCTGTATTCTGGTTACTTTCCTGGTGCAAATGAGCCATAAAGTGTGTATTGATGGGAATACTGCTGTGGAGATAGGAGAGGTGTGGGGTCAGGGAGGGCTGGTGCATTCAGACAGCCTCAGTGATCTGCCAGGAGGGCACTCTGGACTGCCAGCTGCATGCAAGGAAGCTTGTTTGATACCTTCCTTGGTGGTAAAAAGATCAGGTGAACTTATTTCAGGTCAAACTAAGCAATATATGAACTTGTGTGTTGAAACATCTCCTGAGCAGTTTGGCTGCATCCCCTGCAGAGTTGTGTGCTGGTGAACTGGACAAAGGAGGAACCTAAATGCTAAAATTTCTTCACAGCTCCTCAGAACTGACATGTGTCAGGTTGTGAGCAGCCAAATCCCAGACTATGGCCTGACTGGCTCAGGACCAAGACAGGTACACCTAAAGGTAGTAAAGAGTTGGATTGAAGCACTCATGATGGGGGTGCACATAGGGCATATATACCAGATGGGAATGTTATTGTTTTCTAACTTCATGTGGACACTTTATGATGGACTGAAGAAGTTAGAGGGATTATTTTGTTTTATTTATATTCCAGAGTAGAATTAGAAAGGGAGAATAATTATTTTACCTCCTGAAATGCAGCATGATTGAGTCAAGCCGAATCAAACTTACTGCACAAATTAACACTCTTCTGTTTGCAAATAATAGACAAGGCATGTACCAAATGCTTGAATGTGAATCAGTGGAAGTGACCTGCTCACTGCACTAGTAAATAACAATTGTTCATAATAGTTCATTGCAAGCATTCAGAAATTAAAGAATGATTGCTTAATTTCAGTAAAAGACATTCCCAGATGCCTTAGTTTTCTATTATCTGTAAGCATTATATGAGTAATACCACAGTAACAATTTCAGGAGCTCCTCTTAGAAACATAAATTTATAATGGATGGGAAATTGAGTGAAGCTCACATATTAGCAATGTATTATGCAGTGTTGGCTTGAATTTGCTGGCTCTGTTATGTTTGAACTCCTTTCAATCAAAGGCATGATAGAAATACCTTTATCTTCCTACACCTCTACTTTTAGTTGATATTACTTGATTATGCAGATGTTAATTCTATGGTGAAGACAACTGGACTGACACAGTTTGTAACTCTGTTATGCAAGAAAGTGAAGAATATAATCTACTTGTTGAGGAGGAAGGGAAGCAAGATAAGGAAGTTAATAGATGTTGATGAAATTCATCAGATCTGGAGAGATGCTGTTTAATTACAGCTTGCTTGATTGGAGTTTGTCAAAGCTGATTACATTTTTCCTCATGAGTATTAGTATTCTTTTGAAGTTAAATGGACTTCACCTTCACATTCTGAACTTGCCCCAATGATAGCAGATCCCACAAAGGAAATGTAATAGGACTCAGTGAGATGGTGCCAAGTACAGGTTGTGGGGTAGCCTTCTTGGGGATTATGCAGCTGTTTAAACTTTAAAACAGCCTTAATATCAAATTGAGCCCATGTAGAACTAGGCTTCAAATTAGCCTGAGAGTATATCAGTGGAAAAAACTGCCTTCCTTAGCCAGGGAAGTATTTCAAGTTCAAATAGATGCAGTTTCACAAGAGCTGACAAGTATTTCTTGGGTTAATGTTAAAACTACTAAGATCTATCTGTTCATCTGGGTGAAGATGCACTTTTAAAATCCAGATTCCACATGGTTTAATTACTTAGCATAAAGTGGGTACTCACAGGCATGTAGTACAAGAACATACTCATATTTGGGAATGTTTGTGACACCTTGCTTGTTTTGGCAGAGTTTAGTACCATTTAGATTCCTCCAAGATAAACAAAAACACTCTCTGTCCTCTACTGAAAGACCAGATAGTTGAGCAGCATGAAATACAAATGAAACCTGTACCTTCAGTGCAGACTTAGAAATAGTTTAAATAGAAAAAGAAGTAAAGTTGAAAAGAAGTAAAGTAAAAAATGATGGAGTCTCTGCTGCAGGGAAGCTCCCTTTTTTTAGCCAGTGCAAAATATCTGTCAAATAACACACCCCAGTCAAATTGCTGTCACTGTTAGATTGCTGCTCTACAGAGGTTTATGTTCTTAGGTTTGAGTTGTTATCATTTAGAAAAAATAGTATTTCAGAAGTCCAATTTATTGCCAAGTGCTTCAGGGTCCTTTGGGAACAGGTCTTTGTTGTACCAAAGTACTGTATGCATGTGGTTTAGGGAGAGGTGGTGTGATGTTGATAGTAAGGCAATAAAAACTGCTTGAGGGAATCAAGCCACAGAAAAATTAAGCTCCCTTGGAAAGAGCTAGTTGAGATAACTTCAGATTTCTCTTTAGCCCCTTCCTGTACAAACTGGTTATTCTTCCATGTCAGGGAAAAATATCAATAAGTTTTTGCAGCAAAATGAAAAGACGAAGAAAACACTGCCTGTAGTCAGATCTACCACCATGGAGCCTCAGGAAAGCAGAGCAGTGCATCAGGTAAGTGTTACTGTCCCAGCACTGCAGAGATGTCTCTGGACTCCTCACAGATCATGACACACTGCCAGCATTTCTGAAGTGGAAGCAATTTGTAAAAACAGTGTAAAAGGGAGAGCAACAAGCCTTTGTTTATAAATCTGTGTAGCATTTTGTTGAATTTCTATGTTATGTGCTTGGTTTAAAGGGAGGGGATGAAGTTACATTTTTAAAAATATTTCTCTGATAAGGAATAAGAAAGACAAGTTATTCCATCCAGGAGTACCTGTTAAAGTTGCTTCTTGCAACTCCTGTGTGAGGACTGATTCCTGAAGGCTCCTGGGAGAATAAAGGCTATCAGCAAAGGCTGAGTTCCTCCCCAAAAAACCTTTTTCTCAGCAAAAGAGAGCCAGTCAGTTGCACAAATGCCTTCTGGCTTTTTCTCATGCCCAATCTGTCTTTGAATGTCTATTAGTAAGACACGAGACACTTGAAGAAAGTTCAGTGGAATGGGTAAAAAGGGAAAGAAGATTCCATGTGAGGCTGGACACAATGGCTCATTTGGCCACTATTTGCACATTCTTCTTTCTAGTGTACTTTAGTTTGTTCAGATGAACTGAAAGCTGGTATCACGTGCTGTGGCTCAAGGCAAATGAGAGATGCATACTCCTTCAGTTTTATGAGATTTGACTGGAGACCTGATTGCAGTCCAGAAAGAAAGGAGGGAGGAAATGCATCAGCTTTACATGGCATCCTTAGAGGGAGTGTGATATGTATTTGTGTAAAAAACCCAGTTCTGTTCTGCTCATAAACGCTCAAGGGATTTTTCTCACTCCTGTGCTATGGAGAAAGCAGGATGCAATAGCAGAGTGCAAGGGGAGTAGAACTGTACTTGCTTAGTCTAACATGCATCTTATGCCAATATGAACACTGGGCTAATTACCAGTCCCTTTAGGGTCATATTAGTCCTGGAATTGCAACTGCTTGTATTAATATTGAATTTAGTTAACTCCCTTTGTTTTGTAGAGATAGGCACAGAAAGGAAACATTTCAATGTCAGTAGCAAAACAGCTTTATTGATCATGGGACAGACCAAATCATCTCTGCTGGTACTGGGAAACTTGAAGTGGAAAGATGCTCTGAATAACAATCACACCTGGGAGTTTTTCCCCTTTTTAAGATAAAAGGTCTAGATTTAGGAGGAAATGACTGTGTTTTAGCATTGACTGCAGTCCTAGTAGAATGAAACTCAACAAAAAACCCCATAACCCTGGATAAAGTCTAGATAATGGAAGCTGTAGTCTTTTGACAGTCTGGTGTATCTCTGTGTAGATAAAGAAACTTGTGCTTTATGAAAGTGTACATACACTTGGAATGTGCCTGGAAGTACCTTTTTCTGCTATACAAGCAGGTGTGTAGGCCAGGAATTACCAGTACAGACACACTGACACAATTCACATTTGTCTCAGTGTTCATCCACAGGGTATTGGCAAATATTTTTTTTTTTTGCTTAGAATTTTAATTTCTTAAGAAGTTTAAAGTTTAAAGTGAAATCAAGGCCTAGTGGTAAAGCTGTGCCATGTTCAGGGCTTTTCCAGTAGGGCTGCCAGCACCCCTGGGATTGCCTACCTGCATGACTCACTTCCTCCTCTAAACTCATCTCCTTCAAAAGTATTTTGGCACAGATTTCTAGTATAGGTAATTTCTAACTGAGTTTTACATTCCTACTTTTATTTTTTCTACCACAGGTGGAAATTAGCAAGGAGAAATGCCATAGAACAGCAGTAGATACCTGACTGCCTCGTGGCACTGATGTGCAACACCTCAAAGTAAAAACTTGCTTCCCATTAAGAAGAAATTATTCTTTGGATTATTGCCCTTTTGTGAAAATTTATTGATTGGATATGACTTGTCTTTTTTATGCTTTTAATTAGTTGCTTTACAGTGGATGTTTAAAATCAGTGGGGCTGAGTGCTTTGTAGAATGGGAGTAGATTTAAAACAAACAACAAAAACTTAAGGAAAAGGAAATGGATTTTGGTATATTTAAGTTCTCAGGAATCTTGATGTTCCAAAAATAGTGTTTATTTTATTTTTTGTATTTCAGAGGTCTTCAGGATTTTATTTTTGCTGTGGGATTTAGGATTGAGTAGGACCCAGACCTTAACTTTTATACTCTTTAAAATAATGATGCATAGTAAAAGCTGGCAATGTTTTTTAAGGCCTGTTGAACCAATGTTTTAGGATCTATGGATTATTTTGTTCTACCAATTGGTTGGCAGCTTTGGACCCAGCATGAAGAGAAGATGGTTGACCTAAGATCACAGTATAGTTACACCTTTAATTTGCCACTCCCTTGAAGAGAGAGATGTGAAGATCTAATTCCTTACTGAGACTCAAGGGCTCAAAGCAGAGTTGTACTACTGGCAGAGGGATAAAGGAGTGGGTACCTCGGAATTCACTGCCTTTTGGGTTTATTTTTGGACAGCTGCTTAGAAAAACAGGAAGGAAGAAAAAGGTGAAGGATTTCAACTTCTAACCTCAGTTAACCGAAACTTTTTTTCCTGCAACAAATTTTTACTTGCATTTAAAAGTTGAAATCTTTACGTTGCACATTTACTTGGAAATAAAGGATTTGGGGTTTCAAAAGAACTGTCCTCTTTGCTTTTTATGACCTTGTTCTTGGTTATGGCCTGACTAGGCTTATCTTTTATGTTCTATCCTGATTCCTTCTGCTGAGAAATCCTGGTGAAGCACAGGAGTCTTGGCTTGTTCTTGTCAGTGTTGTGGTTCATAAATCAGGCTATTGAGAGCTGCAGTTCCAGGCACTCCTGTTCTGGCTGCTGCGTCAGTGCTTCCAACTAGAAATGCTTTGATCTCCCTCTTCTGATTTTAATCAAATGCTGACTTTTTCCATAGATGTAGATGGATCTTTAATTTTTTAATTTTTTTTTTTAATGAAAAGTGAGCCTGAGGTGAACTAACAATTTTCTTGGAAAAGCAATACTTTAAAAGGGAGAATTTCCTTTAGTTTGAATTTTAATTAGGTTTTCTTTAGTTCTTTCCACAAACATCGTACATGTTTTCATGTACCAAGTCATTTATGTGAGCTTCTGCATATATTGTTCTTTCATTCTGCCCTACTCTTCTGGGTCTTTGTTCAAGATGGGGAAAAGGAGAAACTCTTTGGGGTTACTTACATTACAGAAAACAACGTTGAGAGAAATACTTTTGTCCAGTGAATATGTTTGATTTTCCTTTTAGTACCTTGGGAGGGTCTTGTATTCTGGTTTTGACTGTATCTTAGAGTAGTGATAAGTGCCTTTTAAAATGGAATTAAAAAGCTTTATCAGTAGGAGTACTAAGAGTGCATTTTTTTCTTGTGACTTGATTGTAGGCTCAGTGTTGCTAAAGATGCTGTGCAAAGGCAGATTTTGACTGTATAAGGTTCAAGTTCTTATCAAATCAGTTCAAAAAAAAAGAATCTTACAGTTGTATCCTGGACTGTAGTCAGTGTTTGGTATCTGAAATGTGAGCTGTTACTCAAATTGACTTACAGGTGTGTTGTTTCAGTTGCATAGATAAATCACATTGGATTGGAAATGCTTCTTTGTGAATAAAAATTTTACTTTCAATATTCTGCAGTTACTTATTTCTTCTAAATTTCTTGTAATAAAGGACGACAAAGTTTTGTAGCTGTGGGGAAGCTACAATGGTGACGATTGGCAAATGCCAGTAGGCAGCATATGATTAGGTTTCTACAGGGTGGTTCTGGGGAAGAAGGGTTCTAAGGTGAACTTCCAGGAGGATCAGGAAGAACAAAATCTCCCTTAAAGATGGGGTTTATTTATTCAGAGAATGAATTATGCAGCATGACTGTGCAGGAGGGGTCCTTTTTCTAATTTTTGTCATTATGTCATCTGGACTAGCTTCTCTACCATGTGTTGGTCAAGCCAGTTCACGTTTCCCTTTGGATTCCCAGGAGGTCATAGAATTAATTGTACATCAGCCAAAATTTTGCCTTTCTTTTTTTTTTCTCTGGAACATTTCTGTAGAGGTTTGCAAGCTTGACTGGTACAAATGTCTGAGAAGGATCTTTTATTTGACAACAGCTGAATAAGTTCAGAAGTAAAAAACTACAGAGATGATAACTTATTGTGCTTGCATTTTATTTAGCAAGATTTGTTTTTACAGCAACTGATGTGAGACCTGATGAGAAATGAGGTACCTTCATAGTCTGTGTTTCCCACCAGGTCAGATGCCAAATACTTCATAAAAATATGAGTTACATTCAGTGACTATCACTGACTCGCTGTCATTTTGGTAGTACCACTTCATTTTGATGTTTCGCTCTGGCACTTTTAAAAGAGAGGGTGTCCTATAAAATGTGAGACCCAGGCAATGGGAAATTTGGGGCTCTTCATGCTCTTAGGCTGTGCTGTAAATCATTATTTAGATTGCTTTATAGTTCCCTTTAACAGGCATGTTTTTGTTTGCTGGCTTGCTTTAGCTATGTGCTAGAGGTGCACATCAAGCTGAGTTATAGAAAGCTTCTGACTTTCAGGTGTTTCTGTAGATGAAGTTAGGAAAATTATTAGCGTATTAAGCAATGCAAAAACTTTTTAACATAATATAGCACACTTTTACTTTGTAAGAGAAAGAAAATATTTGATGAAGATTTGGATGTACATGTCTGAAAAGTCTCTGAAACATGGCCTTTAAGCCAAAACCAAAGGATTCTTCTGAGAAAACTGTTGTTGTGTAATTACACAGCCTCTCATAGTGGGTGCTCCAACATTGGTCATTATAATAACAATATTCATAGAATGAAGGGAACAATAATATATAAGGAAGATGAAAAGGAGATTCATAGTTTTTATGCAGATTATACAGTTTGCAGTTGAAAAGCTGGTCCAAGAGCCTAAAGGTATTTCTTCTGCTTAGCAAAGTTGAAAATGGAAAGATTATCCATAAAATGGAATTACTGACTTCTCATATGTTTCTCACTTTCTATATTTTTGTTAAGAATTTAAAAAGAAAATAAGCATGGAAGAGAAAGAAATTGTAAAAACTTAAAATGAAAACAGGAGAAATGGGAAGAAAACAACAGCTTGCTCTCTCTCTCAAAATCTGATTCTGTAATCCTTTACAGTTTGTCTGAACATTACCTGCAGCTTTCAATCACCTGGGTTTCTTGATTATTTTCACCAGTAATTTTCGAATTGAGCACCAAGTGTTTTAACAGAATTGGACTCTGAGGCTCTGTTCCATATAGTTTCCATTAATCTGTGAGTAAAAAAATTACTGAATTGTCCCAGGTATCAGCATGACAACAGCTGCTCACAATGGCTTGCTTTATGCACTCTTATTGGGAAATGCTTTTAAAATGAAAGTCTTTCCTGAGCACTACCTAGCTGCCATGATAAATTTCCATTTCCAGCACTGTTTGTAGCATTTTAAGTGCAGCAGTGAGTTGCATCATTAGAGTGCTGCAGATCAGTGTTAAAAATGCTGATTGGCAGGGAAGTGGGTGTCCTCCGAAAAAGCAATTGCTGACAGTTACTGTTTCTTTAATTATCCAAAATGATTTAGATAGGTTAGCCAGCATGCTCCAGGGATTTAGATATTTAAGCAAAGATGTGAATTAAGTAGTGGAAGGTTCTTTGGAGGTATTTAGAATCCATACTTCAAATCTTATTTATTTCAGGTAGTCTGCTATAAAAACATTAATATAATAAATCTTTCTGACTCCTTTTTTCTGTTTTGGAGCCCTCCTTTAAAAAGCTGGTTTTTTTGGTTTCCTGATGTTTATTTACTGTGATGCTGGGAAGGATTTTTTTTCAATGCCCAAACCTATTTCTTTTGAAAACAGACCCTGCACAGGCCAGGACCTTCTACCTTTTCTTTGTAACTTTGGAGGCAATTTGGGCTGCTTTATGAGAAGTACTTATTGATGAATCATACAAATAACTCCCCCCACTGAGCATGTGTGAAGGTTCAAGTTCATTAGAAAATGTTGATTTAAGTAGAAGGTGAGAAGATTCAAAGTGAGGTACTCTGAGATTGAACATGGTTTTTTTGCCACAATATTTGTTATTTCCACTTCAGGTAATGCTTTTAATTGTGTTTAGTGTCAAAGAACATAATGGAACTTAGGTCTCTTTGCTGGTTGACTGCAGCTTAAAAATTAGTTACTTTTCACTGGTGATTATCAAATACGCCACAGAAATAATATTTTTTTTTTAATACTACCTGCAACTGTTGGATGTGTTATACTTTGCAGAACCTCTTAAATAGTAAGGAATAGTAAAAACCTTTTGCAAGTTCTTCATGGTTGTTTTTTATCTATGCTTAAACACCTTGTTTGTTTTATTTCTGTTGGAGTACATGTGTACAACAAGAGTTTGTGTAGATTTTGAGGATTCTGTGGACTCTGAGGGTTGAACTATAGTTGTGTTGCAAGCTTTTATTCTGCCCCCCCACCTCAAGGGGAAGCAGAATGCTCCCATATTGGTTGGGTGACCTCCAACAAATAAAAGAACAAAATGAAGTGCTAAAATATAAATTTACGTAACATGCCTGCACAATCTGAAATAACAAAGACTAACTGCCAGTGTCTGATGCATTATCCATGAACAAAAATAGATGGTACTGGGCTAAATTATTCTACACATAGATTTAAAAGGCCTTACTTGACAAGAGCATGCTGTAGAAGGGAAGCAGTAATCTTTTTTTGTAATGACCCTGTCAGTATGGATGTTGGAATTGCTGTGTTGGCTTTCAATCATGGATATCTAAGAGAGTGTGAGGGTACATAAATAGAGTCAAATTCTTCTGTCAGACAAAAGTCCAGCATGTCAGGGTAATTGAGGCCAAAGTTGGTGCTGCCACTCTAATGGATGGCTGGGCCTTGCATATGGATTTCACTTTGGAGCTGCTGGTGACGTGCTGTGAAGGAACTGCAGCACCAAAGCCTGATATTGGTTTGTTTATATGAACCTTCAGTGGATACTGCAAGATTGAATGAATCCTTATGTTGTGTGGACTGTAACAAGGTCTTTTACTGAAGCTTGTTTTCTTAAACAAAGGAGCAGCTTGTTTTCTTAAATTTGTGATACCCTCAAAACTCAGTGGTCTCAGGACCCACAGTAGCCCGTGTGAACAGAGCCTTATGAGTAAATTAAATTGCTTGGCCTAGTGGTGTAAGCTATCTTCAAATAATGTGTGGTGGGATTTAGCTGAAGACAAAAATTGTAAATATTTTCTATTTGAAGAGAGACAAAATCTTTAAAGCGAAACAAATTCTCCTAGACTCAGCTCTTAGGCCTTGGTTTCTCTGGGACTGGTTATTTGCTATTTAGCAGTGATGTGTTGTTCACTCTTCTAGACTTGTAAAATGCCACTCAGAAATGAGAAAATATTTTATAAAGTGATGCAGACATGGAGAAATAGAGCTCTGGTAACATGACACTTGGCAGTACTGCTTTTGCAATATGCTACAGTGACAAAAATAAAGCCATGACTTTGACATCATTGTTCCTTAAACATCAAGATCTTTGAATCAAGCTTATTTGTCACATGAGAAGTGAATCCACTGATGGACCAAATGATTTATTAACAGATTCTAGACGTCTTGTTTTATGTAGGAAATGTGTTTGACTCATATGTTTTACCTATTTGGGACAACCTCTATATGTCACCTTAGTTTTGTCCTAGTCCTTTTAAGATAAGAGGGCAACAGCTTTTAACAGATCCTATTATTTTTATGTCCTAATGTTGTGGACATATTATGAAAAATGTGAAATCATGGGGTCACATTGCATGGTCATTCCAGTAAGAGAGGTGTTTATACTTAATCAATTTAAATTTCATTGGAAAAAAAGGAAGTGGCAGCTGCGAGTAGCTGCTAATTATATCTAGCCCCCAGTAGATGGAAATATTGCTACAACTTTAGTGATTTCAGTATCATGAAGTTCTTCTGTTTCAGGGACCTCATGATTCTTTCCTTCTGTCTTAACTTGTTGACAACCATAAATCTTCTAAGCTGGTATCATAAATGTTATTGCAGAATACAAATCTGATGTCTTTTTTGGCTCTCATTCATTATTCACATTTGTTGAAGTTGTACAAATATATTGGGTAACAGAAAATAGGCATTTCTAATTAGGGTCAGAATGTAACTAATCTATCTGTAACTGGGCTGGTCATCTGTAATGACAAACTGATACACAAGGAAGGTGAAAAAACTTTGTTTGGTTTCTAGTTTTGATTTATACCTCAGCTGTATAACAAATTATTTGGTGGGAGGGGGAGACTGCAGTACAAATCAGGGGTCATCAAATATTTCAGTTTGTATTATGTGCTGAAACACATAATTATTCTATTAATTCTATTAATATTATCTATTATGGGCCAAAACTAAAAATGTTGCTGTTAAACAAAGAAGAAATGGAGGCTGCTTAGAATTATTTGACTGTGGTGACTCTTACTAAAGAAAGCTAAATAAAGGATATAATATATGTATGTCTGAATATATGTGTATAAACATATATATAATAGAAGTAGAATAAAAAATAGAAAAAAGATGGATAGGTATAAAAAAATAAAGCAGAAAAATAGATGTAAAGAAAAACACTTTCTGCCTGGTATAAGCTAGTATACTTATATACATAGTAGTAAATAAAAATGGAAACTAGAATAATATGGGACAGTTGTAAAAACTAGGATTGGATGTTATCTTTTTGGTTTGCCCACGGGCAATTCAACTTGCACCTATTCCTTACAAATCCTTGTCTAAACTATTTCTGAAAATATCCAGTGAAAGTCCATGGGTTCCCTCACTGTCTGCTCCAGAGCTATCTTGACCATTAGGTAATTATGGTAATTATCTTGGTTCATAACCTGAGTCTGTCCTGATTAACTTCAGCCTGTCTTGAGCCACCCTAACTACAGCTAATAGAGAAAAGAACAAGTTCTCATCTCGACTGTAACTGCTCTGACATACTGAGGTCTGCTCTTCAGTCAGTACAATGTGTTTTTGTGGCAAAATAATAACAGAAAGGTCGACCATTGATGTTCTTTTCATGCTTGCCTACTGCCACATGTATAGATTGCAAAGGTATGGGGAGAATAAAATTTTAATTCTGCTGATGCAAAATAAATCCTACAGGAGCCCAGTAGTTTTACATCTATTTTGGATACCAGCTCAGTGGAGGGGGGGGGAAGACCTGTCAATAAAAGATCTCTCTCAAATGCCCACTTTAGGATTATGAATTCTCCTGGTCTTGTTTCACCCTTCCTGCTTAAAATTATGTTCCTTCAGATTGGGATTGAAGGTGCTTTCATGCTACATATGATCACCCTTCCTAAGTGTTACAATAAATGCATTTGCAGTAAGCTATTTGCAGACCATGGGGGAGGATGAGAGGAGAGGCCAGGGGAGCTATGGAAGAGATTAACTTGCTGATGAAATATTCCATGAACAAAATAAAGGATAAATTTGAATAAATTATTTGCAGCAGCGGCTTGGTTTCCAGCTGCACCAGCAAAGAGATAGTATGTTCCAATATCATTTATGAATTCATTTACAAAGACCTACAGTATTTAAAAAGCTGATGAGTAGGTCACCAGTGTAAAACTGCTTTGAAAAACCCAGCATGAGTTTTTCCACAGAGAACATCAGATTCCTACATGCTTTTCAAATGCTGTGTTTTTACGAACACTATTCTCATGTTAAATTGTTAATAATTTATCTAAAACTTTATGTGGTTAGAAAAGTATGCTAATACTAATGAATATTTTAAAGTATGAAAATGCTTTCTATTCCAGTTTTTAAGCCAAAATAAAGGAGTAATGAAATATTGAAAAATGTCTGTACATTAAAATGGTATTTTTGAAATTATTTTGAAATAATTTGAACAGATGCATTAAATTCACACATCAAAGCCTCCTGTGAATTTGTACATTAATCTCTGCTTTGGTCACTGTTCACAGTTTCTTTCTCCTCCCAGAGAGACCAGTGTTTGTGGATTCCTAACAAACTAAATTTTAGGGTCTGCTTCAAGTCACTGTTGTGGGCTACTCTATTTTCTGATGGTTTAAGGTCAGGAATAGTTCAACCGTAAAACAGAGTTGTAGTTCCTTCAGGAAAAAAGGGTGTGTTTTCCCCTAAGGTGCATCTTGCCTTCAGACTTAGAGCCCAAGGTCTGTTATTGTCTTTTGATGTTCAGTGGTATGTAAGCACTTGGGCTTCTACAGCCCTGTAGATGCTTAGCCAGAAAATGAGTATCTCAGTTCCTCAGGAGAATGGAAAAGACTTGATCTGCCTTGAGCCAGGACTACTCAGGCCCATTTTAGCTGCTGCCTTTTTTTTTTTTTCTTTTTTCTTTTTCCCTGATGCCTTTTCACTCCATCCAATCAGACCATGTGTCTGATTTTTGGGAGTAAGGGCTGGTATTAGGCATATGAGTCTGCGAGGTTTCTTGTCATGGTATCCAGTTCTTGGATTGTTGATTGAGACAGGGGTAATAGGAATTTTGTTATTTATCTTGTTTTCAGTTATACATAGATTCATTTTACACTTTTTAGCAAAGTTTATTTAGAGGTATTGGGAACATCTAGGAAAAAACCAAAATCTCTGCATACAATACTGTAAGCAAAGGAGGTTTTGTCAAGGACTTTATTTTATTATGCTGCATCCTGTCAAACTCTAAGCTTCCCCAGGTAGAAGGGGAAAAAAGCTGGTTGGTTGTCTCTAGGCCACAGTTATCTGAGGGAAGTAGAATAGTAAGTGATTGGACAAAGTCGTGATGCAAACTCAGGAGAAAAATGTATGCATGTCTTAGGAAAAAATAGAAAATTATGCATGCTTCCTTTGTTGGCTTTATGTGTTATCAAGGGGCATCTTAAACAAGGTGGAATTTGTCCTTTCATGTGGACTACAACCAAGGAGAACTAATTATCAGGAAAAGTTTTCTCCTGTGGACTCAAAATCGGTCTTTTGGTC
The DNA here is from genome assembly GCF_041296385.1 of Aphelocoma coerulescens. Taxonomy (NCBI): domain Eukaryota; kingdom Metazoa; phylum Chordata; class Aves; order Passeriformes; family Corvidae; genus Aphelocoma; species Aphelocoma coerulescens. Next base: position 15,710,822 of record NC_091018.1, read on the forward strand.
AGAATAAATGATAATGGAAAAGTATGGTTATTAAGTCTGATGCATGGTTTCTAGAGAATAAATCTGAAAGGTCATTCAATAGGGTATTATCATACAGAAGCTTTCAAGTCTGCAGATTGTGATTTGGTTAATAAAATATGCTGAATATATAACAAATGTTCATCATGTATGCTTCCCTTATCGCTGCTGAATCATTAAATGAGAAAATGTAACTCCCAAGAAACTTTAAGATGAGGATAGAAGTGAAACTCTTCCTCTCAAAAAGCCAATCTAGTTCTGTGAAAAGCAAAATGACAACAAATAAGAACACAAAAAGTCCTCAAAGCCTAATTAAAGTATTTTACAGGCAGGGACTGCTGCTAAAGCATTTTGCCTGCAGGATTTGGGACCAGAGAGAGCACAGAGGTGACTGAGCCTCGAGAACAGCCCGAGGGTGCTGCAGGCTCTGTGGTGGCACGGCCAAGGAGGCTCCTGGCTTTTGATTTTAGTGCCTCCTATTGAACCTGCATACCTGAAATCACTGAGGGCTACTAGAGGCTGTTTAGAAAGTTCATCCTCTGCCAGATCAACTGGCAAATGCAACAGAAGAGATGGGTTTTGGGGATGGGGGTGTGGCAGGAGAAAGAAGAGTGATGTGAGCAATGAAGTCTTACCACCCACTCCCTGCACTTTAAGGCTGGTCATGGTATGCTTTTGTTGTTTTGTTTTGGGTGGTTTTTTGTTTGCCTTTTTTTTTTTTTTTAAAGGTCATTAAACCTTTGTCTAAAATGTTTGAGCTTTTCTTTTGTTCATTTTTGTTTTGCTTTTTTTGTTTTTCAGTAAACCTGGGATGAGCTTCCATAAGCTTCATAAGCAAGACATTGAATTCCTTTCTAGTGTATTAAGTGCTTAATTTTAAACCTCCCTGCTGCACAAATAAATGCACTGCATCTGACCATGAAGATCAGTTCATCACCCCACTTACAGAATTTTAGAACAGGGTATTCTTCATTCTTCATGTCTTTCCTTGCATGCCAGCAGGTAGTCCTTATCTAATGATGCTTCCTGTTCCCCTGTGGGCAGTTTCCTACACGTTCTTGGAAGGGTCCTGCCCTTTGAAGGGACTATCTTGAATTAAAATTAGGTTTCAAAGAGATTGAAGGCTTTTATTAAATTTCAGACATATGATCTTGACTGCCTTTGAAAATTTGAGTCCAGTGGCACACAGAATCCAAAGCATCTCCTCTACCATGCTGCCTGGTTTAAGTTATTTTAATGGGCTTCAGTATGTAGGTAGAGTGGAAAAGAAACTGTGATTCATTAATATGGTTTTCCTTATTTTTTTAAATTTATGGATTAATGCTTAAGTATCTATATATAAAAAAAGTGTTCCTTGTCTTGTTTTCCTTCCCTTCCTTTGACAAACAGTGAATGTGTCTCAACTCCCCCTGATTCTACAGCAGTGTTGGAAGGAGAAACAAACATTTTTCTTTGCTGAAGGGAGAAAGTTTTAGAACACTTTATAGCAATTGATTCAAATAGAAAAGCTTGTTAAAGAAAAAAAAAAAGTATTTATATTTAAAGCATAGTTTTTCTTTTAGCAAAGGATCAACAATCTAGGGAGAAACAACCTAGGGAGGCAACCTTAATGTAAAATAAGGTGCTTCACTTAAATTTAGAAAAATTAGAGGTTTTATTCTTGAGCTTTTCTAAGAGCTGTGGTGTGATTTGAGGGGTGAGTTTTCATGCCTCTCTTTTCTCACTGTGGAAATAGCCATATTCCTGCAAACTGATTTTATGAAATAATTTTCAGCTTCTTTTGCAATGAAATTTTTATTTGAAGTACATTCTTAGAGCAGCTCTTTTTATGAAAACTTGTTAACAAAGAACAAAAATGAGCTAAAGAACATAACATTGACTGGGATCTCTTGGATTGTGGCATGCAAGTGGATAACAACTCAAGTTCAGTTTTTTGTTATTTCTCAAATAATTCTTCCAGTGCACTGAGGCATTTAAAAGGAAGGATTGATGGATTCGTGGGGAATTCTAGCTGGTTGGAAGCAGAATTTTTTGACTCTTTTGTTTTAATGATTGTGAGAAAGTGAATCTAGGTGAGTGTTGTCTTTTGAGCTGTAAAGAGAGGCCTCAAACTTGACCAAAAGTATTGAAGCTGAAGACTCTCTGTAGGTACAGGGATAGCAGTCAGAGCTGTGCTGCCATGCAGATGAAAGATTTCCATAGCCTTGTCTGCGACAGCCTGGGCTGGAACAATGAAATTCATGTTCAAATCTTATGTATAGAGTGCAGACTTCTTGCTGTAGGCCATATCAGATAAGAGTTCATTCATGGTTCAGTTCTTGATCTAGTTCTTTTTGATGTCAATGTTTAATTTTGTCAAGGGAATATGAGAATATGTCACTGCCAAATCCAGGGATGCTGTTGGTGTTTCACTTGATCTCTAGCATGTTGTTGTAAATGCAAATCCTTGGAGGACATGACTGGTGTTGAATGAGTATGATAAATCTTATTTGCATTTTGGGATGCTGTGGGGATAAGAAAATGGCAGAATAGAAGCCTGATTTGGACATAAGGTTTGTACTGCCTTTAAAAGGGAGGGGTACAAGATCTCTCTGGAATTTTAGTTAATTTTCTTCAACAGTGTATTGCCAACTGGGGGAAAACTTCCATGAGTGCCAGTGCTTCACATTGTGTAAAAAAATGTGGTGTTAAGTGTACCTTTTAGGTGGGGAGCCAGTCTAATACAGATTTTGCTGGTAGTAGCATTGCTACTAAGCTTTCCTACCTTTTCCCTCCATCTTCTTAAAAGCATTTTGGAACTTGAGCTATTTGGAGCACAGTTTGGCTTCTCAGGTGGACTTAAGAAGACCACAGAAGTTCCAGTGATGATGTCAAGACAGGGACAGACAGGTTCGTTGACATCACTCATTAAATTTAGGGAGTGAGGATATCTAACACCAGGGTTGAGTGAGGATCAAAAAAGGGAGTGGTGGTTGCTGGGATGAGGAGGAGGCACAGGGAGCTTTGAGGTTCATCCCTGTCCATGTGCCCTCTGTGCTTACACAGACCTGCCTCTGCTCCAGGGGTGTGCAGAGCAGGAGCAGGGAACTTCAGGCAGCGTGAGAAATGAAACAACTCTTAGTTAAAAAAAATTAAAATAATTTATTGAAAACAAAAAAGTGAAAAAAATTACAGAAATTAGAAAAATATACAAATTTGGGATCCTATGGCTCAGTAGATGGTATGCCCCAGGAGCACAGGGATTTTAGATCTTCTGGCTGAAACAGCACTAGACCTCAGGTAGAGAAAAAGGACTTACAGTGCTAGGCCGGCTTTTGGCTGGTCCAAAAGCCAAAAAAATTACTAAAGGCTCCTTAATAGGAGTAGGCTTTCCCAGCACTGAACTCCACCTCAGCAAGGCTGGAGGGAGAAAAAGGGGCGTGTCTCTCGCTGCCTCGTTATTTTATAGTGCCTTTGCTCCGCCCACAGCCCGCCCCTTCGGTTTAAGGTGATTGGTGTTTTCCCTTTGACAGATCATCTCCATCCACCAATGGCTCATCGTTGTCAGAGGGGTGGTACTAGTTGAGATAAGGGTGCTACAATGCCTTCATTAAAATTCAGGTTGCCATGGAGCTTGCCTACAGGGTAATGGCTATGGGGCTGGCTGTTAGAACTGGGGTTTTTGAAATTTGCCTTGGAACCAAAGTACAAGTAAAAACACCTAAAAAATATTAAAATACATCCAACACATCTTAAAACACTTGTAAAAGTATACAGTAAACACAGGAAAGATAACTCTTATGGTGTACAGGTGGTTTGAAGTTTGAAAAGGGAGCATAAGTTGGGAATCTTAACTGGGAAGGGTGCAACTCTCTCTTAATAAACTACTTTGAACAGTTGAAAACACTGATAATGGAACTTGATTTTTGTACCTGGGCTGATGGGTTAATTTTAACATTAAATTTAAAAATATTTAACTCAAAATTAATTAATTAAAGCATTTAAGATGCAAAGACCAAGCACAAATAGGGATTTCATGTATGACAGGCAGGATCACAGGGTGGGGCAGCTTGGGCTCGCTGCTAACCTAGTTCCATCCACAGCTAGACTTTCTAAGCTTTCCTTTCAGCAGTTTTGTGGCACTGATTATTTGTGCTTTTAATATTCTAAAAAAAACCCACTTAAAGCTACAGTAAATTTCTATCTACATAATGTATTTCCAATAGGTTATGTTTGTGATATCCCTGAATAATCAGATTTTTTTGGTAGATGTTATAGTTCCATGATAGAAAACATATTTTGAATGAAAATCATGGCTGCCTTGGACCAAATTTCCTAAAATTACCAGTATGACTATATGTATATTTAGGGATGTGTGTATATAAATAAATGTAAAAGCTGGGACCAGTGTGTATTTTTAGGTGTATATTACATCAACTTATTGAACAAGATGCCAGTTTTATGGAATTCAGCAAGGTTAAGTGCACTTCTCAGAATGCAACAAATCTTTTTCCTCATAAAATGAAGATTCATGAGAAGATACAACTTTCTGACAAGTCAAAAATGTGCAGAACTAGCTTAAAATAAGAATCCTGACAAAAAGGCTTTGAAAATTAAAATTCTTAAATAAATAGTGGAGTTTTTGCAAGATTTTTTTTTTTTTTGCTGTTGAGAACAAATATTCTACAAAACAGTAAAGATACTCTTGTGCACTGGAGCAAAGAGGTTCTTGCATTTCAGTGTTTGAAAGTTGTTAGAAGTGTTATTTATTAGTTGTCTGAGATACAAATACAAACCATTAGAGCAAATGAGCTCCTAATTAAAAGAAGGCAAATTTTTGTTGTTGGGTATTGAAAGAGGAGAAACCTAGCGTACAACTGGGATTTTTTTTTTCTATGCAGTTTTATTGGATGTGCTAGAAAGAAAGTGGTTATTGGCCTTAGAAACCTTGAGAATAAAGCCACAAGTTTTAATTAACAAACCCAAATCGGTTGTTAAATTTTTGCTCTTATAAATACTAAAGATTGACCTCTGAATTTCTAGAAAATTAACTTAAAAATTGACTAGAAAATTAACTAGAAAATTTTTGTGCTTTGGTTTAAAGAGGACATTCTGGGCATCTAAGCAAACCTTCCACATCAAATTTGAGGTTAGTGCAGGTTCATTCCAATAAGTGGAGAGTGTACAACTGGAAGGATCATACGTCATTAAATAAATACTTTATGTTTACAGGTAATTGTGTAGTAGATAATTGGCTCAGAATTCAGATAGTTTTTGTGCCTGTGCCTCATAACCAGGAGAGTTTTCATTGTGCCTTATTAAAAACTTCATTAGGAATGACTGAATAAAGCCTTCTAAACCACCACCCCAAGCCCCAAAACGTCAATGCCCTAAGATATTCCTGAGATAGCAAGAGATTTAAGTGCAGCCATTCAAAAATTAGTTTTTGTTTTTTCTTCTACTCTGAGACAGTTTTGGAGGTATGTTTGATTTGCTTTAAAATGATTAAAAGGGATTAATATAAACATTTCAATTGACTATTTGCTTTATCTGTCAATCCTCGTGCCAGTAAGCTTTGGTTTAGTGCCAAATCAGAAAAAAAAGTCCCTTTGACTTGTAGTGACCAGGGTTATGCCACCTGCAGTCCTACTCTGTCATCATCTTTTGTACAGGTAGAAGCTGATGTGCAGCATGAATTGGTTGCCACTACTTTATACTGACTCTCCTAGTGTGTCCTTGTCTTGGGGTGACCTTATGATGTGTATCCCAGTCCTGTTGCTGCTCCCTTTTACAAGGGAGTTGTTTGTTTCAGAGGAGTTATAGCAGTATAATGTTAATTTAAACCTTTGCTTATTGTTATGGCAACTCTTTCATATGGGCAAATGATGGGAAGGATTGTAAATTAAGGCTTGTTGTTATTATTTAGATAATAAAATTTGAATGTGTTAAGGTACTATACAGCATCTTAGCACTTTGTTCTTGCCCACCAACAGGAATTTTTGAAAATCAGTGTTCACAGTTGGACTTAAGCAGTTTAATAGTAATTCCTAGTGTTTCTTCAAAGTCCCTGTGCTCGCTGTAATGAGCTCCAGTCTGGCACATTCAGTTTGATCCAAGTCTGGCCAGCCTTGTTAAGGGATGCTGTGCTATCCACACAGGGCTGTGCAGGTTTAGGAGGCAGCTTTGCACGAATCTGTCTTGCATGCTGCAAGCATATGGAGATCTGCTTCAGTAAAATAGGTTTTCATCCTATTACCATCATTTATTCAAGGGACGAGTAATGGACCCTCATTTGTTACACAGCATATTGAGAGAGAAAGCAGACTTCTATTTAAACATTTATTGAAAACAAAGTAAGTGTTTTTATTTCTACTATTTCTCCACACTTATTGTTTCAGAAACTTTTTTCTTTTGTCAGTTGTTTCTTTTTTCCTCAGTTTCTGTTTTCCACCTCTGCTTATATTTCCTCAAACTTAAAGCTACAATAAGAGCAGTTCCCCTCAAGAGTAAAAGGGATCTACTGGGGGCTGGTTTGGCCCATCTGCCAGAGAAGGGACAGAGAATCTTTGCTCATAGGCTTGACAAACTGATAATGAGGGCTTTAAACTAAAGGTGCCTGTGAAGGGGAATCTCAACCCACCCCACTCCTACCAGTGTGAATCCAGTGCCAGCAAGATATGCCCAGAGGAAAAGGGGAGATACAGCTCCCATTTTGGAAAAGGAAGAAAAAGGGAGACTCAAGGAATTACAGGCCAGTCAGTCTCTGTGCCTGGCAAAATGATGGAGTAGATCCTTCTGGAAGCTGAGAAGGGACATAGAAAATAAGGAGTTGTTTAGTGACAGCTGACATGGCTTTGCTAAGGCTGAATTGTGCCTGAAAAATTTGGTGGCCTTTTATGATGAGGTTACAGCATTGGTGCATAATGGAAGAGTCACTGACACCGTCTGCCTGGGCTTGTGCAAAGCACCTGACACTGTCCTGCTCCAAATCCTTGTCTCTAAACTGGAGAGACATGGACTTGGTGGATGGAGGGGGGTCTGGGATGACCTTAAAGTCCCCCTAAAGGGGCTCCAAGAGAGCTGGAGAGGGACTTTTGGCAAGGACATGGAGTGGTAGCACAAGGAGGAATGGCTTTAAACTGGAAAAAGGCAGGTTTAGATTAGATATTAGGAAGAAATTCTTCCCTTTGAGAGTGGTGAGGCACTGGAACAGTTTGCCCAGAAAGGTTCTGGGCTTCCCATCCCTGAGGTTGCTTGGGACTTTGAGCCACCTGGTCTAGTGGAAGGTGTCTCCCCTCCTTGGCAGGAGGGTGGAACTCGATGATCTTTAAGGTTTCTCCCAACCCAAACCATTCTGTGATTCTGGTTTGCTATTTCCAGAATGAAATCTCTTTGAATTTACAAATATTAAAATAATCATTAAGTAAAAAGGACTTTCATTTTCTTGCAGATATCACACAAATATTAATTATTACACTTCTTTCTACTTTGTAGACCAAAGAGCACTTTGCTAAGGGAGGGAAAAATGTCTTGAAGGGAGAAATATTTTTTTTAAAGTAAAGTGTATCAGTTTTAGGCATAGATTATATGGATATTTACTCTAATGATGGTTGAGTCTTGGGGTATGTGTACTGTGGTTGTCATTGGCAACTTAACATTAGGTTCCTTGGGTAATTGCAGCTGGTACTGTGTCTGACTGGTAAAAGCAGTATCATAGTTCTGTAGTCAGAAGTGACTAATAGTAGGGTTTTTAATGCCTCCCACTGCAAAACAGTGTGTCATTACAGCACTTTCTAAATATATCTCATCATGCATTTATCTTTTCCTGTGCTGATTGACTCCTATTCTCCTGAGACATATTTAAATGTCATTTTATCTTTTGGTGGCAGGAATGCTGATAGTTTATCCTAGAAAGAAAATGACACTGAACAATATTTTGAAAAGAAAAGGTAGAAGAATTTCAAGCCAGTTTTGCTTCTTTTTTGGCAAGTGCTAATTTAGTATTATTATAATTTTTAGTAAAAGGAAATCACATTGATTTGAGGGGGTATTTGGAGACTATTGGCTGATTGTCCTGTAAATTTGTTTTCAATTGTCGAGGTAATGCATTATTGCGCTCCAAATGGTTGCTTTGCCATTTTTTCTTTACTGTAGCTGCAAAAAATATTTAATATGTTTGGAAAGGAAAAAGCTGAGCACACCACTGGTGCCTTAACAACAGATACATTCAATGACAGATGGCTATGCATGTTGAGTGTTGTTTTAAGCTATAATTGGATGTTTATATAAGTATGCTTAGTCAAATATGTGTAATTAAGCTATCTTGCTAGGTAGGCTTACTTACAGGGCAGTCCAGGTCTCAGAGATGTCAAAAGTAATGGTTATAGTGGACTTGTTCTGTTGAAACACTTACCTAAACAAAACCCAAACAGAAGCATCTGCTGTTTTCAGTTATTGCTGTTTACTGTGAGGCCTTCAAAATCAGATGAAGATGAAAATTAAATGACACAAAATGCCATGGGAGGTTTTGTCTGCTCTATTTTTAAGCCTCAAGCCATGGTATGTGTCTGAGAGAGAGAATGAGAGAGAGTCACAAGTGACATTTATTCTTAACACAGCTGGTAGCTTCCTTATTGTAATGAGGTGTAATAGAAGTGCAGAAGAAACCAGTAAGTTGGTGGATACTAAGCAGAGCTGTGAAAATTGATATGGTTATCTGAAATCCATTCTTCCTGAGTAACATCCTGAATTCACTGTGAAGTACAGGAAAACTACACAGTCAACGAGCACAAGATGTTCCTGTTTCTGGTGGCCACTAACCCCAAGCTGCAGAAATACCAGTGTGCTGTGCTCATCTGCTCTTGCTGTGATGTGGAAGGAGTGTTTTCCCCATGAGATAAAATGTTTTTGATCTCTGAAGCTGACAAGAGAACTGGGATGTTTTTTGTTTGGTCACTTATGAGGTGGCCTGAGTTATAATTATTTAGTATAAGGATGTTTTTCTCTTAGTTATTCTGTTCAATTTACCACTGCTCTATTCTTGTAGAGAGCAGAAAGCCTTCATTCTCCTTTCATATTATGAAGCTAGAGAAAAGCAGCAATTTTGGAGGAACTCCTCATGTTCAAACCAAGGGTTTAATTAGTTGCTATATTAACATGAAGCTTGGCTTAGGTCTTTAAATTAATCCAAAGTGCTGAACTTGTCAAAATGATGAAAAATGTGTTCTGTAGTTGCATTTCTATTACAATAACTTCAAAATGTGATTGTTAGTGATTAATATATTCTTTATGGACTTGCCCAGAAAACAGCCTTTACACATAAAGGCCAAGGTATTTTCCATCATACAGTTAAGAATAAACACATCAATGTGACATTAAGAAAAGTATAAAACAAGACCTATGTTGCAGGTTTAAACTAGGAGGATTATTTTTTTGAATGCTTGTGTGTTTTCTATGCACAAATCATACCAACTTCCAACAAAAGCCCTCTTCTGGCAGAATATTTTTAATAATACCTATATTTCATAGTCCCTTCACACAGTTTTCAGCAAGATGGGTTTGCAGGAGGTACAGTGATAATCAACTCATTTTCCTCTGAGCAAGACTGTGATCACTAAAAGAGCATTTGCTGGTGCCCTACCTACTGTAAGTACCCAAAAGAATCTTTGCTTTTGGCTCTGTATCTAGTCCCCACAGAAATTCAGGGTTACATGTAGTTCCTAGGTTTGTGCCTCGCTGCAAGTTCTATTTAGAACTGTGTGGTCTGAAATTTCCCTGTTGTTTTCTCCAGGCATTGAATAAGGAGGATGCTGTATTTCTGAATTATTTCTGAGAGGGAGAGGCTTCCTAATTAAGTGCTTTAAGCTCAGGCTTTCCAAGTATCTTGCTGCATCTAGTCTGGAATCTTGAGCAGTCACAAGGTGATTTCAAGTTGCTGGGCAACCAGGAAATGCAGTAAGTTTGGAAAATATCAGTATTTCCCCCCATAACTATTCCCACGTCTTTATAAAGTCTGACACATGGATTACTCTTTTGTGTTTTCTGTGCATCATCAGTAGGCTTAAAATGTCTGGGGTTTTTAAAAATTGATTTGATTTCCCATCAAATGAAAAGACAACAGAAGTACCATTTAAATTGTTGTCATATTTAGATTATGGAACAGATTTTGTTAGAAAATTATTTGAAGCTTTAACCCTTGATCTTAGTCATTTCAGGTATGTTGCCGTCAAAATCTTATCAATTTTCAAATGTTGTTTGATACAAATGCTGAGCTGTAACTAGAATTTTGGTTCTCTGTTCCTAAGGTGAATTTTTCATGTTATCTCAACTCTGTGGCTACATGTAAGAAAAAATGAAGCCCTGCAATGTTGCTTACAGTTGAGTATTGACACTTGGTAGTAGTAATGAATTTATTCCATACAGAAATTCCTTCATTTAGAAGTTTATCAATGTATTTTAAGCTAGAAGACCAAATACCAATATTTTCCTGTTGTTTACACAATATCCTGAGTTGTAAGAGACTCACAAGGATCATGGCAGCCCAGCTTCTGGCCCTCTAAGGACCACTCCTGGAATCTCACCATGTGCCTGAGGGCTTTGTCCAAACACTCCTTGCACTGTCCAGCTTGGGACCATGACCACTGCCCAGGGGACTGGACTCTGTTCCAGTGTCCACCCACCCTCTGTGTGAAGAACTTTTTCTTAATATCCAACCTAAACTCTCCTTCCCCAGCTCCTTTTCCCCTCAGGAGGAAGTTGCAGACCACTCAGGGGTCTCCCCTCAGTGCTCTTTTCTCCAGGCTGAACAGACCAAGTGTCCTCAGCTGCTCCTCACATGGCTTCTACTCCACACCCTGCACCATCTTTGTAGCCTCCTTAGGATGCTCTCTGCCAGCTTTATCTTTTGTATACAAGCCCAAAGTCCTAAGCTGCTCCACACAGGCCCTGGAGAGAGCCAACAGCACCTCCCAGTTTGGTGTCATCAGCAGCCTTGCTAATGGTGCATTCAACTCCTGCAGCCAGACTGTTGACAAATGTGTGAAAGCAAAGTTTGGGGTCAGTTTGATCTGACTGGGAAGAACAACTGTCTTCTATGAGCACACAGGTTGTTGCTGAGAACATTTTTTTTTTAAATTTGCACTTAGTACCAGATGAGATCTAAAGCAAACCCTTAGCTTCACTAAGGTGTAAGGCACTGGAAAAGATTTTCAGTCTTTGCTTTCCCCACTGGTTTGAACAATAGTATGTTTTGTTGAAGCAAATTCAGATGTTTTTTTTTTTTGGTATTAGTTTTATCAATTACATATGTTCTTGGATATGAACTTTTCATCCTTGGGAATAGAGTATTGAGAGAAAACAAATGTTACTTCTTTTTTGCTCCTACCTGCCTAGACAGAAGAGGGATGAAACTTTTTGGAAATGCTTTCCTTGCACCTTCAGACAGTCTTTTTTCTGCTGTTGTCTATAGTTTTCAAACAGTTAGAAATGTCTGCACTAGTTTTGACATGGTCAAAGATCCTTTATTATTTTTTTCTTACTTTCAGTAAATAAAAAAGAAAACCTTACATTTTTGATGTTGCTGTCTGGTTGCTATGAATGTGAGGAAGAAGAATGTCCTTTATGTATTTCCTAGCACAGTTCATCTTGATTTAAAAAGAAAACCAGTATCACGTTTCCTTAAAAGAAACCTGAAACCACCAAATCCCAGAATAAATCGACATCCTAAATAAAGGAGTGGTATGCTAAATTAGCTTGGCCAGTGAGGAGGCATTAAAAGAATGAGTTCATTCTTCTGGGATTTGGGATTGTTTTGATTATTGTTTAAAAACAAAACCCGTAATTAACAAAATCCCCTAACGAACCAAATAAGAACCAGGAAAAAACCCCACCTCAAAGACTGTTAAAAACTTATTTTAGTATTTAAACATTTACTGTGTTTCAAGTAAATATTAGCCATAACTTTTTTCAGATTAATAAAACTTTTGCTGTCACAGTCCTCATTTTCAGGCTTTTAATGTGTGTGCTGTGCAGCAGAGGTATTATCTATATAGCCCAGAGAGGAATTTGTATTAAAAAAAAAAAGGAAGCATAGATTTTGAAAAATTTGGATTTGGTCTTCACAAATTTCCCACTGTTTTTTATCTTTCTACATGGTTATGGAAGCCCTTGCAACTGGTTTGTTGAAGTTCTTGTCATTGCTTTATTCTTAAATATATGCTTTTAAAAGAGGAATTCATCCATTTCCTCTCAAAGTCATTGTGGGGATGCAGTCATTTTTCACATCAAAGCCTACCTTTAGAAATGTTTGGAAATGTAGGCAGTATCTTTTAATCCTTTTTTCTTTGTGAATATTTTGTGCTAGTTTGAAAGCCTTAATTCTACTGTGACAACTTTGCACTCTTCTCTCTCTTTAATTGTTTATTGCTCTGTCTTCATATCCATGCTCTTCTTAAACATACCTGTATGAGCAAAAGTATCTCTAAATATTATTGCCACTGCCAGTCCAGAAGTATGAAACGCTTTTTTTCTCTCAAAACATAAATTTGTGCTTCACAAAGTACATTAAAAATTTTAGCCTGTTTAGTCCAGACACTGTGTTAGGGATTTCTACTTATCTGGCCTGGGAAGTAGGTGTGACTTTAGAAATAAAAATATATGAATACATGTCTATCTTTTTATAAATAAACCTGCATACTTATGTTTTCAAGTTAGGTGAGGATGCAGAATTGATAGAATTTTTGCTGTTAGATCAAAGTTATATCAATTTACTCTCCTCTTTAAAAATAGGTATAAAAACAAAAATCACTTTCTACTAATCACTTTTTATCAAACTAAAATCTGTGTTGTAGCATCTGTGTGTTTTGGTATAAGGATTTATTTTGCTTTTGTGGGGATACAGCTCTATAAATATCTAGCAATGAGTGCTTTGGATGTGGGTACGTGGTGGTTGCCTGGTGAATTCAACCATTATATTTATCATAATTTTGTGTGCAGTCAAAATTATTTATTCAAATATAAATTCATTTGAAGGTAACTTCTGTCAGGCAGAGTATTTCACAAAATAATTTCCCTCTTTCATTCTTTCAAGTTGGCATGTATATCCATATCTAGTTACAGATGTATAGATAAAAAAAGTATAAAATAAAAGCTGAAATGTATGAAGCCTTTTTGATCATTTTCTTATAAACTAATCTAAAGCAGCAACTACAGAAAACAAAATAGAAAGCATAAGTTTATTGTATTTTAAATAAGTTTGGAATTTTATTGGAATAAACTTTATTTAAGAGCTCCAGCAGTAAATTCCAGGTGGTGCTTACTTAAAATATTGCATGCTATGTAAGTGGAGAAGCCTGCCAGCTTCTCAGCAGAGTTTCTTTAGTCAATGGTCTATGTGGGAATGTGGCAGCATTAGTTTAAAGTTGTTGTATTTTCTTGCACCTAATGTTCTCTGACTGTATGTGTTGTAAAAGCTTCTGGGAATCTGAAAGCTGCTAAGTGTAAGTTTTGCAAATTATTTCTGCAAAGCTTGGTATTTCTAGTGGAAAAATAGTGGGAACTTGCTGGTTTTTATTTTGCTGATAATTGTACCTGTATCCTGTATAAACAAGGAAAATGAGAACCTCATAAATGGTCTAAGCCTTTTTGGACCTATGCTCAGCACAAGACAATTTCATGCATACTCATGCAATTATAGCCTCAAAAAGTCACTGATGTCTGTATGAAGATTTTATTTCCTATTCCATGTCTAACTGGGAAGCTGCAGCCACCATACTTTTAGAATTTAATGAAACATTGAGCCTATTTAAAGAAATCCTGATTTTATCTTAATGTGTGAGATGCAGTAAAATTTGTTCTTACTTCCCATGTCTCAAATATTTTTATCAAAATTAATCCAGCATTTCTTAGCAAATGCAAATACCTAGTGGTCTCTTGAGCCTTTTCTTTCATCCTGAAAATTTTTCCTCTGTTCTGTTGATCAGTTTCTTCAAAAATTGAGCTGGATTCTTTGAAAGGCTTATCCAAGCTTAAAAAGCTTTCCTGTTAACCAGGAGTGCTTAATAAGGATGTAAAATTTTGTGAGAAACATATGTTTTGATGTGGTCTGCAGATGAAAGCAGTTGGAGGGTTATGATTTAGAGGCTGTTTTACCCTCGGTGGAGAAACTAGAAACATTGTCAGAGAGAAAAGGAATGTTTTTATATTAATCATGTAAAGGTTATTTTTGGAAGAGAAGAGAAGGATTTCTGCTATCCAGTTCCTTAAAACAAAATGGGCCTTTCCAGGAGCAGAGATATTTGGTGTGCTCTGTGTGATAGAATTGAGGTAAATGTGGGTTTTCAACATTCCATTTTCTTTAGAAGTTATGTGTACCATGTAAAAGAGAATTTTAAAATCATATCAGACGAACCTCAGGTGAAGTTATTTCTATGTAAAGTAAAAAATTTGCCAAAAAAAGTATAGTATACTACTTATAAATAAAATGTTGGAAAAATGGCCTAGTCTTTCTGAATTAAAATGTAGGAGAAAAGAAATCATAAATACATAGTGATCCGTAGTTAGTTCCTTGTCCTTCGTTATTTTGTGGAAGTTATATAGTTTAGACTGAGGAGATGATTCTGAAACATACTATATGAGAATATTTTAGAAATATTTTTCAGATATCATCACTGGAAAAAAACCTGAAGGGTCTTTTGGCAGTTGTCTTATGTCCTAGAAGGGTTGGAACAATTGCAGAGATAGAATATCTGAGTTGTAAAGTAAGAATATACATTTGAACTTCTAAGCTCATTCCATTCCAAGCTGAAAAAAATCAAACCCTTATACATTTATGAGTCTTATTAAACACATTACTAAATGGCTCAGAACTGTTTCTTTTTCTTTTTCTTTTTTTTTTTTTTTTTGCAATAATGCTTGCCTTCATCACTGGGTGTCAAGGTGATTTATAAAGGAATTAAATGTTGTTACAGCAATTTGTCGAGTTGGGATGCTGACATGTAGAAAAGTCAAATGGTTTGCCAAAGATTACTCAGCAGACTGATGGAAAAGCAAGAACAGGCTTTAATCTCTTCATTCTGAGTCACTGCAGTCCCATAATCATTGGGCCATGGAATGAAATGTGAAGGATTATAGAGGTTTTTTATATGATGCTGCTCCTCTCTTCCTGTGTTCTTAATGTGGGTATATGTTGACAGCTGACTGACATGTATACACATTTTTATTTGCTTATGTAACACTGAATCCTGTGTATCCTTTGCTGGTAACATTTCTCTTGTTTCATAAAGCAAACAGGAATGCAGCTTTCATACTTTCTTGCTTCATATATCCTTTACAGAGCTTAATCAAGATTATTATCTAAAGGCCTGTGCTTAATTCCCAAAATTACTGTTCTTGAAATCCATGGAAATGAGAAATAAGCTCCAAATTCATCTCAAGATCCGAGCTTTCCCTTTGAAATCTGGATTTTTATCCTTCTTAAAGTTCAGAAGTGTTAGAAATGTGGATTCACATTCATGATTTACATAAAGAGAACTGGTACTTATGGCTTCCAAACTCTTTAGAAGAGGCAAATATTATTTTTTGTATAGAATTTCATAGGAGTGTGGGATTTTTTAAATTAAACTGGATTTGATGAACACTGAATGGTAGTATCAGAGAAGTTTAGAGGTGCATATGGATTAATGTCTTCTCTTCAATGACTATGTCATTACACAAAATTCTTCTGCTTTTCTAAGTATTAAAGAGTATATGTATATGCCTTTCAATGTGGAATTTTGATTTTTGTTTATATCTAGCTTCTTCTTGGAAAAAGCTCTTTTAACTACACAATCTTCAAGCATACAAACCTCTTCATGTGGGGCATTGGGGATAAGGGACCTTGTACTACCACCAGGCAATACTTGCTCCCATCAAGCTGCAGATCCAGGAGAAAGTTTCTAAACTTTAATGGTCATGTGTAAACTTTTCAGTGGCAAGAGAGTGAAAATCTGCCTGTAAACATCAAACTTTTCTGAAGATTGGGTTTACTCTTGAAGCTAAGAGTGAATAAGCTGGGATGGATGAAGTAACTGCCTGCATTATGCACAGAAAAGAGGGGCTAAGGTGGGAAAATAGATTGGTGGAAGAGTAAGGAACTAGAGGAGTCCAGAAGGGCCTTGGAAGGTTGAGTTTGATTTCTCTGGGGATTTTCCTTCAAGACTATTGGCAGACTAACCCACAGTGTTCAGGGTGGGACAGGGGAGGAAGGGGGGGAGTTGAACTGAAGATTTTTTCAAGAGCCAATAAGAGCTGGAAAAGCAATAGTCATTGAATTCATGTTTTGCTCAGAGGCTTTAGGGGAAAGGGAGGGTTTGGAGGGCAGGGAGGGAGAAGTGCTGCAGAGCTGGAGGCTGGATGAGGCTGAGCAGGTGCTGCCAAGCCGGCGGTGTGGGGTCTGTGTGAGTTCTCTGCAGCTCTGGCAGGGCAGGTGGCTGAAGGCAGGGGTGGGCACAGGTGTTCCTCTGGAGATAGAGAGCACAATGCTGCTGAGGAGCTCTGGGGTCAGCCTTTCAGCAGGGATGTCACAGTCCCAGAGACTGCATTGCTAGGGAAAAACAGAGATAACATTATGATTTCCAATTGCTTCGAAACCAAAATATTGAGATTGTTCTGTTATCACTGGATAAAAAAAGGATCTGTAACTGAAGTCAACAAATCAATGTTGCAGTCCTGAATGTGAATGATTGTTTCTGGCTTGCAATTAGTCTGGGTATTCAGAACTTACCATAAATGTAATATTTTATCTTTGACCTTGGTTTTCTTCCCTCTGGAAGGGACAACACATCTTCCCCTGTGCTTTATTTTATTTGAATAGTAAGTGGCAATAAGATAAACCTTCCATCTGTCTATGTGGGAAAGAAATTACAACACAGGAAGCAGTGACACAGTCACTGCAGCTTGAGTTTACAGCTTCTGCATTTAGTCAAGTAAAATTTCTTTTAGCTGTCTAGATTTAGAATGTTTGTACATTGTGGAAAGGGGAAAATAACCTTCAAAAAATAATCCTCCCAACCTCTGTGATATCTTAATTTTTTTTGAGCAGCATGACCATTCACCAAGAGGTGTATGATATTTTACTGTGTTGAAAATGAAATATCCTGCCCTTGTACTTCTTTTTGATTGTTGCTCTGTACAATGGGAGAGTTAACTAAAATTGAAAAGGTCTCATACAAGCTGGCAAAAAAAAAAAAAATAGGGTATTTGCATCTGACATTCCTGGCCTTTGTTTGGCAACATCATTCTGAAGGAAAGACAGAGAAGCTAAGATGAAACAATGGCTCCAGCAGTTTGCAGTGAAAATTGTACCTGACAAAGGTATGAGACTGGATCCCCTTCAGGAGAATGAAGTTCAGTGTTGTTTTATGGACTTGACAATTTGTTCAAGACAAAATAATTGAAAAAACCCTTTTATACTAGGTAGTCCTTACTAGATTAGAACTCCAAAATTATTAAAGGAAAAAGAACATACTCTAGGAGAAGGCCATCAGTGAGGTGACAGCTGCTGGTCCTGCAGTGGTTTCTAGCTCACTGCAGATGTACTCACTGTGTGACAGCAGTGCTGGGGTGGGAATGGGAAATGGAGCCATGCTGAGCAGGAGGCTTTTGATAATATTGGTGCAACATTGGAGCAGTTTTGGATCTGTCTGATAGTTTCTGATTATTTCCAGATGCTCTTCAGCAGTGGTGTTTCAAATCTGACCTTGGTTGTACACGATTTTCACTTTGGCATCCATAAACCAGGGATATTAAATGCAAGCTGCTGAAACAACTGCTGTGCTCAGGTCCTCAGTGGTTGGACAGCACAACTCTTTGCTATCCTGCAGAGTTACTCTAGGCAGCACATTTTATTGCTTCTTAGAATTGTCACCTACAAAGTTCAGGAAGTTCTGCAAAAGGTGGAGAAAATAGTGGGACAAGGTCTTTTTCATCTTGAAAATTATTTTTATGTAATTGAGGTGCTACTATATTTTGTCAGAATTTTCCATAACTAACACAAATAATCTATCCAGCTGCAAAATTTAATTTCCTTATCCTTCTGTGGTACAGATTCCAAGATGAAAACAATGTGAAGCAGTTCCCTTGAAATGTACTCAGTATCTGAAAGTATGTAAAAGTCATTAAGTCTTGGTCTACAAGCAACCAGTGTTCATGTCCTGTGGGGGGAGGAAGAAAGGCTCTTTCAGTACAATATTAATTCTGTTTGAAAAGTTTAGATGAAATAAAATCTTTTCTAACTGCTCTTAGGCAAACTGATGTGTTGCAGGTGCTTAAATTCAGACAAAAACCCTGATACACCCTGATGACCACAACAGCTGCTCCTCTGTGTAGGTTTAGTTTCCTCTCTTGTATCCAAAATGCTTGATGTTCATACACTGGAAATGAATTAGATGCTCACTGGTGACATTGGCTGTACTGAGCAAATCTATTGAAATAACTGGAGGAAGATTGGGAAGGTAGAAATAACATCTGTGACAATACTGGGCAGTATCAGTTGATGACTTTTGCTATAGAAAACTTGAAATTAGTATTTTCTCCTTTTTAATCCTTATAAAAGGAGATATGTTGTAGGTGTGCAACTCTTTCATCCATGTGGATTTCCAATATGAAAAAATCTTAGCTGGTAACCTTTAGCTTGCCTTGGAGAGGGAGAAGGAAAAATTTTGGAGCACAAGAATCATGTTAAATTTGGTGATAACATTAGGCATGAGTAGTCTGTCTGAAAGATGCATCAAATAGTTAAGCTCACTTTTAGTGTGAGTTGTTTTCAAAGCAGAAACGTGGAAATTCAGAGGCTGTAAAATGACAAATTTAGCAACATAAGATCAAAGAGGCATGAGAATAGGGAAAAAGAAGTGGGTATCTTTAAAGTATATTCTTCAAGTGTGACAACACCCCAAAGACTTCTCCCCAGCCTAGATAAATGTGAATTGTATATATTGTAAGAAAGTAAACAAGATTGTTTTTATAAAGCTGTTGCAGTGAGTTAATAGCTTATTGTACAATATTTAAGAACAAAACCCACCCCTTAATGATTTTTTTTTTGTAAAAACAATATATTCATCACAATGGAAATCTCTTGTGGTAAATGACTCTCAGTGAAACCACTTGCTTCTCCTTGCTTGTCATACCCAGTAGAAGGAATCAATATGAAAAAAACCTGGCATAACTGGAATGTATTATAAATAAAGCTGTCTTGGGAAACTACATAATGATTCATCAAAACAGACTTATAAGTGTTCAGTATCATCAGTCATTTTGCTTAATCTTGGTTTAGCAAAAATATATTATCATATTAGCACACAGTATTACAGATGAAAAAGGATCTTTAAAATATCTTTGACTTAAACTTCGAAAAACGTGGAGGATCTCAGACTGCAGAAAAATTATATGTGTAACTCAGAACAATGCAGATGAATAATTTTGTGGCTTTATTTATAGCCGTTGTGCACTTTTGTTTTGCTGTTTAATTTGACCAAGTGAACTGCAGTTTTAATTTTCTTATTGTGTTTTATTCAGTCTTTTAATATGCTGGTAACATTTTAATTTGACTATGAACTTAATATTTCATAGAACTGTTCAAGCTGGAAAAGACTTTTAAGATTGAGTCCAACTGCTAACCAGCACTGCCAACTCCACCACTAAACCCCAAACACCACATCTACACATCTTTTAAATATCTCCAGGGTTAGTGACTCAACCCCTTCCTTAGACAGCCTGTTCCAATGCTTAACAGCCTTTTCAGTGAAGGAATGTTTTCTGCTATCTGACCTGAACCTCCCCTGGCACAACTGGAGGATATTTCTGCAGGTCCTATTGTTTGGGACAAGAGCCTGACCCCCACCTGGCTACAACCTCCTTTCAAGGAGCTGTAGAGTGATAACATCCCCCCTGAGCCTCCTTTTCTCCAGGACAAATGCCCCCAGCTCCCTCCGCTGCTCCTCAGCAGGGTCTGCCCCAGAGCTGCGTGTGGGACCTTGGCTGCTCCTGCCCTGTGAACTGTGGGCTCCTGGTGGGGCTCTGAGCTCCCCTTCGTGTCCCCCCTTTGGCAAACCTCCCCTGTGGACTGTGCTGAAGTGCTCTGCTGTGAATTACAGGGACAGAGAATCCTCTAGAATTGGACTCGGATTAGTGATAAATAGAATTGAAAAGAGTGTGGACTCTTATGAACAGATGGTGTGACCCTGTAAGGGTAATTGTATCATGATCCTAATTAATCACAACAAGAATGACCTTTTACTGACTCAAAAAGTAATTTCAGTTAGAAATCTTCAGTCAAACTTTGATTTTTGTTTTATTTTTCCTTTTTTTTTTTTTTCCTTAGGTCAGGTACCCATATGCTCTGTATGCAGTAGAGCAGCTTCAAGAGATGAAAATGTAATCACATGTCGGTAAAGTTGACACCAGTTATTGCATCAGGTGAGTTCACAGGACTTAGAGGTGAACTTTTGAACTGGTGAGTCCAGCTCTTTGTCTTTTCAACATTTATCCCATGTCTGTGTTGTGTTCTCTTCCTAATGTCAATGGGTTCTCTTTCCCAACAATGTATTCATTAATTCATAAAGTCAGTTTTTAGTAAATTATTTATCTTCCTGTACGTCATGAGGAAATTTGATCATTTTACCTGGGGTCTAGGTTAAGTTATGTACTTCCAATCATAAGACCCAATTTCTGTTGAGAGTTTGTCTGATTTGTCTGGGATTATTCTGTTTAATACTTCTCAAGATTGGTTATACCCTTGTGGTTAGGGCTTTATTTCTCCAAATATCAATGCACAAATGCTGTCTGGTTATTCACTCTATTTCATTTTTTGCTCTAATTATTCCTCTTGGGAACTTTAACTCCTATATCTTAAATGTCAAAATATCCTGTAAATTATTGCTTCCTATGGGACAACAATTGTTTACGACCCTGGAAAGTCATGAGACATGATGATCAAACTATGAACAGAGAAGACACAACTAAAGCAAATATTTAATGTGCATTTTCATTTAAATAAAAACTACTCTGTAGCTCTGAGGGGTTTTTGCTTTTGTTTTTTTTTTTATGTTTTTTTTACCTTTGTTCTTTCTTCTTTCATCAAACATTGTTAAGGAAATGACATGAAATGTATGTGGTTGTTGCTCTGAATATGCTTTTTTGTTGTTGTTGTTGTTGACTATTGTGCCTGTTTTAGTCTGAAACTTTCCCAGACTTTTAAATAGTATAACCTAATGAGCTGGTCAGGTGAAGTGCTTCAATTCCTGATCCATTAACTACCAGTAATGAGAAACTAAATGCTGTAAATAATCAAACTCCTTTTGGAAACAAGATGCTTTTGAAGAAAAAGGAGCTTCTGTCATTTCTAAATGAACCAAATGTAATAGTTAAACAGAAGGAAATGTGCTAAAGCACATTTTGTACATTCCAGGTATTGTACTGAGTGACAGTGGAAAAAATTCAGCTAATTGTTGTAGCATTTTTAAATGGATAACACTAAAATATTCTGAGGGTCACAGCAGCTCCCAAACAATGGGAAAAGAGAAAACATTTTCTATATGAACCCATTATGCACACACATGGCATAAATAATTTGGTTTCTTTGATCTTCCTTTAATTTTGGCTCTACTGCATATTCTCCACTTTTAGAGCTGCAAAATTCTGCCTGCTACTGTTTATAATTCTCTTGTCTCATGGGGGGTCTTTAGGAAGCAAACTCCCCATCTTTGAATTAGAGAAAAGAGGCCACAATAGCCATTCCTGCTTGGTACTTCTTGTCTTTTGGGGAGTATTGTTCCTTTTTCTTCCACAGATTTCCCAAAAACCTCTCCTTGGTTCAAAACCCTCACTTTTCTAGCATAGTAGGAAATCTGATTTTGTTTTGGTTTTTTTTGTTTTTTTTTTTTTTTTTTTTTTTATGTGTAGGTGGGATGACAATAGAATAAAGTTATTTGCTTTTTATTTGTTCCCATTTTTCCCCCTTTTTTTTTTCCTGCTTTGTTTTTAGTTCAGTGCTTTCTATTCTCTTTGGGGTTTTTTTTTTGGACTCAGAGCAGAATGCTCATACTTGAGTAAAAGAGATGGAAAAAATGTTAATTTTTGAACATTTCAAAAAGGGAGACTAATTTCCCATTTAAGAAAAAAAGAGCTTTGATAAATTAGATGTTAGTTTAAATAGCAGACTATTTTCAAAATCAAGAAACTTCTTTTTTGAGGAATGATAAGTAACTATAGCTGGGAAATGTAAAACTTGGGTCTTCGTGTTGGTATTTATGCAAATGCCTTCCCTCAGCTTAAGAACCTGGTAAAATCTTGTAATTAAAACTTGGAAATGTCCATAATTTGTTAAAATCAAACAATGTTTCTATAATATGCATAGAAAGTAAAGTTCTTTTTATCTTTCTTAGTGTTTTAAAATACCCTCTATTTTACTAAAGAGCTTGGTTAAAACTATGGATTGATTTGAATAGCTTTCATCTCTCTTTAATCTCTCCTGCCTGTTTCCCTGAAACTGAGCTAAAGTTTTCTGAGGTGCTGGAAGTATTTAAGGTTGCACAAACTCTGTGAGTCGATGCAATGTGAGTGCACCTGAACCACATGGATGGTAATGGGGTTTGAATGTGCCTTTGCAGGATCACATTGTCTGGCCACCTGCAAATACTTATTTGCTGCTTATTTTTGCAGTGGGAGGTTGTTGCATCACTGACAATGTCATATCATGTTCTCTGTGCTCTTTTCACACTCTCTGTCAAGGCAATAGTATTAATTTGTGTCTATTTGAATAATATTCATTGTCACATAGAAAGAGATCTTGTGACAAGCAAGGGATTTGTTTAGCAAAAACACTTTTAAGAAATGGCAATTTTGAGAGGCTTCATTTTACACTAAGGGATCAGAGTGGCTAAACAATTCAAATCCATGATTTTTTATCTCATTGTGGCCATTTGCTGATGCACTGGGCATATGATAAATGAAATTCAGTTTCCATGGTGCAATCTAAATGCTCCATAAAAACAGTGATCAAACTTTGTCTCAATTTCTGATTGCTGATGACAGCTTTTTTTTAGTTTGTTGAGTGATCCCAAGGTCTTCAATGCATCTTTGTCCTTACTGCAGGAGTGCTGTTTGTGCCTGGTATTTTATCTTTATGCTTGATGTCCCTGGCACACAAAAATGAGCCTTTCAGTTATAGCAAATACATCAACCTAAAACTAAAGAGATTCCACCTGTAAAGGTATTGCTGCAAGAATGTGATTCAGATCAATGAGGAAGGTGTGAAGGGAAGGCAGTGTGATTTGACTGCTGTGACTGAGGCTACTGATGGAGCTTCCCAGGCTGGAATTAGTGGTCTAGAAGTCAAATCTATTCTTCTTAATTAGGCAAAAGATTGGAGCATGGTGCAGACAAAATTGGGTAATTGTAAGAACTATTAGGGGAAAAAAAATAAACTTCCCTCCAAAATCCACCTCAGCCATCCATCACTAGAATAAAAAGCCTCGATGGCCCTGCACTTAAAAATTCCTGAATTAAGCTGAGGTGATCAGACAGGAAAAAAAGAGATACTTTTCAATTATTCAAGATCAGCCACTTATGTACCCATGAAAATGCAAATGCAGCCCCAGAAGTATCAGCCCTATAGGGTGTTTTTAACATAAGTGTTAGTGACATAAGCAGTGAGTAGCCATTTTATGGGCATCCTTTAGAATGAAAAATGAGCATAAAATATAATTTAGAGAGAGGTGGGCAAGGACCATAATCAGTGTCATTTTACAGGGAGACCAATGGTTTTCCTTTCTAAAGTAGGAAAGAGTGAAATTTGGTTTGATTTGATTCATTTTTATATGTAGCTGTACTTAAGTACCACAGAAAAAACCCCAAATTCTGTTTTTTTAACTAAGAACCAACATTGACACCAGTGTGTCATACATTATAAAATATGCTTGGAAGCCAGAGATAACAAAAATTCTGCTAAAGCAGAGTTTACAGGTAGGGGATCCACACTGCAGCTTGCTGGCAGTCTTCAAACTGCATTTATTTCAGAGTGACATTGAGGCCAAAGAGCCAAATATTAGCACATTATCAGGAAATATTACAGGGATGTCAGTCTGGTACCTAATTAACAAGGGATATCAAGCAGGAGGAAACTGCACAGCCTTAAGCTCCATCCTTTTATATACAAAAACATTTGTAATTGGGAAGATGAAGTGCTTTGTGCACAGAGTGAGGGCAATTCTGTGTTTTCTAAGCATATGAAAACATTTCTTGTGTTCTAGAACTGGAAGCCCCCAAGGAGAATTATTCACTGTTGAATGAACCAGCTTACCAGCCCACAAAGTTTAATGAAAATGTTTTGATCATGACTATGACACTTCAGCTTGTCCTTTGCAATAGACAGTAATATGTTAGAAGTTGTCCTAGCAGTTTTGCCATCTTATTTCTGCCAAGGTTTTGTAAATATCTGCTACTCCAAACTGTGCAAGAAAACCTGTCTAGTAAACACTGTCTTCAGTTTTGATCTCCAACAGTTTCTGCTTCTTGCAAAGGGACATGCTAAAGGAATATTCAGTTTTGTATGAGGTGAGGTGACTTTTAAAGGCTGAAGTATTTCACGTTTTCCTTGGTTGTTATAGCTATCCTTCTTCCAGAAGTTTGAGCTCTTCAGTTTGAGGAGCTTCGATTTTTATAGAAACTACTCAGGAAGGCTTTAAAAGAATTCTGAGCTATCACTGGATATCTTATATTACATGTCTTTTTTTTTCTTTTTGTTCATTTAGATCTGCTGAAGACTTATGAGTGTCTTAAAAAGGGCTGAGGATAATCTGTCTTTCCTGTAAAATAACTTTTATTACTTTTTACCTCTTTTTGTAGTAAGCTTAGTAATTTGTCAGAGTGAGTAGTGTTTTTTAGCTGATGTTCTTTCTGTTCTGACATCTTTATTGAGAATTTTCAATTGACTATCAGAAGGAGAAAAATCTTTATACATAGACTCAGCTTCAGGATGCTTGAAGGAAATAGATTATATATGTTAATTAACTAATGGTGTCAGAAAATTTTGATATGGATTTAGTGGATTCAGGCCTTCTTGATGTATCTAAATGGAAATTGTGATCAAACCAGAAGTCATTATAAAGCAGCAATAATTCAGCTAATGTTGATAGCAGCTCATTTGGTGTTAAATCATTAAAGAGATCTCTGATTCTTTAAAATGGTAAAGATTTCACTGATAAATAGCAGTTGTCCAAAACAATTGCAATTTTTATCTGTTATTATATCTAGAGTAAGGCAAACTTAGAGGGAAACAGACTTGTAGGGATTGTCATATGGTGAGGAGCTAGATTGTGATGCATTTCATGTTTGATACAGAGGAAAGTGGGTCCCATGGCTATCCCCTCCTGTTTTATGCACTGTGAAAGAAATACTTATTTGAGGTTTGGACAGTGAATATTGACTCAGGATTCCAATTACATTTGTGGATCAATTACAGACTTCCTGTGCTGCTGCAGCAAGTAATTTAAGTGACACTTTCCTTCAGCTTCTCCTGTATATAATGCTTTGCTGAGGCATTGCAAAGATGAAATCCACTACTAATTTGTGAGCTGCATTGATTCTGCAGTGTGAGGGCCACATTATCCCATAAACGAGTTGTCAGAAATCTAATTACTTAAAATTATATAAATGTAATTATGTATTATCTAATTATACTTTCCTGAAGAACTTCACAAAGACAAACTCTTTAGTTTCAGAAATTAAACGTGTGCTGGGTGAAGGAGAGATGAGACTGAGACCCAGTAAAGAACTGAACTGGGGAAAAACCAGTTTGTGTATTCCTTAGAGAAATGTAAGGTTTTTTTAACTCAAAAGAAATG
The DNA here is from genome assembly GCF_041296385.1 of Aphelocoma coerulescens. NCBI lineage: Eukaryota > Metazoa > Chordata > Aves > Passeriformes > Corvidae > Aphelocoma > Aphelocoma coerulescens. Next base: position 15,736,696 of record NC_091018.1, read on the forward strand.
TGGAGCATAGCCTGCAAATTCAGTGTGTTTTATGTAGAAGTTTTTCTTTGAATATATGCTCTTATTTAAAAGTGGAGTGAATAATACAAGCTGTAATGAAATATGCTTTAGGGTATTTTCTTGGCTTTTATTATCTCAGGCATGAGTATTGATGGGCTGTTCTCCATCACCAAAGGAAGTGCTCTGAGTTGTGTCACAGTCACTGGATATCTAGAAATGGTGGAGACAACAGCCACGTTTCTGTGGATAAGGACATGTTTTTAGGCCTTCCTAATATGTTGACATATTAATTTGTGATTTCCAAGGGTGGAGCTCTATGAATTTCATGAGCCAAATGGTTGTAGTAAAACACAGAAAAAGCTATAAAATTTTCCCTGTTACCATTTGTGGGTGAAAAATATTCTTTGCTTTTCTACTTTCTTCTTCCATAATGTTATGTAGTCTTATTTTTTGAAGATTGAATATTTTTTTCTGTTTTGCAGCTCAGTAATTAAATGCTTATCAAGCTCTAAATCAAATTGTGATTTGTTTCTCAGTAAGAGTTACTGATACTTTTAAGTTGCAAAGAAAAACTCATAAGGAATGCTTGTGGTCAAATAATATCCTAATTATTAATTAAGATGTTACAGAAAAATTTACTAATTACCTGTTTATAGTCATAAAAAGGTTTAGGTTGGACTCATGAGGTGCCCTGAATTACTTTCAGCTCCAGAGTTATATTATTTTGCCAATTACTCACAATCATGAATTCAGCTATAAGATGCATATCTCTGTGCAGTAAATGTTTAAAATAATCTTCATTCATCTAAAAAGAATGCACTAAAAAGAATGGTTAGTTCTTATAATGCTTAGGAGTGGACTTAAACTTGGATATTAGGCATTAATTGGAGTTTTGTTTCATTGCAAGTAGCACCATTGGACTGACATCTTTAAGAATAATCTTTTGATTTGGGGACTCAGAGTAATAGGTCCCATGTATGGAATACCCATTGAACAGGAGAAATTCTACAAAAGAATTTTTTTTTTTTTTTTTTTTTTTTTTTTTTTGACATGGAAAATGTTACAGGGTGGCAGAGAACAGATTTTGAGGTCTGCTGTTCTATTCTTCCACCATAAGGCAGAATAAATTGCCTTATTAATGTCTTGCTTAGTAATTTCTGACACATTTGTCTAATGCATTCTTTCCTTCTTCTCCTTTTAGTAATTACCAGTTTAGAATTCACATAAATATTCTCCAGTAAATCACAGGTACTGTCTTGATAGGTATTGGATAGCATTAAACCCAAAACCTTTGTTTAGGCATTTGCAGCCCAAAATACCCAAAATAGCTTTAGAAAAGAAGCAAAAGAGGATCATTTAAGAAGGATTGGTGCCAAGTGAAGGTGCAGAGCTCTGTGCACATCTCTGATTTCTGGTAACCTTTTCATGGCCATTTTGCAGTGTTTGGTTATAGGGCATGTGGATGTGATAAGCCTGAATACAGATTATTAGGCATAGAATCTGTATTTCTTATTTGTGACTGACAGCCTGGCTTTAGGGGCAACAGCGGCTTCAGTGGCAAAGAAGGATAGAGGAAATTGGCAGGTGGTATAATGAACATGTTTCCCTATCAGTGCTGGAAGAACTGACTTCTAACTTTTAAAACTGTGTCCTTCCAATCCAGAGCTGGGCTGAATTCTCAGTGGGGGAATATGCAGGTGCCAGGCAGAATCAGGTAAGTGTTTGTTTTTTAAATCCACCAGACTCAGTGCTAGCTTCAAGAAACATTTATGGAAAGCATGGGTGCAGCTTAGTATTTGGTACCCTAACAGTGCTGGCTCCAGTGAAATAGATACCATGTAGTCTTTTAGGGACAAACCTGTCAAAATATTTCATCTGTGCTTTACACATCTCTGCTTTCATCTTGAGCCAAGACTGATATCTGTCAGATTGTGGGGTATGGGAGAAATGTGATTTAAATGTTACAAGAGTGAACGGGATTCTGGATTTCAGGTGGAAGTGAATGGGAAGGTCCTTAAACAAGCAAATGAATTAGGTTTCTCTTCAGCCTATTGAGAAATGTTTATGGAGATTAACAATTCTAAATGAAGAAGAAATAAATGGAGAAATAGGGATTTATAAAATACAGCAGTAAAAGGCTGATTAAAGTGATGAATGCCACAGTCAGGATTGCTCTGTTCTACTCATTCCATGTATCTGCTTAGTACTTGGGAAACTTTATTATAATTTGATATCAATATTATTAAGCATTGATTCTTCAAGGAGTCATTGTACCAATATCTAACAGAAGAAGAGAAAAATCCATATTACTATTGCAATCATTCATTTTCAATGTTGTAATCGAAGATTCAAAAAAAGAATTGTATTTGCTGGTATTATTTGTAAAAGAAATGGCTTCTACATGAGGTTCATAGTATTTAGCACCAAACTCTTAAAATCATCTTGTTCCATAAAACATAGGGACAAGATATTAAAACAGCACATGTTTTTGGTTATAAGCCAAAATTTAATTAGATATTGTAGACATGAAAACCTTTGTTATAATACTAAATTTATTGCTGATAATATTTATGGTAATGCATATTGAAAGATTGAAAATTCAGTTACATTGGCAATGATGTATCTAAAATTAATGTCCCTGAACAATTATGAGCAAACCTGTATTACTCAGATTCAGTGTAGGACCAGGTTATGGCTATTACAGATTTGAGGAATAATATTTCTTTTACACTCTCTTATTGAAAGAATATGTGTATATGTACTATGTGTATGTAGTTCATATGTCTGCAGTCCATATGTGCCTCCTGCAGATGTAGGATTGCTCACATTCTTAAAATCCAAACCTTAAGAAACAAAAGTAGAAACTACTTGTACACTTACATTGTATGAAAAACTTAGGAAAAATTCATTGTTGGGCAAGGCTTGAGATTAACTGAGCATTATATATGACTGCTGTGTTCAGCACTGCATGAGCTGTCTGCCTCTCTGACTTTCTGGCTGCTATCAGCTGTCCTCTTGTGCTCACAGAGGATGAGAATTTGACTGGTGTGTGACAAGCAGAAATGCTCTTCTGGTGTTTCTGGTTTAAATAGTTATTTTTCTCCTGATGAGGTTAATGATTGCAACTACCTCTACATGAAAACACACAGCCCAATACTACAGGAAAATACAGAACAGTGAGACTGAGATTCTGAAGAGTTACCAAGAGAGACAGAAAGTCTTACAAGTTTTTGAGTCTTTGCAGTGTTTGTAGAACTGCTAGGATTAAGGAAAACGTTGAGATGAAGAACTGTTACTGATATTGTTTCAGGAAGTTGCAGAGGGGTTGGTGGGGGAAGTGTGGCAACATCTGAACTTTCTTTCTAAAATACTGAAACAAAATGCTGTTACAGGAATAATACTGGGTGGATTAACTGCACTTATTGTATTGCAATCTATGAGCTCAGGTGGGAGTACATTGCCAGATATTTGGTTAAGAGCAGCTCTGCTGATATTTTGCAATGAAGAGAATCATCAAAGCAATCTAAACTGGCTCCATTTCCCCACTTCTACACTTTGCAGCTGCCACCTAACTACTGTGTTTATTCAGCAGAAGATGTGTAACTTCTTTCCAAGACCTTTCCTGGAGATCCTGTGGACTGCACATAATTATTGCTTTCTTCTCTTGCTGTTGTGTTGTGTTCCATGCTTGTAACCACATTCAGACCTTGGGTATGGTCTGCTATGTTCCTCTGGTTTTGGTTTTTGGTTTTTTTTTTTCTGTATCTGCCTCTCTACTCTTGTTCTCTGAGTTTATTTCGTAATGTAAAGACTGACCAAAACTTCAACAAGAAACAGCAGAGCTGTCTAACTAGAAAGCATAAGGCCAAGTGTGGAACTACAGAAATGTCTCAAGCTAATTTCCAAGCAGCATAAAAGGAAATTATTTTGATGACAGGGATTCTTTGTACACTTGGAAGCGGGTGTTTAATTTGGAAATAAGTAAAGAATGCCTGATGAGGGATAGATCTATATTCTGTAGTATGGATTTTAGTGAGTTCATGCAGATTCAGCAGGATTTGCCTTCCAAACAGAAACTGCAATATAAGCTTTTAGTGTTCCTTTTGCAGAGGTAGTTTTGCTGGAATCTCATTTCTAACAAATCTTATGTTGTTTACACCTACAGTTTTTGATCTTGTGTCCACATACCAGCTGTCAGGAAAACACCAAGCCCACAAATTACTGATTAGGCACAAGGCACAAAGAACACAAGCTGCCACTGTTTGGAAAGCTCAGCACTCTTTCCAAAGACTTTGCCCTGTTTGAACTGTACCAGTTTTACTTTCACTAATGATATATTGTATAGCTTGTTTGGCAGTGTGGGAGTTTATCATAAGTTTCTCTTTTGTTCAGCCCTGAAATCAGGCTAAAATATGTAATTACAGTTACTTGTCATCAGAGGTCGTGTTTTTCAATAGAGAAAGTGCTGCAATGCCTCTTAAATAGTTTCTTGATGATAATTTGTATCAGCTGCCCATAAGAAGCAACAGTGTGATCATGCTGCCTCAAAAAAGCTGTTTATCAAAGGTTAGAAATAATCTTTAGCATTCAAGAGACAGCAAATTTTCAATGAAGATTGTCAGATCTTTGCAGTCTGTTTGCCAATTTGCTCAGGTGTTGAGTTGGTTTTGATGGTAGTGGTTTGGTTTTTTTTTTCCTATTACTTGCCTCAGCTTTCAGGCAGCAGCATCTGCTTTATGGAAGAGAAAATAGAGCCCTGTGTCAGGAAATCCTTTGTAAATATTGTAATAGATTATGCATTTTTCATACCACACGAGCACAATTTGGTCTCTGCCAGCCAAAGCTTCAAAACGGGGAGCCTGCAGTAGCTGGCTCCCAAACCTATCATTTGGCACCTGTGTGTGTAAGAGATCTCCAAATTTATACATTAGTTAGCTCAAAACCAGATACTCTTCCACCTTTTCTTGGAGCAGAAGAAAGTTTGAAAGGTTTTGTTCAGGTTGACAATTGCAAGATTAGAGCATGGTCAGTTAGACTTGTGTGATTGTTATGTTTAATCATTTTACAGATAAGTGAAAACCTGGGGAGGCAGGGAAGAATAATGCATTTGTGCAATCCTGAATCTTTGCTCAACTTCTCTAAATAAATAAAACAGTAATAAAACAGGAGAACACAGAGGGTTTGCATATATGGGTAACCAGCACTCTCCATGACATAAGTAATAAAATTTGTTATGAAATACGCTTAGTTTGAGACCTGAGCATTTCTAATAATTAATGTAACAGTTTAATTATGTAAGGCAAAAAATATAGACCCTTTCTAAGATAGACCTTTCTCTCTTTCCATTAGCATAATTTTTCTTTTCCCATGGAACAAGAAATAGTTTCCTATCTTGTTTCTGACACTAAAAATGTGTTACTTGTATCTCAAATTTTTCCATAGACATTAAACTTACTTTAAGCCTATACATAAAATACATTGTTTTGTCTAATTTTCAGTACTCTTAAAATTTAAAATTCTATTCCTGCTCTTGAAAGTTATTTATAACAATTGATAAAACACTTAGTGCTGGCATTTAGATTAAAAGTACCTTGAGTTACATTTGTCTTGGAATTCTTTTTTCTCAAAATTACACAGCGAATGCAGGTTTTCAAGAGAAATTGTGTGGCTATGTAGGGTCAGGAATTGAAAGGGAAAAACAGATGTTCTAGAATGATTTCTGCTAGTGCTCATTTTAACTGTCTGCAGTGGCAAAGCATACACACATAGCACTAGAGTAGCACAGTTAGATACCAGTGTTGTGACTAATGAATCTGATATGTTTGAAGTAAATGAAGCATATACAATAAATCCTGCCTATACAGAGTAGAAATTCAGTTCAGATTTTGATTATATCTTTGCCAACAATATTTTTTATCAAGATGTTTTATAACAAAGGAAAACACAAAACTGTTGTTCTTTCCCCTGCCCCCTTCTACACTGTAAGTGCTTTAACATCAGGAGTAAGTAGATGGTAATTGACTTTCCAAATAGGGAAATTCAGCATGCTGAGAAGCACTTGCTTGAGAGCTGAAAGAGGGAAAATCAATAAGGAAATGAGAAAGTTGCCATTTCTAGTACTCCATTATCTGCTGTGTAATAAGATCTCATCAAATAAATCTTATCAGCAGAACAAGTGCATTTAAGAGCAGAAAATTTCACAAATGATGAGAGTTAAGACTGTGGTTTTCCTGTGTCTCATGTATAAACAGTTCAACCACTGCTGAATGAAACTGTCAATATGTAAAGGGCCAGTGCATGTGGCTGGACAGATTACTATTGATTTTGGTGGGGTTTGGGTCAGACTTTAGTAGCCAAAAAGATCAGAATTGGTCAGCTGAAAATGAATGATGATGGAGGCCATATTTTCTCATTCATTTTCCTATTGAATAGAGGGAGAGAGAACAGAGTGTAAAGATTAAAAAATGATGCAGTGAGGCTTGGAATTTCTGGTATGCTGCTTTAATTTGATGTGATGTCCAAATGAGGGTGATATTTTGTATTAGTTTAGGATAAACAGAAGGATTGATTTATTTCACTCATTAATAACATCGATGTTTATTAGAAGAATATGTAGTGAAAGCATCATCAAAGTATTTAAGTGAGGAGAATCACAAATCTATATATTTGATATTAATTTCATAGTGTTTAACTTTATTGTAGGGGTGGAATTTGGGAGATGGTTATCACCTCAACTTTTTTTCCTTACACAGACACTTGTTTACAAGTCAGCTGTAACTGGTGCTTAAATGGTGTTTAAATGATGGTCAAATGTTGTTCATTTTTCCCAGATTGTCATTTTTATCTTTTTTTATTCTTTCCCAGTGGTACAGAAGAATCCTCATGGTTTTGGTTGAGATTTTTATTAGATACCTGTTTGGAAAGCTTTGTAAGTGATTTAAGGTTACTCCCACCTTCATCCTGCCTTTGTAACACAGGATGTGTATTTCTTGAGTAAAGGTGATACAGTCAGCTAAGTTTACTCTTGTTTCCACTGATCTCAGTGGGATTATTCTACAAATACCTGTGGAATTGCTTATGAATTAAGAAACAATCTTCTTCCTTCACTGACAAATAATTTATTAGGTCAGTCTAAATCAAACTACTTGGAAGACTGACATTTGCCATGTTATATCATTAATAAAATAATGGATTTTAAATTGAGTACTGGTTTGATGTCAGAATGTTCACACTGTTTTTCTGTGTTATTTGTTTTCTTCTGTTTATGAAGTTCTTCATAATTAAGTTTCTACTAATTTTATATTCATGGAATTTTAATTATATGGGCTTCCCTCCTGGCATGCATTAATGTGGCAGCACCTAAAAATCAAATAAAATATCCATTCTGATAATAAATTTCAGTCACTGTTGGAATTAAAGTATTCTAGATCAGTCAGAATATCATTCAAACTTACGTTTTCTGGGACATGGCAGTCTCAGGCTTTAGATTTAGTGTGAAATCTTAATGCAATTTGAGCTGGGAAATGGCCCTGAGACTAGAACTGCCAGCTTAAGACTTGTTCCTCCCAACTTCTTATAGCCAGCATTCAGGCTTACAGGCCTGCTCTTGGCTCCAGTGGGCAACATGGGGAATGTTTCTTCCAAGTTTCTGGGTGATAAATGGCTGGCACTGCACCCAGTGGTAGTGATGAAAGTTTGGAAAAGTGTTGGGTAGAGGAAGATGCTGCAGGCAGATCTCTCTTTTTTTGTTGTGCTCGGTAGGTTCTTTCCCAACCCACTTCTAAGCACAGGGTGGCTAAGCCTTCATTCCCTTTGGTGATGGTGCTAAGCATGAGTTTTTCTGCAGCCCTGTGGACCACTCTATCCCTAACTGAGCCAGTCCTCTGTGTGTCAGAGATGTCCTGCCTGCTGGGGCCAGCTGGCTGATGCCAGCCCCAAAACGAGAGCGTGTGTGAGCACCTTGGTGTTAGGGGTGGTGCAGGGACAGAGGCAGCCCATGGGTCGAGCTGGGCCTCCTGGAAATGCACCCAGAGAGTTCAGGTATGCTATCTGAAAGACTCCAGTTCTGAGTGAGGTGTGAGAACATGCAGTTCTTAAACACAGCTCACTTTTTGATGGGCAGGACCTGGTCACATGGATTTAGGCACCTGGGTCTGAAGTGACTTTGTGTCCATCTCCCTGACTGGGCTGAATTCATGTACCACAGATGCTTTCCAGGACTGCATGCAAGGACCTGGCCCGGGGCTCTGCCACCCCTTTTGGGTGCCATGGGACTGAAATTGTAAGTATTAGAGAGTTTGTCTTCTAAGACCCTAAATCCTTTATTTGATCTAGCTTTTACTTTCAACAGAAGAAGGTAAAGAATAACAGGTACAGTGGAGAAAGGAGGAAAGGTGTTGGTGCAGGTGACAAGCAGCAGCTGGATGTTCCTACCCACTAGGCACTGTCAAGAAGCCTGTGAGGTATCTTGCTTCAGTCTGGCATAGTCAGGATTTCTTTATCTTGTATTGACAGAGTCTTTTTTTTTTATTTTATTTTTTTGATATATAATCAAAACCTGACATTTTATTTGAAGGAAGAATGTAGAGGAAAGCTGGATCTATAAATTCACTGTGACTCTTGGTTTTGTCAGGGCATAACTTGCCATTCAGCTGAATGTTTAATGTGTCTTCCACTTGTAGGGTTTATTTAACAGCTATTTCTAGATGACTGATGAAAAAGTCTTTTACTTGCATTTGATTTGAAAATGATGATACTTATTTTCAAATTATATTGTCAGAATACTTTCATTCTCCTTGGTCAGAAGAGAATGGGAAATGATTCTCCCACCCTACTGCATTGTGGATGTAAATGTGTGTATTTTTGTGTGTGTGCATATATATGCACACATGAAGAATGTGAGAGAGAGGTATCATGAGCCCCTATTCTTCTGTACTGTAGAAAAGTGTCTTTTAAAACTCTTTTCATGGTGGTTGTTATCCAGCACCACCAGGTGAATGCATCTTTGAGGCTGAAGTCTCTGCATCTCCTCAGAAGATAACGTTTTCTTTTATCTTCAGAAATGTGCATGGGCGTGTGACTATAGCAAGAGTTTGTACTGGATTTGTGTGGCAAGATTTTGGTAGCAGGGGGGATACAGGGGTGGCTTCCAGAAGCTTCCTCCATGTGTGACAGAGCCAATGGCACCTGTTCCCACAGACCTGCCACTGGCCAAGGCTGAGCTCAGCAGGTAATGGGATACTGTGCTTAGGAAGAGGCAAATTTACTGCACAGAAACACCTGGAGCCAGAGAGAGGCCTGAGACTAAGTGAGAGGAACAGCTGTGCAAACACTGGCCTGTGCAGAAGAGGAAGGAGGTGTTCCACGTGCTGGAGCAGAGATTCCCCTGGAGGGGGAACCATCTCTGCAGCCCATGGCTATCCACAGTGGAACAGATATCCACCTGCAAGCCCACACTGGAGCAGTCTGCTCCTGAAGGACTGTCTCCTGGGGAAGGGACCCACACTGGAGCAGGGGGAAGAGTGTGAGGATTCTTCTCCCTTTGGAGAAAGGAGTGTCAGGAGCAGTGTGTGAGGAACTGACCACAATCCCCATTCCCTGTCCTGCTCTGCCACTGGAGGGGAGGAGGTAGAGAAATCAGGAGTGAAGTTGAGTCCAGCAAGAAGGGAGGGAGGAGGGAAGGTCTTTTTAAGATTTGACTGTTAAGAAATTAAACTAATTTCCCCCAGCTGAGTCCATTTTACCTGTGATGGTAATTGGTGATGATCCCCATGACCATTTTTTGATCCACAAGCCTTTCTTTATTTGTCTTCTCTGTGCAGCTGAGGGGGGGAGTGATAGAGCAGCTTTGGGTGGGCATATGTTGTCCAGTCAGGGTCAACACACCACAGTGTCAAAAGCTGTATGAATAGTAATACATTTATTTTGCATTTCAGAGTTAATATGGTTTGACTTTGAATTAGTTAAATAGAAGCTATTGTGTACACAGTAAGTGATAATGTAATTTTTAAAACCATTCCAACCTCTAGAGTTGTGAGCTGTACTTCCAAATTCAGATTCATTAAAAGGTTTGCTGTATGTCAAGAATCTCAAAGAAAACACCAGCAGTGTGCTATGAGCTGAATGGGCTTGAGAAGTACATATTATATGGTTACCCTTATTTTTCTAAATGGAAATATTTTCATGTGTGTGACCTATTTCTTTTAGATCTTTCTGCTACTAGTACAATTTGTCATGAGTGTTTGATTGAAATTAACAGAAAATTAGTATCAATGAAAAATCGAGCTGGTAAATTATGAAAAGATGGAAATAATTTTCCTGTCTTTGTCAAACTAAAGTTATGTGAAATAACTTACAACTCTTCTGAGAATTTATTTTATTTGGGGAATACAGTTTACTGAGAAACAGAAGAATAAAGTTTTAATTTGTTTCTTCTTATAAGCAAAACTGCAGTTTGCTGTGCTAATTAGAGCTGCTGGATTACACAGCCTGCCTTAAATCCCAGAGGAAATCAGGAAAAGAGGCTGGATTTAAGTATTCCTTACTGTCTCCAAGGTTTTAAATTAAAACCTCTTTTGGTTGATGAGAAAAGCTTGGAGATTCAGTTTTTATTTGGGGAAGGAGTGGCAGGAATTCTGTATTCATATTTCACTCAAAGCATGGCCTTTTGGTTTAGGAAAACTATCACAGTCAAATTGTGACCAGTAATACTTCTAAATTTACTGGAGAAGGCTGAGGTCTCTGATAAATTCCTGAGCACAGAAGCGAAGAGAGTACAGAGAAACTTTTGGAACAATAAAAGACATATTGGTTCTCTCAGATCTTTTAACAGATGTATGACTTCTACCCAAGGCAATTAATATATTAAAAGACTCCACTTTGGGAGATGAATTTGGGTGTCCTGTCAGATGCTGGGTATACTAAGCCTGGTCTTTATTTGCATTATTTTTCAGTCTAAGTTCAAATCATAACTGCTCTGATTGTTTTCTCCCTATCTTTTTAGGTCTGATCGTGTAAGTCTGGTTTAGCTATTAAAAAACACACTGTCACAGCTTCTGAGGTTTAATTTGAAACTTTTTTATTATGAATAGCTTGATTGCAATGTAAATGTCTGGATACTAATGCTTGTCAGCCTCAACTGCTAGAAAACTGTTAATGTGCTGACAAAAACTTGGGCTAAAAACAGCCTTTGAAATACTGTGAAAAGAATTTACTTAACTAGTGAAGAGAAAAATGTCAGTTTGTCTTGAATAATGAAAATGAAAATTAATGAGAGTTGCTACATATGTAAATGTATTGCTGCAGAGAATTGTGGCAGAGATCTCTCTCCATCTGCAGTGAGGAGAAAAAAATCCATAGAATTTGTTTTAGTGAATCATTAGGGAAGCATATCTAATGATAATTAATGGATAGAATAGGAAGGGTAGTTTTGTTTTAGGGCAAAATTTACTGTCTTCAGCCAGGTTTTTCTAGCTTGTAACCTTCTACTCCAAAATACAAGGCTTAACTACACAAGTAAAATGAACTTACCTAGCAGCAGTGTTATAAATAATCAGATTAGATAGGTGCCTTAAGAATAAGTAACTTTACAATGTAAACCCCTATATTGCACTGTTTGGATATCAATACCCATTCCTAGTAAAGAGCATAGTAATACAGTGGGTGAATCTTTTGTGAATCATAATTTTTTGTTGGAACTCACCTGATTTCTGATTGCTTGCAATCATGTGGCTGTGATTATTGAGTCTTAGGTTATATTTTAGTTGCAGCAAAATGCCAAGTTAATGATAGAAAGATCACATGCAGCTTAACAGTAGCTACAGAGTTGTGAAAAATCAAAATGTGCTAATTGCTTTAATCATCTACTGATTTTCTTAGAATTAATGAAGGCTTAAATCAGATGTAGTGTAAGGAAATCAAAGTGATTTGATGATGAACCCACGATACTGTCACTTTGAGGTGCAGGATTAAAACTACTTGTACTTTTGTGTGTTTATCAGGTTGCAGGCACAGGACTGGCTCTGAGCAAGGCTGCCCAGAACCTCAGAGCAGGAGAGAGGAGAGCTGCTGCCTGGGTGGGTCACTCCACCCTTCACACACAGGGGTTATTATGTAAAAATATTATTTCCACAGACCAGATGTGTTCTGTTCTCTGTTCTAAGGAGGTTCCTATTTCTGGTCTAAATCTCCACAGTGGGAATCCTTCTAACAACTAAAATAATTGATATCTGAGACATGAACTCATAGGGGCTTTCAGAGACATGTGGGGCATGTTGGTGTATTTAGGTGGAAGGAGGACCTCACCCTGTGCCATCCTCACTGTGGGCTCTGGGCTTAATGGCATCTCTTTATCTAAAATAATTGTATTCTACTGAAAGCAGGGGAAGGCATGGCACACTTGGTTTTGACATGCCAGGAAAGCTAAAAGAACAGAAAATTTCTTATGTCCTTTCTGGGATCTCATTATGCAGTCTAGCCAGTAATACATTTAGAAGTTTTACTTTTAAATACTTAGGTATTTGCAATGTTAATAACAGATGCTGCAGCAAATTCTATGCACTGACACTTTACCATAGTTACTGTAACTACTTGGTGTATTTGCTTTCATTTAAATTAATATGTGGTTTCATTTTCTGAAAATGGTTTTGTTTGGCCAAATGTGATAATTTTCTGTACATTAATTCTCATACACAAACACCATAAAAATGATGCAGTGTGACCAATATCCCTTTGGAGAGAATTTTTTCTCAAAGATTTTCATTCAAAATTATCTGAAAAATATTTTATATTGTATTCTTACTTTCAATATTCAGGCAGAAAGCAAGTTTAGGATTTGTTCTGGTCTATCAGTGGAATATGAGTTCTAAAATCTGATTGTGACTATTTGGCTTCCAGGGATAGCTATTCAAATGTATCTACTTTGGGCCTCTGGGGATAATATGATTCAGTCCTCCTGCTAAAGCAGGGTCACCCAGAGCAGGTTGCACAGGATTACATGCAGGCAGGTTTTGAATATCTCTAAAGGAGGAGACTCCACATCTGGAATTTAAATTTGAAGTGGGAATTCATTGCCTTAAAAAAAGTCACTATGACCAAGAGTTATAAACTGATGAATGGACAGAGCTCAATATGCAGAGAAAAGCACCTGAAATTAAAACCCACCTCCTGGACCACTTCACCAGCAACCCAGAATTAAATGAAGCATATATTCAAAATTTTAGTACAAAACTAAGTTTCACAATTTATTGACACCCTGTATTGTTAGCATTAAAAAGTCTTTAATATTACATATATAACACAAAATGTTGGCATTTATACTCATGTGTCTAGGATTCAGTTCAGTATTGAGTATTATGCTTCATTTTATAGTCTACAAGCCAGATGAGATCCAGAGGAATTTTTTCCATGTTATAGAATCCTGGTGATTTTTATAGCCTCATTATATTAGAAATATTCAGTATAATTCTGTGTTAATGATAGAATTTTAACCAGAGAAGGCATTGGGATAATTGCAATTAAAGTTCTTAATGTGTTGAAGATCCACACACCACCGAGGATATTAAAGAGCCCCAACCTTAGTTTGTCACAAATATGAAATTAAGGATCTTCATTGCCCCAAACACACATAAATGTAGAGTTCAACAACCATTGTGCCTCCATGGAACAGAGTGTGTAATGTGCAGGCCAGTGATGAATCAAATAGAAAATGCATTTATGGCTATTTCAGTCTCTGAAATGAGCCTAGTGTGAGGTTAATGCTCATCATTCTACATCACTGGTTTAAGGGTTGCAAGGAATCAAAGAAAAAGCTTTAAACAAACTAGCACTAAGTTGGCCTAGTTAAGAAACTTGTTTCATAGTTTTGTTAGTCATAAAAGGAAACAAAATTTTACCAGTACTGGTAAAGAAACCTTTTATTGGCTGCCTGCCAGAGGCAGGCTGATGATCAAATACAGCAGCAGATTTACCTTTCTGTCAAACAAAGCCAGAAGATTTTTAAATCATTAGAAAGTGATTACAGAAAAGCAATGAAAGAAGTAGGTAAAAATAACCATTATACCAGCAGCTGAGGTTTCTGAAATTTGATAGTTCTTATTCCCAGAATATCTTGCATACAGGGAAACCACTGCTAGTGGAACATGAGCTTCTAAAGTGGAAGATACTGTGGAAGTGCTTTGATTTATAATTAATACAGTGCAAGTGCAGTAGCATGCCAATTCTTTCAGACTACTTTTACAGACCTAGGGAACTACAGAAGATACTGAATTTAATCTTGGAAAAAGTGAACAATTTTTGTTGCACTTGCAGATTAATGGGTGTAAATCACAATTTTTTCTTTTTCTAATCTACCCTGTAGTAAAGAACTGTGCTTATATCAGCTGATGAGAGGAGTCTCACACTGATGAGCAGTTTTTCTAAAGGCTTGATATAGACAGTGTGGTTGTTTTATAGCTGTAGAAGGAAACATACAGGCAATGTCACTTCCAGGAGGGTTTCTGATTTGAAGTATTTGGAAATTTCTCCTGGTGTGGCATTACTCTGCTCTTGTCTATCCCCAGATGGGCAGTGACAAAATGGAAAGCTTGCAACTTTAAATGTTGGCACTTCATCTCAAAATCAGAAGTTACCAAGAAAATTTAGGAGTAAAACTTCAAAAGGTTTAGGACTTGAACTGCATAATTTGTCAGCCTGCAGCAATGTGACCAAATTTGGTGCAAAATACAGTATTGCAAAACTGCATCATGTGAACTTCAAATCAGTTGCTGAATTTGCCAATATCTTACCAGAGAATAATCACTTAATCAGGAGTAGAACCTTAAGGGTGTTGTGAAACTTTTCTTTTGGTACCATTATAATGTCTAGAGTCAGTCATGAATTGCCAATTATTAATTACAATGCTGGAGACAGGTGACCTACCTCAAAGCAGGTGCACATGAATACTGGTTTCAAGCTTTGGCTAGTGAGAACTGATTCATATGTTGCAAATTCAGAGAAAGCAAGGCTGAAGACTATTTGGGAAAAGTCTGAATGTTCCTATTCATTGTGTTGTTACTTAGGGGCTTTAAGAAAGCCACCAAAACTTCTTGTGCAGCTTTCTCACTAGAGTCATATCAAAAAGGCTACAATGTCTAGGAAACTTGTGCATCATTTCACATGTTTGCAAATGCTGGCGTTCAACACTTACAAAAGGGTAAATTTAGCACACCACCCACATTTCCCTATTTTGTGATGCTGTTCTATTTGATTCCACTCCCATCCATGGATATCCCAGTGCTGTTAAACACATATGAATTGGTTCAGTTTGCATACTTAGTCCTGCTAAGTCCCCAGTCAATGTTTGTAAGGCAGAGGCCATCACATACATGACAATTATACCCAGGGTCCTTTCAATATGCTCAAACTGAATTTATTCCAAAGAGGCTGGAGTACAAAATATCTGTAACTTGTGCAGTGAGACACAAATGGCTGCATTTTATACCTTCCTTATTCTCATTTTTCTCATGCCATTTGTACTGGTTCCAGGCTACATAAAATGTTGTGCACGGGCCTATGTGAGTATTGGCTAGTTGAAAGTGACTCGTTTTTCTGGCCTACTTTAAATTGTACAAAAGGCAGGAGACTGCCTACCTACTGGAAAAACTGGGAAAGGAATGTTAAAAGGGCTGGATGTAGAAATCTCACAAAACACTGCTTAGAATTTCCTATGAGATGCCATTTACCTCTGTAACAAAGTCATTGAAGTGGATCAAAAGAGTAAGCACATTATTTTTACTGATAATACTTAGTCTAGGATTATATTGAAAACATGAGTTGCATGCTGCATATTTAATAGATAAGATTTATCAGTACTCACTTGTAGAGCTTCAGTTCCCAGGAAGGTTTTCTTACTGAAAGAGTTATCCGTGGTAATAACAAGAACTTGTGTTTTGGGGTGGGTAAAACAGACCCCTGGTGCTTAGTGAATGACAGCATTTTTCACTAAGGAACAATGGAGAACAATTTGTCTCTAGTGGAGTAATGTCACCTAAAATAGTGTAGTAGAGGCATGTCCTTCTCTTCTCAGCAGGTGTTACCAGCCTGGATAATAAATTGTATTATGATGGACTACAGGCTAATTTTGATAGGGTTCATCAGGTAGTGAAAGGGTTGACGGCACTGCAATCGTGCTGATTTACAAGTCAAGATATTTCCAATGTCTATAATCAGTCTCTGAGACTGTATTAAAATGTTCCAGTACTACCACAGTATACTGATGAAAAATAAGCAGGGAATTTATTATCCATGTGGGAAAAGGAGGGTGTATTGAGTTTGTGTGGGAAGATTTTGGCAGTGAGTAGTGCTGCATGGTTGGCTTCTGTGAGGAGCTGCCAGAAGCTTCCCCCATGTCTGGCAGAGCCAACACCATTCAGCTCCAGGATGGACTGCCACTGGCCAAGGCTGAGCCCAGCAGTGGCAGTGGCAGTGCCTCTGGCATAACAGATTTGAAAAAGGGGAAAAAAACTGCTGTGCAACAGCAGCTGGAAGAGAGGAGAGAGAATATGTGAGAGGAACAGCCCTGCAGACACCCAGGTCAGTGCAGGAGGGGCAGGAGGTGCTCCAGGTGCCCGAGCAGAGAGCCCCTGGTGCTGCCCATGGAGAGGCAGCTGTGCCCCTGCAGCCCAGGGGCTCCGTGGGGAGCAGAGATGCAGCTGCAGCCCAGAGAGGAGCCCAGGCCAGAGCAGGGGGATGCCCGAAGGAGGCTGGGACCCCATGGGAAGCCTGTGTTGAAGCAGGTCTTTTGTCATACTTGTCACCCCAGGGGGAGAGGAGCACAGCTAGAGCAGAGCAAAGTGTGAGAAAGAGGGAGCTTTGAGTCTTATGGCTTTTGTCCATAGTGAGTCTTTACTGAAGTGGAACTGTTTGCTCTTATAAATGGGCAGAAATATTGAGGTGCTCTGCAATGGTGGAAATTGTTTCATATGTGTCAAAATCATGATGTCACAGTCCCCTGTATGTATCAAATCTGAGAATTCTATCACAGTCTAAACTTTTATCAGGATTGCACATTTTTGTTCAGACCTACTGTGACAATTTTAAGCTTTAAAAAAAATTTGCTTCTTCTAAGACAAAAAAAGTATAGTCCAGAGAAATTTTAATTTCACTTATGTTCATTCAGTATCACGTGCACACACACAAATACACCCATGAGGAAGTGTATTCAAAATAATTACCACTCACTAAAATGCAACTGATACTGGATGTATTACTTGAAAATCTGTCTGTGCTTTCAATTTATAGTGCTTTGAAAATCAGGTGCTTTTCAAAATGTTATCTGTCAAACATAAATTCAGTCTGTAATTAGCACTTGCTGGTTACTGATTACGCCTTCAATTTTTGTATTCTAAAAAGAAACTCTTAATATATATGTTAATTATACATATGTGTAAAATTCTGTATGGAATTATATTTGATCATACTTTTCAGTTTTTAAAATATGTAATTAAAAGACAGTAAATATTTAAAAGTATAATGCTGGATTTTAAACGTGGCATCCTTAATCTTCTAGTATTTCATGTAATCTTATACAATATTCTTAAACATGTAGTGCCATCCTCATACCCAAAAATGTCAAATTTTTCTCTGCCTCTCTATTGAAAATTTAAACCAATTTTCCATTTCTCACATCTTACAGCAGTACAAGATCATTAGTCCAGAAGCAGTGTTGGTATTGAATGAGAGGAGACAGGAAGGACTGAGTCAGATGCACTTTTAGAAAATTTTCTTCTGTTATTTTTGTTTACTAGGTTGATTTTGAAATTTTGAATTTTTAATGGACAGTGGTGCCTCTGCAACACTGGATTGCCATAATACTTGATGTAGTCTTTAACACTTCTTTTAAACCCGAAAAAGTAAAGCAGCCATGGGAAACTGGAGGCCTTTTTCAGAGGTATTTAAGTGTACATGCATTTCTAACACTGACTTTCGTAACATTGAACATAAAAAGGAAAATCTTTAATCTGAAAAATAACTGCTATAATATGCAACCTCTGATTTATAACTGTTGTCAAGTTCTACCCCCAACATTATTATTCTAAAGTAACGTATTTATCAAGAAATAAATTTCAGTACATTTTGCATAGGGGAATTAAATCACTTGGAAGTTGTTTCTGTTGTGCAGTGAATATTTTGAAGTGTCTATGCAGCCTTTTGTACAATTCTACAAAATTGGCATCCTTACTTTTTTAATACCAGTTAAAAACTTTTCCTTGTATATATTCACATACTCTTGGGTTGGAGTAGTTGAATACTGTATGAGCAAAAACTGAGAAGACTTATGCAGAAGTGAAATAAATAACCTCTAGGTAACTGAGCACACTATTACTCAGTGGTTCAAAAGCAGTTTACAAATTTTAAAAGCAAAATTGTGTTGTACTCAATGCAGTGTAAGTAGTAAAAATATAAAAATTCATGTCACACCTTATGTACTAAGAGCTGAACATCAGAAATATAATCAAAGACAGAGTTGGAATAGCCTCTGACAGTGATAGGAAATGGGAGAGATGAATGGTTGTCTCTGAAATGGACAAAGAACATGAGGTTCTTGATTGCAGAATAATAATGAGGCAGTCAGACAGAGATTGGAGAGAAAAGTTAATTTCATTTGAATCCTTAAATGCTGCATTAGTAATTCTTTAGGAACCAGTGAGAACGGCAGATTATGAAAGGAATTAAGAAAGAAAAAATAATGAAGAATCTGATCTGGGAAACGTACCTTGAACTGCTCAACTTTGCCTAAATATCGTTTTAACAAAGTGATTTATTCTGAACTTCAGAGAAAAAAGCTGAATGCAGGAACATAACACCAAAGGTTCCAGTATGAGAGAAGTTCCTCAGTGCAGAACACTTCTGTTGGTAAGACACTGAAGAAGGGCATGTTGTGTATTTAAGCCTTGTTCTTGCTCTGCTATTTTTCTGTCTGCCTCATCTGGCTTGCATCCCATGTCACAGGCAATGTTCCTAATGTGCAAAAGTAGTTATAAAATAAAGTCAAAAGCAAGTGTTTGACATTTTGTTTTATTTATTGTTCAGGTGGTTTAGCTTTCTGATTTGTTAATCAATTTTTATCTATGAATAGAAGGTTAATGTAGAACCTTTCATGGAAACACGTGATAGCTGGCCTCAAAGACTCTATTTGTACTTTTGGAGGGCAAGGTAATTTCTAAACTTCTTAAAGGATCACATAATCTTTTAATACTGTTTTTTTTTTTTTTTTTTAGTTATAGCTTAATGAAAAATGGGGTTTTTTAGAGTCTTTTCATTCAGACTTTTTATTACCAGCAATGTAAAAGTGCATTGCTTTGACATCCTTTGTCAGTTCTGAGTGGATTCAGGTAACTGTGCAAAGTACTGACCCTGCAAAGGCATGTTAAAGGTTTCCTAGGTTTGGATAAACTATTTACCCATCACAGCTATGCTACCTTCATTATGACTGTTTTGAATTGTCCACCATGCTTTGATATATATTTCCAATTTCATGTTGCTTTTGTTTGCATAGATGCACTTTAGAATCCCATTCTTTAGCACATACTTTTTCATTTTACAGTATCCTGTTTTTAAATACCCATTCACTGACTGTCTGACTTGTTGGCTTTCTTTCACCACACTATCAGTTCACTCTAAAGTGATCAGATAATCCTGATGCTGCTGTAAATTGGTGGTGACCTCTTGGAAATCCATTGGCTACACCAGAGCAAAATTACTGAGAGTGGGAGGAGACTCAGAGTTTGAGATTCTAACATATTTAAATTAGCTATTCTTCAGGATAGAGGGCTTGCAATCATTTCCCTACGAAGTGTAGCAATACATTAATTTGGGCTATTTCACTTATAAGGATTCCTGCTTCATTGAGAGTAATAAACCATCAGCTGTAATTTACAAAGCAGAGTGATTTAGCTGCTTTATCTTTATGTAATTCTGAGTCTTATCATCCATGGGCAAAGCATCTCTGATTAAAGTCTTTTGTAACACCATGTGACAGTAGAATTAGCCCTGAGATCTTGCTCTGAGCTTCATTGATTAGGAAATATGAGTATTTCAGTAGTGAAAATAGTTGAGATCAGCCAAAAGCATACACAAAACAGCTCTGTTCCCCTGAAAAAGAAAAGAATTCAGCATTCGGGGGTTAGACTGCTAAAGTGGCACTACATTCACACACTGAGTGTGTTAGGACCACTGTGTTTGTCATTAAGGCAGCATATTCTGTGCTTTAGGCTTTGCTTTGAAATCTAAAGAACACACTGATAACAGTAATGATTATCTTTTCCACTTTGGCCAGCAGTTTTGTCAGTCTCCAGATCTTGGATTGAGTATTAGAATGCTGAAACTCTACCAAATTGGTGTAATTTTCAAAGAACCCAGATGGGAAGGTAAAAGTAATTAATAACCTTCCTGCTTTGGCCTTGTGATCACAATTTTCTAGGTAATAAGAGAAAAAGTAACCACAGCAGGAAAATGCTACCATAATCCCTCTTATTAACATAGTTTTAATTATGGAACAATTATCTGTAAACCCTTTTTCTCAAATCTGTTATGCAGCTTGGTTCTGCTCTTGTCTGACAATGAACACTGGGATAATCTGGCTAAGTAATGGATGCCATTTAGAGACACCTAAGAAAGTAAACTGTACCATAGAAGATTTTTAGAACCCCATCTGACAGATAACTCAAGTGTCCTTTCATATTGCTGTACTTGGTTTCTCTCCCTGCAGATCTACATTTCTATCCTGGCTCCATTCTATCAAGGTTTTGTGTCAGCAGAAAGACCTTATTTACCTCAAAAAGGAAAATAATACTGCTTTTACTTCCAGTGACAGAGTGGAAGGAAACTTGCAAAACAAACCATCTTTTTTATGTCCTTGAGATCTGAGTCCTGTACTAACTTGAAAATGCATATTTATGATTTCTGAGAAATTCTCTATGACTCAGGCTCTAGGGTAGAAGAAAAACAGTAAAACCAGATGCACTCAAATTATTTCAAGATTGATTGAATATCAATAAAAATCTAATAGAATAACATGTAGCTTTTAAAGAGAAAATGGAGAAAAATATGAATTACTGTAAAAGTCCAAGGTGACGTCTAATTTTTAATCTTTGAAATGATTTTATTCAAAATGAGTAATATTTAATTTTAGTTTCTTTCATTTTGATGCTCAGGCTTTTTTGACTGCAAGGCATAAATGAAAACAGATCTAATTTGTGTGACTTTTCCTTAAGGTGCTGTCAGTAAATCTGGCTATTGTGACTATTATTAAATATCTTCAGTAGTTGTCACCACACAAAAAGTTTTATTGGTCTGAACTAGAGTCTCAAATTATATTGTGAAGCCCTTCATTAAAGGGATAACAAAGCTAATGATCCCCACTGACTCAGTTTTATTTCAGAAAAAGTACAATTAATACTTGGATAATAAACTTAAGAAAACTGAAACTTAAGATTTTTTTTTTTTGTCTTGTAAAGAATTTAATGTTACATACTCTTGTGTATGTGTGTGCTGGTTTGGACAAATTTGGAGGAAAAATAACCTCTGATAGAAGGCAGGTTACAACCAGCCCTCCCCCACCAGGTTCGGGAAAAAAAGAGAAATTTTCCTCAGAGGAAAGTGAAAGAGATGAAAACTATTTATTTAACAAACACACAGGGAAAGGATAATAATGCTAAATAATAAAACCTCTCGCTGTGGAGAGAAACCTGGGAAAATTTCAGAGTCCTTCCATAGGTGTGGTCTCTCTGCTCCTCCTCAGAGCTGGGTTGGTGTGGGCCCACCTCCAGGGCCCTGGTGGGAAATTCTCCTGATGTGTTCTGATGTTGAAACAGTCCAGAAGAGAAGAAGGGAAAAACTGAAATCCCAGGAAAACAAAGCTCAACTCTCTGTCTCCCTCCGGAGAAAGGGAGCCCAAAGCTGGCTGGAAAGCAAGGAGGGCGCTTCCTCTGCTCCCTACCGCAGCAGCAGAGCGCAGAGGAGCGTGCATCTGTGTCCTTGAACAACTGCTTTGAAATGTTTGCTGGGTTTTTTTCCTCTCCCCCCTCTCAGGCTCAGTTTAAAGGCACAGAAAGGCACAAAATTAATTTCTGGGCATAGAGCAGTGATAGGGGATACACACCATAAAATCACCCCAAGGCAGTGTGCATGCAGCCTGTGAGTGGCACCATTTTCTGTGAATCAGATTTTTGTGTGATTGTAAGTTTTCAGGTGGTGGGGCTCTAGAAAATCAATATTAGTAATATCTTCTGATAAAAATCCTGAGAAAGATTAACACAAGTTCTTCAGTAATCCTTGTTATTTTCAGGTCAAGTAGAATGTACTTCCTTTCTCACTCCATAGAAAAGGTGCCTCTCTTTAAGGGTTAAGAACGAGTGAAAAGCCGGGGCACCTTTGAAGAGATTTCTCTCCATGTGTCTTCAGGACAAAATGATCTCATATAATCTTTCTAATTTCAGTATCAAAATAAATGGCAGATTATACTAATCTTTCACTAAACATGCAGACTAGAAAAGTCAATATTAGTCATACTACATCTGTCCTTTTAAAAGGCAGTGGTGGTGTTTAACTTCTTGGTCTTACATGGTCCTGCAATGAATAACCTTGTATTATTTTTAACTATGTCCTTAAGCAGAGCCCACTGAAGCCAAGCAGAACACTTTTTATGATTTTAGAGTGCTTTGGATCTATCCTTTATCTAACTATGGCCTTTTTATCGTTCTAAATCAATAAATCTGTTGCTCTGGCACATTTTCCAGTGTTACCCTTGAAATAGTTGCTTATTCACTGAACGGCCTCTTTATAGCAAACTGCAACGTTGCCAAATTGCTTTGGGTTTCCTCTGCATTGGTAAGTCCCAATTTTGTAAGTGTAATAGATCTTTAAAATTAAACTTGTCTTGCTGGCTGGTCCCATTCAGTGTTGCAGTCAGTGGCTCGATGTCTAAGTGGGGAGCAGTGATGGGAGGCGTCCTCAGCAGTCAGTTTTGGCAGTGACACTGTTTAACAGTGATGTGGACAGTGGGATTGAGGGCACCCCCAGCAAGTTTGACAACACTGAGGTATGTGGGGTGACTGGCACGCTGGAGGGAAGGGATTCCATTCCAGAGGGACCTTGATGGGCTGGAGATGTGGGCTCATGGGAACCTCATAAAGTTCAACGAGGCCAAGTGCAAGGTCCTGCACCCAGGTCAGGGCAAGCCCAATCACAAACACAGGCTGGGCAGAGAATGGATTGAGAGCGGCCCTGAGGAGAGGGACTTGGGGGGTGTTGAGGGATGAAAAGCTTGTCTTGACCTTGCAATGTGCCCTTGCAGCCCAGAAAGCCAAAAGTGCCCTGACCTGCAACAAAAGCAACATCTGCAGCTGGCCCAAGGAGGTGATTCTGCCCCTCCTGACACCAGGAAAACTCAGACCTGTGAAAGTGATGAAGATAATTACCTCCTTCTTCCTGATTCAGCTCTCAAAAGTAATTGCTGAAGAACAGTGGTATTTTGAATTGGTTTTGGACTTTTCAAATGATCTTGTTTGGATTTTTAATGCCTCGTGTACAGTTATGATGGTTTAAAGACTGAAAAAAGAAAATACCTTCTTTTACACTAGACAGCATGTGAGTTGTTCAGATAACCGACATTCTCTCTGGATTTTAAACCATACAAAAGGATATTAATATGCTTTATGAGGAGTACTTGTTCTTGGTAGAAACAGTATCTCACTATATTTGAACTGAATGTTTACCAGCAGCTTTCTTTTGCCTTAGCTGTGAACTGGAACATCAGCTTAACTGAGAAAAATTGTACCTCCATGAGAAAATAATGGGAAACTCAGTAGTGCCTGTGACAGACTTGCTGGGCATTTCTACTTTCGAGGAACATGTCTCTGAGTATTTCTAGATCTGTAGTAGTTTATAACGGAATGGAAAGTTTGTTTCCTGGAAAACATTAAACAGGTACAGGTTTGGCAGCCCTTAATATTTAGGAATAATTTTTTTGTGAGTTCAGATGTCTTCAGCTTATTAAAGCAGATTTTCTTACCCTTGTATTTAAAACAATATTTGTGTACTGCATTCATATTTATGATATTTTAAAGCTTTCATGATAGTATTTTATTCCATGAGTTTATTTTGGGTTTGAGGAAAAGCTTCCCTTTTAGACAGTGAGTGCCTTTTCTGAAGTGTGGGAAGGTAAACAGTGACACCATCCATCTAGTGAAACTTTGCAGAACAGACCAAAAATAAGGACTTAAACAGGAGGAACAAAAACATCAGCTTTGGGATATAACTCCTGCTGTACCAATTCTTGCTGCAGTACAGCACTCCAGCATTGCTCAGGCACTCTGTTTCTAAAGCAATCAGCTTGTAAATAAAACTTAAATGTAATTTTATTAGTGATTATTTTGTAGTATGCTAGTTTACTTCAGAATGTTTATGCATGTTGCACTTCATTATGGGTTTGGTCTTCCTTTTTCCTTGTGTTTTTCTTGTTGCGCGCATTAGACTAGAAGTGACCTCATGCAAAACTGGGTTGGAGCTTGGGTCAGTGTGTGGAGCTCTACTCTTTCCAAGGTATTTTGTGATTCCTCTCAAATGTAAAACATAACTAGAGGACAGCAAACCAGAGGTAACTGTCATGAGCCATATCATTTCTTACTCTTGAAACTCCCACTACTTAGTATTTACTATTTTAGTGATATGATTTTATATGAAAAGCCTTATATTTTTTACATAGCTTTTAAACATCCAGCAATTGTTTTGGCTTCCATGCCAGACAGATTTGTGGTGTAAAAAACCATAATATGCTTATTCTTTTTTTTTTTAATCCATGAAGCTGAGCTGATTCTATAATTTTTTTTTTTTAATGTGAACCCCAAATACAAGTTCACCTGCAAGTGGTAATGTTATATGGATTGCTTCTGTGTAATTAATGCATGTATGATTTTACTAAAATTATTGGAAATTCTGCCCAGTGCTGCAAGCAAAATGTTACACTCTTGGAGTTTAATGTAAATGCCAGTTGCTGGCTGTTGTAGTGTAAACTTTAATTTGCGTTTTCGTGACTTCATCTAAAGTGCCAATTTCTGCATTCAAAGCAAAACAGCAAAAGTTACACGAACATCCAGCCCTTGGTCTGAAAATAGAGGTGACTTCACTTGGACTATTTACCTGAGAGAACATGGGGTTGATAGTGTTTCCAAACACTGAGGGACGGCTTTATGAGCAGATTTTGCAGGATTATCTGAAAGTGTATTTTGGCATTTGCAGTTGCTGTGACACAATTCCTTGTCTCTAGAAATTTCACTAAAGAGGAGAAGGAATATTTGTGGCTAGAAAATCCAATCTTTTCCTTACTTTCCTCTTTGTTGATACAGTAGTTTGTTAAAGCTAATCCAACCTGACACCACCTTGTGTCATATTTAATTACTCTCAAGCTTAGCATCAATTTTGAGCAAAGCCCCCAGGTTAAAATCCAGAACAATTCAATTTTTTATGTTGCAAATAAATGTTGAGAGATTCTACAGAAGATCAGAATGTATTTGTAGTGGAGCACAACATAAGTCTGTGCACCTTCATGTATCCAGATCTTAGCTGTGCCTCAGATGTGGATGTGGTGTGGGCTAGAAGGAGAGGGAGGTGCATCCAAAGCAGTAGCCTGTGGAATACCAGAGCTGGTAGTCCAGCAGGAGAATGTGGCTTCAACTTGCTATTGCATCACTGAAACATACTCAAGGGAAATGTTAGCTCCAAAGCACTTTTTCCCCATCTTCTTCAACTGGGATTGGCAGGGGAGGAAGGATTTATTTTAGAGTAGGTGTGGCCAGTTTAGTCCCACTTAATGAAATTCTATACCCTCATACTTCATGAACTTCTAGAAAGAATATAATTGGCTATAATTTCTGAGGAAGTGTCTGTGGTCAGAGGTTCACTAGCCTTGACTGTGGTGATTTTAGCAAAGACTGAGATTAGGCTCTCTTTGTGTGACAATTTCCCTTTCAAAAGCTAACCTGAAAAGTGTGGCTATGCAAGGTGTTAGTTTTTGGCATACAAAAAGTTGCTTTGCCTTACTTAAAGTAGTTGAAATTCTCACTTTTCGATATTTTGAATTATGAGATGATAAGCAGTATATACAATGCCCAGCCCCTTTTGGGGCTACTGCTTCAATAGAACACATAAACAGAGGCCAAAACTTCTGTTGCTTATGTAGCCAATGTGCTTTGCCATCCTTTAGCTGAAATAAGGCAGAAGAAAAGCAGACAGCTGTTACTTATGAAATTAGGATAAATCCAAATTAACTAGCCAAATTAACTGTAGCATTAGAAATGTCAGTGTGTTTTTGTTCTGTTGTTTTTCGCTTTCTTTTCTTATGGGAGATTTATGTCTTGACTGAAAAATAAACCAAAACCCTAAGAACTGTAGAAACAAATGAATGGGGAAAGAGTAGTTTTGAATTTCTACAGGAATGCCCAGAATTTTTCTACTATATTCCTCCTGATTCCTACTTCAGTTTTCTGGATTACATTGCTCTGTTTTTCACATTCATTAGTGGTGATTTCTACAGAAATTACTGGCAGTAATGACAGGATGTGAAGTTTACAGCACGTAGGAAGATAAAACAGTGGTCTTACAGAAGGCAGCCTAATTAGAGTGGACCTTCTCCTTAAGACAAGAAACCACTACAACCAAACTTTATTTAGCTTGGATTTTGTTTTTTACAGGTTGTGTGAAGCATCTTCACTCATGAATACAATAAATTTATGCTATTGTTCAACAATACCAGGTTCTGAGACCTCTGCTACTGTTCAGTGTAATAATATTAATATCTGTTGTCAATACTCTAAAACATAGACTTAAAATGTTTTCATTTACATTCCATTCTATTTAGTTTTTTAGTTCAATATTTTTCCTCCTAGGTTTCCATACGAATACATTTAAGGGATAGAACACCTGCTATGATAAAGGCATGAGGGAAGTCTTTGGTGGTGAATCATACAACTGAAAAAGGAGGATAATGGGAGTTGCATATGGATACAAAAAGGAAAGAACGCTAGACACAAGACTAGAACATACTGTGAACCATTCTTAAGTCTTTCTTTTAACAGTGAGCAATATGGTGTATTCAACCTGCTATTGAACAACCATTCAGGAATTCTGTAATATTTCCTAGAAATGCAAATTATGCTTTGGAAGGATGTAAAGGAATAAGAAGACAAAGGAGACAGTACTGTGGGAACAGTCTTGGAGTTGTGGACTATGTCAGAACTAGCAGTAATGTGAAGTTAACACAAGATTCAGACACTCCTAATTCTTTTGTACCCATGGTCCTTTGGCTAGATATGAAAGAAACTCGTCCTAGAAAGCATTATTTTGCTCTGTTTAAGTGGTTTATTTTTTTTTTTAAAATATCACGGCTTTCTTAAAAACACAGTAGTCTAACAAAATCAAGATAAGATTTTGGCCTTTTTTTCTTTTTTTGGAAAATAATGAACAAAACATTTCTTCCTCCTTGTAGGAAACATTTTTTACTAAGAAAACCTGTTTCTGAAGTGCATTGAAGCATACAGAGGAAATAATTTCTGTAATAGGCCAAACTAGCTTTGCTTTGATGTAATATTTTCCTTTAAGGAAAATCATAAAAAGACTAATGTATACATATTCATTAAAAACTCTCTGAATATGTAGTTCCTTGGTGGATTGTCCATGCTTTAAGATAATCTAAAGCTCACAGCTTTGCATCAGAAAAGCAGAGATTTCTCTCTGATTAACCCACACAATTTTCTTAAACTGCAGGTGAATATATCCTGGCAGATACTTTGCTGGATGGATGAGTCTGTGTTAAACTGTATTTTAAAGGAAAAGACATCTCACAGCTGATTGCTGATGTTGAGCAGGACTGGTAGGGATAAACTATTAGAACAAGTTGATGCTGCAGAGCAAGCAAACCTGTTCCATTTTATTTATTTTTACATTATGGGATTATACAGTGAAAGTTAATGATTAAAGCATGAAGAAAATTCAGCTCATTTTTTTTAGGTTTGTGTATGTTGGAATATTTAGAATTTTATGTAATGCTAGGCAGAAGTGACTTGAAGTGTAGCTTTGGCAAACTTTGAATAGCTTGATGTGTGTAACAGAGATACTGTAGTCATATTTCAACTAGACATGGAATGGGAGGTTTGAAATTGGTGAGGTTTCTTTGGTTTGGGGTTTTTTTTGTGGAGTTTTGTTTTGTTTTCTTTTTTTTTTACTTAGACCTCATCAGAGACAGAAAAAACAGACAGGCAGCAGTAATAGTTCTCTGTAGTTCGCTATATTTCATGATTTTAATGCTCCTGACTGAGATCACTTTTGTCACAGATTGTGTTTTTCAGTGGCTTAGTCTGTATAACAATACGTTCAGATTTTTAACAGTAATCAGGCACTCAGTGCTTATAGGATCTGAGTACTTAATATGTTTTAAAAGTACCACATTCACTCTGTGTTTCAGTTTCACTTTGTAAAGCTGAGATAATGTTATTCCTCTTCTTTACAAGGATACTGTGAGATAAACGCATTAAATGCTGCAATGTGCTTGGGACTAATGCTAATCTTAGGTGTCTAATACAGTCTAGTAAACTAAGTACCTAATGTATCTAGATGTTTTCATCTTGCAGAATTGCTTGGGTAAAACTTAGCATAATATGAATTATCTTTGTAAATAAGATGAAGATTTAGGTGCTGATACAAATACCAATACCACAGACTCCAAATGACTTGAATGAGCTTTGATTCAGGTCCATTAAAATTTGTCATGAACAATTTTCAACACTCGGGTTCTGAAAAATTAATTTTTGTTCTGGTTGTGTCTTGTGTTATGAATAATCTTGGTTTGTTTTTTTTTTTTTTTTTTTTTTTGGTAGGACTGTTACGTGCCTAGGAAGATTTGAGTTTTATATTTATATAGCTCTAATGACCGTGACCATTTCTGTTCAGGTCAAAGGAATTAGGTTTCTGAGGCAGTAAATATCACCACTATTAAAGGCAGTCATTCATCCGTTTACAAGCTGTCAAGTGGTACAACAGATAACTTGCTATTACCCTGCCTGTGTTAGGAGAATCAGCAAATGTTTATTCCCTCCAGTGTTGTCCTGGGTTGCAGTGTATTCTATTACCATCCTCATGAGCTGTTGAAATCAGGTGGGGCAGTGTTTCCTTGCCTCCTCCCCCCAGACTATCTTGCTGTTCATGGCCCATCATTGTCCTGCCCATGACTCAGAGATAACTCCCTCCGGACTATCTTCTGTTAACGAGCCTAATCAACACTTGGCCTCATGACTCATTACCCCATTGTGAGATGCTCCACCCAGAGGGAGGAACCAAGCATCCCATCCTGGATATAATCTGGGACTCTGAACACCAGAGACACTCTTTCCACTGGATTTCCAGAGGACAGGAGCTACACAGCCACCACTGGACTTTCTGAGGAAGAGCAGACCCCTTCTACTACAGGATCACCACTTCAGAGGACTGCAGCCACCATTCTACCAGACTGCTACCACCACCCTGCCTAACAGGGACTCAGGTTGTATCTTGCCTCTGTCAGTTTGAACCAGTGTTTTCTTTTAGTCTTTCATTTTTCCCTTTTCTTTAATTTCCCCATTAAATTGTTATTCTGACTTGGTGCCTCCCACTGGTTTGTTTTCAAACTAACACAAATGTTTGCTCCCCCCCAGTGCTGCTCTGTTAACCCCTTTCACCTGTTCCCCCTACCCACTGCATATTGTCATGAATGGAGTGAAGCACTCCACTTGAGACAGAAGCAGCAGTAAACCCTGATGTAAAACAGCGAGGTAACAAAATTAGATGGTAAATGTGAGAGTGCTCTAACAAGGTACACTTGACTATTTACTGCCTAAAGGACAAGGTCAGAAGAAGCTGTCAGGAAGACCCTCCCATTGAGTCATGAGGTTCAGGAAAGACCACCTTGCTTTCTAAACTCCTTCTCAGACTGCAGCTGGATCCAGTCCTAGGCTCAGACTTGAACAATGGTTTATGTTCAAAGGAGTTTATGTGCACAGTCAATCCTTTGTATCACTTAGCTAAGATCTCAAACATTACTAAGCTATTGATCACATACTGAGGATCTGTTGTGGCAAGGAATATTTCAGCCTTGAGGGGTAACCTTGAGAGGTGTCCCTACTCAAGGGGAGCTCCTGGAGTGTAGCCACTGCCATGCAGGGGAGCTCAGTGGGCCCTGAGCTGTCCACTATTTATAATAAAATGATTGACTGATGGTGATATTTGCATAGTGGCAAGACGTCTGGGTCACAGTTCCAGACAGCCCTTGGCTGCCCTGAAGCCATCTGTCCCCAGAGTCCCCAGGATGCAGGCGCCAGAACCCCACTGGTTGTTAGGGCAGGGAGGGGGACAGCACACGTCACACAACCAGCAAATTAAACATTCAGCCTGTGTAGGGAAAATGCAATATCCCAGGATATGGATGTGCTGTCCTGGACGCTGTGTTCTTGGTCAAATTGGTGTGGGTGCCTGCCTGCAATGCCACCAAATCAAACCATTTTGTACTACCAGCAAAGTTATCCACTGGAATTTTTTGGTTTGAAGCACTTCCAAAGGCTCTACAGAGATCATTGTGATCCTGTTTAGAGGGTTTATTTTGGAAACAGTATCTGTGTAAGCAAAACAATTAATTCTCATTGAACTAAAAACTCTTGCAGGAATTGGAAAGAAATATTACAAAATTTCATTGTGAAGTTGAGTCTTAAAATATACTTCAGTAAATATTATGCATGGTATTTCAAGGGATAGTACTGAGAATTTTTGACAAATTGTAACTTTCTGAACCTTATTTTTTAATGGAATATCCATGATAGTTCATATGGCTCTGAGTGCCATAGCAAGGAGCACAAATTGAGGCAGGTTCTCATTTAAGAATCCAACCCCTCCAAATGAGTTCAAGTGATTTTTAGATATAGACAAAAAAATTTGATTCAATAGTTTTATTAGCAGCATTCCAGTAAGTACTAGAAATAATTTTATTTTCAAACTAAATCTATGGAAATGAACAAAGCTCATAAAATGAAGACATATTACTCATATTTAAAATGAAATTCTTTAACTATTCTAAGGGCAAGCAAGATAAAATGTCTGAGTGAGTTTAATCTTTGATTTATTGAGGCAAAATTAGGATTCTTTACATTGTAATGTTAATACAGCCAAAATTGAAATACTTACCTTAAACATTTATTATGACTGCTGTATCTGTTAGATAAAAACTGTTAATTTTAAGTGCCAAGACTATAAGATAGGAAAGTGTGGACACTTCTGGCTAAGGAAAAGATGATTCTAAAACTCACTTAATCACTTGTAATGTGTAGAGGAAAGTGCAAATTAAATTTTTATCTGAAACATTAGTGATTGCAACAATCTCCGTTTTCATTCACCAACACTAGGTACGTGGTATTGATTCCTCTTTAAATTGGAGGAAATAGAGGCTGAGGGAACTGAGAAGCAACTGAGTTAACTGGGGTTATTTAGGCTGGAGGAAAGGACCTCAAGACTCTCTACAAGTGCCTGTAGTCAGGGCAGGATCGGTCTTCCCTTAGGAAATGAGCAATAGGACAAGAGGAAGGATGTGCCAGTGAAGGCTCAGACTGGATATCAGGAAAAATTTCTTCACTGAAAGGGTGCTCAAGCATTGGAATGGGCTGCCCAAGGAAATGGTGGAATCACTACCCCTGGAAGTTTTCAAAAAGTGTATAGATGAGGTGCTTGGGGACATGGTTAGTGGTGGACCTGGCAAGTGTTGATTTAATGGCTGGGTTCAGAGATCTTAGAGGTCTTTTCCAGCCATAGTAAATATATGATTCTCTGATCTTTAATTAGAGTAAACCCACTGTCATTATGACAGTTATAGCAGGACACATTTTACCCCATTTACTGCATTCAATAGAAATTGTGTTTTTAGTGTGCCTGGTTTGTTTTGTTGTGATATTCACCAATACAGTTCATAGATCCTCTTTCTCTTGAAGATTTTTACGAGTCATTTATGTTTGTTTTCAATGACAAGCCCTGTCTTACTGAAAGGATTGGAATAAAACTCAATTCCCAAGTAAACCAGAACTGCAAAATACATCCTCCTTAGACGCATCTCAGGTATTTCTTCCAAACAATCTACACAAGAGAGTGGCTCACATCTGTAATAAATTCAGCTGGGATGGCCTCTGGGTAAGGGAGCTGTCCTACCTTTTGATTTTGACTGTGTACTTAGGCATATTTTGGCCACAGACACACAACTGGAAATAAGAATGTGCCTGAACTGCCTGAGATGTAGCAGTAGTCTGGACATGAGTATGCATCACAGTGTGGAGGCTCATGATCCTGTCTAAGGAGCTGCCAGTACACTGGGATGAGGAGCCACATTGCTCTTTGTGGTACATTCCATGTGATCATTTCCTATCACCTTGTCTCCTCTTGTATCAGGTGTCTGGTAACTCAAACTTCATGTAAATGGCAAAGATAGAATAGGAAAATATCTTCCATGGCTTCAGCTTCTTTTTACTACTGCATTTTGGTCCCAGGTTAAATCAATGAAAACAATACAATAATAAGCTCTATTTTTAAGTTTCCAATTGAATTGCTATCTGAAAGAATGCATAAGCTCCATTTTGTTTGTCCAAGTGTCCTTTTCAATGGCTGTGGCTTCTAAACGTGTGGCAGTGGAAATGTATCTTATTAATGTTCTCCTGCCACTAGCAATGAGTGTTAATTAGAGCCGGATCTGGCTTAGTCTCTCCCTGGATTATTTAGGATAGTAAGAGCTCTGCTGAATGGATGTTTGTACAATCCATCTTTTAATTCACTCTCTGAGGTAGAAGACTATTCAGAGTAAGGTTTGTAATTGTTCCAGAGGGCACTTGATTTCTTAGCATCAACAGAAATCTCTCATTTTATTAAGCAAAAAATTTTCTTCCCCAGAATAGATTTATTGTCCACACTTACTAAAAGGAAATAATAGCTTGTAATGATGGTCAGTGATTTTTTATTTGATGGCTTTGTCGATAGCAGTATTTTATGTTTGATATTTTAGCATAATATTTTGATGGAAACAGCATATTTTCTGCAAAGAGTAATGGGTGAAATAATGGGTAAATATAATTTTTGTCTTGTCAAATTGTATGATAGAGTCCTTTTTGACACTGCTACTTTTCAGTAGCACTTCATCTTTGCTTTGTCTCTGCTTTATAAAGAGTTAAACATAATAGCCTGACCCTTTCTAAGCAATACCAAATTATGAATAGGTCATCATTTGTGTGCCTCGCATTCTCAGGTGCTGGATAGATAGCTTTGTAGATGGATAATTGGTCAGATGTCTCTGGTCAAGAAGACCCATGAAATTACATGTGTTTTCCTTTACTTTTAGAGACAGGCAATTATTTGAGTACCAAAGAATTGGGTAATAAAGCTCCCAAAGTGTCCACTGGAATCAGATTTTACCCACATGACATTTTTTGATGTTTTTCTGAAGGAAGTGGCTGGACTGTAAATGTGTGCTAGCATAGCTTATCCAGTTGAGTCAATCCTATGGGACCTAGAGATAAATGCATTAGACCATTTTGACAGGAGACTTCTTATTTTGCAGGCTTTTAAAATGATCCTTGATTAGGACTACCTTGCAGGACTGTAATGCAAATAAAATAATTAACATTATTTTTTAAGTTTTAGGCTAAACAACTGTAGCATTGAAGGTAGATGTTTTGTTTCTAATGTCTAATGTAATATTTCTTCTTATAGAAAAAAGAAATCTGTTATTCATGCATGTCTTTTCCTCAGCCAATAAGTCTCAGTTAAAGGCAGCTGATGTTTGGACCTGTGTTTTTTAAAACTTCCCTTGCTAATTAATGAAAACTCTTTCCCCATTCCTTTTGACTTAAAACCTGAGTTATGGTACCACGCACTTTTAACCCTGTTAATTTTTAAGTATAAGGAAATGGTTTACATTGCACATTTTTTTGTTAAAAGACTCAAAAGAGAAAATCAGCTAAATTTTGATTCCTAAGCAGTACATCGAGGCAAATCCAAGAGTCTGAGTACTGAAATAGTTATAAATTGTTATACAGTGCACCAGGTCTGATATTTAGATACAAAAAAATTGCATTGTCATGTTTGAAATACATTCCTCCTTCAAGTATTACGAACAAAGTGCTCCTCTGCAGTTTGTTTATATGTTCTAAAACTTCCCTCCCTCATTGTTCCCCTGTCTTTCACAGTCCTGACTTTGGCAGTGTTATAACTCTTCATTCACATGCACTGTGCAGAAGCAGGGACACAACAGTGACACAGAATCTTAGACAGGTTCTCTTTAATGTGAGTTTAAACTAATGCAGTTCACAGGCTAACTCTGTGGCCTTGTTAAAGGCAACTATCCTTAAGAGGATTTGACTTCCTCCTCCACTCCTTACACTTGTGCACAATGGGATTTGCCATCCCATTTTTTTGCTGTTTGGTTTTGCTCAGGCTTTTCTTCTCACAGGCATTGGGATCACCCTCTCCTGCAGCTCGCGGACTGGAACAGTGCATGGGTTTTGGAGTTTGCAACCAGGGATGTCTCAAAACTTTGTCTATGCACAGCCTCTGAGACACATCAGGGTGGAGCAAGTGGACAATGAGGTTCTTGCACTCTGCAGAGATATTTTTTGACTTGATGAAAGGAATCTTCTGTTGTTTCTGAACCTGGAGCATTTCCCTGACATTGGAGCTATCAAATGGCTCTGAAGCATAGAGCATTGCATACAGGATAATGCCCAGGCTCCACATGTCAGAAATCCTGGGGTCACAAGGAATGTGCTCGAGCAGTTCAGGGGCTGAGTAGGCAAGAGACCCACAGAAGGTGCTGCTGAGAATGGTTTTTCCATTTCCATCCCGAGTCAAGGGTTTTGAAAAGCCGAAGTCTGACAGCTTGAAGTTAAGATCGTTGTCGAGAAGGATATTGTCACATTTCAGGTCCCTGTGGGCAAAGTCAAAGTCATGGCAATGCTTGATGGCAGAGGCCAACTGCTGGAACTTGGTGCGAGCGACGCTCTCGTCCATCGGACCCTGGCTAGTGAGGTAGTTCAGGAGGCTTCCCTTTTCCCCCAGCTCCATCACAATGTACACTTTCCCAGCTGATGTCTCAAAAATCTCATAGGTTTCGATGATTGAGGGGTGGTGCAGGTTCATCAAAGCCTCCATTTCCCTGGGGAGAAATTTTTCCAGGACATTCTGAGAAATTTTCCTCTTGTCAATGATCTTGATGGCCACTTTGCGTTTCAGGCGGTGGCTGTAGGCAGCTTTCACTTTGCCGTAGGAGCCTTCTCCAAGGGTGTCACCAAGGCTGTAGCCCTTCTTTTTAAGCACCACAGCATCCATCCTGGGAGAGCTGCAGGGATCTGCCCCAGCGGGAGCTGCTGTGCATCCTGTGCTGGTAGGCTGTGCTCCACGCCCGATGGTGGCTGCCAGGGGCACTGCTGGGTTGGTGTGTGGGTGGTTACTGTGTGAGCTCATG
Organism: Aphelocoma coerulescens; assembly: GCF_041296385.1. NCBI lineage: Eukaryota > Metazoa > Chordata > Aves > Passeriformes > Corvidae > Aphelocoma > Aphelocoma coerulescens. Next base: position 15,772,244 of record NC_091018.1, read on the forward strand.
AACAGTTGCCCTGGAAGGATCTTTCTGTGATTTCATGGAACTGCTCTGTGACATCATGGAGGCCAAAACTTAGCATGGAGTCACTGGCTGCTCTGTGCTGTCACTGATGGTCTACCCATCAGAAAATGGGGATAATTTCTCAAAGATATATTTCTCTTTTTAAGACGGTCAGAGTAGGAGGACAGTTTTTATATCTTAGTTTTGTAATGCTGTTTTTCAGTTGTGCTGTTACTGTACATCGTTACTACAATATACTGTGGATTTTTGGTGGATCTCAGAAGAATAACAAAAACCATGTGAGAACTGAGACTTTGTGGAGCAGTGCATTCAAAAACCCTTTTTCTTTTTTTTTTTTTTTTTGGTGGTATGATAGATCCTGATTTCTTAATAAGTACTGTTTGTTGAGTTTGATTGCAATAACAGGTGACTGACCTGAGTCTTCCAGGGAGTACCAGGGAGTCCCACCAGTTCAGTGTTTTATGTCAGTATTGTTATGAGCATTCTGGAAGTCTGTTCCTTATTTCAGAAGATGATAATTTTATGGAAATTCAGAATAGTTACTGCAGATAATCTCCCTGTACGTGCAGCTTTCTTTCCTTGCTTTTAGCACTTAGTGCTAGTAAACTTCCCAAGAAATTGTAGAGAAAAGTTAATTTTTATCAGCCACAATACCATTGCAGAGTACAGCCACAGAAGCAGATTAAAGAAATGAAAATCACAGAAAACTGCAATCACTTTCAGTAATAATAATTTTGTAGTTCTGTCCTTTGATATTAGGTAAAATACCCTGAGTTGCTTTCAAATTGATGGCATTCCTTTAAACTGAGGATTTTATTCTTGAATGACTAAAGTTACTACAAATGTGAGCAAACCAGAAAGTTAAACTGTAAGTTTGGAATGATAGTATTTCTCAAGGGATTAAACCTATTTTTTTTTTCCCATGTTAAGTGGTGCATGTTCTTATTGCATTGAGTCTTTTCTTTTGAGTTTAAGGAGGATTTGTAGTAGATATTTAGCATGTGCTGCTCTGCATGTTTTTGTTTCAGTCTTTCAACAGCCACAAATGAAGGGAAAATTTTGGGGGAAGGGGAAAAGAGCAACTCCCTGATGTTATTCCAGAGCAAATTTTCTTAAGGGCATGGAAGTTATGATAATTTCAAATTACAGGTTTAACTATTCAGTATTATGCTTCTGTCTGTCCTGAGGGTGCAGCCAATATCTGTAACTGTGAGAGGGAAGGCATATATTATTGTGATGACATTGGAAAGAACAAAGAAGAAGAAAAGTCTTTAAAATACACGCAAGAATGCATAAAGATTTACAGTGGGCTATTACATGTAGTTGTTTCCAGGACATTAATTTAATTGCGTCTTTTCAAGTGCAAATAAAAATGTGGCCTTGTATTAAATGTTGGATAGCCTCATATCACCTACTCATGCTTAAAACCACTCCAACTTTTAGTGTAGATGGCTTATCTTCATGTCAGCCTGTTAATTCTTTAGGAAATCTGTCTTGCATCTAGACATTTTTATATTTGGTGCAAGGTACCCAAAATGTATCATGTGTGCTCTACCTGATGTTTGTGTATCTTCTTACAGACATTCTTTTGAAATTTATACAAAGGGATGCAGAAAAATATTAATTTTAGTGAAATTGTTAAGCAGTGATTTCCACCAGAGCTGTGTGATAGTATTAACAGTACTACTACAGTTTTTTCTTACAGTAATTTAAGGGAATGATCATGTTTTTATGGGAATGCTCACATTTTTACTCTTAGTATAAATTAAGACAAAATTGAGTGTCAAATCCAAGTGTATCAATTTACACATAATTTTTTTGAGTAATTGACTGCTGGTGTTGTCACAGGCAGTGGGTCTGGAGAGTGGTAGGTATTTTTCCCTGCTCTGTCCAATCAGTCATAATACCACCATGAAACCAATGGATTAAGAGAGAAGATCTATATTCAGCAAAGCAGTTAATTCCTCCAATGTTAAATGTGCTTAAACTTAATCAAAATCTAAGTGAGAAGTCAGATCTATTATCAGTGAAATACATTTTTTGTCTCTGTTGGTGTTAATGTAAGGTTCTCTTTAGCTAAATCAGCTTATTGGTGTTTAATTAGAATTTTGAATAATACTTAGAGTCATCAATATTAACAAATTTACCAAAATTATACAGAGTTTTTTTCTGGTGCCCATCTGTGTCAGTTGCAAATGTAATAGACTCAGGGCTTTAATAATGCAAATTAAATTTTCCAGTGAGAGAAATGCCAATATAGGCCAAGAATTCATTCTGAATCCAAAGGGGAAAGAGCAAACTATTAGTTCATTACATCTGGCAGAAGCAATTCAGTAATTTCCTCTTTAGTTACTTAAGTTATATTTGGTCTTACATAACAAAGGAAACCAACCCTTCCTGTACATGTTGTGCACATGGAGCTGTTGGAATCCTCATCTCTCAGACAGACCTGGTTGTCTGTTGCTTTCTTTTTTCTTCCTGCTCTGCTGTCATCCTCTTTCATAAACCTCTTAGGTCAGGTGATGGAGAGAGAGAGAGAGAGCACTGAAATCCCCACTACATCAGTGTAGGCCCAAGGGTACCAGCAGTATCTCAAAAATCAGATGCTTAACACTGGATCAGGGATTGGTACAATAGGAACCGTATGGCACACTGACAGTGGGGAGAATAGCTAGGAGGCAGACACATTTTAAGCCCTGGATGAGTATTCCTTGCATGCTAAATCTTCTGCCTAGAAATATTTTTTATAGCTGTACAGCACCATTTTATAAAAACTGGGTACCTGGAGCATATTTTTTTCTTGAATAGAATTCATTATGGAAGACAAGGGTCCAAAGCTGCCAGGACCTAACCCCCATACCACCTTAAGTTCCTTTTTAAAAAAAACACTTCTATTTTTTTCTTTTTTCTTTTTTTTTTTTTTTTTTAATCAGAAAACTACCTTTGAAGTTTAGTGATTATGCTGATAATACATTTTAAAAATAATATTTGTGCTGGTTTTGGCTGGGGTAGAGTAAATTTTCTTCATAGTAGCTGGTATTGGCCTATGTTTTGGATTCTGTTGATAATTCAGGGCTGGTTTTGTTATCACTGAGCAGTTCTTACCCAGAGCCAAGGCCTTTCCTGCTCCTCACCCACCCCACCAGAGAGAGGCTGGGGGCACAAAGAGCTGGGAGGGGACACAGCCAGGACAGCTGACCCCAACTGACCCAGGGGAGATCCCAGACCATATGGCACCACACTCAGCATGTAAAGCTGGGGAGGAGGAGCAAGGGGGGACATTTGGAGCGATGGTGTTTGTCTTCCCAAGTCACCATTACAGGTGATGGAGCCCTGCTGTCCTGGGGATGCAGAACACCTGCCTGCCCTGGGAAGTGGGGAATGAATTCCTTGGTTCACCTTGCTTGTGCACACGGTGTTTGCTTTACCTGTTAAACTGCCCTTATCTCAATCCATGTGGTTTTGTTTATTCACTCCCCAGCCTACCAGGGTAAAGTGAGTGAGAGGCTGTGTGGCCTCAGTTGCCATCTCGGGTTTAACCATGAGAGTGTTGAAAGCATTTTCCAGCCTTACCAGAATTAGGTATTGATTTTTAGTATTTATGATTTCTTTTCACAGAGATTTCACAACACATTTGTCCTGGTTTTCTAATATGGAAGAATTATCATGCAATAAATTTAATGGATTTTTTAGAGTATTGTCATGGGAAGTACTCTGCAGGCATCAAATTATTTCTTGGCAACTTCCTGGAATATTTATCAATGTCTGCAGGAACTCTAAAATGTGATTTATTTGTATAAACATCTCTGGAGATAAAAACTTTGTCGTGGATTTTTGTGTTCCTAAAGTACAACATCTTATGTGCAAGTTCTGATGTAGAGTTGCAATGTGTGGTCTGACTTCTCCATGGCTTTCTGCTCTCCTCTGTAGTTCTGGGTTGTAGGAGAGCTGGAGTTGCTGATATTCACGTGAAAATGTTGACATCCTGGTGATGACAACTCTGCCAAAGCCATTCATCATATTTTGGCTGAATCTGGCAAGAATGGGTAAACTGAAAAGAAAATTGCTAATCTTAGTGAGGGGAATGCTTTTTTTTGGTGACCCAAAGGTGAGTCTTTGGTCAGAATTAGGGATGAGTTGAAATTCTTGGATTTCATGTCCTTCTCCACTGTGGGGACCTGGATGTTGTGCATGTCTTTTCTCTGGATTGACAAGACTTTATATTCTAAGACCTATCAAAATAGTTTTCCACAATTAAAATTCAGTGAATTAAGACTCAAAAACAAGCAAAAAGAAAAAAGAAAACAAAATTTTCAAGCAATTATTACAGAAACATACTTGTGTTTTAGGTTAGTCACTTATGAGTTTAAGAACGCTAGAAAAGTCCATTTTTAATTTCCTTAATGCTTTGCTTATGAATACAGTACTTTGAATAAGTACATGCTGTAACTATCTTGGGTGAAAATAGTCCAGGTTTCATAAGAATGTTGCATAAAAACAAAATGAGAACAGACTGTTTCTGTGAAATAGTCACAGGTATTGACCACTACTTGGGGAACATTTTCCTCAAAGTATGTTAGGGCTTTTTTTAGGCATTTAAATTGAAAATAAACAGTTTAATTAAAAATAAATCCCACGTGCTGGATGAAATACCTGGCTGCTTGGGTGGTAACGCTGCTAGATCTATAGTCCATAGAGAGTTTGAGAAATCCCACCTTACCTGTCATGAAATCCTTTTGTCAGAGTCAACCTACACGAGGAGATAAACAGATGGTATAACTGAGAGCACACAAAATGCTAGCTTAGGTAAAATGCATGCTGCTGATAACCCACTAAGCCTTCCTGGGTATGCTAATCCTAATTTATGTTAAATCGTAATTAAGACAGTTTTGTTTATTGCTTGTAGCCATGAGCACCTGGAAGACTGACTAATCCCATCCATGTGTTGGGGACAATCCAGCTGCTATTGTTAACTCAGAATGCAGAAAATTTTGTATTTGTGAGTTGTTTTTGTTGGTGTTTCTTCAGGCATTTATAGAGGCCCTTTTCCCCATCATATCAGGAACTGGAACAGAAGAAGCATCCTAAATAAAATGGATGAAGGGATTTTTGGAGCAAGAGGCCAAAATCTAAATAGGCTCACTGTTTCCAGCCAAACTTTAAATCAGAATATCGCTGATATACCCATGCAAAAATAGATTCACAACTTCTGTTGTAGCTGTGCTTCTGTTTGGTGTTGCACATATAATTAGGCATAACTGCAGATTTTCAGGATTCTGAAGGGTTTTATTCAGGAGGCCATGGGTGGTACAATAGAAATGAAATGATAAATGATGGGCAGAGGAAATGGGGCAGCATAAACTGAATCTCAGGAGAATAAATCCATAGGACCAGGGAACACCTAAGCCCACTTTCTGTAAAATGCCAAGTTTTCACTTACATCATTTTTCTTACTGTAGGCTAAACCTATGTTCTCACAAATGTTGCTGTACTTGTAAGGGTTTTGGACCTGTACCTGATAATATATTCACACAATTCCATCTATCAGGGATTGTGCCATCAGTTGACATGAATTGTTTTCTCTTTCTCATACAGCATTTCTTCTTAAACTATAGGTAGGAGCACCCAGCTCAATATGAAGTCTTACTGTGAAAGATTTTTCACTTTAGGAGAATTTCTTCCCTAGATGTATATTCATTCTAATGACTTCAAATCATCCATTTTAAAAATCATGCAAGAATGGTGGTGTTTTTCATCTTCTATTGTTAAATATTTGAGCTGATTAGGGATTTCCTGTTCTTAAAAGTTTCATTTTCTGCCTTGTCATGATGGAAAATATGCAAACTACTGTTAAGTGACAACTGTATTCTCTGTACAATTTTGAAGTTAGCCTCTGCAGAGATCACTTGCAGTGTGAAAATTTGGACCTAATTACCCATTCATTACATATTGAAAAGTATTTGTTGAAGGAATTTTTTTATCAGATCATGGTAAAACAGAGATAAAGAATTAGGGACTAAAGGTGGAACCAAACAAGGACATATATTTCCTGGTTTGTACAAAATTCAAGTGTGAGTGCAACTGCATTGCAAAACCTTCTGATTCTTCTCATGTTTAACTCGTGCTATTTGCAATTACGTGGATTTTCTTGCCAGTTAAAATTAGATTTGATTTTAGTAAGAAAGCAAAATTAGAAATGAAAAATTTGTAGTGTATATACATGTTTTATAGAGGCTAAAATGAATGTCATATCTGTAATAATTTCATGTGGTTTCTTCTTACAGACAGCAGAGAGCAGCAGTGTGATGACCTGAATCAGAAGGAATAATATTAAGGAATACTGAAACGAACAAGTTAAATGCTTCCAAAACCCCCCAATTATTGGTTTGATACTTGTGCAATTCTTTTTTGAGAGACTTTTGCAAAAGAAATTTGGAGATTGTGGAAAAAAAAAATGACATTACCAATAAAATAATTATCATCATGAAAATAATTGTCAAACAAGATGCTTTCCTACAGTAAAAAAAGTGACAGCAGAGGGTGGGCAACTAATTGTTTAAGGGATATGAAGGATGGATTAGTGTCTGAGCTGTGTTTAGAACTGTCCAAAATGATGATGTAGAGCAAAAGACAAACATTAGCTCACAGACTGTAGTTTAAAGAAAAAATTTACTTGAATGTGTACTTAACAGTCTGAAAGTTGCTGAACTCAGTGACATGAATTTTTGGAAATCATTAACTATGCCTACAGGTAATTTGCAAGTCAGTGTTTTTGTTCATCTTAGGAGTTCATAGTTATAGATCAAACCACATTTAATCACTCCGGGTAGAAGTCACCATGTACAATATGAAATATTGTTTCTAAGGACTTGAAAGTAGTTTTTTTCCTGTATCCCACTTCATTTGATATTTTATTACCTCAAATCCAAAATTTGCAATTTTTGGTTCTTTTTTCTTTTTTTTTTTTTTTTTAAGCAGTGACTGTGTTTTACCCTCCATTATTTTAAACAGTAAAAACAGGATGTAGACTCTGGTGGGTAATGAGCAGATATAAATACCTGTGAGTCAGATAAATTATGCTGTATCCCTTCATTCCAGGGAAACTGCTACGCTGAAGGATGTAAGCAGATGCTGTTGCCCTGGTGATTGCTTGTTGGAGTCTGGATTGCACCAGGGCTGCATTTCTCACCTCTCCTTAGGTCTTTGCATTTCTGTAGACAGCTCATATGGACAAAGGGCACAAATTAAATGCAAAGAACTGAAACAACAAGCACCGAGCATGAATGTGATGTGTTGAAAATGGCATATGGATTATAAGGAGTATCAGAGTGTTAATCATCTTAATATAGAACTAAACATAGATGCAGGAAATTCCTGCCAAGCTGATCTGCAGGCCTGAGTTTGTGTCCCATCTGAGATGGAAGAGACAGCAAGTGGCATTTTCTGATGGTTGAATTATTGAGGTGGCTTATGTGCAAATCTTTTTACTGTTATTTTTTTCCTGTCTCTCTTTGTTGCTTGAGGGCCCAAGATCTGATCTGAAGTGCACTGAATTAAAAATAAAAGCTGCTACATTCCACAAGTTATCCTCAGAGCTCTGAAAAAAATACTGTTAATCATGAAATTTTTATTCTTTGAATTTTTTTTCAGTATTTTTCTGTCATAATGAAACAGGCTTCATTTTGGAAGCAGGTGCTCCCTTAGGTATTCAGAGTTATTTGTATTCTTGAATTAGTGTTTTACAAAGCTTTTGATAATACAGACTATTCTTATTGTCTTTGTGACCCTCATTTTTTGAGCTTTGTGTACTTCTCATAGCATGTTTCGAAGCTTCTCCCTTTTTTCAGAGAGCCTTAACATTTCTTGAGCCTGAAATCATGACTGAAATTCTAGAATAAGCTGTTATGCAGCAAGTTGCTTTTCAAACATCTGATCCTGAAACTTTTTACTTTACTATTATGTAATTTCATGCTCTCATGCCAATTGTGTGAACTTCTATCTCCCCCATATTAGCTGATAATAAGGAAAATTTAAACCATGTGTAGAAAATCAATAATTAAATAATTTTGGCTCTGCCTTCTTCACTCTCAAATCCTGCAATCACTGCATCAGCAGAGAATATTGAGCATAATCCTTTCAATGCATTCATTGACCACATATGTCAACACCTGCTTCTATCAGCTGGTTGAAGTCAGAATGGCTTTTCTGATAGAGCTTTTTATAAAATAAGAATTATTTACTATTTTTATCAATTTTTAGATCTGATTTGACTGGTAGGCTTGAGTGATTTAAGGTCAATAACAGTGTACTTTCTGAGCAGTTTGGTGTATGACACCTTTTCTTTGTTCAAATTCTTACTGACTGCATTAAGGGGAGAACAAATTGCTAATTGGCCCTCAGTGATATAAATGACTCAGTGTCCCTAAAGCCACAATATGTTTTTATTGAAAGGTGTGGTTTGGGGGATGTTGAACTTCCAGGTAACATTAAAATCATGTGGATTAGACAGATTTTCTTATTTTTCCTTTTATTTTGTCCTTTCTGAAATTGCTTCTTGGACTTCTGTGCAGTTTAGTTCATTGATGAATTATGTTTGTACGGATTAAAGGTCTGTAGCTGCAAGATTATTTCTAAAAAGTCAGTGTTATAATTGCATGTAATTGCTAGTATTATCAACTAGATTTTCTCAGTGTCTTTTCCTTAGTTGTAGTCAAATAACTCCTGAGAGTGCTACCACTCACAACTTAGACCTGTTCTGATTTTAGTTGCAGAACTGCCATGTTTAACATTAAATCCCCTTTTAAATCATAAGCTTCCAAATACCTAGAAAGAAGGGAGTATCACTCTGAGTCACTTATGAAAGTGATGGGAAAAAAATGAACTTCCATTGTAACTGTAATTTATTATCTGTATTTCTGTGTATTTTCTGTCTTTCATCGGGGGGGAAACAAGGTGTTGGTAAAATTCCATAATGTTTGCAATGGAGCTTGTACATTCTTAAATTCTTTTGCAATCTTTTGAAGATCAAAGGAAAATTACCCAAAAAGCAAAACCCTAGAATTAAATTTGCTAAATGGAAAACAAAATCCACACCAAGGCAGAAGCCTCTCTTCCAGGTTATCCATCAGGTTTTCCATGATATGGGAGGATGTAAGGGTACTGTGAATGTTGGGTAGCTTTGGGGAAGACCATGTTACCTCACAGGCTGTTAGGAAGGCAACTGACAGCGCTTTGGGCAGAATTCAGCTGTGCCTCATTATATCTAAAATCAGGGGAGAACACAGAATTAGTTATACCTAATTTGTCACAATTGTTGTTAAGTGATTTTGCTACAGTAAATATTGGCTAATATCAGCATTCTTTCCCTAATACAAATTTTATGTCACTTAACTCACTATTACAGGATAATTATTCCAATGGGATCATCACCTGTGAAGACTTGGCACAGCATTAGAGACATAAAGAAATCAAAATAGACTTTTTAAGGATTCTTAATTCCCTTTGAATCATAGCAAATGCTTAAAGCAGTCTGTAGATGGATTTTTGGTGTGTTTTTGTAGCTGTAACATTTCTTTCTAAATCAGAAGCACAGAAAGAATCTAAGAAATGAGGGAAAAAAAGACCAACTAAATTACGTGACAGTGTGTAGTAAAATTATCTTTTTATTTTTTCACTGACAATTTTCTTTCTGATTGATGGTGTATTCCTGATCATCAAGTTCCCAAATTTTGTTTTATATTTGAATGTGTTGATTGATTTTTCTCCAAAATCATCTCTGTGGTAGGTGTTAGCTAATTAAGTTTTTAGCTTTAGAAAGAATTAAGCTCCTTTTCAGGAAACAATTATGAATGTAGTTCTTCTATTTTGCACAACGAAGTTGTATAATGGTACCAAAACTGTGGCAGGGAGCTGAGGCTGGATCTGGTGTGACAGTGACCTTATTCTGACATTTTCTTGCCAGACTGAACCAGACTTTATTACAAATTTTGGTACCAGGTTTTTGATGCAGGAGTGTAAGTACCCCAAAATCACTTTGACATTCCCTAATGATCAAACAGTCTAGTTTGTGAATAAGTAATGCTGTGGTTCTTTGGAGATATTCACAATGTTGCATACAAATGATATAGTAATTTTCTCAGTCAAAGACTGAATAAGTAGAAAAACCTATGTATTGTCCCTGAAATGCAAGGGTTTCCTCATTTCTGTTGAGGTCTCACAGCAGAACTGTAATTGTGAGTAACCCAGAGAAGACAGGGGAAGAACAAAGACTTAAGACAGGAATTGTGAAAATAACATAATAGAAGCCAAGTCAAGCTAATGAGGTTTTTATTAAGAGATGAAGCTTATTGAACTTCTCCTGCCAGTTGGCTTTTGGATGATGATATTAATTATCATGTTTTGGCTATTACAGGACTGGTTTTCCTGATGGACCCTCAGAAATAGCTCTGTTGCATCAGGCCTAACACTTTCCAATAGTATTCTGCTTTTACCCTCTACCTGACTGCATGAGACTGCACTTGCTTTGTAAATGGAAAAGCTTATTAAAGACAATGGGAGCCTTGGCACCAGCATGATTATTCTAACAGTTTATTGGTGCAGTGCATTAGGAAGAGTGAGGCATAAAGAATTCACAGAGCTAATTCAGGACCTATTCTGCCTTTTCTAATTGTGTGTGGGGCTATGCTCTTCTCAAAATCACCGAGAGATTTTAATATAAATTCAGTGTGGTGTGAAACCTTTTCCTTATTTGTGCTAAGGCACTCAAGTCTTCCATCACTTTATGATGTTTATTCTACTTTGCTGCTAATGTGCTGCTGAACTGTAAACCAATATAAACAGGGTTATCAGGCAAAATACATTAACATAAAGATTTTAACATCATGCTCTTTCTACATCTTCAAATGGACTAAGTATTTAAGTGAAACATTAACTCTTACAAGTAAACTGGGAAGCTTTATTGTGTTCTTTCACTAATATTATCCCACGATTAGACTTTGTGTATTTTGCTATGTTCAACCATTGAAAAGTGAAAAGCCCCAGTGTTCATCAAAAGTTTTTGTGTTAAAGAATTTAAAGGGCAAGTGAAAAATTTTGACTCGGCCAACATGACTTGAAAACTAAAGCATCTTGTATAAATGAATTGACAACTTTGGTCCCGTTGGGAGAGGGACAGAAATCAGTGTGCATCTTGAATTTTTTGTGAAAATAATAAGAAAAGGATCTGAGTTCCCTTCTAGTTCACATGAAATTACATTAAGTTGGAAAATATTGACTAAGATTAGAAATTGGAATAAACAATCTATCTTTGGCGTGTTGTGCATACAGAAAAGGGATTCTGACATTAAAATCGCACAGACCAAATTTATTAATAATATAAATGGATTTTCAGGTTGTACAAAAAAATAAAAATCATTTGCACCTATTTTTTGGATACAGAGTGTGAAGAAAACAATGTGGCAGAGAAGTACTGCCCACATTTTTTTTAGATTTCATGAATATAGTCAATGGAGAAGTGACTTTAATAGGTATAGGTTTCTAAAGGACAATGAGGAATTTAAATATTTCCATGACATGATGTTCCAGGCCAGATGATGCTACAAGCTCTGATCAGTGGCTTGCAATTTAAAAACAGGTGCCTGTATTCTTACACCTACCAAGAAGTCAAGGAAATTCTGAATATCTTTTTATACCTTATTGGGATAGATGTGGATACAATTGAATAATAAATAGACCAGATGTGGAATTCCAGTGGGAAAGTATCAAGCAGGAAATTAATATAGTCTTTTTTTCTGACTTTGTACTTTGAAGGATTATGAAGAGTTTGCAATTCAAAATAGACCCTCGTCTTCAGTTTTGTGTAGGAAATAACACTTGCCTTATGAATGAGAGAGACCTAGGTGTTTGGAGTGATACTGCTTCTAATGTTTCTCCTCTCCCAGAGAACATCTCAGTCTGTTTTTAGTGTCTTTCCTACTTTTCTTTTTGACAATGGAAATGCATTTAGATGTTGTTATACAGCTTTCCCCCCCCCCCCTTACTTGATCTAAACAGTATGTATCTTGTCTCAAGTTACTGGAGTCTTTTCTTTCTACAACTAAATTAACAGGATTGTCCATTAGAAAGGAAATCTCTTCCCTGGCAGCAGAGATAGTTCCTTGATAGCAGTAGAGTCTTGACCTTGTTCAGTCATCAGATTTGTTGCAGTGGGGTCTCCTGCAACATGCATTAGACAGTGAGGCCCGTGGAAGGAAATAGGGAGCAATTCTTGATAGAAGTTTCAGAGATCTTTATTCTCCAGCCACATGGCCAGGGCACTGCTGAAGAACTGAGGCAATCATGGGACCAGAGGGTCCTCCCCACACAGGGGAACACAAAACAACCAGTGGGGAACAAGACTGACCAGGGAGTAGGGAAACCCATAGGCTGTGCTTCTACTCCAGGGTCTCCTCCCCCTGGACCCCACAGCAGGGGGAAGGAACTCCAACACAGATTGGCTTAACTTCCATGGCTGCTTATATCTTCTGTTATTTTATAACAACTTTGAAATGCAGAGTTCTGGGGATATTTTGGCCAGGTATGTCAGACCTTAACCAACAATGAGTAATTTCAGTAGGCAGCAGTTTGTCAGTTTGTCTTTTAATCTTGCAGTTATGTCAAATTAACTACAGGTACAAAATCAGACACAAAGGCTTGACAACTTGTTCATCCTCAACAGATCTGCAAAACTTGCTGCTTTTTTCAGAAGTTGGAGCTACGTTGTTGTAACCATTAAATATAATTGAATAAAATAGGCAAATCCCTCTGTTTTAGAGAGGACTCTGTTAGATTACAGGAATACTGTCACCTGGAAGAAAAAGAACTTTTTCATTTGGATATTCTCCTGCTGCATATGAGGATGACTTTGCTTTTTTATTGCAAGTGATTTACTTCACATTGCTTGTACCTCCTGAATTTTGGATATTAGTAAATGCATAGGCTTAGTTTTACAAATCCTTACAAGGTTCTGAAGATGTGGTGTGGATTCCATACTGTAAGCCATGTTCACTGTATGGACTGCTGGCTTACAATGGGCTTCTGCACCCACCTCCTTGTCTAATACCCTGTAATCACTGGGCTGTCTTAAGTCAGCTCTGCTGAAAAGTTTCTGTGGGAAAAAGTGCACATAAGGAAACCTAACCATTAGGAGTTAGCATAAACATAGCAGAATTAACATGGGAACAGATGGACAGTTTTCAAAAGCTGAACCCTTGGCCACAGAGAGAGATACAGAAAACCCAAGCACAGACAAAGCAAATTAAAATCTAGGAACAGTGAAGGGTTTTTATCTAGTTTTTGAAGCAGATTTCTAGAGGAAAAAAATTGTCTCTGAGATATGATTATGATTGTCTTAATTTCTTTTTAACCCTTGAGTTTTAAATTGGAGAAATGGTTCACTTTTTAAATTTTTCTAGATTTTCAGCAAAATAGGTGAGGTAATCGGATGTGACGATGGCAGTGTGTTTTTGAGTGAGTAAGCCTATAAAAATCTCCCTGGGATCAAGTTTCCTGAACGACCTTAAAGATTATAAATCAGGACCCTAATTACATATTCAGAACGTCTCCAAAGTATCCAAAAAGGCATTTTGTTGTCTTTCTATTTTCTATTTAAAACATTTATGAAGTAGGCCAACAAAGTGATATAGAAGAGGAGAAGCAAAAAATGCAGTTAAGCCAACTGTTGTTACTTAAAAGGTGTTTCCAGCCCTAATTAATTACTAATTAATTACTGTAATAATATGAGTTATTATGATGCCATGATGGTTTTTTGCCTTTTCTTTTAAATCCCTTTTATACCTTTTCAAAACTTCTGTGTTCTTGATGCTTTTTGCCTACATTCTTGGACTTGTTTATTGGGTTAGGAGACAAAACATTTTGGAGGCTTCATAGTTAGAGATAAGTGTGCCCTGGACCCCAAGGTCCTCTCCAGAACACATTTTGTAAACCAAGATAGAACCATCCAGGGGAAGGTTCCTTGGGGAGGGGGGCTGATTTGAGCCTCTCATTGGGGAGTTTTTGATAGATCTGCTAATTAGTAACACCTATAATGTGATACCAGATCTTTTGTGGGGTGGGCATTGCAGGGTGCATTGAAGTGCATTCAATCTGGATGTGTGCACCCTAAAGATCCTTAAAATAAATACCAAGGTAAAATCCCTTTTTCTCTTCTAACCATGTTTAAGACTGGGAAAAGGTGTCAATTATACCAATAGGTGTTTCTTGATGACCAAGAGCAGACAAGAAGAGATTAGACTCTGCTAGAGTAGCATTTACTTCATACAATGCTCACTGATTTTCTTAGATACATGCGGGTTTGTGGAGTGAATTTTTCTGTAAATGTATTTAGAAAGACCCAAGCATTTTAATTGTCTCCTGGAATTTTTTTTTGTGTGTCAGAAATTATGCTGATTAATAGTGTTCGTAAAGGGGCAAGATCACAGGCACAGCTGTCTCTGAACATTACCAAAGTTATAAAACTATTAATTTCTCAGTGGTATCATTAAAAGACAAATATTTTATGCAAATGTATTTAACTTTACTCATAATTATTCAGATTGTGGGAGTTACATTAGTGCCTTTTTAAAGACATTTTGCCTCTCTCTCATTCTGGAAATTTTCATTTGACTCTATTAGAATTGATAGCTCTGCTCCATGCTAAAAAACAGCAACTAACTTTAAATCTTAGTTTCCTTAGTTGATTGTATGACAGACCATAACCAGTAACTAAATTTTAAACACACATTAAGATAAAATTAACACAATACTGAAGGCTTAAAGTGTTTATATCTATACCCACCTCACAAAGCTGTGCTCTATTCAAATAAAAATAGAAAATAGGTAACAAGGAACACTTGAGCAGGACTAGTGTCTTTTGCTGTCCATGAACTGCTTAAGTAACCAATAACCAGTTTGATATATTTCTTACCTTTGCATAACTGAAAGGGTTCTGTGTGGTTATGTAAAATCTTAGTGATATAGCATTTCAAATCAGTAAATTGATTCAATGCAAGCATGGTAACCCAAATTTGATAAAACCAGTAAAATTTGTCCCTTCTGTTATTCTCTTGGCTACAATGAACTGTATTGTGAACCATATTTGTCTGAGTATGTGGAAACAGAGCCTGATAGACCCTGTTGAATTAATGGACACCAATTAAAATCTTTAGAGATTAAGAATATCTTCCCGTTCAATGGCATTTGTTATCTTAGTTTTCAAAGCTCAGGATATTTTTCCTATTTCTAAAGATAATAAGGATATTCCTAGTGAAACATACTCACATAGCCTCAAACCCAATTTGTTTCAACAATTTTTCTTTGCCTTTTAACAACTTCTTAGTCATATATTCAGCGTATTTCATGGCAGTACAAAAAGCTGTCTTTTCTTTCTTTCTGTCATCTGTGTGCTCTTCATCTTACAAGCATTAAAAGAGCCCTCTGGCTGGAAAGTTACGTGATCTTTATCCCCATTTCATTATATCAGTGAAAGAAAACAAACAGTATTTTTAAAATGTAATTGAACTCTAAAAAAAAAAAAAAAAAATCTAATTACCCTAGGCAATAAATGAGAATGGGACACTTAAATTTTAGTTTGAATGCATTAATTTTCTTAATATAAGTCTATTTCAGCCACAAAACAGATGAAGTTTTCAAGGCATAATTTTTTATCTATTCTAATAGGTTTTCCCTGTGTTGCAGGTCAAAGTGAGTTCTGTAGTTTTAAATTAGTTTTTTGGATATTAACAGCTTAATGGCTGTGGAATTTATATCAGGATCATGATAATTTTTTAAACTTTAAGTATGCTGTAAAGGCAATATAAAAAGCTGCTCAAATCGTTAAAAATTAGTCTTTTTCCACTAGCAGAAGAGCAACAGAATTAATGAGATATCAGAAAATCAGAACAGTTGCACAAGGTACCAAATATTCCAGAAAGCAGGTTGCACTCATTATGTGTTTCATCAGTGAGCACTGTTGGTTCTCTTCTGCATCTCAGTGCCAGCTGAAGTTCAATGCCAATACAAGGTCATCAGGGAATGAATGGATTCCAACACTACTATTACTTTATGAGCTATTGCTCATTTCACCACTTCAGCATTGGGAGAGATAAATTTTCTAATCCTGAAGTTATTTGAATTAGCTGCTTAGAACCTTTTCTGTAAATTATAATACTCTGAAGCACCTCATTCTTACATTTTTGTACTAAAAACTTATTGGACAAAAACACTGTGTACTGTACATGTGCCAAAGCAGTCCATGGGAGGTTTGAATATCTCTGAGTGGCTTGGTGCCAATGACATCTTGAGCTGACTGTGCTGTCTTAAAGTAACAATCTAGAATCAGTTTTAAGCTTAAAAAATTAAAATCTCTACTGTATAAAGCTCTTGCTATTTATAAGCAGAATAAAGGGAAGATGTTTGAGTTCAGTGGCCTGATAAGTATGAGATGATGAGATTGCCTGCTTAACTTTTCTGAGCTAACACAGTGAAAGGATGAAATGGTTTGATAAAGATCCAATTGCATACACTTAGAACATGTCTTCTCTGGGGCTAGTTCCATCTTCCTTGGGTAAATTTGTTCTGAAATAGGATTAATAGTCTTGCCCAGTAGGGAAGGCACATGGGGATTGTTGGTTATGGGGTATTATGTAGGTGAGAGTTATGATTTATTTACTGAAAGTAAAGTTGGTACCATTGTAACTGTGTTATTTTGCAGCCAGTGTTCGTTCATAAGGTATCAATTAGGCCCAGTAGCACTGGTAATGAGTAAATAGTGAAAGTTGTAAGTGCAGGATAAACATTTCCAAGCATTTATACTTCAAGTGGAAAGTTATGGACAGCACCAAACTTTCTAAATAATTTATGTGGAAAATAAATAAGGCTTTGAGCTCTACTGACCTCTCTTCCGTTGTCAACCAGTGGTGATGCAAAAATCAAAGAAGATTTTCCAAGGCATTTTTTTCTTACCAATTCAATCCATATCTTGGGTATTTCTAGGGTGGTTTTGTTTTTGCTATAAAGCTGTGGAACCATCTGAAAGAGGCAGGTACAGCTTAGCTTTGCTTTTAAAGCCTGGACTTACATGTGCTTCATTTGCATTGTCTCAGACTTATCCTCAAGCAAATGTCATCCTGAATGCAGGGCAGGGTCTCCAGTCAATGACAGAGGTAAAGGATGTGACAGATACAGATTAGGTGCTAATTACCTGGACACTGGCATTGCTATTGATCCCAGATAAAGCTACTTCTGGCAGATGGATGCAGCTCTAACAGCCACCTCGAAGGTCTCTGCGATGGGCACCTGTCCAGGAACATATATTGGTCTCTTACTGCATTTCACAGAGAGAAAAGCCCTCATTAGGGAGCTCAATGATTTATCTAAAGAAAAATATGCACATGCTAAAACCAAGCTGCCCTGTTGAGGCACTACAAGATAAAGAGCACAGTCTCTATGAAGGACAGTGCTGCTCATGGTAAATGCAAAGCACACTTTTATTTTGGCAATGTCAAATTGAGGCATTCAGAAGGCATCAGGTTTTTAAAAAAAAACCCAAACTAATGAAATTTAAAACATTACATCGGTAGGAATTTATCCTTGCTTTCGGGTGCTGGATGATTGGTCTTTTTCAAGCTTTTCTCTGTACTCTAAGTGTACGGATGGGAACTTTTTTCTTAATGAAAGCTTAAAACCAAAGGACATAACTTCATTCTAGCTACCAGAATTTCCAAATGTGAAGGTAATAGTTAAACTCCTTATGGTAAAGTAGCATGGTCAGTTAACAGCAGACAACTAAGAGAAATTCTAGTGTGACACAGACAACTAAATTGTCATAAGCATGTGGACATTTTAATATTACAAGACTTGATTTAACACCCACTCAGGCACACAGGAGTCATAAAATGGGACTAAGACTATGACTTTGTTCTTGGAGAACTGCAAACTGCAATTTTCTTTCAGTGGCTTCAGTGGAGTACTGAAACAAAGGGATTATATTCTGTAGTATTATTAACAAGGGAGATTTACATGAAAAATAGATGAAAAAGAAATGTGTTAAATAGTTCTCAAAATATTATTTATTCAGTGCTTAGAATGACATTGGTTCCTTGTACAACCTCTAGATAGTAAAATAATGGAAACAACATCATGACTTTGAGGAAAGAAATGACCATCAAATATGAAAATAAAGCTACTTCCAGCCCTGCACTGTCAGATTTTTGATATGAGATCACATGAAAAAAATCAAAACAAATAAACTGAGGGAAGTGAAGGGGCATTGGCTGTTTTAGTCTAATAAAAAAAACAAACAAACCTATTTGTCTATTCCCTGTAATGGCAAAGTAAGGTTACTCTTATGATGGCAAGGGTTCTCCATGTCTTTCTGTAGATTTCTCATTGCTACATTTTTCTTTAAAGCAAATTCAATGGCATCATGAAACTTGTGCATTGGAATTGTGCATTCTCAGCCTCAAAAAGCAGCAGTACCTTCCCTTGAAACCTTAAGTACTTCCCCTCATCTCAGCACATGCTTTTGTCCAGTTTAGAAGCTTTCCATTTGGTATTTTTTTTCCCCAATCCACTTATTTTTATTTTGCTCATGGTTTGTGCATTTATAAGGGTCTGTAAATACCAATTGGTAGCTCAATACCTGAATATACATTTATCTAGCCTTAAATACCTTACTGTTGCACCTCCCAGAGCAAATCTTGTATATGTTGGTCCTTTCCAAGGTAAAAACCATCAATGTCAAATTGAAATGGTTTGCAGAATTTTGCTCTTTATTCTCTGTCAGGTATTTCTTGACAGCCTGGAACTTGCACTAACCTCTGTTTGATCTATCACACTCTTGACAGCCTCAAACTGGAAGTTTGTTAAAGGGTGCCAACATATCTTGCATATTAACATCAATATGAAATTGAGGTTTTAAGAAGAATTTTAATAGCATTTGGCACCAGATAACTTTTAAATGGTGACAATTGGATGCTACTATCATTGGAGATATAGTTCCTGATCATATCAATTGACATATCATTTGGCAATGGTTCTTGATTTCTCTCTGGAAAAAACTGCTGGTTCAATTATACCTGCACTTTCTATTTCAGGAATATTTAATGAAATTACTTATTTTTCAGGAGGAATTTTTTTTGGCATATTCAGGTTGCATATACATTTTTATTGGGTTGAACACTATGAGGTGTGATGGAAGAATGGTACAATTTCTACAGTATATATTTCAGTATGAGAAAGGACTCTCAGCTAACACCTGTCTGCTGTGAACTGTCATGTACTAAACAGGAAGGAAATATTTCCTCCTGTTTATGAGCTGGTTTGATCTTGGTCAGCACAGGTTGAGTACAGAGGCCCACTGCTCCACCTATTTATTCCCAGGAATGTCGTTGTGTCCTGCTTCCTGGGTGCAAGGACAGTAGAGAAAAATAAATACAAAAGGTAGTTTTCTATGACCACAGTATCACCTACTTCAGCCCTTGCAGCTGTTGGCAACAGCACCATCCTGTCTTGGCAAAACACTCAGGCAGAGCCATGGACTCTGTGGGAGTCTATTATCATGTTTGGAATGCTAACAGTTTGAATGTGGCCAATTTTAAAGTTTAAGAATCCCTTCAGATTAAAGACCTCGATCTCCTATGCTGCTGTTTTCTATGGAGGGGTCATTGTAGCCCTCAGATTCTTGCAAAATTTGAACTTGCTGTCTTTTTCTCAGACAAATTAACAGTGATTACAACTGAGGAAAGACTGCAAGCCATGACATGGTAATTATTCCAGGAGATAATTAAGAAGCAGAAAGGAAAAATATTACTGAAGGATGGAGGCAGCTGCATTATAACTGAAAACAAAATTGCTGAAACTCACACCCATAAAGGGGTGGTATTTTTGTGTGTTATGCTGTAGAAAATGTAGTCATCTCACCAAATAGCCACCTTTTTTTTTTTTTTTTTTTTTTTTTACCCCAGGAGGTCACAGTCATGAGAATTTGGGGTCAGGAGTTGTTCTGAGAGCTTGTGCTATTCCAACCATTCCATCATCTTTTCCTGTATCAGAATGGACTGTATCTAAAGCTTTCTCTCTAAGTTCTCCAATGTGTTATTGGAAGCATACAGTGATGAGTATCACAGTGTCCCTAGTGACTTGTATCAGTGTTCACTGCCCTAATTAGAAAATGTTAGAAAATGTGGCAAAATCCAATAGAAATTCTCCTTGCTGTAATTTAATTTCCTTGTGACAACTCTGAACTTAATGGACACAGAGAACAGCTTAGAGACATTTTCTCTGCAGTAGAAAATATGAAAAATCATTCTCGTTTTCCTTCAGTTGACTCCTTTATGAATTTAGTCCTTACAAGAAGTGACCAATCCAAAGAGAAGTTAATTCAAAATGATGGATGTTGTTGAGCCAGTTAACTTCAGGGCTTGATCTGATGCTGATTGGAGTGATAGGAAAGTGATCCTGAATCACAGAAACTGCATTTTTGCCACATAAAGTGCCAGTGCCCTCATTCCTGCTGCAGCCAGACACAAAGATTTCTGGGCAGCCCAGAGCTGGCTGAGCTTCTCAGATACATTAGCAGTGTTAGCTGTACCATGTCCCAGCCCCTTGCCAGCTGGACAAAGGGGGCAGAACCATCACACCATCCAGGCTACCCAGATGGTGTTCTTTACTTTTAATTCCCTGTGCTTTTGCTCTCTGCTAATGTGCTTTCATGGCCATGTTTGCCATCTATTTATCCGTGTATGTAAAATTAAATTTCCTTGTTTTCTCCTCCCCTTTTATTTCCTCTAGTTGTTTTACATGGTGGCATCTGTGGAATGCTGTAACTTTAATTACATGTTTAACATGCAAACTGAGGACGAGGAAAACTTAAAAGTTCTACAGATTTGTTAAAAATTCCTACAGTTTACTTTGCAGCTTGACAGCATCCATTAATGTTTTTAGCATCGTTGCAAGCACCTATGCTTACATATAAAAATAAGAAAACATTTTGAATACAAAGAAAAATACGAGGCAGTTAATATTCATTTGTGAATTCCCTCATTCATTTATGAAGTACGTAATTCTATTTTGGAAGTTTTATATTGTAGTATTAAGAGTAGTCATTCCAGATCAAAGAAGCAAAGCTGAAGTTATTTTGAAAATATTCAATACTTATTTTTAACTTTTAGGGAAAATCTTATTTTGGAATTGGGGTGACTTTTCCTTACATGCCCCTCTTTTCCCTTTAATACTCTGGATTTCAGTATCTTATTTTAGCATTCCTTTTTCATGGTCTGCAAACTTCAGAGTTAAGTTTTATGTGCACTGTAGGAAGCAGAAAAACAACAGCCTCTGAAGTTATCAGAAAGAAATTGCACCCTGTAAATGCATTTTGGGGTAGTTCTGCTAGTCTTTATCTCCAGCTAATCATGGGTATTCAGGAAGCATGCACATCTATAAATACTCCATTCCAGATTTTCTGTTATTTATGTTTGCATTCACAATTACTGGGCAACTTCAGATTTTTCCATGCTGGCACAGCCTAGATTGAGTTGGGTGCCTCCATCCAATAGGAATAGAAACCCTCTGTGTTGGCACATGGATAATGAAATGGTATGGCAGCAACATCACTTGCATAATTATGCTTCAGTTTATGCTGAAGAAAAAGCAGGCATTTCCAGCTTAATTGTTGCCCTTGTCTCTGAGAGGTCTGTTCCTTCCAAATACTTTTTCTCTTAAGAAATTTATCTACAGTGTAATTAGGAACACAGAAAACCCAAGCAATGAAAATATGTGAGTATGCAGGCAGCAAAAAATGTGTCATGAAATGTGCAGCATGCAGACATTTTACTTCTCCTTCCCCTCGTGATCCAAATTCATGACTTTACTAGTGGTGTAAATAAGTGTTTCTTGTAATTTGTGATTAGAAAATGAAATTTAGAGTGTAAGGGAGTAACTGGTTTACAGGTCACGTGTAAAGCTTCCCTGATGTGGATATTAAATATAGTGTCCTTCAGTACCAATAGAAAATGTCACTTATTACTAATTTTTTAGTCATGGGACCTTGTTCAAGCATATGAAATTCAACAGAAGTTTAAATCCTGTATAAGGCTAGAAATAGAATACAATAAACATGCCTTATTTGTTATTAAAACTTTGGTAGATCATTTAAAAAGTGCAGTCCTTTATTCAGGCTGCTTGAGTTGTGCTGAAGTCCTTAAAGCATTCAGATGGTGCAGTAATTGCACACATCTGATGCCAAGACTGCAAAACTTTGATGAAAGCTGTACCTTTCTTTTTGCTGTAGATAGATCATGTTCATTGCTGCAGTGAATCAAAACAAATAACTTCAGTGATAAAACTTCCATGTTTTATCAAAATCTAGCACTCAGAGTCCAATGAGTCATGTCAGCAGCAGAGCTAGAGAGTGAATTTATATTTGTATCTGAATAACCATCCCTTTAGGTTTATAAATGGTTCTCCCTTTTAAGAGCTGCTAAGTATGCAGCAGTTGCCTGAGCTATATGGACTTCCTCATTAGGCTGATGAACTTCAAAGCAATTGGGGTTCTTTCCAAGTATGAAGGGAGGACACACAATGCATTTCAACTGAAGTTAAGGATAAAAAGTACAATTTTTTTTTTTTTTTGGAACAAGATGTTCCAAACAATTAATTTCTTTTTCAACTAAAAGAATGTATAACTTTTTCTGCAGCAAGCCATTGTTTCCCCTTGCCATTTCTGATCTGCAAAATTAAGTTTTACTTGAGTGAAGTCCTTTATTGACCTCATTGTACCAGATTTTCCTCTGTGGAGTTCAGAATAGGTACATAACCTATGAATGAATTCTGACCACATTTTACTGCAGACAAGTATTTAACAATATTTCTTCAGTCCTTTAATTTTCAGGTTTCTAGATTCATTTTTGCTGTAGTTTAACTGTATTCTGCCAAAGTCCTACTGGTGTAATTTAGATTGGATATCTGTTTAGTTTTATTAGAGTTAACATGTATAAGATTTTCTGTAGAAAGCCTCTTATTTTCCATTCTAATAAATCTCATTCTAGAGACAGATTATTTTATGACTTTAGCATTAAGCAGAGAAAACACAAATTCTAATTTGAGTCTTTAGTCTAGGAATGAAGCCTAATTCTCTGGCAAAAGGTGAACTGAGTGGGCTGTAATGTACTTGTCTCAAATTTATTTCAGGTTTCAGTCTAAATAAAGTGCAGGACCCAGCAGAGTTCTTTCCACATGGTAAAATTCTGCACTCTGGTAAAGACAATCTAGTATTTTGTTTTTAATGACTAATAAGCTGTGAGAGTAAGACTTTAAGATACAGATTGAAACAGTTCACCTTTTGAAATTTAGTGTTCCTTTTCTTATGTATTAGACCATGGAAAATGTTGCATGACAAGAAGAGGAGGGAACCACAGTACAGTGGGTGCTGCTGAGGAGGGAATCTTGCAGAAGGTTCATAAAACATCAGACTGCTAGCACGTGTGTGTGTTTTTTCCTTCCATTTCTATGTGTCCAATGTAAGATTTGTACAACTAAACATTAAAGAGTTGGATACTAACCTGCTCTGTGGGGGTAGCTGCTGTGTTCTGCCTTGAAACGAGGAATGCTTGTGGGTGAGGGTGGATTCCCCGAGGTCAGCTCCACACATCAGGCTGCTGCTGCACCTGTGCAGAGCCTGCAGGCTGGTCCCCGAGGATGCTCTACATCCCTTAGGGTCTAAGGCATGGCATGACCTATTTACCAGGCCTGATGCTTTCACAAGAACTGTGGCACACGTGTGGAGACAGAAGGAGGCCTGCAGATAAATGTCACTGCGTAGGGCTTGTTTTGTATTATAGTGAAGACCATTTTCCTGGAGGGATTGTATTCTTACGGTATTTTCAGGTGCTAAAGGTATTAAATATTCCTCTATTTTTATGAATAAGGCTGTTAAATTCTTAATTTGGATTTACCACCAGAAAAAAAATCTGCATCTTTTGTAGGGGTGTGACATGACATTTACTTTTCATTTCTTGGGGTTACGTGCTACTGTGCAATGTGATGTACTTGGACAGTACTTACCCTGCGTGAGAGGGGATCCTTATTACAAAAACTGAAAAGATAACATGAATTGAAGTTTGAAAAAGCAATTTTTGCAGGCTCTAGAAGCTGGCATGTTTTGTTAATTTATTTTTTTACCCCCAAGAAGGGAGAAACAGGAAAAATGTATTTCATAAGTGTGCATGACTGCTTACAATTTTGGCAGTGGCACACAGAGCCTACTGTCCCTCAGGTAATGTAGTTTGCTTTCTTTTTGCCTATGGACATACTAAAAATGTAGCATTTTGCAAGAAGGCAGTGCAACACATAATAGATGAGCATTTTGTGATAGAAAATTCCATAGAAATCATTTTGTGTTGTATGAAATGACTTTATAGAGCTCAGTGGAGTATCAGCTTTATACATATAGATACATAACAGTATGTCAGAGGCTTTAAGATAAGGGAGGAGTCATCCTCTACTGAAGTTGTAGCTATTTTAATCAAAACACTATGATTTTTATAAAAGTCAAGACTTAGGTGTGCTTTTCTGAGATGTGGAAAGGCCAAGAGAAATGTCATTTAGAGGAAGTATATGGGAAGATCATCAGTGTACAAGGAACTAATTTTATTACTAATTCTTTTCCTCACTGTTAATTTTCCTTTTCTGTTGTTTTTGCTCCAGTTTTTGTGAACTGTCTCAGACTGAACTTGATGTTCATCACAGATGTATTTGCTGTAACCCTGAATAGCATGTGTATTATGCCTTTCATGGGTACAGAGCCAAGAAATAATCATTTCACAAAGTCTCCTAGAAAGAAGTGAATCATGAAGAGAAGATGTGGATTGCCCAAAGGGTGCAATGTGGGAATTAGGGGAGAAATTACTCAGATTTTCTGTGGCACAGGGGTTTAGGCTGAATAGGTGATTCATTATCACTTAAACAATTAGTGCTGCTCTACAGCATATAGGAAATCACTGACAATTTGTCTCTTGTGCTGATCAAACAAATTGTCATTCCAAAGGAAGGATACATATTTTTTGAAGTTCCACACTATGTGTTCTGCTCCAAAAGACAGCTGAGTTGAGGAATTCTGATTATCATCTTCAGCTATTCCTAATTTTCTCAAATCAAGAAAGTTTTTTTGGGATTCTTTAATCTAGCAGATAAAGGCAATAGAAGATTCAATGTCTGGACAAATTAAAGTAGGAAATAGGGACCAAATTTTAACGGAACTGTATGAACAATTTACTAAAGTTCTGTATCACCTGAAATCTTTACACCAAGATAACATTTCTAAAGCAGACTTTACAGTTAATCTATAAATCTCTTTTGTTTGTTATGCTGTTAATCCAATAATACAATTACAGAGGTTCTATTTGGTTTCAGAGAATCTTTTTTTTCTTGTACTTTTTCCATTTGTAAGCAGAAACTAAAGTTGTTTGGGTCTTAATCTACACAAAGCTGGTTTGGCAACACTTTAGGATTTTTAGTTCTGGTGGTATCCATGATTTATGGAACAAAATAACAGAATGTATTTTTTATTACTACTTTAATGATTTTGACTACCTGTTGTGACTGGAACTCCCTTTAACCCTTCTGTATTGAGAAGTCTGATCTGCTAATTTCAGTCCATCTTGCCCACATTCTCTCATTCTATCCCAAATAAAATTGCATTCTGAAACACAGGAGAGCTTAATTATATAAGTGTTTTTATGATGTTAACACAAGTTAGACTGAAATAATTTGCATGTAGCAATGTGTTACCCCTGTTAATAATGGTTTTGAGTTACTGCTGTAGGAGATATTCCATCTTGAGGGATATGCCAAATCTTCAGACTGACTAAAGATAAACACTAGAAGTGTCTCAAACCCCACAGCTCTCTAGTCCTGGTAATGGGAAGCAGGATTTTTCATAGAGGAAACAAAGCTGAGTGAATGGCACACATTTCCTTTATGAAATCCTTACAGTTTAAGCTGCAGAAAAATATGTGAAAGTCAGTACAGAAGGTCTGTGGTTGAAATCCTCCCATGAATGTATTACCACTTAGTAAATTTCTTCCTTCCATCTACTCTGATTCTGATATGCACGTGGTGGGAATCTTGAGTTTATCTGTAGACATCAGCAAGGTGGCACAAAACTGGTGATGGGGAAACCAGAATGAAATACCTGGATCAGTACAGCATCCTATTGTAAATGATGCACAGAGAGGAGAGAACACCAATATTCTCAGTTCATGGCAGCATTATCTGTACTGCTTGTGGAGTTGGAGCTCATTATGTTGTTTACCTCTGGAAATCATCCTTCCTGTATTTCTTTTTCTCAAAAGACAGCTTCTCTATGACTGTGTTGACTGGAGTATTAAGACATGAAAAGGTAATCCTGTAACAGTTGGGATTCAGTAGCTGTACAGAAAAAGGAGAAAAAAAAATCCTACAATGCTCAGAGAAAAGCCTAGACCCTATAATTAAGATAACATTTCATTTGACAACTGAACAGGAGCCAGACCCTCAGTCATTTTGGAGCTGGTAGATTGCCACCAATTATTTTAAATCTCTTTAGTTGCCAGATATTGTTGCTCTTCTGCTGCCTGGCAGGGCACCAATGATGCTGATCTATGATCCAACCAAACAGGAAGAATAAATTAACAGCAGTGTAACTGGTACATTCTCAATCCACCAGAATTAACCACAAGTGCAAAAGAGACAGTCAGAAGATAATGACTGCCTGCAGGATAGACCATTTTTAAGATACTCTTTACTGAATAAGAGTGTGGAAAGGCTCCATGACAATGAGACTGAACTAATTGCCTCTCATATTTTAAGGAAATAATTTAAAAAGTTATAAATTCTGTACTTTAGTCATGCTATTAAATGCACACCTTGAGTTTTCTAACTCAGAGAACAAGGTCTTCTGACCAAATTCCCCATTTGTGCTGAATTTTTACACATTGCTGCCATTTATTGTTGAACATGCAAGACCAGGTATATCCCACTTGGAAAATTGTTGGGAGCACAAACCTCACAGATTTTTCTGCAGGTGAAGTAGTATTCTTCTAATCTTGATATGTGCTTGACAGCTCCTGGTGATTCTTAAGTAAGCCTCTATACCGGGATATAAATTTCTCTCTAGAAGCTTTTAGATTTGCTGATGTAAATGCTCAACTCTCTTAAAAAAAAAAAAAAAAAAAAAAAAAAAAAAAATTTCTTCCCTCTTAATTGTAAGGAAATCTCCTTACTAAACCTCTGCTTGACACCAAGGTGGTACTGGTGAGACACAGTAGAAGGGAGACTGAGAGCTCTTCAAGGGATTTGGTGAATGTATGCTGTATAGAACTTTCACTTCTTTATACTCCCACAACTTGGTTTTGTTGTTCGTAGTTTCACTTGAAATTGTTTGTTCTGATACATTTTTTTAAAAATTGATAAAGGGTTGGAATACATAATCATAGAATCATAGAAAGGCTTGAGTTGGAAGTGACCTTAAAGATCCTCTTGTTCCATCCCTCTGCCGTGGGCAGGGACACCTTCCTCTATCCCAGGTTGCTCTGAGCCCCATCCAACCTGGCCTTGGATGCTTCCAGGGATGGGCCAACCACAGCTTCTCTGGGCACCCTGTGCCAGGGTCCTCTCCCCCTCACAGGTGAGTCTGACAGGTCAGTGGTTCCCACAATCCTCCTTTCTCCCCTTTTCAGAATGAATGCAGTATTTCCTGTCATCCAGTCACTTGTGACTTGCCTGCCATGACTTTACTGGTCCTTGTTTCCCTGCCTGAGCATTTGCTTCTTTCCCTTTAGTTTGAATCAGTGTCAAATATCTCTTGTAAGGGTTTGCAAACTCAATCCATTGTCCATTGCTCTTTCTCTGCTTGTAACTAATGTGCCTCACAAGCAGTGAGCTGGTTGACTCTTTCCCTTACTGTGAATCATAAATACAAAATCCTTAAGTATGTTTTGTCCTAATTTGTGATGTTGATTTCTAATGAAAAATGAAATGCAGATTTTTAAGTAACATGACAATAAGAGCAGATGGAAATCTTATCTTCAGAGTTCTAAAGGGAGCCCTATATAGGAGCCTAATTGAATTTCGTGTAAAAGGATGATGTTTTGGTTCTTTTATTTAAATAGAAGGGTTTGGTATTCCCAGAAGAAAACATTGCATTATTGCTTTTTCCTTTGCTGTTAAACAGCTCATCTGATCTAGTTTTTTATATTTAGATAGTGTACTCTGATTTTTATTTTAGTTTTTTGGAGTTTTTTTATTTTTAGGTTTTGGAGTCACTGAGCGATTCTTTTTGATAAGAAATGTTCTTAAAAAGAAAAACTGCAAATAGTTTATCTGAAAACTTTATTTTTAAGTAAATGAATCATAATCTTTTTAGTGATGGATGATGAGAAAGTTGAGGTTGGTGTCACTGTGATGAAATACAGAGTTAAATCACGTGCAGAAAGACTTGTTGCTTCAATGTACGATCATGTTGTCCTTCCCTGCATCCTTATTTAGAATGGCACTGCCTTTCAAGCTAAATACATAAAGTAGCACTAACAAGTTTTCACAGCTCTGCTTTAGGGTACTTGAAGGTTTATTTATATGTTAGAGCTCAAAATCTTGCATCTGAAGCTGGAGTCCTGCCATCTGTGGTTAACTGTGCATTAAGGGGATTGCTGCCAATACAAGTGTACAAGATGACAAGTATGATCAGTTGGAAATTATCTGCTAGAAATGAGATAGAAGCACATCTAGGATATATCTAGAGCCTTGGATTAATGGAAGGTGTTAATTTTCTGTGACACATATGGTTGTTCTTCAATACTTCCCTGCTTTTAACCCTCTGTAGCTCTCTAATGATGTTTTCCCACATCCCCTTCCCTCAGCTACATAATTGCCAAATAAATGGAACTCTGTACAATTTGAAGAGTTATTTCACAGATTGAGGAGTGAAAAAAAAAAAACCCTTCTAACACTGGAGATATCCTGGCATGCAGGGAAGATAAATAATATGGTTATATATAATCCTGAAGGTCAGCAGTGCTTGCATTTAAATCAAGGAGGTTGTGGCTGAAAGACACTGTAAGGACTAGAGCTGGCAAAGGTGCCAACACATTGGCAGTCTGTGAGCATCTTTGCCAACAGACAATTGTCTAATACAATATTGTGTAAAAGCATGTTTTTGGTTTTTTAAACTATTTTTTTTTTTAATAAAAGGCTTTGGTATGCCCAGAAGAAAGTATTTCATTATAACTTTGTCCCTTGTAGTCAAATAACTCCTCTCCTCTAGGTTTTGTGTGTTTAGCTAGTGTACTCTGATATTTTTAACTCCACAAGAACATACAGGCCCCTCATTTCAATGAGGCTTGCAGGGCATGGTGCCACCTTAGCATCTGACTGGAACATGGATCATGATTTTTTGTGCATGTCTGAGCACTGTTTGGTGTGAAATTCTGGTGTGACACTGATGGCTAATGAAGTTTACAAAGGCAGTGGGGTTGGACATTTGCCAGTGCAGGTCACAGCACTTCACTGGCTGCAGATTTGCATTACTTTAGTGTATATATACAGACTAGGATGGAATATGTTTGTTTTATATTCCTGTCCAAAAAGTGCAGAAATGCTTAAAGATATTTAAATCCATTCTGCATATTCTCCACCATATTTTTATGGCTTCTTTTTCTTATGGGGTTGGGTTTTTTTTTAATATTATCAGCAAAACCTCTGTGGTTGCTGGTGGAAATATCGTAAATTAATAAAACTAACATAGGAAAGAGGAGACAAAAAGGCCACTAGCTTGATCTGGTAGAAGTTGTTTAAACACTACGTGTAGTTACTCATCTTAACCATGTGAATTTTGGGCTTATATAAAACCTCAGTATACAGGTATGGCACTTAATTTCATGTAGTCACAGAATAAGGTGACCTGAGAAATCAAACGAAAACATAATTTATGGTTTCCACTGGTGTTGGTGGTATTTTTAGTGTACATTCATTGTTTCTTGATTTATTCCTCGCAGGTGGTAGAAATTGGCTGGTGGAAAACAATAAGGTAGAAATACCCTGATAACTTTAAAGAATAATAAATCTCTGTTGGGCAATGGAAACTGTGGCATAGAAGAACGAACAGTTCAGAAAAGTTCTGCACATTGAAATTAACTACAGTAACACATCAAACATTTAAGTAGTGGCATTGATGGAGAAATGTAAATGTACACATTGGGAAAGGAAAAATGCCTTGAGCTTAAACCAAACCATTTGTATTTGGATCAAATTTATTAACATTTTCTGGGTGGGAGGGATATGGAAAAAGAGGTCTTAATTTTGCTTGCAGATTAATTTTTCAGTTGAGAAAGGGCAAGTTTCATTAGAAATGATCTCCCTGTGTTTATGAAGATGAGGTGAAGGAAAAGGCAATATCTGGTTGACATTCATTTGGGTTTGCTTTTCTTATATGTGCGGCAGTCATTTAAGCAGAGTTCTGGGAACGTGTATGGAAAATATATTAGTTTGTGACTCCCATGCTTTGAAATTACTGTATGACCTCTCTTTTACTTTTCCTGCTCTGCTGCAAAAGATATTGAACTTCTGAGGATTTCTCTCCCCACACCCCCAAATTTACATGTCAATAAACCAGTATTATACACAGAGGAAGAATGAAGGAACACAGAAGTTAATTAATCTTAAGATTACACAGGACTGAAATGTAATTTTAGAAACTACTCTGAGTTTCCTGGGTAATTCTATTATCTCAGGAAGAACAAAGACATCCTAGTACTTTTCTGCTTTAACATTTCATATCAGTGAGGAATAAGTTGTTTCCTGTCTTTGAGCAGCCAAATCCCAGGCATGCATTCGAGCTGGCTCCTGGCAAAGAGCTCTGCTGCCTCTCTCCCATCCTGCCTGCTCTTAGTGACAAGGTACTGAGCAGTAGGACTGATTTTCCTTCCAGCAATGGGCAGGGCAGCAGCCATGGCACCCCAGGGGTGAACATTTCTGTGAAGAGAGGTTGACATGCTCTGGGATGTCTTCTCCTCTGGCCCGTGATGTGTTCCTGATGTGCCATGGGGGGATTTGTGGTTTGTCCCCAAAGACAAGGACTGTGGTGAACACTGTAAATGCCTCCTCATCTACATTTCAGACCATGGAAATCATTTCCATACCTTTGTGAACAAATAATGACTGTATTACCTGCTTAATCAAAGTGCACTCTACCATTGCTGAGTACAGAGGAGCTTCTCTAGGGGATGAGTCAGAACAGAATCTTAATTTGTGCTGCCTCTCAGGTGCCTGCAGGAGGGACTGGACTCTGGGATTCAGTTCCTGAAACTTGCATGGTAGAAAATAAAAAGTTGCATATTTCCTCCCTAAGAACAGAATGTGGGAATCACCAAATATAACTGCTTGCTCTAAGAAGTACAGTCCTGTCATGTCCATGGCAGTGTTTTAATTGGTAGTGAATTTTAAGTGTGCAACTTTTGTGAAAGGAATGCAAGGAATACAAAGGCTCAGCAAGATTGGTGGAAAAAACTCTAATTTTTTTGTGCAATAAAGGATTCCCCCTACCAAAAAGAGTGGTCTGTGAAGACCCTTCTGTGCATGATGGTGAACAAAGGGAAGAAATGAAGACTTTTTGCCAACTTGTTCGAAACAACCATACTAATGATAAACCATGACAACTTCTTTTTTTTGAACTACATCTTTTAAAGGAAGAAATATAACCAAAAGCACAGGATTGTCATAGGGGAGGAGGTGTTTTCTTTTAGCTGAGAGCTCCTATTTCCAAGGCTGTACATCAAGGGAGTTTTCACTTCAAAGCTGCCTACACCAAAGAATAGTAACATCTAATGAAACTGATAGTTAAACCCTCAGCTATCACAAGTGAGTTGCTATAATAGTGCCTGCAACTATTGCACATCCTCTTTGATTTATTTCATTTTTGATCTTTACCACCTGCTGGACCAGCACAGCTTTGCTCACCCTCGCTGAGATTTTTATAAATTAACCAATATACCAACAAAAATGCATTAACAATCCCTCATTATCTTTACATGATCATTATTTGGGCTCAATAAGAAAGGATATGAATAATAACTGATCAGCTATTCAGGAAAATTAAGTCTCACACAGGAGAAAGAGATCAAGGCTACATTTTTAATTAAAACAAATTCCTGTCCTTTAAATATTGCAATTAATTATGTGATATGCTGCCTGTGCTGCAAGTTTCCCTGTACTGTACTTAAATTGCATAAAAATTTGAAATGCTATTGTTTTCTAGGTTTAAAACCAGATTTTAAAAGTTATCATATGTTCTGAGCTTGCTTGAAGATTGGGTTTGAACATACAAATTTTGAATATCTTTCATATTGGTACCTGTATTTCTTCTTAATGAAGTATTGTATTGGTTCAGTTTATTGTATCCAATAATATCTGGGAGTGGGCAGAAACCTGTATGGATTTCTTAGTTAGAAATGAGAGATAAAATACAAAGTCAGCCTTATGATCTGAAGATTTTACTAGTTTATGTCATCACTTATTAAGAAAAAAATAGTTTTATATCTTTGGAAAAGTTATAAGGTTTCTCTAATCAACTCTTACAGAATGTTCTTCTAAATAATATTTTTGGTAAATTTTCTTCCACTGGAAAGTGGAGGCACTCCAACAATCATTTTTGCTCCTGAGGTGATATATCTGGAGGAATACCCCTCCCACAGTGCACATGTGTGTGCATGCATGTGTGAATTAGGAAAGGAAGATTTATCTCCACAGTGATGAACTCCCAGGTCTGTTCTTCCAGCACAGCTGGTTTTTACCCCAAGAAGAGATTTGTCCTATTGAAGAAAAAAAAGCTTAGGTTAAATTCTTGAATACTGACTTGCAAAGAGAGTAAGATATACATTTACAGTATTAGCTTGAGAAGAGTCAGTCAATATTCTGTTAAAAAGTTAAAATGTAAGTCAATAGAACAGAAGCAAGATAGTATTTTAATTGGAATTATTTCCATTAATCTTCCAAGAACTGAATTTACTGTATTCCCAGAGAGTTTGAGATACTTCTGTTTCCCTTTTTTCTTTCCCATGTTCTCACCCCTAATAAAGTGCATTTATTTGAGTCTTCTCAAAGAAAAAAAAAAGGACCAGCAACCAGAACCCAAAACAACCAAACCCTAGGGAATGGTTT
The DNA here is from genome assembly GCF_041296385.1 of Aphelocoma coerulescens. Lineage (NCBI taxonomy): Eukaryota > Metazoa > Chordata > Aves > Passeriformes > Corvidae > Aphelocoma > Aphelocoma coerulescens. Next base: position 15,805,484 of record NC_091018.1, read on the forward strand.
TGCAGAGCTTTAGAACTGCATTGGTAGACTTTATGTAAATCAGGTTACCGTTACTGGATTAACATAAAAATGCACAAAGTCCTCCAGGGTGAAGTGCATTATGAGCACATCTGCCATCAGAGACAGACAGTAGGTACAGAAGGGGGTTTGGCTGATGGAGTTACTGAAGTTTAGCAGAGTCCTACCAGTTGAACTCAATGGGACATTTTCACTCCTTTTGCCTTTAGAAATCTTCAGATGATAAGAATTTCTCACAGCTGTGAGAGATCAGCCTGTTCTATACTGGGCTGCCTGTTAAGGGAGGTCACAGTTGCCAAATTTCAGCTCAGGCAGGGGCTCACTCTATTCCCAGCTAGGAGGAAGACTTTATTTTTTAGGATACTAGCAAAGGGCTGCTATGGTGATTAAGGGATGGGAGCACCTCACATGTGCAAAAAGGCTGAGAGATGGGACTGTTTTTCCTGGTGCAGGGACAGCTCAGGGGGATTTCTTGAATATATGAAAATATCCGAAGGGAGGGTGTGTAGGAAATGGAGCAGACCCTTTTCATTGGTGTCTAGTGACAGAACAAGAGGCAGTGGGCACAAATTTAAACACAGGAATAGGAAGAATTCCTTTTATTTATTTTTTAACTGGAAATGACTGAATGCTGAAGACTACTTTGAGCAATATGTTTAAAACGCTATTGGAAGGTAAATCACCTTATTGTTAAAGCATTGAGGAAGTGGTCCACTAGCAACTTTTTGGATACTCCTGTGTTCCCATTATTCAGGGATATCTAGTCTGATGCTGTGAAGTAGAAAGTGCATAAACAAGAGGAGATTATCCAGCCTGACTCAGGAGCCATGGAGTCCGTTAATCACAGGGGGTCTGCAGCTTCATCTGCCACTGACAAATGGATCTCTTGGCAGGGATGAGTAGACTGTGAAGAGAGCTGGGTTCATGTATCTACCCTGCAAGGGTTATATAAGATTCCCCTAATTTAAACAGTGGGAAGCAGACACATAGGTGTTGCAGCTTGCAATAACATTCACCGGATTCAGTGATGTATCTTTCATTTAGATGTGGATTTGAGCACCCTGATGTTATTTGTGGTAGGTCTGGTCCAAACCACTGAAAATGCATTAAAAACCCAGCTTCTTAACAGTTTGGTAATTTGATCTGATAATATCTGTTCTCTGTAGAAGAATCTGAGGAATGAGTTAGCAATTTGAGACCTAGTCAGTGCATAGTTAGAACAGGAATTGTTTGTATTACATAGGGATGCATTTAGTCAAGTAAAAGGGTTTCTTTAGGAAGGTACTTCATCTGTTTCACTATAAAGTTAATTCACAGTTTGAAAAAACTTATGCTATTTTTCCATAAGTATGTATAATTTCAGAAAAAGATTAAAGGCAACCAGTTCATTGACTGTAAACACCTCATTTATTTGAAGTAATTATGTGAAAAATTTATTCCAGGAAGAATATTCGATATGAGTCAGTAGTATGTCCTAATGTTTCTGCATAAATGAAGCTTTGTCTCAATAAATTAAAGCCTGTAAAACCATAATCTTAATAAACTTCACAAATTACTTTGCTCATGACTGTTAAACTGGAAGTGTTATCCACTCTAGAGGGAAATAATTGTTTTCATACTTGTTTATTTCTGACTATCACAGTAATTGTAAGGCATTCTCTTTGATGTCATCCCTTATAGAGTTGTATATAAAAAGCGATATTGGCCATTTTGTGTTATAATTGAATAACTTTGGAAACCAGATTTTCAGTCTTCAAATATTGAGAAATTAATTCACTTGGAACCATTCAAATAATTTCTAGAAGAAAATGAAGAGCACAGTGGATTTATTCTTGTTTTTGAATGTTCTTCCCTGCTAGACAAGGTTCTCAACTATTCCTGAACAGGAACTTACTGTGTGCATGGCCTGTTGAAATAAATGAGCTGCCATGTCCATTCAGCAAATCACCCATGCATTAATGTAATATTCAGTTTATTAACAGGTCTTTTAAAAGACCATGATAAAGTGCAACTTTCATTCTTTTTAATTATGGGAGCCAGAGTACTGAAAAGCAGATCTGAATCATGGTTTGGTGGCTTTTGCCTTTTATTCCTCTCCAAAGCTTTATACTTCTGTATTACCTTAACTTATTCCCTACATCTAGATTGCAAAACCAGCTAGAAACTCTTGTCTTGTAATAGCTCATGGAGCTTTTAAGGAAGCAATTTTGGAATTACATTGCACTGTTTAGAGTTTCAGTGTAGTGGCTTCATGAAGAGAAAAACAACAACCATCTCATCCAGGCTTTTGCCACTGCAGCCTCATTTCTCCAAATTACTGCATGTTTTCTAGTCCTTTGTCTTGTTTTGTAATGGATTTTAAAAGTGAAGGAAGTCTTATCAGTGGTACCTCACCTATCACAGGGTCATTGGGCTGAAAATTACCCTTCAGTGGCTGGGTCATTGTGCTCTTAGATGGAGAGGCTTTGTATTATAATGGCAGTTAATTATTAATAAGGCTGTGAGAGAATTGCCAGAATAACTTTCTAAAATACCCTGAGCTGCGATTGCACATTTTCAAATATCTTATATTTCTGGGTGAAAGGAGTCATTAATTCTTCATTTATAGAATGAGTGGACTGCTCAGGGCTGTGGAAAATTCAGAAGCTATCTGTGATGAGACAGGATTTCAGGTTTTACCTGCAAGTTTGTCTTTCAGGGTCAAGGATTTGGTGTGTAGGGACATTGAAGATTCTTTAAGCTGCTGCTCTATGTACAGAAAGTGACACTTAAGACTTGGAGTGGGTGATTTTGCATTAAATTCCTTGGATATGTCAAATAAAGTATTTATAATAATATAATAAAGTGACTAGTGGGAGGGTGTGTAGCCACAATCTGTAAAGGGAAGATCAGTCTTGTGCTTGTTTAGTTTTTCATGTGATTCAGACACATGAGATGACAATCTCTTAGAATTTTAAACAGCTTGATAGTATTTTAAGACCAAATTAGAACATTTTGAAAAGCTTCTATGTCTTGTTATGGTGTTGTGCTGAATTTTTGTGCTTTTCCTTATTCTTTAAATCTGGAGTTACTGGGTGAATATACCCATGAGCTGTTGGAAATTTATGCTCTATTATTATTATTAAAAATATGGCATATAAAATTGTAAGTTAAGAAAAAAAAGTGAAAAAAATCCTAATTTAAAAACTACACTTCTTTTCTTCCAAATTCCTATTTTATGCTATCTTCAAAACCCAGAAGTAGATAAAACACATAATCTTAGCTTTTAGAAGTATTACTTACTCAAAACTGCAGGTAATGAATTGTCAGGGGAGGTTATATTGTGAATATAGAATGGAACTAAACTTGAAAGAAGTGTAAAGTAGATATGATAAAAAGTCGCATGAACTTATTATTCAGCTTCCAGCTGTCACAAAGAAGTTGTAGTCCTGCTGTTTAAAAACATTTTGTGTGACTATGGATTTGATATAAAAATCATTCAGCTTCTGTGGGTTTATTCCACATCTCCTTTTTGCTGAGCTCTTTTACTGGCTCAGACCAACTTTATCTATTGACTTTTTCTTTGCTCCAGCTATCTTTTAAAGTAATTAGTTTTGGGGGTTTTTTTGACACCTCAGTCTATTAACTTCCTTACTTTGAGAATTTTTATGGATTGTGGTTATGCCTGGTTTACAATATTGAGAGTTGTCTTAAAAGCAAAATGTTCTATATAAAGGTGTTATGAATGAGAAACAGCAGGCCTGGTCTCTGAATAGCATTGGGAATGTAGGATTGCATGCAACCCTGTGACTTCAAGACTTTTGGCATCATTTGAGAGTCAAAAAAGCTGAAGGCAGGGAATTCCATTGTTACTGCATTTTATTCTAAAGTAGTGTTTACTTTCACTATGAAGAGTCAAACTGAAAGGCTGCAACCATGTTATTTATTTTTTAAAAATCACTATTTTATCATAATCATATTTATATAATTATGTAGAAATAATCTTAAGACCATGCTGCATATAGGTGATTTCTCTTTTGGTCAAGAATAAGGCACCAGAAACAAAAGAGATATGGAAATTTAAACAGTTTTTATTTTCCATTTCTTAAACACCTGAACAAGTTTCTTGCTGTCACATGGAGACACAATACCAGGCTGAGTGCTCCTTATCTCCTGCATTTCCACATCAGGCAGGGCAGCTGCCTGCTCCTTTGGCAATTTGTGTATGGGGTTTCCAAACCTGGAATAAATGACACCAAAGTTGTGGACTCCAGAGCACAGACCAAACTAACATCAGTAAACTGTTGACCAAGTTTTAATTTTTGTCCAATTGCTTTGGGTTTGGCTAACTAAAAATCCCCAAACCTTCCAACAAGCTGTATCTTTTCACACAGCTCCTGTCTGTCTCCCAACTTGAGGAAGTTTGGGGGGGGTTTAAAATATATTTTGGCATTTAGATTATTTTTCCACACCAACTATTTTGGTGATAAACTTTATTTATTTGGGTTCTTTTCACTGTGAAATTCTTGTTTGTATTCCTCCCAGAGCTATGGCAAACCTACTAACAAGGGACAGATTGGTTTTTAGTGTTGAAGAGTGTGGTTGGACGCCCACTTTGCATTTATAGCCAATGAAAAAAAGACAAACAGTTCCCACTTAAATCACATTTTTTAAATATTCATTAGAAGAAATGAGACAGAGGCTTCCATATTCTGTTAAATTTTGAAAGTAGGACTTAAACTGCCCATTTAATTAGGTGGCACTTTGCCCCCTTGCACTCTTTAAATCTTGTCCTTTACATTTATGACAGGTACAGATATATTTATGGCATTTAATTATAGGGAAAGAGACCATTTCCTGCCATAGTCATAATACCACAGAACAGCTGATGTGAAAATTAATGATAATGAGAGATACTTAGTTTCTTGTTACTTTATTAGTAAAGAAATGTATTGCTTCAAAGATTGCTCCACACTCGAGAAATATTCAGTGCAAAATGCTGAAGCAGCCATGACATTCAAGTGAGAATGTGAAGATTTATCTTGGCATATGGTGATAGAAAGAAGGCGATATGTTTTGACAAGTATCGTAATTTGACAGTTAAAATAAATACACAGTCAAACAAAAGAGGGATGGTTGATGAAAAAAGTATGTGCTGGGTTCTTTTCCTACAGTTTCTCTGTTTGAATAACACAGAAGCTTTTGTGCTATTGGTAATCTGGAACATCTGTGGACTCTTTGAGTGAGAACCAGTGGCATTGTATCTCACATCACAGCATTGCAATTTTTTGGATTTTATTTCCAGAAACAATACTGCAGCACTGCACAGTGGGAACTTACCAATGTGAGTATTACTCACAGCTGAATCATGAAGGTTATCACAAATGACTAAACAGAGAGAACCATGGGAAGATCTTCCAACAAATTTGTTGGTCCTTTCTTTTTTGTTCCTTTGGTTGCTGGCAAAGGAGGGGGGGTCCAGAGGAGGCTTGAAAGCACTCAAACCTTCAAAAGAAATTAATTTTATACTGAAAAGTCCTGAAAAGTGTCTCATAAGGGTCAAACCACCCTGACACTCAAGTCTTTTCATGAAGATCCAACACAGTGTTAGAAGCCCTGGCTGTGCCTCCAGGAGCAGGGAGCGCTGTGCTGATGTGCTGGAAGTGCAGCCTGTCCAAGGAGAGCTGGAATTCAGTGGTGAGGGCAGGGCTGATGAGCCCAGGCTGCTTCCTGGGCTGGACCAGGCAGAAACTGAGCTGCCTTGCTTGGTACTTGTTGGATGCCCCTTTGCTCAGCTCTGTGTACCAGTTTTGTCCTTCAGGAGCTTCATGGAGAACCATCTTTGGTATGGAGATGTGATTATTGAATGGTACAAATTATTTCTTGGCTTTATCCAATGTGTTGATTTATTCAAACTGAGGATCTGACTCATAACATCTGTTTTGTTCATCACTTTTATTTCCTTGCATTACTATTCCTATTTATTCTGTATAAAAATTTGGAATAGTTTGAAGGGAAACAGAGAAAGACATTTGTTACATGCAACATTTTTTTTCCTTAGAGAAATTAGATATTGGTGTACACATTTGCCAGCTGCTACTGTACTTTGATGGATACTCTGCTTTTCTGCCAGGAAAAGGATCTCAATTCATTAAACAATATATTAAATGTACATAATACAACTTCCTTTTATTTAGGTTATTATTGTTGTTGTGTAGCTCTTACCAACACAGAGGTATTTACTTCTTAAATCTGTATTATTATAGAAATTACATCCTTATAAATCTGCTAATCTCAAATTTAGATTTGACCCAATATAATTTATTTATTATATAACTTTCTGTTGCCAAGTATAATTAGACTTCAATACATTTTGAAAATTTCAGGGGACTCCTCTGTCAGTAGCTGCACCTCACTGCCCAGTATATGTCAGTATATTTTTTTCATTATATTACATAATAATCTAGAAACTGAAATAATCATGGCTGTACCATTCTCCAGACCTGAGTCTGTTCTATTTAGTTTCTTTTTGTGAGGGAGGTGTTCCATAACGTTGTTAATTCTTTCCTGTTCTCTTTAGGTTTTTTTTTTTTTTTTTTTTTTTTAGTGGTTTTTGTTGTTGTTTTTTGTCCTGACATTTCCTTTCACTAAAGGAAGGAAGAGGGATAGAACCACCCAAACTCTTAGGTGGTGAGCATATTATGGATTTATTGAGTTGTATGATAATAGCTTCATTACTGACTTCAGTGCCACCACTGTGTCTGAAAAGTACTTAGGATGAACTTTCTAGGAGGTTTTTAAATTAAACTTGAGGGGTTTCCCCTCCCTAAATATTGTGTCTGTTCTGTCCCTCTAAAAAAAATGGAAAAGTTGTAGTTTTCCATAGAATAATAGGTGTTAAAAGTCTCTGAAAAATAAATATGGCAAGGTTGCTAGAGTTTAGCAGAGCTTACTGCTAGTGAATATCAGTACTTTAAGATCTCAGGCTGCCTAATTTTTCTTTGCTTAATTACTAGTCAATGAAGGCCATGTTCTTGAGCTAAAATGTAGGGGGAAAATTATGACTTGGAAAGTGTCTGACTTTTCCAAGCTCTTCAGTTTCCCTAGCTAGAAGAGATGAAATTACTGTGGCAATCACGATTGCTCCTTTGAAAGTAATTTAACCTTATGTTTTTGTCAAAGAGTCTTTAAGAAACCTGGACAGATCAGCACTGATACAACACAGGTTTAGAGCTGTGCAGAATATTTCATTTCAGTTGTGTGAAATTCATGTACATATTAATTTTAAAAAGTACATGATGTCATTTTATGTATATGAGGCTTCTGTGTTATGTAAAAAAAAAATTCTCTGCGTGACTGTTCCGTTTGCAGAATGCATATATAGAAGGCTTGTTTTACCAATGCCTATGCAATATTTGGCTAGGTTCATTGCAGGTATTTCTATTTTTTAATATATTTATAACCTTATATTAGGAAAAAAAACCCACAAAACCACCAAAAAACCACAAAGAAAAACCAAAAAACAAACAAACAAACAAACAAACAAAAAACCCAGGCCAAAAATAACAGAGCCAAAATCAACTAGGCTAGAATTCACATCCTATCTTCTGTTTGGTGGAGTGGTTGCCTCTGCTAATGACACACCTGTAACCTCTGGCCTAAGGCAAGCCAGTAATCTCCTGTGCTTGCTCTGTCCAGCTGCTTTTGAAGCTGGGAGTTGCTTTTTTCTTGAATTTGTCTCCCTTTTCTGCAGCCCTGTGTTGTGCCACAGCTCAGCTTGCAAACAGCCTTGGGGTTTGCCTACATTTCCTTTGCTGTATCTGGTTCTTCTTGAAACCATTCTGCAGCCAAACATCTGCAAGCACCTTGTTTGCTTGCTTATGGGAAGTAAAGCAGACAACTGAGATTCATCACACTGTGTGCAGAGCAAACAGTTTCTGAGTGCATCCTTCTTGTAGCTATATATATACACATACACATACCTTTATAGGCACTTTTCAGGTGAGGTATATTTAGGCCCATGTGCCTTAATTGAAAGCAGGTGGCTTTTCTGAGCAAGCAGGATAGACAAAAGCCTGTTGGGGGGAGAAACAGGAGCAGTGCCTTGATGCTTTAAGATGTACAAGGTAAATATCTCCTTGTCTGTGTCCAGGTATACAGAACATGGAGAGAAAACAAGGAGATATTTGCCAGATGAGTCACAAAAATGACCATGTGATCTCAAGAAAATGAATTGTTCCAGTGGGAACCAGCCTGCTAGTTCTGTGTTGTCCTGGGTTGAAGTGTATTCTATTACCATCCTCATGAGCTGTTGAAATCAGGTGGGGCAGTGTTTCCTTGCCTCCTCCCCCCAGACTATCTTGCTGTTCATGGCCCATCATTGTCCTGCCCATGACTCAGAGATAACTCCCTCCAGACTATCTTCTGTTAACGAGCCTAATCAACACTTGGCCTCATGACTCATTACCCCATTGTGAGATGCTCCACCCAGAGGGAGGAACCAAGCATCCCATCCTGGATATAATCTGGGACTCTGAACACCAGAGACACTCTTTCCACTGGATTTCCAGAGGACAGGAGCTACACAGCCACCACTGGACTTTCTGAGGAAGAGCAGACCCCTTCTACTACAGGATCACCACTTCAGAGGACTGCAGCCACCATTCTACCAGACTGCTACCACCACCCTGCCAAACAGGGACTCAGGTTGTATCTTGACTCTGTCAGTTTGAACCAGTGTTTTCTTTTACTTTCTTTTCCTTTTCTTTAATTTCCCCATTAAATTGTTATTCTGACTTGGTGCCTCCCACTGGTTTGTTTTCAAACTAGCACATGTGTTTGGGTCTGTTTTTCATAAGCTTCTAACTTGAGACCCTTAAAACAAATGGAACAGCGAGCTTCTGAAAACACAGATTACCTCAAGGTGTGCCTTCCCAGCCTTGTTGCTCCATGTGTTCTGCTGTTTGTGAACTCTCATGTCCTCCCAGCAGGGAAGATGGTGCTGGCTGTCCATGACCCAGGATGAGGCTCTGTTTGACAGATAATCATGAGAATAAAGCAGGTTGTCTCTCGAGGCTCCTTTCTGCCATCTATGCCTTCTGTGATAACAGGAGGAGAGTTAGCCCTGCTTCTGGCTTTCAGCCTTATGCAGTCTGACAAGGACACTGTGATTCCAATGGCATAACATGGTCTGCCACCACAAAATCCTCTGCGTGTGCAGCATCCCTGTCCTGTGCTTAGTGGGCTGGACATGAGAGAAGTATTGTGCTTGGGCCAGGTACAGAGGGAGGAATTTAGACAATTAGTGAGGCTCTTGATTCTACTTTGTAAGTTCTATGTGGACCACAGGCTGCCCGTTGAAGAGCTCTTCTAATTTGTGATATCTCAAACTGCAGTTTCTGAATTATTAAGCAAAAGGATGAGGCATTTCAGAATAACAGTGGCTTTAGGTCATAGAAGACAGAGTGTGTTATCTCACTTTACCGGGAAACCAACAGAAAGAATAACCTGCAGACAAGACAGAAAACTGATTTCTTTGGTTTGAGGGAGAGGATAAAACATCTTTCCTGGGTTGAGGCTGGAGGACAGAATGAGAGCCTAAATTCTGGACCAGAGGTCTTGGTAATAGAAATAGAGTGGAGTCTCTATTTCTGGAGACACTGTGCTTTTATAGTGGAGAGCCTGTTAATCTTGTGGTCTCCTTGAGTCAGCCTTGAACTGCAGCTTCCTAACTGCAGTATCCTTGATAGCCTGTGCTCTGCTGGATTAAGTCACTGTCTTCTCTCCAACATACAGATGCTTCTCCTCAGGGCACAGCAGGTGAGTCTTGATGGCAATATTTAGTTGATTCTTTTATTCCTATGGATGGTTTATCTGCATGTTGCTTAGAAACAGGGCCTGTGTGTGGGAGGAAGTGCATTCTGGTAGGAACTCAAAAGTTGGTCTCTTTTCAGAACACAATTACAGAAAAAATATGCTTTTAACCATTTAGGGAACTTCCTCATGAACTCTTCACTGAATGTCTGGTGAAGAGTTTTGGTCTTGCTCACAGCTTGATGTGATGTTCTTAAAGAAGAAATGCACCCTGGTCAAACACTTTTAAATTAATATATTCCAGATAATTCTGAAAATTATTTTCTCATTGAATGACACCCAGGCCATATCTTTTCTTCTGGTGTTTGTAATATCGTTTGCCTATGTCCCTTTTGCTAGATCAGCAAACTGTCCCTTACTGTGAACACTGAATGTCAGGTCTCCAGTGCATTGCTTGGACAGAGTAGAGGCCAAGCTTGTTTTTGCAATCCTGAATCCACTGTACAGAAAAATGTCCTTATAGGAAACTGAAATTGTGTATCTAATGCTGGAAGTGAACTTGGTGGGACTTTGACTTTGCAACCACTTCACCCAGCTGGGCAAATGTAAGCAGCATTCTTAACTAGATCCATTCAGATAATGAAGTTTTTTTGAGAGTCTGCTGAACAAGTAGCTCCTGTTCAGAATAAGGCTTGAAATCTGTCAACAGGCTGCCCTAATAGTGGCATTTCAGGTTTGTTGTATAGATCATTCTTATTCTTAATACCTTAAACCACAAAAAAATAGATCTGTAATAGAGGAGTGAAAGCCATGTGATAAAAGATGTGCTATTGGCCTGCTCCAAAACTCTGCAATTGCCATTGAGCTCAGCTGTGCAGATCTAGTTTAGACAAAATAATCTGCTGAAATCTGAGGGTTTGATTTATGAAGGGAGCCAGCTTTGTGTGAAGCAGCAGCATGACTCTTGGGAATATATTGGGGTGGAAGGTGTTTAAAGGGCAATCTGCCAGAGCAAGTCTATATGTGAAAGGCATCTGGCGACACTCTGTTCTTTGGGGCTGGGCCATTTGCCCTGATTTATTTGCAGTAAGATGTCCAGTCTGTCCCCTGCAGCTCCAGGAGCTCACCCTGAGGTCCTATCTCACATTTCTTTCCCTCTGATAAGTGGAGGAACTCCTGCTTTTGCTGCTGCCAGATCCATTTGGGGTTGTAACCCCGGTGCCAGAGTAAGAGATGCCCTGTTCTTGAGCAGAATACTGGGCTTGCTTCAGAGACTGTCATCTGCTTTGACATTTGCCTAGTATTGGTACTGCTGATGTGTTTAATGACCAGTTAAAGGTGCTGCTCTGATTAAAGATGTGTCTGAAGATCCTGCCATGCCCTAAATGTGTCTACCTTTTCTCAAGGAACTATGGTTTTCAGCTAATCCAAAAGGTGCAGTAGCAGTTCTCTGTGGCAAGAAGGTGGGTACAGCAGTGGCTGTTCCAGCCCCACGCAGAGCCTGTGCTCTGAGCTGAACGTGAACTGTAGGTGATGGTGTGGAAGGTTGGCTGAGAAGGGAGATGTGTACAAGTTTGGAAGACACAGAGCTGTGTGAGCTGGTACAGCTCGATTAGGTGAATGAGGTGAAAAATAGCAGGTAATGAGACCCATTGTCGTGCAGATCCTGCCGGCAGCCATGGAGCTGGTTCATGCAGCACGGCTCACTTTGTTGCTGTGGTAACCACTGTGCGATTTTTTGAATATTTATACTGTGTAAAAGGAGCTTGGGTAACCTAAAGATAGCATGGATAACTCTATTGCATGAGTCCCTTTGGTGGGGGTCAGTTTGATTCCTTTAGAAAAATTTACCTATTGCTGTCTTATTTTTCCCAAAATTGGTGAAACAAAAGCTGAGAAATTGGCACTTGTGTAGCCTGGGGAGTAGGGTGAGGTAGTGGCAGCGCTTGGGGCTTGTCAGAAAAACCCAGTTCTTAGTTCCATTTTGTTCTCTTCCCAATATATTTTTGTTTGTGCATTAATTTAAGCTTTCAGTATCAATGTTCAGTCCTCGTGGGATGACTCTTTTCAAGGCAGGGGATGCTGCCTGCTTCTGTGAAATCAAATTAGGTAGGAGATGTGTAAAGCACCATGATCGTGCTGTTGGGAGTGGAACCTTGCTGGTTCCAAAACATGACAGGAGCTGTGAAGCCCTACGGGCATCAGTCCGTGTTCCGGCAATGCTGGTTTCTTCTTTTGGTATTTCTTACTTGGCCACATTGCAGGATTTTTGACAAGATATATTTTGTAAAGTTTTCTGTTTTCCCAAGAGTAGTGAAACTACTTCAGCAATTACCTTGTACAGCTTCTTGTTCCCAGAAGCTCGGGGAGTGGGAAGGCATTTGAGCGTTCGCTGTTCTGATCTGATCTCTCTGAAATGTTTCTCCTTCCTGCAGATCCCAGCTTCTCACTGAACGAGTCTCACTCAGCACAGTAAGGAGCAACAAAGAGCAGCCCCTTGCCTCAGAGCAGGCTAATTTACAGGTTGAACTTTGCAGCAGCTTTTCTGTTACAATTATCTGAAGTTTCCCAGCACAATCTGTTGGTTTCAGTTGTGTTGCCCTTTTGCTGATTAGGTGAACTGCTGCTTTAGCAGCAGCGCATCGCTGCCTCCAGGAGTGTGTGCGAAAGTTTGTGGTTTTCCAGGCAGAGGAGTTTAGAAAATGGGAAGCTCTGTTGTATGTTTTTGAAGTCCTTTTAAAAACAAGACACACCAAACCAACCTAACAAAAAACCTCCAAACCAAATAAAAACCCCTTCTAGCTCAAGGTCAGAGATTTAAAGTTGGGAGGAGTTAAAATATGGGGAAAAGAGTTTTTCTTTTCTTGGCGAAATCCTCTCAAAAATAGTTATTTATGATTTGCAGTCATTTACCTGAACACTTGGCCCATACTGCACAGACTCAGGACTCAGAAGAGTTTCTCACTTCACTTTTAGACAAGTATCATGGAATTGTTTAGGTTGGAAAAAACTTCTAAGGTCATCAAGTTCAACCAAGGACATGGAAGCACACATTTTCAGTAGTGTATTTTTCTTCAGGATGCTCTTGGCCATGACACAGATGCAGGCAGTTGGGGATTACGAGTTGCAGCTTTGTGTTTTGTTGACAGGTGTTAACTCTGGGGGTTTGCCAACCCTCATTGGGTGAGACTTCCTCTCCTGTGCTGAAAAGCTGGTAAGTGGCAGGAACCCCTCTTATATGTTTTCAGGATGTTCAGGATCCCTCCTGAGCTCTGACTTACCCACTGCTGGGAACCTGCTCTGGTTAGCTGGCATATTATTGGTATTATTTTCAGTAACTGTAGCCTGGAGGATTCCAGCCAGGAAGGTGGTGATGTACAGAGAGATTCAAAGTGGTTTGTGCAACGCTTCTATTTCCTCAGCGTAGTTGGGAATGCTTTTGACACATCACACTCACTGGGCCCCAAACCACAGCTGCTTGGACCCCTGTAAATTTAAATTCAGCAGTTCCAGCATTCCAGTTCAAGGAGCTGTTAGGGCAATGTGTTTTTCTCTTTTAGAAGTACCCACAAAGCTAAAAGTGGAGCTTTATGGACAAATCACAAGTGCAGCTGTTGCCATTCAGATGCGTTTAAGTGGCAGAAACCAGAACAAGTTTTTTTCTAAGAGTGTTTAATCGTCAGTTTCCCAAGTTTTATGACTTTGTTTTGTACCTTTTACTTAAAATACTTGCATTTTTTTTCAAATACCTTCATGCAACTACAGATTAATACTTTTATTTGCTGTATTCACCCTGATTCTGCTTCCACTGGAAAAATTTATTCCTTGGTGATAATAATGAAATAGAAGGGAGACTATGGCATTGACAGAAGCTGTAAAATATGTAAATAAAACTAAGATTTCTTCTCCTGTCATCTCTCTGGGGATGGAAAATAACAAAATGGTTATGAGGAACAATATTTTACTTCAGATTGAACAGTAAAGCAGAGATAACTTAGATACTCTGACATAATTCAATACGTTTATCTTCAACTATAGCAGAAAATCTCAGTCCCACGCTAATTTTTCAATTTAGGTAATTCCATTCTGCCTTTTCTACCTGAGGTGCCTTTGGTGTTGCTATTATTTCAAGGTATTCTTTTGTGATTGCCTCTTCTCCAGGAGCTTTATTTTCCTAGCAAGTGAAATGCTTCAGGCTTATCTACAGAAAATGTGAATAAGAGATAAATGTATGGAATTGCACATTCAATTTGGAAACAGAATATCCATAGCAAGTCAGAAATTGTTTGATTTGGCTTAGAATAATTGCTGTTGCAGTGGAGGGGGGGCAATTTATGAAGGTTTTGAGTAAATTTCTCCTTTGAGTGAATAATTTCCTTTAGACCACAGTCCTTTGAAGTGCAGAAAAATTGTACCCACAACTTTAGAACAATAACTGGTTCGTATTCTGTTTTTGGTGCTCAGTGATACACAGATGTGTTAACAGTTCTGCTTCTGGAAGTTCTGGGTGATACTCACACTAGGAAATAGACTTAATTTCCCACTTCCTTTTGCTTAACTGCAAAAGAGCTAAAATGTCAAGCAGTAACGATGCATGATGAAGCCTAAAGGAATTGCAACCCTCACATCCCTTTTTACTGCAGTATTTATAAAATAATTTACCAGAGTTCAGTTTCCAATTCCAGCTTTATGGAGAAAACAAGGTTTATCATAGGCAAACAGATGGTTTCCTGAAATTATTATCTTTTTCTCTGTTCAAAAGACCACAGTAATAGGATATCAGCAATCCCTGGTGAGGTGAATCTGTGACCATGGAGTTTATACACAGGAAATTCACAAGTTTTGTGCTTCTTTACTAAAGAAGAGATTTCATCTCTACACTAGAAAAATAAATAAAAAATTAGAGGGGATGAGGAAATTGTTTCAGGCCTCTGGTTTTTGGTTTGAAGATGGAAAGTAGTAGCTCAGTTTAAAAAACAAGACCCTGTTTTGAATTAATAATTTTCAGAGAATGTCCATCTGCAGCTGAATTTCTCAGATGAAGCAAATTATGCAATTTGAATTAGATTCTCACCTGTAAATTAACCCACTGGTCTTTTATGGTACTTTTTATTATGACAAAAGTCGTAGAGGTGAAATATCACCACTGATTATTTATACTCATCACAGAAATGAAATTGCAGGGTGTGGTTGCAATAATGAGCATTATTTACTCTTGTGGAATTGTAAAGATGCTAACATAATCTCATTTAAATCCAGATTCAGCTGCTTTTGAAATAGTTATTCCATTTCTTCATTCATCATACTTTTGTAACTAAACTTTCTCACTTAAAAATGTAGACTAATGACTGGGGAATGAAAATAGTCATCAAAATTTCATTAAGTATATATATTTGAGCTGTCGTTTAACTGTGATTCTTTCTCCCAGGTGAATGTATGACAGGGACAACACTCATGGGATTCTCCATGGCTGACTTGAGATAAATGTAGCTGTAATTGCAGATAAATCTCAGATAGTTCTCTGAACTTCCTTTATTTTCAGTGAAGGCACATTTTGACTTTCAATTCCTTTGGTCTGTTGCGTTTCATACTACTTTGAATCATACTTAGAATTTTCTGTCATTTTACTAACTATGAAGTTATCTGTGCTGGTAGCTCAGAAGTGGATTTGCAAACATGTAAAATGTAAATGGTTTGCAGTTTTTTGTTTGGAGTTTTTGGTGAGGGATGGAACTTAAAAACCCAAAAACATCTCAGATTTTTTTTTTTAGATTTTCCTAGATCTTCTGTCCTGGATACTGTTCTATTTTTTCAAAATGCTTCATTTATCATAATTTTTCTTCTAGTACTTATGGAACTCAGAGTAATATATACAAATTATCTTTCTTCCTGGTGCTTCCACTTTTCATATTATTTATTTCCAAGATTTCTTTGGGAGATGAACCAATGCCAGGAGAACATCAGTGCCACTGAGCTGTGGCAGTAATTTTGTTTTTGCTGTGAGTGAGCCTGTGTATTAAAACACTACCAAGAAATGGTGTATGGGAACATATAAATTACAGAATGCTACAAGTATATCCTGTGAATGGGTGGGTGTTAAAGGTATCACACCTGGTATTAAGGAATCTTCTGGCTCACTGGAGTATTTCACAGTCCATAATGATCAAATAACTATGAATTAAAATGAGAACTGTTGGAAAATCAGAGGTGTGGTAAATGATTTCAGCTTTTTTTTTTTTTTGCGCATTTCATTTTTGCAGTTATTCTGATTTATTGCCTGCCAAGTCTGGTGAGTTATTGGACAAAGGAATGCAGTGGTATCTGGAAAGGGATAGAAATACCTGAATCTTGTCAGAGTGTGCACATCTTGGCCACTTTTCAAAGGGCTGGGGGAAGCCTGGAACCTCCCTCCTATGCATTTGGGACTGTGTTTCAGTGCAAGTCCCTGCCTGAGCCCTGTGTCAGCAATACCTCTTGTCCTGTCACATTCCTGGCTACTCCTGGTCTTTCTAGATTTGTTTCATATCCAGGAAATGATGACTAGTAAGATAATGAATTAGGAACACTGCCACCAGTGTAAAACCAGGTCTCTCCAAGTTTTTCTGTGACCTGCCTGGTTCTGTGCCTCAAATCTTGTCACATCTTCTGTCCTTTGGTTCTCCTCTGGCTTGGGATCTGGCCCAGGAGGAGGGAGTGAATACTTCAGCATTTTAAATTCAAAATGTAAATCTCCAGAAGTCTATGCTTAGCAGCCATCTATTAACCCAAACCAGCATGAAGCAAGTACTGGGTTTGCCTAGGAGTACCAACCTTTTGATGGTGTTTATCAGCCAAATGCCCAGCTTTTCTCCTAAATTCTAGGTGGGTTTGCTAGCTAAGTACAGCTTTTTGTTGACCTAGGTGCAGTTTGTGCATTAGGTAACTCACAGACCCCTTGGTGCAGAGCCACTGACCACATCCAATATCCAACAGTGTTGAATTTTACTTGGATTAAAGACTCTTTGGCTATAGAGCCATGGGTAAAGGTAGAATGTAGAGAAAGGTGCCCTAACCACTTAGCTGGAAGTATTCTTCAGTGGGAGTCTTTAAATCCTTCTTTTTGAAGCTTCCATCTTTCTTGAGGTAAGTAAGCAATTGCTGATACTGAGTTAGAAAATGTGCCTTTAGTTGATTGGTTAGAGGTTCTTCTGGAGAGAGGGAAGACCTCAGTTTCTTTCAAAGTATTTAAGCATTTCTACAAGTATGTGACTAGAGCCTGGAACTGATGTCTCTCTGGTAAGGACTCTAACCACCAGGGCATTCAGTAATTTTCACTGGTGTAATAACTAGTGTGTGTCCCACTGAGAATCACTTACAGGAAGATGGATCAACAGATTCCTGCTGAGTATTCCCAGCTGGCTGATAGAGATGATTCTTTCATCAATAAGGTAACCTTTATGAATACCAATATCTATACAAACTGAATATTTGCACCCCAAGTTAGTGCTATTTTGTGCCAGGGTGCCTAAAATCTTTTTGCTGAGTAAAGAGAATTCCTTCCCCAAGCTTGAATTTAATTCTCTTTTGGTTGTCATGTACTGGACATTTAAGGTGATAAAACTTGTAGCTAATTATCTGCTGATGCTGTTTCCATGAGGCACAACTGAAGTGAAAATGCTCTCAATATAAAGTATCTGACTGGAGGGTGAAAGGCCTTAACATGCTCCAGATATCTTAAATATCTCTTTTCTTGAGGTATTTTCCAATGTGTTTGATGAAAGTGCTTGCTATCAAAAACTAGAAATATTGCTCTTCTAGTAGAAAGGTATTAATAATAGATCTGTTTTGCAACCTGAATTTTTTTTATCTTCAGTACTCTGGATACTGGAGTAGTGAATGATATATGAAAAGAATATATGAGATTTAAAAAACTGGGAAAATGCACTCAGGATGAATGTTTGAAATATTTGTTTTTACTGAAAACTCATAATCTTGTTGGGATAAAAATTTGTTTGCTATTTCCACAGTTTTTATTAATTAGAGCCTTCTGCACTTTAATGTGAATCTCTCAGCTGTGGCTGAGCAATAATCATACATTTCCTTATCCAGCTTGACACTGCTGATAGCTCTTGTAATTCATTCTCTTGATTATGTTTGGCAACTCATAATTTGCTGGTAGCTGGTGTATCAGAATGAGAGTTCCTGGTTCCCCTGGCATTCACACCATTTAACTCTCATGACATGATTTAATTAGAGGGAATTACCTGAATGTTAACTCCTACTTGCTTTCCATTTTAGGGGGGTGTAAGACAAACTGTCCATTCCATCAAAACAAGGAAAAGGACAAACAGCCTAATCCTGGATGGATAGGGAACTTGCAAAAACAAGGAACTCAGTCCCTTGGCTCTCATGCTGATCTGTCTCTTAATTAGACAGGATATAAATGAAGCTTATTGAGATATGACAGGAGAAATTTTTTTTAAGTCTTACCTATAATTTGATGAATGCTTTATTAATACTTATTTGTAATCAGAGATAATCTACTTGCATTTGTTCACATGTATTTTTGCCTCTTCATAAAAGCCTTTGCTATTCCTTTGGTTCACGCACAAGATTTGACATGTGTGTGATCAAAATCTGTAACATAAATGAACATGTGATGAGTTACAACAGTTCAGAATTTGAACTGTACAATCTCAGCCAGTGACTGAATGGTGCCACCTCTTCTGCCAGCTGGCAATCTCATGGGAGAAGCTCTTCACATAATAAACAGAACAAAACCAACAAAAAGTCTCAAACCCAACCAAATAAAAAGGCCCCCAAACCCCAACCCAACACTTTATGCATGGTGTGGAGGACTGGAAAGGTGACCTTGGGTAGGATTTCTAACAGAAGAGTGCACAAAAGAGTTAATTTACACTTGCACTGTAGATGCTGTGTGGCAGAAAGGAGGAATGAGCTAAGTAGTGAACTAAATAAAGCTGTCACCAGATTTCGTTTGTATGAAGATATTTTTGCTAGACAATTTTTATCACACACAATCTATTGCCAGCTTGCAAAGCATTGTGGGATTCTGTCCAAGACACTTCAATGTTAATTGACTTTCTGTGTTTGCTATACTAATTGAATATAATCGTGAGAATTTTGGGAACAGGAAATGCAATTATTATTAATATTATGAATTCTACAAAGAATTTTAATATTAAGAAATTTTATTGTTGTGGGTAACTTTTGGGAAATATTTTTCTCATGGGTTGATACCTCTGCGATGTGCTTAGGGTTCCATGTGTGTGTTCATATGATTATGGACTGCTTTATAACCTTCTCCTCACAGAAAACCCTAAAGTGAATAGATAACACTGCTCCAGTATAGTGTAGAAATCTCCAGCAAAGAATTGCCCTGTGAGATGTTTTTGTGCTAGAAAAAAGGCAAGAGACAAACATCTTTGTTTCCTCATTTAAAGAGTCTTTGGGCCTATAACCTACCTTTTTGGGTTAAGAGTAACAAAAGTGCATACAAGGTGCTATAACCTTGTTGACACCTTCCTTTTACAAGCCACGTGAGTGACAGCAGTGAATCTGAAAATCATTTAACCCTCACTCTGTTTTTTCTCTTCATGTTTTTACACAAATTTTCATTTATAGTTCACCAGTGTCTAATGATTGAATGGAACTTTTTGTTCATTTACATCTGGGTGTCCTTTTTTAGAAATGCAGGAATGTAAAAATAATTAATTAAACATTAATAGTGGAAGTGAGAGTAGCACTCTCAGCATGATCATTCTGTCAGGAGATGAAATGAAGATCTTCTGTGTGGGTGACATAAAACCAAATACAAGAATCAAGAAGATCCTCATGAATAAACATGATTTCTTGAAAACACCGTCATTTTCCCTGATCTTGTTCTATCTTATTCCTTTTAAAATTTTTATTATTTTGTTTTTAGAAACAGTGTTCAGATGTTCCTGGGATGGTAATGTGGTGTTGCTGATGACCCTTGGCATGTGTTACCATGATGTCAGGATGTTTTAAAGGCTTTTTGCAGTCTTACTATTTCAAGTCCAATATATTTTTTTCTGAGATTGCCTGGCAGTGATGTAACCTAAACAGATTGTTTGTAAGTCTTGGAAATTTTGATGCAAAGGGTGCACTTTCATTTAAGCCATAGATCTTTGCAGCAGGAAAATGATTGCAGCACATGTTATGGAAAAGGTAATTCACTTTTGACTAGACATTTGAATGAGCAGAGGCTGTAATTTTCAGCTTAAGTAATAAAGGTGGGGGAATCTGTAGTTATTTGTTTTAGTGATTAAGATGCAAAACCACAAAGGACAAGAAATTCCCTGAGCAGGAGCAGAGCTGTACTTCCCATGTGGATTCCTTGTAGTCAATGAAACTACAGAAATTTTTCTGAACATCACCAACATGGGATTGTGGTATCTTTTGAATTTTATTTTTTTTTAACTTTAAATAATATAGTGTACATTTGGTGAGGTATTTGAAACTAAAAATAGAGAATGTTGAAGTTTCTTTTATCAATCAGTTCTTATTTTGGAGCAAAACCATCATTTTCAATGTCAGAATTATTTGCAGGAGTACATTTGATTATTCTGGTCCACCATTTTAAATGGGCTGGAGCAGAACTTTCAGGACTAGGTACTTTTTCTTTGTAATGTATAAAAATCTCTTGATTTGCCTTTCATTTGCTGAAATATCTATTTTCAGTCTTTGATTGAACCACCCTGAACTGATGAATCCTCCTCTTTTGCATCATTCTCATTTGTATATAGCTCCTAATCAGAATGATTTCTTCTTTCTTTTTGATCTAAATAGCTTCTGTTGATAGCTCTGACTTTCCTAGACAAGGGATTTTATTTCTGCAATACATGATGAGCATGTTTCAAACTCTGTATCTTGCCACTGTATTGTTTGCTGCTGGAGACAGCTCTGGAAATTCTGTTAACTGCATTACTACTCTTTCTTTTACTGTCTTTAACTAGAAAGGTAACTTTTGCAGCTCATATAGATGGTGCAATGTTAGTCAGAAACTGTGTTCTGCCTGGAAGGTGGGACAGTCCTCAAACTTGTATGTGAGAGATACAAATCACTTTGTTCTGAACTTGTTAGAAGCTTAACAAGACGAGGAGCCCCGGTCCCCGGCGGGGGGGAGAGAGAGAAGCAGTCCGACCAATACGGTTGATAAGAGCAAACTCCGTTTATTAGCAATCCAAAGGCACTTCTATAGTGTACCAGCTTGTTAACTCCTAAGTGGCTTAAAGCTTATCAAAACACATTTCTATTTCTACATAATTGGACTTACATTGGCAAGTTTCCACAGTCTTGTTATGATCAAAAGAATTCAGTGCCCATCTCCCTCGTTCACTCCCGGATAGTACAGCTGCACCATTTCAAACTCCCTCTTTGTTCCCAGCCCTGCTTGTTATTTTTCTCACAGGGACTTTCCCATGGAAAGTTTTCTCACACACAAGCCTTAAGCTTCCAGGCCTATTGCTTGCACAGTTCTTTTATTGATGCCAATAATTCTATTTCCCAACATGAACTCTCTTGCATTTTCAGAATCTGAGGAAATTTGTTCTGAACTCTCTTGCATTTTCAGAATCTGAGGAGATTTGTTCTGAACTCTCTTGCATTTTCAGAATCTGAGGAGATCACTGAATGCTAGTAGAGGAAAATTTTGGTTTGCAGAGCTCTAGGATGAAAGTGCTGTGTCTGTTACCTAGTTGAAAATTACTTTTCTGGGATCAGGAGGAGAATTTATCAGGAACTTGGTGAGAAAATAGGGTGTTTTCTGTTAGGTGTCAGAGATGTCATCTGTCTGAGACCAGGGAGTTTTAATTTTTAGCGTAGAACTTTTGATGAGAAGAGTATTTCGAGGCAGGGATAAAATCCTGACAACTGTAAACCACGTAACTCAAAGTCTGTCAGTAATCCTGGTATTGAGGGGGTTTGCAGAGAAATTCCTTAAGCCTGTCAAGAAACAGTCTTGGAAGGATCAATAGTTAACTACTGGGCTTTCTGTCAGAAATATCGGAAAAAATAACAAAAAGAATACAAAAAAACATTTGCAGTTGTTACTTCTGTGGAGTATTCAACCATGTAATAGTCACAGTGATCTTCTTGGCTTTTATATTACTTAAAAGCCACAGTGAAAGAAGGAAAAACAAACTCCCAAAAAAACTATGCCAAGGGTAGGGTTGGGGGATTGCCTCTCTGATATTTTTTTATTTTCCTCATGTGTGTGGTTTTGTGTAACTTAAAGCTCCAGAAATAAGTTCTACGTGTGCATAAAAAATAAATCCACTAAATTACTAATGTTTGTAACAAATCAAGTCATTTAGATAGAATAGAGTTAGATAATAACTGGACTGAAGGACCTTTGGGATGTGGTTGGTCTCACCTCTTGCTTAAAGCAGAGCCAACATCGAAGTTAATTCAAACTTAAAATTTTGATTTGGTTGCCTAGGGTCATGCAGAGATGTGTTTTTGTTATTTCCAGGGATGGAGATTGCATGACATCTCTGAGATTGCATGCATCTCTGATTGCATGACATCACCGTTTCGATGTTCCAGCACTGAAAGTTTTAACCTAATATCTAATCAGAATATTGCTGGTTTAACTCGTGTCTGTTCTCACCTTTTGTTTTGACTTTGCACCTCTGAAATCCTGCCAAGTCCACCACTAAACCATGTCCCTAAGCATCACATTTATGCCTTTTAAATATATCCAGGGATGCTGCTTCAACCACCACCCTGGGCAGCCTGTTTAAATGCTTGATAACCCTTCCAGTGAAGAAATTTTTCCTAATATCCACTCTAAATCTTCCCTAGTACAGCTGTGAGCAATCAGTTTCCAGTTTCTCCAGGAGAAAGCTGTGGGAAACGCTGTTCCCAGTACTGAGATCAGGTTGACAAACCTGAAGTTTCCCAAATTCTCCTGCTGGCCTTTCTTGCAGATTGGTGTCACATTTGCCAACTAATAATAATAATAGATAATAATAGAAATTATTCTGAAATAGCCAGATATGGCTCCTTGCATTGTGCATTTTTCCTCTGCAAATAAAACTACTACAACTTGTTTTTGTGTATTTGTCTATTTATAAAATAAAAAAAAAGAAAAAATTGTGATATAGGTGTTTATTTAAGGTTTGAAAGAATATATAAGCCTTGCATCTTGTTTCATTCATGAGTTAGGTTATACTGCTGTCATATGATCAAGTACTATATTTTATTACCATATTGTCATAGTTAAAAATAAGCATATAGTTTACTGTGTCAACTGCATTTTCACTGTGATTTCCTTACACTTTTTTAGTTTTCTGACATTCAATTATTTCTGATGAGTATTACTATCAGTGACAGCCTAGTTATCCTTGGTCTTTTTGAAATATGGAGTGCATATCTAGTGGAGTGTATGACCTATGTAAACAGGACATGAAAAATATAGCATTTATATTTCCTTTAACATGTATTGAGTGAGCTATATTATTTTAGAAATTTTCTGTTAATGCCTTTGCATTTAGCTTTTGACTAATAATCTGTAGAATCTACCATTTCCTTTGGTATCCCCTAGTTCGTAAGTAATTTTCATCGCTGATGAGGTTAATTGTTTTCTATTTGACATCTCTAATAAATATGCTCTCCATAGCTACAAACACATTGGATGTAAATACACAGGTAATGCTCTGCTGAACAATTCCTTTCACTCAGATTAAAATACACTGCCTTTATAAAGTTCAGAGTGTATATAAAGCTATATAATCTTTTTCATTGCAGTTTTATCACATTTTACAGTTAAACCAACAGATATTTTGGTAACAAATGTTTCTATACATAGGAAAAATATTTTTTTTAGGATTAAGTGGTATTTTATTGCCTTAGTTAGATAATCTCTAAACAGGTATAAAGGGAGTATAAAATTATGTTACTGATACATAGCTCCATAACTTGAGTCTTATTTGTTCTTGATTGCTCCAAGCAAAAAAGATGCAAACTCTTCTGAGCACAAAACACTGAAGCACAGTTCCAAAGAGAAGCCCTGCTTAATGGTAGGATGAGATGGGGAGATACGAGAAGGCAAGAAGTCATTAAGAGTGTTCTTGTCACTGGAGAAGTCAGAACCATCCTTTCCTTTGTTTCTGCTGCGTTTGAGCAGTCTGCCCTGGCCACTGCAACTGTTTAAATTGCTAAAATATTTGAAGAATTTAGTGCTCATCTGAACTGTAATTAGCAGTTAATTAACAGTGCTAATGTCAGTTTACCTTTTGCATCAGCCATGTTTGTAAGAACGGGTTGTGTGCTGGAACACTGCAAGAATCCAGTTCCATTTTAGCTGATGGAGTGTAGCTGACATTCTGCTGAGGTTTATTTTGAGACCAGGTGTGATACACTGCAATCATAGACTACAAAACTTTCCTCGCCGGTCATAATTTTTAATATATTGCTTTCCAATGAAATTTGTGTTCTGCAGCTCTCCTGTGCAGTTGGCTAACATAAAGAAGTGCTTCTAGTCCCTGACAACAGCAGAGCTACAAGTTCAAGTACCCTGGAAAATCAAACCTTCGTTTCTGCTGATGGTTGTGCAGAATGTGTTGGATTCAGCCAGGCATCAGATCAGTAGCTGATAGTTGGAATAATGCAGGCAGAGTACCAGGAGATAGACTGACTCACGATAGTACAATGGTCTTTAATTCCTTCCAACAGGAAGAAAACATGCTTATGTGTGTGTTTGAATTATTTGCTACAGCATTAACTGTTGGTCTCCACATCGATAATGTTAAAAGAACTTTTCTAACTGTCCCTGAGCATAAAGTTTAACTTCATTAAGTGATAGCTTTCTAATAAAATATTTTAAATAATGTATTCTTAGGGCAATCTTTGACAGTTTAGCAAGGAAACGTGGGTGTAAATGCTTTTTTTGTGGTGCAGACAGTTATGACTGACAGAAGTACGAGGGTGTCTTGACACACTGTTCTTGTCACTGTTCCCCAGTGGGTTTAGGGATGTTTTATGGCCTCTGGATACAAGGCATGAAGCTTACATCACTAAATGTTAGAGATGAGATACTTTTGATTACTTCCCAGTGGATCTGCTTGTTAAAACAAATCTCTTTGAATCCATTTGTAGGATCATAAATCTTATTCTGTCACTGGGTTATTAAAAGAGGCACTCTGTGGCCTGAAAGCTGGACTAACTAAAGAGGCTACATAAATTTCTGTAGTTATTTAAAATAGAACAAAACTTTAAAAGAATGTATAGTAATTTTGCCAAAACATAATTTTTAAAATCCTTTTTCTGTAATACCCTTGACCACACAGTTATTTTTGTGCAGAAGCACAGTTAGGTGAACTCACTGATAATTTTGTGTAATGGGTAAAAATTGAGTCTGGTACTTTTTTTGCTTATTCCCATTATGTAACTACTACTCAGCTGCATATTTAAATTTACCTTTTAACAAAAATCATAGCAAATTTAAGGATTTCTGGATCTCTTATTTTAGAGAGATGACAACTGCACTACTCTGTTAATCATAAAATATTATCACAGACTTCACTGTATTGTGAAGCAGTTATAGCTTTCCCCATGACATTTTTAATTTTGAAATTTAGGCATAATACAATAATATTTTGAATGTCTATGACATCTGGGACTATGCATAGCAATTTGTGATATTATTGAGCATATCCTCATAATATTATTTAAGGATGATGATGTTATGTGCTTTTTTTATTTTTCCTTGGTTGGAAAGTTATCTTTTTTAGAGTCCATCCCTAAAGGCTGCATTCTCAGAGGTTTCAGGATATTGCTCTGCATAGCAAAAATCTTATTCTGCTGCTGCTCCATTAAAAAACTCTCTTCTGGATCCTGTATTGCCCTGCAGAGAAGTAAACCACTATAAATCATAGAGGGATAGAATGGTTTGGGTTGCAAAGGACTTTAAAGGTCTTCTAGTAGACAATGTCCCTGCCCATGGCAGGGAGGTTGGAACTGGAAAGTCAAATGGGCACTCCTGAGCACTGTGTGTGGGTATGGAAAGAAGAGGATCTTGTGTTCTGATTTGCAGTGATCTAAGGTCCTAATTGGCACATCAACTGGGAACCAGCATAAAACCGTAATGTTCTGTCACAGGACACAAAAATTCCCCACAAACCTGTTACCAAGTCCAGTACAGGTATTTCTGTGCGTGACTGGGCTAAGTGTGACTTTTACTGCAGTGTGTCCATGTTTAGATCTTGCTCTTGGACACTTACCTCATGGAATCTATTCCTGGGCACAAAGCTCATCAAAAGGTGGCCAGAAGGACCATTTGGTGTGTGAATGATTACTTTGACTTGTGAATAGTCAGGGACTTCTGTGGGTTTTGGAGGTTTCCAGGTTGTTTGGCTTGGTTTGGTTTTTTTTTTAAACTTTATTTGGGCATGCAAAGTAGACTTTGGGGAAGAATAGATCTTTTTGAAATTTAAATGAGCATCAAAGGGGTGAGAAGGGGACCAAATTGAATAATAATGCTTACTTGTGTGTGTTCAGGTTTGCTCAACCATAATTAAAAGATTCTAATTGGTTTGCATTAGTTCCAGATATAAAGCAGAAACTGCACATCTTTTCCACACTATTTGTTATGTAGTGATGCCAATAATATATGTATTTAATTCAGCTTTCAGTTGGATATAATCCAAGGCCATGCTGGAGAACAATTAGAGGAAGGACTTGTATGAATAAACTGGATTGCTGTTAAGGTTTATATTATTACTTTCTGTAAGGGTTGCAATTACTTCATCTCCTTCATTCAAGCTACCTTTGTGAAGGTCAGAAAAAAGTGGTTTTGGAGAGAGGAAGGTTGTCTTTTGGGCTTTTTTGGAAAGGAATTTCATCCCAATGACAGATGGTTCTTTGAATTTCTCAAAATTCATCTTTGACAAATGGTTTCCCATTAATAGGAAGGATGGAAAAAAAGAAGAATTAAGTGTTTCAATTAGGGATGAACAAATTCTAACAGCAGGAAGGTCGGAACTTGTCCAGTTTTGATGCTGTGTATTATCTGAGCAGAACACCAATGAGTGCTTCTGTGTTTGTTAATGCTGAATTCCATGATTAAGGTTCTTTAGCCACCAGTGGGATATTTTGGCTGTACTGGCCTTCATTCAGCTTTAGTACTGCATTCTTTCTGAGCCTGTAGGTTTTTTGGTTTGTTAGGCAACTTTCTTATGTTTTTAAGTCCATTAACACCATTCCAGAGTCCTGTGGATTTGATCCCATTTGGCTCGTGCTATTTCTTTTGTGAGGCAAAATATCTTCATGATCCAGTGTATTTGTCAATAAAATGTGGGAAATGCCAGCGAAATCTGGATGTTTCCCTTTCCTTTGCATACCAAATTATGCTGCCCATGTTCTTCTACTTAAAAAGTAACACCAGTTTTGTACCTGTAGCTATTTATACAGACTTTGATATATTAGATGGAGTACGAGACTGGGATTTCTCTCAATCTTTATTATTGTCTCGTTTTGGTGGTTTTTGTGGTTTTTTGTTTGTTTGTTTGTTTTGGTTTTGTTTTTTTTTTTTTTTTTGTTGGGAGGGAATTGTGAATTCCTGATAATGTAGAAGAGTCTATGCTCTTGTCCCCTGTTGACAATATAGAATGGAAATTGAAATGAAGGGAATTTCTCACACTCAAAGGATTAGCATACCCAGTCGCAGTGGCTAAGGCCAAAGAACCAGTCACAGCAAACATGTTTAAATGATGAGCAGTTTTGGATGTTTACCCAAGTAAGAAGTTGGGTTTGAATTGGCCAATTGTTCGAGCTACTGTGTGAAGTTGTGTAGTCCATGGGAAGATATTTTTTAGGCCAGGGTTTTCAAGCAATTTATGATTTTCCCCATCGTACAGAAAACTGCTGGTGTGATTTTTCTACTGTAGCTGTCAAAGTGTCTAATCCAGGCAAGTTGCTTAAGCTTCCTTTAAGTCAGTAAAAAACTGTGAGGAAGTGATCAATCCCTTTTTAAGGTAGGTGAAGTGCATTGTCTTTAGAAATGGCCATTTGGCTTTGTAGGCTGTGGAAGAGAAACTGGGTGACCCTCTTTGAGCAGACCTTAAGGTGGGTAGAGTGGGTGCTCTGCCATGGGCCGTGGGGCTGTGCCAAAGTTTGTCTGTAATATTGAATGTTGTTTTGAATGTTTATCTTTTGCTTTACTCTTAGCATAACTCCAATGCTTTGACAAGTTCCACGATAAATAAAATGCTGTATCACTATGTGTTTTAGGAAAAAAGAAAAGTTCTGTATTTTCAGACTATTTGCTTGTGGGGATTCATGCTCTTTCAATTCAATTCACAGTTCAGTACAAACATGCAAAGATTAACAAGCAGACAGACTATCCTTATATTCCAGGGATCCTCAAAAGGTAAAAGAAAGGCTTTTCACAGTAAGTATACTGCTATTATTGGACTTGAGATTGTGAAATGCCTTTCTGTTAAATAAAGTTCTAGTGTTTAATATGTTGAATTTTGCATAAAGATAGAATGGAAGAATTCTATTTTCAGGTAGTGCTAAAATATATTTGGTTTTTTTCTGCTTGCTGTTAGTGCTTGTAAAATATCATACACTAAAATTGTCAAATCTGCTGAAAGATAGCTCTAAAGCACTTGTTACTTTTCATATTCTAAATAGGCATGAACTCAGAAAAAGGTATTAATAATTTGTTGTGTAAACCACAATGCTTTATTAAATAGCTTCTCTTTATTGTTATTTATTTGACCATAAAAGCACTAACTACTTACCAAAATAACCTGCAAACTTAGTATTAATGTAGACCTTTGCAGTATTCCATAACTCTCTAGGTTAAAAGTGCAGAAAGATGAAATATGAAATTAAAAATATGCACTATGTATCACTTCCATGCCTTGTCTAGCTTTCAGAAATTATGTACTCTCTCCAAGAATTTGCATGAATATATAGGCTCCTAAGGTGGAGAAGTCATCACTCACAAATGGGAAAAAAACTTTACCATGGTGTAGATTTCCCCACGTTTCTGGATTCCACCAAAAATTACCAGACAAGATCGTCACTGGGTTTGCTGTACTTGCTGTTTGATAATTTATACTGACAGCCTGGCTTATGAAGCAAGGCATTAGCCCACAATCCAGTGTTGTGAGGGATCACATATCATAGTGGTGTAAAGCTAAATCCTGTGAGAACATACCTTTAACACTCTTGCTTTGCCATGATCCCTTCCACCCTCATTAGCCAAAGAAGGCTAAGCTGGCTCTCTGTGAGCTGATCCTCCAAGTTCCAGTCCTGTGTGTAGTGCACGGGGCACACACTGACACAGAAGATACCTCTTTGTCTTTTTGGGACATTGTAGGAAATCAAAGTCTTTCCTACAGCTTAAATTTCTTACTTTTCTCTCCTTTGCATCCTTCAGAAAATGGAATATCAATTCTAATTTCTAATGTATATATTTCAAGTCATATTCAGTAAGGATAAAGACCTGCCTGACATCATTTCAGTGTGGCTAGAGGCGCCTACATCACCATTTGTATTTAACCTAATTTAGTACTTTAGACAGACTTGAGAGCTTATCTAAGAGAATTAATCAGCTCTTGAGACTTAAAGAGGCAGCTGAGTCATTTTGTTGTGTCCCTACAGCAGTAAGACTGCTGCAACTTCATTTTTCTGTGCAAAGGACACAATTCTGAGGCTGTTTTACATCTGGGTATGGCCATGGGACTACTGTTATGGATTTATTAAGAATGCAGAGACCCTAGCTTAGGAACCTGCTTCAAGTTCTCACAAAGCTTAGCCTTTCTTGTCAGTCATCTGTAGACAGATGTGGGGATTAACCACTTTATCTAATTAGGCTCCTTGATTAGTTGTTAAGCTTTGCAGTTGTACTTGTCTCTTTGTGCTAAAGCCTGTGTTGCTGCAAGTTTGTTAATGGCATTCAAGTTACCCAGATGAAATCCAGTCTGGATGTCTGCAAACATCCATTTGCAGAGTATTGCCCTAAGTTAGGTCAATATTCTGCAGCTCTTTGTGGACTATTCTGCTGCTGCACACAATATGAATTTTTCAAGCCTCTCACTCATTCAGTCTCTGTCTCTCTAGCTCATTAGTGTGAGAGCAATTCAAAGTTGGAGGCCAACTCTCGATTGTCCAAATTAACCTTAGGGGAGCCTGGAGAATTAGATTTCTCCTGGCTGAAATTGACCTTTATGAACCTACTGTCAGTGCATAAAATTTGGCAAAACATAGTATCAACTTAAACTGCACTTACATCTACAGGAGTAGCTGACTTATTTAATGTTCATACATGAGGCTGTACTTACAAGGAGTTTATTTCAGCTTAAGGGACTCAGTCTTTCCAAGAATTCAGATGTCCTTCATTTCAAGTAGAAGATAGTTTATTACCTTCTTGTAATTTTTAAACAATTGAATCATCTACATTGTTCATGGGAGAAAAATCTGTCTATTATTTTTCTGTCCTTTTTCACTAGGAACTTTTCAAATAAGGACCATTCCCTTTTATCCCTGAGCAGGAAAAGGAATTTATTAAACAGTTGTCACATATCATTGAAGAGTTGAGGTGAGGTTACTTTGGACATATACATCTTTCCAGACTGTCCACTTCTACCTCCTTGTGAAAATTTAGTGCATAAGGAGCTAAAGTCACTTTGTGACTCAGTTGCATGAAGAAAACATGTCCTCAACTGCTCAATATTGCACCTTTTTCTCAGATTTGCTATGTTAAATTCCTTACAATCTCTCCTGAAACAGGTTCTTATAAAGTGATTCAGGTTACTTATATGGTTGTCATTCTATCCCCCAAAATAAACCACTTTGTGAACCATACTGGAGAGCAATTACCTGGAAGTGGTAGTAGAGTTTGTAGAGCACTATGTCAAGGTCGGGGTAGAAACCTTCCTACCCTTGTTCTTCTGAAGGTAGGACAGCCCAGAGCTTCAATTTATAAACTTAAATTTGAATGACTGTATAATAGATATTTCTAAACATATTTATTGTCCTTATATATTTGGGAGCAATATTGGCTCTACAATATCCTCCTGTTTTATTCATGCTAGTTAGAAAACATTGAATTATTCCTTTTTGAACTTAATTTTCAAAGTAGTTTTCTTTTGATAAGGAGGTGTTGTAAAAGTGTGCTTTGACAGGTGCTGGGGTGGGAAAGAGTTGAATTTTTGAATACTAGAAATCATTGTGCAGTCCAAGAAAAACATTATTCCTTAATTGAGACTGTGTCTTTGGCAAAAGAGCAGGTATCTAGGGCAAACATCAGAGGATCAATATAGATGCACTGACCTTAGCTGACTGCTGTAATCTGTTAGTTTGATGCCTTTTTCTCTTGTGCTGAGTCGACCCTGGCTAATTACACATAATTTCACCAACATCAAGGAGGATGCAGGGAAAAAACCATCCAGAACTAAAAGCTGTGCTGCCCAGATTCAAAAGGTGCTCAAAGAGAATCTCCTTTGACTATAAAATGATTTCCAGTATTCATATCCTTACCCTCGGGTTTTTTAGATTCACACCGATTTTAGAGCAGCCTATGTTCAAACTCAGGATAGGGAAATAAACTTTCCCCAGGAGTTTTCCCTTAATATGTAGGGATTGATCAAGAAAACTCCAGGGTAATGTGCTGCATATTAACATATATTTTAACGACCCCAATTGCTTGAAGGAATAAAATCAGACTTAGATAAAAACAACCCCTGCTACTGAAAAGGAGTGGAGGCTAGCTGAAAAAAATGTCTGTAAATGTTTGCATTCTCCTACCTGTTCTACTTTAAAATTGTGACTTGTTTTCTGTTTTCCAGTTCTTTTTATTTACTCTTAAATGGATTTATTTAGTCTCTTCTACTGCTAGAAAGAATCCATTTTAGCCTTTTGCATTTGGCATAGTGGGAATTGAATATGATGAATGAAACAGGTAAGGAATAAGTCTTGATTTAGCATTGTGTTTGTGAGCTGCTTGGCATTCTCTGGAAACATATTACATTATTCTGAGTTAATAATCAATTAGTAATAAGATTTCCATAATCCAGTAATAGCTGCAATAAAGGACAATTTACAGAGCTGGATATTGTTGGCGTAGCATTGCTTTTGCCCACCATTGAATATTCCCTGGAATTCATCTTGTTGATAGAGTAATGACAATGCTATTGACTATATTTAATAAATATTACTGCATAAAAATCAGCAACTGTCCTGTCTTAAAATAAACTAGAAATAAATTGAATGCAATTAGTTTTCTTCTTTCCTCTTGTTATTAGAAGCTTCAATAAAATATAATGGTAGGTAGGCTGAAAAACAGACTTTGGAGAGCTTTTCTGAGAATGGAACAACTTATGTTTGCATGAGAAGAGTAGAAAATTCTTCACTCTGATGAGGTGGAGTTCTATGATGCCAAAACATGGAAGGCAAAGGAAAATAAAGTTATACTCATTTTCAAGACTTTACTAGTAAATTCCTCTCTCAGTCAAGATGATTTAGACATTCATCTCTCAGACAAACATCCTAACCCACAGGCTTTCTCTTCCCCATTCCTTTTGAAATGTTCAGAATACAGAAGAGGATTCGAAATCTATTGAATATAAACGTAGATTTTTGAAGCACATTTCACAAAATCCAGCAGTTACAATCCAGGTGCATCTGGATTGTAATTATTTTCTTTCTTCTGTAAGACTGATTTATTTTTATTTGCAAATAACTGGTCTATTTTTCTACAAGTTAAATATAATTTTATCACTCGTTAGGCATTTATACATTGGTAGTAATTATTAGAAAGATGAGACATTTGAACAGTCTCAGATTTGTAATGAAGTTGTTATGATTCTGTCATGTGAAAAGTGGAGATTTCCTTAACCCTTAGTGTTATATTTGTCTGTCAGAGCCCCAGGAAGGTGGAGACCTTTGTGCCTGACCAACCTGTCAGTGTCCCACTACAGGGACCCTTCACTCACCAGTTCTGCTGGATCACAGGGTGGTTCAACTGACTTTGTCAGGGACACACAACAGCCCAAGGGAGACCCCTCAGTGGATCTTCCCACTTTGAGACCCCACAGTGAGTCCTTATTCAGCCTATTCCCTGCTGCCGGTGCCTGTGAAGGACTCACACTCACATTTATGGAAGAACAGTCTTTAACATCAA
Organism: Aphelocoma coerulescens; assembly: GCF_041296385.1. Lineage (NCBI taxonomy): Eukaryota > Metazoa > Chordata > Aves > Passeriformes > Corvidae > Aphelocoma > Aphelocoma coerulescens. The sequence continues at coordinate 15,838,452 of NC_091018.1, forward strand.
ATTGTGCCAGGTTAAGGTTCGAGGGTTGCTGGTGATAGTATCTGACTGCAAAAATGTATTCAAAGCAATGCACAGAGAGGCTCTAGTCCCCAGTAAAAGCGTGCAGAGTGCAGTGCTGCTCAGCAGGAGCCCCCACAGGGAGAAGGCAGGCTCAGCCTGTTGTCTGATCCCAGTACTTACAATGCTATCTTCCCTAACTTTTCTCCCATTCTTGACCTACTTTTATACTATATGTTTAGGTGGAGCTTGAGTGACTCTAGTCATCTATGCCTTTGTTGCTGATTGGTGTAAAATTCTCTCACTTTGGTTTTAAAGATACAGTCAATAAAATGTAGAGCACAGGTCCAGCGAGGGGTGGTGACACCTTGGAGGTGTGTACCTTTGGGAGGGTGTGTGTGTCTTAATATTACAATTATGCTATAACGAACCAATCTCCTCTGAGGAGAATGATTTCATCGCAGCTGTTGGTCAGCAACCAACAGCTCTCTCCCCTGGTTGACAGAAGGTATGGGGTTTATCACCTGCAAAGTACCATTGAGTTCCCTTCCCGCAAGGATTTCAACAGAGCCTGGCCGGGGTGTCTCCACTCCTCTGTTCCCTCCCTCTTATCAGGTGCTTACAGTTTTATGGGGAATCATCGTGGAACATTCCAACCCCATTCCATCCAGGGAGCAGCAGCTGTATTTTACACTGTATTTTCTGTGCTGCTATAACTTCTGTTAGGATGAGAGTATAACTTCTCAGTTTCCTCCAGTTTTACCCCCAGCCATGTTTCCAAGGTTCCTTACTGAAATGCAGCTTTTCACTAACTCAAAATTACAGTAATTTTTATATCTCTTAACTTTGTACATACCAATTAGTGAAACTCTGGATTTTCTGATGCTGATACTGGTGGTAGTCATCCATAAAACTCTATGCTGACAGTCTGAATTCTAGTAAGAGATATTTTACACTGCTCTGTACTGTTCTGTTAAATTCTAACTTCAGATGTTGTATCTAGAAATATTTCCCCCCTGTTTTTCTGTGTAAGAGATTTACTAGATCTGGATCTTGAGCCTTTGTTTTTCAGCCCCAGTGAGTTCTGTCGTTATTCCTGCACTGAATGAGGTCTTGAAACTAAAGCACTCTGACACTTAGTCCTGCTTTCTTGTACAGCTATTTCATGTCTTCACAGAACATGTTTCAAACTATTACACTGCAGTATGATCAATTATTTTTTCTCCCCACAAGAAGTTACATTTTATTGTTGAGGTGACAATTTCATATATGGTCAATTTAAAGTGTAAAAGCTGTTTATAACTTTAGAAGGATTTATTAGAGGATGGAATACCAGCAAGACATGTTAGATTTTCCTCATATAGCATAAGATCTTTGTCTAGTGCATTTTATAAATATTTGGTTCTTCAGCTTAGCTGGAAACAAACACATTCTGTATAAAGGACTGTTTCCTTCTATCCATTACTTACTCCTGGGGAAATCTGAATAGATTGATAGCTGGGTAAAACACTTGTATTAGAGGTGAGAATTACTGAGGTCACCAACAGAAGCTTCTTCCATTCCTCTAGGAATATATAGATTATGAAGGTACAATCCCTGAGCTGAGGTGCTGCAATTAAACTATGCTTGACCTTAGCCAAAATGCCAAGAAGTGATCAGAGCAAGCCAGTGCTCCTGAACTGTGTTAGTGCAACATAAAATGTGCCCATCTATGGGCATCTTCATTGGACATTCAGCCTGCTGTGGGTGCTCCTCCTGTTATTCTAAATAGTTTAGGAAAGGATACACCTTCTGTGTTCTGTGAACAGTGTTTTTCCTTCTCATCTCCTAGAAATGTTTCACAGAATTTAATGATTTCCCCTCCAAGTGTAGGTGCAGGCACTATTTACAGTGGATTATTTTGTTGATTAGCTCACTGCATGACTTCACCTGTATCATCAGAAGAGGAGAAAAGGTGGAGTCTTGCATGTGGTGGGAAATGGTGACTATGGACTGGGTGTTAAGTTGCATTTTTCAAAGTAAACCTATAGCACAATGCTAAAATGTTGAGCCCTGAGATCTTTAATAATAAGATTATTAGCAATGTATTGTTTTTAAATGGCTGCAAAGCTAAACTCTTCATTGCATCATTTCAGTGTTGGTAAATTTAGGTTGGGAGGAATTTCCTGAGACCTCGGCAAATTTGTTCTCTTTAGGAAGGAAAATTCTTCCCAGTAAATTGAAAATACTTTCCAAAGAATTGGAAAATTTTATTTTTAGTAATTATCTAATTTGAAAAAACATTGCTTAGAAATCCTAGTTGCATATGTGGTGATGGACCTGAATGCACTTGTAACTGCTGGACATGCAGAGCTACCTGTCCAGTCTGTGCTGTCCCTGTGGGTGCCAGACTTTGTTTGCTGCTGGTGCCTTAGGAGTGAGTGAATGCATTCTCCCAGTAGGGTGCTCCCAGCAATGGCTGAAGGATACAGAAGAGGTTTATGCATCCTCTCCTTGCTCAAAGGGAGCATTTTGCAGCTCCAAAATGCCCACTACTGCCTTTCCAAACTCAGCTGTGTGTGCCTTTGGGAGGAGCAGAGACTGCTCAGGTAAGGAGGAGCTGCACCGAATCAAGAACAATCCATTCCTACAGTAGCACCTGAATTAAGCAGCAAAGGACAAAAGAGTAAGTTTGGGGATATGACTGAGGCTTAAAGGACACATTTTCTTTATACAAAAGAGTCAGACTTAATTTCCTCAGTTTTGTTGACCTTCCACTCAAACAATGTTTAGGATTTTGGAATTTGCTGGTAGAGTTCCATAATACAGAGCACCTGCCCCTTCTCAGTGATGAGCTCTGTGAGCTATCTCCCCACCAGAGAAGTCAGAAGCAAGGAATACATAAAAGCTGAAACAGCATTTGCAAAAACTTGCTGTGGGTTTAGGTATCAGCTTTCTGTTCCCAGCATTAGTAACTGATTGGGCCTTGCTTTTCCTTTGGTTGCTTTTTCCCTCTTTTCAGATTTGACACAATGGGTGGCTGAGGCTTTTAGTTATGTTGGCCTGTTTCAGAAAATTAATTTACATATTTAACATCCTTTGAATCTGCTTGAGATAAAGATCTAATTAATCTGAACATGGCAGGCAAGTATAATGCTAAAGGAAAATGGTAATTCTGTGTTTAGGAGTATTGGCTCCTTTGTCTATTGTTGCAATGCATTTCTAATTCACATTTAAAAAATTGTGAATTAATGCTTTAGGCTATTTGCATGCAAACCCATTTCAATTGTTTTCTGATGATTTACTCTTGGAATTTGTATGGGATATGCTGTAGATGAAATTCATTAGAATGACATTTTTTCTTCATCAAATTAACTGCCCTATTTTCAAGAGTGTTAAATACTGTGACTGCTGTTCTTTTCTTACCAGGCTGTGGACTTGATAGTAAATAGAAGCCACATAATGTGTTTAAAAATAAAAAGGATGTGGTTTTTAAGGAAAGTTGACTATATTAAAATGGTAGATGTTTTGTCTATCCAGGCAGCCACCCTCTAGGTTTCTAAAGAACTGTAGAGAATACACAAAAGACTATTATCAATTTATAGAACTGAACTGTCAGAAATTAACTTTTAAAACAGTCTTTACTCTAGCTATGTTCTCTTAAATAAAACTTATTGGATAAGACACTGGAAGCTTTCAAAGTATTTTCTATTCATCATACCATTGTAACCCTGACTCAGCAAAGCCTATTAATCTGTGAACAATAATAAGCCTGTCTATAAATCCCTTTCTAGATGCAAAAACACTTCAACATATGGACAAATTCTTCAGTAATATTACAGCTTTTATCAGTGGTTTAAAGTGCTGGAAAACTGAAACATATTACAAAGCATCTGGCTTGAAAGGGCCTGAATGTAAACTCTGTCTGTGCAGAGCCTGAACCTTGAGGATTTAGGAATCTGTACCCTTCCGAATTTCTTATCTGATTTTTAGTTTTATAAGTGGAACATGCAAACATTTTACACCCACTGGGATGTTTGTAATCCCATTTCTAATAATCAGGAAAAAATGTAAGCTGCCTATTTTGAATGCCCTGTTGATAAGCATTTCAACAGGATGATTGAGAATTTACACTGTGCTGGATTATTGGCAATAGATTTCCCTGTCAAAGAAGCATTTTGCATATGAGTACTTTTTCTGTGCTACTATGTCACTGAATTTTTTTAAAATAAATGTTTTTGTGTCTGACAGTGAACTCCTGCATACACCATTGCATGCACAGTGTAAGAAATGATTGCTTTTTTCCATTTTTTCTGCCCAACTTACAATGTGTTGAAAGCAGCATACAGTTCTAATACAATAGGAGATGAATTATTTTAGTACAAATGATCTTTTCAACAGTCCACCATCTCCCTACATTTTTTAGTTTATTGAATGGCTGATAAAAATGATATGCAGCATGTTTGAGAGAGGCAGAATAAAAAAGACATACTTGATCCATGTCAATACTTCTCCTTTTTACAAAAACTCTTCAGAGACTCAAGATGTATGATTATCTAAAATTGCCATTTCTTTATGGCTCATTCAATAACATATTTCCATATTTATGAAAAACACATGGAATTCAAAACTGTGGTGGATTTGGCCTTATAGCTGAGTTCAATCACCAGCATTTAGAACTATATCTTATGTGTTAGTCAAACTGTTTCAAGTTGTGATATAAAATTCAAAACATGGAAAATCAAATCCTTGATGGAAAAAAATAAAAAAAGATTGTATTCTTCAGTTTGTGAGGCATATAATCATTACAACTGCTCATTTCTTGACATGGTAAAGCCTGGTTTGAAAGGAGCTTTTCTAAATAACTGCAAAAACAAACCTAATCCATAACACCTAAATTTTATCACGAACAACATTAGAGGTCTGTCTTCTAAATTGGCACACTGAAATTTTGGATTGACTTTGGTCTCTGGAAAGAGGAGGATACTTGGCTGTGACAGAGGTGGCTGAGCAGGTGCCTCCTGATCCAGAATTGCTGCTCCAGCTGAGGAGCTCTGCTGTACACTTGGCTGGGAGGCCGTGGGGAAGGAGCTGGCAGTTGGAATCACAGCAGAGATGGATTATCTCTTTGGAGTCTTACCAAGGAGACTTTGACGTAGGAGACAGGGGAAGTACTGAATAGATTTGAAGGAAGATGGCTTTAGAAGAATGCCATTAATCTAAGGTGACAGAGAAGGAGAGAACTGTATGGGGCAAGCTGAGAAAATATCCTGAATGGATGATGATTTTTCTGGCAGTCTGAAGAGGAAGCCGGTTTTTCCAGAAAATGCATAAATTTCTGGAAAGGATCTGAAAGGTCTGGAATGATTTATCTGTCCACATTTCTCAATCAATACTGAGTAAATTATGTCTTGTTCATCTTCTTTACCTCTCTTCCCATATTACTAGATAAGAATTCTTTGTCAACAGCTTGGAAATCTCCTTGTTTGGGGAGAAAACCCCACTGAATCCTGTGTTATGTCAGCATTTTTTATATGTAGTCTTATCTTTAAGACCACAGTTTCTCAAAAAAGAGATATATGTATGAAATACAGTAATGTTATTTATTACTTAAAATATGGGATTTGAAAAGATGCCCTGACACATTCGTATGTAAGGTGTTTAAATATATTCCAATACAGTGACTTGTATAAAACCTAAAACAAATTAAAAGTAAAAACCCCATGATTGTTGCTTTGAAAATTTAGTGTATATTTTTACTTGAAAGACCCAACAGCACAACACAGGATTCTTAAGCCCCAAAATGCCAATACAGACATTTCTATTAGGATTTAATTTAGTTTAAAATAGTTTTGAGTAATTTATGACTTCACAATTGAAATATTCATGCTTACCTGGTTTACATACAATGGTACACTCAAGCAGAAAATCTGAAGTATAAATGAATGATTCTATGCCTAATAAAAAGAATTTACAGAAAGTAGATCCTGTGTGCCCTTTAGCAGTTATTTTTTCATTAACAAGTCAAAGTTTTTAAACTTCATTGAATAAGAACAAGAGAGTTGCCAAGGAAAATAAGGTGTATTGCTGGAATTGTAGCAGCCAGTAAAATGATAAAAAGTACACTAAGGTCAATGAAATATCTCTGATGAGGTAGGTCCCACTTCTTTTGTCTTTATCAGGTTTTCTACAGTCATGTTTTTTCTTCCTTTTGGCTTTTTTTTTTTTTTTTTTGCATGGCAATCCTACAAAGATGAAATGAAACCTTCTCTTTTCCTCCTGATACTAAGGACAAAAGCTCTCTCTAAACACTACACAATATAATTTTGGTGGAAGAAAAAGAGTGCTGTGCTCCATAGAAGTAAGTACCCATAGGGGACTGCAATCAAAAGACAGTATGAACTTGATCAGAAACAAAGGAAAAAGGACTGTGATTCAGTGATTCTTTTTTTTTTTTTTTTTTTTTTTTTTTTTTTTTTTTTTTTTGGTGAATAATTCAGGAACAAATCACACTGTTAGCATAAAGAGCCAGCAGTTCCCTTCCTGGATAAGTATCTTGGGTAAAAAATTATTCAGTACTCCATTTCCAACAAAGAATGGAGATAGCAGAAGAGACAGAGAATATTTACCCTACCTGACACGTAACAGTTCTGATAAATGCAGCTCACAAAGTTCAGTGTGTCTGCTTCCTTTGATGCCCAAAGAATGAAGAAATTTGTCTTTGATTCAATTGCTGCCATCAGCAGGTTGTGTGTTTTTGGTACCACTGAGAGGTTTCATCCAGGACATGAAAAGTCTGAGAGACTCAGAGCAATCTACCCCAAGGCCAGCAGCCTGCAGAGTGATGCAGCTTTTGTCACTTAGGTAGACTGAAAGACTAATCTTAATTTTATCTAGACTAGGCTCTGCTTATTTTCTGCTCCTATTTTGCTGTCATATGTGTTTCAATTCAGAAGTTTGAAAAATTAGGCTAAATAATTGGTTGTTTATATCAGTGAAATACATAGAAAGAGCATGGGGCAGTGCAAGATTAGGGAGATAAGAGAACTAAATAAGTACAGCTTTCATGCTGGAAAAATTAAATTACTTGTTCTTAAGTGTGACCAGGCATGAAAATACCTTTCCCTAGGATATTACCTGGTTGGCATCTTAGTAATAAACTCCTGACCTCAAATAGATTTCATAATTTATTATTCTTTATTATGTTTTTAGAGGTGATGATTGGTTTCTAACTTTACTCTGCTTTGTCTTGAACAGGATATATAAACCTTAAACTTGCAACTTGGCACCAAGACCAGCTTGATCTGATGAAGGAGAATGATCCTGTGGCTAAAGAGTTTAGGACACTGCTTCTAGGGAATAATCTTGGTTTTTATTTACTGAGATCCTCTGTATGCATCAAATGGGCTCATCCTGTTCTAGAGAATCTTGTTCCCTTTTGCTTTCTCTTGGGACTTCTTACTTTCTGGCATCAGAAATGTTCTTTCAGTAGGGAACACACCTTACTGCTAAGGGCATATTGCTGGAAAGGGGGAGAGAGGGAGGTTATCATAGCAGCACTCATCCCATGGTTGTAAGTTGAAGTGATTGTGAATCATAGCAAAGTTCTGGATAATTCTGCTGCTTTGCATGTATTGCTGAAATGGGAGTGAATTTCATGGCATATCAGATGCTTTGTCTCAATCAAAGTTAAGGTCTATTTGCTCAACCATTCAAGAAAAAATACTGCAACTTGTTATAAGTTAGGAAAACTTTTTATTTGATGTCAATATACATGTATATTTTACATCTTTGCTGTGATATCCATTCTCTCTGCTTGTCTAAACTGATGTTTTTCAGGACTGAAGAAAATAGAATTAAATGATGAAACAAATGTTATGGTGTTCCCTGCATTGTTCTGTGCTGGCTGCACTTCAGGGTCTGACAGATGACAGTCCTGAAATCTGTGCATCTTTATCGAATCTCTTTCAGAAAGTTCAAGATGACCTTACTTTTGACAAAAGTGTAACTGCCAGTATCTGTGCAAAACAGCTTTTTGAATTCTTAAAGTCTTTTACTGAAAACACACCAAAAAGTGTGTTTTATGTGTGTATATATATATAAATATCTATATCTATCTGTCTGTCTATATCACAGAATTATTTCTGATGGAAAAGACCTCTAAGGTCATTGAGTCCAACCATTGGTGTAAAACTACAAAGTCCACCATTAAACCAGGTCCTCAAGAGATATGTCTGAATGTCTTTTAAATCCCTCCAGGGTTGGGGATTGAGCCACTTCCCTGGGCATCCTGTTCCAGTGTTTGACAACCCTTTCTGTGAAGAAATTTTTTCCTAATACCCAATCCAAATATTCCCTGGCACAATTTGAGGGCATGTCCTCCTGCTTATTACTCTGGAAAAGAGACTGACCCCCTCCTGGCTACAGCCTCCTTTCAGGCAGTTGTAGAGAGTGATCATCCTTTTCTCCAGGATAAACACCCCCAGCTCCCTCAGGTTTGCATGTGACAATTTTTAAAGTTGCCTCAATGTTATGACATAATGCAAGGAATCTGACTTAACATACACAAATATGTAGGAAGAAAATGACAAAAGAATTATGTTTTCCTTGGGGGTAAAGCAGTATTAACAATAAATTACTTAGTCTGCAGACAGGAGCAAAAACAACATCAGCATTATTGCTTAACATTATTCATGTTTATGAATCATGTTGTGCAAAAAGGTTCCTGTACAGAATTTTACACAGCCTACATTTTATGCAGGTTATGAAGCACAGAAACAGACCTAGTCTAAATATATTCTTCTTACAGGAAGATTCCTCATTTTTTCCTTTCTGATGTAACAGCTCAGCAGAGCAGAACATCATGTAATTAAAATACATTGAATTTGACTCCCTGAGCACTTAGTTTTGCAGTGGTGAAGAGCAGAGGAACCATGGTATATGGTTATAAATAAGAACATGAAAAATAGTTGTGAGGTAGAAGAATGATAGAGAGGGGAAAGAAGGGGAGACTCAGGGAGCTGTGAGAAAAACTTGTGTTGCTCAACCATTTTTCCTTGCCAACTGTTCTAAACCTACAATGTTAAAAGCCTTTAGCTGTAACGAGGCCCTGATAATTGTCATTCATACGAGATGAAGAGGTGAATTGCATGCTGCCCTGACTAAGCTGCACCTTAAATTTGGAATCTTTTCTTTGTGGGTAGCTACAGAAGAAAAGGAACACCCCCCAAACCGGTTTGGACAATGCACTAAAAGTTCAGGGTACAAAGGCTCACACCTGAGAGCTGGGAATCCTTTGCTGCAGTCTGTGGAAAGGTACTTAGTGAGGGAGGACAGCCACAGCTCCCTGATGGGATTCATGGTTTATTGGAGGCTTGGACTCTGGTCATGTCCACCAAATGGCTTGACCCTTCCAAGGCATTAAATTCCTTCCATTTTCAGAGGTGAAATCCAAAATTAAAAGCAAACTTTTGAGTCTCAGCCTTACTCTGCAGTCTTAAGGGTTGTTTTTAGCTGTGTGCTGCCAAACAATAGCGCTGACACAACAAATATGTCAAATCCTCAATTTATCATCTGTATCAGTGTTGTGTAAAATTTATTAATCCCTGCAGGAAATAAAAATGCAGGTTTTTCATTTGTATGCTCACTGTGTCTTGCAGCTGGAGTGAGCAGGCCCAGGGAGCCTAGCTGTGGACTTGCTCCCGGAGGTTTTCAGGCACAGCAGGTCAAAAAGCCACTGTGTCACAATCAGGGCTATAGATGCTTTCTGTAAATGTAAAAGATTCATTTTGATAGACATCCTAAGTCAAGTAATGAAAATTAATTTCTTGTTTATTACAAATTTTTATATTACATGTGCCTTTGACACCTGCAGCAAGATTGTGACAGGTGTTCAAAATGGTTGAGTAATTTAATACAAATATCTCTGACTACTGCCATTTAATTTCACTGCAGAAAACTTGCAGGTATGCCAAAAAATATAATCCTTCAAAAGAAGCTTGTTGCAGTCACAAGAAAAGATAGTCTTGTAATTGAGGTGCCACCTGGGATCACAGAAAGTCTGATTTGTCTTTTTTCCTTAGCTCTGTGCCTGTTTAGAGAGTGACCTTTTGGGAATGTTCCTTAGTCCTTGTGCCAGTGTTTTTCACTTAAGTCTGGATGTAGTGAGTACCTTGTGAACAGCTGTGGAATTTATATGGCATCAAAAATGCAGCTCACATGGTCACAGGGTGCAGATCCAATGCTTCACAATTGAAAATTAGGCTCAGACAGCAGAGCAGCAGGATGGATCACAGGGAACTGAGAGCAGCAATTCATTATTCCTGCTCTTCTCCCTTTCCTCCACTGCCATGACTCAGTTCATCTTGCTCTGGCAGGCCATGGATGTCACTATTTTACCATGCTCCATTTTCAGAGGCATGCTGATGTTCCATCTCCAGTAGAGTTGAACGTAAATGAAGAGTCAAGAGATTCTTCCTGGTACTGTTTGTAGTTCTGCAAATGAGCCTGTGTGTAACAGAGTTGTATAACCAATGCTACTGCTGCTTCTGCTGCTTGCTTACAAACTGCTTTCTCAGCCTCAGCAACTTTGCAATATGTAGTTGAGGACTTAATTACTGTTTTAAGACAGGAATAGTGGCATGTTAGGGCATTGCTAAAGTAAGCAACAATTTGTATACGCAAATTATCAGATTATTCAGTGATTTTTGATTTGTAGGTGTTAAAGGCTGATAGAGAAAAAGTAACAATTGGTTGTGTGCACAAGAATAATCTGCAATAGCCTTTTTATTTGGTGCCCTAACTTAGGATATCTGGGATTCAGGATAGCACTGCTGATTTAGTAATGTCCCATAATGTCCCTGTTCCCACCTGAGTTCACCTGCATACCTTTTAAGACCTGAGAACTGTTTTGTTACTTCCCAGAAGGATGTGAGACCTCTATTCCATCAAAGCATGGGGTTTTTACAGCAATGCACGTAGTAAAAACAGGAGCTGGAAAGTTTTTTCATTTCCACAATATTTAAGATGCAGAGGCCCCTGCCATTTAAAACACAGGTGGGCAGGGTTGAGATAGAGATGCCCATGAATGAAGCTCTGTGTGGAGGAAGGTGCTCAGGTAACCCAGAGGAGCCTGTGCTGTGTGTGGCAGTGTAAAAGGTGGCATCACTTTGTGTCTGGGAAGGGCTGTGCTGAGCTGCTCCCTCCCTGTGCCCTGCAACAGCTCAGGATGGAGCTCAGGACAAGGACAGTGGCAGCTCCTGTGTGCAGGACCCAGGCACAGATACTATTTAGAGATTTATAGGGCAGATGTTATTCCTGGCAGTAATTATTGTCTTTTCTGTGAGGATGCTTTCTTGCAATCTTCACTTTGTTAGTTTTCCCTGATATTCAAAATCATAGGAAGGAAGGAAATGCTTTCTTCTGCAAAAATGATTATTTGTCTTTTGTATTTTTTGTATTATTATGCATTTTTCTTATAGGGCCATCTCGGCTCATTTTGAAGAAGACTGTTTGAGGCTGGGGGAGATAAGTTTGTTGAATATCCTGAAAACTGGCCCTTTACTTAAAAGGTCCAAGTTAATGTATTATTTTTCGTTTAAGGGCAGTTACGAAAATGGGAGGGGTTTTGTTTACAGAACTCAGATCCAGTTGTAACAAAAGCCCCAAACCAAACCAAAAACAACAACAAAAACCTTTTTTCCTAAAAAGTCTTGCTGCATTAAAGAAAGACCAAGATTAAGCTTTCTGCTGTACTTTGCAGCACAGCCTTAACTGTGCTTTAGTACCAAAAGTCAGTGTAGTAGGCAGATTGCCATATTATCTGGCAGTGTCTCAATAATGAAATTTTCTGGTCTTCCAGTAAGAATCCTTAGGGTACAGACCTGAAAATGGGATTCATGCATACTATATTATTTAGACATTTTAAGCACCTACATACCGAGGCTAAAGGCTTTCAGCTCATACTGGAAGATAAAGACATATCACAAAAAAAACTCCCAACAAATATTTAAGGGTTATATTTAGAGCCATTAGCTGTAAAGATGGGGGGAAAAAAAAATCAATAGCATTGTTTTTTCCTATTGAATTTTTTTGCTCAGGACATTAACAGAGGGATTTAAAACAAACTAAATGTCTGTTTTTATTAATGTAATATCCTAAGAACTTAAAGGTCTTTCACTGAGTGGGACTCTCACAGCTTGGTCACTGATGAAGCAAACTACCCAACTTTTGCCTAGTGTTGCTGTGTTGCTACAGTAAGTTGCCTTGTTTTGCTTTGTTCTGTTTTTTCATTTTGTTTTGTTTTGCTTTGTTGGTTGGTGGGTTTTGTTTTTTTCTGGGCTTTTTTCCTTTCCCTTCCCCAGGTGAGGCTGCATGCTTTGCTGCATGTCTTAAGTTCCAGCTCCTGCTGTTTCTACTACTGTGCTGGGAAACTCGCCAGTGCACACAAATCAAAGTTATGGCTTTGCTTGTTTCCTCATGCTGAACTCTAACAAAAGCCCTGCAATGCAAAAGCTATAAAATATTCTAATTTCATGCCTTATTTTCAGTAAACTGAAAACAAGGAGCTTTAATCTGGGTCTTTTCAGTTTATTATTGAAAGAGCAATTGCTGGCATTGAAAACATTTTGGAGAATCCAGTCAGTTGTGTGTGAAGGAAAGAGAGAGGGAGAGATCTCTGATACTGCCCTTGTTTTTCTTCAGTTCATCTCTTGTGGAAAGGAATGCTTGCAGAATGGTAGTGGCAGTTTCAGAGGTTTCCATGTCTTCCCTCATTTGCCCTGTTCATAAAGAAAAGGGATGGAGCAGACACTGGAATGGAAATGGGTGATTATTCTACTCCCTTGCTATCATGAGTCATTTACTCTAGTACACATGTGATTCCTATTCTACCCTGAGGTGGGAGGATAAATGCTCTACTTGCCTGAGAAAACTGAAATTTAAAAAGTCACACTTCTGTTTCCTCATTTGTTCTGCTTGTGGAAGAGGGAATGAGAAGAAACCTTTAGTTTCCTCACCAGTTTTAAGGAAAATGATATGGAAGAGTCATTGAATAATTATGTATTGCATTTTGAAAGACTGTAACAATATTCTGTTTGTTTCTACCTTTAAATGTTTGCATTGCCTACATTAAAAAAAAAAAAAAAGACCTGACCCAGATATTATCCCTAGTTGTAAGAAGTTAATAATTACTGAAATTGGTTCTGTCTCATTGAAATGCTCTTTCATCTCAAGTATTAAGACATCCTATCAATTCAAAAAGGTTTTTTTCTTTAGAAGAAGAATTCTCTAAGCAGCATTTGGCTGTTGGCAAAGATATTGCATTGTTATTACTACCTTTACCCACTGAGGTTTGCTGCATCATTTTAGCTGAAATCACATTTCTATAAATGGTCTTTCAGTTGTGCATTTCCCCTGCTCTCTCAGAAATGGAAATGTTATTTCAAATAGTTTTGAAATAGTCTACACCAACTGCATCCATTTCATCTGATTACATAAGATCTAGGGATTACCACACTGTCAGGATATACAGCAAATAATGTAGGCCCAAAGATTTTTAAGTATTTCAACAGTTTGCAGTGAATGGGCCAAGTGCTGGTTTTTGAAATGCAACAGAAGCTTTAAAAATCTCAGTGTTGGAATTACAGATGTTTTATCATTTAGAATGAGCTTTCATTTTCATTACAGCCCAATGAAAGTATGAAGTAGAAATAGTTTTAGTGGTCACTTCCCTGAGACAGCAAAGCAGGTGGGACCAGGTTCTTTTGCCTCCCTCTCCACAGAGATTCCCATCCTCATCCTAAAGGGGAAAGAGAAAGGGGAAACTCATGGACACTGTTGTGTGCTTGGAGCTGGCAGACTAGGTATCCCCAGTGCTGCCTGCAGGTTATGTGCACACCACGTGCAGGGACTTACACTGAGGAATTTGGAGATGTTGCAAGAGGTTTGATGACCAGAACTTAACGGGCAGCCAGACTCTGCATGGAAGTTTTGTGGCTGCAGAATAATTTGTGCTCTGCACTGTGGTTTGAATAGACTGAAATTTGTGAAATGGTGGCTAAAAGAGGTAGGTGCAGCCTTGCAAAGCCCAGTGCTGGACAATCTGACTGATCAAGCAAAAAAAGAAAAATGAATCAGCCTTTCATATGTATCTTATCAAATATAGGAGGAAAGCTGCAGTGAAACTGGGTCTGTGTGAGGCACGGTTAATATGCAGTGATAGGAAGTGGTTGGTGGAAGTTTTGCCTTGTTTCTGAGGCAGCAACAAAGGAGAATTATTGTGGTTTGCCTAAACAGGAAGGTAAAAGGGCCTTATAATTCGAAGACCAGGAAATATTCCTCTTACAGAATAGCTCTCTCCAGGTGATCTTTGTGTGTGGGGCAAGGCAAACCCAGAACTAATGAGGACCCCTGAAGTTTGTTCTGGAATAAAGAGCCTGCACAGACTCTACCAGGGCTGTGCTCATGGCTCTGCATTTTCAGCCCTGGATCTGTAGGAGAAAGGTGGGAAGGCCTGAAAGAGGGAAACTTCATTTTCATCTTTAGAAAAATATGTAATTCTAGAATAATCCTAGGACTAAAACTTTAGGAGTAGTGTCACTGAAGACAATGTTGGTTCAGTGACAGCCTGCAAAGGTGCTGCATTGGAAGAGACTGGTGGATTTTGACAGGGATATTGAGGTAGATAAGAACTCAGATTTATTCACTTTTTCTGTGTGTGCCTGATGTACTTGGAGCCCAGACAGCACAAATAGGCTTCTAACCTTCTGGGGGTTATCCCTTTGGAAGGGTGAGAGGGAAAAATAATGGCCTGTCTTCAGTTAAGCAGGAGTCAATATTGCTTGTGTCTGGATTATGCATGAGACCCTCTATTCTATGAAAGTTGCTGATGTTACAAGCAGTTTGTTATCCATATTTTTGCTTCAGATATTTACACTCTGCTAATAATGGTGATAATTTCGTGTGTTGTGTGCAGTGTAACCCATGCCCATCTGCTTCATGAATGTATTGGAACAGCCTGATCTGGAGTGGTGAGGACAGAGCTGGATTTGAAATGCTCATGGATACTTCATTGTAGCTAATCTTCAGACATGGAAAGCTATTAGCAGTGCTGAATAATAGCTCAGAAGTGTCTTTCATTTTATCAATATCTCTAACAGACTTTGCTGCCACAGAAAAAAAGAATTCTAATTTTACTAGGAGAGCCTTCTGCAAGTTAATTTTATGAAAATGCTAATAACTATGAGAGTGCTCAAAAGAATTTAGAGAAATTCCTATTTTTTTTGCAATAGATCTCTTTAGTGCTGTTTTAAAAGAAATTTGTGCTAATTGGTGTCTGTGGTTTGGTCTATTTCTGTATAATTTTCATTGCCCCAGACATTTTCACCATTTTAAGTCCTTTCAAAGCTACTAATGAAGAGAATTTTAGTACAGCTAGGCATTAATAATGCTGGAGCACATTGCTGGAGCAAAAAATGGAAAGTTTTCATTGCAAAATTAACCCCAAATGATAAAAATAATTGTAATTTTGTGCAAATTATAAATTTTGAAAGGTAAAATTAAAAGTCCACTATTGTCATAATTAAATATTCCCTGAAACAACCCTTGAAGTGACATGCAGTAAATTCTTTGTGCCAAATATTGAAAAAAATCCGATATACCCTTTTGTAGACTAACTGCAGTATTTCAAAAAATTTATCCTTCAGGTTTCCTTACAGGGGAAAAGGAAAGAAATAATAAGAAAAGCCTGAGCCCTCATACTCTTACCAGGTTTAGAAAGTTTGCTTTGGTAGGAAGGAAATATTATCATCCTTGCAGAAACCTTTATTGATTCTTAGTAACTAGAACATGATATATTTTATATGTTTCTATTTTATAGGAAAAATCCAGACTATATTAATATTTTCACTTCTTTTTACCTCCCAGTGACATACAGGCATGAAGATTTGTATGTCTTTGAGGGATCTTCTGTTGCTCTCCTCCAGTACAGCTGCACAAAAACCCATGGAAATTTTAATGAGAAGCAGAGTGCAAAATACTTTGATTAATACTCCAATTCTCTGCCAGAGTGCCACAGCACCATAACACCTGATTTAGCACTAGCAGAGAAATCCATTGTCAGCCATTGACTTGAAATATACGGATTTAACCCTAAATGTTTGTGATGATTCACTTTCCCAATTTGAAAAGCACTTGGCTTCCACTGCTGGGTGTAACATAAATACTCAGCTTGGACTTGAAAACATATCATCTATTTCCTGCAAATATTTTTTATTCTCCTTTCTCTTCCCCAGGCACAACAAATGATCTGAGGTCTGGGTTTGTATTTTTGTTGCAGAAGAAATGGTTATGCTGGAGGGAGCTACAGAGGCATTCCCAGAGACATGACAAATCTGAGCTCTCATAGCTGAGGCTTCTTCCTCTCATCTCATGTCCTGTGTCTCTACAGGCAGCTGGTGTCTGTAGCAAACTGAGGGAGCCTTGTATGGAAATCAATTACAAGGTTCAGTGGGATGCTCCCATGGCTGGAGCCATCAGATGTGTCCTCTTTCATATTTGATTTTGGTAAACATTTAAAAAATCTTACTTTTTTTCACGAGTAAGGATTTGTAACATTGAAATTCCATGCTTGCTAACAAAGGACTAAAGAGATTACTAAATATGATATTCTCTATGAAATTGAATAAATAAAAAGCATAATCTTTTAATTTTTTCGATTCTAAAAGAATAAAGAATTGTAACCTTGATTCTATGTGTTTTTAAAAAGCAGGATAGAAATTTCACTGTTCAAATCATATGGGAACATATTTTCATGAGATTTTTGTAAGACAGCTATTATTTAAACAGTGAGTGACCTCACTGACCCCCACAATATCTAGGGATATCTGAAATTGAATTATGTCAAAGGACATATCCTCCAAGTTCCTATCTGATTGACAGCTGCCAGGTTATATTTCAGTGTTAGTTTTATAGATCATTGCATGGGACTATTGTTATGTTAGGATAATCTATTTCCAGTTCTATAAATCAGTTGTTACTGAAGGTAAATCTCGAGGCCATACTAGATATCTTCTTCACAGTGACAATTGTCCTGCCAGGCCTTTGTCTAAGAGTTGTCTTTAATAAAACAGGAGCTCCATGGAGAACTTGTTTGTAGGCACACAACGTGGGCTTTTTAGAAGAGAGGCTTCTGTGCTTTTTAGAAGAGATGTTTCAAATTTGTAGTAATAATCCCAGTCAATATCTGTTTTGGGGACAGTCTTTCTGTTGACTTCACTGGAGTTTAAAGTTAATTTTAGAGCTCTTTAATCGTTGACTAATTTAAAGTATATTTTGGAATATATAAATATAAAATAAACCCTGATTTTTATAAAGTATATATATGCCAGCTACTTAACCTGTTAAATATCATATAAAAAGTATGCCAGTGTGACTCTTAGGTATGAGGGAAACATTCAAGAACTGAAGATGATGATTAATTCTTCGATCAGGAAAATGGAGTCCTAAACTGCTCTGGCATACAGTAAGTCTGCCAGTGGGCACTCTGTAGCAAAGCCATTTTTCTTAACTAGTCAAATTTATGACACTCTTAAAACGTGTACTGACAGGGCAGAGCTTTGGTGTGTTAGCTGTATTTTTTGGAATCATTCAGCTGAAATAAAACCAACCAAGTGTGTCAAAGTAAATGAGGAGCAACAAAGATTATAATTGGTAGGTTTGGTTTTTATTTTTTTCCCTGTGCCGCTTACTGTATTCTTTAATGTATATTTCTGGATTATTGTGATCTATTCAAGGCTTAGAGAACCAATATATGTTCAAAGTAGGACAGAAATTCTGCTACTTTTAGCAGTAGATGAAATTGAGTGGGAGAAACTGTAAATAGTTTGCTTTTTTAAAATTAGGCTTATGGGTGTAAGGTTGATGTTTGAAGCAGTTCAAATATGGAATTTGGGCTTAAAATACTATCAGAAAATAACTGAAGTAATAATTCTTAGTATCTCTCACAGATCTTTCTGGTTTTGATGACATGTATCCCTCCTGCCCTGGGCTTCAAACTGATGCATGGGAGGGAAGAAGTCTTTGGGAGCAGCCAGGCCCTGTTGTTGCAGTCAATAGTAAATCACAGTTGCCTCTGATCAAATTGGGATTTTGGCAGTTGTGTCTGACAATTGAATAGTTGAAAGCTGTCTCAGCCCAGTGTTAGACATCAGCTCAGCTGCTCAGCAAACACAGATCTTTATGATCTCAGCCCTTTGTGCTCTCCCCTCCATTCTGTGGCTTTTGGTTGAAGACAGATTCAATTTAAGATCTCTGGCCATATGCTCAAAGTTACTCATGGGACTGGCATTAGCAAGCAGATTAAATTGCTGAGTGCCAGACATGTCCAGTGACAGCAGATTGTGACTTGGATTTTCCAGAAGTATGGGATGCAAAGCTTTAAGGGGAATTTGGTTTAGTTGGTAAGCACTATAAGTATCCATGGGGCTCTCTGCAGTTATTCCTCTTTGAAATCCTTGAAAAATACACTTTAGCATTTTCACAAATATTTTTTTAATCTCTTGGTGGGGGTAAATACACTCTTGAAATTTCATCTTCCTTAATTTTCTTGAAGTGCTAAAACAGATTATAAAAACTGGTTTTCAAACAATTCCATTTTATTATTCTAAGAAAAAAAACCCTCCAGAAACCAAAAAGAGAAAAGAAAGGTGTTCCACAACGATTTTAAAATACTAAGGAGACATTTTTTGGGGGAAAGATATGAATCCACCTATATTTAGAATAAAATGTTCAGATTTGTTTTTTAAATTGTCTTTGCCTCAAATCATATATTGGATATGGTGAGTGAAGCTTTCCTTTGAACCTGAATTAGGCAATATATGTAATAAACCATGGATCAGGAAAATGTTGCCAATAAAGAGAGCCTTTATTATGCTTCCTTATCAAATGTATGGGCTTGTTTTGTCCTTGTTATAGGCAAAGTAGTGGTGAAATTTAATAGGAAAAGAATAGCAAAATAGGAAAGTGGGAGTGTCCATGGCCAAATTTGTGTGTAGGTAGCACTTGATTGACAGGGTCACAGTCCTGCTACAGCTACTTCCTGATGAAACAGTGACAGTGCAGAGCTGATACCAATGAAAAATCACCTAAAATAGCAATAAAATAACAGGGCTAAATGCCAGACCAGCAGAACTTTACACAGGTGTTTTGAGCTCAGAAATCAATAGAATTGATCAAGAGATTTCTTCTCCTTGCAGACCTTAGCAAACATGGAATTGGACTGGTTTGGGCACCTCAGCATGAGATTGTACCTTAGAAGCAATAGTTCCTGCAAATTTGCTAGGGAAACCTCTGTAAAAGGCATGGACAGTTTCTTCTCTCTTCCTTGCAAAGACAGCACTGAAAATATTAAAATTTGCTGGCTTTGAATTCAAAGCGAAATTTTTAAATATGAAGTCATGTCAATAAATGAAGTGTCCAGGTTTATTTTCATGTAGAATCTTGTTCAGATCCTTGGTTCCTCCACCTGAGTGTATTTTTTGTGCAAGTATGATTCATTTTTGAAAATGAATGTATGTTTGTGGATCTTTGGATCATTTTGTTTGTGAAAATCAGCTTGAAGCATCCAGAAACAACTGTGAAATAATTTCTCTGATTTTTGAGGTGACAGGGTTTTGGCTGAAGAATAGCAAGACTAAGAATAATTGATACAATTATGGTTTTCCTTTTTTAAATTTAATGGTAAATGAGGTTGTGATGAGGTGACTGACGCCTCCCTTATCTGTTGTACAGGAAAATGCAAGAATGCAATCTTAACAAGCAGTGTTAAATGAAAAAGGCTTTTTTTAACACCATACAAAAATGACTAGATATAAACAAAAGGTCTCTTTAAGGTGTTTAATCTGAGCAAGTCTTTAGGTTAAAAAGGAAAAGGACAAGAAACACTTCTTCTTTGTTAAAATATTTATAGAAATCTACAGCAAACTTTCAGAGATTTTTGAAGTTCAAGAATACATCTTACCTGCCTCTTTAGACCAAAGGATCAAAACTTAACTTTTATATTAGTCCCTAAGAAAAGGAAGCTTTTCTGTGTGGGCCTAAAGAAAAGAAATTATTTCATCTGTATCATGTCCCTGACACACATCCACATCTAAAAATCATCTGCCTAAAGCCTATGGAACTGAACTCTCTGAGGCTCATGAGAGGGGAAATCCTGCCTCAACAGAAGGCCAGATCTTGTGACACTGATGTGTAGCTGATCCAGTAGCTGAGAGGTCTCACTGTCACTAAATTACTGTAAATTGCCTCTGGAGTGCTGAAGTGATAGATCCACTGCTGTAATAATTGGCTGTTCCTTCCATGGATCTGATGTCACTACATACATCTGATGGGCTGGGGGCCTGGGAATCAGGGATCTTAATTGTCACTGAACAGCTGGATCCCTTGGAGATCTTGGCCTCAAATGTCTGATAGACACAAACTCCATAAGGAAGCAGGAAATCCTGTTGGTGGTTTTCTACTGCCACCTCACCTTTACCTTTTTTACATGTCAAAAAATTTTCAGCCAAACTCGACAAGAGTTTCAAATCTATCCTACAAATTAACTCAGGGGTTCACATTATATTTAGAGTATCAAGAGAAAGTACAACCAGTTCAAGAAAGCATCACTTCAGTCTTGGTCTGTGTTAGACCCAGAAGAATCTGTGAAATAGGAGCCCATGAGGAACCAGCTCCTGCTAATTCTGCTGCTTGTGAACTGTTTGCTTTAATTATGCCACTCTAAGTACACACCAAAGTAATTTCCTGGTTGTGCTCGGTCTCGCTAATATTGAACAATATCTTTCAAAATATATTAACAGTTTAACAGTGTGTTTAGTGATAGCTCTGAATTAGGATGCTAAAAATTCACAGTAAAAGTCTTCTGAAGAAGAGTTGGGGGATTTTTTTTCCCTCACTTTAACACTCAACACTTTTATGTAATGTTTGCACACTCAGCCACAAATTCCAGTGTACCACTGGATAAATAAATATTTTAAGGAACTGTTAAATTATCTTGATGAGGAAAAAATACTATTTATTTACAGAAGAAAAAAAGTACTACTTTAAACTATAGGAATAAAGTGTTGACAGTTTTACTGACAATTAACTAAGTATATTAACTACCTTGTGGAGCATAAATATGCTTTCTTATAGTAAAACCTGAATTTCTTTTACTGTAAATGCCCAGTTTGTTAAATTTGTTATGAATTTCTTTTACTACAAATGATTATGTCTGTCAATGACAGAGAACATGCAGATTCTCTAATTTGCTCTGCCTTGAGGGTAATCTACTGATGAGTTCAACAGTCACAATGCATTAAAAGGCCTCAGGATTGACTGCCCAGAAATAAATAACCTTGCTAGCACTGGTCTGTTGAGCTGTATGGGTGACATTATTTATTGCTGCTTGTATGGTGACATGACTGGATAGGAATGTTAAATAGCTGTGTACTTGCAAATATCCCAACTTTGTGCAAAGTGAATCAACCACAGGACAGCATTTATTAAAAGAAGACAAGAGGAACTTTCATCAGTCACTGCTGGAGAAAATACCCAGGTTTGTGCTGCAGCTTACATATTGCTGGCTGCAAGAGGCTTAATGCCTTCCTGATCTTAAAATAAAGAAATAAGTAAAGATAGAAGGTGGAACATGTTTTCTATCTAGGCATTAGGGGAAGATTTACTTGAGGAACTCAAAATTTCCCCTTAAATGATCTTATGTGTCAGGTAAATTTTCTTGAAATTCAGTAAGTTCAAGTTAAAATCAAGTTAAAATTACATTCTTATGTGTAAGTAATGTAGCAGAGATAGGAAGTTGTATTGCTTTGGAAGGTTACACAGTCATCTCTTTTGACATCCTGCTTTTTTTCCTTTCTTTAGAATCTATAGGAACTACTCTTAAGTAAAACACCTCAGGATCATTTTGTGCTTTTAAGGCAAAATTTGTTGGTGTCTTCTATATCTGTTTTGTAAGCTGTGGCTTGTAACATTGTCACTGAGTTTATTCATATCTTTGGGCTAATCCAGAGCTGTTAATTCTGGTATTCATTACTGTTTCAAAGCCATTTGACTTGGGGGAGAAGAAGGAGATGACAACTCACATTTGTCCTGCAGGGTTTCAAAACCAGACAATAGATATGAATATATGTAAGACAGCTATTTTTGTTCTCATGTGTCTATTACAGTCATGCATGTAGAAGAGACATCCACCAACTCCATAGCTAAATCTATAGCCCAAAGCTGATCTGTCACCTTGCTTAATCAGACCTGTGTGAAATGGCAGGGCTTTATTCTGCAATAAACCAATGAAGCACACAGTTCCTTTGATGGTGGCTATTGTCAAAACAACTGATGTGTCTCAGAGTGCTTTCTGTTTGTTTGTGTTATCAGCAAGGATTACATTCTGTCCTTGTCTTTTCTTGTGATCCTTTCTTCTCTCCACACAGTGGTAAATGTATACCTACCTGGATCTGAGCCTATGACTCATTTGATTTGCCTTCAAAAATGCTTAGAAGAGAGGCAAAAATAGGACCACGTTCCTGAGCAAAACCAGCTTTCATAGAGTGAACTTATCACCTGGCTCAAACTGTGAAGTGTGGCCAATAAAGGATGGATTTAGATGAAATATGTTCCCCACACACTACACCTGAAATTCATTACTCCTTCTGCCACTTACTGCCCCATAGTAGGGTCATGACCTCCAGTTTTCCAAAGAGAAAAAGGAATTGTTATATAGGCTCTGGAGGGCAAGGAAAAAGGCTCCCACTTCCACTCCTTGCTTAGCACATCTCCGGCCTTCTGTAATTCCTGTGTGGTGGGTAAATGGCACCAAACCCTGTGGTAACAGAAACTGGCATTACATGGTAACTTTTAATAGCAGAATTTTAGCATTTTTCCACAACTGAGTGTCCTGGTTCATTTTGGCTGACAAAGCCAAATGCCTCCTTTTATATAAATGAAGCAAAACTGCTGCCTTGAAACTCAGAAGTTCCTGATGGCTCATAGAGAACAGATTTAGCTGAAGTAGTTTTACATCAACGCATTTATTTACAACAAAGGAGTCCAACAGCAGCATTAGGTATCACTTTCCAATGTATGTGCAGAGAAACTTTGTCTTTTTTGTCTCTGCCCGTGGCAGGGGGGTTGGAATCATATGATCTGTAAGGTCACTTCCAAGCCAAACCATTCTATGATTTTATGATTCTATGAAAATGCTTTTGATCACAAAATACAGCACAGGACTTTGCCATGTTAGTTGTAATTTTCTTTTTGTAAAATATTCTCCAGTGTAACATAAATAAATCTTCAAATAAAAATCAGAAATTTAAATGATGATTTTTAGAGGAAAAAAATCATGTACTCATGCAAATTGTTTACCTTTCTTCCTAGACACCATGTGGCAACAATAATATTGTTTTTCAAGTTGCGTTACTGAGCAGCAAAACTTGAGGGGAAATGTATGTAATTTACTTGTAAAAATAGGAAGTGTTCTCTGGGAAGACTGAAGTTTCATTTTCAGTCTGTTGCAAGCTCTGCATTTTGATATCTTGAGGCTGAAATGTCTTTGGAAGGGCTGAAGTCATGCTTGTGGGTGGGTGACTTGGAGCTCATCTCTCCCAGTCTGTGGACTGACAGACCTGATCATATTTTTCATAACCACTATTTGCTGGATCCTGGCCCTACAGTGCTACTGTGACTGATGAAAAGGTTGTGATTTCTCTAGTAAATGTTGCCTTGCTACCAAAGGGTAAGAATCCAGCAATATGAAGCATTGAAAATGACATCTGCTAGAAGGTATCTTCTAGTCAACCAGCAAATCTATCAATATTAAACACTAGAACCCATAAGACATAAGTTTTTTTAACTGTAAACCAGATTCCTGAGGTTGAAGGAACTGACAAATGCAAAAGATATTTCTGACCATCTTTTTTTTTTCTTATTTTAGGATTTGTGGGAGGCATTTTTCAATGTAAAATGCCAATTTGTACACACCCCCTCACCCAAAAAAAAGTCTGTAAAACATTTGGCGTGAAAAATCTGGCCCAAATTTCTCCCAAATTTGTCATCAGAATTACTGTGTGGATTATTAAGAAGCATTCAATTAGTGGGGGCTGGGAGGAACCACGCAGTCTCCAAATCCATCTGGGTTTCTGAGTGGTCCGTAATATAACAGAAGGCACCTACAAAAATAATGGAAAAACAAATCAGAGGGAGGGAAAATATTATATTCCCATAAAATCACAGAAAATGAAATAAAAATACTACACTTTTAGGAATTTGTACAAAGATATTTGTGGTTATGACATACAGGGAATCTGTGGATCGCTTCTTACTCTCCCACAAATTTTTTGTTAACATCTAATTGCTACTCTCCACTATTGGTCACTCTGGTAAATGGTCAAGTGCCACCTCTGTAGGTGACTTCTTTCCATTTACACCATGGATCTCAGGCCAACTCAACTAGAAGAGCTGATAGCAGCTGACCAGTTCCCCAAAACAAACCTGTGCTCCTACTGCTGCTCACAGTGTCATTTGTGTCATTTCTGCAGCAAAGGCCACGCTGTGGCTGATGGTTTGTTGGCCCAAGCTCTGGTACCACACTGCTTGAAAATTAGAAACCAGAATTTATTACTGGGAATTCTTTAATCGTGAGAGAGAGCTGGTGATTCATGTGCTCAGCTGTGGTAGCCAGGCAGGCCAGCGTAGCCCACAGTCGTCTGCACAGATGCTGCTGCCAGCAACAGATCGTGCTTCGATCATCCCACTGGGTTCCTCTGCTTTGAAGTGAAAAAAAACCCTCACTGTGGCTTGGGGCCAGTTTCTGCTCTGGCTCCTCCAATTCCTCCAGCATTTGCCTCTGCTTCTCCTTTTGTAAGACTTTTTGATTTTGATCTGTAATTTTACAAAAGCATGGCTCTTCCCACACTATTTGTTTGATGAGATGGTGCCAGACTCAGATGTAGAGCTTTTAGGATTCGTCTCAGTGCTCGACCTGCTGTCATAAAAATGGGATCTCAAAGCACAAGATGTATCTCCTTAATTTTTCTTACAGTTTCTAAGACATCCCTATGTCTTAAAGATTATCCCTGTGGATCTCGCTCATCACACCTGTAATACTGATGCCTTTTCCTGGTCTTAAAATCAAGAGTCACACACGGTTAGAAGGGGAAAAGGGATTTTACCTTGGTATTTATTTTAAGGATCCTTAGGTGCACACGTGCAGGTCATATGCATCGAGATGCACCCCGCTGAGTCTCCCTCTCTCCTTGTCTCTGTCTCTTTCTCTGACCCCCTCCCCAACATTGGGTATAACATTATAGGTGTTACTAATTAGCAGATCTATCAAAGATTCCCCAATGAGAGGCTCGAGTGAGCCCCCCTCCCCAGGGAACCTTCCCCTGGATGGTTCTATCTTGGTTTACAGAATGTGTTCTGGAGAGGACCTTGGGCTCTGGGGCACACTGATCCCTGGCTACGAAGCTTCTAAAATGTTGAGTCTCTCAGTTTGACAAACAAGGCCAAGAATGTAGGCAAAAAGCACTGGGAATGCAGAAGTTGTAAAAAGGTATAACAGGGGTATAAAAGAAAAGGCAAAAATCTTCATGGCATCAATACAAGTCCCATTTTGGTTGATGGGCCAGTTCTTTAAGAATTTAGTAGGACTTTGCCCATCCCTTCAAGATGAATTTAAGAAAGTAAGATAGATCCTGTGAGCTATAGGCCCTGTGTCTCTCATCTGATCACCGTGAGTCACATGTGTCCATCTGGTCCACAGAATCAGCAGCTTCACTGAGGATTTGGGATAGTCTGTCCCATTTGGCACAGTCCTGACTGATCTTGTGAAGCTGTGGAAAAACAGTTGTTAATGTATTAGCCAGCCCTTGTGAGTGATAAAAGTTTACATAGATTGAAGGTAGGCTGCAAAAGTTCATGGGTGAGATCTCCCCACAGTTAAAAATTGCAATTGAGTTTTCATCTGTACACATCTAGAACAAGTCACACTCCATCCTTCCATATTGTAAATGAATAGAACCTACGCTGTAATTTGCATGTTGTGATTTTTTTAGGCTCAAAACTTTTATTTAAGAATGTGAAGTTTTAAGTAAATTATAACTTTTTGTTTATGCAGGGCTTATCTTTGTTTATCAGAGGCTTTATCTTGCCTTTTGCTCATACTCAATCTCTGTACAAGAGACTAACATTAGGAACCTATGTGCAAGTTTGCAGTGAATCTTTTCAAGTTTTTTTGAACAGTTTGACTGAGCCTGTTTTAGGTGAGTATGCCCATGTAATTTTCCACATCCACTGTTACCCATATTTGTTTTCTTTGCTTTAACAAAATTAGCAGGCAGTGATGTGTGTGTGTGTGTTCTTATTTTTTGTGTAAAAGAGACGTTTATTGTGAATGTCTGAAATGGAGCAGATTCTCTCAACTTTCAGTGGTACACTGTCCTACCTACCTACTTAAGAGAGACAATTTTAAGGTCTGACTCTGTTCTGGGTAAGAACATTGCAGGCTTAATGCAGCTCTCCCACGTACATCAACTGAATGGAGGTGGCATGTGAATTAATTAAAAATAAATCTTGTTCTATATTTTATTTTTAATCCTGCATTTTATCTTCATATCCATTGTAAAGTTCTCATCTTTGTCAGTCCCAGTGAGAGGATTAATAGAGATGTTATCTTATTAAGCAGCATGTGTATTTTTTTTTTTAATTTTATGGGCCTATAAAGCAATGTAAATATCATTCTTTTATGGCTACTTTAACAAAGTCAAATGCTTGATTCAGAATAAAACAGGCATGGAATGAAAAAAAATAATCCACACCTCTCAGCATTTTGAATGCTAATTCCACGGCATTCATTTAAAAATTTTAGCTTTATTAAAGCGTTCACCCCATGTTGATTTATGCTCTGCACCCTTCCCCTCCCTCCCATCCCTCACTCACACCTGTCAACACAAGGCAGCTGGAGTTTAATCTTGGTATTATTCCTACTGTGTTCCTCTGTGAGGTATCAGGGGTGTCATTCATGGCCTTTCTTTGACACTCTTCTAATATTCCTCTCCTTATTGCTGTTGCCAAGGCATTACAAGTTTTGTTCTATATTTTGCATTATTCTCAATTTCAAAATTGATGAATTGTATCTACATGTCATGAGTCATGAGTGTGTTATTTCAGTTTTTCTGTCTCTCTCCCCTTTGCCTGAGGTACACAGTTTTCTTAATTTACTCTCTAATGGAAGGTTTTTGGGGTATAATTTGAAGCATCTCTTCCTTATTCTGCTCAGTATTTTGGACATGTAAAAGGGGATAAAAAAAGCCTGTGTTGTCAGTGTTCCTTTCTCAGCAGTATTGTCAGTGTTATTTTTGTGCTGAACTTTATATCTATTTATGATAGCTGAGTTTATATTTGGTAAGGCTTCAGCTGTGTTGTGTTGTTGTGACTGTGTATTTTGCTGTGATGAAGTGAAGCTCCCACAATGAAATCTGCAGTATTTGGCTTGTTATGATTTCATTACCAGGTTTTTCTAGCAAGACAAATATTGTCTTGTTATGACTAGAATGACTATTTTTAGATTCAGTTGTTTGTAGTGGGGTTTTAGAGGATGTTCTTGTGCACTTGGGAGAAAAATGGGTATAAATCACTTTCAGAGAGAACAGTTGAGGTCCAGACATTCTCTCACTGAAGCTGGTCAGAAAAGCAAGTGCTTTCTGCATCTGTTCACTTATCCAGGTGGGAAGATTTATGATAAAAAAACCCAATTTTACTTCAAAGCTAATTGCATGGCAGAGACATATAACTGTGTAAAAATTTACTAAATTATGTACTTTGAGTCTATCTTATCAATCTGGTTTTGAATCATGAGACTTGTATTAAATAGGAATTGATGCTCAGATGATTCTTTTTACAGAAGTTACACTTAAAATAGAATTGAGTGGGTTTCCATTTTTTTACAGAGTATGATTTCTTCCTCTCTCCCTCCTCCTTTCCACCCTGTTCCACAAAAGTAAGCCCATGGGACAACCTACATTCAAGTTTCTTCTTTTTGTTTTATTATAGAAAAAGATAAAGCTGCTAAAATACCTATGGGAATGCCAAATAACTGTGCTATGACATTATTTTACAAGACAACTTGTCAAACTTACAACCCAGGTAAGCTGCCATAGGTAAACTGTCATGTCTTCAACCAAGGAAGAGTGTTCTCTGTCACCTCCACTGGGTGAGGACTCTACATGCCAGTGGTGTCAGGAGGCAGAGTTCTCTTCAGCACAGAATGATTTTTAGCTTCCATAGAGAATTTGTTTTGTTTTGTTTTGTTTAACCTGCAATATTTGCCTTGGTTCCCGTACAAGAATAAAGTGAGTAATAAGTCCTGGCCACCAGAAGCATCTCAGTCCTTCATTGCCTCCATCCATGTTTTGAAAATTTCTTCAGGAGATAATTTCACAAGGTTCATTCTTTTCCAAAGCTGAAATTTTTGTGGGGTTTTTGCTTTTTGATCTTGGCATAAATGTTTGATTCCTTTCCTCTGCTTTCTATACTATGGTTTTTGCAACTATTCAGTTGACTGATTGAAAATTAATCTTTCATTGCCTTAAACTGAGAGTCCCATACACCTGGGCACTCTTGAAAATGTTCTTAGCTTCCTGTCACTCTTCTCCAAGGAAGAACAGCCATCATTTTCCTTCTAGGGTGCTCCAAGGGTGATCATTTACTGCTTATAAACTTCTTGGAGGGTAAAAATCCTCCACCTTCTATTGATCCTTCTATTTTAAAGGTCTAAGATATAAGAGAATAGTGTGCCGTGAATGAATATATAACTGGGATTGTTCAGAAAGAAGTTAATATCCCCTTGAGGAAAATGAGTCCTTTGAGTGTTAGTGCACTGCTGAGGGGTATTAAAACAGCTTTTTGGGTTTAGATAACTGTCACAAGTGTTGCCATTTATGAGGGGGAACAAACAGGGAAGTGTGTTGGGAGTAAACACTGGCAGATGCTTTTTCCACCAGGTCTGGTATGGTGAGAAGATGTGCAAAAAAGAACAGAAGACGTGCAAAAAGATCCTGACTCTGGAACGTCTGCCCTTCGCTGTGTGCTCAGTGCTGAACCCACATAATTCTTTTATGCATTGCCTCCCCTTGAGGTGGGAAAGCACATAGGTCTAGGAACCCAGTGCTCCTCCTAAAAATCTTGGTGAACAAATTTTTTCTTTGTTTCAAAGATGCAGAAATTGTGGTTTTTAATGTTTCAAGCTGCCTCAGAACAGTAAAGATTTAGATTGTTGCCAGTGAATGAGGGGAATGCACCCCAAAGGGTGAATAGTAGCCATAGGCTGGCTCGGGCAAAAGCATCTTGCCTCTTTTTAATTTTCTTTTCTTTTAGTAAAGCAAGCATTTTTTTTTTTTTTTTCACAGTTGAAAATCTGCTTGTTCAAACATGAAAGTATTTTACCATTTTTTTGCTATGACTGCACTTACACTGACTTTTGGGAAGTCTACCCTCCTGCTGCTAACCCTTCAAGACCAGAGAAAGGCAAAATTCAGCTTTTGTTGACTCACAATTTCTTTCAAACTAAGCAACGACTTTAGTTGCATATATCTGAAAAGAAAATATGGGATGTAAATGAAGTTTTGGTATTTTTAATATTAGCAGTTTGGCTAAATCATTGAACCTAATCCTTTCAAGGCTTTAGTAAATATTAGCTGCATGCTACAAATCCAGAAGTTCTTTTTCACCAGAATTTAAAATCTTCTTACAGAAATCTCAAGGCCCACAAGGCAGCACTTTAGCAGCCCATTTTCATCTTCCTCCTACTTCCTGCCTGATCACAGCAACACCACCCAAGTCCCAGGACTGTTTTTGCAGCAATTTTCTCCAGTGTCTCCATTGTTGCAGGAGAAGAGTGTGCAAATTTTCGAATTCCTTGATAGCACAGGACTGTGAATGGCAACAGAACTGGGTAAGGCCGCCTTGACAGCTTCAGCCTTGGAAATTTAATCTCTTTCATTGGTGCTTTTGTCTTTCATATGGAGTCTAAATAAGAACCTGACTGTCTGTCTGTCTGTCTGTCTGAATCTAGTTGCAAACTACCTACCTGAACTGCTGGGGTTTCCTGCATCTCCACAGCCACTGTTGCTAAATCGTTTAAGGACCAACAATCCGAAATATTCAAAAGTTGCCATCTACTTTCTGTAGGAAATCCTATTAAATACCAAGCCCCTAGGAGCCATCTCTTAACGATGCAGTGTTGTTTTTCTCTCTCTAAATAGCTTTTAAGGACTGTCAGTTCCATAACAAGCTGTTGACTTCACTGCATCACAGGGTTGTTTTTTTCTACATTAACCACATGACTTTTGAAGACCCAAAGCTTGGATGACAGAGAAAAGCAAGAAGTGATCAGTCTTCACTTTATTCAGTGAACAAACATTGTAACATTTCAACTTTGTAAGTTTGACTTGAATTTGGTTTAATATACAAAATTATGAAAGAAATTTAGGAGAAAACTAAGGGTTTGGGGTAACCTAATCCCAGGTATATGTTTCTTCTTCTTGATCTGGATACAACTACATGTTTGCTCTAAAACAGGAAATAAATAGCAGGACTTTAACTTCACTTTATTAAGAAGATAAAAATACATGACAACAACTGTTTGCAATGTCTGGCTATAGGGAAACTATTGGTAGCAGTGGGTTGGTTTTAACTAGGTCAAGAACCAGCGATAGCTAGAACAGTCTAAAAATCCCTTGAATGCTATTTCAACATTAAAAAACCAAACCAAATTGTAAAAATTCCTTCTGGGGGAATTAAGAATTCTGTATGCATCCTAATTTCAGTTTTAGGTCCCAACTTTCTTGGATCTTATTATCTTTTTGTTGGCTCTATGAATAAGGGGTCTACTGTCACAGACCACCCTCATGTGAGTACTTTGGATTGTGATTAATTCCCCTACTGACTTAATGAATTAACTAATTTAATCTCTTTCCCATATAATATTTCAATATTTTTGAACATACTCTTTGCTGTTCCAGAGCCTTCCACTCTTGTAATATCAGTCTTAACATCATGATTTTCTGTCTCAGTCATTGCTATAAAAAAAGATTTGTGAAGACTAACTTAAAAAAAGTACAGCAAAGATGATATTTTAAGGAAAAATGTTCCCCTAGAATGTCAATGATTTGGAATTACTCAGGCAGGAGTGCTCTCCTATCACCAAGATCAACAATATTGTCTTACCCAACTTCTTTGTACTGGTTTCACTTTCTGCCATTTGTTTGGGAACAATGGTACTTCTCAGTGCCTCATTGTATGGTTACATGGGTTAATTTAAAATTTTGTTAACATTTGCATGATGCTGCAGGTATGAGACGTTCTATTAATTTTAGGAATTATGACTTTTATGGTGACTTTCCTACTCTTAATTAGGGGATTTGGTGCACAAGCCAATAATTCCAGCATATGCAGAGGCTTCTGTGATGGCAAGAGATTAAGCACCTTGCATTTAGCATGCAAACAGGCTTTTAGAGGAATGCTTCCACTGCTGACATTTGAGCTAACTAAATTACAGTTACTGCTCCAGAGCACAGAGAGAAAACTTAATTTAGAAACTGAGTTCCTGTGACTCCAGGTGAGACAGTTTGTAATTCACTGGTCCTCAAACAAGGAAAATGATCCCACTGTGGTAAAGAATTTGGCTGGTTATATGTAGCTGAACGTTTGTAATTGTTTGTCTTACAACCATTGAGGTTGGAATAGCTCTGAGTTAGTGTTGCTGCTGTATTTAGTGATTTTGTTCAGCATTTGGGACAGCAGGACAAAGTCTCTGGTGCTCTGCAGAGCACAGAACAGCTCAGGTAACAACAGCAGTGCAGTTCCCTGCCAACAAACTCTCAGGTTATGGGAAGGCAGCAAAGAGTTTCAAAGCTGTCGTTTCAGGGCAGTTAGTACGAATGAGGTTACATTACTTCATTCACTGATATGCATGAGTAAGCAAGGATCTATGCACCCTTCATGGCACTTAAACTGAAGTTATGAATCAGCTCACCCAACACCCACTTGAATAACAAAGGTTGGGCAAGGAGAAAATGAGCATTAACTTATTGCAGCCTTCTTCTCATTACCTTAATTATGATTCTGCACCTTAAAATGCAGGAGGTATATATGAGGCTTCTAGTGGAATAAAGGAAACGCCTCAGGAAAATTACAGACCAGTTGAGATGTGTGCTTGTGCCTAAATATGCCACTCAAGACATGGAGCAGCTGGTGTTGCTTCAGTTTTCAGATAAGTTGGTTTACTTTAATCCTTGTATGAAGTTATGTATTGGCTTTTTCTCAAGACCACAATTACAGTGACGCTTACAGAAGACACAGCAGCTAATCTCCTGGCCTCCTGCAGACAAAAAGCAATCTGCTTTCTATCCTTGATCATTCAGCAGCAGCTGGGAATCTGATGCTCAGAGCCAAGGGCCACTGCTCAAGGGAAAGTGCATCATCCCCTCTGTTTCCTGTGTTGCTGCATTTGCCTTTTTGTGAAGCCTTCTAATGCCTCCTTCTACAGACCTCGAACAAAGAGATGTCATAAGCTGGAATTCTGCAGAATATTAAAGAGATTCCCATCATCACCCTTGAGGGTGTTAGTGTTAAAAGTTGAACCATCAGATACAGGGGAGTGAGAAGAAATGTGCTAGTCATGGAGCTGCTAAGCACTTTTCCATAGCCTTCTCTTTAAGATTGGAAAGGAAGGGGCTGATCTCTGTCACACAGAAGTGAATATAAATCATCAGCTCTTAGGTTATACTCTCTGGATAAGAGAAATATATTTTATCATTCAAGTGACTCTAATAATCAGCTCCATGGTACATGTTGGATCTGGCTGCCATAGGCTAGATGAGATGCTCTCTTCCAATCTGCAGGGTGTTGATATTTCCATTTTAAAGCGAAAAGGAACTAAGACCTACATTTTTTCATGAGAATGAGTGAAAAGCTGTGCTTTAAGAAAGAAGCTGTGTAGGGAATTTACAGTCTCTAAACAAGCAGAGATTTGAATCTGGTTTCCTTTTCCCCCCTATTCATTATTTTCATTGTAGGGTTTTATTTTTGTTTGCTTTGTTTACCCTTTCCATATGTTGATCTGTCTGCTGCCAGAGACTTCCTTACAAAGAAACCCCAACTTCATTAGAACTGGCATGTGTCTCTGAAATGTATATTTCTTATAAATTTGTTGTTCAAGGTCCCTCTTTCTTTATTCAGTACCTAAACTGTTCCACTTCTTTTTGCTTTACAAATACAAGCATAACAAAAGTAGCTCCTGACCAATTGTTGACAAGGTAAGTGTTGGTGTCTTTTACTTAAAAAACTCAATTCTGAAGTTTCTTTCTTCTTTTTTCAAGATGATGGTCTTCTTTTCATTTAATGGTGTTGCTAGCTCATCCTTTTTATCAGTTAATCTTAAATGAGAGAAATAGGGTTAGAGAGCGAATGAGCTAAAAGTAGAAATGTAGTGCAAAAAAGTGCTTGTTTTTCTCTCTGCTTTCTCCTGTTCCTCCCTAAGCACACCTCATTTAGGACAGGAAAATGTCTGGTCCAGCTGTCATGGAAGGGTTATTTAGAACTATGATTTTGAAAATGAATATATTATGCTTTTTATAGCTACTGTCAACAACTACCAGGACAGAACAACTTGTGCAGCTGACGTGGGAAGCCAATGTAAAAGTTACATTTAAGAAAAGATTCTGCTTTCTTGGTCAGCTGTCAGAGGTAACAACTGAACTTGGCCTTGATTTTATCTTTCCACATTCACAGAGAAACAACTGTCTGGTTGGAACACAGGTGGAGAAAATAGATGGGGAAGAGTAAAGAAAAGAGCAGTAGCACCGTGTGTCCTGTTCATGATATCGTCAAAGAGAGGCACCATGCTCTGCTGTGGGGCTTTTCAGCTGACAGCCTGACATTTCATTTCAAGCCAGTTGAGAGGGTAGTTTAGTAGAAAATGGTTTTCTTGACTCTTGAGATTCTTGAAACTTCAAACACTTTTATTTGCTCTGAAAGGGAAATATGAGACATTTCATCTTAAAAGAGCAAAACCAACCAAAGAGTAGAGGTGCAAATGTACTCGAGTGACTGGGGCACTCCAAAGATGTAGAAATGCATTTTACCATCTGTAACCATCTCTTGGTATTTTAGCTAAATGTATTAGATGTACTGTGTGGGAGAAAATAAAGGTGGTGTAGTAAATTTTTAAGTTGAGGTGAGTTTCATTAGAACAAACATATTGTCTTTACCCACAAAATATTTGGCTAATCTGGCAGAACAAATAAACAACCTGTACACGATGCCAATGGAAATACATACTTTTCTAGAGTAAATTTGAATGGGATGTAATATTTTCAAAGAGGATGTTCCAGCTGAAAAAGCTGAGGAATGCTGGCCTTTGGGGTGGGTTGACACCCTGAGGCTGGGAGCTGTGACATGGAATCTCTGCTTGGTGTAATCAGAGCCCTTTGTGTGCTGGTAGCTTTGCCTGCACATTTACCAGAACCAAACAGTGCTCGAGTATTGTCAGCACTGCTTTCAAATGAGTGTGAGAGTGACAATAGCCCTCAGCTTGAGGCACCACCTTTTTTACCATAATAAATACATTTCAATTGCTAATAATGGGCCCAAGAGGGAGAGATAGGGAATTTTATTAAATATATCTCATAACTAAAATCTTTTCATCTGTTAGCAGGCAAGCAAATTACTGTCATCAAGGATGTGTGAGGAGATTGACAATGTACCACTTTGGAGAGGGAAAGGCAGGAACAGAGACAAAATTAACATTACAGAGCAAAGTTGCTGTGCAGCCACGTCATGCCTCTTCTTTGACCCACAGATTTTCAAAAAGAGAATCATTACTTTTATCATGGATTTTTCTGACCTACAGCTCATACTAGAAAGGTTCCTCATTAGATTGTTGGCAGTATGTGCTCAAAGCATGGGGAAAATATTGTCAAAAGCACTTCACCTGACTGCCCTTCCCTTTGAAGTACATCAGGAGCTTAACTTCTATTCTAAATGTAATTATCTGTTTATTTTAGCATCCTTAAATAATAACTATGACCAAATAAAAGCTATTGCATGAATTTCTCCCCCTTTATACAGTGAACATTTTTGTTACAAATATTTTATGTCAGTAGATGCTTGATATATCCTAAAGTAAGGTTTAATCTAAATTTCTTCCTGAATCCAGAAATAAAAGGGTAGCTAATACTTCATTCTGATTTGTCATGCTGATTTAAAATATTGTTTGCAGTAAAAACTCTTCTGCTTTGCTGAAAGCTGGAGACATCCAGAGTTTAGTGGATATTCCCTTTGATTTCAGTTGTTCCAGGTTATTCAACCACCTGAACATCCACAGATTTCAAAAGCCAGGATACTGAAGTGGCCATACATGACTTCTATGCCCAAGTGAGCAAACAAGTGAATTGAAACTTGTATCTTGATAACTTTTAAAAAAATACTAAATAGGGGCATGTTCTGAAACATGGAAAATAGATTTTACATTTCATTAGGTTGCAAAAATGATTTTTTTCAAAAAAGAGAGATACTGGAAAAAACCTCACTTTTTATACAACAAAATGATTTTTCTTTGACATAATGCCCAATTGAGATAAAATGTAAATGTCAACATTTCAGAAGAAAATGTCTTAAAGTAGTCAAGATGAAACTGTCAACCTGTGTTTTGACACTATGCCATGAAAACAGATATGATCCTATGAAATGTTTCTGTTGCATGCTTTCAGCCAACTCGAGAAAGCACCAAAATACATCTGGTTTCATGTCATAAATTTAGAAATATCCCTTTTTTTCTCTTACTTGCATAAGGAGTAATCAGAAGCTGCTTGTCAAACCAATCAGTGTATGATTAGATTAGCTGTCACCACATATGTAGGATTTTTTCCCATGATTTTGGTTTCTATCTGTGGACCGTGGACACCTAGCTGTTATCACCTTTATCACTCAACATTAGTTTTTGCTTACATTTCAGTCCCTGGCTCGTGCTGTTGTATTGTCCTATCAGCACAGTTGTTGGTGTATTTGTTGGGTTGTGGCCCCCATGCAAAGCTAATTAATTTTTTTCCTCTAGAAACATAGCCTTGTGAATTCAAAATTCTGTAGCTTAATGATCAAGACTGCCTTCAATCCTGGCTTTAGCCTTAGGCAAAGCTATTAACTATTCATCTGCCTATTCATGGTGTTCACACTGCGTTTGGCTTTGCTGCTCTTCCTATGGCTTTGTGGACCCCTGGCCATGGGCAGAAACTCGTGCTATGTAAAGAACTAAGAGATAATCCACGCCCTGGGGAGAGGGGGGCATGGAAGTGAGAGCTGTCAGATGACTATTGGCAGGTGGCAAGTGTAGAGAAGAAAAAGGGGGGGTTTACTGGAAGCAGTGTAGACAGTAGGTTCAGTATCTGAGGTCCCAGCCATTGTCAGTTCTCTTTTAGTTTCCTGTTAAATATTTTACAAAGGCCTGTAAAAGAATGATCTACTAAAGGCACATTCACAAGCAGTGTCTAGGCTAGCAGAAAAGTATATGGATTTGGTCTCAGGGCATTATTGCAATGTAAATAATAAATAAGGTAACAATTAATCCATCCCTATTTGACTGTGGGAAGAGAGCTGAAGCAGTTCATCATTCACAATCATCAGCACTGTGCATTTCACGTTAAGGCAGTGTGCAGCTCCCCATTTTCATCACTGTGTATGCATAGAAGCATCTGCATTAAAGCTGATAAGTAAAGTAATAATTGTATGTTGTCATATTGGCTGGCCACAGAGACTGCTCTTACCCCTGCCCCTGCAGTATCCATAAGTACATGTTCAGCCTTTTTCACAGCTCTGCAGTTGCTGTATTCTGCAGACAGAGGTGCCTTGGCTGCAGGTTACAGGTGCCCGAGCCTAGCAGGTACCCAGGGGGATTTATATTCAGAGGTTTTTCCTATTTCATGTTTTCCCCTGCAGTTTTGAGCTGTTTGATTCTTTTTTTTCAGATGCAGTCTAGCAAGATCACAAATTTGTTCTTGGGTTTCAGAAGGTCTCCATTGATACCTGGGGGTTTTCTGGAGAAGGATTGCAAACAAAGGAAACATTCAGTTGGTTTATGAATTGTAGACACCACATATTTCTAGGTTTTGAAGAGGTGTTTTGACTAAATCCTCAAAATATTTGCCTTACCCCATTTAGGTGGTTTGGAATTGGAAATTGTGATGACTCGTGTTTTTGTTAAGCCTTTGTTCTGCCAGTTCTGCTTTTCATGTTTACTATTCTTACAGTAGCAGCTACAAAATCCTCCCACAAGCAGACTCTCACTGTGTAAATATGACACTCCCTGCCCCGAGGAATTTACAACCAAAAGGCTTGAAAAAAGCTGGAGTGAAAGAAAAGTACCCCCTGAACGGGGGAACTGCAGCTGTTTTAGATCAGGCAGGGCTGTAGCCATTAATTCGGTCTGGGGCATTCGGAGTTCCATACACGTGGAAGTTACTGCACTGCCAGGCAGGACCTGAATTTGCAGTGCCCGTCTGCACTGACCTCCCAGGTGGGCACTAACTCTGAAGGTTTTTATTCCCCTGGAGCAGCGAGTGAGGAGTGTGCTGTAAATGACTCTCTGAAAGCTGCTTCTGGCATGGGTTACTGCATCCTTGAGGCTGCTGTAGGGTGACCTAATTCTGTGCCTCCCGCCTGTCCCCCTGTGCATGCTGATCACCTGGGCACACTGCTTTAACCCATTTTGCTCTGCAGCTCTGAGCCACAGCAAAAATGCTCTCCTTTGGGGCAGCTTGGGAGGCTGTTTCTCCTGCAGTCTGCCCTTACCCTGTTTGCATAAACAGCAAAGGTCCTTCTGAGAGAGCTGCTCGTACAGAGGGAGGTTACCTCAGAGCACTGGGCTGTACTTTGTCTTCAGCTGTCTAAGGCTGGGGTTTATCTGAAGGCCATAAAACTATCAATCATCCTGACTGGGAACCAGAACACAAACTTGGCACTGGAATATTTTCCTCTAGTGATAGCCTTTTGCAAGTCTAGTCTCCAGCAATCACTTCCAAGTAGCACACAGCAATCAGAGCACTGGCAAATTGGATAAAGCAATTCTTTAGCAAATAGAAGACACATATTCTGCAATCAAATATACTTTCTAATTGTGAAATTATATTTCTTTACGATGTTTTATCCCATTTTTCTGAGAGCTGTTTTCAGGAGCTTTAGCTATTTAGAGTACAGTGATATAATTTATTTCCTTTCTGAAGAATATGTGAGCATTTGGGAGGAGAACTAAGAGATGAAAATTGTGTGTATTTGTGAATGTGCACATTAAGAAGTAAAAAAATTACTTTGGGCAAATTCTGGGATAAGATACAAGATTTATGTAGCTGGGATCTGTCACACAGCTGTGCAGAAGGACAAAACCTGCTGAGTTCCCTATGCCTCCCTGTCCAGTGCCAAATATCTGCAGGACCTGCCTGCTGAAGGAAGGTGAGGGAAGCTTTTGAGGATGCTGCTATTGCCAGCAAATCCTGAGCTACTGGTTGTGTTCTGTCTGAAGGACAGGTGGTTGCAAACCACTGCCCTCCTTTCCTCTCCTCATTGCTGCTCTCTGACTGTCTGGGTGACCTGAGGGACTGACTGTCAGACCTGTAACGATTGTGCATGGATCAAAGACTTTTTTCCTGGCCTTGATTCCTTTTCCTCTGTCCTGCTCTGTGATAATTTGTGTGGACCAGATGTTGCTTGGTTATCTGTGCTTGACTTTCCAGTTAGATGCTCTTTTTCTGTCATTATATATTGATTACATAAAGAACATCTCAACTTTCTGCACAACAAGCTGTGTCAAAATTGTTGCAAGTGGCAGTGATTGTACATTCTGTTGCCTGAGGAGGCACTTGGAGCTCTTCCAGCTTTTATTTCCTATATGTCCTGTTTGCATTTATCATCCTTTATGTGTTGTTAAGTTCCCCAGCCAGTGGCCAAACTTTCAGCTGGATGAACGAGCATAAACTTCAAACACAAGCGTTTTGGCACAATACCTTTTGTAAATTTCAATTCCAGAAGTGAATTGCTATTTTAAGCCAAACATCATAACACTCTTAAATTTTACTTCTGGACTGACCTTTATCAAACCAAAGCTTTGGCAGGGAGAACTGCCAGTTATGATTTCAGAATAGTTATGATGTGAGCAGCTAATGTAGTTGAGGGAAAGTTCTTTCTGAGCAGAATAATGCTGTCTGCAGTTTTCTCTCAGATTAGTTGTTAGGAGAGTACACTCTGCCTGCCTGAGCTGCTTTCCTGCTCTTCATTCCAAGGTGCAGCATGCTGCATGCATTCCTCATCCATTATGTACCTAAGAGTGAACATGCAATCTGAGCCTGAGGTTTAATTAAAATAACAGTGCAGGTAATCTCCATTCTAGGAATGGACAGCTGCTGTATCTCATAGGGTGAAACTCATACCAACCCAACTTGATGCAGCTCCAGAGCACTGCAGAAGTCTCTGCAGTGCCAAAAATGGCAGAGTCACACTCAATTCTGTGCTGCTTCTGGGCTAATGCATTCAGACACCTCTGCAATGCACTAGTGAGTGCTTCTGCTGCCCAGCTTGATTCATATTTGTCTGGGTGTGCCTGTGCCCAGCATACACACAGGTAATGTTTACTCTCTAGAAGAGTTACTTGGAATTCCTGGAAGGCAACTAAATACTGCTTAAATACTTAATACTTAATAAAAAATGATAATTAAACTAAATACTTAATTACTGCTCTTAATAAGAGTAGTGACAATAGACTGTACTGAAGCCACAGATATTTTAAAATTACTTCAGTTTTCAAGAGTGGTTACATTACTTTTCCATTGCTCTCACCCCCTCTACACAAAATCTACTGGAAATTAATCCCTTGGTGCACTTGTTCAGTCACTTCCTTGGATATATATAATTTCTTTCAAGCAAAGCAGACACTGAGATTTTAGATTTACCAGCTACAATTCCAGTCTCTAATGGAATTCTTAATATTTGTCATCAGGTATGCTAATAGAATAACTAAGTCAAGTCATCAAATAACTTAATAGCTCTGCTTCAAACATCCCCACACTTTAATACCTTCCTAACAAGACATAGAAGTAATAGTTCGATTCCAGTGCATATAATAAAAGCTTCCCATTATTTCAAAGGGGTAAAAAAACCCCACCTGACTGCTTTTCTGAGGTATTACCTTCCTGATGGCATCAGCTTTATCATGTGTTTATTACATTTAGAAGAGAGGAATGAGTTGGCCATGGTTCCAGCATATGTGTGAACTTCCAAGGGTTAAATAAATTTAGCAGGGTTGTTTGTCCCAGGAGAATTTCAGAGAAAGAGGTTTAGTTTCTTTTATCTTATCAATCTCATGCTGGTTTTATTGAGAGTTACAGTGGAATTGTAAGTGCACCAAAATAATGGCACTGTATTTTTGTTTCACCCTGGGTATTTAACTCACAATTTTTGCAGTGTTTCATCAGGTAGCTGCTGAAGACAGGATTGGTAGCAGTGGTTTTTTTAATGTTGTTGTTTGTGTTTGTTTGGTTTTTTTTTTCCCAGAAAAACACTACTCCCACGCTGGTGAAAAAATATACATCCCAGATACACATTTAAAATTCTTATAGTAAATATAATCAGGTGAACTGTAAAATATTTATACACAGTGCTAT
The DNA here is from genome assembly GCF_041296385.1 of Aphelocoma coerulescens. Classification (NCBI taxonomy): domain Eukaryota; kingdom Metazoa; phylum Chordata; class Aves; order Passeriformes; family Corvidae; genus Aphelocoma; species Aphelocoma coerulescens. Next base: position 15,879,179 of record NC_091018.1, read on the forward strand.
AGGATGAATGTGAATAAGGGATGCTGGTCATTCTTCTGGTACTGAAACATGGCTGTTTGACCAAATATACAAGTTGGGCCCTTCAGACTTTCCCTTGTGGAGTGAATTTGAGTCCAGTTCTTCTTCCCAGCACCTTTGTTGTGATTTTGTTTAGCACTCAGTATTTTCCAGGACTGTATCTTTCTGTGAAATTTTCATCCAGGACTTTTTAAAACACATTAGTGTGTAGTCAGACACCCACACAACCACACCACCTTAATTGCTAGTGGAAAGACATCAAAAATTTGCAGTGACACCACCCTGTGGTATAGGCAAGTTAAATAAGATTTATGTCATCTTCAAAATAAAATTGTTCTCTTCTTGTTCAATTCAATTTTAAATATTTGACATCAACATCTGTACTGTGCTTCTGTTTAACATATCTTTGGCACTGGGATGTTGAGATTTTATTTGACAAATGCTATGATGATCTTGGATCTGTTTCTCCAACAATTCTTGTTGTCTGCAGCATTCTAATACCTGTAGACAGATATTGGGTTTTCAGTAATCTTCAAATAGGAAGCAAAATTAAAAGAGTGACAGGAGTGATAAAAGTTTGTTTCAAATTTGAGATTTAAAAAAACCCAAACATATGGATGATTGGATTTTATGGGAAGGAATGTCCAGGATGTCGAAAAACTCCACAAAACACAAACCCCAAAACAGCAACAAAACCATCAACACATGCACACAAAACCCCAAAAAACTCTCAGGAAAAAAATAACGTGATAAAAACCCATCTCAATTTGTGAGCTGCCTGTCTGGCAAATGTTTTTTAATCCTTCTTTTTCCCTGGAGAAGAAAAGGCCCTGCTATCATTATGAATTCTCAAAAGAGTGCATTTGGGTAAAACTGGATTTTTTCCTGTAAATTTCTATTTTGTGAAAAAGGCATTTCTGCAGGGAAGCATTTGAATGAGAAATTCTTGAGTCACTTTATTCAGCATCTAGGGAAGACTGGCCCATAATGATCCGTAAATTGAACTGTGTGCCTAAAATTGAACTGTATAATCTGTATTCAGACAACTCAAAAGAGAAAGAATCAGCACTGCAACAATGATTCTCACTCCTAACACCTGTGGGCTTAGGTTCCCCTTGTGAATTGTTCCAGTCACAGGCTGCACAGACAGCCCACAGAAAGAGACATATGTTGCCATAGAAATGCAAGGATTTGCTGTTCAGCAAGTGACACAGAAACTCCAGAAACCTACATTCAGTCCCTGCTTCCTGTTCTGTGCCTATTAAAGCAAATGCAGTAATTTTGGGCACATTTCCCACTTGCAAAATAATACTTAATAATTTGCCTCAAAGAATGAAGAGGTAAATAATAAAAAATACTAATAATAGAAAAATAAGAAAAATCCTCACAAGTCTCTTCTAGTAATGGGAGCAGCTGGAATTTTTTAAGAAAGCAAACCATGCCAGAAGGATGGTCTTGGCAGCAGACTCTGTCCACAACCTCTGTTTTACCTCTTTCCAAGCTGACTCTAATTTTTTTTCTCAACCATTTTCTTTCCTGATCAACTCCTTTTTTGCTCTGATTATTTTTGAAGAGGCATATTCCAATTTTTCTGCAGGGAGAACAAATGCAAACTGCCAAATGCTTCTTGGGCCATCTACCTTCTGAATATATGAAGTGGCCAAATAGATTTCTGTATTATCCCACACAGTTTTGTTTCTCCTTTGATGTCTTTCACCAGCTTGTGTACTGCTGTAACTGCTCCTTGTTTGCTTCCCTTACCTGCTGCATTCAAGACAAGTCATCCTGCATTTCTATTTTCAAGTACCATTTTGTGACAAGCTGTGGGAACTGTGCTCCAGGAGTACAGACACAATTGCATTCATTGCTTTGTCTGTTACACCGATTTTTCTTACTCTGTTTATTTAAGGGGGGAAAAAGTCACCCTTTTGGGTATGACTTCCTGTCCATCAGCTGAACCTGTGAACTGGATTTTGCATGTTGCTACTTTCCTTTTTGCTTCTGCCTTGTGTTATCTTTCTGAAAAAGATGCAGAAAGGGAACAGGGCCCCCTGTGCATCACCATGGCTCAAAATGTCATTTAGTATTAATGGCTGTCAAATGCAGTCCACTTGTAACTATACATTACTGTTACAACACCCTGTGGCACATGGAAAGCAGCACAAAAGCAGATGTTCCAGGAAGAGAAAACTTAACTAATTTAAAAGTTAAATCACAATCTGATATGTTTTTTCCTGGGTGATGCACAGTGAACACAGTCTGGGAGCACTCCAAGCCTGCAGGAAATAGATAAATGAGGTTGTGAATATGACTGAGAAGGCTTGCCTGAGTTCAGCCCTTTAAGTTCCTGTGCCTCAGAGCATCACAGGAGTTTGGGCAACTTGCCCCAGCCTTTTGGCTCTCTCACCCTAGGGATTAATCCTGGACTTGCAGGGATTTAACCTTGTCAGTGCATGGGCTGCTTGGCTGTCAAGGACTCCTCTGCACATTTCACTGTTCAGATGGGGGTAAAGGTATATGGGAAACCATTCTTACTTTCCATCAGGTTGTTTCCAAGGCCACATGCTTTATTAAGAGACAAGTTCTTCAGCATCCCTCTTGTAGATCATGAAGTAGAGGAGAGATTTCTATCTCTGAAAGATGTCTTTCCCTATTTTAGATGAAAGCAGATGAGCCACTGGAATTGAATGCCTTTGGTTTTGTTATTTAATCTGTCTGCAGTACATATTATGGAATTAATTTTGATGAAGATCTAGACCTTGTTGCTCAAAAATGTATTTAATTACAGGAATGTAAAAATACTGTAACAGAACAAAAGTTTTGACTGACCCCAAATCAAAAGACTTTTTGGGCCATAGATCCATTGAAAGTTCTCCTCATTTGAAATAGAAAATGGTTCAGTTCCTCTAAAATATTATAAGTATAGTAGTTGTATTAACCAGAATGAAGTGTTTTGGTTTGGTAAGGAGATGAGGGAGCAGGGTTGATCTATATTTCTAATGTATTGTGAGTGTGAAGCTGTGTCTGCAGTTACTGCTTCACACAGCAAGGGTGAAGCAGAAGTGGCTGAGTATATCAGATCTTAATTCCTTTGCCTAACATGAGAAAGCTTCGGGGTTTTGCTTCTGTTTGTAATGAAATGAAATGCATTCGATTCTCCCCAACGTGAATATGGCTGTCTTTATCCTAATATAACTCTCTGACTTCTTGGCAAACTTCTTGCAAGCTGTTGAATGCTCTTAGAGGTATTAAATACTCAAATGCCATACAAATTAGTTGACTAGAAGAGGAAGACTTCTGCATTCTAATTGAGTGATGTGATAGTCCATTTTCCAGAGGGGCTACAAATTGCCTTTGAGAGGAAGACTACAACTGAGGTCACAGTATTTATTAGAGACCAGAAAATCTAAATGGGAGAGAGAACATTTCCCTCAACTTTTGGAAAATTCTTAGCAGAATTTTATAGGTCATTAGAGATCAGAAACATAATTCTCAGGACCTTCACACTTTAGACTACACAGGTTCTGCAAGACACTTATTTGAGTACTCCATCTCTTTACCAGTTTTAAAGATAGATGCTACATTTACTCTTTTTTGGTCCTTTTACTCTATAAAACCCTTCACAAATTTTCAAAGACAGTGTTATCAGCCCTTTAAACTCTTGGGGATGTAGTTTTCCAGACACTGGTGCTTTGAAAAGAAAAAGACTGAGTAGAACTATATCCAGTTCTCTTAATATACAACACATACATATTTCTGAAGAGGGAAGTCTAATATTAGTAGACATCTAATATTAAGAAATCTACCTCTTGAAATATGGGATCTCAATGGAAATTGATTCCTGTGGGAATTGTCAAGTTGAGCTGACTAATCTTTGAAGTTTTGATTTTTTTTGTTAATTTTCTCCACTTGTTATAACTGGAGATGATGTGTACAGGTTTTCTGTGATTAGATGTTGGAACAGGCTGCCCAGGGAAGTGGTGGAGTCACTGTCCCTGGAGGTGTTTAAGGAAAGACTGAACGTGGCATTGAGTGCCATGGCCTGGTTGTCAGGGTGGTGTTCTGCCATAGCTTGGGCTCAGTGATCTCTGGAGTCTTTTCCAACCTAACTGATGCTGTGATTCTAAAGATGGGGAGCCCAAGGGATCTGAGTCCCTGCAGACTATGAAGATAAATCCAGTATTGTTGAGGTAGCAAGGCATTCAAGGGTTCATAATGCTTGGCAGGGAAAAGAAGTAAACTCCTGGGACTGTTCAAATCTCATCCAAAATTCTGGAGTTGCACAGATGTGAAGTACAGCACATGGAGCTCTCAAAACAGAGACCAGTTAATTTTACTCTTGGTGGAACTCTTTAGGTTCTGCTGAAGCCTTAAGGGGGATAAATGACACTCATTTTTGCTTCCCTTGCACAGAGCTACTATCACTGCTATGTTAAAATCTGCTTCACCCTCCAAACTTAAGTGAGATGTAGATGAATGTTGAAAACACTTGAGTGATGACATTATTAAGATTTTTAAATCTTCTAATGGGTAGTCATTTGTGCTGACACTGAAAAGTCAAACAGTATGCCACAGGTTACAGCACATATTCTGCATTGGCAGAATGAAATATGCCTGCTGCTGCATGTGGTTATACAGTGAGAATTTCAAATTTCAACTCAGATCAGGATGAAAAGGAAATTATGCTTAACATAAAGGTTACACTTCAGAAGGAAAATAATTCGGAGTCAATTCCATATTTGACATATGTATGCCATATAACTGGTGGTATATATGGCAGACATTTTCCATCAAAATATTTTTGCTTAAAACATAAAAATATTTCTGTTGATACTGTGTCATGAAGGTCATTTTGGTCTTCTATGCCCAGGGAGCACAGAATGCAGTTTTAAGCAAAATGGGTTATAATACATGCAAAGCACCCACGTAGGAATGCATTTTCCTTTGTAAACCAAATTACATTGTGGGGATACTAAGCTGATAAGTTTTGAAAGCTTTCTCACAGGAGTGAAAATTATATTCTCCAATGCTCTTCACTCGTGTTTATACTGCCTTGAAATTCTATCCAGAGGCTGTCAGAAGAAGCATAACTAACCATGGAGGCAGTGATCACCTTGAAAACTGGAAATGGACTTTGCCTCCCTAGCCAAAAAAAAAGGTGCCTGAGTGATGGGTAACATAAATCTGAACAGATTTTTCTTCTTGGGAAGAACTTGCAGTTGCAGTACCTGCTGTTACCATTAAGTCAGAAAAATGTAAGGATTATGGAAATGCAGTGGGTTACTAAAAAGAAAACATTCAGTACATTTTTCAGGATTAATTCTAGCTTTGTTTTTAAAGTGAAGTAGAAGGACCATTTGCAGAAGGGAGCTGGACTTCTCAAAAACAAGGTGGGAGTAGGCTCCTGGTCAGACAAATCATTATATTGATAAGTAGTATTTCAAATAAAGAGTCTGAAAGTATTAGGAGTTTGCAGGTCGGATAATGGCACGTTGGACATGTCAGTAACAGAAAGTTGGAGCTGTACCTCAAAACTGGCCTTAGATCTCACTGGAAGAGCCAGGAGGGTTTTCAGTGTCCCCTGTAAGTCCCTCCCGTTCTCCTCTTGCCCTCAGAGCTGGCAGCTCACAGGACCCTGGCTGCTGCCCAGCGGTGCTGCTCCTCTGAAGCCGCAGAAATGTTTGACACTGAGCAGCCCTCAGGCCAAACCCGAGGGTTTTCCTTGGCTGCAGTCCTGTGCTGTGGCCCACCTGCACCCCGTGGTGTGGCCTGGAGGCAGGAGAGCAGGGAGGGGTGCCTGTGCTAACCCCTCTCCCTTTTTCTCCCAACACTGGGGCTGTGCCTGCTGGAAGTAAGCCAAAGAGCAGATGGAGTTTAGAAGCAGTCTCTGGGAAGGAGGCTGTTGCAAATAGCTCTTAGTCTACTAACAGGACGTAAAACTGCAAGTTTTGGTGCAAAAAGCTTTGCTTGGCAAAGCCAAAGAAAACACAAAAAGTGATTTTCCTCTTGGAAGTTGTTTGGTTTGAGGTCTGTTAATAACTGCTGTAAAATCTTTGTGTTTCTAGTCTGGAGAAGATCCTTTATGCACAGGCTCCTAAAACATCCTTTACTCCCTGGTCACTTGGGGATCTCCTGCCTGTAACCTGTGCTAGTCACAGTCTGGAATGGTCCACGGGGAGAAATGGCCCAGAGCTGTGAGATCTGGTTCAGCTTTCTCACATGTCACCAAATGAATAGCTGTGCCTGCAGTTTGGCTAATGAGCAACACAAGGCAAAAAATGCCTTGCCTTTCCTTAGAGATACTGTGGGGTTTTCCAAGGAGAGCACAGAGCATTTTTTCCCAAGTGGTGAATTACCTAATTTCAGTAAATTGCCTCCTTTCCAGGTTATACAAGCAACTTTCTTTTATAGCTCTACAAGGATGTACTGCCAGGTGCTACACATAGTGCAGAAAATACATTATGATGCCAGTTGCTAACAGACTAAAAAAAACCTTCAGTGTTTTTCTCTTTTAAAAAGAAGTAATTTCATTAATATTTTTCCAAGCCAATGAGCAAGTAAGGAATATCTCCCTGCATGCCAGTTTCAGGCACAGCTCATCCTTGGTAGTAATTTCACATTGAGACATTAACAGCAGCTTTTAATATTCATGGTTTTGATCTATTTTGTGGAGACAGAACATCACTAATCAGCTGATTTGACTTCTTCTGAAGTAGCTATTGTAAAGCTTATTTGAGAAGGAGATAAGAAACACAAGATGTCTTTACTCTGGAATGGGAAACAAAAGAAAGGGTTGTACTGCTATAAAACACTAAACTTTTCTGTAATCTCTTTTCTTTGGATGAGCTTTTCTTGTTTGTTTGCTTGCTTGGTTATTTTTGGGGGGGTGGTAGTATAATTTAATAAGAAGACAGAGGTGTACAGGAAATTTCATTCATGTGCAGAAAACAGAGGATAATTGATATTCTAAGTATGTGCTCAACCCTAATGGTCTCATTGCTGTCAAATATAGGTGGTTTTTACAAGTGTTGTATATACAGAAAATGCTTGCAGCTTGAAGACAGTCTCAGGAAAAAATAGGATTGTTTAATTTGGAGGGTAAGGCTCTGTAAGACAGCACTTGCTGGTCCAAGTCTTCTAAATACAATCTGTATAATTCCATCTCATCCTCCAAATCTGTCGAGTGCACAGTTATAAAGGTGAGGGTTTTAATGTGAAATGATCATGACTTGTGTAGGAATCTGATCTGCACTCAAAGATGTCTTGCTTCATAAGACATTAATCACATAGCCTGTATTCAAATAACTGCATATTTTTTTACATTCATATGATATTCCTCTTTTACTGCACTTCTGTAATTTTCCACATTTGTTTGATGGGACAATTAAATACTATTGCTTGTGAGATAAATAATTCATGGTTTCTGAAGCATAACTATGTCTGTAGTCATACTATGAGAAGGCAATGTTTTATGCAGATTTGTTTTAATTCATGCTTTATTACCTTTATTATCACTAATTGCTGTTTTATAACAAAGCTATAGTTTGGAATCAGAATAGATATGCTTTAATTTAAACTGAACTAGAGCCTGATACTAGCAGTGTGTTTGTCCTTTCCAGAAGTGCAGCCCTGCAAAATGCTACTGTACTATTTATCCATTGATGTGTTTGAGTGGGATATATGCCATGTATTGTCTTGAGAGTATTAAGTAAAATTGGTACCTGGAAGAACTGAGTAACTATTAATATGTACAGAAACTTTCCCTATGAGTAAATAATATCTGCAGATCTCTGGAGATGATGTATTTTGATGCAGCTTGAATGTAATATTTCCATTTGTAAACAAATTTGATCAAATACAATAAACAGTGCTGGAGTCTTAATGTAATTCTATTACCTATAAGTCATACAGGAAACAGCAATGCAGATGCCTAACAAGAGGCAGAGTGGCTTCTTCAGCTTTGCTGATAAATATCAGTGTAAGTCATGTAAGCCTAATAATCAGGCAGAAAAGTAGGAGAAAGTAATAACCTTAGTCTTGTCAAAGCATAAATGGAATATAGATGAAAGTTGATGCTTTGAGTAGAAATGCCTGCCAGATTTAATGTAAGGAATAATGACGTAAGGCTGAAATTCAAAAACTCATAAAAATATCCTTTGATATCCTGAAATACAGGGAAATACAAACAGCTCTGAAATTAAGAGCAGACAGGATAGACCTGCCCTTTTGGGGAGGTTCTTTGGCTGTCCATACATTCAAACAAGCTAGGGGATGGAGGGTACCTGGGGCCTTTAAGTACAAGCAGATAATATCTGACAACTTTTGTAACACTGAATCTCACAGGCTGAGGAGAATTTTGATTTTCTTTTCCCTACTGATCTTTCACCTTGGGTTTAATCACGGCACTGTAAAACCTTTAATCTCTAAAATGGCAATACTATTAGACAGCTTGTAAAAGTGTTGGGAGAGAGAAGAATTTTATCACAGCTCTAAAGTTACCAAATGCTTTTATTTCTGCAGGGTGCAGTTGCTGGCAGGGCCTGTCAGCCAGGGCAGAGCAGGTCACACGTGCTGATGATTCTGAAGAGAAGCCACGACAGCAAAGGTAAGACTGTGGTACCAGTCCTAGGCTGTGTCTACCTCTGAGGGAGGCCCAAAGAAGGTTGTAGGAATGCAATGAAAGAGTATTGTTATAAATAAATAAGTAAATGAGTGTGTGTGTGTGTAACATGGAGGTAAAAACCCCCACCCAATCTGTAAAAAGACATTGAGTCTGTTGTGTATGCTGTTTCAATGATGAGATTAGAACATGTCTAGGTTTTGTTTTGAAGAAAGTTAAATCCTCTTCCAGTCTGTCAACTACATGCTATTTTTGCAAGTGTGTCAATACTTAGCAGTTGGAATCAAAGAGACTGAAGCCATGTTTTGGGAACACTTACTGAAAAAAACAACAAAATGCACTATTAATTTTTTTTAACAGAAAATGAGACACCTCCCAGAGTAAAGGAATCGATCTCAAATGCACAGGATGACACAGTGGAAATTCCTGTTGTCTTTACTGACGGGAGGATCCCACCCATTGTGAAATCAAAGGAGTAATCAAATCAAGAGTTTATGTTTCCACCAGATCATGTTGACAGAAGAGCTCCATTCTGCTTGAAGGAAATATAAACGAATTGAACCTTTTTCTCTTCTCCATCCCTCTTATCATGCACAGCTGCTGAGCTTGGACAGCTCTTGCTGGCTCTCTCTGGTCAGGAAGCAACAGTGCAAAGTAATTTCATGACTGTATTCTTTCTGAAGGGAGTTTTAGAAATATACTGGAATAAAAGGAAGCAGAATGAGTCTGACAAGGCAGCTGCTTGGACTTATTGCACCTTGATGGCTATTCCTCACTATTATCTGTCTGCTTTCAAACCTAGTCCTGCCAGAGATGTAACCTGGCAGCATAACGTGCCTCAGCATGGTCATTTTCTCTGAATGTGTGTAAATAAATGTTTGTATTTTTTTGGGTTTGTACAAGACTAGGAAAGGGATCATGAGCTGCAGAATTCCTATGTATGAAAATATTATTTCTTTTTGGAGAAATTTTTCTTTCTGTGTGTCTTTATTGTTTTCTTTGAAAATTTTAGTTGTTTTGGCTCAAAAAAGACCTTTGTGTTATTGATGATTAGACAACATCCTGCCTCTAACTATGCAGAAGCTGCACAATGTCAGCAAGTAATCTGGTACTATATCTCTCAAATGTTTTCAGTTCAGTGTGCATGGTAAAGTGTACTTGTTGCTTTTCAACTGAGATCTTGAGGAATGACCTCTTTTATGAAACACATTTTCTTCCCTTGTTATTTCCAGAAGTAAAATATAACTTTACATAGCAGCTTGAGAAAATGGGGGAGCACAAAGTCCACATTTCAGAGAAGCATGTGATTATGGAATTTAATCTGAGAAGGTCAAACCTCTCAGGAAGATTGCATCTGACTTTGTAAAACTTGGCTAACCTCCAAGTCAGAAAAATGTTTCTGCTTTTTCTGTGAAAAGCAGAAATAGTCTTCTACTTTTCCTGTTGGCTGAGAAAATTCATCTAATTTCCAGTCAGAGAAAAATGAAAGAATAGCCTGGCCTAAAATAATTGAGTTAGTGTGTTATATTTTATATCAGTGTTATATTTTATATAAAAAAAGAAGGACCTGAGAAGGTTTATCCGTAACTCACCTTTTCCATTTTAGCCTTCACACTGACAAGTTTACTTGAAAATCAATATTTTACATTGAAAAAAACCCTGTTCTGTGTCAGTAATACTCTCAAGCAATATAGATCTTAAAGAAACATGCCAAGACTTGCCAGGTAAATATTTGTAATGAATAATCTGTCGGAACCCCAGGGAAACTGCAGATTTGGAAAGAGATGGCCAGTTTCCACAGTGGTGCTCTGGAGCAGCTATTCTTCCCCTTCTCCTTGGGTACTTTTGCCCACTGCTTTTACCACAGGGCTGCCTCATTACTCTTCCTTTGGCAGCTGTGCCTCTTATTGCAGATGTCAACCCTCTGCAAAAAAGCATCTCTTAAGCAGCAATTGCACAGGCTGCCCTGCAGGAAGAAGGCACTTAGTACAGTGAAAATCATGTCAGCTACTCTGGGAGCTTTGTTTCTGTCCCAGTTTGTCTCGTGTGAAGAGAAGGAGGTGGTAGGCTTTTGGCTCAGCAGGTTGGGCATCCACAGAGCCATGGGTGAGAAAAACAATTGTATCTGGTCTCTGCTCTTTTTGATGGGGTGTCACCTCAACTTTCTGTGTTCCAACCCTTTCTGTCCCAGGAAGGTGTTCATACTTGCCTGTGTCTTGCAAAAGAATTCTGGATTTATAATGCATAAAGTGTTCTTAATCCTATATCCTGAGGAAGGCAGCGAGCTGATGGTCGGATTCTTTGCACTCTTGAATAGGTAGTCTGAAGGATTTAATCTTAAAAAATAGTAGTCAATTCTTTTCACTATGAACCTGGATTGTCTCTTCCAGGGAACTTGTACTGGAAGCAAATCCATAATTATTGTATTCTGTATCCTTACTCATAGTCTAGGTCTGAAAACATCCTGTTACAGAAGTAATCTCTCCAGTAAGACTGCTCAGCAGTTCCCAGAATTTCTGTCCTGCATAAACCCTGGACTGAGGTAAAAGTCACTAAAGTTATCATGAAGACAAAGTGGAATGATTCTCTTCTGTCAAAGTGGCAAACTGGAAAGTGGAAAATGTTTTTATTTTTTAAATTTCCATATTCCCACTCTGTACTTAAAACAGGTGCATTTTACTCTGTGTGTAAAGTAACACAGAGGGTTTAATCTTCTGTAAAAGCCAGGACAGCTGTCCTTGGAGAGCATAAGTCAGAATCTATGTTAGTAGGGAGCTTTGCTGCAGATACTTGGAGGTAACAGGCAGATTTTATAAAGAGAAATTATGTCTCATTCTGAAGAAAATTAAGAAAAAACAGATCTCCAGCCTGTCTCATCAGAGCATGGAAAAGAATTCAGGTTACATATTGAATGTAAATGAAGTATTTTGATTATTCTGGCAATTTTATGGAGATTAGAGCTTTTCTGTGAAGTGTACAGCTTGAGAATGATTTTTTGCATCACAGTCTGAAAGCAAATGTTCAAACACTAGGAACTTCAAAACAGATCCCCCTGCTTCATTTATATATATGTATTTGTAGACATGCACATATATTTTAAGGGAATCTGTTTTTATTTAAAAGGAGTATTCTTCCCCCAGCCTAGTTGAATTGCCATTTCACTCCTTAAATATTTTTGGGATACTGATCAACTTTTGTAGCGTAAATACACAGTTCCTATGCAATACACCCTTTATTATGACAGGTGACCATAGGGCTACTCAGCTTAGAGAATTATCATCAGGGCTCTTATGGAATATTTAAATAGCAGACAGATTGGGTTTTTTTTCTTTTTAATCCAGTTTTTCAGTGTTTTACACAATACTGAAATGATGAGAAGAGTCAATATGTTAAATTCCCTACAACTCCTACAAATCCAGCTAAAGCAAGGGAGGAGTTGTGCTGTTTTGTTTTAAAGGGGCTTGTGTCATGAGTGACTTCCCCTTTAGTACAAAGAGAAAAGACAGACAAAAATAAAGAAGAGGATAGCATTGATGCACAGAGAACACAACAAGAGTGTTACCTGAGAAAACCCCCTGAAATTCAGCAGTCTATGTGTCAGAAGGACTTTCAAAGTGATCCACAGCTGTACGGTTGAAATCTTCTCTCATGTCTCCAGCAGAGAAGGAAAAACAGAGAATTCTTCCTTCATATTTTAGAGTTCTGCAGTTCAAGAGGAAAGCTGTGAAATGCCTGATTCCAGTTTTCATAGCAGTCCAACAGGGCATTTTGGCATTCCTCAGCACCATGGCAGCAATAAAAAGAGCACCAGTAGAAAAGAACTAGATACTTAACAGCTTGAAAAGACGTATTGACATTGGCACATGCTTATTTGCTACAGCATTTTCTGGGATTTGTGCTGAAATGGAAGCCTTTTGATAAAAACAGTTGATATCTTGCTTTAAAAAGGTATCAAGAAAAGCCATATCAAACTGTGTTCTGCACACTATATACGTGAATGAAGGGAAGAGTAATGAACAAGCTTGCCAAATCAAACTAGATAAAAGCAAAATAAAAAATGGAAACACAAAGCATTGTCAATAAGCAGCACAACATGACCTTTCTTTAGCTGTGTTATTCTTTTTTTGGCGTAGATTTAAAGATATTTGTTTCAGCAGGAGTAAGAGGCCCCTGTCCTTTCTGTAGAAGCCTCACACAGGTAGTTTCCAATTACTGAAGCCATATGCTTGGCACTCTTGAAGAAAGGGATTGGACACTTATATGAAGGGAAAAGTAGAATTAGGCAGCCATAAAAATTGGATATTTTAATAAGAGCCCTACAGCAAGTCAGCCGTTAACTAATTTGTGTAAGAGAACAGATTACCTGCAGACATACCATCCTATTGTATCAGTTTTATCCTGATTTTCTAAGTTTTATTATTGACTTCTGTGACTGATGCTCAGTAAAATTATGCTCAGTAAAATTGGCCTAATCCAGTATATCATAACCTATAGTTCTGTCTTCCTAATTTTCCCTGTATAACAAGCTTTTAATTAGGTCAGCTGGGGTTCACACAAAAGAACCCTTATGGGTTGGATTGAAGGTGTTTTGTTTGGCTTTGATGGATGAATGGCTGTCTCTATCATCAGGCACAAGTAATGGAATATTTTATCATCTTCCTAGTTAGGTTGTCAACATGTGGTTCACAGCAGCTGCTGTGAATTCATTTTCCAATAGGAAATATGGTAAATGCATAAACCAAAATAAAATTGCAGAGAAAATAACTTTCTGATCTATTTCGGTGAGGAAGGGGTGTTGGGTGGTGTCTTGATTTTGGTGGGGTTTTTTTTGGTTGTTTTCCTTTTGTTTGTTTTGTTGGTTGTTTTGGTTTGTTGCTGTTGTGGGTTTTGTTTTTATTTTGTAACTATGTATGAGTTTAGCTGCAATAGAGAAAATAAAGATTTCCTTTCTGGTCCAGAGCTGAAGACCAGACATTTTGCTCAAATTAAAAAAAGTCATTATTTTTAATATATTTTTATCTTCCTCTGGCAAAGGAGGATAGTAGAGAAATCCTTCTCAGTATTCAGTCTCCAAATGGACTCCTTCCAAAATCTCCTGAAGTCAATAGAGAAATGTTTATGCTCTTCATTTGATATTGGATCAAGTCTTATTTTCAGCTCTGACCAAGATTGGTTTCACAATTCTGGCCTGTTCCTGGGTAATATAGATTTGTATGTAAATCTGTACTTTCTAAAATATTTTAAATCAGTTAATAAGTGGTAATGAGGTAAAGTTTTACCCAAATGAAGTACAATTCCTGCTGATTTTCAGAAGGTAAATATTTCATTCTTGGTTAGTTCAGTTGTGGGCAGGGTAGGATGGGGTGTCATTTTATTTTTTTTTGTTTGTCCTTTTTCTCCTCATGAACTGACAAAATGAGGTATGGTTTTATTGCCATGTACAGGGAATTAAGTCACAGAGTTTCCATTAAAAATGATCTGTTAACACCAAAAAAAAGTTAATGTTCCTATTTTTGCTTTATTATTCTTCATTACATAATTTATAGAAATGGAGGTACATGCCTAACTGCACTCTAATGGAAACTTGTCCTTTTCTCTATGGTTAGGAACAGACCCATGGACAAGGTGTTAGGAAGGAAAGAACTTCCAAATGAATGGTGGGATCTCCTTGAGAGAGCTCTAAGGAGAGAAAACCAGAAAACTGAGTTGTTTATCACAGCTTTTCTTTACTATCCTTTTCCCTAGTGACTTACAGATTGAAGTTAAGTTTCACAGCTTGCATTTAATGACCTAATTTGGATTGTGGCTTGTATCAAAATGCTGAACAGAACATTTTCCATTTTCTATTTTTATTTTAGTCTTTCTCTATTGAAAATATCCAGTAAACTTTAGATTGCTTTAATTGCATGCTGATTCCCAGCTCTGTATGCAGAACAGGACTATATGTTCTTCAGCCATACTCACAGGACTGTCTGTCTTCTACTCCAATGTAATAACAAAAGAGCTGAGAGAGCTGTCATTTCTTTTACAGCAACTTCAGATAATGGTTTCTCATGTTAATAAAGTATTGCAGGATGGAGAGATGAAAGTTACATTTTTAAGAGGAAAGATGAGTATTTGCTATTAGGGGGTACAAGGACCAGGAAACTGAGGCTACAGTTACTCTTCCAAATAAAAGACCCAGAGATTAGTTGTGGTCTAAGTGAAGCTGGAGAATCACTGAGAGGTTGGGACCTTGTGCTGTGTCACATGAAGGATGCACCTCACTAAAGGTGTTCATTTTGTATTTGTGAGGTTTCCTCTGTGTTATTCTATGACTTCCTGTGGACTTTTAAACAGTAATTCTGTTATGTACATTCAGGCAGGTTCTAAGTATTCTTCCATACAAGTAGCTATAGAAAAACCCTGCATTTCAGTAGGTCTGGAAAATGCTGTCCACAGTGACTGCCTCTCTGCCCCTGAAAATTGATTATTGCACTCTGTATATTTTCCTAAGCCATTTAAGTGGATCAGATAGTTATAGATATTTGACATGCTAAGTGATGGTCTGGCTAGAGTAGCACTTGTGTGAGGTAAGTGAATTGTTTCCAGTAAACTTAGCCTATCTGTATTGCTACTATGCCACCGCTTGTCTTAAAAATGGTCAATTTGTTGCATGACATTTTTGGATTAAGTGGGCTGTATGGATTAATTAATTCTAAAGATGTCATTGATTTTTTTCTATGTGACCTGCTCCACTATTTTTTATTTTTTGTTTCTTCACAATTGATTTTCAGTGTATAAAGCACTTACTATTGAATGCTTATTGCAAAATAAAATGATAAAAAGCAATAGATAGTGATGATTTTTTGCAGTCTGTCCTTTCTCATTATAGTTCTTGCAAACAGTTGTGCCTTGTCTGAAATAATGATTATTGCCAAACTATGTAGGAAGCCAGAAATAAGGGCAAGTTTTATTCCTGTGGTAAACGAATTAATTAGCATTTTCAAAGTTTTAGTGGTACATAAGTAAATCAGCTAGGGAAGTCAGATGAACCTCCTGATGACTAAGGATTTCCTTCTCAAATTTGTAGCAAGCATAGGGAAATAAATAAGAGGAGGAGTAGGTTTGACAGGAAATTTTGTTTAAGCTGTTGATTATATTGTTCCATTGCTCTTGTTCTCATTATAGTTCTCATTGCAAAATATGCTGGAGTCATGTTGTCATTGCAACAGATAGTGGTGAGAATAGGGTGGCTAAAGAAGCTTGAAACACTTCAGCCTATCAGTCAGTGGCCAAAGATAGCTCGATGGAATTGTGTTTCTCCTTGGTCTGAGGGATAAGTTGCAATTTCAAAATATCTCAGGAGCAGCCAGGACAAAGTACCAGGGTTTGATTTTCCTGATATCAGCCTAAAGCTTCTCAAGTCAGGTGGATGTTTCTGGTCCTTTGTTTAACAGCTAAGTGACAGGAGATGTGGGATATTGTGCTAGTTGGAAAACAAACCAGTGGGAGGCACCAAGTCAGAATAACAATTTAATGGGGAAATTAAAGAAAAAGGAAAGTAAAAGAAAACACTGACAGAGTCAAGATACAGCCTGAGTCCCTGTTAGGCAGGGTGGTGGTAGCAGTCTGGTAGAATGGTGGCTGCAATCCTCTGAAGTGGTGATCCTGTGGTAGAAGGGGTCTGCTCTTCCTCAGAAAGTCCAGTGGTGGCTGTGCAGCTCCTGTCCTCTGGAAATCCAGTGGAAAGAGTGTCTCTGGTGTTCAGAGTCCCAGATTATATTCATGATGGGATGCTTGGTTCCTCCCTCTGGGTGGAGCATCCCACAATGGGGTAATGAGTCATGAGGCCAAGTGTTGATTAGGCTCATTAACAGAAGATAGTCCGGAGGGAGTTATCTCTGAGTTATGCAGCAGGACAATGATGGGCCATTAACAGCAAGATAGTCTGGGGGGAGGAGGCAAGGAAACACTGCCCCACCTGATTTCCACAGCTCATGAGGATGGTAATAGAATTCACTTCAACCCAGGACAGATATCTTTTCAAATGCTGAGAGAATATCTGAAAGCTACAACTGTGTGTTCAGTCTGATAGTTTAAAAAAATGTGTTCTGTTTGAATTGTCCTGGTATATTTCTTTTTCAGTTTTATACTAGTTTCTTAGCTTTTGTCTTGTCTGGTTCCCTCCTATATTTAGTCAGATTTGGGGTCACAAGTATGAAAGAGTGATTAATCTCTTGATGAATTCCATGTAGGTTTTGCTGTTGAAAAGACACTTGGGTTTGTGGGAGAACAGCTCCATGTTGCAGGGCTGAAATCATTAGTGCTGAAGTCTATTGATCTGGCAACATGAGTTGCTAATGCAATATAGAAATAGGCAAAATATTTATGACCTGAGCTTTGGCATGTCCATCTGACTCATCCTGCTTTGCAGGGATATTTGAGAACAGAAAACTCCAATTTCTCAAGCATGTAACATTTTGTTCTGCAGCTCTAACCCTTCATAAAAGGACTGAAGAGATTTTCCTAATTTATTCTGATAACGGGAAGTTGCCATATCTTATGACATCTTTAAAAAGACCAATCATACTTTTAATTGCTTAATTAATCACAGCATGAAAGGGGAACAGTCTTCAAGGACATTTACTTTTTTTTTTCTTGCCTACAAAGTTTAGTTGGCTGCTTTCTTTATCAAAGCTACTTGTTTGATAGTAGAGAATGTAGCTAAAATGGTTGATCAAACAAACACAAGATCATCCTTGACATTCTTTAGTGTAAGAGGACTGACCTATAAAGCCTAGTTAGATATTTCTATCCCACTGGTGTGGATGAAAGCCGGTAATTTCTTCCCCAAGAATACGCCTTTCTGTTTCAGCCAAACATAGATTAAAAAATCCCCACAAACCTAAAATATAACAGAAAGCCTAAAAGCAGAGGTGGGCATCTTGCCAGGTGGGGGAGAAGAGCTGAGATTCAGGTTCTCTGTACTGGTCAATGAACTCATTACTTCTCACCACTGAGAAACATGCTGCTTTCTTTGTCACACAACCTGTCTCATCTCATTAGCACAATGACTTGAACATGTTGACAGCACGTAATGGTTTTCACTGCATATGCTAAGAAGCGGTTTTAAACCAATTTGCTGTTTTCTTTGTAGGCAGAGTGTGACTGCTGATTGCTGCTAGGGTCCCTGAAAAGTTATTCGTTTGCCACTATTCCTATAGGTAAAATATGAAGCTGTGAAACAGATGATCCCAATGCAGCAGAGTGCTTGTTCCTTTCCCTGGATGTTAATGAACTCCCACTCATTCCCAACTGGTTGCTGGGTGGAGGGAATGCATTCAGGCTGAATCAACGTGCAGTGACTCAACAGAGAGCGTCTGCATTGGCTCTTTGTTTTCCCGAAAGCTATTAAAGCATAGCTAATTCTCAGAGCTGAAAGTTTAACGTTTTCTGAGTGCATTGTCTGCATTTCATAAACATATTTAAATGTTAGACTTCATTCTTATCATTAAGTGCCACCTACCTTATTTGATCATGTTTACATTTTTTTCCCAAGGCATTAATGGACTGAGCAAAGCTTTCAGTGAAAGTCCTACCTGTGCATTCTATTTATTAATTATTATTAAAAATAAGCTCACCATATAGCAACCTTAAATAATGAACTCTGTATTTAGTGGTGGCATAACATTTGAATGTTAACCTACATTCAGGGAAAAAATATTAAAAAGGAAACGGAAAAACATCTTTTGAATTGCCTCATCTCTGATAGTGAACTGCCTGTAAGGAGCTGCTTTAAAAAGGGATTTTCTTCACATTATTGCTGCTAGATTTAACCTTCTGTCCCCTTTCTAGACTCTGTATCTAATGTGAGGCTGGCACGTACTGGAAAGCTGTTAAAATTCTCCAGTCCTGTGGTAATACCTTGGCTCATTGGGGCTGGATGATGTTCTTTGCACCGTTGCTGTAAGAAGAAATCACATGACCAAAGTTAAGCAGAGTCCTGCATTGTTTTCAGGCAGGCCTGTGAATACCTCAGTTCTACTTGACTTAGCATAATTGATAGGAGAACAGCTTGTATTTTATTTTTTCTCCACATAATCTTAAAAAAAATTCCTGTACCAGTGTCCTGATAACAGTGAACACTTTGATTGTTGATGACTACCACAAAAAATGAAATCTTTATGTGTTCTCATGAAACTTGTTGTGAAGTCAGAGGAATTTTTCAGGGGAAAGAGGAGACCAGTTGTAACTTTCTTGTATTCACTTCTGCAGAGAAAGGATTTTTTTTTACAGTTCATAGCATCTCATTTAGGCCAATGAATTCCACCTCAGTCACATGGCTACAAGATACCTCAGGTTATTGCTGAGGACTTATTTGTGACAAAAGGATTCAAGTGTTCTCCCAAAGTCTGTATTTGAAATGTTTTCATTATTACTCTGAAGTATCCAGAGACAGTCTGAATTTTACTTTTGTTATGATATAAATATATTTTTTGATAAATAAACATAAGTGATTAACCTGCAGGTAACAGGCAAGCAGTACTTGAAAGATTAAATGTCCATTCTGAAAAGTGATACAGCACTTTTTATCTCTATATAATTTGTGTATAAAAATAGATATTTTATGTATTTGATTTATTTTCTCTTGAGTTAATTTTTGGAATTATGTTCTGATTGGAGGCTGGCAAAACTTTCAAGTTCGGAAAAGGAATGTTTGTTCACTTCCTTGGAAGACTGTCAAGTTCTAAGGATAGAAAACAAATATCCCATTTGGATAGTAGACACACAGCTCTCTCCTGTTCACTGAACTTGCTGGAATCACAAGCACCTGCTCAGCACCTGGGTGAGTGGAGTCTCCCGGTAGCTGATAGCTTGGGATTGATTGATGTGCAGCCTTCAAACCTGCATTTCAGTCTTGTGCTTAGTGCTGCTTTGAAAGATTTCAACCTTGGGTCACAAACAAAGGGTTTGTCATGTGCAGGGACCCTGACCTAGAGTGCCACTGGCTGCATTTTATTCTGCTGCTTCAACGTTTTTGTTTCAGCTTCCTCCTGTTATATGTAGCTCAGCTGGTAGCCCGTGGCTCCAAGCTGCTGTCATTTGATTTAACCACTCACAAATCAGCTAAGTCAAAATTAATTAATGAATTCCTGTTTTCTTCCTCCTGAGCTCTCCTAAATAATTCGTCTTTAATTTACTCAAAGTACTGGAAACATTTGGCTTGACATTATTTGTCCAAGGTGACTATGAAAATGGAGCTGCTCAAAAAGCCATTTGCACAATGCTACTTTTGAAATGCTTGCATAGTTGTTTTTAAATGCTTGACTTCATTGTAGACAAGAGGGGAAATATAAGTCTTACTTTCAGCTGACAAAGATATAAATATGGCATAATATCTCTTTCCCTATGTGGTGAAATGGCTCTTGAAAAAAAAAAAGTCAATATTAAAAGTTGGACCTTATTGAATCTCCCAGAATTAAAAACACACTTGGACAGCAGAAACTCATCAGAGCTGAAGCGTCCCACTATCCTTTTTCTGTGACATACCATAAGTAGAGAATGCACACACAACATCATCAAATGAAGCTAGTAATTGTGGGGTCATTATAAATTTTATTTTGCTTTTATAGAATCGTATTTCTTTAAAGGAGAACAGAAGAGAGTCATGCACAGCAGCAGGGGAGCCTGTAGCTGCTTGCATCTCAGTTTTGTAAAATGAACTTGACCTTTCAGCAATGCCAGGATGATTTCTGTGGCATACAAGCAGCAGAAGAAAGAGCAACTCAGGAAATATTAAAGGAACTTTCAACAATGAGGGAATATGATCCCAGAATTGTGCTTGGCCCCGGCTGATTTATTTTTTATTTATGTAGCAGCTTAATCACAGTTGGTAACTGCAATTTTTCAAAGGCAATTAATAGCTGAAGTTACTGAAAGATGACTCAGGTTTCCAAAGCAATTTGACACCTGCAGATTTTTTAAGGCAAAGGTTCCTAATCCAAGTCAGGCCAGTGCAGCCAAAGGCTGCTGGACTCTGTGTGGGTTGTGTTCTGCTTGGATTCTTGTCTCACACTTTGCTTTTTGAGCTAGCTGGAGATATTGCTCTAACTTTTTAGTCCTCACCATGGGCAGAAGGAAATGGGTGAAAACATACTGAAATATGAACGTTATTTTGTAATGTTAAACCATACATTTTTTACCTATTCACCAGTGCTTCAAACAGCTCTGCGTGAAGTTTCAGCCATGCAGATATTTGCAGTGGAGGTGTAAATGTTTAATCTGGGTTTGTCTAAAGCACCATTTCTGTAACATAACAGAGGAGATCTGTCTTCTGCAGTGGCCATCTGATGGTGCTCTAAAGAATGTCCTGAGTAGTGAGGCTGTGTGTAAATAGAGCACAACATCTGCAGAGAAGCACTCACATCTGTTTAATTTAATTTTATTTGTTTTACATGTACAAAAGCTAAAGATATCCAGATTGATGTTCAGAACAGTTTCCATGGCTTCACAGATACTCTATGTCTCCTTCCCATTAAAAAGATGACTCTGTGTTTTTTTCCAGATTTGAGCTCAGCCCCTGTTACGTCATTTTTGGTAAAGCAAAAGGGAGAAAGTTAAGCTGTTCCTACTACAGAGTCCTACTGTGTGGTATTTACCCTGAATAAAGAGAGGCATGTCTGATGTCTTTGCTTTCTCACACACTACTGCCCAACCTTTGAAGGAGCAGATTGGCACAGGGAAAATGAAGAGAAGGCAGGCCTATGTAGAAATAGTTCATCCCTCTGTAGCTACTCTAATATCTGTATGATTCCCGCTGGAAAACAGAACATCTGCTCATTTGAAAGGCTGTAACTCTACAAATTGCCCAAAGATGTTATAAATAGCAGTTGTTTTGTAGGAAATTTCAAAAGATTTATATTATTTAGTGTGCTGGAAGAAGAAAAATATGAAAAAACAGTGAATTTTTACCTTTTTTTGCTCATTATGGACATACAAATATTGTGTTCCTTGGGCATTTTGCAAATAATTTTGAACAAAAAAAAATTATTCTTTTTCTCTGTAGCTTTTGTTATCCTGAAACCTTTAAAAAATCCTATTTCTTTTTAACTGGAGATTTAGAAAGAGGGAAAATGACATCAATATTTTTCCTCCAAAAGCCTAAAAAATTATAAAGAACTCATCAGTTTTCTGCAACCATTTTCCTTCAAATTAAGCCAGTCCTCCCCTCATACCACAGAGACACAGCGCTCCTTACTCCTGGCTCTCCAAGGACAGTGAGATTCTCTTTTATATCCTTGATTCTTGCTTTCATCCCTAAAGGAGGCCTGGAATCACCCACTGGCTTTGCTACCTGAAAAATAAGCTGTTTGATTTTATTCAAGTGATACTATTTTACAGTACACTGTCATTTTTAGAGTGGTTGCATAGATAATATTTTAAAAACACAATGGCAATTAATTGCTTGTGTTACTTATATTTTTTGGAGTAAAAATAATTATAAGTTTTACTAGGAGTAGTCCTTAAATAAATTTCATGTTAATAATGAATTACTCAAAGGGAACTAATTGCCCGTCACAGGCATGTGCAGCATGAGACACTGCTTTGAGTAATAAATAAATAGCAGGCTGTTCCCATAAACATATGCTGAAATCAGAGGCAGTTAGTAATAAAAATCGTGCATCATAAAGAGAACAGTATGGTAGAAGTTCTGCAAAACAGCCTTAGTGTAGTACAGAACCTAACTTGACAATTACAAAACACAAATCTGCAGTGAGGCAGATTCCCAACTGGCATAACTTGCTGCAGTCACTAAACTGGTAGCCACTGGCTTGGCATTTGGGTGAGGATTATGAAGTTCTTGTCGCATATGTCAAAGTGCTTTGAGGTGCACTCTGCAGGGATTTCCAGGTTTGGATGCTCAGCTCTTTAGAGGCCTGTTGCTTTCAGTGCTCACCTTTGGACTTTGCACTGAATTGCAATGGTTTGAATTCTGTTCGGTCTCAGCTAGGGCACAGTTTGGGATTTCCTTATCAGCCCCTTTCTGTCAAGAGAAATACCCCTTTGCCCAGCACACGAGTCAAGACACCAGTATGAATCTACCTGAAGTCCCACAGTGTGTTAGTTCAGGATCTGTTTTTGTTTCACAGTAGCTTCATTATGGGCTTTGTCTGCTTCAGAACAGATGTCTCATTCCTTGGCAGCAGACATTCCTTCTGTTCTACACGGGACTAAAAAGTACTGATCCCAAAAGTATTGCCCTTCAGGGCTGCTTGTCTCAACAGATCCTTCTTTCAATGAAAGTCTGCAGAGTCAGCCTAGAAATTAGACAGAACACTGCCAAATGCAAAGAGGTGGAGGATGCAAAGAGAGGGAGGTGACACTGAAAGACTGTGAGAAGCCACTGATGTAACTTGTGAATCTTCATAATTCCTCTCTCTTTTTAATCACAGGTTGCTGAGGGGTAACGTGTATTCAGAACTGTTATGCTTAAAGTGAGGACCAAAACTTTTCTATGGGGAGGGTCACAGTTGAGCAGCTGTTCCTAAACCAGTGCCAGCTTAAATACTGGCTGCTTGCACTGCACAAGTGACTGGAAGTGCAACACTGCTGGATCTAATGACTTAGAATTGAAAGCACACACAGACGTGCAGAACCAGCATTCCAGTAAGTGTCTCTGAGCCTTTCCATGAATGACCAGACAACTGATCATTGATTATTTTCCAGTCTCATGGATTATTTACCAATTTGGCTTTGACTATCAGGCAAAGATCAACCTGTATCACAGCTCTGGTTTAGAAATGTGCTCCCACCTGTGAAAGAGATGGGGCAAAGGAGAAATGAATGCACACTTAAGGATTTTATGTGTGAAGGGAGATAAATCTGGACATGAACATAGACTTATGAGTTGAGACAGCAATGCAAGTCTGTGTTAAATCACCAAGATTAAGATAATTGCTCAGCTACACCTTGGGGGGTGCAGGCTCCCTGACCAGTGCAGGACTCAGAACTCTCCCCCACTGCAATAGCACTCCCAGCCAATGCTTATCTGCATTTCAAGCTTTCCTTACGAGTTATCACTCTGTCCCTTATTGCTTAGGCA
Source organism: Aphelocoma coerulescens (assembly GCF_041296385.1). NCBI lineage: Eukaryota > Metazoa > Chordata > Aves > Passeriformes > Corvidae > Aphelocoma > Aphelocoma coerulescens. The sequence continues at coordinate 15,902,902 of NC_091018.1, forward strand.
AATGACAAATTGAGGCTTTTATTTTTCTGCCAAACCCAATTTGTTTTGTTGTCTCTCACTTCTCTGACCCTGTCTGTCTTGACTAGCTCTTGTTTTTAGTTTGCAGTTTAGACCATAGAATTCTGGGGCAAAGGCTGTCATTTCAAAGGGAGTCTGGGGATGTTATTCCCCAGTATGGCCATTATAAAAGCAAAAAAAAAATATTTTACTTGATTTTCATTGAGGTTGAAAGTTGATAGTCTCTTTATTAAAATGAGAAAAGATTTGGATAAGGGAAAAAAACCAAACCAAACAAGCCCAAACCTTCTATATGTAAGGCTGTGACTCAAAAGAAGAAAAAAATTTCATTCATTTTGGAAGAGAAATTCCATACTGCATTTGCATCTTATGTGGTGACAGTTTTCTCTCCTGTAAATGTTGCAGCACACATTAGTTTACAGATGTTCTTGTATTACACTGAGAAGGATTTTATCTCCCTCACACCACAAGAGTTAATCAGGAGTAAGTAGTGGATATGTGGGTATGTTATAGACTGGTCTGCATTCTGCAGGATTTTAAAATATTCCACTTTTTCCTCCTTATTGACTGAAGGAAGGAACCACTGATATGGGTCATCTTTAAAAAAATAACTGGGGGTTTTATTATTTAAAGGATTCCAAGCACTAGTGTTAAGGTTTTCCCCTAATAACGGATTACCAGTTATTACTGAGAAAAAACAAAATGACAAAATTTTGTATTAGCAGCTCTTATTTAAACCAGCACTCCAAAAGAATAAAACTATTATTTGTCAGAACTCTGTCAAGTTTCAAAATGACAAGTGTTATCAATCCTAATGCTTCAGAAGCATTAGAGGCATTATGCAATGTAACTTAGTGAAAATGGCTGGATAAACTTCCCTTCCCTGATAATTTGAAATTGTAAGTGCAGGCCATCACCAGAGGTAGGCTGCTACATCTGATTCTTTTTTTCCAGCAAGGTAGGTTCTTTATTCTCTCAACACTAAATTTTTTACCAGATTATTAGAACCCATGTGTGTCAAGTTTGTACATCTTGGCATCTCTGACCCCCAGCAGGAGATAAAGCAGCATTCTCTGCAGGACTCACCTCTGTAGTGCATTTAAACAACTTCTACAACTCTTTTCCTGTCCTGTTGGGAAAGAATTCCCCCCTTTCTTTTCCCAGCCATGAAAACAAAGTAGTTAGAAATGCAGAGTGAATATGCTCAGTATTAAGGACTGTTGCCAATCTGTGACTTTGGTGTGTAAGCAATAATCCAAGAAAATTAGTATTCTAGAAAAAATTAGATAAAACAGTGTACCATTAGCCATGTGTCCCTCAATTTTGCATGTGATTTAGGGTTTCTTTCTGAATGAGAAGTGCTCAGTGTTAGCTTCAAGTTTCAAGTTTATTAACGTTCTCTGTTTAAGTTGTTTTTTGAAGAGCTGATGATAGGAAAATTGGCTACTACAGCGGAGTTTTTCTTTTAATTGTGACTTTATACAACAGTATGGGGTCATAAATGGGATTATGAAACAACAGATTTGTCAGTTTGACAGTTAATCACTGGTTAATCTCATGTGCTTCCATTAAGAAACAGTTGCTTGTTCCTCAGTGAAGAAAAAGACCCTTACTCTGAGTTTATTCTAATATTTTACATATTTTAGCAAAAATGTAACTTTTAATTAAATTCAGTTTTGTTGCTGAAGATTTTAGATTCTGATTTCCACAGCAGATACCCTTGACAAAATTTTCCATCGCAGCTGTGTGTAAAACCTAATCCATTTAGATTGAATTTCAGCAGCGACAGAAAGGAGTGGTTAAACCTTTTTAGTTCTCATTCTGTATGGTTGATTGGAATTCACTTTTCTTTGCAGGTATATTTTGTTGCAGTAATTCACTTTTTGAAGTAAATCATAAATTTAAAGGGGATTATTTTTAGCTTATTTTAAGGCAATGTGGTTGCATGTCCCTTACAGTTTCACTATGTTAAAGACTTTTGAAATATATAGACTTAAATCATATGAAAGAGCATGTTATGGACCCTTCTTATTGCCCTTGTCAATGTGAAGCATGTTCCAAATTTTGAAAAGTTTTTGGGGAAGGAGTCTCACTGTTTTCACAAACTGAGAATGTTCTTGTGTTGTTGGGGTTTTCCAGCATGACCTTCTGATCCAGTATTTTGTTCTAAGTATTCACATCATATTCACAGAACTGGAATGTCCTAAGTTCAAATTGCTTACAAGATGCCTCATGACTTCACTATCAGTATGTCAAGAGGTTAAAATCACAAATCCCAAATGAAAATCCTGTTCAGGCTCAACACTTGGAGCAAACCTTGAGTTATGTTCCTAAATATCTCCTCTACAGAAAAATGGTAAGGACTTTAAAAGAAAAACAAACCAAACCCCATAAAACCCAGTAGAAAGATTTTAAAAATGCCCTTTATTTTTTGTTGATCTCCAGAGTTCATCTGTGCATAGTGATCCCCCAGCAGAACGTCTTAGTGGGAGCATTTAAGTTCCCTGCTCTTGCAGTATTGTTAACTTTGTTTATTCTTGTTTAACCTTTTGTGTAAAAAATATGTTTTAAGGTCGACATTGAGCTAATAAGTGTATGACTAGAAACTTGTAATGATTAATAAGAATAAACTCTAATAGAAATATGCATCTAGTCTTTAAAGAAAAAAAAAAAGCCTGATGGGTGATATAGGATGACCTATTTAACTGTTCTGTCAGATAATAGATTCTGAATCAAAGAGAAATCACCCTCTAGGACAATTTTCTAAACTTTTTATGGATGAAATACTCTGAAAAATTGAGAATTTCCAGGACTATGGCCTTAATGTTTCCATAGTTCCCTATTTTCTGACTAATGTCTGAAAGATATTTACTTCACCTCCTGAAAAAAATCTAATTTTTACATCAATATATATTTCCCTTGGGCTTTTTCTTTTTTTAGCAGGGAAGCCTAAATAACAGTGTTACTCTATCTTACTTTAAAAAACCCTGTATGTCTTCTGTGACAGCCAATGAGATTATAGATTTACAGAGGAGTAGATGTTGAGAATAATTGAAAGCCTGGTTAGGTTGATTTGTATTATGTTGCAAGATTGCAGAAGATTAAAGGTATCTCCCATTCCCAGTGATATACCTGAGTTAAGATTTAAAGGATAGTCAAAGAAATCACATTTTTTCCCCAGACAGGATGCTTGATCCAAATAACAAAAGCATCACCACCCTTTTTCTCCACATTTTCAGCACTATGCCATTCACAGGAGTGAAATGCACTGATTGTAAAATAAGACATTATTGTATTGTGATTGTCCTGTAATCTGTTCTAGCATGGCCTTGATAATGTCACCCTATTAAAATCCTTTCTCTAGTTCCTAATGGTACTGTATGTATAAAATTCAATTTCCTTTACATTCAAACCCCTAACTCTATATATTTGACCTTGCATCAGATCCTCCACTGGTGAAAGTTTCTACAACTCCACTGAAATGAAAATAAAAAGAATAAATAGGTATAAGGAACATGGAAAAAAATTCTGGCATCCCATTAGACAAACAACACTAAATTTTATTTCTCAGTTACATGCAGCAAGTAAATTTCACAGTAATAAGAGTAGTCTTCCTCGTTCTGCTCTTTGGTGTGCACAGAACTTTTCATGAGGATTCTCTCCATACTAAATGATCTTGTATTTTAACCACTTTTTTTTTTTTTTAATTTTACTTTTTTTTCAGTGCAATTTTAATCACAATTATTGACTGAATCTATGGAATGCTGTTTCTGAAGTCACAGGAAGTTGTAAGCAACACGAGCACTGATGGCAGTCTGTTAGTGGTGTTCAGAACTCAGCCAGTGGAGCTGTGTCTGAGACAGAGTCAAGGCAGTGTTGGATGGTACATAATAACAGATGTGTAAACCATAAATGAAATACTGAGAGCTGTGTGAATAACCATATAATGAGAAAGAGAGGGGTTCTCTGTCATTATCTCCACATTTGGTTATATAAATACTACACAAATGCAGAAATATGATTAAGCTCACTGGGCTTCCTGCCAGTCTGTTTGCTATTTCGCTTTATGGGGTCTTGTGTACCTTACTGCTCTGCCAGAACTCCCACTGCCATGTGTGTCACTGATACATGCTTCTGAAGGCAAGGAATGTACTATCAGGTAGGATAATTATGGTGATTACTCCATGGGTTTTTAGTAATACTTTTTTAGTGCTCTTTTTTATAAGGTAGAACACAGTCCTATAAAATTTTTTCACCCTTCATCACCTGAGCTTAGAAGCTGCTTAGGAAAGCTGTGTGGATTTGAACAATGGAACATAAAAATGGAGGTGAATCTCTGTATTTTGTACTGTTCTCTATAATTTACCATTTTTTGATCAATTTGTACAAGTCGCAAGGTGTAAGTGAATAGAATGATAAAGTTTTAAACATACCTGATGTACCACAAATGATGTAATATTGAAAGGACAGAAATATGTACTTTTTCTCTATTCTTCACTCCTGCTGGAGGAAAGTATTAGGAACTCCCAGAAACAGAGTATTTGCAAAGATACAGCTTTGACACATTCATATAAATAACATAGGCAGTAATTTCCTTTCTTCCAAAATCTGCAGACCATGACAAAGCCAGAAGGTTGCTGAGAAATACCTTGGGAATGCAGAAGACAAGCTGTAGGAAGCTGTCACTGCTATATTCCAGACTGAAATAAAAAAGTATTCAGGTCCTTTAAAGGATGTCAGACATAGTTTATTAGGCATATCTTCAGTAATTTGAATTTTCTTGGAAGCACATTTGAAATAATAAAACACATACAATATACCAGCTAATTGCATGAGGAATTGACTTAGTTTCTAAAAAATTGTTTTGACTGATTTACAAGGATTTAGATTTTCATTTAGACCTGCGCTTGGTGTGTTGCAAGACTACTACTGATTTCTTTAGGGTTTGTAGCTGTAAGGAATAACTATGTACAGACAAACAGAACTGACTGTGCCTTAGTCACCAATTACCAGCTTATACAGGTGCCAGTATAAAGTCCCTGTCCTTTACACCAGGAGAGGGCTGAAGGGAATCTCTAGAGAGCTGTTGATGGTCTTCAGTGTGAAATCATTCTTCTATCAGCCTGGAGGACATTGGCTAACAGAAGTTCCAAGATTTCCCTTTTCAGGTCTCAAAGAAACCTCATACAATTTTGTTGTATTGTTCTTGACAATTCAGTTCATTTTACAGCTTAATTGTGCAGGATTAAATATCATTTTTGATAAACAATTTAACTGACCACATTCTGCCAGAGCTCAGATATAATGGCAGCTTCTGAGCCCACGTGGCCAGAATTCACACCAAATAAATGAATAAATAAAGTACTGCAAGTGTTCTTTATAGTAGTACATAGAAAGACTAACTTATCATTACTTGCATGTATTTCACACCCTCTTAAAGCAATTTTTTAATCTGTGCTGTGAGTCAAATAGTTGATAAAAAACTGACACTGGGAAAATAATTTGGAAGAGAAGCGTGTCAATTAGAAATCCTTGATGACATGTTAGATGTACAGAGGCTTGTAAATGGGTGGCAAGTTGCATTCTATAGCCCTGCATTATGAATAGCCCAATTGTAAGTAATCCAAATTTCAAAGCACAGGCTGGCCTGAGGAGGTGTATACAAGTGATTAGAATTTCAAAGACCTCAGAATAAACACCAGCTCTTTGATGGGATAATTTATGCATGGAATGGCAGGAAGAGCTGTCTGAGTTGTTCTTGGAAAGTTCACACGGAGCAGCAGACCTTTATTAGGGTCTTAAAAATAAATTTTGATATTGGATTACTGGAATGTGAACAAAGTATTGGAATTCATTGAATAAAGGCATTGACAAAAGTTCCCCTATGAAATATGAACTGGAGAATGTCAATACTTTAAAATTTGTGCAAAAAGAAGACAAGTAGCACCAATCAAAAGAAAGCATCATTAGTTCAGTAAAATTCAAGTATGATCATGCCCCTTCAGGATTATATGGTTTTGTGCAATACCAAAATATTAGCTGTAAAAATTTGTTTTTCTGTTTGAATAGGGAGGAGAAAAGGTTGGGGTACTCTGTTCATCAGTCTGCATTTGGGATATTTCCTGGTTTTCATTCATTTTCTGTCTGAATGTAAAGTTACACTTTCAGATCTGAGGATACAAAAGAGTACACCTGGCACTACAAAGCACTGTTAACCCATTTTCTGCTGTTTGGGGTCTGTCTGGTCTCACACATGTTTTTATGATGTCGACCATCATATTGGAACAGAAGTGTTCAGAAATCAGTGTTGTAGAAAATGTTTAACTTCAGTGACTTTGACCTCAAATATTCAGTCAGTTTGTGACTACATTGTGTAAGCAAGAGGTGAATGAATTTTATACAGGGCTGTGTAGTGTTTTTACAGGCTCTGAAATCAAATTTCATGCTTCATCTCCCAAGAATACCAGTGATTGATACTGGTTTGAGAGGTGAATACACTGAGTGATGTTCACATCTTTCTTTTAAACTTTGGGGAGGAGGTTTTGTCAATGGGAATTGTACCAAAATAATGGTTTACTGTATCTTTCCAGGGCTAAGACAAAAAGGTGCTCATTTTTTCTAGAAACACATATAAAAACCCAGTTTAAAATAATAATGGTGGATATATATTATTGATATATCTTCATTTATTGAGCATCATTTATGCAAGTAATCTATCAAGCCTAGCCAGTCATCAAAATACAAAGTACTTGATCTTCTGTTATTTCTCACTGTAACAAATTTTTCTGAACTTTAAAATCACTTATCACTGTTCTGAGCTTTAGGTTTCAACCCAGCAAAAAAGAGAAAGGTATTTTCTTTGGAGGAAGCTTCTTTTGAGTCAGAACAAACATAAAGAAAATTATAATTTTAGAAGGCACACTAAAAAAAAGAAGATTGATATACTTTCCTAATGGTAATAACATTTTCTTATTTGTGGACCAAAATTTACCAGAATGTAAAAAAAAGAGCATCCATAGAAAACTAACAAGCAAAATCTTTTCAGCTGTGAAGATCACTGCTACAGGATATTATCCAACTGAACAAGCTAATACACACACACATATTAAAGCCTAAATAATCAGAGCAAGTGAAAGGCTTTTTTAAAAATTTTGTCTGTTTTATTAATCTTCATGATTCAAGATTGGTGAGCATGTCAGCCAATATTTTTTTTTGTGTGTAGAATTCTTTCTCTTTTTCTTTATGTATTAAGAACAAAATAATGGCCAAATAATGGGATTATGGCCAAGACTACAGATGTGATGCAAAAAGACATCAGTGTTCCTACATTAGAAGTAGAAATTTCCCTTACAGGAAAGACCAAACCTTTGAAGGCAAATTTACCATGGATATTAATCCACCCAGTGAACCTGAGCTATGCTTGCTTACTTAGATAGTTTGACCTTCAAATGTTGTTTTTAGATTACTTTGCTTTCAGGGGAGTGTGTAGGAGTATTAAATCCATAAAGCTGGAGACGACTAAGGCAGGTAACTTCGGGTTTTTAATTAATCAATATTTCAGTCTAAGCATTATGCACAGAGAATGCATACGTCAGAGGAATTCCAGGACACTCTTCTCCTCACAAAGCAAGCCCTGTGTCTTTGATGGATATGAGCCAACATGTGTTTTTGTCCTAATGAAATTCTTTTTGTCAGCTCACTAACTGATGAATAATTTAGGCCTTGAAGAATACAAGTCAAATGATTTGTGTGAACAGATTCAAATAAGAGGAAACACAACCACCCCGTCAGAGACTGACCCTAAACAAGTGTGAGTGCAGGGGGTAACCATTTCAAAGACTGAGGTTGACATGTTTTTAAACACAAGGTCAGTGGGTTTCAAACCAAGGCAGGAATCATGCTGCATGTGGATTTTGAAACATCAGCTGGCAGGTTTTAAGTTTTTAGATGTGTTATTTCTATCCTCCCTTGCATCCTGTCCTCTTGCAGACTGCCAGTTACTAGAAGGCTCTTCAGTAAGTGGACAGATGACTTTGTTTCATCAGCTTGAATTTGCACGCTCAGAGTTTTTCTTATTTCAGAATAGCCTGTGATTTTATCTATTCCATTTATCCATTCCTCCACAGGCAGAATCCATCAACTCTCTAGCACAAGCATACGTGCCTTATATGCTATCCTGACACAACCTTTGTGTGTAGCTTTCTAAAATATAATTGGAGCTTATGAAAAAGAGCTGAGATGAGTATACCTGCAAGGATTTTCCCATGTCAAAAGAGTTCAGAACAAAGTTAATAGTCTACTCAGTTCCTATTGAATTCTGTTTGAAGCCACTAAATATTTCTGCTGTTCTGAAACTAAAACAATTTAAGGTGGTTAAATGCATATACATACATATGCAAAGAAAATCTGCAAGAGTGAGTAAGAATGAAAGAATTTTCCCTGGAAATTTTATGGACAAGTTGAGAAGGAGAGACAAAAAATCACCTCCAAACTAGAGGCATCTTGAACAGAAAGCCTAGAGCATGGATGTGAATGTTTGGATTAGTAGGTGGGTATTTTCAGTCACTGTTGATGGATCTTCACTTTTACAGGGATAATGAGAGAAGAGAACAGCTCTTGTGGGATTGGTACCTAAATGTTCAAAGGTTCATTTAAGCATCTAGATGTCTCATTAATAGACTCCTGTTGCATCCATTATAATTCCCTATCCAAGTTCAGTATTCCTCTGAGGCGTCCTATGCGGCTGCTCTTGGTGTGAAGGTCTACCTTGGTAGAAATGGTTCATCAAGCAAATGACTTTCTTGAAACTCTTGAGAGATTTAATAGAAATGGGAGAATAAAGGCCACGTTCAATGACTACTGAAAGTTACAGACCAAAAGTATTGTGAGGTGAAGTGAAGGGATGAAGATGTACTGTCCTTGTTAAATATGATGGATAACTTGGAACTGTGGCACTGTCCACAGCGATGTCTGAAAGTAAGCTATAAAGTCATGTTAGAAATGGAGGTGGCAGGGCCACTTCCTTTTGGAAACATTGTCCCATAAATGGCTTGGTTTGTTGTTTGTTTGGTTTGGTTTTGTCTTCCTTTTGATCTTAGGACAACAAATGATTCATAGGTTGCTGTTACGGAAATACCTACTTTCTGTACGGACCTATTACAACTGCATGTTCAAACCAGGTCTTTAATCATCTTTTAAAACCAAATCCTGAAATTATATGCATTAGGAATCATGTACTAAAGAGAAAATCCTGGATATTAAAACCTCTCCTCTCTTTGCTGTTATAGCTTATCTTTAGAGAAAGTAACATGACCCTGATAAAGGTCATGTAATGACTGACTATGATTTTCACTGTGGTTCAAGATTGTGAAAATTACTCAGTGGTCTAAACCTGGAATTATATATGACATTAGAACACAGTAAGTAAGGTTTTGTTTATATCTGGAAGTAGGTGGGAAAATTGAAAAGCTTTTGGTTTATTAAAATCAACAGCTTTTCTTACTCTTCTGAGTGAGCTAGGGTAAATATTTACAGAAACATAAAAACATTAAATACTTTTCAATAGCCAAAATGGTGTTCAATAAAAAAGGAGTATCATGATCAGTTTACTATTTGACAGAAGAAAGGAGTTGTCCTACGTTTTGTGTCTAGTAGAATTTCATTTAATGGATCACAGAGACCATTTTACACATCTTGCAGCCCAACAATAAGAAAGATAACCATCTATCTATTTTACAGGGTCAGACTGTTGATACATTGATCTTATTTCATAATCTTTAATAGACTGTTCCCAATTTAATTTGACTTTTATGCCCTCATACCTGCAGACACTTTTACTAAATGGCACCGTTGTCACCCTACACCATCTGCTATGTATTGCCAAATGCTAAATTAAAATCCCAGCTTTTTAAATATTCTCTTTTCATATTACCATTGCATTTAATGCTAACTCTCATTTTAAAAGACAATAAAACACAAAACTGCAAGGTTCAGCTACAATTTTATACTTAACATTACAGTGTAATTGGGGTTCAGAATGTGGTGCAATGTGTAATGACTGAAAAGGCCTATTGTATAGCAGCTAATCATGCAGATGTGATAAATCTGTTTCTCCTTGCATTCAATAAACTCTTTTTTTCCTTGATATTGCAGCAAAGAAAGCAATTACCAGGTCATTATTTTAATGGGCCACAATTAAACCTGTGTCAAATTAATACTGTAAGCAACTGTCTTGATACATTGGATTTTTTATAGGAAAAGACAGTAAACATTCGTTTTTCAGAGAATTATCATAGTAATACTGAACTATAGCAAATGGATACAGCAAGCATTTGTACCAAACTAGATCCATGAACAGCAAAAGTAGATAATATCTTTTTTAAAATGCTTTTCTCTCACCAAGCTTCATTATAAACAGATGTTAGGGTGACCTTCTCTCAGGGTAGGAAAGTTCACGGTGCCTAATATCACTCCTGAGCATTGAGAACAACTGGCTGCTGAATTGGTGACAGTATTATCTCAATGGTGATGTCTCTTTTCTAGTCTGTTCCTGTGAGGTGTTGCAAAATCTGAGAAACTTTGCCACAGAATGTAGGTGGTGTGAAGGGCTCACCTATCTCAGCAGTAGAGATGAGAATCTCTGCAGATGCACAATGGAGGTGAACTAGGTCAGTCTCGAATTCCTGCTGGAGTTAAATTTCCTGATAGCCTTGACTGCCATGTTCTCATGACAGAAATGGTTCAAAGTGAGAATAATAGTTTTTTTGTAAGATCAAGGTGGATCCATACTTGTCCTACTCCCATGCCTGTTCTTAAAACATCAAAGTCAGGAATCAATATTTTCTGCCCAAGCCTTAAGGGTATGCAGAATGCTGATCTTTCCATACCTGTTATGGTAATGACACCTTGTACATCCTCTGCTTGTCATAACAGCAGTGTTAGATATTGATTTGCAGTCTAGTCCTGGTATCCACACAGGAACCAGCCTTACCTTGAATTAGTGTTAAAGGAATGGTTCAGCATTTGCAGCTCCAAAGAACATCCTTTATTTTACAGGTGGGCTGTGGGACGACATGAGTTTCAAAATTTGAGACAAAGCTTAGCTGAAAGTGTCTCAAAACTTGTACAAGGACTGTTGACATTTACTTAATAAGCTGTTTGGCATGTTCAAAAAGGAGAAACAAAATCATGACTGATAAATTATTTTATTCAGTTTAATAAATCCTTGGATTTATTGTCCTATTTAGAAAGACATTTTTAACATTAGAACCAATAATTTTTCCAGAAAGTGCTCCTAACAGAATGATTTGACAATGTTTAGACAAGAAAAAAATATAAATCTTGCTCTTCACACCAGCTAGTTGAGTACGGCACTGCGATAACCCTTTCTTCACAGAATATGATATACTTCAAATTACTTTGAGCATTTTTCTAAGGCAAAGGAATTGTTTTTATTATTTTCCCTAAGAAAATATAAAATGGCATAAACAGAAATTTCCTTGTTTTTTTCCCGATTGTTAACTATGAAAAAACACATAGCAGTATGAATTAAAATCAACTGGTGGTCCTTCAAGGACAGTAAGCTAAACTCCTCACTTTAAATAATTATGGAATTTCTCAAATGAAGCCAATTTCAGCACTAGGAATTCTAACCAATAACCTTTTCCAAAACTTTTCTTCCCTTTTCAGTAGATTTTTTGCTTCTTTTGTCAAAAAGTATCATTTGCTCTTGTTCTGTAGTCTCACAGACATGCTCTGAATTTTGCCTGGCCAGTATTTCTCTCTCTCTGAGGATAATACAGCTGATAAGGCAGTGAATTAAAGTTGTGGATTCACAACACATTTGGGAAGAAAATCTGGGTTAAAACAAAAATTAAATCTGATCCACCCATTCTTTTTTCATTGTAGATAATAAATTATTCTGCCACCACTGCAGGTCTGTACAATTTGATGCACACAAAGAACTTATTTTTCTTTATGTAGAGGTATTTCTACATAGGTCCAGTCTTAAGTGATACCAGTGAAATGGAAGGTTGAGAGGACACAGGAGCATTTGATAAATAAAATACACACTTGAGAAACTGCTGGAGTGGAAAGGATTTGTAATTCAGAAGATGGTATTTCAGGCTTTAAGAAGGATAAAGAATAGCGTAAGAAGGAAATATTTTAGCTCTTTGAGAAAGTTGACAATCTGGAGAATCACCACAGAAGACCAAATACAAAAATAATTGGCCTTCCAGAGTGTGCTGAAAGGCCTGACTTTATAAAATGCATTCACTCTTTTCTTAAAGATCTGTCTGCAAGACACAATTCATATTTTTCAAGTCACAAAAAAAGCTCTCCAACCCTGGAAATACTAAGCATGTGAGATCGCTTCATGAAAAATGCTTTAGTTATTGAGATGGGATATATGGATTAAACCCAGCATATTGGTGAAGGGAAATTCTATGAGGAAAAATAGGGAGAAAAGCCTAAAAATCATCAGTTGAAATGTCTAGAGAAATTTTAGGTCCATAAAAGTTGAGCGCTCTGATATATCTGGTAATTCCTGCCTACATTGCAAGTGGATTATGAAGGTCTGGGGCTTTTTTCACCTACCAGAAATACAAATGGACTGAAGGCTAACTGAGGAATTCTTATTTAAGGCTGGATTTATCCCCTTTTTAAACTCTGTGGAAAGATTCTGTGAATATGAAAACTGTAGGATCCCCTCAAGGAGTTCATTCTAGAGTTTCTTTATATCTATTTTTCAGAACAGATAATACAATACTATGTTGTATTAAGGCAATAATACCTTTTTCTCTAACTTTACCTAACCTTCATAGAGATCAATAGTCACTTAACTGTTTGACCAGTGCCTTTCTAGTAAATAAAGGTAGTAGGGTTTTTTTGTATTGCAAAGGTCACAAGGGGAGGAGTCTTGAATTTTTGAATTAATGAGAAATAAGCTCCCTTTCTATATTACATAGCAGGTAGTGCTGGGAGTCCATGTTACAAATAGCACAGGCAGAATTCCCATAAGTGAGTATGAAATTTTGCATGAGCATAATGTCCTCATTAGCATTTGGACCATCTAGCATACAGATGCTAATCCTAAAATATCTTTCACAGTGTTTGCCTCATTTATGAGTTCTGGTAAACAGTAAATCCAATGAATTTATTGTGTTTATATACAGTCGAGGTTTTTAGATTCAGTGTATCCAATTACCAAAGAGAATGCAGTTGGGAAAACATTCTATAAAAAAATAAGAGACTGTTTATTATGTTGTTTCATGTCTTGCCACCATCTGTAATATCACAGGATTCCATGCAAAGAAACCCTTCTCCAATCACATTAGTATTTTGGCTTATCCATGTCTCAGTGCTCAGAAAGCCAAGAACCAAGAATATCTCTGATGAAGCTGCCTTATGGCTAATTAATTGTGGATAAAAAATGGGTTTCTAATATTGACAGTTCTACACAAACTTGAGGAAAATTAGCAAGAGTGTTCAGATTATCTCAACAGAAAAAAAAGGAATATGTGGAACAAGATGCTCACTTAGCAAGCTAGTAGCCAAACTGGAAGGCTGTGTGATAAGTGACATTTTGAAATACACCCAGAAAGAAAAAAATGGAAGAGGACTGTGTGGGTGACAGATATATGATCTTTGAAGAAGATGCAATTTGGAAAACATATGTCTACATTGCCTTTTTAGCTGAAAAACTTCACTATTTTTTTTCTAGGGGTTGAATTTTAGGTATCGAAATGCAGCAAACTGGGAGAGATTTTTAGTCAGATCTAATTTTGCAGTTGTAATATGACTGTTCCTCAACAACAACAATCCTCATCATCTATCTCAAACAAGGGGAAAAATTATTTTTGCTATAATTGTCACTTAGAATAAAAGAGCAGAGACGAATTGTGGAAGCAGACATTCACAAGAATTAAAAACTCCTACTCTAGCTGTTTGTATTAGAACATTTGTAATGTTTCTTCTTTTAGGTAAAAAAATTACCATCAATTTACAGCTAATTACATGAGAAATATTATCTTTTTAATGAAGCTTTGTGTGATGTCTTTCCAGTGCTGATTTATAGTGCCCTCTTGTATCTGGAGACTCAGTGCTTATCAAAAGATGTCATACCAATTAAAATAAAAATTTAGCTATATTCTTGGTAAAGATCAAGTGGCTGCAGCCTGGCTATGAATGACAGCACCATGATTTTGCAGCCATCCTCAGATATGTGATTGGATAGAGGCAAGCATCCCTACCTCAACTCTGTTACTCTCTTTCCATAAGATCTGGGTAGGGAGAGAAAGAGAACTCAGCATCTGTATCTCCTTGTCTCCCTTCCATAAATCCATCTCTGAATGCTGATTATTTAAATCTCTAAATATCTATCTGGGAAAAGGAGCAAGCATTTATTGCTGGTGTGCAATCTGTTTTTATTCAGGTGTGAGAACCTGGCTTCTACTTCTCGGTGAGCTCGGGGTATTCCAGACAAAGGAAAAACTCCCTCTTATTTTTTTTTAGCTTGCCAAATAAATTCTCAATATTTTTTGTCTGCACTGTAGACCCAGAACAAAACTTTGGTAGTGCTGAGAAAATGAAATTGTGATTGTCATAAGACTCATCATCTCATGGCAGATTCCACATCAGATGTTTACTACTACTACTATGGGCCAAACTAAATATAACTGGGCAGTCTACCAGATACCTCTACCTTGCAATTTCTAGAAGATATATAAAATTGGTTATTTGGGCTATAGTAAAAGGAGGACAGAAGGTCATGTCAGATGTAAAGATAATTTATGATGTAGGCTTTTCTTGCATAATAATCATGTAATCAGGTAATTGCTGCAAAAAAAAAAAAAAAAAACAACCCAGCTTTCAACTTTTATTGTCTATGGGGTTAAAAAAAATCTTTCTCTTTTGCTCATTTATAGCCTTATTTTTCATCTAGAATGCAACAATTTTCAAACCATAGTTCCTTTCTGTGATATTTTTATGAAACTGGAATGCTGTATTGTTCTTTGCTGTGACAGGTAATATTTCAAGCAATAAATTGTTGTTCTCTTTCAGCCTAGGTGCCATTCTCTCATGTGATCTCCCATAATGACTTATTTAGTAGGAGAGTATTCAAAATGTTTCTCATCTTGAAACTGATAGTCAAAAAAGAAATCTCTTATTTGGTTTCTCTCCTGTTGATCATTCTGCAGAATACTTCCATTTTGTAACAACTGTTATTCCACTTAGATTATTTTGAAAGTATACAAGTAATTTCTGCTTGAATTGAATAAAGCAGGTTGCAAATGCAAAGGTTTAGTTTACATTTCACTCACTTATTTATATTCACAAAGTAATGTTCTACTCCCTGCATAATTCTGCACAGTCAATGAGTAAGAAAACAATCCACATCAGGAAGTTTATTGGATTGCAGTTTAAGTGGACCAAAGATAATATTTCAATTTAAAATTTTATAAAAGTAGTTCTCTTACACTATTTCCTTACTACATTATAATTTCTATGCGTAAATACATTTAATTTTTTTTTTCCTTGTAAAAACCATTTGCAGGCTTTGACTGGGGCAAAGTTACTTATTTCTGTAGTAGTTGGTGTGGGGTTATGGTTTGGATTTGTGCTGAAAAGAGTGTTGAAAGTACAGGGATGCTTTTATGTACCTGAGAAGTTCTTACCCAGAGCCAAGGCCTTTCCTGCTCCTCACCCACCCCACCAGAGAGAGGCTGGGGGGCACAAGGAGCTGGGAGGGGACACAGCCAGGACAGCTGACCCCAACTGACCCAGGGGATATCCCAGACCATATGGCACCACACTCAGCATGTAAAGCTGGGGAGGAGGAGCAAGGGGGGACATTTGGAGTGATGGTGTTTGTCTTCCCAAGTCACCATTACAGGTGATGGAGCCCTGCTGTCCTGGGGATGCAGAACACCTGCCTGCCCTGGGAAGTGGGGAATGAATCCCTTGGTTTGCTTTACCTGTTAAACTGCCTTTTTCCCAACCCAGGAGTTTCCTCACTTTTACCCCTGGTGCAGGGGAGCTCATGAGTGGCCGTGTGGGGCTCAGGCGCCAGCTGAGGTTAAACCACCACACATCCACATTCACTTCCAAATACTAATGCTTTGTCATTTATGAGGCAATATTTTTTGATACATTCTGTTTTTTCAGGTATTATGAGGCACTTACTCTTCCAATGTAAAAAATTTCTGCAGGGATTTTTTTTTTATAGTAAACCCTTAGAGGGAGAAAGACCTTGGAACAGCTCAGGGAGACCACTGCCAGGTGAAGAATTGGGAAGATAGTAGGGAAAGACAGGTGGGCAGACCTGATAACATGTGGAAGAGTCACTGGAGGGGGAAGGGAGGAATAGATACTGTTTCATTACAAAGATAACATATCTAGGATATCAAACCTCTTGGACAGCTCCTTTTTTATCAAAACCAGACTCATAATTATTAAAAATGTAAAGGGGGAAAGTGCTGAAAAAAAGACCCATTACAGATCATTAGAAAATGCTGTCTGGGAATTCCAGTCTTTTAAGTGCCTTTATTGAACATAATGTTTCCTGAATTATAAAAATCTGAATAATTAGCTAAAAGCATTAGTGGGTTCATGTGGAACTCGAACTTGAAAGACAAAAATGAGGCTCAAAAAAATCTGTTTCTAAAACTTTCCTCATGAAAGTAAACCTACTTCTGTGAAGGAAGTCCATCAGGCTTTACACATTGTCAGGTCTGGAGGAACGAACTCAGTCCTTCACATAAAAACTCCTTAAAACAGATTTTTAAATGAAGTGCGTTCTGTCATGAAAGCAAAGAAGGGTTTGGGGAACATTAATAAAGGGTTCTACAATGTCTACACCATTGCTGAAACAGGTCCAAAATCATCTCCTATCCCACCTATCAACACTTTGCAGGATGGGAGAGATAATGGTGTTTATTGTAGGATTTTTATGCAGTATTTGCCACATTTCTGGGATAGAAAGTCCATGGTAATTCCTATGTGTGTTTATGTTCAGAGGGGAAATGAATCCCTAGCTGTAACAGTGAGAACTAGGAAGTCAGTGTGTGGCTCGGAAGGCCGAGTTTCTATGGAACTGGGGAGAGTATTCCTCTTTTGCTTCCCTCTGGCAAGCTGAAGCATGAGCGTGGTTAGCTGAGATGGAGTGGGATGCACAGCATCTGGGCCAGAGAGAGAAAGCAGAGCAGTGTCTTTGCTAAATAAGCCATAGGAGAGCTGGAATAAGGAGCCACACTTCAGGAGGTAACTAATGTGTTTTTCCTCTGAATGTGACAGGATTGACTGTTCTGTCCTCTTGCTGTTTTGATCTCTTTAAAAATTAACAACTATAAATAGAAATAAATGAAAGACTGTAGCAAGCAGTATTCTGGCTTTAAACAGGCAGATTCATGGGTACATTTTTATGTCTCAGAAGCTGAGGAAATAGTGCTGATTCCCTTTAGACATAAAGTTCTTTAAGTTATATTTGTGGACCAAAAGGGGACTTTTATTTATATTTAGTTACCCAGATAATGTTTACTCTGTGTACGGGTGTCAAAATAAATTTTGTGAAAAATCAAGGCCGTGGGGATCAGTACCCAGTTTTATTTGATCACTGAATGATAAATAACCTGGAAAATATGGAGTAGAGGGATCTAGAGGAGCTCATGGAGACAAAATTACTGTGAAAATAAGACATTCTGGAGATTTGGTGCAATATCCCACGCTGGGCGCCAAATGAGAGAGGTATCTCTTCAGCTTTTTACCGGCTAGGCTAGTGGTTTAATGCCTTAGAAACCCTCAAGCAACCTAGAGAGGCAGCACGGGCAATCCAGCATTTTAGTAGGTCTAAAATCGGTAACTGTTTCAGCTGCAAAGCAAATACCACCAGCAGAAGCAAAGAGGGAGAAATACAGCTCTGGACTCGCTCAATTTCCTGCAGTCAGAAGCTTTCAAAAAGGAACAGACAACAAGAGATGGTCGCAGAAAGAGTCGCAAAGCCAGAGAGGGCGGGCCCTGCCTTGGTCTTTTCTTTTATTGGGAGAAGGGGAAAGGGGAGGACTGGGGGTAGACCTGGGGTGAGCAGCCAGTCAGACACTGCTAAAGAGTTTGAGTTACATTTGGTTTTGCCCTCTTGGAACAAGAGCTCAGAGCACATGGCAGAGGCAAGTGGCTTGGGGAGGGGAAGCTCAGAACAGGCAGCAGCAAATATCAAGACCATGTTTTCTGCCATCTATACTTTACAACTGGTACAGTGGTCAAGTACTGATTGCATGGCCTATACTGATAAGCATTTTGGTCATGCAGACAGTGATAGTAAACTGAAAGCCTTTTTAGATCAGAGATGATGCCTCCTCTCTGCCTTTCCAGAAATGTTCTGAAAGAAGGAACAGCAGCTGTAGAGTTTCACAGCTTCTTAGTGAGATGGGACACAAGAATAAAAAAACACCTAAAGATCTGATGAACACCTTGGTGCAGTTCTCCTGTTTTGCCAGATGTTTCTCAGTTTTGTAGTTTAAGAGACTTTAAATGCTTTATGAAGATCCTGGAGGTCTTTCATGACATTCTTTTATATAGTAATAATCAGTAACTTAGATCCAAATTGGATCCTGAGAAAGCTATTTCACTTTTTTTATGTCCTTTAAAGGCTGAGAGGAGAAAGTTATCTTAATCTTTACTGTTTTAAGCACTGTCTTTCAAGCTTTCCCTGTCAAAATGCACTGCTTTATAAGTATTTGTTCCCCCACAGTGGATATTATTCTTTTTATTATGATATGAACATAGTTAAAAACCCATGTCATTTGATAGAATTTCTAACATACAACACACAAGTCAGAGTTCCTTTGGAGAATGAAGACAGGAGTGTTTGTTTTCTCTTTATGTGTTCATATAAAGGCTTTATTGACAGAGTTTGATTTTTTTTCTTTAATTCAAATGTTTGTATTCAGCAGCTTGCTTTGTGGGTCTCTGCAATGATGCAGTGTGAATTGTAATGAAGGAATTGCTAAACTGAATAAATCTTTGGGTCACAAGTACAAAAGTAATGACCTTTTTAGGTCACTACATGCACTGCTCCAGTTGGGGAATAAGAGTTAATACAAGTGAGAAAGTAAATATTCCTGTTCTTTGAGCCATCACCTTGGGCTCCTCAGTCAACTGAGCTGGTAGACACTCAGACCATGATCATGGCATTACTTAAATCTGACCTAAATTCAGTCCTGTCTTCCAATTGCCATGGCTACAGGATCTCCCTGGCTCTGTTGTGCTCACACCAGAACTTGTGCAGTCACGTGGTGAGCCACACCAGTCCTCTCATGGAACAGGAAAGGGAAGCAGGTCTGGATGTCTGGATGGATGCTCCTCTTCAGCAACATCCTGGGCTAATGCCAGATTAAAGTGGATGTGTAACCACAGCTTCATGTTCTTAGGGCCAAGAATCTGTAAGTCAATTACCAAATAAGCCATTTCACAGTTAATTTTACTGTGTTCATTTGCAAACAGAATAAAAATCTTCAGCCAAGGGGAATTTCCTGTTTTAGTCAGGCTTCCATGCAGCTCTACTCTTGATTGAATCTCTGTAGTAAGTAGATTGAAACACCAAAACCAGCTATAGTGACCATGGTAAAGCTGTGAAAACTGTTATTTACTGTTTGAATACAATTTTTTTTCCAGATATTTGCAAATATTACTTAAACTCGGTGGGAAAGACGATAAAAATTTTTTTGCCTGCTCAGCTTTTAAACTCCAGTTCCTCTGTTTGTCCTGGAAAGTTATTTAAATTATTCATAGCTTGCTAGATATGAAAATCAGAAGGGACCATTGTAATCTTGTAGTCTGACCCTGTGCAGAACACTGGCCAGATTTCCCCCTGCAGTTCCAATATTGACCTTATAACTCATGCAGTGTAGGAAGATATCCCGATTTAGTTTGCTTTTGTATTTTCAGTATTTGAAGGGCATGTCTAAAGTCAAACTGTGCTGGATAAATGATTTCCCTCTTCACCATTTGAAACTGCTGGCAGTACATATCTGGAACTTTTATTAGCTGTGTTTGGTTTTCATTTGCTGTTGTTGTCATACACCTTGTCTTTGAAGGGTAAGGACAGATGCACATGGTTTAGGTTTCTTGTTTCCATCGACTTTGAAGATTGGCATCTACATTATACATTTGTAGGTCTGACCCTACTTATTTCATGTCTCAGAAACATAGAGTTGCTAAATTATTTCTTAGTGTTTAGCCTGGAAAAAAGTGTGTTCATGCTCAGTCTTACCTCTGACTTTTTGTGCCAGGTTGACACCACACAATTCTACTCCAAGAGTGACTCATAGGAAGAAATTACAGTCTCAGGTATTTGTCTCAGGAGTCAATAACTTCCCCATAACTTAATTTCCTCAGTGGTTAGAAAGAAACATGGACTTTTAGATAATCTAGTTGTGTCTGAGTGTATTGGTTTGCAAGGGCTGTAGGAAACTGACATTGTTTTATGAGTGATTTAAATAATGAACAATTATCTGGTCTTTAGGAAAAATAAAGCTTTTATTTTTGTGGAACTAAAACCTTTTACTTTGACCTGCTTTAGCCTTTTTTAATGAAAAATCATAAGTCATGCTGTTAGCACTACTTGGTGTATATGTGTGCTAGAAATGGGGCAGGGAGAACAGAAAACACAATTTTAGCTATTTAGGTGATGTCATAACCTGGAAGACATTTGGTGTCATTGAAACTGGCATAGAAATTCAACGTCTTATCCTCAAACTGGATTATAATTCGTTGGAGACAAAAATGCAGAATTCAGGTCTTGCCATCAGTCAGGAACTGGGCACTGCAATGGCAAAGCAGCCCATCAGTAATTCTGGGAGTGCTGCCTGTCACAGGCCTGTCAGAGGCACTGCAACGAAGTAAGTCCTGTATTGAGCCTGAAAGAAACTGTCAGGACACAGCACCTTGACAAGATGAAATAAATCCACACCTGAAATATTTTAGAGGGTGACAATTAAGATAAAAACTGCAACTGGAATAAATCTTAGGTATATTATGATCTTGGGACTGTAACAGGAAGTCATGAAGAAGAATACAGAACTGACTTAGACTCCTGCTAGGTATATCATCCTTGCAAGGATATGTGGTAATAATATTGTTCTTCTGATTGTTTAAGTGTCATTTATTCTCTTTTTTTTTGTTTCTCCCCCCTCCTCGTTCAGATATATTAGCTCTTTTATTACTGGGTATTTTATTTTATTTTATTTTATTTTATTTTATTTTATTTTATTTTATTTTATTTTATTTTATTTTATTTTTTATTTTATTTTATTTTATTTTATTTTATTTTATTTTATTTTATTTTATTTTATTTTATTTTATTTTATTTTATTTTATTTTATTTTATTTTTATTTCCAAATGTGAGTCCAGCCTCTTTGTTGCAAAAGTAGAAAATGGATTCAATAATGCAGAACACAAGTACTGATGCCAGTGATGAATCATGTAATTAAAATTGCAAGTAGTACAGAACATAATTTCAACCTATTAACCTGGGATAATGTGTGAGGGAGAATTTAAATCTCATTTGCTTGAAAGCTAATAGAATTATTAGTGAAATTTCTGAAGAATTTTTCATGAGGTCAAAAGAGTTCAGTATTTTCTTTGGAGAACTGTAGCATAAAGTATTAAAACTGTAGTGAGCACAAAGATGGAAATCATGTGTAGAGGAAGAACCACTGTTTTGTAAGAAGTCCTGTATAACTTGGAAGAACAGAGTGAGGAATGATATGAAAATTCAGTAACGTGCCAGCATCATATTACATGGGAAAGTCATGGCTATTTCTTCTAGAGGTTGTCAATGGTTCAGAAGATCAACAAGAAAACTTTGATGACAGAATGTCCACAGTTGTCAGTGTGGTTTAGTCCTTGGAACACTACATGTAATTTTGGCATAGGCTAAGGAAGGTGTTTCCTGGTGAAATGGGAAAATATCAGTATTTGTCTTAAAGAGGCTGCTAGTACTTTAATCAAGTTATACAGCTTCAAAAAAGAACTAATATTGGAATAGGTCCAGAGAAGTGATAGAAGAGAAAGGAGAAGACTGAAAGAGAAAACTTCTAGTAGGACAGAGAGGGTTCATCCATTCTGCATGAGGGGGCTGAAGTGCAATAGGAGGGCTGCATGGTTTTGGGATTAGATAGATGTCCAGAAACTCCAGGGACATGTGGGATCAACATGTCTAGGTAAAATTTGTAACTCATTCAATAGAAGTCTGCTGTGTTTTGATCCATCTGTGTGAAATGAGGGGTTGCTGGTTTGTATATTTACATACGCTGAGTGAAATTCTAGACAGAAATGTGATAATCTTGCTTTCCCCCAAAGCAACCTTAGCTGATCTTACCAGTGGAGTTGTTTCTGGTTTTGGGGGTTTTTTTCCCCTCTTTTTATCAAAGTGTGTGCAAGAACAAATTATAGCTTGATATTACCTCCAAGAAAAAAAATATAAAAAAAAGAAAACTGATACAAATGAAAAAGAAACCTTTTCAAGTGAACCTTTGAATTACAACCCAGGGTTATCTTTTTGCATCATCAAAGTAAAAAAAAAAGTCAATTTTCTTGTTCTCTTTCGTGTAACAGTAGAACATCAAATTGTAGATCTTTTTGAAAAAAATATAATATCAGAGCATCTGATTTTAACAAGCTTTAAGACTTATACTCTTCTATTTTTTGATAGAGGTTAATGCATTTTGGCATTTCATTAGTAAATATGTCCTTTTATTATAAATTACTGTGTAGTTACTGTTTGGTCTGCTGACAATAGTTATATTTTTGGTGATAAATGCTGTATGTTCACTGTATAACCCATGCCTCCAGTAGCCTGTATCTCAGAAATTGGTTTGTGTGCAAATTTGTAGGTACTTATTAATGAGGATCATTGTTCTTTCATAGGTGAAAGTTATGTCTCATACCTTTGAATCTACTCTCTTAAAGGAGCTCTGTTAAGAGGAGAGAGTTCTCGTTTGTATTTTAATTAGTATTCTGCAAAACACTTTAGTGGAAACACTTTTATAACACACAGAAAACAAGGTGTGTCTTATGAATAACAGTGCCCAAATTTATGCTTCTCCATAATCTGTTATTTGTAAGTATTTAAAACAGTAATTTTAGTAAGAAAATATTAAATTTAATAGTAAATCTGAAGCAGTCTGGATATGATATGCATCTCAGTTAATGCAATTTCCATTGATGATTCACTTGCTAAACTTAGAAATATTTCCATTAATATGATTTTGCATAATCTTGTGATTAATAGTAGATTTTCTATTTTAATATGGAAAAATTCTTTATAGTCTAAGTTAGTGTCAGAATTTATAGGGGTTAAACTAAATGCTTATTACAACAGTGACTTGAGTTAATGCAATAAGCCCATAGAGGCAGTGCTGCATTAGGGCACAAGATGTTTCTGAGCAGGCTTTTAATGGAAAAAAAGTAGTTCTCATGACAGGACTTCATAAATAAATTTCATGGATATTTTTTACCTCAAACACATCTAAAATATTTGACTGGGTAATAAAATAACACTTACAGGACATCTGTGTTGCATTCTTGCTTCTGGGTAAAAATGCACCACCACCTGAGGCTGCTGAAATTTATCTCCTCTTGTAAAGAATGAAACATTAAAGTTGGTACATAATCTGCAAGTTGATGAACTGATGTACTATATGTGGCACAGTCTCAGGAAAACTTGGCCACTGAGAGTATTTTTTTTCTATTTATTTATGTATTTCTTCCCTATTGCAGACGACTCTTGCAGGTTCCTGTAGGTGTTGTTTTTTTACATTTGACTGACTATATTTCTGTGTTGTGGTAGATCTCATTTAAAGAATTAACTCAGTCATGATATATGCTATGGTAGCTCTTGTCCTAATTGCTTTGGTTTTGAGGCCTAAAAGAAAAATTTTGCTTGTTTTTGTTTCAGCTGTAATGCCAAAGTCAGCACCTTGATATGTCCTTTACAATGTAATTTGTGTGAAACTTACTTGTTAAGAATTTTGTATCTACATTTACCAAGTCATTTTACTTGATGGTAATTGCACTGCTCTTTCTCACTGTAGCCATTCTGAAGACTCTACTTTACCTGTTAAATGCTGTTCCTACTGCTTCCTTCCTTCCCTAGTGAAATTGGGATAACAACACTACCCTGCAGAGTTGACACGTGATTTCTTATTATGTCTGCTGTGACTTTTATTTCTCCTGCTTCTACTAGTGGACCTGTGTCTCTCAGAGCAAAACAGAATCTTCTATTTTAAATGAAGCCTTGTTTTTTTGGTTAAAGGAGTTAGAGAGATTAGTGTTGGAAAACAATACCATTAACCAAGTAAAGCTAAAGACAGGGAACATAAGGAAGTTATCTTCTAACAAGTGAATGGGTGAGTGTTTATCCCCAGTTCAGCTCCCATTTTATGTCCCACTCTCGTTGACTTTGGGCATTGTTGGGAAATAGAATTATTGGGATCAATAAAAGAACTGTAGCAGAAGGCTGCAAGCAAAAGGCCTGTGTGTGAGAAAAAACTCTCCATGAGAAAATTCTTGTGTGAGAAAAGGCCTGGGGAACAAAGAGGGAGTTTTGAAACGATGCAGCTGTCCTGATAAGATGTGCTAACCAGGACAGAAGGGAGGTGAACTCTGAATTCTTTTAATCATAACATGACTGTAGAAGCTTGCCAATGTAAGTCCAATTGTGTAGAAGTAGAAATGTGTTTTGATAAGCTTTATGCCACTTAAGAGTTAACAAGCTGGTATACTATAGAAGTGCCTTTGGATTGCTAATAAACGGAGTTTTGCTCTTATCAACCACATTGGTTTTGGACTGCAATTTTCTCCCCCTGCCGGAGCCGGGCCTTTCTTTTTTTACTTTCCAACAGGGCATTTTACCTAACCTGCCTTTGCTGCAGTCTCTGGTATGTGACAAGGGCACCCCACAGTACTGCCAGACCTGATGTTTCTGTCTGGTCTTCCTGGGCATGCATAAGCCTTCTACCCACTTAGGTCAGAATTGGAGTTAGGACTGGGAGAGCCACTGAATTCAGGCACTATTGAAAGATTTACAGAAACAGCTTTACTCTATCTCAGTACCTCCTATCAAACCCAACTGGTTTTTGTTTGCTACTGCCTTAAGAGCTTCTTCACTGCAAAAGTTAGAGAGGCATTATTTGATGTAAACTCCCAAGTGCTGAGGTCAGTGGTGTTTTCACACACACACACACACACACACACACACTTCATGCACTCCCCAGCCAAGGAAAGCACAGACATCCTGCCAGAGCAGTGACACAAAGTGAAAGCAGCCTTCTATCTCACACATCCTGCACTGGGAATGGCAGGAACTGTAAGCCCATAGCCTAGATGCTCTGGATCATTCCTGCCATGACCATATAGGAATTCTGACTCCCAGGCACCAAAATTAACAACCAGAATTAACCCTTCCCTCCCCTCATCTTGGCTTGTAATTCTGCTGATTTTTACAGGACTATTTTAAAAAATCATTTCTGGAATGTCAATGCATTGCCAGATGCACTTATTAAGAGGAAATTGTCCATATTTAAATTCATTCATCAAGCAAAGACTGAATCATTCCAACTCCAGGGACCCCCAGGAGAAAAGCTTTTGGGTCAGGAATATACTGAGAATGAAAGGTTTTTGATGAGCATTAGTCATTTATATACCTGCTTCTGGTAGTGCCTGGTGTGTCTCTCTGTGCTTTCTGCTGTACTCCTGCTGTCCTGCCTTGGGGACACTCTTTAACATAATCTGGCAGTTCCAGTTTTCTTCCTGTTCTCTTAGCAATTTCTTTAAAATCTTCAACAGTCTCAATATACTCAGTATTTTTAGTTCAAGAGGATGAGCAATTTCTAGGGCATTAGTAAATGCCTCTTTTTTTTCCTCTTTTTTTTTTTTATTAGTCGTCTTCCAGATGCATTGAATAACGTTCAAAACAAGGCTTGTCTCCGCTTAACAAAGTTAAATTCATTGAAGCACTTCCTGTTACTAGGAGAAATAAAATTACTTAAATTGATCTAAATGCCTGACATCATTTTTTTTCCAGGGGTAAAATCCTTGTTGGAAATAATTTTTACCAAGATTTAACTTTTTTTATCCTTCAAAAATTGCTGGTCTGCCCTAAGTATCATCACAACTGTTATTATTATGAATAATAATAGTAATAACTAAAGCTGCAGTCCTGAAGTGTCTTTTTTATTAGTAAAAGTAAAGTTCAAGGAAGGTGTTTTTTCTTGCAAAAATGATTACAAGAATTGAACAAAAATGTTGCTGACTGAATTTCCCTGTATGGGTTCTTTATCCCACAGACTTGGTAGTTTGTAAGGCTAATATTTCCATTATTTTATAAAAATGTGTCTTCTGCAATACCCATAACCCAATACTGTTTTTTCTCTCCCTTACGGATCTTTTGAAAGCTTCAATAGCTTGATGATGTTTTTCCTGAACTATTTGACCACTGTCACAAAATTTCAGCCTTTGCTTGGAAACATTTTTGGTAAGAACTTTTCAAGTAGCAAAGTGGAAATGTTCTTTGTTTCCAAAAACTGTCTCTCAAAGGGAGGGAAACACAATTAGACTGGTTTTGGCTCTGGAGTTGGAGGTCCCTATAGTGTACCCCAGGATCTGGGGAGCTCTGTCTTTTTAACCAGAGCTTTATTTGGGTTTATATCTATACTGTCTTTTCCAGCCTGTTCCATTTTGCATTTGGACTCGGCCTCAAGTTGTTTTCCAACCTAAATAATTATCTCATTTTACGACCTAGTGAGGCTAATTAAAATTGCTGTGTCTTATTTTAATAAGCATGATGTATCTATGGCAACAGAAAGAAATATGTGAGTTTTCCCAAAGAAAAGGAGGGAGGAAGACTAAACTGCCCTTCTCTGTGTGCAGTTTCAGGAGCAGAGGAGGGTGGTTGAGGAATTGATGTGTAAATCCTTGGTTCTGCTCTTTGAGTTCTCTGCATAAGCCACAGCTGCCAAAGAAGAGAGGCACATGTGGAGATCAGACTGCAGGAGCATTGTCATTGAATGAAAATTCATCAGAGAGCTTGAGTTAGTTATCTCAGCTCATCAAAATGGGGATTCTCCCACTCTCGGATAGCGTTGGCATAGGGAAATTATGTGGGTAATACCAAAATGCTGAACAAGTTTCTGCAGTTTAGTCCCCTTTTTTAATCACAATTTGAAATGGAGCTTGTCAGTTGGACATCTGAATGGGTGTAGTCAGAAATCCAAGCTTGTTATACAGTTAAAGGCCACAAAAGTGCACTTGTCATCACTTTTGACCTGCAAATTACTTCTATTAAGAGGGCAGCACTTCTTAGTGAGAGCTAAAGATCAAATCCAATCTGATCATTGGAACAGACTTTTTTGTTTGTTGGATTAAGATGGTGGGAATAACCCTAAATACGTTTTCATGAGGCAATTGTCCACAACCCTTGTTTAAAACTGGAGAATCTAGTTAGAGGAAGGAGTAATGGGTGGCTCTCTCATCTTCTGTGTGTGCTCCCCAGTGATACAAGACTGACTCTGTCTCTGAGATGACAGCTGAGTTACCGAAGCTATTGAACAGTATTTTCACACCAGCAAAAATCCAAAATATGTGCTGGGAATTTACACTATGCTCCTTCTGTAAAGGGCTGTATTTACAGGAGTTACAATACAGATTCATACACAAATGTTCAAATTCTCTGGGTTGAATTATTGATGGTTTTCTATAACCCCTGGTTACTTCCTTCATTTGGCTTTCAGCAACTCAGATTATGTTTCAAGGCTGCTTTTTCAGTGAACATTTATGCCACACATTGTTTCAAGAATAGGAAGGTGAAAGATGAGAGTGTTTAGTGGGCCCTTGGTTGCCAGTGATGGATCATTTTGTGAAAAATGACAAACAGCACAACGTCTCTTAAGAAGTTCTACATAGCACAGGCTCCTATAGCATAGTTTGGTGCTGGGTGAAGAGTCAAACCTTACAGCTGGGGGGTTGGTTCTACCTGGCACAGAGGGGTGTCCAACAGCAGGGCAGCAGCTGGAAGCACTTTGTGCTGGCTGTGCTAATTAGCACTTCACTCCTGCATTTATCCTGCAGCAGACAGGGCTTGCCTCTTTGTAGCTGCCTCAGACCTTTCTGCACCAGCCTGCACTGCAGCTCTATGAGGATAACTGCAGATTGTAAGTTAAAAGTGAAGACAAAGCAAATCTCTCTTCTGAGAGTGGCACACGTGCCTTCAGGATCTGGTTGTCACTGGACTTGGTACCCGGAAGGTCAGTTTGGTACAATTCGCTTCTTCCCACTTCTGTTTTCATCCCCTCCGTGTCCATGAAGTAATTTTATGAACTCTCTGGACTTACATTTTGTAAACTGTAAGTGCTCTGGGGTATCACTAAGCCACACAGTTTTCCTTGGTGCATTTTATTAAAGATTGCTAATAATATTCCAGGCTTCATGCATCCGATTCACTAGAAATGCCTAGAAAGAGTAGGTGTACTCTGCTATTGTCAACTACATTTGGCTTGGCTCAATTAGTCTGGAGTTAAAATTATGTTAATGGATGGGCTCGTACAGACAGACAAACCTGTGGGTGAAGACTCAGGGTTTTAAACAGCCTAGAGCCTTCATTTGGTTTTTTGTTCTCTGAAAAATGATTTTAGAATTGTCCATGTATTCTGTAAAAATATGAAAATGTTTTTGAAGATATAGAGGGACTATTGAAATGTAAATCTTTAACTTACAGATGAAAAATTATATAGAGAGTGTAAATAACTTCTATAAAAACCTAATGAATTTCCTGTGTTATTGTTACCTTTGTTCCCTATTTTAAAGTGCACTTTGGTTCCATGTTCTGTCCCCCTCATCTTCCTATAAACACAGTCTTTCAGAAATATAAATATTATTTTCCCCCCTCCAGATCTGTCAGTAGAGGTCTGAAAATACATTTCATGCTGGAGATTCACTTAATCTTCACTTTCTTTGTTGTCTTTAACTCTTTCCTCCTACTCTCTACCAATCCCTGATTTTTATTTTTTTGGGGGGAGGGGTGGGGCAGGAGGGGCAGATTTGCCCTGCTTTTCACAGCTGTGATTGTCACATAATGTTTCCTTTCATCTGTTAGTTTCAAGGTATTCTGCTCCTTTCTGAGCTCTGGTGAAAGCTTTACGATGTGGCCAAGTATTACTTGTCCATGTAAATGCTGACACTGCCAAACAGAGGATAAACCCACACAGATTTCATATCCCAGCAGTCATTTCCCTTTTGAGTGTGACATCCTTGTTGAAAAGGTGAATCTGTACAAGCAGCCAAGGCAGGTTGTGAGAACCAGCACTGGGGGAAAAGAAGATATCAGTGTGACACTTCTGCAGAAACTAAGTTCAGTTGATGTTAGAATAATAATGAGGAAGAATAAACAGAGAAGTCACCACCTCAGTCCCGTTGAATTAGGCTGAAGTGCCTCTTGTGGAGTGTGCTTTTTGCTCCCCACTGCTGAAGGACCATGTGGTCCAGAGCAGGAGAGGAGGATGGTGACAAAAAGGTTAAGTGCTGAACACAGAGAAGTATCTGCATTTTGCTTAACCTCCCTTCCTTGATCTCCCTAGGAACACAACAGTGCTTACCTACACAGATGAAAAGCAGAAAACTTCTTGAAAAGGTTAACATTTGTTTTGTACTGGTCTAGGCAGAATCAGATGTGATGGTTAAAGAGGTATGAAATGGCCTTTACTGTGGCAAAGTTTTGTGTTATCTGTTACTCTTGTCACTCTTGACATGGGAGGAAAAATTCTTTTGTAAAATTCCCTTTGATATGGAGGCGAATTAGCAGTTACTGGAAACAGGATTGGGTAAAATGTAATTTTTTTCTATGTTGTATCTTTCTTGCATTACTAATAGTTGCCAGGGAAACCAGCAGAACTCTAAGGTCTTCTGCTAGATAGGCAGCTATGGTTATAAACAAGGTAATTTCAAACTGTGCCTGCAGATTATAAAAGTGTTAGTGGGGACCTGCCATGGGTTCTATTCTGCATACTGGTGCCTGTTCGCATGATCAATTTCAATTAGGTAAAAAATGTTTATCCTGGCCCATAGTAAGTGGGTTTTGGTTGGTTGGTGGGGTTTTTTTGTTTGTTTTTTTGGTTTGTTGGGTTTTGTTTTGGGTTTTTTTGGTTTTTTTTTAGTAAGCAAAACCTCCAAATTATTCTGATTTACCTCAAGAGAAATTACTGTACGCTGAGTGTGAAGGTTGCCTGTCTGGGTTGTCACATTGCTCTGGAGGCTTCTGTTAGAATCCAGGACCTGTCAATCTGCTGTGCTTTCTTTCCCTGGGGAAAGTGGATATCATTCAGTAGTTTTACCAACCTTTTAATATGATAACAATGTAAATTGGGGCTGTCTTTGTACATGAGCTGTAATTATTTTCCAAGAGGTTAAGTTTGGCTCTTTGCCTTTCATCTACAAGAGGACTGTTTCTTATGTTTTACATTGTCCACCCCTGTCAGGCACAGCTATGAACCTTGGCACGTCCATCATCAGGCTTTCAGGGAAAAAATGCCAGAGTTTGTAATAAATCTTTTTAAGGAACAAATGCTTATGAACTTTCTCTCATGTTGAATTTACAGATCTGACATTTATTACCTCACTGATTTCAGCTAAAGCCTTAAGGAGGAAATTGATTTAGGATGAAAACAGCTAATAATAGCTTGATTAGAATAACATTCAGCTTCAAAGGACCCTCATGTCCTTCTGCATTAAATAATGATCATAAAATCAATTTGTGTATCTCTGATTCCTTTTTTGCCTTCTCTGAAGGTGATGAAGTTTGCAAAGCAAACATTATTCACGGTGTTTTACTACTTTGAATAGCACTTCCGTTCCTGATTTGCTTAAATGTTTTAGTTTCCAAGCTCAAATACATTCAGGTCGTTATGACAATCAGAAGTGATTGACAACTATGAATACTTCTTCCAGAAAGTGCCACAGACAATACTCTAATTTTTGGTCCTTAAACAAGCTGTTTCTGGCTGTCACCAATCCCACACACTTTACAATTTACTCCTGGCTTTAATTTTTTGTCTTTTTAATGATGAAGTGGACAAATGTGATGCTCAGAGGGGTAGCAGTTGCAAGTTATCAGTGACTACTCGGGCTGTTCAGTGTGACCAAAGTGTGCACAGATGTGTGTCTTGCTACCTCACTGTTGGTTCTACCTCACAGCATCTCCTGGCATTTAGGAAGCTCTGTTGCCCACACTGAGCTCAATGTCTTCAGCCTCTGAGGCAGCTTGCTTAAAAAGCTCTGTCTAGAATAAAAAGGTGATGTTGACATGGTCTGTGTGCCACATTTGTAATTCTCAGCAGAAAAAAGTTAAAAGAACTTCATGTAGGCATCCATAGGTTTTATATTTTGAATTAAATGATTGGATTTGAAATTTGTACATTTATTAGTACAATAAAAATAATTTTTAACTGTATTTCTGTTGATGTCACTCATAAGTGTCATATCTCAATATTTTCAACTTGGGAAATATCATCAGAAGGCAGGTAAGTATTGTTACATACGTATTCCAGGATGGGGAAAAGTAGTTAGAGAAGATCTGGTGTGACCAAAAACTTTGGGGAAAAGGTTGAAGGGACAAGCTACAGTTCTCTGGTTCCCCAGTGTGAGTAGTTGACCTTTTACCACCAGTGAAGCATTAGAAATTATTTCAGAGGAGAATACTTGCTGGTAGAGGAAAAACTTTTCACACATCTGAAAGCAAACCACTCTGTCACAAAAAGTTCAAATGTTCAGTTCTTGTGGAGCATAATACCACCCTGTCTGGACTTCTGGTATGCTAATTTTCATCTCTTTAATATTTAAAGAAATGTGCCCTGAAGCTTTTGCCATTGTGTTTTGATTCTCAGGTGCATGTTCCAGTGAGTGAACTAGTGCAATTCTGACTTTTTTTCATCTGCATTTGGTAGTGCAGGCAGATTACAGACTAAGAGTTACTGATTGTGATTAGGTGATTTTAAGTCTCAATATTGTTCTTATCAATCAGTTTTCTTTTCAACATCAGATATTCACATATGCAGTAATTTTCTTTGGCATTGTTATTCTTTGATTATAAATGCCCCATGAGTAAGGCATTATATTAGGGAAGCACAGTTTACTTTAAGGACTGACAGTCTTTTTTTCTCTACTCTGATTTTTTTTTTTTTTTAATGTCTCACAGTTTTCTTTATCAATAGTTATGGCTATGAGAGAACTGTGATATCCCAATAGCTAAGACATATGTTACTTTGCATGTTAATTTATCATTAAATATAGTTTATTATGGCATAAACCTTCATGGAAAACATAGTAACTATTACTTATACAAGCAATATACTTTGGCCTAATTTTGGACCTCACTGTCTCAACAGAACTATAAAAATAGCAGATATTTGTCTACCAAGCACGCCTAAATGTCATGTAATTTGATGAGGAACCAAGACCAATGGGTTTCACTTAAAATTAGTTGTCCTTGCTATTTCAAAAGCAAAACCATAAGGGGACAAGTTAACTGAAAAGGAAGGATATTTTCAAAATGAAAAGATATTTTGGATTAAGACATCAATATATTTCATTCTATTAGAATCTCAATCCTCTTTCTGAGTCCAGACCCACAAAACAGAGTGGTTCTCACACTCTTTGCCAGCACTGAGAAATGGTTTGTGATAAATCTCGATATATACAAAAATATTAAGAAAAAAAAATTCATCTATCATGTTTTTTGGTCAAAGTTACCATGGTTTTCTACCTTGCCTATCGTATAGATTTTTGCTAGAAAGAGGAGCTGGTCTCTTATGCTGCCACTGTATCAGAAGACAGCTGATTTCTGCCATCTGCCCTCTTGAGTACTAAACACCTACATTATTGGCATTCTTTTTTGGTTGTTTTGGTGGTGTTGCAAATCTGTGGAATTGTAATTCAAAATGCTTTTCCTAGCTGTCAAAGCTGCCAGATTTTAAAGGGCTGACACACCCTATTTATACCTGACTCCGATATGCTGTGTTCCATTGTAGATACAAAAATGCTGCTAGCAAGGATTTTCTTGCTAGTTTTCTAAGTCTGGGAGAGACTTTTCTGTCATGGAGAAGAGGTAGCAGGGAATGTAAACAACCAAACACCTGCAACCTTGAAAAGTCATGTTTATGGTATAGTAGAAAAATATTTTGACAATGGATGTTTTAGGATTTTAGCCAATCACCACAAGGGGTGGCTGATCCTTTGTTCAATTAGACTATGAAGAAAAAAGTATATAAAAAAAGTTTGTAAAATAATTAAATAAATCAATCTTGCTGCACAATTCCTGCCTGCTGGATCTTCTCTCCTCCTCCCTCAGGCTGCGGGACACGGTGCTATACCCTAGGGCCAAGGCCTGCGGTAATATTCCACTACACTACAAAACAAGGTAAAAGAAATAGAAAAATATAAATGAAAGTCCTCAAAATAGAAAATAATCGTGAGTTCCTTTAAAGACAAAGCTTTGACCTCAACCTTGTCAGTTTTGCTCATATGAATTCTGGCGCTTTGTCACCAAGAAGGACTTGTGTCCAGCCATTCCCCCGTGGAGACACGGTGACCAACAAGTACCTGGGCTCACCTGTGGATTCGTGCACGCTCCTCCCCACCAGGAGTCTGTAATATCCACTGTCTGGGGTGTCCTCACTACAGGTGCCCTGTTGTAGTGCAGTATGCCACAAACACAATGTGACAGATCAGGTCATTTACCTGCAGGTTGCATTTTAGTTGGGTCTGTATTTACAAAGCATGAGAGAGAGGCAGGAATTGGAGGGCTTGGGGCATGCTACATGCCTGTTTTAACCTTAGGAAAGGCATAGTCCTATACCAAATAATTTTTTTTAGCTCCACAAGCAATCAGCTGCTCAGACATACAGTAATCATGCCCATACATCAAAGACATTGTCATTGGCATGCTCTTCCCTGGACATGCCCTATTGGCAACTCTCACAGCTGTTTGGCCCTTTGGCCTGACACTGCACAGCAGTTCTTATTATAACATCAAGATTACTTTAATCTCATGTATAATTCAACTTCATGTCTGATTTAATTGTGTTGTTTGTCCTGTGACCTTTCATGACTACCACATATGCCAGGCTTGATTCTTTTCAAGGGGTCCAGTTCCATCTCCTTTTCCATGTATGGAAGGATCCCCAGTTGGATAATCTTTGTTAAGGGCTGCTCGGTGCTGCTGCCATCAGAGGAGTCTGTCAGGGATTGATTAGGGATGATTTATTGAGACTGCTTTGCCTGGACCTTTATTCTTTCCAGTACAGATAAATTTCAAGATTTAGTATGAATGTAATATTATTTTTATAACTACTGAGAACTGAAGAGGAGCAGGATGAAATAATTTATATTCTAGAGTGAGTCAAATATTATGCCCCTTTTTTTGTGTGTTTTTTTTTTTTTTTGTTTTGTTTTGTTTTTTTTTTTTTTTTGTTGTTGTTGTTGGGGTTTTTTTTGGTTGTTTGCTTGTTTGTTTGGTTTTTTTTTTTTTTTTGGTTTGGTTTTGGGTATTTTTTGTCCCTTTTTTAAAAGAAAAAAGGGAGAACTTGTGCACTTTGGGTACCAGGATCATTTTAGCTGGAAAAGTCCTTATAATTTTATTTGCCTCATTATTTCCTAAAAAGACAACCATTAACTGATTTACTAGAAGCTCTTGGAGGTTAAAAGTGATGATGCTGTATTTATGGCATAATGGCAGAAATGTTTTCCTTTTCTCATTAAGATGTGTGTCTTAATACCATTGTATTCTTTCTTATAAACTAGAAAGCCAAACTCTCTAAGAAGAACACTCTGCTTTCATCATGATGCCAACTCTGCCACTAACAGCTCTCAAAATGAAGTGTAGTCATATGTGTCAAGAAGCATTATAATTATACAGCCTGCATCACAGTTCTTATTTTATCTCCTTGCAACTATACACCAATATTTTTCCTGACTTAATGTCCAGAAATGTAAGAATAATTGTCTTTTGTATAAGCAGAGAAATCTATAACTTCTTTATTCACAGCCTGGCAGTACTTGCATTTCTGTATTTTTTTAGCATACAGTAATTAGTCTTCACAATGGTCAGATTTTATCATTAAAAGTATACCCTTGATCAGTCCCTAGGCACAGAGTTTTACCCAAATATTTGATCCTTGGAAGTCTGCCAATACTTTCAGACTAAAAAATTACTTGAAGTTTCTTTTACATAATGCATGCCAAATTGTTCTTCTCCTGGAATACTTACAGAACTATTTCTGCTATTCCCAGAGCACCACTGAGTAATTCCTTATTGAATTTCTTGCTGTACTGAATATTCATGAAAACTTATGAAATGTGATGATGTTTCTTCTAGAGGTGGTTTTTACAGTGTCTTATCCATAGAGTTTAACTTTCTTATGGCTGGTTTGTTCCAGCTGTTACTTTCCTTCTTGTGGTTGGATGATTCTTCCAAAGGATAAAATAAGACTGAAGAGCCATGGTCATTGTCAGGTCTAGGCCTTTCCTGGCACAGATGACAATATCTAATCCTTTTCCTAGTTTAGCAGACCCTAGCTTAAGTTATTTAGATGCCTTTATTTGACATTCCTATTGCAATATTGTCTTTGGACATCATTATTATGACAGAAGAATTTTCAAACTAATTTTGCCAACGTCCAGTTCACTCTTGGTTCCCTTGGTACACTAGGACAGAGAACTGAGTGCCTGAGTATCATCATACATGGAGTTACCATTTCCATTTTAGTATTCCAAATAAGCTCCAAATCTATTATGCATTTTATTCAGAAGTGAATAAACTAAGGATGTTTTCTTTTCAATTATTTGCTTTATATTTTTTTAATCACAGTTTTATAATTTCAGTATCTGGATCAGTCTCATGGACTAGCCTCGTGACCCAGGTGCCTCTAAGAGCTCCCCTGGTGAGAGGGGAATGAGGTGATGAGGTGAGGAGGAATGAGCAATCAAGTGCTGTTCAGTAGACAGATATAGTTATATCATTGCTCAGTACTTATTGCTATTTTTACCAATTGTATTTAATTAGAAAATTTCAAGTAAGTGTAGAGCATATACCTCAAACATGCATTTTGGTGATAAAGCATGAGAGAGGCCCCTGCAGAAGAAGCCAGAATCACAGAGGACAATGTTTGTTCTTTGATTTATATCTGTTTCATTTTCCCCAAGCTTCAGAACAGCTCAGTATCAATCTGTTTCTCTTATCTCTTTGACTAGCTTGAGTTAGATCAAAGAACTGTGTATTTTCAGAGAATCTACATAATAGTTAGAAATACACTGAGAAATTCCTATCTTGTTAATGGCTTCTGCCTTCCTGGAAAAATGCTAAAATGCTATTGAAAATGAAAAATATTGAAAATAAAGAGAAGAAATAATAATAAAAAAGAGTAGCAAGTGGCACAAACACCATCCTTTCACAGAGACCAGTACAGGTGTCTTGTCCACACTACCAGACCAAACATCTGACTAAGAGTCTAAAACAGTACTGCAGAAGTATCAGAGTTAAGGAGCTCAGATGGAGAACATCCTATAAAAGGCTCTAATTTTTTAAAATGCTTGGAATAGTTTTTGAGATTCAAAGCTCATGCCAGAACTCAGGCTGCTTATGCGTTTAAGAGGAAAGTAGGTCATGTACATGTCCAAAAAATGACTGGACTGTATTTTGGTGTGATTTGCAGGCATCTGACAGAGCAATGCTGTTTTGTGCTTAAAATTGCTCGATCCTTTGCTTTGCTCAACCAGTAGCACTTTTCCAGTTCCTGTATGCTTCCAGTAAGTAATCAGACTCTGGTGTGCCATGAAAATTAGCTCAGTGCAGAGATGTTCAGGCTAGGTGAGATCCAGCCTTCTAAATTCACATAAAACAGTGCTGCATGGTGTTTTCTGACCAGGACCAGATAAAGTCAAGCCAAGTGAACTTGGTACCAAGCCTAAATTAAGAAGCTTTGATTCTTGTCAAATGGTTATTACTTTTGGGACCATACCAAACCTTTGTGACTAGATTCTCTCTGGATATAAGATCACATGCCTGTAGCCAGCATTTCTGTCACAACTTGTCCCTTTCCAATTTCAGGACTAACATGAGTAAAATGAGGTGCTTCAGCATCTGTCAGTGTAAAACTCCTAGTGTCTTCCTTGTGAAATTCATAAGCACGTGTTCTGTTTGCTGCCACAGATATATAGAACAGAAGTGACGCAGCATTTCCAATCTCATGATAAAAAAATAATAAAACAGAGCTGTTTTCATTTCCTCAATTCCCCTTTTCTCCACAGAAAATCATGAGTTTTAAAAATAAATTGCTTTTCAACCTCCCCCTCCTTTCTTTTCCCCTTTTTTCCTTTTCTTTTCTTTTTCTTTTTGTGGTGGAGGAGGAAGAATTAATTTGAGCTGCAGTTCTTGGATAATCACAGGAATTTAGAAACTCCATCTACTGTGCTATTTGACAGCAGTGAAACCTGATCAAGGTTATTCATCCTTCTAACCACTGACCTCTACATTCAATAAACATACAGTTGAAAAATGACCACATCAAGGAATTTGTCAAACTTGGCCAGAAAGCATGAATTTAAAGAAACAACCTGTACAAATCTCTTAAAAATTACTTTGTAAAAATGGCATTTCCTTACTGAAAAACAATCTGCTTTTATGTATTCAGACATGTTTCTCAGAAATAAAGTATTGTTCTGTTTTTGTTTAACCAATGAGGGGGAAAAAAAAGCTGTTGGTTTGGCTTTGGGCTTTTAAATTTTTTTGACTTTTGCGTATTCAACAACATTAGTTTATACTGAGATACATCTGCAAGTGATGGGCCTTCCATAGGTAGCAGAGGGATATAATTTGTAGAGCTGTGGATCCTAGACTTATGAAAATTCAGTGATGCCTTAGGAAATGAAGGTGGGAAAAGAGAAGGGATGGTAATGTATTGTCCTCTCACCTGAAATCAAATGGCTTGTTCAGGCCCTACCTCTTTTTCACATCTTTGGGGTGTTTCATGCATATCTGAGGAACTTTCTTGCTAATCCTTCACATCCATTGAGCTTTTGACCTCTTAGAAAATGAGTCAAAAATGGTCTATTGCTGTTTTTGTAGGCATGGATGAGTTAGCATGTCTATAAAAAAGTGTTGCTGTTTTGTTTTTTTTTTTTTAAAGTTTAGTTTTTACATGAACCAGAAAACAATCAGTGGTTTGTAGCTCACTGTTTACAGGCCCCCAAGACAGCAGGCTTCAGTCATAGCAATTTTCCATCTTGGACTCACTTTGGGTTGCTAACTTTCTTTGGAAGTTCAATAACAAAAATGTTGTTCCACTTGGGTTGTTATTCAGGGAGGAAAGATAAGCCTCCAAGGCTGTTGATTAAAGCCCAGGAGCTCGTTAGGCAGCAGGAATTCCTGGGAGCAGACAGGGTTTGTGAGGGGAGTCCAGCCCAGGTGCTGCCTCTCAAGGCTGAGCCCTAATGAGATCTCAGGGCAGCCCGAGGGGTTTGGAGGGGTTGGACCACCCCCCTCACTCTGGGGTTGGGTGAGTAAAAGTTATATTTACAGCCAAGTTCAAAAGCAAAGATAGCTCATTGTTCTGACTGGCTTTGGTAGAGACAAAAGTCTGAAATGAGAGCTTTTCTGGTCAAAATAGAGCCACCTGGCACTTCAGTTTAATTAAAAACTGTTTCTGAGGTGTTTGTTTAAAGCTCCTGTGAAGTGTATTTCTGGCCACTCTTCACTGTGTCCTGTTTTTAAAATGTTTGTGGCAGATAGTGGAAAAAGAAGAAAATAAACAGTATATGCAAAGAAAACAGTGTTAAAGCATAGCAAAAAATGAAATTACTATGATGTATTATTATTTTCAAAATTTGTGAAATATTTGCAAATGTGCAAGTACATGTTATTAAAATAGTACTAATTTATGACAAAAATAATAATTAAGAAGCTGAATAAAAAGGAATATTATTTCTCATTAATAGTTCTGTACTGATGCATCTCTTTATTGGCTCCCTATTCCAACTTGTCCCTTCCCTAATTGATTTTTAATACATCTTCTTCTCTAGAAAGAAATGGAGCCAACTTTGCATATCCATCATGCTTATTTTATACATCTTTAATAAATCAAATCATATTTATTAAGGTCTGCAATTATGTATGTAAGAAATGTTGACTAGATATAAAT
This sequence comes from Aphelocoma coerulescens, assembly GCF_041296385.1. Taxonomy (NCBI): domain Eukaryota; kingdom Metazoa; phylum Chordata; class Aves; order Passeriformes; family Corvidae; genus Aphelocoma; species Aphelocoma coerulescens. Next base: position 15,942,160 of record NC_091018.1, read on the forward strand.
AAAAGCCCTTGTTTGAATGTTGCTCTTAATTATGTGCTTTTGATTTTCATGACTTGCATTTTAGAAAACTGTAAAAAAAATGTAACTGCTAATGAATGTCTGTGCTAGGGTTTGATTATAGTTCAGTGTCTCTTATACAACCATTTGAATCTGAATATAAATATTTTCCTTTGCTATTGCTTGAGCACTAGTACTAAAATTCCTGAGTAATGCTAATGTAGAGTTTTAGTTTGTGTGTGAAGTATGTTGGCACTGAAATGAATTACACACAGAGAAAGACTTGACATAGTGCTATAAAGGTTGGAAGGCAGCACTCCTGGTTTGGATGTGATTTTAATTTCATCTTCAAGCCCATCAGATCTGATCAAATCTTACTGACATTGAGTGTTTGGCAATGGTGAACTCAGTCATAGTGTGGTTAATCTTGTCCTGTGCACCCACTTTTGCAGAGAACACTTAAAGCCCAAATGTGTGTGAGGAAGGCACGGAACAAATGCCGAAAGGTGCATTTTCAGTGTTCATTGTCTGGGCCAGACACACATACATCACTGTGATGAGACCAGAGTGAGTTATACTGCTGGCTAGTTGTCCACAGAGAGCTGAAGTCAAAGAAATTCTCCAGTACATCATTAGACAAGCCACAAGAGGCAGAATCCATATTAATTCTGCTTGCTCTTTAATTTCAGGAAGTCAGTTCTGAGCCTTGTGGGTATGTTCAGGCAGGAGCTTTGTGTGATCTCATAGTAGCTGAAGGGCATCAGATGCCCTACTTCTGCCACTGAGATGTGTCTCAGCACCCAAGTAATAGATTCCAAATCTCTGAAAGCATTTTTCAGTCATGCATTTTTACCATATCCTTTAACCAACCACAAGATTTCAAAGAGCATAAAAATCACTTGTACTAGAGGAGTTTGCAGCATAGGTAATACTGTAGAAACTCACTGTACTGTCACTTTGACACAAATAATTGGGCATGGAGCTGCACATATACAGAAAAAAAGGAAAAAAAAAAAAATCTTTATCGCATGCTACCACACAGGATGTGTAGTATAGACTTAAAATTGTAATAATCCATCACTGTCTGTCTGTATTGAAATGGAAAACAAAAAGTATGGTGTTTGGACTGCAAAAAAAATAAAATTGAATACCTGTGGTACAGTTACATTATTGGGTTATATTGTAGCTGATATGTCTACAAAATTGAACTCTTCTATTGCACTTCAAATTTATGGCTGAGTAAATCAAAAGTCACTTTGTGAAGATGAGGACCTACCATTTTGTAGCTAAAATGTTGTTTCATTCTGAACAAATTGTGTGCATATTTATCATTCCCTGCAATGTCACTTATGAAATACAGACATTTCCTTAGCCTTGTTTAGTTTCCTTTCCACCAAAAGTTAGGTGCACTGCTGATAGCTTGCAAAGAAATTATCCTGGAAACTGGAATGTGCCCATTTGTGCAATGGAGGCTGAGTTTTGGAGGCCAATGCACAGATTAGGGATATGTGAGTATTCCCACAGTTCTATCTAGCTGGGCTGAAGCCACAGGAGAGCAAGGTGAGAGCCATCAGCTGTGACATGCCTGAAAGGGGATCTCAGTGGAGAGCAGCTTGCTGTCGGCACGGGCAGTGGTACCTCACGGGGGAAGCAGATGCCAGCTCCTCTCTGAGGGGCACAAAGGAAGTTTTGCTGACACTGTTGCTGCCATCATGACCTGATGGAGTTTCAGCTTTACCCCAAGTGATCAGTCTCTTGCTGGGTAACACACTTCTGGCACAGCCTGCTCGCTGCTGAGGGGATTGGGCCATAAAGACAAGTTGTTCCAAGACATTATTAAACAATGCATTGCCACTTTCTCTATATTGGCACTTTTTGCTTCAGCAACTGAAAGTGGGAAAACTTGACTTGCTTTCTGATGAAGAGCAGTGATCGTGGACTTCGCATAGGGTTGTCAAAAAATTAAATGAATGGGAAAAAAGAAGTGACTGATGACTTCTGCAATAAGTTTCCCAAGAAAATAGGGTTATCTAACCAGTAACCACACATTAATCAGATATGTCACAGTTCACACTTTTCTCTTTAAATTTGTTTAGCTTTTTAGTGCTTCCTAGAAAATTTGCTGCAGCACTGATACTCTTTTGCTGTTGAAAGAGTAGTGCAGTATTATTTCAATAGATTACTAAATATTTTTTAATTGATTTCTTCATTTGTTTTCTGCTGCTTCATCCTGAGCCACTGACACTGTTAGGAGCACAACATTAGTAAAATCTACCTTTGCATTAGTGATGCATCTTGTCCTTTTTGCTGCCTGATGTGGCAGCAAAATGATGAGCTGAAGAAACAACATGCTGTAGTGCTTTTGGGAAGTCCTTTAAGTCTTGCACAAATACCACTTATTTTCTTCAGCATTTAATATCTTGAACATAATTAGTCCATTGAGCCACTTGACAGATTCTACTCCATCTATTTCTGAGTGTGTTTATCCTGATGGGTACCTGTTTGCAATATTCCTGTTGTTATAACAGCATATTTTACTAATCTGATGGGACAGACTACTTCAGAGTATTTCAGATACCCTTGGACACTGATTTTGACTTGGCCAGGAATTGAGTTTAGTTATATATATCAAGAGTTCAGATTTGTGTGTCTTGAAAACAAAGCACAGAGATAATTTTTGGTGAGAATGGATGTTTGTTAGTTGTTTGGGATGACACCAAGCTCAGGTTTTGGTGTAAGTGACTTTTTTTGTTTCTTTGGTTGGTTGGTTGATTGGTTGGGGGGTTGTAGCCCTTTTCTCACTTGCTTATTTTCTCATTGCAATATACCTTTCCTTTTATATATTTTTTTGTCATGTTCTGTTTTACCAGACACTTTAGTGGCAGAGGTATTTTTGTAGGAAGGAAATACAACCACAGAACCTGTTTTATCTGTTACTGTAGTTCTACTTCCCAAATCCCTCCACAACAAAACACACACAGTGTGTACCCTGCCCAAAATGCTGTCTTGTTTCATCTGGAGGAAGCTGCAATCTGCAGTCTCTGTGCCAGATGAGCAGTAATGTGGCAGATGTGGAAGGAAAGGCAGGAATGTTCTGTCTGTACTGAAAACATTACAGCATGCTGCATTGATCTGCTGTCACCTCAGAGCTTCTCTGGCCCAGAGGAGCCAAAAATATTAAGGTTTTTGAGTTATCTGAAGTTTGAAACAGAAGAGGCAAAAGTCGATAAGCAAACTAAACACTTTTAAAGAAAAATGCCAATTTCATAGAGATTTTACTTAAAGTAAGAAACTGGGAAGTAAATCTTTATACATATTTCTATTTTCCCAAATGTCTGTTGTTCAGGGTAAAATCTTAAACCATTTATTGGAAATATCTGTTCTGTGTCTGTGGCAAGGGATCAGATTCCATCAAAATATGACTTTGAAAATCCAGTGTCCACTGCGGGTCTGGGAGGAAATTTTGAATATTTGTCAAACAGCAGTTGTAGGTGTTCACTGAGGAGCCTGAGTCATGCCACAGAGCAATACATCTCTGCCTCTACCCTTGTAAAACCTCAGATTATGTTTTGGTAAACAGGCACATAAATATGATATGTCTATTTTTTGATCTTTTGAAAGATAAATAGTGTTCCTACCAGGAAAAGTCAAATGCATTTCTGCCATTAAAAATATTTTCATCTGAGCAAATAAATCACCTTTAACACCTAACCAGATAACTTTATTTTTAAATTGATTCTTTTGCAAACCTGGAGGAGTACTTAAAATCACTAATGCAGGTATATTGTTAATTCTCATTGAAAGATCTTCAAAACATGGCTAAGCATATCACCTGTGAAGATTTTATTTTCTTTTAGCCTGAACCAGCATCTCAGTAACAGCACCTTTGCCCTGTTAGGACTAAAGTATGTGTTTTCTTGAGACTTTGCATGCTATAATAGGCGAACTCAGTTGTTTGAAATGCATATTTTTGGCCCTAAGTTGTCCATTTGTTTGTGCTGTAGTCTTCCCTGTCAGAGGTGACAAGACCACACAGAAAAAAATCCCTTTATTGAATCATTATTGAGATGCTACTCCATAATATTATCAAAACTTGTAGCTGAAATACATTGCATTACCATGTTAAAAGGTTTGGGATATTGAACAGCACAGCCTCCACAAGGATATCCTTGGGCTGATCAGGATGATAGCAGCAGAGCAGAACAGACCAATTCAGCCACTATTACAATGCAAGCTCTGCAGCCCATCTCTGAGTCCCCAGGGCTTATTTGTAAATCAGGCAATATTTCCTTTAGAAAACATCACGCTGGCATGTGGCACCTGTGCTTGATCTTGGCTGCTTTTTAATCACAACAGCTAAAGGTTGCTCATATAAACATATTTTCCTGAAGGAGTGATAATAAAAAGAAACAAGTCTGATCCTGTACTGGTTGACAGAGGGTATCAAATGTAGAAGAGATGTGATTTTTGCTAGGACTGAATCTCACCCTGGTAATGAAGCAAAGGTGCATTACAGATATGGCCATAGGGCTGCACTGAACCTTCTGCAGCTTGATACACTGAAAGATGCAGGAAAACTAACATTGTTTGGAGCATGGACATTTTTGGTGTACAGGAGGCTGCTGGGAAATCATTAGGATGTTTCGCTTGCTCTTCTGGATTGTGAGGAAGTCACTCAAAAGAGAAATGTAGAATACATGAGAAGGTGAAGTAGCTGCAGGTGGAGGTTATAAGGGTAAAGCAGTCTGAGTGCCTGCAGCAACACAGAGAGTGATGGAGGAATCTGGAGTTCTCTTAATAGGTGAGGAAGAACTTGAAATTGTCCTGAAGTGATCTCAGTTTCTACACTAAGTTTCAGTATTATTCTTTTAATAATTTTGCTTTTGCTTCACTATCTGTTGTTTCTCTTCCTTGGAATGAATAGGCTCTGGTTAAACAAGGTTTCTCTTCTGGTATTTGATGTAATTATCAGAGGAATGGAGTTCTGGCTCTCTGGGTTGGCTTGCTCTTATGATTTATGTCTCATGTATTCATTGCACTCTCTCCAACAAGTTCTTGGAAAGTATGGGAAACAATTGTTTTCTTGTGGGAAGGAGTTTCATCACTCTTTAAAAAATCCAGCTTCAAGGAGGTGTTCTACTGAAACACCAGCTCCCTGTCCCTGATGATTTGTCTTTTAATACAAAATGTTGTGCCAACAGTACAAAGAATGAATTCTTACTGGTTCATAGAGGAATCAGAAATGTGCTTTCTCTTTCTTTTCTCCCCCTAAAAATTCATCAGGCCTTAAGTTGTTTTTCCATAGAAAGCCCAGAGAATCAGGCAATTTATTGTCAAAACCATAATGCCATAGTTGCCAAGTATTGCACCTGATGGAAGAGAAGGATATAGTTAATTCTAATAATGCCAGATTACATTTTAAACAAAATTTCTTCCCTTTCTTGTGTTAGAGATCACTGTGTTTATGCTTGGTAGTGTGTCAAAGCAGCACAAAATTTTGTTAGATTTAATTATTAAATATACAGCAAAGCTGACAGAAACGTTGAAGAGTGAACAGAACTAGGGGTTTTTTGCCTTGTTTTGCTTTTATTCTGCTGTTCTGGTCCTCACTACACCTGTAGCTGCTGAGCACAGCATCAGAGGTTTATCACACCCGTGTGTGGGCTCCTCATGCCTGCTGTTAATGAGCAAACAAGATGCAGGATGAATCCTGTGGGAAAATGCCCCAGGGAGAACAGACATGTCTGAAGACAGAAAAAAAAGTGAATTTTAAAAATGAAACTATAACAAAAAATGCCCTCCCAACAAGATATTTCTACAGTTATAGGGAGATATATATGCTAGCTTCATTCACACAGAGAACTGAATGCATTTTCATTTCACTTTTTTCCCAGTCTCCCTCTTAGTGGGATATTTACAATCAACACAATTTATGTTTGGAGTTAAGGATTTTTGTGAGACAAATCAAGTTCATTTACATTTTACTGTTAAGAGAGAGCTGCATCAGGGAATGATTATTATAGGAAAAAGATATTAGAAATAAGTTATAGAAACTATGATTATAGGAAAGCTTAAAAGTCAGTTTATAGAGATCGAAGATCTTAACAGGTATGATGAGATAATGAGTTTAATTAAGCTCAGTCACCATTTCATCTAGCATTCTTCAACTTGGTGAAAAATGCCTTTTCTGCAGCTAGTAGAGACTCAAGCTGGACACACAGAGAGGAAACTTTTGTGTTATTCTGAAACCTCTGAGAAAGGTGTTCTGCAGGAGCAGCAGTGCCACCATTCCCACTGCACACTGCAGAAAGGCTTCCTGGATGCTGCTGCTGGGGGATCCTGTGAGATAAAGTCTCAGTAGTTTCACATGTGCCTTCAGTTAACACTGATCACCCTGGGTCATTTTTCTTCAGGTAAAGTATGATGTGCATAGTAAGATTCCATTTGTGAAGAATAAACATAGCAATTTATGACTAAAATGTAAATTTTATTTACAGTCATTTGTGTGCCTCCATAGGTCCTAAAAAGAAATGTTCTGAATTGCCGAGTGCTAAATGTTTATTTCCATATTTTCTACAACTATGGTTGAGTTAATTCAGATGCCTAATTTGTATTTATTAGAAAAACAGGATTCTTCCTTAAGTGTTAAGGGATGCTGGGATCAGAAATGAGACAAAATAATCGGCTTTAGACAGCAGTAAGAAACAAAATTAGTATAGAAAGAGTAAACAATATGCAATCAGCAAAGAGTAATTTCAGATTCAGTGTCAGAACTGCAAAATTGATATGAAAAAAACTTTTAAGTTTTATGATGAAAGGTAGTTATTTTTTCACACTGGAAATCTGACAGTGCATGACAGAAGGCAGATTTCTTAGAAATATCCTTGGCTGGAATATTTCATTTTGTTAGTTAAACACCTGTTGTTTCTATAAGCAGCTGAAAAATAATTGCCACTTTCTCTCAATCCCACAAAAGTTACCAGGACATCTGTAATGACATAACACCATAAAATAAATATTAATAGCTATCATAGATGGTCATCTTTTAAAAGGTTTGACTGTGCCCATCCTTCAGTGTCATTTTGTGTGTGTGTGTATTCTCCATGCTTATACATATGTGACCTCTAAGTGAGGCTTCTGTACTTCCCTTGCTAAGCTGTGGTCAAAGGCCACAATTTTGTGCTGCTGCTCTTGCTTTAGAAGTAAGAAGCCAGATGGGTTAGCTGGAACTAGCACTGGGCTTTTTGGTAGCATCATGGTTTAGGTCTTCAGAAGCAGTTATTGCATCACTCTTTGTTTGCCAGCAGCTCAGAGGATGCACATTGGTATTTGCTGGTGCAGTTACTCACTAACACTCAATCCTGGGTTTGAGCCCTTAGAATAAAATGAGTTGAATGTAGAGTAAATTCAAGGTAAAACCCCCATGTTTTTACCTTAAAGAAGAACACATTAAGGAAATAAGGAGTTTTCAGGGTTCATTATACAGTCCAGTGAATCAGAGACATTATAAAGTTGAAGTTTGAGCTATTTAGGAAAACAAGACTGTAATCCCCATCAGATTTTGTCATCTGCTGTCTCAGGCATCTTCCAGAAAATGTTAAATCCAGGAAGAGAAAATTCCATTTATGACTCCTCCCTTGCTACTGCTAACGTACTTTTGAATCCTTATTAAATTGAGAGGATATTTTTTAAGTACTATTAGTTAAGAGGAACCATTGAGGGTTTTGAGATGCTGCAATCAAGAAAAAAACAATTTCAGTCCTGTTAAGGAATTTTTTATTGTTGCTGCATGGCATTCAGCAGTTTGAGTTTGGCAATTTCTCAACAGTTAAAAACAATCTGTGTCAAGAAAAACAAGAAATACGAGATGCCTGATATTTCCACATGTCCAAAGTGTTTATTATATAAACCTAAATTTTCAAAGACTGGTGCTGGTAAAGAAGCTTGGCTTTTGACCTAGGACAAATCATTATTATCTCTCAAGACCTTAGCAGAATCTTTTATGTTGATTACACTGCAAAACAGCTTTGAAAAGAAGTGATGCAGAGTTCCTTTCAACACTTGGCTTGATTTTTATGTTGATGATAGATAAGCAATGATGGAGTGCAATTATTACATGTAAAGCCTCTTTTCTCTGCCTGAATTTTGAGATATCTGAAGGTGTCACCTTATCTCTTTTTTACCTCATACAGGAACTCCCAGAACACACAAATTACCAGTAGCATCCCATTGCTCTAAGATACAGCTCTGGTAATGATTAGAGATATTCTGGTCAAGACCAGAGTTCAGAGCCTTCCCTTACCCTGTTGAGTGCTGGGTGGTTTGCACTCTCCTTGTCTCAGCCTGTCTGCTCCCTTGGTTGCCTGAGGCTTTAAAAGTTGCCTGCAGGCCTTTATTCCTAAAAGTAGCTCTCAGCTCCTTCATTCCTGTTTCGATAGTAAACTCCTAGGACATGGGATTTCTTTCCTTGTGTATGTACATCCATGTGTATGGAACAGCAATCAGGAGCAAGGCCAGAGGCCTCGAGCCAAGGGAGAGAGACCTGCTGGACCATTAGGCAGTGAGTGCATAATTCATCAGTGTTTGGGAGGAAGGAACAGCAGCCCAGGTTCTCCCAGCAGCCCTCTGTAGCTGAACTGGTTTTGTGTATTGCCAAAGTAAAAACTAAAGTAAACCAAACTTGGCTTATGCTGACGTGCTTTACATGGTGCTGCAATGGCCAATGAAGGTACAAATGGAATGGCTGCATCAACTGCAAAAATTGGATCCAAGACATCAGGAGACTCTTAAATTGCATGTGCTTGACTCCTTGCTGTTGTCTCTTTGTGGCATAACACCTGGGAAACCTTGTTTGTGAATGATGCCATTAGTCAAGTGCTCACATAGGATTTTAAAATAGAATTTTTTTTTTTGCTTTTGCATTTCATTTCCTGTATATCCTTTGAATGAAAACCTGGAGTTTGTGACAGAAAATTACAGCCCCAGTCTCACAAATACTGACTTTTTTATCCTTCATTGATTGTCCCTGGTGGCACACTGCAGGGATGCCAGGAGACCATCATTTCTGAATTTGGAGTTCTGCCTGGGGACAGAGGATGGGGCCTCAGCCCCTGTGACTGCCAGGCAGCTCTCAGATGAGAAGGGTTCTCTGGCCTGCAGCAAACAGCAAAGGCACTGTCTGTGTTAAAGACAGTCTCCTCTAGCCTGTGTACAAGGTAGATAAAATCAGATAAAGCTGGGATGAGAAGGGAATGATGCATGTAAAAAAACAGAATAAGGACAATAGAGTGGCAGCATTAGAAGTGGTTGGATATAGCATTTTCTTACTGAGAAGTGGGGGTGTGCACCCTCTTCCTTTCAGAGGCAGTAATTAAATGTCAAATATCTACATCCCAGGTCAATGCTCCCATAAAAAAACCACAAGCCCACAGCACCTATTCTCTTTGGCTGAGTTTGGAAAAAAAACACCACCACTAAAACTGCTCTTCAGTCCTCTAAAGAAAGACCTAAGTTCCCCACTTCTAACTGGATTTTAAGACATGAATTAGGTTGGAGCAGTCATTACCCAGTAAAACCTTCTAAAGTGCATAAACACTACTGATTGATATTTTATACACTCCTATCATTACCATGTTTCCTCTCTCAGGACCATTCCCAGACCTGATTCATGTGTTTGTTTTTCTGTTGTTGATGGCTTTGCTTTTTTAAGTGAAAGCACAAGAATGACTGCTGCAAGCCAATTAAAGCTCAGGAGAATAACATACATTTTAAAATCACATGTTTCAAGTAACCTGCAATAGCTCTGTGATATATTTTTAGTAAATGTAAGGAGCAACTCTAATCACTAAAATAAACTCATCAATGTCCTCGCTTCTTCTGGAACCAGGAATTTGGGCCACCATTCTCAGTGTGTAGGTGTAAAAATCTGTCATTCAATCTGGGAGCTGTAGGAATACATTCCTTCTCCTCCTATGAATCCCCATTCTGGTTTATGCCTGTCCAGAGTGGGGACAATTTCCTTTAACAAGGACAGAGGAACAGTCGGTCTCATTCACAGTCTCAAAAAGTCACAGGGTTTTTACAACACTACTGTGGCATACTTGGCACTCTAAAGGATACTGCTATCTAGGTGGTACTTCAGTCCACAGCTCATTTTGCTAGGCTTTTCATTAAGAAATCCTCCAGAAGATTTATGTCTATGACTTTAAATTTCCTTGATGCCTAAAGCAGAAATGTTGAAGTCCTATCAAAGCTTTTATAAGGAGTATAGAATTGACAGCCACACAGCAAACATGAAACTTGGTTAGGGACTGAAAGGATTCAGAAATTATACAGCTGACAATACTCAGATGGGGGTAAATAAATTGTCTAAACCTCGTGAACTTGTTCTCCATGGGTGTTCTAAGAGGTGTATTCTGTAGAAAAAAGGGTGGCTGAAATGGCAAAAGTTGTAACTGTCAATTTGTTAGAAGGCAAAGTAAATTATCAGCTTGAGAAAACCATTCTGGAATATTTCATATGCAATGTCCAGCACCAGGGAGAAAAGTCTGTTTTTTTTCACATTTATTATAGTATAGAAGGGATGAGGAAAGATGCTTAGGTAGAAGGAGAGGGACTGAAACCAAAGCTCTGAAACAAAGTTTTAATTGGTTACAAAATATCTGAAACTTAAATGAGCATTTTTCATTTCCTCTGTAGGTTCTGTTCTAACCCTGAATCATTCACAGAAAATGCAGTGAAATAAAAAGGATTTTCTTATAAATTTCCATGCCAAGAAATAGCAAGATGAAATTAGATATTTCTCATTATTTGCAAAAAATGTTTCTGCATAATTACTTCTGCCACCACATTGCTTTAGTGTCCCTTGAAAGATTGCCTTTCAAAGTGTGTTTTATTGCAGTCCTTAAAGATAATGCAAGGTTGTGTCTCCGCTGCTTTAAGTGAAAAGGAATTTTAAAAGCAAACTCCCATTTCTCTTTTCACCTGTCCAGAGTGTGCATTCAGTGCCTCGGAGAGTGTTTCAATGTTTATGTAACATATTCTGTACCAGTTTTAATTTCAGCAGGATGCAAGTTCCAGAAGGTCACCAAAAGGTTGACAGGTACCAGTTAGCAAATATTGTAATGATCTGCACAGCCCGTCAGAAACCCTACTTGAAACTTCGTGTGGATTTCTGAATACAAGCTGTGCTTCTAAAATTGCCTTTAGGAGGTCACTTTTTAGTCTCTGTGTTCTCCTTGTATCCCTAGCAGTAATGGATCTTGGTTCTCAAGGATCCAATTACTTTGCGTGAGGCTATCTAGAGGACATGGATACAGGCTAGTAAACTGCATATTTGCATTAACTTTCCATATAGAGTTGTTTGACCTCTGAGTCTCCTTCCACTTGCACAAAACACTCAATTCTGTATCACACTGTCTGTGTGCTGCTGAAAGGCAGAGCTGGCTCAGTCCTGACTGAGTGGCTACATGAGGCTCTGCCCAGACCCTACGAGGGGCAGCAAAATGAGGTCTCCTGCCATCTCTGTTCCAGTCTCTCAGAGAGTGTAGGAGGAGCCTTTGCAGGGTTTGTCATCTTGCAGAGGATACCTCTCCTTTCTTCCAAGACTGGCTGGCAGAAGAGCCAAGATTTGTTTCTTCCTTACAGTCTGGTGATCAGAGCACTCTCTGATATGTAGAACAGCCATCTGTGTCTTGTAGAGCAACCAAACTACTCAAGTTGCCTTTTAGGCAATATCCCTGTTGTTTAGAAGGTGCTTGGGAATTCATTCTGAGCTCTAGCACTTCAGTGGAGCATGAGAAAGTTTCTAGTTTCTGGTCCTTAATAACTAGGTTAATTTTTTGCCCTATATTGTGCTATTATAAAGACCTGTTAAATAGAAACATTAATAAATATTAAATTAATAAATTCCAAACTCAACAGCTCCCCCACCTGTCCTGGTAAAAATAAAAAGACAAACATTGAAGCAGCTTCCTGTGACCTTATCCTATGTAATCTCCTTCTTCCTTCTTAACCCCATGGAAATCCTCAGTTCAGATACAGGTTGAGCTCTGCTTTTCATTCACTTGAATGACTACAGGAGTGCAATAAGGATACATTGTGATATGGTAAATAATTGCCTGTTGGTTTCAAGGAAGAGCCACTATTAGAATGACAGTTTCAGTGAGTGTGTTGATAGCAGATTACCTTTCCACTTGGGTGACATCTTTTTGTGGAAATTAATTCAAATCTCAATCTATGGCCTCCAGTTTATGTAATGTCTTGTAGGAAGAGGTGGTTTCTGACTTGCAGAGTTTTGATTCATATTTTCCTATCCACATCTGATTGGATACGATATCTGGACCATGGGATCAATTTTTTTCAGTTTTTACACAAAATATGTGGGAAGGGAAGGGAGGGAGGAAGGAAATTCCTCTGTTGCCAGTGCAGACCTGAGGAACTGCATAGTTCTGTTTCGTCCTATCAGTTTCTCTCAAAGGTATACATAGCTGGAGATTTTTTTTGATTTCTACATGATTCTTATTTCTTGAACATGTTCTTTCTTTACAGAGCACTACTCACTGTGCAGGAAAGTTTAAGGTGTAATTTGTTTTCAAGCTACCACCAATTTTTCTCAGTAGAAAAGAACATTTGGTATCAATTTTAACTGGATGGAGGGACATTTTTTCTACCTGCAGCAAAGAGGCCATGGTAACTGTCAGAGCTCCTGCCTATGTACATTTCCTGTGAACTAACCAAAAATAAAATAAATAGAGTACAGTAAATTCTGAAAATTGATGCCTGTCCTTTTTCATCACCAGTTGAAAATTAATTAAAAAGGCAAAAAAAGTCAGATAGAGTTTACTGCACTCCCAATTTTTAGCTTAACTCTGCAGTGATTGGAGACTAAGAACTTTCTCTTGGGGAACTTTCTCTTGCTCTTGGGGAAATGTCAATTTCTTCTATTTTGTTATGACATTTGAAAGCTGTGACAAATGAAAAAGAATGTGCAACCCACTCACTAGTAGTCATTATGCCTGTCCTTCCCATTTTCCCCACTCTGTTGTACATTGGAAATTGGTTTGGTTCTCAGTTATAGATACTGCCTGTTCAGTTCAAACCATAATGGTTCATGCAGTAATTTTGATCACTGTCAACAAGGATCAGTAGTGACAGTACCTGAAGCTACTTTCAATTACAGTGCTGTGAATTTGGAGTCAACGTAGAGGAACTTCAGGGCTGCCAGAGTGTGGTGACCAGGCACTCCCACACAGGGCTGTTTGATGCCAAGTTTTGCCACTTGTTCATTTTATTGCTTGCCTGCAGAAGCACTGTGGGAGTGGCTAATGCAGCTATCACCTGTGACCGAAGTCAGATGGTCCTCACAGTGGCACTCACCTGCCAGGTGAATGGCCCTTGATGTGTTGTGCTACCTGGAACATTCCCCGATGCTTCTGGGCAAAGTCGTGCTCCTGTGGTTACCCTGGGCTTTGGGTTTTTGTTTTGATGTGAACAGGCACTTTTTAACAGTCTTTGAAGAAGGAAGTTCTTCACACGTGCCCAGTGCCCACAGTGGACAGTCATCACTTTTAACTAACAGCAGGATTGATTAGGAGAGATGTGCTTTTACACAGGGGAGAAAGGCTGATCAGTTTCTAGTCTGTCTTTCCTCTGCTTCTTTCAAAAATTCCACTCCTTCATCCTTGGGTTATTTGTGGCATTAGGTATGTGTCCTGGGTTGAGGTGTATTCTATTACCATCCTCATGAGCTGTGGAAATCAGGTGGGGCAGTGTTTCCTTGCCTCCTCCCCCCAGACTATCTTGCTGTTAATGGCCCATCATTGTCCTGCCCATGACTCAGAGATAACTCCCTCCGGACTATCTTCTGTTAACGAGCCTAATCAACACTTGGCCTCATGACTCATTACCCCATTGTGAGATGCTCCACCCAGAGGGAGGAACCAAGCATCCCATCCTGGATATAATCTGGGACTCTGAACACCAGAGACACTCTTTCCACTGGATTTCCAGAGGACAGGAGCTGCACAGCCACCACTGGACCTTCTGAGGAAGAGCAGACCCCTTCTACTACAGGATCACCACTTCAGAGGACTGCAGCCACCATTCTACCAGACTGCTACCACCACCCTGCCAAACAGGGACTCAGGCTGTATCTTGACTCTGTCAGTGTTTTCTTTTACTTTCCTTTTCTTTAATTTCCCCATTAAATTGTTATTCTGACTTGGTGCCTCCCACTGGTTTGTTTTCAAACTAGCACAGTATGGATGAGATGTAAGTTATCTACTGTGTGGAAGACACTCCATGCCTCTGGTGTTTTGTGCAGGGGTTTGAGCATGCACTCGGACAGCTCCGGGCTGGAATGCAGTTGGAGCACAGGAGTGCTTGCAAACAGGATCTGTTTGCACAGAGCTGGTTCAGCAGTATGTGCAGCCCTTGTTAGACACATCCAACCACCATACTCTGCCTGCATTAGCAACTGAAGGCCTGTACCCTTAAAGACAGTAGGAACGGGAATGTGTAAGGCTTAGTTCCAGACTTAACCAAGTCCATGTCATAGAGCCACCAGAGACTGAAGTAACTCCATCTTGTGTCACAGGTCATCACCTCATTACTGAGCAGGAAACACTTCAGTTAGTGGAAGGCTCAGACTAAAGACCAAACCATGGTTCCATGGTCTTGAACAAACTTGAGGGTGCTAGAGCAGCATTTAGTTTGTAGAGGGTGGAACATCAACACACCTAAGTGGATCTTTATGTTTACTGACCTAAGGAAAATCCAGAACCCAGTTCCCATGTAGAATGGAAATGAGGTTGAGATCCTAGCAGGAACTCAGTGTCTGTTGTTCCTCCTGATATCTCTGTCTTTGTATAGGCAATGTAATTTAATGAAGTTATTGGTGCTTGGCTAAAAAGCTCTGTCCAAGTTTTAATTTCCTCTATGACACATTGCTATTTGCAAAGAGGTTATGCAGAAATTAAACCAGAGTAAGAATAAAATCAGGGTCATGAGAGTTGTGTGCTGCCATCTGAGAGCAAAATTTGACCTTCTGAATTTTGAAGAAGCTGCAAAGAGCCTGGATGTGCAGTACATATGTCAAAGAGGTAAAGAAAAGCCTGTCAGATTTTGGCTTGGAGCCATCAGACATGATTTGCAGCATCCTTGCAAAGAGGAAAGCGAGGTAACAGCGTGATGAGCATGGAATAGACAGAGATTTCAGATATCTGCATAGAAATTCATTCTTTCTCTTCAGTTCAGGAACTACCAACATATCACATCCACAATGCCCCAAAGCATCCTTCCAGCCAGTTGGCTCTTAGCAAGGATAGAACCAATTTCTTAATCCTTACTACCACCTCCTGCCAACACACTATGGAAATAGAAGATGTATCTGCTTCAAAAAGCATTTGTCTGCTTTTCTGGCCAGGCATATGCTTCAGAGGTGACAGCTGGTGCAGGAAAGAAGCATTTATTTATACATACATATATATATAGAAATGTATCTATTTATATAAATATACACACACAAAGATAGATATAGAGATATATATATATGCGCCAACAGAGAATGCTTTATGTGCTCATGTGTGTATATGAAAAGGAAGAAACCAAGGAAACTGATGAGCTGCCAGTTTTCCAGTTCAATTTTATAACTTAGTACTTTAGAAGAGTAGGGACAATGTATCCCTAATGAGCAGCAGACAGAGTAGACCCTATCTTGGGATGATTTCTAGGCCTGGCAAAGTACATTTTTTGCAAATTCTTAATTTGACATCAAATAAATTCTTAAATATGCAGAAGATCAACTGTCTGGCTTCTCTTCATAAAAAAATAATCCTGCACTCACCATTTACTGAGAGTGACTCAGTAAATTCTCAGTAATGACATCTCTAGTGAAGTATCAAGAGAAAGCTAAGGAAGGCAGTTGAATTTAAAGTTGTTAAAGGCCTCAAAAAAAATGTAACTCATAAGCTTCCTGAAAGAAATAAAATTCACCATGTTGCCATACTTGTAGCAGAGTTAACAGACACTACATGCTGTAGCCTGAGTTCTATGCAAGTGAAAACTGTGATAAAAAGCATTTTAAGAATATGGATTTGGGTTTTTTTTTTCAGAGAAAAAAGCCCTTTTCTTGCTATATTTTCTCAAATTCATAATAAATAACATGCTTGCCTTGGCACTGAATAGATGCAAAAATTGTCAATCTAAAAATCTGGTTCATCTGTAAGAGAACAAGCATACACTGGATGCCAAATGCGGGTTTGAAATGCATTTATTCATTCCCGATTTAGCACCTACTCATAGCATAAAATGCAGTGAGATATAAAGGATACAGAAAAACAGTGCCCCCCCCTCCTCAATTTTAGTAGCACATACTTATCACCATTCTTATGTTAATGAAGTGTTTGTACAGCTGCTACAGTGGGCACAGGAAGATTAAAATCTGCCTTCAGTCTGTTTAAAGAACCTAAGGGAGATCAACACATCTGGTCGGAGGGGAAGATATGTCTGTCAAAACCATTATTTCACATCATTTGCAGCAGCTTAGAACAAGGGTGGGAAGGAGAGAAGGAAATTTATTAACTTTAGGGTAGGCACGTGTCTGTAGTTTTATCCTACCTGACAATTCATCACTGTTTAATAATCAGTAGCCTTGACACCCACACGTCATCTTTAGTATCCTGATAACTTTTATTCTTGGTTGCTCTCTTTTGCTGGGTTGGTTATAGCTCAGGTACTAGAAACCAAAGCAGATTCACATCAGAGCCAGCAGGCTCTGGTGAGCATTTCCCAGGCTGAACTCCAGTGGTGATGCTACAGAAAATGTGGCTGCTTATGTGGTTTGGTTGTTGTTTCCTAGACAAAATCTTAGCTATCCAAAGGACATCCTTTAGAACAAGCATGCATGGATTTTGTGGAGAAGGAGACATTTTAATGGTGATCCTGAGGTACTGTAGTTTTAGTCCCATCATCATTCATGAAGCCAGTGTTCTTGTTTTAGCCCACAGCTCCTCCACAGAGTGACATTTCTCTTAGAGTTTTAGTCTCAATTAATGCAATAAATATTATGAAAGGCAGAAATATTTTGTCTGTTCTTGTTACTTGCCGAGAAGAAGGATATATGCATGAGAAATGGTGGTTGGTTGGGTATGAGCTGATAGGGCAGATGGAGAATGAAAGGTGGTTTTCAAAGCAGTTAGAATTATTTTAATCTACTTTGTTACAGTGACATTGCCTCTAATCCTTTCCTGATGTATTATTGATAAACTTTTCACAATGTACATCATAGTAGGATTCATCAGACTTGACATTTTATCCTCACAGTGCATTTGGGAAGCTCAGAAGTCTTCTATTTCCCATTTTACATTTCTATTTATTTCTCATTTTCATGACATTGAGAGCAAAGAGAGTGTAAGGCAAATTGTTTGAACTTCAGTTTCTGCAGTTAGGCAAGAAATGCTCATCTTGTTAAAAATCAGGCCAAAGATTTTGGTCTCTAAATATAGATTTAAAGATCTAATATTAGATGTCACGTATGGGAGAGATTGACCTCTGTGATTGACCAGTACTGTGCAAAGGCCTTCCAGTAAATCTCAGAGAGAGATTTTTGATCTCCTAAAGCTTCATTGCTAAAAAGTTGCTTTTTCAAGAATTTTTATGCAAATAAATCTTTAGACACATCTTAACAATGAGACATAAGTTGGCTAAAGATGTTGGAAAAACTGATTTTCTTTTCAGAAATTGAACCAAGAATAAAGACAGAATAGGTTTTGGTCAGTTGGAATAAAAGATATTAACTGCTTTCTTGGGGCTTTTTTTCTGAAACAGCAAACTAAGAAAAATAAAAAAAAGGTCTTTCTAGGCATGAAATGTTTTGATTGAGTAGAAAAACAATTGATTTCTTTTTTATGCTTGTATCTTTTTTATCTCTTAAAAAAATATATTGAGCCTTGCTTTTCCAAATGAACTGATTTAAGGTTTTTAAAAAGTTATAAAATTTTAAGTTTAAAAATTTTGCCTCATGCCTTACTGTAAAGTAAGTACTGCTTCTGCTTAGGTCTCAGACTTTTTGCATAATGCTATGTTCCTTGTTTAGGGATAAATAAATCAGTTAATATTTCATCATCTGTTCATCCTAAAACTGTTCTTCAGTAACGCCCTTCATGACTTCTGTGGGATATGTGAAAGGTTTGTGGGATCCCATCATAAACACTGCCCAAAACCTTGCTATTGATTCTTGTGCCTTTGAGAAGAAACAGTTTGTCAAGCTTGATCAGGCACCCTGTTAGCAGCATCACTTTATATTTACTCTGGAGTCCTCTTCAAAATACACTATGTGCATTCAAGTCTGCCTTGATTTATGTTCAGTGGTTTCCTTGGATCTTAACTGTAGATCTGCTTCAAAACAGTTTGAAACATTCATCTTTGCCAGCATGACTGTTTTGAAGGAAAGGGCTACACTGCTTTAAAAAATTTCATATCAAGGCCAAGAAACTATTAAAAATGATATGATCTTCTGTATTTAACCATTGATTTGATCACTCAAACAAAGAAAAAAAACTTAGCCCCACAGCTTCTTTCAAATACTAAATGTCGATTTTCTACTATTTTGCATAGACCAGATAGTAATTCCTAAAATAAAGTGAAGTTTTTACTTCCTTTTGAAAATCACTTGCTCCAGTTACTGAGAAGCTGGTGATGTGTTGAGGATTTAGGAAAGCAGGGCAGAAAGCAGCAGTTTTTGTGGTTGGTGCAACTTGCAGTTTGAGACAGTCCTGTCTCTTCTCTCTTTCAATGGGATTCAACCCTTCCACCCCAAACTGCTCTGAGCAGGGCTGGTTCTGGTTGTATGAGATAAGAGGGAATGCACAAGTGGGGCAAAAATCAGAAGAAGCCTAAACCAGACTAGGAAACCCAAAAGAGACAAACCACCACATTCTACTGACAGTGTCAGATACAGCATCACCACTAATACCATCTAATCTGACCTTTACAGATCTTTTTTTATCAAAATGGATGCATTAGTTGGGAAAAAAACCTGAACAGAGATGCATATTTTAAAAAATGCGTATTTGAAAGTCAGCTTCTGGCTGCTTCAGTTCTTGGTGAACGTTGTCAGTTTGTTCTGCAAAGACTGATTCCAGATGTTCCCAAACAGGCTGTATGTAAAGGGGTATTTATTTAATTTTATTATTGAAAATGTGTTGAATTTTTTTAATCTGTCTTTTCTGTTTCCTAGATTTAATAGTGAATGGTGTGATGAGCTGATCCTCAATTTTTTCCCCAAAAAACACATGGAAACATGCAGTTTAGTCAGGCATCTGCCTATCTCTGGATAATATGTAGTCCATTGTTTACTTTAACACAACACA
Organism: Aphelocoma coerulescens; assembly: GCF_041296385.1. Lineage (NCBI taxonomy): Eukaryota > Metazoa > Chordata > Aves > Passeriformes > Corvidae > Aphelocoma > Aphelocoma coerulescens. The sequence goes on from NC_091018.1 coordinate 15,961,527, forward strand.
TTGCATCTTAAGTATCTGTGTTTGTCTCTGTTATAAACTTAGGCCAGTACAGACAGTATAATCTAGTTTATTAAATAAGCTGATTAGTGTTTATTTAATTGGGTAACTGAGAGGGTAATAGCACACAAAGCTGAAGAGCCTTAGTAGTGGAGTCTAACAGGAAAAACAGATATGAAAGCCACTAATATAGGGAATCAGGTCTCATTTAAAAATTAAATTATATAAATTCATTCAATTACCTTGAATTAATTCCTAAGTGTACACATGCACACATTGTGAAACATCATTAAGATCCATCACAGTCATATTGATTTGAATTAATTCTCTGCAATAGCAGAGATCCATACACTATTTTGTAAACTAAATCAGCTTTTCAAGAGCCTTGAACTCCAATAATTCAACACAGAAAAGCAGGGAAGACCAGGAAACAGTACCCAAAATCAAACCTGTGACTATTGTGTGATACAACAGGCAGTCTGAATCTCACCCCAGCAGCACCAAGTTTACCACAGACTGCATAAACCTGACCAAAAGCAGGTTAAATTTGACTTTTTTTTCTTTTTTGTTCTAATATGTTTGAGAGCTCTTAGTATCTGAACTGGTTAGATTTCAAGAAACTTTAATTTCTGTACAAAGACCTCTGTGATGTTTGACTGCATGGTAGATACCCTCAGAATGACTTCACAGATCTCTCTTATCAAATCTTCTAATATTACAGGACTATAAAGTGCTTTGTGACTTGAAAAGAGTGTTGTGTGTTAAAAGACAATTTTTCCTTTCGAAAAATGCTAGCACAAAGCACCTCTTCTAATCCTAAGACTGACCTGATGCTGCTTGTTGTCAAAGTCTGATGCCTTAGAGGAATATGGCATAACCATTTTTCCTTGAAAGGGCAGAAGACTCAGAATTTTTGGCTGTTTCTGTTCAAGGCCATTATTCTTTCTGTTCAGGACAACACTTTGTCATTGCAGGCTCTGCTTGGCAAACCCATGGCCTGCTCTTGCTGTAATTTGAATAGTCCATATAACATATTTTTCTGACAAAACTACAAAGGCACCTTTCAGATAAATTTCAATACTAGTAAGTTTAGTGAAACACAACTGTACATGCTCAGTGTCATGGCTCTGTGTGACTAAATATCCTCACTGCTGACTGTTGCTTTCTGATCTGGTGGGGTTATGGAGAGCACTGTGAGAGTAGCTTTGAATGATCCATCTGGATCAACTACAGCAGTGCTTCACCTTGGTGTTGAGGCTGTCTTTGAGAGTGCCATCGAGCTGTTACCACTGAGTTTTAGAGACCTTTTAAGAGAGATGTTTAATTCAGAGTGTACTGGTATAATACCATGGGTGGGCCAGTTTAAAACTGCTCTATTCTTTTCAAGGGAGAGCACTGCACTAAGTTTTATTGTTTCAAGGTGAATATGTTCATACTTAGAATACATTTGCTTCTTATAAGTTGAATCTATAAAATCAGGGAGAAATCTGGTAGACTGAGCAGATTTTTTTCCTTAAAGGAAACCCCAAAGGCATATGTCCTTACTGTATAATATTGGAAATTCAGCTTTGTCACTGTAAAACACAGATCTCTAAATGTTTCTATTCTTGAAAGTTTTTTCAAATTGCAATAAGTGTTCCAAATTTACAAGGGTGAATGCTTATCTATCTGAAATTGAAGGGGAGAGAAGCTCCTAAGATATACTTAAGCAAAGAATCTAGTCTATAGGAAAGGAATTTACTGAAATCTTTCAGAATGTATTGAAAAGGATAATGTCGTACTATTAGAAAAGACTTGCAATTAGATTCAGGAAGGCTGTTAAATTGGCTTATTAAATTCAATCTGCAATCTGAATAGCACTGAAGGTTTGGAGGAAAAAACCGTGTCAGCTAGTTATGTCCACTGTTGCTGTGACAACAGGATTGGAGAACAGTGTGATTAAAACAAAACAACCTCTCCCAAAAATAACCACCAAACCCAACAGAAGAACATTCTGCTGGCCCCACTAAATCCAAATAACCAGACAATAACAACATGATGCCATTCCAACTTAATGAAAATGAATCATGTAAGTATTGAAATTGTGCCTGCTACTGTTGTCTAGAATAATAGTAAACTCAGAAATGGATAAGTCAAATTAAAGTCAGTGTTGTTGAGGATTTGCTAATTTAGATAAACTGTTATGTGTAACCCTCAGTGTGTATTTTTACTGAATGTTTTGGAGGAGTGTGTTTGACCTCCTGTTCCATGATGCATGGGTGTCTTGCTAAGGAAACATGAGGTGCCTGCAGACAAGCTTTGTGGTTTTTAGCCATGCCTTGTGCTGAGCTGTTACAGACTGAAATTCTGTTCTCTGTTTGGGAGTCTAAATGGGAATGGACCCCCCTATCTCAGCCATAGCTGCTACATGAGTTACTGTTATTCGTGCTTTTCATATAAGATTTTGTCTCTGATTTGTGGACCATATGAGATAATTTACCTGTTGTTCTGGTGCAGTCACCTCCCCACTTTTGTCTTTTACATGGAGCTGGATGTTTCCAGTGCACAGTAAGTGCTATTTCCAACTGCAGGTTCACAGGCCACAGCATGGTAACAGTGGCAGGCAAGGGTCATTGTTCTCTTAAAATTAATTTCATCTCATTAAGCCAAATTATATTAGGTATCCTCAAGTTGTGAAGATAAGGGCAGAGATGGACAATTATTCTAATTTGAACTGAATGAGTTTGCTGATTGAGGAAGTTCTTGTTGTTGGAGGCAGAGACAAAAAGGAGAGATAGAAAAGGCTAAATTTTATACCTGCCACCTAAAATATGTCTGCTGAGCTATAATTCAACTAAGTAGCAGCAAGTAACTCTAATTAATCTCTAATTAAGCCCAAGAGTCTTAGCTAAGAGAGGGCTTGGTTTCTTAAAAATAATAATAATAAAAAAAATCCCTTCACCACCAAAGCCTGTGTTTCCAGAGTTTTCTAGCGTTAATTGCAGTCCCAAATACCTCAAGCAATTTTCTGGGCCAATTAAATCAGGGCAGTGGCTAGATTAACATATTGCAGTGCATTTGGTGTGCTTGCTTGCACATTTGGTGTGCTTGCTTGCTGGAGTTAAATGGTTTGAAAAGTGAGGAACAGCCTGGCCCCCAGACCTAGATCTTGCAGCTGGCATTGCCCTGCACTTGCTATGGCCACTTCAGACCTTTGTGGGTAATAGTTTTTTCTACTAATGCCTAAGAAAACTTTAAAGTAGGAGAAACAGCAAAAGCAAAACAACAGAGAGAACAAAAGGCGATGGGAAAAAATTGTGCCTTTCTTATTACCAGGCATTTTATGTGGTGAGAACAGATTCCACTGAAGAAGAGTCCTTCCTTCTGTGCTCTGCAGTATATTCAGCATTGTTTGTGTTGCCTAGATAAAGGAATGAAGTTTTGCAGTGACAGTTTTTAATACAAATCTACTCTAATGCTACTTTGGAGGATGATTCGCTGTCTGGGAGCAGGCATCAATATTTAACACAAGGCGTCATTTTCCCTGTGTTTGGAAGAATTTATACAGCTTAAAAGACAGTGAAATTTGATAATGCTTTCCCCAGTGCAACCACTGAGGATCTGTAGAGAGTCCTCTTTCTGAGACCTACATCTGCTGAGTATGAGATTTATGTGATGCATTTGTCCATTTTCTAAAGGGTTCATTAAGAAGAGACACTGAAATAAATTAAATATGCTGTTTATGTGATCTACTTCATTTCAGTTTTTTCACACAATCTTGAAAAATATTGTTTCACTGCCTGGTTCTCTGTTGACCTTAGATTACTTCTTACTCTGTTGACCTTAGATTAGTTATTTACAACTGCATTTATATTTCATGCAATGGAAATTGAACCAAACAAGTTTCAATCTGTAAATATAAAGGAAGAGGACAGTGTAACATCAAACACTTATGGCAGACGAGAAACCAATGTCAGAAAACCTGGATGAAAATTATATTTTTGAAATTGGGGAGTACATTTTACAGCAGTGGAGTGAAATGGAGGTCACAGGAATACACAAGTTCACATGGCAGAGGGAACTTGCCAACTCTAGAGCATTTATGTCACATAGACATGATGGTGGGGAAAAAACCCTTTTCTTTCCACCTAAGTTGTATCTTAGAGGGTCTACACACCTGTACAACCTTCTAGGCATTTGTGCTGAAGTGCAATTGTACGAATCCTAGATTTTGACAGCTTAGCATCCACCTTATCTATGTAGCCTGATGAGGATTCACAGGCTGGATGTTTCCATGCATCCGTCTTCCTTGAGTGAATGTGGCCTAGCATGTGTGCTCAGATCTTCAGGATTTTTTAATGAAAGCTGAAAGTTTTTAAGTAATTTTTAAGACCAAACGCTTGGTGATAGTACAAATGATTCTTTAGAATTTTAAAATAATATGAATTTGTTTCCTTGTTTTAAAGCAATGGTACTACTAAAAGAAACTGAAGTAATGTAAAAGTAGAAAGAACCTGACTGATGACTTTTGCCAAGATGTGAAACTGGCACTCCAGTGTGAGAATATTTTAAATAAGGCATGTCTGTTGAGGCATGAGCTAGCAGAGGTTTATCTGTCTTTGTAGGACTATTAATGCAAATTCCTTTTGAGCTGCAAGATTATAAAGTTTGTGTCACTAAATCAATTATATATGAAAGGCATGAAACATAGACTATGCCAGAGTAGTGTGACCCTTCTGGATAATGGCAGATTTTAAATGTTTGATTTCTTACCTTCATTCTCCTAAATAAGTCTGGATTTCCTTATCGGTTAAGAAGCATTTAAGCAAATTGTGTATTCTTATCAAAGTTTGTTGCAGTGAACTGTAGCAGCATTAAAATGGCTTAGAGAAAGAGAAAAGTAGCCTTTCATGGCTGTCCTGATGAAAAGAAGTGTCAAATCCATCTGCTGTTATCTCCCCTTTTTGCTGCAGTTGTTGCCAATATTGAAAAGCACGATCTGGCTGTAACAGGGTCTGCAGTGGTTCCTGCTGAGACTTCTGCTGGTTGCTTTATTTCTTTGACCACCAGAGCCTCTGACTTCCTAGAACAGGAGATGATTTGCAATGATTCAAGTGTGACTTAAGCCACAGGTCAAACAATACTGCTGAACACATGTGGGTGGCTTTGTAGTTCTGCCTTACAGAAGGCAAAACATGTCAGAGTCCACTGGAGGGGTGGGAAGGCTGATTGTAGTTGTAGTCACATGTAAGTACAGTTTTTTCCAGCTTTAAAAGAAATTCATGTTTGTTTGAGATTTTTGTACTTAGAATGTGTGTGTCAGCCTTTTTTACATGAACTGATAATATTACCAGTGTAGTAGGTGAGCTGTTTGGGTATTGGACAGTGTTAGAATTGCACAATCAGTTGATCTGATTGCATTAAGAAATGTCTCCATCAGATTCTAGCTCAGTGAAAACTTTACTGATCTTATAAGAGTTTAGCAGCAAAGAACTTTCCATTCTGGGGTATCCTGAAATATGCTATCCCTGACTGTCTTGAATTTTAGGTGAAATTTAAGATGAGCTGACACCAAGTTTTACTTGATTAAAGGGGTCAAAAAAAATCAGATCTCTTGTACTGGAAGTTCCTATTTCTAATTTTTTCAGATTTGATATAAATAGTAGCATAAGTATTCCTAACATCAGACTGACTATTATGTGTGGAATAAAGCCTGAGGCTGGTAGAAATTTCTATGAGCTTGTATTGGAAGCATTTCCAACCCAGAAAAGGCTTGGTGTAGCAAATCTAGAGTCAGACAGTAGTTCAGAGCTGCATACCAGATGAGATCTGTAAAGAATAGAAATTATTTATTCTAAATGGGCATGAAGAAACACAATCTGGAAAGAAAAAAAAAAAAAAGAAAGTTTTTGCTCAAATATTTGGCTCCACCAACACGAACCAAATTAGATTCATGTCCATGCTCTGCTCTGGCCTTGCAATGCCCTTAGCAAATTCCATAAAATATCCATCTGTGAGAAAGGCAAAGTGCTGCAATGGAAAATTGAGCATGATGGTAGAGCACAAAAGAACAATGCACATAAGGCACTCGCTCAGCATCCGCTCTGCTCCACGACGCTGCCTCTGCAAAAGGAGTTTGCCTTCTATGTTTTTTCTTCCTTTGCTGAATGTTAGGTGCTTGAACAGTGCATCACTGTGAGCCAGTGCAATCAGCCCACAGAAATATGCAGCCATAATCCCTCAGTTCAGCACAGCCTTGTGTTTTTTCCCAATTAATAGGATACCCCACATTTCCAGTAGAATTAGACAATCACTTGGAAAACTGGTAAGAACAGAAAAAATGGGGCTGTTTCATATGCTATTTATTAAAGTCTTGAGTTTGAAATATGGATAATTTAATTTGGGGTGATGCTCTGACTGAACAACCAGGATATTTTTAAAAAACTTGTAACTGTTATACTGATGATTAAGTGTTTAAAGTTTGAATTTTGAAATAAATCACATTGGCTATGTGTGTGTGAAGCTCTAAAATGAAAAAGTACCCTAATATATTGGACATTTACATAGAAATGTCTCTCCTTCACTTAATTTGATTTTTTTTTCAGTTCTGACCTCCTAAGAATTTTGGATCATGACTCAAAACTTGACTGCTGGTATTTCATATCCAGGCTTCTGGTTATTGGACACTGCAATGTTTTTTGCCATGTTTCCTTCATCAGCTTGCCATCCAGCAATTTTAAGTAGCAATTCTGAGAAATGGTTTAGTTCTCTTTCAGTAGTCCTAATCCAACTAATTTTTACGTATATACTTTTCACTGAAACTAAAGTTATACTGTCTCCTTCTTAATGGCATCTTCTCATCCAAAATGACCCACTAAGAACCCTGAGTTTTGGTGAGGTGAATGATTCTAATCTCTGCTAATAATGTGGAGAGTTCCTGGCATTCAAAAACAAATGTTAGGATCTGAATGCTCTGTACAGATGTGTATAAGATGTTATCATGTCCATTTAAATCTGAAAAACAAAAAGACCAAAGAAGCTTTTATAGTAAGAGCTTGAGTATTTTGCAGGCCAGATTCAGAATTTGGCTTCTACTTGGCTCCCATGTGGCTCCTCATCTTCTGATCTGTTCTTCCTCTCAAAACTCATTGCAGAAATGAGAAATTTTTCAAAATCTGTACTTCAGCTACTTTTGCCATGCTAGGAGGAAAAAAAAAATTAAATATTCAGCTATACTATATTTAAGCTATTAAACTATACTGTGACATTAGAATGGCAAGAATATGCTTTTCCCCAGGAAAGGCTGTAGAAAATAAGCAGTAAATCTGTTATGACAAGTAAAAAGTGCATAAATGTTATAATCTTCACTGACAAAATCATATCTCTGTTTAGGCAAGATTAGACTTCAAAGCTTGGTTGTTCTTTGTGCGATGCTAAATTCTGCATTTTTGCTTCTAAGGTGAATTTAATTATGGAACAGAAACTCATGGAACATCAATGTCATGCAGGTCAGCTACAAGGATCCTGTGGAAGTTCACGATTTGCAGGCGAACCTCAAAATCAATAATTCATCTCAGGGAACAGGGGGGTGGCTGTGTCGGGCACATGCTGTGCTTTTAGCACCTGGTTTAGAGAGTCAAAGAGTTCCAGACACATTGGTGTTTGTGTTCCCAGCTGTGTCTAATGCACATTTTGGGAAGAAAGGTCTACTTTAGAGATTTCTTTTAGATATAGGTGCCTTGCAGTTTTACAGCAACTGGAGCTTTGGCCCAAACTGTTTGATCTGTCTTTGATGAGGTGAGTTCAGGATTTCTGTGCCTGAGTGATGGCAGGAATGTTATGTAGGTTAGAACCCTTGGGCAGAGCTGCACTTGAAAGGTTCTAATGAGTGACAAGGTAAGCCCTTTAAAAATGCAATGACAAGAAAGAAAACCCAGCAGATCATTTGAATAGTACTTACAAGAGGAAAAAGTAGATATAGAATATGAAAAAGTATAAAGTAAGTCGTTTCATCCTATTGTTGCATGTCTATTGTTCTCAGGTGGGTCAATGGCGATATTGGTGTTATTTAAGAAAAGAAGCATGACATGATTGGTAAATATCAAGTAATTTGTAGGATGGTTTTAATAAGTGTTAATAAGCTGAGTTCTGTTGTTTAAAACAAATAGAAAAGAATCCTCAAGTCCCAGAAGGTATCTACAGCAATAGTTTAAAAAATTTCAGTCTAAAATGGAACCTCATTTGTATCAGTGCTAAATCCTCAGTATCTTTTATGGGAAACTTGAAATGCCTGGTCCCTTCAAATGCTGGAATTGTACAATTCTACATCATTGACTTCCTCTTTGCATAACACCCACATTAATTTTCTTCAGCTCAAAAAACATGGAGACAGTGTAATTAGCAATAAACCAACTCCCTGTCACAGATTCAGTGTTGTGAGCAGAACCTGCCCAGTTTGAAAGGGGTGTGAAGACTGTGACTTTGTTGGCTTACAGAGACCGAGAGCACTGCAGAGATGACACATTTGATTTCTGCTGGGAAAGGGAAAACTGAGTGCTCTGACTGATGGCATTCCCTGTTGGCCAGAGGTAGTGTGGAGAAAATGGCAAGGCTGGTACTGCAGTAGAAAACATTAAAGCAATGAAGTTGAGGTAAAGGAAATGCTGTCAAGAAAAGCTCCTCTCTCATTTAGGTTTTAACTTGTTAGAGATGTTCCAAACAAGCAAGAAAGCTCATCTGTGTGATGGATGCTACAAGAAAGAAGTTAAACAAACAAATTTATGGAGAGAGGCTCCTCTTATAAGCTCCTTACAATAGGTTATTTCACTTTCTGCTGAAGCAGGTCTGAGCTTTATAGTTATACTTAAGTCAAAAGGGCCTGTTGTGCTCAGCACTTTTGCAAATTGCATCTCTCAGTGATGTGGCTGAGCAAGAGCTAATTTGCTCTTACAGCACCTGTTTTTTAGAGCTGTTAACCTGATTTAACAGATTTTTACAGATAGATAGATCTATTAATCAAACCAGTAAGAATCGGGGATTTTAATTTTAGTGCTATGTTAGCATTTGATCAAACCTTAAAGCTGTATGGTTTTTGACACACTGGTGAAAGGGAGATGTGTTGCTTCTTTCAGCTGATACCTGCCTGGAGCTCAGCTGGGGTGATCCATCTAAGTATTTGAATTAAACAGATTTGGTAGTGAAATGATGCTCATTTTTCAGAATGGTTCAAATAAAGGAAAGTGTGAAATTTCACATCTCACACCACAAAAGATATGTCATAGGAAAACAACAGAACCTGCTGTTTGGAATAATTATTCTGGCACATGAGTGCTTGTGTAGCCACACTGAACATTTCTTCCACTCTGTGATACAAATAAGAGGGGAGACTGAGCATGGCTGGGTCACAGGAAAATAAAACAACATAAAATATACTTAAAATCCCTGGGAAAATTGAAAGTACTTTGAATTAAACTTTATGGCTGCTGTATGTGTTGCTTGCACATCTGCTGCAGAAGGAGAGGCAAAGTTAAAGGGGACAGGCTGACCCCTGAAGTAGCATCTGCTTCTGCCTCTGCTATTACTGCTGAGCAGAATGATGATTCTCTTTCTGTCCTTCCCTTCCATTTTCCTTACTTTCTTTCAAATTGTGAGGGAAGATATTAGTGGACAGTAAACAAAGAAGCAGATGAAGAAATCTTTTATTGTTGCTTCACAACCTGTTGCTGGGTTTTGATTGAATAATTCACTTTATGCGGTTGACTCCACAGATTGGTTCATTGAAGTGGTTTGTTTCTTATAAGTCCTTGAGGATTTTTCTGCCTGGTCTGATTTTCTCTTCTCAGCTGTTCCCATTCCTTGTATTTTCCTCTCATTTCTCTATTTTTATTTGCACTGCTGCATATATTAAAAGACAAAGAGATTTGATTTTACTAATCTCCTTGTGCCTATGTGTGTAGTGTACCAAATGTGGAATGAAGAATGATTAAAGTATCTTTTTAAAGGATAACAGAGTGAAGGACATAGAGCTTGACTTTGCTGTTAAACCTCCACAAGTAGATGAGGAAAGAGCTGATTATTAGGATGTCAAATAACTGAATTGTTCCTTGGAAAATGAAGTATTTTTGGAGTGTATTTTCTTCTGTCAGGGCTGATGTTTTCCAATTATTTATTTATTTATTTTATATTGTTGTGTTTAGTGGTTCAGTGAGGAATGCCCACGGTCTCCCCAGGTTGCTGTTGATGGAAGATGAACATGAAAATGCATTTAAATTCAGCAGTGTTTCCTAGTTTGCAGGAAACCTAGCTTTTGTTTTTATTTATTTACTGATGGGAGGAAGAGGAACAGACTCTACTCTTGCCACTTTCCAAAATAATTCTGGGCTTAATTGGTATTACTCTTTGGGGTGGAACAAGGCAGCAGTCTGTGCATTGCTCATTCTTCTTGCCTCAGATCATGTGCAGGACTTTAGAGAGGCATTACATAGCTGCTCTGTGTCAGGAATTGTGAGAACTCCTCATACTGCAAATACCAAGAGAGTCCAGAAGGTATTTAGGAGCACATAAGAATTGGTTCTGTTCTGGACTGACCGTGGTGCGTTGGGTGAACTGAGGAAAGTCATTGCCTTTGTTTCCTTTGTTTGATTTATTTAGATTACCAAAAGGCACAAGTGGTGTTGCCTCTGCGGCCCGAGTGGCAATTTACAGCAAGTATTATAACAACCTGATATAGACAACACATGTCAAAAGTAGCTGGTGCTGGGCACTTGTCCTCCAGTAAAAATCGTGTTCATATGGACTCAGAACTACCCTGGAGATGTTAGAGCTGGAAACATGCAGTGCTCATAAATTATTGCATTATAGGCACACAACCAGATCCATAAAAAAGACTGTTGTTATATGTTGGCCTCATACCAAATGAAAACCCTGCTCTGACTTGCAGTTCTTAGGAAATGTTTCACTCCTGAGAAAGAACACAATACAGTGAACATCAAAGTAATTAGAATTCAGCAGAAGAGGTTTGAAATAGATTTAACTCATTTTGGATAAATTGGCAATAAGAAGGAGAAAACTTCCTTAGGAGAAAATAGTGAGAATGAGTGCTCTCTGAGGCAAAGTTTTAAGAGGCTGCTGGTCATGGCTTGTGATGCCAATAGCAGTATTTTCCCTTCTACTGGTACCTGGGAGGAGTATGGGATTGAGGATGAGGGAAAATTGTGCCACCCAAGTATGTATGTGGGTTTATGCATTCTTTCTATGCATCTAGAGTCATTCTACCTCTCTTTTTTTTTTCCTCTCTTGAGGTCACTACATAGGCACTATAGTAAAAGTCATGTGGGACTTTTTCCTCTACAGATATGTAATGAATTCTGGTAACATAATTTTTTGCACCGTTAAAGATAATAGGTTTTCATTGCCATTAAAGCTAATAGGTTTTTATTACCATTTCCACTGATGTCAGCATTTTAGTGTCATATAATTTTATTTACTTTTTCAGCACACAAATACACCCTGGTTTTCTGTGTACTATCTGTTGCAACAGTGTGAGCTGGAGGATTGATGGTGTGATCACACACTCGGAATCTGCTGTTGTTGGAGAAGGGGCAGCAAGCTCTGCAGCTGTGGGCTCCAGTGTAACACAAATATCAGGAGTGGCAAAGAAGAGAAACCACAGAGTCATCTCAGCATGTCCTGTGGGGATTTTTTGATACAAAGGACAGCCTGAGTTTCTCAATTATGTTTCTGCATGTGCTTTGTGCTCTGTAACTCTTCCTGTTGACTGAGAGCATTGGACTGTGTGCCCTGACAAGCCCTGTGCAACCTGATATTGCAAAGCTGTGGTGAAATTAAATGAGCAATTTCCACTCTGGGTCAGTGGATATAAATAGAACAAAAATGCTCTTAGTAAAGTATTGTTCTGTAAGTGGCTCCAATGACTGCTACACAAAGGTCAATTTGAAGAAATGGGGTTAAACCTGTAACAGAAACTGTGGAAATCCAAGTAGATATTTCAAACACCATCACCTTTTTCTGTCTACAAAGTCTGCAAAGTCTAATCCAGTGATCCTGCACACTGCAAAAAGGAGGAATATGGTGCCTAATTTACCTCATGTAGGGAAAAAGAGGGGCATCATTTTATCTGTATTTATACTTATAGGTGGAAAAGGATGCAAAATTTAATTAGGAGAAATTATCTTTTCTTATATTCTAGAAACACATGAATTCCTTCCTGTAGTTAGATCTTTGAAAATCTGGTGAATACAGTACAATATATCACTGACAAAAAGAATCTGAGCTTCATATTGCTACAAGAATTTTTGGGTTTTAGCAAACTATTTAAAGGAACTTCCCTCAAGGCCTGTTAATCACTGAAATAGCTATAAGTACAGTTTTAATGAATCAAGAATATATTTAATAGCTTCATTTTTTCTTTAAAAACTTACTGTATACAAAAGGCTGAAAAAGCAGTTACAAAATCTAAATTAATTGTAACTCTTCAAAAAAACAAAACCAGACAATCAGATATACATTTGCAATTTAAAATATGTATGGTTTTTGGGCAGATCAAGCTTGTTTTCTGCTTTTGAAGGGAGATAGGGAGAATTGCATTCCTCTGATTGCATAGCTCTGATTGCAGACAGTGATATGCTAACAATGATTGCTGGGATTTTCAGAAAACTTCATAGTGATAATTCATTTACACTTGGACATTTGACTGCATAGTCCATGTCCTTTTAACAGTGCCTTTTCTGAGGGTACAAATCCTTAACTCCTGTGTCTTCAACAGAAGAAACTGAGCTGGGTTCTTAGGAAGACACTGTCCAAAAGTGCCATGACACAGATACCAGAATTAATTGAGAGACTTGACCTAATAACATCCCTGTATCATTGGACATCTGTTAAGCTGTTGTGATGACACCACTTTCTTTCATCCTTTATTCTTTATACAGCCACACCATTTCCTTAGTTTTTTCCTTTTCTCTTATTTCTTCAGCAGAAGTTGGTGACTCTGGGGACGTGGTCATTTGCACTGCACGTAGCACAGGCAGGTCCTGGGCTGGGCTTGGTACTTCCAGGCTACATCACAGGAAAATGGAGCAAATGGATACATGAAACAATAGAAAAGCATTAAAAGATGACTTGGCTTCTTTCCAAACAAATTGGGATTGTTCAGCCTAGAAAAGAGAAGACTTTGGGGTGACCTAATTGTGGCCTTCCAGCACCTCGATGGGAGCCCACAAGAAAGGTGGAGAGAGAAAATTTATAAGGACATGTAATGGGAGAACAAGGGGAAATGGCTTCAAACTGAAAGAAAGTAGGTTTAGGTCAGATATTAGGAAGGAATTCTTCCCTGTGAGGGTGGGAAGGCCCTGGCACAGGGTGCCCAGAGAAGTGTCCAAGGCCAGGTTGGACAGGGCTTAGAGCAACCTGAGATAGTGGAAGGTGGCCCTGCCCATGGCAGGGGGTTGGAACAAGATGATTTTTAAGATCCTTTCCAACCTATGATTCTATGATCTCCTGAGTGGAATGCTTTTTTAGGTGTTTAACAGAAGGTTGTGTGCATTCCTGCTTCCTGCTCTGCTTTTTTTTTTTTTTTTTTTTTTTTTTTTTTTTTTTTTTTTTTTGAGGTAGAACATTGTGTTTTGGTTTTGTTTTGTTTGTTTGTTTGTTTGTTTTATTATTGGCAGTTTAGGTAAGAGGTATGAGACTATAAGGAATTTGGGACCAAAACTTCCCCACTGCATGTAATTGAAGAGTATTCAGCACCCACTGCCTTGACTAATACTGGAATAAATATGGCACAGAAATGCAACAGCAGTGATGATCCAGCTGAGATCAGGGGTATTTCACACAGACTACTTTTCTTCCTCTTTATTCACATGACAGAAGTTAATTTTAAAGAAAAAAAACTTTACAGAATTCCAAGAGCATAAATAAACTGAAAAATGTTGGTATTATATTCTGGTAGTACTAAGCAGTATCAAAGAGTAAGTATTAGCTGGAATGAATCTCAGTAGAAGTTGTTTTTAAAAGTGCAATAAAATTCTAATATCCTCTGAAAGGTTATTATCCAAGTAAAGAAGTCATTTATGTATAAAGCTATGCCAATTTGTCTCGTCAAGATGGGGCTTTTCATGACACCAAATGTGAACTAATTCTTTTTTCACTTACCTTGTAAGTAGCTTTATTCCAATACTACTGAAGTCAATGACAGAGCTGCCATTAAATTCTTTTCATATAATAGCATGGAACTAGTGGTAAAAAGGCCATGAGGTGGCAATTCCAGCTGGCAGCATTTACAAAGGAGACTTTATGAGGAAGTTGGATAAATTCAAAGCCAAAGTGCAGTAGAAGGTGACAAATTCTCAATCACCAGCCTGCACTTACAGAAAAAAAAAATATTGTAACAAATTAAAGAACTGACAGAACTTTGTATTAGTGCTGTTACATTTAATTGGTGGAATGTAGCAGAATTATGGAGTTATGAGCTGGTAAAGAGGTTTATAGAAACCAATTAAAGTATAAACATTAAGAATGGCTGTATTGAGTGGCTGGAAACAATTGTTAGGCATTTCCTGAGGTTGTGTTCTTCACAGAGATGTTTTAATTGCTAAGGATAATGCTTGCACAAGCAAATAGCTTATTTTATTGCTTTCTGTTATTTCTGTAGCTACCCACTTGTCTCTCTAGATTTGGTTCTATTTCCTTTTCTGAAGTTATTCAGGGTTATTTAATTTCTCTGCATATTCTTTTCATGGGGAACGTGGACATTCACCTGTCACCAGAAATTCACCTGTCTTACTGTGGCAAGCTCATAAAGAAGTAGTATCATCCAGAGAAGATGCTTGTAGAGTAGTTCTGGATCAATCTGCTCCTAGGAGCCAGTAATAAGCAGCTGAAGAGAACATAAAGCTGGTGATTGAGTTAGATTCCAGTAAATCCAGATTTTGTGTCATGGAATGAAGTGCCATGTTAAATCACAGAAGGGAGGTTAGAATTGGGTCATCTTTAAGGTCCCTTCTGACCCAAACCATTCTATGATTCTATGGAATGAGTCTCCTGAGGATTCCAATATCTTTATATCTCGACCCTGTCTATCCTCATACTTCAGCTCCCCACTTGTAAATCAGGAATAATAAGAACGTTCCTCTTCACAAGCATGTAATTTGATCTCAAAAGCATAAAAGGAGGACAAATATTTACTCATTTACATGACTCTCATATTGTCTAGCTAGAATGGGTAAATATAGTCAAAATTTCTTTTCAGGCATGAAGATCCCAAGGAAGCAGATTCTGTTCAGTACTTAGAAAAAAGAATTCTGATCTGATTTCCTAGACTGCAAAAGAGAAAGTTGAGGGATACTCACAATAAATACATTTAACTGATACAATTCTAGAGTTTAGGAAAGGTGTAAAAAATTTTAAAGAAGCTATACATAGCATCATCAAATTAAAAATGGTACTTTTTTCCTCCTTAAAAAAATTATATCCAACAAAGACCTAGGCAAATTTGGCAAAGTTTCTGTAGGATCTATTTGTACTCATTAGTTCCTGTGTAGTTATATCTCCCTGTGATTTTATTTTAAATATGTCACTTTGTGTTCCACCTCACAATCCTCATTCTTCTGCGTGAATGATGGAAAAATTTCCTGATCCTGCTGCTCTGGCTCTGCTGGCATTTTCATTCTGTATTCAAGTTTCTCCCTATTCAGCTCTGCCTCCAGGTAAACAAGTGTTTTTTTGCAGTCTCCCTATGCATGAGAATTTTCCCATGCCCTTAATCAGATTTAACTAAGCCCTTAATTGCCTCATTATATTTGGTCAGATTTTCTAATACGATCACTTAGATGACACAGAGTGGTCATAATCTGGCTGCAAATTCCCTGTGGCTTAGAGGAGCTGATGGCTGGGCAGAATCTGACAGCTTTGAATTTTCCCCTTCTTGCCAGCGTGGTTGATTTACTGGAGGGGAATGACAGAATCCGGGGGGAGGGTGCATGAGATCAACTGTGCTGCATCAATCCAAGGCTGGGAAAGAGTGTGGCCCTGTGGGTTTCCACCACTTGTAGGATGAAGTGTGGCACGAGTACCTCAGTGCTC
Organism: Aphelocoma coerulescens; assembly: GCF_041296385.1. Lineage (NCBI taxonomy): Eukaryota > Metazoa > Chordata > Aves > Passeriformes > Corvidae > Aphelocoma > Aphelocoma coerulescens. The sequence goes on from NC_091018.1 coordinate 15,977,601, forward strand.
GTGTTTCTTTGTGTCAGTGAATGCAGTAAAATCTGACCACAGAAGTTTGGGTAATAATTTATGTGTCTCGAGTGGGCGAAATATTTAAGTGTCACACTGCAAATCCCAATGGCTGTGCTATTTATGGCAAGTTCTGTTTTTATCAATAGATCATTTGTGACATGTGACAAAAAAAGAAAGAGAGCCTGCAGCAAAATAGATTTTACCTAGGTCTGAATTTGATTTTATAGGTCAGCTACTCTCAGTTAACTCAATACCATCTGATTGCTAAAAAGATACTTAATGAGGCTTAATTAGAAGGGATGTCTTTTAGTGTCATTTAATGCAGTTGCATTTACATGAGTTCAGGGTTTGGCAGTAGGTTTTTCTCTTAGTGATTCTTGGGTCTCAATATAACAAAAGCCAGTAAATGATCCCATTGCTCCCAGGCTTTCTGTCTGATGATTGTAGTGTAAGTAGCATAAGGACAAGCTTTAGAGAATGTGTGACCACTGCACAGAGAGGGTCTCAAATTGCTTTCTAGCTTGATAAACAAAGAAATAAAGCAATAAATGCCACACTAAGTTGTAACTTGAATTTCGCATTTCATTGCAATAGGAATTTTATGTGAAATTTTACTTTTTAAAAATTATTCCATGTCTTCTATTTCGTTCTAATACCCAATTTTTAAACTCCCTCAAATTATGATCAATTAATGTCATAATGTGGCATAACAGGAAGAAAAAAAACCAAAACAAACCCCTGTTACTTTTCAAAAGAAGTTTTAAGCATAGCTGCTTCTTGGTATTGACTCTTTCCTTCAACTTTTTGTAAAAGATTTTTCCTGTTTATCATAACAAGTTTCACTCTTATGTATATCATTGTGCTGTAGTTCCTAAAAATGTTGTAGATATGAAAACAAATGCATTTAAAGAAAAAAGTAGATCAGGATGTTAAAGCCAAATCACAACATTTTAAATGAGTTTGCAAGTATTTAAGATATATTAATCCTTGAGAATTTGGGAAAAAGTTTTTTAGAACAAAGGCAATGCCATCAAATGAAAAAACCTTTAAAAAATATATATTAAAAATAAAACCAAACTAGCATTTTCAGTGTTTTTTTTAAGAAGAAAAAAATGTTTGAAGCTTACAAAATGTTTTCTACTGACCAGACAGAACAAGTTTTGTGATCGGACTCCTAAGAGGCTGCTGCATTTTCTCTGAGGTACAGCCAGTTTCGAACATCTCAGGTGGGGCATACACATAACCAGCACTGTGCAAGCCTCAAATAACCCCATGCACGTGTGTTTGGACTAAACTGATATTTGAAATACTGAGGGACAACAGATTTAACTGACCAAAAAAAAAAAAAAAAAAGTGAAGTGTGGAGGGCTGTGAACCCCTGGTGCAGGAGTCCTCTGCACTCCCTTGGAGAGGTGGCTGAGTGCCAAAGGATCCTCCCCAGAGATCAGCAACCTTCCTCAGGGTCATGCTGGCCACAAGAGCCACCCCCACCATTCCTTGCTTCTTTATGGTAATAGCCTGTACCCTGTTGGCTAATTGGTTTTTACCCCACCCCCTGCCTTCCCCATAGAACCTCTGCCTCTACCCCTGCTGACATGGAGTTCTTGTCCCTGGGCTTGTTTTCACGGGGGCTGCTGGCAATAAAGGCTGCTTCTGGGGAACTGCCAAACGAGGCTCCTGTCTCTCTGTCCCTGAGCTTTGCCTGGGTGATTTCACAAAGAGCTGAATCACAAGAGCTGATACCACTGCTAGCAGAGAAGCTGCTGAAATCACCTGTCAGCCAGAGACGTTGCTAAAGGCTCTGGAGAAGCCTTTCCCTGGTGGGATGCTTTCTCTAGGAAGGTCGCTGCACACCAGGTTGTCCACCACCAGACCCAAAGGCGATAGTGAAGATGTTGACATGACGATAAATTAACTAGGCTTGAATTATAGAAAATGTATCTTCATCAGGCTCCCAGATGTGCTTCTCTCACAGTTGAATGCTATTAAATTCTACACAACAGCCTTGTTAAATTAAAATTAAATGCTAATTTAACACATCTAAAGGCATTATCACATTTTGTTCTGAACTGTGTTTCTAATGACTTCAAATCACGTGTGATGTATTTATGGCAAACTTCTCTAGCTGTTCTTCTGGAGAATTTGTGGGGTTTTATTTAATAAGTTATATCCTGTTCCGTGTCAACCATTTACAACAAAAAAGAAAGTCACAAGAGTCAGTGAAGCACAAATAGAAGGCACAATCCAGGAAGTTGTTCATACAAAATACATAGAAATCTAGTGATCAAATGAGATAGTAATGAAGAAGATGCAATTAAGAGGAGAAATTTCAAGTTACAATTTCAGCCATCACAATCCTGCCAACTGAAATGCTAGATGGGTTCTGGTGTACTCATAGATTATTTTGGAAGAAAAGGTGCCTTTCTAATTTAATGAAATTAATATATCTTTCTTTTCAATACACCATGCTGCTTGAACTAACCTTTAACTAATGTGCTAATGCCACTTCCAATTGATGTATCTGTTTGAAATGAACAATGCTGGTGACAGACTAATGAAAACAATTAAGCTGAACTTGTCAAAATTAATAGAAGAGATTGCATCTTCATCTTAGACAGCAAAGGCTATTAGAATCAAATGCTTTCCATAAGAAGACTTTGTACACTTTGTGTGTGGTTTCAGAAAGATGCACCCTTCACATTCCTGTCTTACAAAAGCTAAGTGATCTGAGTAGATCCCAGAGTCCCAGAATTTCCCTCAGGTAACTAACTTTCTCTAAGTTTTTCCTTTCTCTGCTCTTTCTAGTAACAGGTGCTCCCAGTAGCCCTCAGGAAGTCAACAGTCTTCCTTGGGATGCCAGGAGTTACACAAATTCAGCTAAGCAGGTATGGGCTTTCAAATTTTGATGGACTTTGTAGGTACACCCTCAGGTTTGTTCAATACTCCATGAAAAGTCCCTGTTCATGAGGAAAATGAAAGGACTTAATGTAATATGTAACATGCTGTTCCACAAACAACAGAGCTCAGTAAATTTAGTTTCCTGTAGAGTTTTCTCACACGTCCTTATATCCAACATCACACTTAGCAGCCTCTTTGATCTTATTCATTACCACCATCTCTTAATTCCCTCTGTACTTGACGTCTTCTGCCTCACCCTTGCTCTGGACCTCTCTTATGGACATTCTTACACTATTCTATAAAATATGATCAGTTGTGAAACTTGGCAAATAAACCAGGCATCCTGGAGTGTACCTACCAGCAGCATCTTCTCTCCATGTTTGTATCAGTGTTTTATGGCAGGAGAAAAACTGCCATTGTAATTATGGTCTTTTTTTTTTTTTTTTTTTTTTTTTTTTTTTTTTTTTTTTAATAAAAATCTGGATTCATTAAGCTAATAGTTGCTTAAAAAACAAAGTTTGTAGTGAATAGTTTAAGGATAAGCTGAGTTGCTGTGTTTTGCAGAGAGCTTGCATAAACCTTCTGCATTTAGTCAATAACTTACCTACGCTTTGCTAAAAAACTTGGATTTGCTATGTCTCTCCCATACACTGAATTAAAGAGAAGATGCTAATCTCAGTAATGTATCTTCAGACCTTCCTGTCTTCCATGTGCTCTGTCTAAGCCTCTGCAGTATTACAAGTAAGTCTTTGGAGTGCATTTTGACAGTGATAGTACATTGCTATTATTTTTGGAACTATATTTGATGCTACATAATTACTACTGTGAGCCCTGTGCTACCAGAAGCTCTCATTAATCACAAATATTTTGCTCTTCTGGTTATGGCTCTTCCTTCCCTTGTTCCGCTGACTTCCACCTTCTTTCTTACTTTATTTAAATCTCTGGCCCAGAGCAGCTATAAAGGGTAGACATTTATGGGAAAAACAAAGAACAGCAAATTCTGTGCTGGGCAATGTAGGCAGTCATTTGTTGGTTTGCATGCTGAGAAACCTGCCAAAAGTACCAGAACTTCTCTCTAGTGAATAATGTAATAAATTAGATTTCATCACCATGTAATCACAGGTCCATGAGAACTGGGTATTAAAATCTTTCTTCAAATATTTCCTCAATGGAGCCCATCATGATATACACACAGACTCTGTTTGAAAATGTACTTGCTTGTTACATGGCTATGTTTGCTTTTCAAAGAAAGCCAATCTTTTTTACCTCAAAAACTTCATGGGGGCTCTGTGTGTTACTAGCTAATAGAAATGTGTAAAGAAGAGTTGACTGTAGAAGTAGGGTGTGTTTGTAAGCATCTGCTACATTTGTATTTTCTAAAAATGTCCATTTGAGTAGGCAGATCAACAATGTGGCTGAAATATAAAACAAGACCAAAAAAGACTTTACAAATATTCTGATTTTCTTTCGAAAATTTCACCTTTTTAAGGCATTAAAATGTAAATAAATTAATGAGGAGGGCTGGAAATGTCCAAGAACAGACAATGAAGATGATATGGTTTGTAAACCTGACTTCTGTTGTGTTTATTGAAATGATTTCATCTTTAAGGGCAAAAACCAGCTGCTGGAGGGCCAGAGGTGCTGGGGTGGGTCAGCTGGTTAAAGGACCTCGGTCTAACCCTGATGAGGAGCTTGGAAACAGAGAGTGTAGCAGCCAGGTTTTGAGCTTATCTCCTGAAGAATTAGTTTCTCAAGAGCTGTGTCAAAACTATTTAGTAGGGTTTGAAAATGCTCAACAAAGGAAGGTACCTGGTGGGTTCACTGGTGTCCTGCCCTTCTCCATGGAAGACTTGAGGTGTTGGAAAGAGATCATCAAGGTGCTAACTTTTAAGTGGTTTTCAATACACAGCACTAGGTCCATATTTTATTTTGGTGACAACAGTGAGCTGGCAGGAATACGTGGAAATGGGTAAAATCACAGGAAGGTGCCCATAGACATCCTGTCTGTCCTAGAAAATGTTCTGCTTGACAGAAGGCTCCCATACTGTAGCCTTTCCTTTTGTGACATCAGCCAGCACAAACTGTAGCACCATGTTTACAGCTCAGGGATCTATGGACGTTATGGTTTCTTTGATGTGGTCATTTTGATAAGTTTCACAACTAGAGTTGGTTTGGTTTGGTGTTTGGGGTTTTTTTTTGAGTGGTGGTGGTGTTCCTTTTCCTATGTTGACAGCCTGCTGAGCCCCAGAAACCTGCTTTATTGTTTTAAATATAGCTCCTTAGCATCCTTTCCCCTCTTTAATTAAGTGATAACTACATCTTTGTGCTAAAGGTTTTTTCTTCTAATGGGGTCTTTTATTCACAGTTTAAAAGCAACATCTTTTTTTTTCCTTTCCTTTAATATAGTCCTGAAAATTTTTATACACTTACCATGAGCTTCACAATAATAGTGGCTTTTAATAGTCTTTCTATCATGGATAAATGTTTTTACCTTTTAAGCTGTTCCTTTTTGTTTGCTTTCAGAAAGCTGCTTCTTTTTCAAACAATTCTCTCCTTGGAACTGAGTATTACTTTGGTTGATTTGTGTGTGTGTGGCTTCCTCATACCTCCAAAGACACTGAAATCAATTTTGAATTGAAGAGTTGTTCTTATTTTGAAAATGGACCTTCAGTAACCTCAGCTTGTTCTGTGACCAGTATATTGCTAAGAGAGTAATGAGAAATTGCTTTTGCCCTTCTGGATTCTACTTTTTATCAAAAAAAAATCAAGTGTCTGTTGGATTTCAAGCACTTCCTCTCTGCCCATCTCCCCAGCCTGTCAAGGTCCTTCTGAAGGGCTGCACAGCCCTGTGGGGTATCAGCCACTCCTCCCAGCTTTGTGCCATCAGCAGATTTGCTAAGGAGGCATCTGCCCCCTCATCCAAGCCATTGATATATAAGTTAAACAATACTGGACCCAGTTTAATATTAAAAATCTGACTGAGTCTTTGTCTCAAGTCTGAAAATTTTGCCTCCAGTCTTTAATTTTATATAGTAATGAATAGGCAGAAAAACTCTTACTTTCATGAAAGATGTACAAATCACTAATAACATTGAAAATCCTTGTTTTCCTCAAATAATAACCCAGGAATTTCCTTTTAAATTAGGGAGTTAATATTTTATGTGATTAGAATTAACTTTGGGAACATTTATCTCATCATGTTTGAATATTCAAGTTCATGATGTATTTTGAGCTAATTTTGGGTAGGCTCATTAGGGAAAAAAGGTGTTGTTATTAATAGTAATTTGCAAGAACTTTTGTTGAAGATTAAGTTCCCCTTCAGACTAGATATCTTACAAGTCAGTGATAAATATAGTAGCAGGCTTACATAGAGAAGGTGTAAAATCTCAGGCTTGAGTTAGTAAGGAGTTGTACCATTGTTAGCTTCTCACCTTCCAATATTCATTAAGATTTTTATCCTGATACAATCAACCTGGATGACACTACTTTCCTTTTTAGTGCAATATCAGAAAAGATTGGGTGAAAAAAGTCCTGGTACTCAATTAAAATATTCTGTACTCTCTTTCCAAGATGTCTCTGGTCTAACACTGAACATCCAGCAGAATCCATTTTTCAGAAGCAGGGATATGTCTTTGAGATCAGTGCACAACACCTTTGGTTAGGAGTTTCAGTTTTCCAGTCCTACTTTTGGACTGTGCTGGATCAGAGTTTTTGGTGATAGAAATAGCTTGGCTTAACCTCTTCAGCAGCTGGGCCCTGTTGCTTCACTTCAGTCATCTTTTTTACCCTCTCTTGTGGAGAAATAAGAACTCAGTTTAGAATTTTTTCTTTTAGCAAAGGACAACAGCTTTGAACAACATTTCATACATGTTTATGATGAAAATGATAAATATTTGAGATCAGGTGGGGAATACTAAAAAAAGTACTACGATGATTTTTTGTCTTTTAAAACGTGATGTTTTCAAAACTAATTTGAGCATATTTTGCTTGACATAGAATGTGATTATGTTTAGATTGCTCATTTAGAAAGTATTACTTTCAGTTGAAAATAGTGGAGAATTACAATGTCATTTTTCTCCAACTATTTCTAATGACTAATGCAGTTAATATTACCTTGCATACCATTCATCATTTTAGGATGAATGCTATTAATTGAAAAGGATTTTTTTTTTGACATAATACAATATAAATAAGAAGTAATTAGTAATTTGCATAGTAAATACCAAAAAATAAGTGCATCCAAATTAATGAGACGTGTATCTATACATGTAATAAATAAAATTCTACTCCTTAAAGAAAAAGAGATGGACTCCATCCACTCTGCATGCAGAACTCCTTGGATTTATATCTGATATCATGTCAAAAAGCCTTCTCTTAAAATAGTCACAGCTTCTTTGGTTAGAAAAATGATTGTACAGTAAGCAGAGTTCAGAGCCTATAAAAAGCTTTTTCTTTGCTAGCTGGTTATAAGTGCATTGTCTAATACAGGGATGTTAAAGAGAACAGGTAAAAGGAGGACAGCTTAAAAGAAGCTCCATTCAGGTCATTATTTCAGCCATTCCTTTTGTATTATTTTCATCATCAATTGCAAGATTTCATTTTTTAATTGAGGCATTGCATTTAAGTAAAGTATAATTTGCTCTAATAGGTAGCTAATTGGACTAATTGTCTACTGTAATTAGCTAGAAGTCTAGTATATGTTTTTTTTTCAAATGTTGAAGGTCTCATTAAAATTCCGTCTTGTGAATAAGGGAAGAAGAAGGTACCATTAAACTAATTGTTTATGCAAAGTGAAAATCTTATGCTCTTTTATGTGATATCAGAAATTTGTGCACTTAGGGATGGATCTTGGGGACCCTTATCCATCCAGAAAAATTTGCCTTAGGATGTGTTATGAGGTTAGCAAGTCACTCCAAACCCCGTCCAGCTTGGCCTTGGACACTTCCAGGAATGGGGCAAACACAACTTCTCTGGGCAACCTGTGCCAGGGCCTCACCACCCTGACAGGGAAGAATTTCTTCCTAAAATGTGACCCAAGCCTATCTTCTTTCAGCTTAAAGCAGTTCCCCCTTGTCCTATCATTCCATGCCGTTGCAAAATTCCCTCTCCAGCTCTGTTGTCACCCCTTCACGTCCCATAAGGGGCTCTAAGGTCTCCCCATAGCCTTTTCTTCTCTGTGCTGTATAGCCCCAACTCTGGCAGTGTGTCTTCCTAGGAGAGGTGTTTCAGCCCTCTGAACACCTTTGTGGCCTCCAGCAAGTCCATGTCCTTCTTATGCTGTCAGCCCCAGAACTGGATGCAGTGCTCCAGGTGGGCTCTCACCAGAGCACAGCAAAGAGAGAGAGAATTCCCTCCCTCAAAATCCTGGCCACGCTGCTCTGGGTGTAGGCCAGGGTGTGATTGTCTTTCTGGGCTGCAGGTGCACACTGCAGGGTCATGAAAAGCTTCTCTTCCAGCAACACCCCCAAGTCCTTCTCCTCAGGGCTGCTCACAGTATCTTACACTTTCTTTTCTGTAGAGGCCAACAAATTGAGCTAACACTCCTGTGTATCTCTTGAGTCCTTTTCAGAGGTAGCTAGAGCCAGAATTACATCAGAATAGTAATCACATCAGTCTTTACTGAAGAGACGATTGCCAGGCTTTATGGGGCTGATTAGAGACAACAGCTTTGAAACACATCCTGCACGTATTTAGGACTTTATGAACAATGAATGTAATTTTGCATTACACTCACAGCACAGTGTCATATCAGGATAGCATTACAAAGTAGGGATTATCTTAAAAGTGAAGGTTCAATCATTTCTTTCCCAGCATTTAAGACATTTTGACATGTAAACCAGCAGTGTGGCTGCTGAGACATATTGGGAATGCTGCTGCACAGCTGGCACATCACGCAGAATTTCTTAGGAAGATATAGGGACTTCATCTCCATCGGCTTTTGGCAGTACAGTTTACAACTATCCTTTTCTTTAGGGGCCACCATAATTTTTATCATTATCAGAAATAATTCCTGCATTGTGACAGTGGAAAGTCAGTGGCTGCAGGAGATTCACTGTGAATGCTAATCCTCTCCTGAGGCTGGTTCCCACAGGGCAACAAAGATGAACAAGTATTTGCTGAAGTGCTCATAATTCAGCTGGGTGCTGTGTCTCAGATTGTTTCTATTTTCCAAGTTTTGTATTTCTAAATGCTCAGAAAGCAACAATCAGGGAAGGAAAAACCAATTTAACCATGCTCCTCTAGCCTCAAGATATCTTCATCCCAGCATAGACCATGGGAAAGCTGGTATTTTTCTCTAGGGAACTGGGTGGTATTTCTGTATCCTGAAGCATCTCTGTGTTTAGTCTCTTGTGAGCAAATCACACGGAACACCAAGATCTGGATTCAAACAATTCACTAATCCACCAAGATCCTGCACTGAATTTTACTGAAGTGATTATTTGCTAAAGAAAAGGAGTGATTCGGTTATTCAAAGATTGCTGTTGGGCAATGGAAAATGCATGTTCTCTCTCAGCTGCTTTGATGCCCATATACAGATTGATTATTAAAACTCCTGAAAATACAGATTGTGAAATTACAGTAAGTTGAGAACGTTGTTCTGTCGGTTATTTGTTAGACACACAGCAGGCTGGTGTTTGTGTTAGCTGTAGGAACCCAGAGTGCCGAGAATATTTCTCTGCCTGTTTTTAAGGGTTCTTACCCCCCTGAACAACACTGTTTTAGCTTCAAACCTTGGAAAAAATTACTAACAGTCAGACAAGAACTAGAAAATGCAGTGGTGTGAATTAGGTGATAGACTACTATGTAAGATTGTCACAGGGTGAAAAATTTAGAGGTTTTGGGCTTCTCTTTGTAGTGAATAGATAAGAGTAAAAAATATCAAAATGGAGGATTATTGTTGTTCTCTAAACCTTCTTCTCCTTCTTCTACTACTCCATATTCTGCAGTAGAAGTAGTTTGGAATAATTGGATAGAAAATTCCGCAGTTCCTAGTCGTGTTACTGAATAATTGATAGGAAAGTGAAAATAATGTACGTTTTTAGTAACTATTGGTTAAAATATCTTTAAAAGGCTGTGTAAATCTTGATAATTGGACTCACTCCTACTTTTCTTCCTTCTATGCTGTACCTGGGTCATGCTAGTGGCTCTGTTCCTCTGATAAGACTTAATAAACAGCTGTCTGGAACCATTGAAACTAAAGGAAAAGTCTCAGTTTATCTCTCAAACTCCTTGCAAGGACTTTCAGTAAATTCTCTCCCATCCAGAGGGACTTGATTTATGGCACGGTACGGTGTCAATTGGTGCCCCGTGTGAGGATCGAACTCACGACCTTCAGATTATGAGACAGTGTCAGTTAGCTTATGATCTTGTATGTTTTGAACTTGAAAACTCTTTCCATTGTAATCAAAATCTTTTAGAAAAGCATTTTTTAGGCTTGGTGAGCTAATTAGGTTGATATAAAATTGCTGGCTTATATGTCATACCCTTGAAACTTTGTCTGCTTTATATATGTGTTTAAATGGACAGTACTTGTATGGGGTTTCTTATACCTAAAGGATTGCTAACTTAATCCTGGAATCTTAGTAATTCTCAGGCGGCAATTTAAGTATGGGTTAATGCATAATAGCACAAAAATGGCATTATAAATGCCTATCTGACAGGACAGTTTTTATGCAGGAAAATTTTGTTTTGCTGACATTTTTCAATTCCTTCTCTTGTCACAAGTATCTTAAATAAGATTTGTTTGGAACAAGTTTAATTTGGGAGTTTTCACATTCTGCTTCAATATCTTGTAGCTATAGTATAAATTTACACTGATCCATTCATTCTTTCTCATATGGAGTCTGACCTCACATAAACTGATGTAAACAGAGAAATTACTTGTGCCAGCACACCTACTGTAAGTTGAGGTTGTTAAAGTAGAGGTTAGAATCTGGCCATGAGTATAAATAGAATGTAATCTAATTTCTTGAGGTCTGCAGATTCAGTAACTTTTGATATTTATGAATTCAAACTCCAGCAATGGTTTGTGCTGACATGCACCTGCTTGATGCAGCTTAAAAATGGGTGAAGGAAAATTTTTGAGAGGAATGTATGTCCAACTGAAGACTGGGTCTGGACCTAGGGTGATGAAAGTGAATCCTTTGTTTTTAATACTCTCCATCCCATCCCTTGCATACCTATCTCTGCCCCTATTTTGTGTGCATTTAGTCTAGATTTTTTTTTTTTTTTTCATATCTTGAAAAGAAACTGTGAAATATAACTTGTTAAAGAATATTTTTGCCTTTTGAAAACAAAAATATAAAAACCACAATATCCACCACAATTCTCCTCACCGTTGATTTCCAGTGCGCTGTCTTGCAGGAGTGGCTCCAGTTAATTTTACAATGGCATTGGCTGAGATGTACATTTTTGCTTTCTCAGATTCCTCGCTGCTGCAGTGATCACAAGGACATTTGGGTGGGGGAAAGCAGCCCTGGCCAGGTAGAAGAGGGGACTGTGATTTTCATCTCTTTGTCCCAGGATGTTATGACTTGGCTCTATACACAGCAAGAGTCATGATGGACAGTCAGCACTAACATTTGCATTAAAACAGACTTCACTGGAGCTGAACTAATACAAATGTAAAGTTGAGAGAGTGGAAGAAAGATAAAGGGTTAGGGTTAGGGTTTGGACTTCATGTTGTGAAACAGAGACTATGTCATCTGGTCACAGTAGATCACTGATAGCCTGCAGGATCTTTCACTGGCCAAATACCTTGCAGGCATTTCTACTTGTTGAATCAGCCATGAAAAACACAAAAAGTTAATCAATTATAGAGACATAATTATAGGCAATTAGGTTTTTGTGCTGTCAGTTAATGATAATGGTGTTAAAAATGATAACCATTGTCATTATATTAATGATTGCATTTTATGCCTTAACTTTATATTCTAAGGGAAATACAAGTTTTTAATCAGTTTTATATATGTATGGTTCTGTAAATTTTCTGCTGTGGTTGCATGCAGTCATCAGGTCTGCCATTGCAGAGCTGCATTGTGGTAGTTCTCATTGCAAATGAAGAGAGCACAAATCGCTGACTTGAGCAATGTGGTTTCTGACGTTTGAAGTAAATCTTACTTGTGTAATTATCTTTCACTGTACTAGGACCAAGTAAATCATGATTCTGCCACACTCAGCATGATGTGTGAGATAGCTTTCATTTTGCCTGGTGATGGGGAGAGACTAAAAGTTTCTACAGCTTGTTCTGTGGAGCTCAGCTCTCTGTCTAGGTGCAATAACTCACACCCTTGAAGCTCAGAGAGAATGTGGAAAATGCATCCAGAAATACTGGAATGCCTCTCCACACATAACCTAAACTTTTCTGTCCATAGTGGCTCAAACAACAAATGAACCCCATCTGCTGACAGAAGCCAGCCTGGGTGAACTAGCAAGTGTGGAACCAAGCACATGGGAGTTAACATCAGCACTTTCCAGCATCAGCTAAAACATGGTCAAAGAGACTGTCATTGCCTTTAATTAAGACTAGATAGGATATGTGGGTGGATTAAATACGTGTCTATTGGGAGACTCTGCATGCAAAAAATAACTGGTGTTTCTAGGAGACAAGTTAGACGTATAAATTATGGGAAATGAAGAAATGCCATTACCATTTGTAGATGTGAACTGAGTTACAGAAAAATAACTTGTATGGAAAAACATCATCCAAGGTTTGCAGAGAACCACGAACAGTAGTTCTGAGTCTTGTGACTTGCCACTCGTAGATATTTAAGTATTGGAATAAATGGACTGTGGAATGGATAGTTTTAAAGAATATATTAATTAAATAGTGGTAATGAATATGTGAATTGATTAATTAAATAAATAGCTGTTGGTAATGGTTTAGGACACAATGATCATTTTGGATTAGGACAGGAATACACAAACTTCTGACAGAACTGGCCCACCTGGTGTCCTTGGTTGCTGTTTGCTGATTGTACCTTCCATTAGACTGTGGACAGGTGAGTTGAGACGGAACCTGAATGCTTTCCACGGCAGAAGAGAAAATCTCATTACTGAGTTCCAAGATTGCCTGATGAGTTCATTTTTGCTTTCACTTAACTGGTTTCCTGTGGGGTGTAAAAAATAATAGAGCTAATACTGTAATAAACAGAGGAAAACTACACAATTGTACAGTTGAATTTCTGGTCTCAGTATCTTTTGGAAGATTTACCTACTTTACAGTGGTTTACTAAAGGGCAGAATTGATCTTATGACTGGTGTAATTGCTCTTAATATAGCCATATGAAGTCAAGTTGCACATGGGTTTTATACACGTATTTCCTCTATTTAAGACATCTATTTACTTTCTCCTGAAGCACTAGTGATGGTTGAAGAAGAAGATGTTGTTCCTTCGTCCTGTTTTCATAATCAAAGCTGGAGTTTTGGATACAAGACAAATCACATTAAGTGTCAGGCACTTGGAATTCAGAGGTAGCCATGTCTCTATGCCCAGTCACCTTGGGGAAAATAATAGTTAATAATATGAAAAGAGATGAAATGTAGGACTGAAACAGTCACTTGTCTAAATTTCTTCCACTTTGTATCCCCATGAGATAGACAATTAGATAGTATTTTAATTCATTCCTTTAAATGCAGAAGAGTTTTAATTTTAATTCTAAGAGGGTGGTGCTGCTCCTCTCAGTCAATATCTGAGTCACGTTCTGCATGACAAGGGGACAAAATCCGAAGTACCTAATATCTGAAAATAGCAGCCATGCCTTAAATTAGAGTCAAGGACTGGGATGGGAGTTGCTTTTCTGGAAGAATGTATTAATAGATAAAGCTGAGATGTATGACTACCACTAGCATAGAGATAAAGCTACAGTTTAGGTCTCTTTAGAAACTAAATGTGGCATATATGCATGTATGAATCAGAAGGTGCATCTGAATGTGTCAAACTTCCATCAACTATCATTAGGGTTTTACAACTTCTTTTTCTTTTTTCCCTCAAGTTTTCTGGCTTTTGTTCATACTTGCTCAGCGTAGGAGCAGTGGGCCCTTAACAGCAAGTGTTGGCTTCATTTCTGCTCAGTTTTCAGCTTCCTGAGCAGAGAGCCTTTTATAGATTGTGACACAATTGTTAATTATGAGTGTTGCTCTGCTCATGTTTTGGAATACTAGTGGGAAGATTAAGGTATTCAGAGAAACATAAAATTGGCCCACCTTGCGTCAATGTGGCATAAAAAGTTCTGATTTGGGAAGTCAATCTCTTGAATTTGATGACATTTGGAGGAGTCCAAGTTTGTATTTCAGGCTCGTGTATAATTAAGTAGCAAACACAGGCTTGATTTTGCAAGGTGCTTTTCAATATCCTGAACTTTCTGACAAGTGGGATTTTGTTTCCACAAATTGTATTTCCATACCTCTCTTTCATCAGGGAAGCCTTAGAGATTCATATTATGGAAAAGGTTTAGTGAGTCTGCTCCCAAAGACCTCCCTGGGGATAGATTGCAATGAAATGACAAAGACACACGATGGCTGGAAATGAGAAGGGCACCCACATGGTACACCCAGAGCTGGTGAGAGGCACAGGGAAATGACCAAGAGCAGGAGAAGGAGCAGCATGGGTGGTGCAGCTTTGCATTCAGAGGTAACCCTGGTGCTGAGTACAATCCACAATTGTTGCCTAAAACCCCACACTGCGGGGAGGAGCTGCATTATTTATTTCTTCATCACAGACCTGCCACAGCCTATGGGTGACTGATGCCTCTCAGGCAAAATCGGGTGCCCTGACATTTTTTTTTATGCAATACTTACTGAGAGGCACAAAATAAACACAAATTAATAACTAGATATTGTATGTTGTGTGCAGTGTAAGGAAAATAATCAGCACACTATTTTAGTCCAGTTCTGTCTTGGGTTTCAGCTCCCAGATAAACCCAGCTTTGCATTCAAAGACAGTATTTAGCACAGCTTGAAAAGTGGGCTTGTTTATTTTTAGTGTTTTGAAGGATCAGCTCTCAGACAAATCATTTTTCACATAAACCAACTCATAAATTCCTAGGATGCTATCTCAGTCATCCCAAATATGCCAAATAAGTGAAGGTCACACAGTGTAAATTGAAGCTGTACAAGTTTGCCTACCAGTTTTTATGTTTGCATGCAATGGAAGGAAAAGATCCACATTTTTTTTTTCTAAGCTGCCTTTTCACTCCACCTGCAACCCTTAAATCACTGAGGAAATACAGGTTCTTCAGTGAATAACTGGTCTTGGTGGGTAATGTCAATTCACTTTGAACTAGGAGGAGAGTCAGTTCCATCTAGACAAAAATTTTGTAAGAAATGCAAAATGAGTTGTCATCATCCAAAAAAACCCCAGACAACAAAACAACCCCTTGGTGTACAATTATTTTATTTATGTTGGGAAGTTTAAGGGAAAAAAGCCAAAAAGCAACGACAACAAAATTCCAAACAAACAAGAAAAACCCCCCACAACCCTCCCAATTCAGCAACTGGAAATCCACAGTAGTTTTGGGAAAATGACAATGTACATTTTCTTTTCTGACAAAAATTAGTCTGTATCATTGCCAACCACAAACTTAGCTACAGCTTTGGGTAGCCTATTGAAATTTCTAAACCTTTTAAGTGATAAGAATGTCTTGTATCATCTGCTTAAGTCAAGCAGCAACTCTTAAAAGAGTTTAATCAATCAAGCACACCAGAAATTCCTTGCAATGAATTGACATACACCAGAATTAATTGACTCCTAAACTGCACACTTTCTAAGCAGTTTAGCTGCAGACAGAATTAAAGTTTTTAGTTTAGAAAGACATCTCTTTGCTGAGGACTGGACACAGCTGGGGGCTCTCTGGTGGGAGAGAGGGGGAGCTGCTGCAGTCAATGCACTGAGGGGCTCTGAGGGTGATGAAGAGATTGGAGCATCTCCTGTGAGGAAAGGCTGAGAGAGGTGGGACTGCTGAGGCTAGAGAAAAAAAGGCTCAGGCAGGGAACTCATGAACGTGGAGAAATCTGATGTAGATATTTGTAGGAGGTGTAGACAACACAGAGCCAGGTTCTTTTCAGTTGTGTCCAGTGAGAGACCAGAGGTAGAGGGCATAAACTGAAACACAGGACGTTGAAGTTTCACAGAGCTTGATCAAGACTTTACTGCTTTGGAAGTAATGGATTATTTCAAACAACAGTATTTCTTTCTTTGGTTGTTTTAAGATTTCTCAATCTCAAAAATGACACCTTGATTTATGCCCGTACAATTTTGTGGCTTACTGCAAAATATTTATCTAATCAATTGTGAGACTGTCACAGAGGAAAAGTCAAGTGCCTATTTAGAATGCAAATTAGTGTAAACTAAAGGCTGTAGTGTTTGTGTGTCTGCTGCAGCATTCTGACCCCTTTTGTGTAACTAGCATTCGATGATGCTGAATATTTAATTACATACTGTGCTAAGTGACTGATTATAGTGATTGAGGCCTTTTTCTATTGCACATTAATAATATGGGGTGAGATTCTAATGTTTGACCCCAGGTACATGCAGGACTCAATGATTTGAAGTTGAGTCTAAAACTACCACAATTGCAAGAGTGCAGGTTTTTTACTCTTTGAAGCATTTGGGGGTAATTTAAAGTGTGAGAACCCTCATTTGTGTTAGGCTGTTCCAAGTATGACTTTCCAATATTTAGGCTCTCACAAGTAGAGAAAGTTGTGATTTCTTTTTTGATTACTTCAGTATTGTGATTTCTCTGTGATTGCTAGCTGTCCTGATTTTATAGCTGTTAACCACAGCTATAAGTAAATGGAATGCATCCCTTAAAATGTCTCCCAGAGAAAGCACATCTTCTCTACATCAGCCATTCTCTTTCAGTTCACAAAATTTTCAGTCATGAGGCAAGATTAGCAGTTTTTAGAATCCCCAGGTCTGAAGACAACGGGAGAATTCAGACATATTTTTACACCCTTGATACGACTAAACTGTACTTTAATGGTGATCAAAAAATGAAGCCACAGAAAACACTTGTAGTCATTTTAAAACTGTTTATACTGTTTTCCTCTGTAATTGCACAGACTCTTTTTGTCAGGCATTGGGTGGAAAAAAAAATCTGGCTTTTGCTATGGCAACACAGAGGACTTAGAAAATGATCTCTCAGCATGGAAGAATGATGATTCCTAAAATAGTGTAGGAGCACTGAAAAAGAGCGAGATCCTCTCTTGTGCCAAGGTCTTTTCAGCTCTGGAATGGGGGTTCTCCCACAGAACTGGCTGTCATTCTCTCATCATTGAACTTCTTTAAACGTGCAGTAATTTAGAGCAACCTATACACTGATGTAATTTATGACTGTCTGGCCATTGTCTGCAAGGACCCCTGGATATATCGGGAGCTGTCAGGGTGCGACAATGCTTTCCCCAGCTTTAATGCATCCCCAGCCTTGAAGTGAGGGGGAGGGATAAATAGCAGAGGATGAGGATCCTCTCACTTTACACTACTGGCTAGCTGAGAGAAGACTTGTGCAAATTAATCTTTTTAGCCAGATTTAGGTACTTTATACTTTTCAAAGAACTTTCTGCACGATAGAAAATTGATCATTAAGTGCTTCAGGAGGTGGCTGCTTTGCTTCATTAATCCAAGCAGCCAATAATTTGTGAACAAAACAATGTCACAAGTCTGTGAAGTGATATTTAGTGATACAGAATTGGGGTTGCCACCTCTGAAGGTGAATAAATATAGAGGAAAGAAGAGCTGGCAGTAAAGTTCTGCAAAGTTCAAGCTAATTACTTCAATGATTTTAAAAATGACTGTGAAAGAACTCTTAGTGATATTTCCAGTTAATGAGGATAAATAAAACCCTTGTGCCGTAATTTCTTTTATTGCTGACATGGGTATTCTCTCACCAAAATATTAGAATAGAAATAAACAAATACCCAAAGAGTTCTTTTAATGCAAAACACAAGTACCAAGGAGTTTTTTGTAAGGATTAGTGTCCTCTGCTACCTTCTGTGAGCATCATACAGGATTTTCAACATTTGGAACCAAAATCATCAAACAGCCACTTGTAGGATATCTGCATCATCTGGTCCCTAAATTAGTTATTCCCTTCATTCTTCTGTACAGTACATCTTTCATAACAAAATAGTCACCCATGAGAGGTAATAAAAGCTAATCTATTGAGACAATAGGATCTATTTCATATGCCCCTTGAGTTCACTGGTTCTAATCTTCCCCTTCTGCAATCTTATCTATGCAATACTATCTCAGAGCTTTCTCAGTCTGCTAGCCAAATGTAGAGTTCTCTTCACCAAAACCCACATCACTGGCTGACATGAGTTTAAAGGCAATAATTTCTGCTGCCACCCATGAACTTCTGTTTCTAGCCCAGCATGCCTAATTGAAGCATGGTGTCTCATAGCCACGTTCAGTCTAGGAGTACTGTAAGCATTCCTTATTGGGAGAACTTGTTATTTCTTTCTGAGATCAAAGACACATCAGCTGTCTGCCTAGAACCCCACAGACTGCTGGAAGTGAAAACCATTTGTGTGTCTTGTTTCTCAGAAGCTGCTTATCAGCCTTATAGGCAAATGCACATATTTAAAGGAGTCCACTACACTGAGGTTTTTGTGTTCACAATGATGTTACTCTGACGTATGTGAATAAACATCCTTCGCCTACAAGAAAAGTTGCTCAATATATTTTTGGAGCTGCTAGGTTTTGCTCTGCCTTTGCTCTGTGCCTGTGCCAATATTATCTGAAGTTACTCAGACCTACACCTACTGTACATAGAACTCACCTAACAGTTGACATAACCCACAGAATTATCATTATTCAGACCCAGGGATTCAATCAATGGCTTTCAGCCTCTGTTTTTAAATGAATGAATGCTTCATTCTGTGGTAAGAGTCTCCCTCTGAACAAATCTCTCCAAATACACATATCCCATGGGGAGCTTACAAGTCCTTCTGTTCTTACACAGCTCAGTTATATGAGCTTTTTGTGTTAATAGCTTTTTGTGCTCTGCAAACAATTATATTAAGTGTACTTGAGAGGGTTAGGATGGGTCTACCAGTTTTGTGCTTTGATGAGGGTTGTGATTAGTTTTCTTTTTACTGCTGGAATTGTGTTAGAACTGTCCCTTGAATGTTTGAAGCTATTTTGCCATCGAAGGTGCCAGGGTATTTTATTCACATTTTAGTAAAAGTATATAATCTCCACACACATAAATTCCTTTTGCCAGGGTATTTTTATTCACATTTTAGTAAAAGTATATAATCTCCACACACATAAATTCCTTTACGCTATTATCACTAAAATGCTGATGGTGGGGGGGAGTTTTGTTGTCCGAATTCTTTCATTGCAGGTAAGAAGACAATTTTGTTTGTAGGCATGATTGTGGCTATCAGTAAAAGTCAGTATTTTTAAAAACTGTTTGCCATTAGGGAAGCGTGTGTCCTGCGTGTTTTTTCCTGATCTCTTTACAATTTGCCTCTCTATTTGTATTTTATAGCATGGGAGTGTGAAATGTCTCCATTGCTATGAACACAGGGCCAGTTGTCCCTCTTCAGTCTCTCCTAAACCAGAATCTATTAATCCATTTATTGTTTGTCTTCAGGGTGGTTCTTGCACTATCAGCCTCAACTGAAGCATCAGTCTACCACAGGATTGTGTTTATATATATATATATATATATATATATATATATGTATATATTTTTAATCTTTTCCCAGCTGAAGGGGCTTGTTCTCTTACCCTTTCTTTTCATGTAAATGGGACACTTGTGATCTCATACCCTTTGGGATTAAGTCTGCTTCATATTGTGATGCCAAAGCTGCCTTTCCTTGTTGCTTATCACCAGCCACATTGTCTTCTTGCACTGACATTGCTTATCCATGGGGAGGTAATTTATGGCAGGCAGAGTGCATTGGTGTGCTAACTTTTAATGATGGCAGCTGTAGTTAACTCTAAGCACATTTAGATCTGCCTTCATATATAAACGGCTGGTTCTGTAATCATGGGAATATTTACACCCTTGACACTCCAAGATCTTCTCTCTGTGCCTCACATGCTCCACCCAGAATGGATGAGATTCTAAACAAGAGGCACATCACAAATCTTGTAACTGATTCAGTAAACGGACTGAAAGAAAAGTCACCTGTGTAACTGACTGCAAAACAGGAATAAAAGAGAAGCCTCTGCAGTCCAAAGAGCTTACTAAGCATGTTCCACAGGAGTGGAGTGCAATAACTCTGTTACACCAGGAGTTAATGGAGAACAGCATTTTACAAATATGAGTATCAGAAAGAGCAAGTATTTATGCATTTATCCTATGGATAGTCCTTGTATGGGTGGTTCTGGGAGAAAACTCCTCGTGTGTGAAAGCATGGGCTACGGGGGAAAGGGAGAGGAATATGTCAGCATCCTGTAGTGTAAATTCATTATTTTCATCTCCAAGAGAAGGCTGCTCACACAGCTCCCTGCAGCCTGCCCACACCCCTTCTCTCTGCATCTGAGGCTGCAATGCTTCTCTCCTGGTGCCAGATCCAAGAGCATTTCCATTCCTTTATGCTGAAGAATCAAGGTTGTAATTTGCCACCCCTCTTATGATGTTGATGGAGGCTCTCAGTTGTGGTCTTCATTAGGAATAAACTTGTTTAAAAACAAAGGACAATTCAACTGTGCCTGTGTAGAGTTTTACTGGGACTCTGTTGCCACAGGGGAGGGGTAGTGAGACTACCAGGGGTAGCTGGAGTTTTGTTCTGTGCTTAGATCCTGCCTTTCCTCCTTCCAGCAGGGCTCTTGGTGTAACGGGATGTGATCACCTCTGGACTGAGTTTCAGATTCCTACAAGCACTGCTGTGAATTTTGGCTTCTAATATTGACCAATTACAGTGCCCTCCACACCACACATTTATTAAAGAACTTTTTCCACATGTGAAATGTGTAGCTGTTTTAAAAGAGAACTCCCCACTCACACATACAGCTCTTGGGCATTTTATGTAGGAACTTTCTTTGATGTGCTGTTAGCTCTGCTTGGTGACATGAGGCAATCTCAGCCTGCTATGGAAGCAGGAATCATCTCAGACTCCCACAGAGAAGAAGCTGAGTGAAGATGCAGAAAAACGAAGTGGGCTCTTTTCAGCTTTGAATCCATCCTAAACCCAGAGATTTAAGGCTAATAAGATCTGGAAAGACCCAAATGTTGTACCTCTGGGCTGGATTATTAGGAATATCCACAATTAGGGAAAGAAATAGAATCCATATCTTTACTCATTAAAATGTCTATATATACAATTTCGAATAGGAATATGAACAGTAGGGATATGTTTCTGGTACAAGCAAAAAGCTCTGTCAGAAGTCAGGGACTTGACCTTAAAACAAGTACTAAATGACTGTGTGACCACCATATGTGTTCACTACTTGAATTTTCATTCTCAGAGAAGTAATAAATTTATTTCTAGTGTAAAAAAAATAAGAAATACATAAATGAGATATGCACATAATTTACTGCTGACAGAAAGACACAAAATAACAAAATTGCTTAAGCATAATTTCAGTAGAAAATCAGTCTCTTGATCAGCTTTTATAAAGGACTATTGCTGTATTCTTTTCTTAAAAACCTCACATTTTCTGTCATAGATTTTGTTCCTTTATGACTAGATAGAGCATATCAGAATACTGCTGCTTATTTATAAAATCCCTAAACTATTCTGCAGCATTAAGGGCTAACCATTCCTGATGGTTGGAGACCAGGTTATCTAATCTAAAACAGGTTAAGAAATATGGATCGATGACTCTACATTTTGTTTTCCCACCCCTGGAATTTGCACATGGTGTGTGGTTGCTTTTCCCCCATTCTGTCAAATGTAGGCACTTGGAAACTCTGATTTTTTGTACTGTTCTGTGCTGAAGCTCATAAATGGCACTGAGATCCATGGAAGTTTGGTGATATTGGTTTCTTATGGCTCTTGGATCAGGTCTGGGGCTGGATCTTTAGAGATCAAGACAGTGAAATGATAGATAATTTTTACTGGGTCAAGAAAATATCTTTAAGCCCTCATCCCTGCTCTGGGAAGGAGTTTTTTGTTTGTTTGTTTTAACTACTGAAATTTTATCATATCTACCTTTTGAGATTATGTTTTAGAAAACCATTTTTGGATCTAAACTTATAAACAAACTACTAAAGAAATGCCTCAGTGAAGCAATCAGAAAAACATTTAGAGGGAACTTGCTGGTACTTTGAGGAAGATTAGTTTCCTTGGTACATCCTCTGAATGTCAAATTCTTACATCCAAGAAAAATAGTGACAAAGAGAGAACAAAGACTTTTTTTTTTCAGTGAGACATCAACACCTCAGAAATGGAGAGAAGAGGAGAAAATTCTAAGTTACAGTTACCAGTAGACTTCTCTCTTATGTGTTAACACTTGGTTTTTTTACTAGAAAAATATATAATGAAAGATAGGAAATGAGCTATGATTTGAAAAGTTCCTCCTGCTATTAAAAAGAAAGGACAATGGCATTTATATGATCTTTAAAAACTAAGTAATAATGACACATGAAAGGCTTGAATGAATGGAACAAAGGGTGATCTGCTGAAGTGTTTCATAGAAATCTTTTTCCCTAGAAGCATCACTAAATTGATTAACTTACTAGGAAAGGATACATTTTCATTGAAGGAGAAGGATTTTTTATCGTTATTTCTGTCATCTATGTGTTCTGGTTGATGTCAACACATGGTAATCAAAAGAAATTGTTTACTAGCTTGCCTACACAGAATAAAATGTCTTGTTGCACTCCAGATCAACTAACAAATACAAATTGGGCTGGCCATCTTTAATTAGAATGGCTTGGGTTTTTAATTTCTCCTGTCAGGCTGCAAGGAATCTATCCTTATAGTCAAAATGTTCTCAGGGGACTAAAAAGAAATCTGAACCATGGAAATTTAAATGAAATTGAAAGAAGTGAAATGGAATGAGCACTGCCATTTGAAATAAAGTGCTAATAAAACGCTCAGGTATTAGCTTCTGAAGAAGATTTTTATAGAAATCCCTTGCAGCGCTGGAAAGACTGGAATAATATTGTAATTGGCATCCCTGACCTGTTTTATGTGTACTGCAAGAAGTTTTTGTCTCTGGCTTGCAAAGCCCATGATAAAACAAAGCTCCCAGAATTCCCTGGTCTTTAGCTTTGAAGGTCTAAAATACGGATTTTTTCATTATAGCATAGTGAAAAATAAACCGGTTTAGCCATGATACAGAGAGCATAATCATCAGGTGTTCTTTCCTGCTCACTCTGGGATAATATTTTTTGCAATTGCTTTGATGAGGATTCTACTTAGCAGACTGTGAAAACGTGACCTTCAAAGCTATGCTGTGTTATAATCATTTGTACAGTGCCCTGTAACCAAATCTAAAGCTCGTGCATTGTGTGTTTGGGTGTCATTTTCCAGGATATTTTTATTGCTCATCGAGGCCTGGAAACTCTGTTAAAAACAAATCAAGCATTCATTCCTGCAAAAGAGGCAAAAATACAAGACTTATTAGCTGTGACAAATTCTGCAGCAGCTCTGGCATGAGGGGGGATTACCAAAGGCAAAACAAACAAAGAAAAGTAATCAGGAGCTGAAATATGTGATTGAGATATTGAAGGTGCTTGGAATTATTAGGAATTCTTTGCAGGTGGGTATAATGCAGCCTTCTCACATCTCCTAGTGTAATTACAGTGATGAGGAAAAGATTTTCAGGTCAGGTCCTTAATTTAGATAATTCTGTCTTAATATTCAAGGATAATACACCAAAATATTAACATTCTGAGTGCTGAAAGGATTCTTGTGCCTTGCAGTGTTTCACTGCAGCCAGCTTTATTGTGGATATGTCTAATATCTTTTTTTATAACACAGACTCTGCTCTGCAGAAACGGATCTCATATTTTGCTTGCTTTTTTCCTTCCTAACCATCACTCTCAAGGTGGCACCTTTGTCAGCTGCAAATCATTATTTCTGCACCCTGCATGGGTGGGAGCTCACCAAAGCTGAGCAATGATGTGGGCACAGTGTTCCAGATATCCCCTTTCTCTGGTGTGCAAGTCCCAGGGAGCTGCAAACAGGTGCCCACCCATGTGCCACACTTGTGTTGACATTGCAAGCCTTTCCCATTGCAGCAGAAAGGACAGGTACAAAAATGGTAATGACTGAGACATTTCCAAACTTAAAATGTACTTTCCTCTCGGAAATAACTGTTATTGAACAGTAAAAGCCCAGGCTTTGTTTCACTGCTATTCATCTAAATCCGTTCCCTTTTCCCAGAAATTTACTCTGACTTGACAAAACGTATGTTTTTTTGAGTAACAGCCTGTATTAACAAACACAAAGGTTAATAGAATTTGAGCATCTTGAAAAGTGATTTAATTTGGAAGACTGTAGTCTGTGAATATTAACTACTAACTAATTAAATTATTCAATGACAAATCACATCAGGCAGGCACCTATGTAATATCAATTGGCGTTGTCATTATAACAATTCTTCCAAACAGTAAGATGCAGGCAAACTCTGAATTAATGTTTTGGCTCAAGGTGTTAATTCATAAATGAACAATTCATCATGTGAAGGAAAAGGGAAATAGCTCCAGGTTTGTGTCAGATTGCCCTGGTGTTAACTGCTGCTCTTTGATGTGACATTGTCTAGACCTATAACCAGTGGGAGTAATAGAGGGGAAGAGTGGCCATTCCATTATCTTGGATGAATTAAACTATTGGCTGCCACTAGCCAAGTATAATGTTTCTAGTGATCCATATCCATGACTTGCATTAATAAAAAAATTGATATGTTAGATGTTTGCTTCCAAACTTTAAAAATATATCCCTTCTATGCATATGCCATTTAAAATAAGTACCTAGGCAATATCTTAAAGTTATTTCTTTTTTTTTTCTATTTAAAAAATAGAGACAGGTTCTGATGAAATCAACAGGAGTCATTCTTTTGTTTTCTATTGACTTTATATTAGCTTTTATAAGAGTGCATTACTGAACTGCCATGAGGGATAAAATTTATGCTGGCAACTATAGAATGAAGTTAACAATTGGAGGGTTATTGCCCAGTGCTCCATAAGGGAAAGAGGTGCATCCTTAGTCCCATATACCAGTATATACCAACAGTTATGCAGACAGATCTGGATAATACCAAGGCAGAAATTTGTCCCCCAGTGCACAAAAATGAGGGCAACAGACTCTAGACTTGCTAGGATTGTTTTAGGATACATTACTCTTTGAAATATTTTGTAATTGTCTCTTCAATAGAAGAAACCCTTATTAAAAAATGTATTTTGTGTGTATATGGTTAGAGATTAGACACATAACGATTGTAAAGAACATTCCATTTCCTCCCCAGAATACACTGTGTATGCAGAATATGATGCTTTAACATCTAACAAAGACATCATCTGAATGTCTCTGAATTCAATCAATACTTTGATTCTGTTAAAAATAGTAATTTTAATGTTATTAAATTCATGTTTATTGCCAGGCTACATGACAGGAAATATACTTTGTTCATTTTATTTTAAAAATAATGTTGTATACTTTTGAAACAAGGCACACAGCTGCTTTCTTTGACCTTTTTATGCTTTTAATAAGCATTATCCTCTCAGTCAGTCTCTTCTGAGATACTCTCTATCCTTTTTACAGATATTAGCAGTCTTGATACACGAAAACAAAATCCAGCCAGAAACCTCTGCAAGGCCCTGAAGGTTTGTCTTGTCCATGGGGTTTCATAAATTTACAAGTAGTGTGTCTCAGCTGAAAACACACAACACAGGCTACTCCAGTTACAAGGTGTCTCATAATAATATCTTCAGTGCTCTAACAGAATATTGATGTTCTGTGGAGCAGACATGCCAGGTTTCCTTGACCTGCCAGTATGGGATTACACCACATCAGTATATTTGGCTTCTTTGCCTACACTCAAATGATCAAGGAGACTTTTGTTTCTTCTCCCAAGAGTCATCTGCACAGCACAACAGACTCAGGTTAGGCTTTCTTCACCACTTACTGCTCAGTCTTTTCAGAACAGCAATTATTTGGTACCATCCTAAATAAGCCTTCTCCCTCCTTAGTGTTCGTTGTCCCGTCTCATCCCGCTGTTTTCTGCTTTAGGTAGTTTAAACACATTTAGATGCTTTTCAGTCTCCTCACTCTACCCAGAACAATGTGGAAAGTCAGAGAAAAATTCAGCTCCTGCTTTCTCAGCCTTGTCAGTCTTGCTGTTACTAAAGCAGTCATGTCAATGAGAAGCACTTCACATTGTAACACTGACATAAACCTGGAGCTGTTTCCTTTCTGTCTCATAAGATGAATTGCTCATTTGCAAATGAGCACCTAGAGCCAAAATATGAGTCCTGACTTTGACTACATTGCAGTGCTCAGAAAACTTTCCTACTTTCCAATTCACTGCAAATTTGATACATCCTACAGTGTTTACTGACAGGTTAATAAAGCCTTTCTAGTCAACAAGGCCATGGTTTACAGAATTGCACAGAATCACTGGAGAAACTGTACCTTTCCTCATTCTGCTGTGTTCCTCTTCAAGTTGTTATCAGAATTTCATGGAAAAATCAAAACAGATGGAACACCAGGCACCTACTATGTTTTCTGATTTGTTCTTAGATTTTCCTTTAGTATTTAACATTGTTTGCTTTTCTGGACTTATAACTTTCGAAAGACCTATCTAAAATTACTCATATTTTCCTCCTGGTAAAATAATTCAAATACTATACTTTAAATGCTGGAGTTATTATTTTTGATTGCAGCAATCAAAATTGCATTTCATCTGATCCCAGATAATTTGTATCACCTGGAAATGTTTTATCTCCCTGTTCACTCTCTTCTGTTCATTCATAAATGTGTTGAATAGCATGTGTTTACTAAATGGATGCCACTAGGCCTCTGTGACTACCATCCTCAGCTGTGAATGCTGGCTCTTTCTTTTTATACATGTTTTTCTTAGTTTTCAATGAATTACTGATCTGGGAGAGAACTATTATCTTTCATTGTGTGAAAGCTTTCCTTTTTCAAAAATACTGTCACAAGCTCTTTTAAAAATCCAAGGACAGTGAACTGACCACACCACAGCTACCCAAATGCTTGTTGACTCCTTCAAAGAACCATAAGAGGTTTGAAGGAAATGTATACCACCTAGAGAAGCTGCAGAATTTTTTCACAGTTGGTTATCCAAATATCTGCTGTTCTAGTTTTCATTCTGATTTTCAGCTATTTACCTGGAAGTCACAATTGCTTACCTATAGTTTCTTGCCTGCCTGGTAGAGTCCCTCTCAAAGGCTGAGGTTGCATTTACTGCTTTCCATTGCTCCTGTGCTGATAAGGGTTTGAGTGACAGGTTTTATGACACTACAATTAGCACATGTGTTGCTTCCTATTTATGCATAGTCAACTTTTCTGTAAGGACTCAGGAGTGCACAGGAGAGTACAAAACAGCTGCTCAAAAGCTGTGGTTTATTCACCTACTTCACTGAGATAAGAGACACTAATTTTTCATTACAGTGTAAATCAAATGCATTATTCAGCCAATGTGACCTTGCCAACAGATCCTGAATATCTTCCAGTCCTTGCGATTTTGTTTAGTACAAATGGATCATATTCAGTATTAGCTGGAAGAAGATCAAATGTAAATGCTGACTTACTGGTTATTAAAAAATGAACAATTTATTAGATATCAATAGGGTACTTACCTATCACTGTGTTTACAACAGAAAACTAAAAAAAATAATTGATTCAAGGGGAAAGTCATATTTTATTCTTTATTTTCATCTAATGTTATAAAAAAAAAAGTATAAGAGGGCTTTATAGCTCCATTAACATTTTTCAGAGTAAGCAACTCTCCACAGGGGCCTCCATCCTCCACTTTTATTTTATAACACACATCTTGTCAGAAGAAACAAGCCACATGAATTTTACTAGAAGCACAATTCTCTTTATCGAAAATTTCTTGTTTGTCTGGGAATAATTCTCAGTTCATTTTAAGCTGCTCTCACATGACCCATGTTGGCTCAGTGATTTAAAACCCAGAGGAATTTCAGGCCATCTATTTCTTCCTTCTAAGTCACAACTGTTTGCCTTTTAAATTCTATGCACATTAGTGATTGTTAGCTTGTTTTATTTACCCTCACACTGTACTGACCATCCATTAAAAACCCACTGCAAGAGATTGAGATAATTTTTTTTTCCTTTTTTTTAATCAGCCAGCTCAAGGTACTGTTGAAATGACTCAACCATTTTCCTAAAGAGAAATAAGACTATGCTAAAATGAGTTTGCTTTCCTTATTTGCAAAGGAAAACTGGGTATATAGAACATCAGTGTACTTTGTCAGTGGAATGTCTCATGTAGCCAGAACCACAGCATGGGTGGCAGCAGAAAAACTCAGCCTGAGCTTTCTTGTCTCTGTAGCTGGATACTAACACTTAGTAAGTTCACACCACCAGTTATCTGACATCTTGCATTATTTCTTTTAATCATGGGACTAGCTAAGCGTTGTGCATTTATTTCCAGCAAGGCTGAGCTAATGAGGAAACAGAACAAGTCTTTTACTTGGTGTCACTTGGCTATGCCTTTTTCTGGAAAGAAAACACATTTTAAATTCTGTTAAATCACACCTAATTTAAGAGAAATCAGAATAACCTGCCTCTAAAATTGCCTGCTGCCAGGAAGTATTTTTGATGTCAGTATTAAATATACACAATAGACAGTGTTTTTAGAAAGTGCCTACTGTATTGTTTAGGATCACAGTGAAGTTGCCAAATCTGGAAAGCTTCACATTGTGCTAGATTATATTCTCAGCTTTTGGAAATTTCTTGAACTTTAAAATCCGCATATTTTACTCCTTCAATATGCTAGAAATAGGTTTCAGTGCATTCCTCCAGGAGACCTGCATGGATGAGCTAGGAGCTTCTGGCAAAAGTCAAACTGAAGAACAAAGTTTACAGAATGTGGAGAAAAAGGAGAGGCTGCTTGGCAGGAATGTAGGAATGTTTTCAGAGTATGCAGGGATGCACAGAGGAAGGCTAAGGTCCACTTGGAATTAAATCTGGCAAAAGATATCAGAAACAAGAAGATTTTCTTCAAGTATAACAGTAGCAAAAGGAAGATTAAGGAAAGTGAGCTCAGTGCTGACTGAGGTGGGTGTCCTACAAAGGTACAGAGAGGGTGGAGTTACTGAATGTCTTCTTTGCTTCACTTTTTAGTGCTAAAACCAGCCCTCAGGAATCCTAGAGCATGCAGGCAAGAGAGAAAGTCTGGAGAAAGGATTGGGTTAGAGATCAAACAACAGTGTAGAGAGGCAATTTTGAACTTTCATTTAGAAATCAAATGTAAACAAAGCCATTCCCTGCAAAAGCATCCCGGGGTAAGCACAGGAAAGGAAAGCTGTTGCAATTCACTCTTGAGAATACTCAGACAACACTGGGTCCTGCTGACAGCAACTGAGAGGAGCTGATCCTTGTTTCTGGAGACAACAATGGAAAGAGAAATCATGTTCCTTATGGATGGTGTGAACTTGGTAGCTCTGAAAACTGACATAGGGTCTTCAATGGATTCTTGTGACTTTTTTTTGTTTGTTTCTCATGGTTCAATTAATAAAGGAAAACTTAAGGTGTGATAATTAAAAATCCATCCAAAAGGTTTTCCCCTAAAGATATACACATGGATTCAGTGCTAGAGCTGGATGCATGACAACTGCCAGGTCTTGTCCACATACACAAGGTTATAGAACTGATGGGAAAATGCAGCATCTCTGGCCCTTTGCAGTGGTGTTTTAATACATGTTGGTTTACACACCTGGGACACCATAATTAGTAGTCATTAGTATTTCTGTAGTATGAATATCATGGCTTTTTGCTGCATGGCACTCATCCCAGCATACTTAGCTGCTGATTCCAACCTGACATGCCATTTTTGCAGCATTGACATTGACTGTTTTGTTGTGCTTAAATAACATTGCTTGTTAGTCTGTGGTTCCCTTTGCTCATTCCTGCTGACCTCAATGTTTCAGTTGATATTACTGCCTGTAGCATTCTGGCACAACCTACTGGAGTCAGTGATTTTTTGTTTCTATTTTCTACAACCTACTCAGTAACCAATCCACTGCCGTTACATTTACATTAATGACCCTTTGTTAAATCATGAGGGTGTCATGCTCTGTAATTCTTATCAGACCTAGTTCTGGAAGTCATCACCTTTCTGTATTTGTGGCTTAGGAAGGCTCTGTGACACGAATTTTTGGAGGCTGAGCAAATATTCTGAGGAAGAATCACACTGTTGACTTGTTCATATGATCCTTTGGGTATCTGTTTGTGGCCATTCGAGGGAAGGGGTGCAAGGAAATGGTGATATTTGTTCTGATAAATAAGGCCATTTTATATTTTCAACCAGTGATGCTTATTACTTTTAGGCAGATAATGTAGAGATACATAGTCTTCATGCTTCTCCATTAATTCTTCAATTCTTGTTAATAAGAGGATTCAGTCTATAACTGTGCCATTCAAGAGGGATAGCAATATCCCCCTGAGTTCCCCAGATATAAAATGGTAAGGTGGGTAATGTCAACTTAGTGTGGTTGAGATTTGTTGTACTAGAGTCAGCTTGAGTGCTTCTTTTTAACTCATTTCTTTTTTAAACATATCAGCTAGCATGAAGGGAAAATAACTGAATAATGCAGCTCTTAATTGACTGTAAATAGACAGAAATATGTGTTAACATATGGTGACTGTTAATGGTGGTTTACTCTGTATAAATTAATTCTATCATCTGTTTGTCCAAATGATCTCACCACAGAAGCATGGCAACATTTAGTGTAGTACATTTAGTTTCCCTTGGTGTTTCTTACATGATAACTCAAGTTGAATGTTAACCAACTCCATTTTCTGTGGCTTGGCAGCAAATCTGATCTTTGATCATACATCTCATTTGTATCACACTTTTATTTTCTTTTAGTAATTTAGTGCAGTTTAGTTTAAATGTGCAAAATAAACATGGTTTGCTGGCTACTAAACCAAAACAAATATCTTTTTCCCACTTAAAACCTTCTCATTTGCAGTTAGCCTTGTGCATAGCAAAACAGAGACTGTAGATCATATGTGAGGACTCAGTACTACTGGCAGAAGGAAAGCTTTTTAAATGTGAAGGACACCCACTGGGCAGTTCAGAATCTAGGGCAAAAATATTTCACTCGCTCATTTCCCAGATTTACAAATCTTTTATCAAAAATCAGTAGCATTTATTCAAAAGCAGTTCTGTAGCTGGCTGGTTTTGGCAGGTAGGCCAAGTGTTTTAAATTTTTCAGCCTTAAGAAAACAACTGACACTTGATAATGGACAGTAGCAAATGGTGCAGTACAAATAGGAAAAGCTGTGAATGGTCACTTGCCTTCAAAGGATGAGTTAATTTACTTACAGGTTTGTGCTGTTCCTCTCCACCACTGAGTTTTGCAGAGTGAAGCGAATCTTAAGCCTCAACAAAACCAGGTGTACAGAAGCACAGTCTTTACAGATTTCAATTCATTAACAAAGACATTTCACTCTACAAATGTGCCATAAGTCTCCTTTGTCAACTTATATAAAGCTTCTTTGAATTATCCTCTTAGTACAAATTAGGGAAGGTTATAGCCTTTATATGGATTATTTTATCTGCAGGCACCCCCACTGTGCAATTCCCTCAGACTGTGTATGAACCAGAGCTACAGCTACCTGGAGGTCAGGGAAGAGTAAGGGCATTTTTAACTCCACACGATGAAGGTTCATTCTTAAAAATGTCTGAAAAATTCATGTTCAGCTGTAAACTACCTATCAACCAAACAGGGCCTGGTGGTGCCCCTGTCATTAACTCTGAAGAGTTCCTTTGTGAGTGGCCTGTTGAGCCCCAGGTAGATACTCCCCAAGAGTGGATCTGACCTGCAGGATGTGAGGAAGTTCTGCTGAAAGAACTGGGGCACAGCCTAGGACTCAGCATTTGGTCAGTGGTAAAGCATGGCTTAATATTAAAAAAAGAATGTTTATTCAGTGTTCCCAGAGCTCTGCTGATTATTCACATCTCATGAACTCAACAAGCTGTAAGTAGCAGGCAATCATGCATTATTTGTGAATGGTCTCTCTGCAGTTCTGCTTAGTCCTAGAATACACACAGTTAATATAGGAACCTGTGAATCATTCCCAGGGAAGCATTATCATGCTCTGTGGACACCTGGATTAAACTTTTCTTACATGCTTTTACAGATGCATTCTTTGATTTTTAATGTAAACCAGATAATAAATCCTCATCAAATACTATAAATTGTTGACACCTCTGTAAATGAAATCCATTTGATTTCCTGGGTTGTCAGCTACAGTAAGGGAAATCTTTTTGTTATTTACTATTTTATTATAAAAATATTGGTGTTCCTGTACCAAATGCCATCCCACCTGTGGGAGATGCACACAGCAGGTGCAGGAAGTTCCCTATTTTCTGTGTGCATGTTTAGTGAGATGCTAGAGTCTTGATATGTTGTGAAGGTTTCCAGACCTCTCACCAGATTTTTAAACTCAAGTTTTCCATTATTTCTCTCATATTTGATGTAGCCTGGCTGATTCTTCTCCCCATTTTCATGATGCATTTGTCTTCTCCTTGTAGCAATGTTGGTCAAGGGATCTTGGAGGCTGTAAGGAAAAACCACTTTATTATCTTCTGTAACACTGGAAGGGCCTAGAAGTTCATCTTTCTCTGCTAGCTTCTGGTTATGATGGCTAAGAGAGGCCTAAATAATTAAAGCTAATATCTGAAGATTGAATTCTCTCTTTATTACCTGTAACCACAATCTAACCTTTTTTTTTTTCCTATAAAGATGGAAAAACATAAAACCAGTGGCAAGTTAAATTCAAATCACAGTGAAACAGTGAGTCCTCCTGATACTTTACTGTGACCACTGTTTTCTATTTCTGAAAGCATTTAAATAGTCCCATACTGCATTTCAGTGCCTTTTATAATATCTTAGTCTAAAATTATTCTTTTTAAGAACATATTCTCTTACTGGGGAAAAAAAAAGAAAAATTCATAAATTCATCATGAATACTGGTTCATATTTTATGAGAATCAAGAAATAAAAAAATATATAAATACTCTAGAACACACTTTCCTTGACTTTCATAGTATTTATATTTTCATACAGTGCCTTCCAGGTTATGTAAATACTGAGCTTGGGATTTTATATGTGAGGAGCCAGAAAATTAAGATTTTTTTTTTCCTGACAAGTTAGATATAAAAACAATAATTTAACATGGTGAATTAGGTGCAAAATTGTTCGATATACTTAAATAATTCCTGAAAAAGATGATGAATAGGAAGGCAGCAAAATTGGCAGAGACTACAGGTAAATGGGTCAGTCATCACAAAGGAAGACTGATTTATGTGTGAGGGATGGAAAGATGCTCACACTGGTTTTCTGGTTTAAACATCAATTATGTGGTGAAGTGCTTCCAGACTCAGTGGCCCCATGGTCTTACTCGATGCTGTGGGCTGATGGATGAGCTTCATCAGGATGGTGACAGCAGTCGAGACTCACCATCAGTACATGCAAAGCATTAAAACATCTATGAAAGTGCAAAGGACTTAGAATTAATTATTCAGTTCAGGAAAGAGATTTGGATGTTGTTACAGACAGCTTAATGAAGACTTTAGTGATGGCCAGGAGTCCAAAAAGACATTAAGAATTATAAGGAATAGGATGGGGAATAACATGTAAAACACTATAATTAGACCTGATAGGGAAATGTTCCCTCAGCAATGGGTAATTTGAGAACTCTGAACGAAACCCCCACCTGTATTTGTATAAAAAACCCCAACCATTCAGACCAAAAATTTAATTACATTCATAAGGAATTTAGGCAATTAATAACAGGAATAAAAATAAGAAACATGCTCAAAATCGTTTTTTGAAAGAGGTAATAAGCTGTGTGTTTCATTTCCACGCTTACCCCAGTAAAGAAATACTTACTGGGGAAGACTGATTACACCACAGATTTTAAAAAACTGTTGTGCTAGCCACAGATAGGAAACGAGAAAGGATTATAAGGTTAAGTGAACTACAGGATTAAGCCAGTATAGTGTTCCTATATTCTTGCCCTTTGCCTATGCTCCCTGAAAATTAATCCATGGCAATATTTCAACATGAGCTCTTTGGTGAAACTATGGTCTGGGCAATGTGCATTAAAAGGTGTCTCATAGATCAAAGCAAAATCATACCAAAATTTAGGAAAAACACAAAAAGAGTACTATTAAACTACAGGAAATTTGCTCTTAAATGAAAGATAGAAATGCTTTTGAAATATAGTGTAAAAAGCAAAGGTATCTTGAAGTTAATTATTAGTGTGAAGCAATATAAAACCTGGTTCACATAACTGCACTCCACTGGCCTCAGTACAGTACAATATTCTCACTTCAATGAAGTTATGTCACTTTTAATTGTAATAGTTCTATCAAGTATCTGCTTTAGGCTGTACTTGAACAGACAGGGCCCTAAATCCCCACTGGTGTAAATTACTGCAGCTCCGTAGGGACCTTAATAATTTTATCTGTAATGATCTGATCCAGGATATCCTGAACACAGAATTTTCCTTTGACCTTGTGACAATTTTTTAATTAATTATATGAGAAAAGTAAGTACAGCTGAGCAGAGAGTAGATCCTACAACATTTGTAACAGCATTTTCCACAGGATGATGCAGAAGCAGAAAGATCACAACCTCCATCAATAAGTAAAGGACATTGTAAAACACTTAAATGGAATGGAATTAATCACTACTTAGCTAGCAGGGCAAAATCTATGCATTGATGTTTGCCTTATTCCCCAGCTAGAAACAGCTAAATACTCAGTGCTTTGCCTTCCCTCTGTTAGTAAATTCTCTTTTTCTTCTCAATCAGGAATGTTTGTTTTCCCCTATCATCTCTCGGCATCCTCCCCCATTTCCATTATTTAATTTTCTTTTAAATTCTAGCAATACTTATTCTTTACAGATCTTATACCCCATCTCCAGATACTTTTTATTTCCTTTGCCTTCATTTTAGGCCTTTCTTCATTTTTCTTCTCCCTTATCTTTTTTGTCCCTCTGTCTTCAGAAAGTTCAGTGTGCACCTTAATCTAACAGCACGAAGCTTGCTGATATGATCAAGACTTGTGAAATAGAAACTAAGCTCTGACTGATTTTAGAGCCTTCTGGTGGCAAATCTCACATGAACAAATTGGTTCTTGACATTTGATCTGGTCTGTTTGCTTCTTAAAATATGCTTTGAAATTAGCCTGCAGGCCTGGTTCTCCTTTTATTCTGGAAATATTGTACAAGTGTTTCACAAAGCTTCCTTCTCCATAGAGCAATTCTTGATTTGATAAGTATAATCCAAGCCAGTTATAGGAAATTCACACTTGGCTTGCTTCATTATAACCCCATATATTAATGAGAAGTTTTAATCTATTTCTGTGTGTCTATAAAGATGCAAGCTTCATAGAAAAAATAATAACTCCTTTACACAGTTAATACTGTAGAGAGAATGATATTAAACATATCGTATATATCTATACAATACTCATATGGAATCATAGAATGGTTTGGTTTGGAAGGACGCTTAAAGATCATCTAGTTCCAACCCCTTGCCATGGGAAGGGACAACTTCCACTTAAACCAGGTTGTCCAGTGTCCCAGCCAGCCTGGCCTTGAAGTGGTCAGAGATCTGAACACTCCCAGGACTTCCACGGCTTCTCTGGGCCACCTGTGCCAGGGCCTCACCACACTCATAGTGAATAATTTTTCCTCATATCTAATGTAAACCTTCTCTCTTGCACTTTAATGCCATTACTCCTTGTCCTACTTAATGGAGCCGCTGCTGCTCCTGTGTGTCATTTTCCCTGGGTTACTTCACTTTCTTTACGTCTTTGGACTAAGACAACCTAACCCTGCTGCCATGCTGATGACCCTGGAAAACCCCTGTTAACCTATTGTCTGGAAGGATTAATTAAATAACTGTTGCCCCTTTAAGGATATAGAATAGGCTTTATCAAATGCATCATAATAATTAGGTTCTTAAGATAAAGAACTAATTATTTTGAAAGTTTTTCAATCGAGAAACAGATACAGCAAAAAAAAAGGAAGATCAGCATAAGCTAACCTCTGTAACCCATTGTAGGACACAGGATTGCAGCTCTTAGCCTGATCCTGACACATCCAGCATCTTGTTTAGTCCTGTTCTAGGCATGAGATGTGACAGAGAGAGTCTTTTCTCAGGCACAGTGACTTGGCTCATCATTTCCAACCTCTTTTGAGCAGAAGTTCAGAGGCAGCAGCCAGGTCCAAAGTCCATTCCAATCTGTGTACAGATACTCAGGAAAGCTGGATAAGGCCTTTAGATGAGCAGAAGCTTTAATACTCCTTCAAGGAGGCAGGAGGCTGGGATTCCAGCCATGTCAAAGTGTGTTAAATGTGGCTCGGGTCATGCAGCTGCACAGCCCCTGTTCTGTGAGAGGCACTGGGCAGCACCAACGCTGTGAACACAAGGAGGTTGAAGGCTGGGTTTTCACCACAGCTGATTGGGATACTGAATTTTACATCCAGTTTCCAGAGGGTCTCTCATTCCTTATTTTGTATTTAACTAACAAGTGGTTTCTGCCCTTTCCTCTCTTATTTAGAGAATGGTATTAGCTGTGTGTATTTTGAGTGACTGCAGCAATCCTACTAAATTTACCCAGAGTTCCAAATATACGTAGAGTATCATAACCATAATGTCCTCATTCTGTCATATTTGCTTGAAATGTGTATATTTGTGTATTAGGTAGCTTTACCCTGCCTAGAAAAAAATACAAAAATCAGAATGAACTGTTTCTCTGTCTTCAAACAGATTCATTCTGTCAGTAATATTAAAAAATAGAAATAATTGCTTAGAGATCAGAGATAATTGTCTCAGGGCCTGCTGCTACTGTTCTCCTTATCATTTTGTTTAATACAATTTTGGTTGTATTGGCTCAGCAGTAGTTTTTAAACCTAGTCTAATGGAAATCTTGTAAGAAGAGTAAGGACTTTAAAAGAAGTCTAAGTAAGTGGGAAATACCTGAACAGACTTGCTAAATACAAAACTTCATATACCTATTTTGCCACTATAAAGCCAGTCAGTGCCAAAAAGGGTTTGTGTATTTTCCAGGAATACAAACTTAATATCTTAAGTTGGTGCCATAAACAGCAAAAGGCAGATTCTTGACGAGCCATGGCATAAAATGGGATGGTTATGACTTCCATTTCATAAGGAAATTATTCAAGAGCACAACTAGTGGCTTGGAACATGCTGCATGTTTAAAATTCTCTTTTCAGCAACAAACTCAGTGTCTCCTTGCAAATTGCTTTGTTGCTGGGAGGATTTTCAGTTATATGAAAACTTCCTATAATAAACCACTGCTGTTCAAATAAAGTCTTTATTCCTGCTCCTTCTGAATTTAAATGGACTTTAGTGATACAGGATTGCAACAAAAGGGTTCAACTGGCTTATACTAACTTTGATGGGTGCATTTCATCCCTTTTGCAATAAGAAAGAAAAAAAAATAGATGATGGGCTGACTTTTTAGAAGAGTTGTCCCTACACCCTGAATTTTCTTTCAGAGTGGAAAGTGGAGGCTATCAAATAGCAATGAGCAACAATAAGAATACATATTTTACACTTTGATAGCTCTTTCTACCTGGGACTCTTAGAACTCGAAATACTAGCAGATAGAACCTAATGAGTTTTACTCCCTTTTAGCAAAGAGAGAAACAATTGTGTAATTGATGTGACTCATCTGTATGAATGTCAAAGAACTGTTTTAAGCTACTTGGTTTCTCAGTTTTTGATCCTTGCTATGGAAGAAACAGAATGACATGCATTTCTGTGCATTTGCCATGTTTACATTCTACTTGTGTATAACTTTCCCATGGGGAAATCCTTGTCTTCCTTACAGTTCCTGTGGATAAGGTCACAATTATGCAATTATTGCATGGATGAATTTTCCCATTTGATCAGTTGATATCTGAAAATTTTCTGTTAGTGGAACCAATGTAAACAAAGAATAGAGATAGTTATTGTTGGTTTGTTTATTTTATAAAGTGTGGATGTGTATGAAGCAGGAGACCAGGGCTTACCTAAAGCAAGAATACAGGCTGCATTGTTTTTCTGTCCGCTTAGCACAAAACAGAAGAGTAAAATATGCATCTTTATGATTGCAGAGAGCAAGTAATAAAAAAGAATGATTATTTACTTGCTATAGAAAATAATATCCACTGCTTTCCAAATGAAGATGAATGGTGTTGATTCTGTATTTAAGATGTTAAAAAGCCCATCCAGGAAAGCCTTTGTTTTATGCATTGTATTACACATTTTGTCAGCACTGATCACAAGATGTGGATAGAAGAAAGTCTGTGTGGGGAGGGGATCTAGGCATCTCCAGCTGATTGCTCATTTATCTTTACTTGACTTCTGCAACAGGGATGAGGAGAAGTGTACATCCCACTGTACAAAGTGGGATGACTGCAGAGGCACCTTTCTTCTCATGTGAGCACCTTGGAAATTCTGCTGCTACTGAGTCTGCTACTCACACTTGGGGTTCATGTTGGGAGCTGGGACAGAGGCCCCTGGGGATCAGGAGGATTGTGTTTCCTCCTGGAACTGAGTATTCCTTAACTTCCTGAGGCACTGTTTGTCTGGGCAAATGGGATTGGTGTCAAATACTGACATAAGAGATTAATCACCAAATTTTGTAAACTCACATGACTTGTCTAGGTAAGAATAGCCCTTCCTGTCTGTGCTGCTAAAGTGACCATTTAGACACCTTCTAGAACTGCTCAGAGCTTTAAAAATAAATGAGCATTAGCTACTTAAAAATACACTTATTTCTTGTATGATCAGATTTTTAAAAGATAATTTATGGTGTAATTCAACACTTGTACACCAGTAAGCTTTTGAAAATACCACCTTTTGCTCCCAGGAATTTTTTATTTACAAAAGGACATGTAAAAAAGATGGAGTGATTTGTCTTGGTGAGTAAGAGCAAAGTGAGGTCACTCTCTGTAAGCAGCAACTGTTATGATAAACAGCACATCATAAAGCCATGGTTGGCTAAGCAGAATAATTTTAAATACTTTGGTGGATACTCACAACAACTGTACATGGCTGGTGCTGCCTCAGAGTGATCAACATGGAGACTCAGAGCACTTGGTGGAATCTCTTTCTTGCTCACTATTCAGTAAAAAACCCACCCTGAGTCCCCTTATGGAAGTAACTTCTTGGCATCTTCCAAATGACTTTCTCTCTCCTGTACTTCTCTTAAGTTGAATACATGAGATGCACAAGCATCTTTGCTACTCTAAAGACTGCAGGATCTTTCTCTCTGTGTAAATATATCCAAATGTGGCCTTTAATAGCTGCGGAGGATGTGATTTTCCTGCTGGTGTGATGTGATTTTCCTGCTGGTGTGGTGTGGTGCCACTGACAATTTTTCTGCTACACAATCTCATTTGTGGCAAGGGCACCTGTGTTTTAACTGTGACTACAAATCTCAAGACATGTCCAAAAAAGCCCAGTTGCCTGTAAGGAGATAAGAAAGGACATGAGGACCAATATCTTAGGAATCTATGTGGGATCCCAGGATTAGCTAAATCTTGCTAAAATGATAGTTTTCAAAGGAGGAATCTGGGCATAGACGGAAAATTTGGTACAGCATTATCTGAGCTGAGTATCATCAAAAATAGAGGTGGGTGGAGGAGATTTAAGGCTCAGGAAACACTGAGAATTTGTGGTGGTAGACATAAAGGAAGGAGGTGTGGAGGGCTGCATACAACTAAAAATATGCCGTCCTCATGAAAAAAAATCTGAATATTTTTTCCTTCTTTCCTTGATTTTTTTTTCTCTTGAGAGTTTCACTTTGCCATTAAAGCATAGGAAATTCATGTGTTTCTTCAAGAAGCTTGAAGATCCATATGGATGTAACTCAAAAATAAAAACTGCTTTAGAATTTTCATCCATTTCCTGTTCAGTAGGACTTTGAGCTATTAATTTGACTTGGGGACTAGTCTAAACCACAAAGGCATACACAGTGTGCAGACAATGGCAATTTGCTGAGGTGGGTGAGATGAATCCACTCATGGTGTGACTGATTTCTTCTCCTAACTATAAAAAGTACACTGATGATTAAACTAGGAAAGATACCGCATGCTTAGGTAGCTACTGTTAAATGACATGAATCCCACATGAATGACAAAGTCAAGCAGCAAAAAAAGCAACATTTTTTATAGAGGATCATCTGTGGAGGCATCAATGCTTACAGTTCATCTCTCAAAGGCCCCTCTCCTATTGGCACTGGAATTTAAATCTCTTCCTACACTGGACTAGAGAGCCCAGTATTGCCATGTTTGGTGAAGCGATAATTATTCCGCTGCATTAAAAGGGTAGATCAGTGCACAATTTTTAAGAACAAGCACTGATTCCAAGGGAATAACTTTGTTTAAAAATTGATGGTGGTGCTATGTGACCCACTTTATTCTCAGGGCAGAGAGAGTCCAGTGCTTTTTCTGCCATCTGTGCTATCAAAAAGCATTTGGAGACAGGGTCAGCTAATAAGGAAGATAGGGCTCATTTGTTCCTTTCCCTTTTGAGGTCATCAGGGAGTCTCATCTCCTTTTCTCCTTTTCAGTATGGTCCTGTTCATATATTTGGGAGAGTTTACTAATATTTATTTCAGTCTAGAAATGTAAGGTTGGTTCTGTACCATTCCCCACCTTTACTAAATCCCCCAAACTCACACCCACCCCCCATTAAGAACAGATTGATTTCTGAACATTGCTCGTTATAGAGGAGGCAAAATGTATTGGAACACAGTACCATGTGCTGGAATATTTACAGAGAAAAGCTAAATTATTTAAAGTAATTGTCCCCCATGTTTTCCATCCCATGGGAAACAATACTTAGCTAATAACACAGAATTAGGAACATGTGTGCTTCCACAAGGGGCTGGGGACTACAGTCAGAGTAGTATTTGTTCATTCAGTAGAACTTCACCATTTCTGTAAATTCGGGAAAACTTCAGCACGAGTAGGAATGTAAGAAACACAACCCTTTGGAAACTGTGGGAGACCTCTGCTCTGTGCCTTTCTGGCAGCAGCAGTGTTGGTGTCATGGACAGGGCAGCAGCACGTACATACAAGGGCTGTTGTCTTGGGGTGACTTTGTGATGTGTATCCCATATTGCTGCCCTATGCCCAGAAATTAACTTTGTGCCTTTCTATGCCTCTAAACTGAGCCTGAGAGGAGGAAGAAAAAACGGAACAAAACTTTTTCAAAGCAGTTTGCAGCTTGCTCAAGGCCACACAGAGATAGTGACTTTTTTTTCTCCCAGCTGCAGCAGGGGAGGGAGGAGGCACCCGGTTTGCTCCTCCCCGAGTCAGTTTTTTGGCCAGTGGTTCAGCTGCTTTTTCTCTGCAGAGAGACTGAGAGTTGAATTATTTTTTTTCTTCCCTGGAATTTCAGATTTTCTCCCTTTTCTGCTGGACTGCTGCAATATCAGGACACATCAGGAGGACTTTCCACAGGGCACAGAGGGCCTGGCCCTGGGCTAAGCCCCAGCTCCGAGGAGACCAAAGGGAGGACTCTGACACTTTCCCAGGTTTTTTCTCCACAGCGAGAGATTTTATTTTTTAGCATTATTTTCCTTTTCTCGTGTGTTTGTTAAATAAATAGTTTTTCTCTCTTTCACTTTCCTTTGAGGAAAATTTTCCCTGAACCTGGTGGGGGAGGGGTGGTTGTGCCTTCTCTCAGAGGATATATTTCTAAATTTGGCCAAACTGGTACAGCTGTACTTGGGGATGCCAGTCCCTATTCCAGCAGCTCCACCACTGGAGTCCTCTCTGACCTCCAATACCAAGTACTTCCTCTTATATTATCACTTTAATATTTATCTTCCTCTGTGCCCTTGTTGAGACATCTTACTTATCTTTTCTTTAATGAGAGTGACATCTTATTGAGTGCAATGAGATGAGAAATTTCAGGGCAGGTTCCCAGGACTCCCTCAAAGAAAGTTGACTGTGCCGTTCCCACTTTTCCAGTCAGCTGAAACACAGAGCTCTCCAGACCCTATTCCCAAGCCCTTAGAATGGGATTTCTACCAGACCATTAGGTTTCTCACCAAATCAGCCAAGTTTAAGAGAGTGCAGGCAGCTTTGGATGAACAGACATCAACCCAGTGCAACTGTCTGACCGTGTCTGCCCTGCAAACAGTTCCTGGGGAAGCAGACAGGCCAGGTGCCCACTGCCTGGTTTGGTTATGCTGAAGCCCATCAAAACCCGACTGAGGAACGTGAGATGGAATGTCATGCTGGAGGAGCCTGTCTCTGTGTGTGAGTGTGGGGGATCACTTCCAGGAAGGCAGTGCTCTCATTTCTTGTGGCCTCAACCACCTCCTCAAGGCTGTGCTTCTGTGTCTCTGTCCTCTGTTCCTTCTGTGTCCTCGCAGTTCCTCTTCTGTCCCTTCCTTCCCCTTTGCAGAAGCAGCCTGGCAGTTACTCAGCCTGACTACTCAGCCCAGAGGCAGCAAAATTCAATTTATCAGTTCAATTAATTCAATTAATAAGCAAAATTCAACAGATCAGAGAACTGGCATAGCAATCAACATTACAATCCATGTTGCTAAGTGGTCCTTCAGCAAAGGGGACATGCCATTGTTATTTCCATGCTCATATTTTATTAATATGGAAGAAACTGTTAAGAGTACTATTAAATTGGGATCTCATATAATGGGAAGTGTTCTGGAAAGATGCTGGCAAGGCCTGCAAAGTTTTGTTAATTTCCCTCAAAGCTTTCACAGCTTTCAGTGTGGCTTTTTCACAAAGGGAAACTTAGAGGATTAACGCTGCTCTCCTCATGGTACTCTGTTTACCAAGGGAACTTTGGTCAAAGGGAGAAAAGTGGACAACTTCAGACTTTTCATGTCAGTGCTACTTACAGAACAAATATCCATTGGCAGGGTAAGAGCCTGAAGAAGAAGAAAAGCAGCTTTCTACCTATTGTGCAATAAATCAAAAGGTTCCAGTGAATTTGAGTGTTAGCAAAATTGCTTAATCGAGGATTTCAAAGGGTGATCAAAACTGTTTTCAGTTATTTCTGACTTGCACTTGTATCATTCCAGACTGAGCTGAGTCTTTTTCCTTAGTACATTCCTTTATTTAAGGGCAATAGAAAGAAGAGAAAGCAGTGAATTTCAATTATCAGGATCCCAATGTGTGGGAAATATGACTTCAATTCTTCCTTTGGAACATCTGAATAAGAGCAAATAATTGCAAGTTCTTCACTAATAAAAAGCAGAGGAAAAAAGAAACAATAAGAGAACATTTTCAGAAATTGGATTTTCATTATCTGCAATAACACAGGAAGCTTATCTATTGTGAAGAAAGCAAGTCTGATTCTAATGTGGAATAAATATTTGCATGATAATAAGGTAATGTATTTTAGATTAAGTCAATGTAT
Organism: Aphelocoma coerulescens; assembly: GCF_041296385.1. NCBI lineage: Eukaryota > Metazoa > Chordata > Aves > Passeriformes > Corvidae > Aphelocoma > Aphelocoma coerulescens. The sequence continues at coordinate 16,021,044 of NC_091018.1, forward strand.
TGCTCACAAAGAAAAAGAAACAGCTGTGGCCATCCTTGGGAAAATGTGACTTTCTGGATGTGACTTTGTGCATGTCTCAGGACTCTACTGCTACTTTTCTTTGAAAGTACATTTACTGTTACAGTGAAGTTACCATTGACTACAGACTCACATCCAGACTCTGAGAGTGGCAGAATAGGGATGCAAGACATTTTAAAAAGCTTTGATCTTTAAGAATAAGTTAGGAGTCTGAAAAGGAGAACACAAAATATGCTTGTCTGCCTCACTGTGTTGTATTACCGACTCCTAAGACTTGAAAATTAAAAGGGTTTATGAAGCACCAACTGTATAAATGTATCAACCAAAGAGTTTTATTACAGAAATTATTCATTTACATCCCAAAATGAACTAGTTGGTGAACTTTCAAAGATCTCTATCTTTTCAAATGTGACTAAAAATTCCAAGGCAGTGGCAAATTGTATTGGCTCTACAGCAGTGGAATTAAAAGTGGACAACGTCCTGCACTGACAGCACTGATCCATTATTGGTATAAATATTGATTGCTTAAGTTAAGGGGTTTACAAAACAAAGCAGCTGCATCCTCAGCTACTGTAAATCAGATCAGTGATGTTTATGGAACTAAACACTGTTTACAGCAGAGGAAGGTCTGGCTATTGTTCCTTAAATAATAAACCCTCTTTTCTTAGGACAGAAAAAATTATCCCCTAAAATCTTGAAGATGGACATGTTAAAAGGATCACTGAATATTTACTCTCCTTGATTCAAATTTCTCCCAGGACTTAAGAACAAGTCTTTTTAAGGACTACTTTGAGCTACTTTTGATGTGCTCCTGCTGGCCCAGGACAGATGGTTTACACTGCACAGCCAGAAATAATTTGTGGTGCACCACGTATCCTATGTTCTATATAAAAAGCCTCTAAACAATTGCCAATTATCTAGAAGTATGAAATTATGCATGGGATCAGAGAACTTACCCCATCCTGCCAAAAAAACCCCCATGTCACTTACAGTCTTGAAACCAGGAATACTTGTTCACATCTCATTTTATGAATCAGCAAGAAAATGAGAGCAGCCTTAGCAGTCTCAGAATTTAGATGGGCACAATATCCAAATATAAAGCAAAACAAAAGGCCTAGCCAGTGAATGAATTTTAGTGGGTTAATCAAAAGCAAATTGAAAAGTGGAGATGAAATTATCTCTGTTGTGTTGAATGGATATGGTACCACATATTCTTGTAGTCCTACATTTAGAAATCAGCTCTCTTGCATGGAAGCATCAGATTTCTAGGCATGCCATGGAATACTGTGGAAAATGGTGGGCTTTCCAACATAGAGTTGGATTTTACAGTATGTGGTTGGGCTATATATGGAAAAATATGCCCACAATCTGCATTCAATGGACAAGAGAATTATTATGGTAACTATAGAGTAGAAAAAAGAAAGTTACAGTGTATTAGGAAGAGGCTGAGAAGGAAAGTTGAATGAATTTCTTTCTCTCTCCAGAGTGCCAGGCTCTTATTTCAGCAGCTGTCTGCCACTCAGAGCCTCTCTTGGCTCGCTTGCCAGCACAAAAACTGTCAGCAATAGCCCAATTGACTTCAAGCAGAAAAAGGTGAACAAAAAAATGACTAGTATGCTAAGAACTATTTTTGAATTGATTCTATAGTGCAGAAACAGACAAGGTGATTCAACTCAGCCAGAGATGGAAAACGGAGGAGATGGGATACTGTGCATTTTCAACAGTTTAAAAACAAACTGTAGCTTTTTCCTCCCCATTTTATTCCATTTATCTCATCTCTTTTTACAAGGAGACAGTATCTTTTCCCTGTACAAGGTAATCTTCATGGTCTGTTTTCAACTGTAAAAACAGAAAACAAAACTAAATCTGACACGTAGACACCACGTCCTTAGATCAGAAAAACACATGCCAGGGAAAAGAAGCTGTACCCTGTTGCTGCATTTGGATGAAGCTATAAAGGCTTTGAAAAACAATTATACTTAACGTTTCTCATCAGTAAATCTCACCAGACTAAGGCAGAAAGTATTATCCTCCTTATTAAATGATGCAGAAATTAAAGCATGGGGACACAGGTATGCCTTGTGCAAGGTCACTGGCAGAACTAAAAAGAGAACATTATTTTTAAGTTCCCAGCAAATGAGCTTTTAACTAGGCCCACTGCTTCACCAGCTAAGCAAAACAAAACAAAACAAAAGGATAATATAAACAAAGTCCTTGATAGTTCAATTTTAGTGTTCACTATGAAATATCCATTAGGACTCTACTGCTAGGAATTATCCCCATGCATTATTTGGAGAACAAAAAGAAGCCATGGCAAACTTAAGCCACCATCAAATGAATTTGTAAACATTGCATAATGGAAAAAAAGGACACATCAATAAATAAGAATTATCTACTCAGTTCTGGTAAGTAGCTTATGAGTTGGATATGATGGTAGATATGATTACAGTAAATGCAGGCTACAAACTATACCCCTAATTAAGGTGTGAACTGCAGAATGAAGCATTTTCCCCACTACCATTATCTTTTCACATGAGCCATGCTTATATCTGAATTACACTAAATCTGCTCTAACTTTAGGGCTGGGATTTGTCAGCTTTCCAAGGGTGCTTGCCCAGTTCCCTCAGTCTTTAGGAAAGCAGCCTGTGTACCATTTCCTTTTAGATGCTCCACAGAAAAACAGGCATTTTTGTAAGCTCTTTGAGTCATAATTCCTTAGTTTTCTGGTAGTCTCCTTTTAACATCTTGACAGTTAAGACAACTGTAATCTACCTTTTTTCCCCTTTTCCCCTACCTCCACTATCTTGCACAAAACCACAAAAAAAAAAAAAAAAACCCACCCCTACACAACACTGTTGTTAGAATTCCTTTTGATTCCCTAGTAATCATAATAAATCCCTCTGAAACCTTCAGAAAAAAAACCCCAGAAAATTTGAAAGGCTTTTCCCAATCTCTAACTCCCTCTCTTTTTTCTATTACAAGTAAGCCGAATATTATAAGGTTTTACACAGATACTTATTAGTGAGTATGTGTTTCAAGTTGGAATACATCTGAATAAAATCAGCAGCTTAGCAGAGCACAGCAGATGTGATGGGAGCAGTAAAGCTTTGGTAAAGCTTTGCTCACTTGAGTGGATCACTGAGTTTCTGAAACTTCTGACTTGTTCAAGTCTCAGTTGCCTGATACTTGAGGAACTTGGCTATTTGTGAAATAAGATAAAGAAAAAACCAAAGATTTAGCTGAGCATATCCCATTTGCCCTCCATAGCAAGAATACAGTCAGGAACAATCAAGAATTAATATGTAGAAGAGGTAGAATAAAGCTAAAATTCCAAACAAAACCTCACCCTCCCAGGAGCAAGAGCTGTGATAGCCAAAATGTCACATCAGTCAAATATTACTGAAAATCTGATACTTAAGTATAAATTTGGAGTATGCTGACTTCAGATTTAGGGGAATGAGTGCTGAGTCTGGAAAACTCCCAAATGGCATTTTAAGTGACGGTAAGAGGACATAAGCATTTTCCTCTCCCCTCTATCACTCACAGCTGGGGAGTTCAATAGGACTGCTCTTACTTGGTGAGATTCCTGTCACTTGTGCCAATCCCAGTGCATCCCACAGGAGCCACTCAGGTGTAAAACTAACAAAGGTACCCTGCACCTACACCTGAATTGCTCAGATTTGACTGTACCCTGGAATCTTTAAAAGTGTCTCTGACAGCTTTGCTTCCACATCATGTTGTATGTTCTTTTGTGATTAGAAGAAAATTTATGAAGTCATTATATATTCACAGTTTTCAAAAAACTTTGTGTTCTTTCCAGCTGTCTGGCTAAGATGCTGGCATGTATCAAATCTGTAGGAAATCCCTAGGGAGAAGAACAAAACTTTATAGCATGGGAAAAAAATGCCTTAACTTCAACTCCTTTGCCTCTCAGATGAGAGGCTTTCAGAACTAAAATCAAGATGTTTTAAAATAGATTCTATCACATTATCAGTGATCTCAAGGTTTTGTTTTTTTCTCCCAGGCTTTTGTATGGAAATATGTCTTATCTCAAGAGGAGATAACTGCAACAGGTCTAAATACATACACCTGTGTTTTTTCCAATGCAGAGAGCATTTTTTAAAAGGCTGCTCTGCCTCCTTCCTACTCAGAAGATAACTGGTGTCCAACGGTCCTGGCTCTGGAGAGCAATGCACACTCAGGGCAAGAAGAGAAGACACAAGGAACCTGTGTTTTCAAGACACAAATCTACACTTGTTCTGTCACCACAAAGAGTGCTGATGTCATTATACTGCAGTAACTTTGTAATGCTGATGTAATTTGTTATATTGCAAATATGTATTTGCATTACCTTGACTTCCTTCTTAAGATCAATCACAATGTTTTGTGTTTCTCTTGTTTTGTAAGTAGCCACATGCACTGATCAGAACAGTTTGCTGAGAAGTTAGTTTGTACAAAGGACCTTAGAAGTTAAAAGTCTATTGCATTAAATGCACCAGTGGTTAATTCATTTCATTTTAAAGGATAGGAATAAGAACCATTCAGAAATACTGCAAATAGCTCTGCTCCTCCAAACTTCACCTTGTTTACTTTCCCAAACTGAGTTCATAACCAGTGGTAATGTAGGTGTGTGCACACAGGGTGACAACCAGAGATGAGGACAAATCCTGAACATGACACTCTGCCCTAAGGATAATGAATGGCCTCTAATTTCATCCCTCCAAAGGGTTAACAGCATGTCACAAAATCTGCTGCTGTATTCACAGGGGTGTCCTCTGTGTTTATAATCTCAGGAAGAAAGCCACTTTTATGATGTCCTGTTTTTCAAACTTCCCTCATACTCTTGAGCCTGTTTGGTCTTGAGAATGACTGCATCTCCGACTGCCACTCCAACATTTCTTTCATTCAAAACGATCTATTCATCTGTATTCATAAACATGTCAATCTACTGGTTCAAAAAATCCAACCAACCCTTCAAGAACAAAAAAACAACAGAATCCTTCTCCTTAATCCACTTCCCTCATTACCTAGGATTAAAAACCTTAGTCAAAATGATTGGCCTTGTGCCCAGAAAAGCTATGAGATCAATAATCCAAACAGACTTAATGATCCTCTTAGAGAAGAATAACTTTTGTACTTCTCCTATGGAACGCTTTGAAAAGGTGATGGGAAATACACAAGAAGTGTCACATCATCTGCATAAGTTAATTTATCTGTTATTTTGAAGTTGTACAGTTGGAGGAGGTCTTTGGGAAATAGGATTTTTTTTTCTTCTTCTCTGTTAAATGACATTTATTGTCTGTAAAAACAGTTATATGAAAAATCACAAACTGTATCAGTGATTAGCCTGCAAGAGCCTAAGAAGTTTCATTAACATTTCCAGTATCTCATTTCACTCATGAGCAGTTTAAAATTATTGTATTCCTATACGAGCTCAGGATTCTGTAAGACTTTTACTTAGGCAATTTACCTTGTTGGTATCCTTATTTTGACACTACTGATTACAGCTTCAAACTTTTTAAAAGTGCAACTTTTATTTTACAAACTCAAGTGTTGGTGGGAAGAGAAAGAAAACCAAACGAAACCCTACTGTATAGTTCTCTATCAGCACAAGGTGGTGTTATAATAGTCAGTGCATTTGACCAATGCAGGGTTTAAACTCCACAGGGAATGCTTCTCTCATGGACAGAAGGAAAACGTCTTGGAGTAGAGACTGGCAGATACTCAGCAGAGCATGGATGTTGCATGTGAGGGTGCTAGAAAATGGTCAGGCCGGGCTGACTGCAGCTATGTGGGAATTAGCTTTTATCAGTACTCCTTATCTATCCTCTCTGCACTTCCTGGAAGAAAGCAGACTATCTGCAGCCCAATTCATGCCTTGTGTTACGAGGGGGAATAAATCACCTTTGAATGGCCTGTTAGAGACGCTACACAACCAGTCTGAGTTTAAAATTATAGTAGCTAATTTTGGCAAGATTAACTCATGCTGAAGACAACTCATCAAAATTACAGCTAAGAGTGATGTGATGCCAGTGGTTTCAGTAAGCTCATCCATTTGCTCTTGCTCAGAAATGCTGCTTGCATAAACAGCTTATGCCACCTGCCCCAGGTTGGCACATGGGGCATCTTGCATGGAAGCTGAAGTGCTCTGTGATTTTAGGCTTCTTTTCTCTGCACAGTAACTGGAAGAGGAAGCAGCTATGTAGACCTTCCTCCAGCAGAGGCCCCAGGAAAACCACTGGGATCAGGTGTCTCATTTCACACAGGGCTACTCAGCAGCGTCAGGGCAGGAGGTAAGGACTGAGCTCTCGGTGGAGCAGGAACATCAGCTCCCTTCAAAGCTGAAATAGGTCCTCCAGAGCTTGCTAGGGAAGGGAAGGAGAGCCTATAGGGACAGATGCAAGCAGAAAGATTTGGGCATTACATGGTGAAGGCTTTGGAAGCAGATAATAGAGGTGAGGTAGGGGCTGAGCAAATGCTGGAGCCCAAAAGGGTAAAATCTGATGGAAGAGAGAGACTGCAGAGAGGAGAACCACCCCTGGGCATATGGAGTGGCTTTGCAGCAGGCTTGAGAACAAAGAACACTTTTTCCAAAAAGTGACATTTTTTTCTGTGGGGAGAAAAAGGGAAGTATGTTGATAAACTTTATCTAATGCTTACCCAGAAAGGTGTCTTAAAAAAAAAAAAAAGTATTCATGCTTTGGAAGTGTAGAGCTCATTTTCACTAGAAATAACTGCATAGTTTCAACAGTGCTTCAGTCTGCACTGTAAAGATCATTAAGTCCACTTTCACAAAAGAAAACTTATGAAGAAAGAAAACTATTTTTCCCCTGTTATCCTGAGGGGAAAAAAACCCAACTTTGCTAACCTGGTTACATAATTTTCACAGTTCAACTTTTCAAACTGTGAAAGAAATTTTTTTCAGACTCATTATCAAGCCACTACTCAGGCAAGCAGCTCTCCCCTAATAAGCAGCAACTTCCAGGGCAGCTTCTTCAGCCAGCTGAAGAAATGTGGAGACCTTCTATACAGCAGCTGCCGACACACTTTCCCTGTTAAACAAATCTCTTTAAGTGTAACTGAAAAAAATCTTCTCTTTTACCTAGACACTCTATGAAAAGAATTGCTTAATAGATGTCAGCTGAAGGGTATAAAAACAAACCTTAAAGATCTACAGCAATAATAATTTTTAAGCTGGTACTGGTGATGCAAAATAAAATCTCATCATTAAATAAATTCCACTAGGAAAGCTAAGGAAATGTAAAGCAACAGCAACCTCTGTAAAGTATGGCTGTGCTACCAAAGCAAACATCAAAGTACTGAGACTGAAGCAGTAGAACCAAACAATATAAAGTTACTGAAAGAATCGATTCCCTATCTCTGTTGTTTGCAAACACTAGAACACTGAAAACACTTCTGTTGGAAAAATCAGCTTTTTTTCTGAGGAAAAAAAACCTTTGTAATTGGTTCTGGTTCACTGGACAATAATAAATCCTAATACCCTAGTTGCTGCCAGATGTAACATGGTACTTGTTCTGCAGGCAAAACTAAAATCATACCTGGAAAGAGTTAATAACTTTACTTTAAAATAATACTTATACTTTTCTCGGTGTTTCAGTAATAAATGCTTTTAATTACCCAGGGGAAGGAGATGTAATAAGACAATCAGTACTGGAAGCTTTCAAGCAAGTACCTTGCTCAAAGATGGATGCTATTCCAGTCAAATGTTCCAAGTTCAACTAAAGTGATACCATTTCACCTCCTTCTTGACGTGAGACCATTTTGAAGACTGATTCTTCTGTAGTTCATTGTAGCACTTCAATTTTAAACCTGATCTAATGAACAGCCATAGATGCTATGGACTCCAAACATAAAGAATTGACATGTTAGCATATTAATGCACTCAGATGTCACATAAATCATTAGAAGACGTTTTACTGAGTGACTCAGATATCTGGCAATACACATGCAAAGCCTCTTTAGCTCTTAAATAAAAAGCAACTTCCTCTTGGCAAAGTCCTGATTAGAACAACATTGATTGTAGTTATTTATAGCTTAAATGCTATTGCTGAAAATTTCTCTAAGTTGTAGATACTGTGTTATTAACTATAGCAAAGCTCTAAAAATCAGTCAGCAGAGGCCACTTCAATCTCTGCATGATAATAAAGGATTATTATGTGCAGTAACCTATTTATGAAAAGGAAACAGTGTGCTTCTTTCAGACCCCATCAATTGCTTTAATAAGGAATTGAAAAGCCTGGCCTACTTTATATGCAGATCACCATCCCAGTTGCATAAGGATTTAGAATAGACAAAACAAAACTGTTTTTGTTGTAAATAAGGGCTGTTTGTTTAAATTGCACAATAATGTTTGCATCTAAAAATTATTTAGAAGCTAATAAGGCTTAATAAAGTTTGACTGTATACTTGTTAATAAAAATGGTTTCAATATTCTCCATGAAGGAAAAGTAAATTGAAGGTGATAACATAAAGCTTGAAGCAAAACAGGCCCGAGTTAATGGGAAAGGAGAAGACTCACTGCATTTGTTCACTGATGGGCTTAAGAAAACCTGTGTTGAGAATGGAATTCAACTTATAGTATTTTATAAAATTTAAGACAGTGAACTTAATGGCAGTTTTCTCTAATAGATTAGAATTATTGCAGTATTACTTCTCCTTTAGAGACAGAAAGCACAGACATAGACATAATTCAGACTACCAAAAGTTAGTGTGATGCACATACTGATTTCAGCTACCTTGGTTTGGAGGACTCCAGAGTCCTGGGTTCAAATTTTACCTTAGGCATTGGTTCATTTGCCTGTATGTTAATAAATTTAATGAGGTGTGGGATGACCCCTGCTGGTGTCCCTGCTTATGAAAAAAATATGTATCTGGCAGGAAGAGAGGACATGTTAATTTCAGTCCAAAAAGTTACAAATATAAACTCTCTCACAAAATGTATAAAAATACCTAATCCAATGCATAAAATATTATGAGTAATGTTCTGTTAAGTATGAAAATAATCTTAAGCCATTGAACATTACTGTGTTAGAGCTGCAACGCAATGTATTAAGAAGGACATTAATTGTTCAGTTCACTATGACATTGTGTTAAACATCTTTTATTAATGAGCTGTTATTCCCGGCTGAGGCATTTGATAACCTCTAGTCCATTGCTAAATCCTCTCAGTTGATTTCAGTGAATCACTCTAAACAAACCTAGAGGGAAAAAATACCCCAATAATTTACATTTGAGTCTGTAAGGTCCTAGCACTAGAGTCATTTAAAGAAAGGCAGCTTTCCTATAAATCAAACCTTCTGATTTAATGCAGCTGACATATAGATCTATTTTACAATTTTTTTTTTAATTTCAAAAATACAACACATTAAAATAGGTTCAATTTATCAAAGCTAAGAGCAACAATTAAGTAATAATGTACTTAAAGTGCAAAGGCACTTTAACACAAAAAAGTGACGCCCAGTGGCTATAGTTGGTAATTGAAATAGCAGTACTGTATATTATTATTTACAAAAGAAAGTCATAGTCCAGGAAAAAAGATCTTTGGAGATCTTCTACATAATACATTAAGTTTCCACTTTGAAATGAAAAGAAAAAAAACAACAGAAAAGCCAAAGACCCCCTTCCTCATTTCCTTCGAAATCGAAAAAGAATTATGCAAGATCTATTACAGAAAGATACATTTGCAATGACAGTTCCTAGAGAAGGGTCAAAAGGAGAGAGATATAGAAATAACTTAAAGGGAACTTTGCAAAAGCAACACCACATCCCTGCTATGCTGCAAGGGTTCCTTTTCTCTCTCACTCCCTCTCTGATTTAAAAAAGTGGAAATGTTGGGAATGCGACAGATGACATCAGTACTGAGTTCAGACTCAAAGAAATGTGATGCTGAGCTCATTTAAAAAATTTCCTTTGTCTCCCACCTCCCCCCTCACAGCTGACTGATTGCAGTTTGTTTTTCCAGAACTTCGAGGTAGTCTGGTTCTGTTTGTAGCTTTCCTTGGAGTAAAGGATGCTCAGGTTTAGACTGTTCTGCAAAATATTTCCTGGGAGTTCCATATAAAACAGTTTTATTTATCCTGTCCTGGTTTTGGCGTCTGGATTCATATGAAGGGGCAAACTGCCTTTTGGGTAAGGTACAAAAGTTATAATGAACTAATCCTCCAGTGGGGAGTTCCTTGACCCTTTCTGCAATATTTTGATACAGCAGCTCTGGTTCCCTTGGCGAGGACTGTTTTTCCAGTAATTCAGCTGCACTGATGGTAAATGCAAGACTGGTGGGATCTTCTTTTTTGTGGTCAAGACTGCTGTAGCTAAACTCATGGAGATTCCTGTAATAGGCAACTGGGTCCCCCTCCTTTTGCATGTAGATTGGGTTTTGGCACATCTGTCCAACAGGAGGGGGAATGTAGTTATAAACATGTCCTTCAGTTTTATCATGGGTCTCAGAGTTGTAAGACCCATACTGGAGCTGAAATGAACTTATATCTACGTTGTTGGCGCTGCTGGGCATGCTCTGCACCCCCTTCCGGCGCTTAAGGACGAAGACAAACAGACCTGCCCCAAAACAGACAGACAAAATAAACACAACCAGCAAGCCTAAAATTAGGACAGACAGTGGAACTTCAGTGTGTAATTCTGGGTAGGAGCTGGGTGTGACACCGAGATGGGGGGTATCTGTGTTCTGGTTCATGGAGAGGAGAGAAGAATCTGACAAGTTGGGGTTCTCTGGGCAGATGGCTTCTTTGCTCAGGAATTTCAGATGCTCTCCAGAGTGCTTGGCAGGAGACTCACATATTACTTCATTGATAACTACAGGGGGATTTGACTGCTGGTTGTTCTGATCAGTGACTTTCTCTATCCAGTTCCTCAGTCCCAGGATGTCACATGTGCAGTCCCAAGGGTTCTCTTGGAGGTCTATCTGAATTAGAGCTGAGAGCTGGTCCAAGACTCCTCTCACAGGCAGGTGGGAGAAATGGTTGTTTCTAAGGTTGAGCCTGGTGAGGGAAGTGCCGCCAAAGACATTGTCAGGCAAGGATCTGAGCAGGTTGTTATTGAGAAACAACAGATGAAGATTACTCAGAGCATCAAATGTGCGTGGCAGGATCTCCTTAATGACATTGTACTCTAGGTAGAGATATTGCAGGCTGTGCAGCCCTTCGAACATGGATTGGTACAGAACCTCAAGGTAGTTGCCATTGAGATAAAGTCTGCGTAAACTTGTGAGGTTTGTAAAGGCACCTTCTTGTATCACTGCAATTCTGTTATTTCCTAGATGTAGCAAATCCAGAGAGCTGTACTCTGTGAGATCGGTTCTATAAATGACTTGCAGATAGTTACTGGTAAGGTAAAGTTTCTTTGGACTGGTTGGCCTGGGGTGGAGATCGGAGATGTTACTTATCTTTTTCTCTTGGCAGTTAACATTTAGGCCATTGTCTGAGCTCTGGGACGTACAGATGCAGCCAGCTGGGCAGGTGATGGGCACAGGAGACTTTGTCTGGTAAACCATGATAGGTCCAAATATTTGTCTGTCTTTTGACACAGAAACACGGGGGGTGGGGCGGTTCCTAGTTTTGGGTGGCCGGCTGGCTTTTGGGGCCCTGGTGGGATTGATGGCAGAGTTGGCCGTGGGCGACAGCCTTGAGATGTGTGGGTCTGAGTGGACAGGGTGTTTTTCCCTCTGGCTTGAATCACTGGAGCTTTTCCTAGGGCAGAGATCTTGCCTGGTGAGCTGGGTCACATCTTTTCCATGAAGCCTGAAGGGGGTTTCACAGACTATCTCACCCACAAACACGGTGATGGTGTCTAGCCAGGCCTTGAGTGGCAGCAAGTCGCAGGTGCAGTTCCAAGGGTTTTCCTCCAGCTGGATTTCCATGATGCCTCCAATGTGCTCCAGCACACCAGCAAAAGGCATCATCTTCAGCCGGTTCCCCCGCAGGTCCAGGTGAGTGAGGAGCACAAAGCGGAAGACATTGCTGGGCAGGGACAGCAGGAGGTTGTCATTGAGAATCAGCACCTTGAGCTTGTTCAGCTTGCTGAATGCCCCCGCTTCAATGGCACTGATGTAATTGTAATCAGCCTGCAGGTACTCCAGACTCTCCAAACCCAGGAAGGTGTCTTCCTTCAGCACTTCCAGCTTGTTGTTGTTGAGGTGCAGCCTCTTGAGGGTGCGGAGGCCGCTGAAGGCCCCTGTGCGGATCTCCTGCATGTCGTTGTTGCCCAGGTGCAGGGTCACGGCGTTGGAATAGTTGACAAACTCATTGGGGAACAGGCGGGTCAGTGCGTTCCCATTGAGAAACAGCTGGTAGATCTTGGACGGGGGCGGCAAGAGGAGGCTGACGGTTGTAAATCCCTTGTTTTCACAATTAATGTTCAGCACGTTCTCCTTCTCCTCACAAGGGCAGCGGCTCTTGCTGCAAATGTCTTTGGCAGGTTTGCGACTCTCTGTCCACGAGATCCCAGCCACTGTTAACAAACTGAGCAACCAAACACCCTTCAGCATCTTTATGCGCCGTCGATCCCCGCTTTGGTACCTACAGTCAAACCTTTTGAGACAGGTAAGGAGAGAAAGAAGAAATCCCCAGTGAAAACGGCCGGGAGCAGAGGCTGCACGAGGAGAGCGAAAGCAGGTCGGAAGGCTGCGGGGGAAGGGGAGCTGCAAGGCAGCGACTTCCAAACTCCTCTGGAATCCCCCCCCTCCTCCTCCCTTCTTTTCCTCTCGGAAAGCGCCTGCGGACCTGCTGCGGGGGAAGCCCCGTCGGGGAGCTCCCCGAACCCGGGGTCCCCAGCGCTGGGCTCTCCGCCCGATCCCCCGCCCGTCGCAGCCGCCGCCTCCGCCCCGGCGGCCGCCGGCAGCACGATCCCATTCCCGCTGCCCGTCCCGGGGCCGCCCCGCTCCCGGCTGCCGGGCTCCCGGTGCCTTGCCAGCATTTGAAACCGGGGGACACAACGCCTGACAGCAAACCCTCCCTGCTGCCGGGGCGCCTCCGGACCGCGCTCCCCGGACCGCGCTCGCCGCGCCGCCCCCCGCGCTCGTACCTGCTCTCGGGCCGCCCGAGGGGGCAGCGGGGGCAGTGGCCGCCGCCGAGAGCCGCCGCGCCCCGGGAGCCAGGCGCCCGGCGGCGAGCGGCATCGCCCGCTCACGCCTCAGGAGGAGCCCAGCGGGGCGCCGCCGTCCCGTCCCGTCCCGGCCGGGCCCGTCCCGGCCGCGGCTGTGCGGGAAGTTGGGCCGGGCGGGGCCGAGAGCGGCGGCGCTGCGGGAGCGCGGGGCTCTGCGCGGGCTGTGCGCGGGGCGCGGCGCGGCGCGGCGCTTTTGCCGGGTGCCCCGCGCGGAGCCGCGCTGACGTCAGCCGGGGGCGGGGGGGACACGTTTTTCCCAGCCCCCCTGTCCCAGTCCCCGTCCCCCCCCTCCCTGCGTGGCTCTCGCAGCCGGCTCCGCTCCTGGCTCGGCTGCTCATCGCGGGAGCGCTCTGACAGCACCTGCAGGACAGCGCGGGCACTCGGAGCCGGGAAGGGGAATAAGGTAACAAGCGGATTTACCTGGGTCCGGAGAATTTTTTGGCCCCGAGTCCCTAAATCCGTGCCCTCAAAATCGAGAGCAAGTCAAGCAGCTTCTTCGGCACAAGCCAGCCGGCAAGCGCGCACGCACCGCGCACACACGCACACCGCACACACGCACACCGCACAGAGACATGCACAGCCCGCACACATCCTCCGCACACGCCGCACAGACGCGCACATAACACATCACACATCACACACATGCACAGTCTGGCTCTCGGAACAGAGGTGCTGCAAATCCCGGATCTGGCATCAGCATCGATCCCCCGCTCCCGCTGGAGCAGCCCCCTTCCCAAATTGCCGTGCCGAGCTCTGCCCAGCACACTGGTGTTCTACACGTTCAGGGAAGTTCAACACCTTCCACCCAACCGGGCTGTCAGGCAGCGGCAGTCCCAAGCCTGAATCCCTACACCCTCTGGAATGCTCCCCCGAGTGCTGAGCAGCCAGATCTAACCACATCTAACACCATCATTCCCACTTGGCTGGATTAGTCCCTCTGCCCCATTGCAATGTTGTGGTGTAGCATTTGGCTGCCTTTAAAAAGAACAAGATGTTGAACGTGGGTTATTGCAACTTTGCTTAAGCTCCATGCCCTGGGCACAGATCTGTGTGATGGGAAAGGATGGCTGCTCTTGATCTCTATCTGAAAGGTAAAACTTTGGGTTCACACTGGGGGGAGGGGAAAAAAAGGCACTCCACAGGGAATTTTTAAAGTGCTAGAAGGGCAAGATGCATTTTTGCCAGATTCTTATAAGGAACTATACACACTTTACTTAGTCTCCAGAATGTAAAGGTTTGCTGCCAAAAGAGTTCTGGGCTTGGCAAAAGTGGTACTGTCATCTCATGGTATTCTTTAGCTATAATGTATCAGAGCCCACATTTTAGGAGCAGCAAAAATGTACTGTCTATTCTAATCTCTCTTCTTGAGGCTGGAAAAGGTAACATCCTGCAGCAGCCAGCACAGATGCCTTTGCAGTGCTCCTGGACAGGAATAGTGCTGGAGTTTTCATTTGGGATTGAAGCAGTTGCAGCTTCCCTATCTAAAATTTGGAGAGGTTTTGGAAAGAGCAGGAGCATCCCACATTGGAGCACGCTTTTGGTGTGATGCTGTGTGAATTTCAACAAGATTGTGATTCTGAAATGCACTCAGAACTGCTCCATCCTAACTCTCTTCTTCCAGCTGAATTGAAGAGCAAAAATTGCTAAGATCAAGAAAGATGTGTGTGGCAGATCTGCCGTTTTACAACACTAATACACCAGCAGCCAGATTATTATTCTGTTAGATTTTTTTTGCTTGTTTTCTGCTTCAAACATGAGGATATGATGTTTGGGGAGCAAAATTGGACTAGTTACAGACTGTAGCAAATCCTGTTTTCAGCTCTTTCTAACACAGTCTGGGGGCACAAGCCTAAAAAGAGAAGGTGAAAAGAAATCCAGGTTGATTTTTTTATTTTTTTCAGAGGGGAGCATATTCACACACACTGTGCCCACGCTGCACAGAGGCACACAGAGGTTCCTGTAACCTCCCTTCATCACATTTCACCTGAGCAGCCCAGCACAGCACTGCCAGCTCTCATAGGGCTCGCTCCAACACACAGCAAAAATGAAGGCACCAGTAAGTCCAGTGCATTTTTCCCTTGTCTCACAGTGTACATTTGTTTTATGTGCATGAGTTTCAGTCAGGTGCAGCTTTCTGGTGAGTAAGGACCATGTCCTGGAATTGGCTTATGAGGCAACATACACTGTCCCACTTGCTTGTGTTTACTAATAGGTAGGAAATGTGTTTGTGGCACTGCTGCTGCTGCCTTGGAAGGGAGAGCGTACGCATGGCATGCCTCAGCAGTAATTACCAGATTCATGTGGGATGGAAGGAACAGCATGTTAGGGGATTGCAGCAGTAAAAAGACACAGAGATGATACTGATTCTATTACACTGCAAATGCATGCATATAATAACCATGGTTGTAGGAGGAGGAACAAGGATTAAAAAAAAATAATAGCTTCAGCTTTTTATTTAGGAACAAAGTCCTGATTTCTCAGCATGCCTGAAGTGTTTTATAATACCTTCAATTAAAAACATAGTATAAAAGAACAGCTTTTTTCCTCCACCTGTTTTACTGCCTTTTTATTTTGCGTGTTGAGTACAGGAACACTTCCAGTCTGTGACTATCTGGGAGCCTCCAGGAATGGAAGGCCAGGAGGCAGGTTGGTACAGCAGCCCATGAGGGCTTGGGGAAACTCAGGGTTATGCCTGATTTGTCAGCATTGTAAAGGTCCCAAATATTTAGCTGTGTTCCCTTATCCTCCTTTTTGTGCAAAGTTATGAAGACAGAGTACAGATTCAAAGATTATGAGGCTTAATAGAACCACTGTGGCTTTTGGATCTTGCATAACCCAAGCCATCAGCTAAATTGGAATTAATTCCTGTTCAAACTAGATCATACTTCATAGGAAAAAGAAAAAAAAAAATGAAACCCAATAAAATATCCAGGCATATTTTAGCAATTGCCTATGGTGAAAATCTGCCATCGTGTTTGGTAAATTGTTCCAATAGGTTTCATCCCCCACAGGTAAAAAATTTGGCTTTCTCTACCACTCTGCATCTAACTGTCTTCAATGTGAAATGTTTATCCTTGTAATATCCTTGTCTGCTGGCTTAAGAGCCCTTAATTATCCCATACCTGTTTCCCATGGGGACACTCCCAGTCTGCTGCAGAGCAGGTATGAACTGAATACTTGCGTGGTGCCAGCCTTAACCCACTTCAAATGGTCTGTTAGTCCTATGCTGCTCCGTACACCAGAGCAGCTCTTGGCTCCTGCATGGTCCTGAAACCACCACTTTATCTGTCTGCTGGCAGGGGAAAAAAAGCCAGACCACAGCATGAAGCATAAGCGCATAAAATTTGGCACAGATCATTACCCTTCCTGCCTAGTGCACATCATGCTGTTGTCCTTCTGGGAGAGTAAATATCAAGGAGCAGAAAAAGTCTGGAAAAATGTGGAGATAATTTTCTTTCTTCACATTGTATCTGCAGGTGGATGCTAAACACTACTTATACCTCTTTACCTATCAGTTTTTCTGGGTTTGCTTCTCTGTATATAAATGAAGGAACAAACATATCCACCAAGTCTTATGGAATAAAGGAATGAAGGCAGCAGTAAACAAAGCAAAAACTCTGTGAATTGGATAGAGGGCAGGATATAAGTTTTACTGATCAGTAGAATCTATTAAGGTAGCCTGGATACTGCTAGCAAGTAAAGAAGGGTTTATTCATATAGTATAAGTAGATGCCAATATTGATTTCTGTGAACATAGCATGATGGCTGATGTAGTAAAAAAATGGGAATCTGTAAATTTAGGTATTTACTGATCCCATATGTTCCTCATCCTGTAATCCTGAACTGTATATGAGATGCCTACTCCATGTAAACTTGTAGGGTTGTGAGATAATCATCATTCAACAAGTACCCTGTATTCTTGCTTTCTCAGCGTATATGTGTCTCTTTGTAGCTGAGATATTCTACTTCCATAACTATGTACATTTTGGGGGTCTTTCCTGTACTGTAAGGTGGATTCTTGAGTCTCACTTAAAAGGAATTCCTAAGGAAATAAAGTTTCCAGATTAAGCAGTGAACAGTATGCAAAATAATTGTTTCTTGTAATCCACAGTTTTATCTCATCCAGCAGCACTGGGATGTGCTATAAAGGACAGGATGAAAGAGGAGTCTCTGGTTTTCACTTTTTTTGGGCAAGAAAAGAGCAGGGGATGGTGAAGGAGGATGACCATGAAAGGCAGGGAGGAAGGAGCTGGCAGACTGTGCCCTCTGTGGCCCTGTGCCCATCCCTGCTCCCACAGGCTGCCCAGCAACAGCCAATGGGAGCGACACGTGCCGAGAGAGGCAGAGGAGGGAGACCTTTGGGATGAAGCCTCAGTGGAAGGAGAGCTGCTGGATGAGCCAATTTGAGGGCAGAGGGGCACTCCAGAGTGCAAGGTGGTGTCTACTGAGCTGCCTTTTGCTGGCAATCAGTAATTGGCTGTGCCATCAACTGTAGGGAATTTTTCTGGTTTCCAGATGCGCTTTTTAGCTCCATTTCTCCCAACTATTTAAACATATGGAGAGCTGGCCTACTTCAGACTACTGTTCACTGACACTTCATGACTACCTATTGTATAAATGAAAGAATTTAATGAACTATGACTTAAAATCAGTATGCTTTCTACCTCTTAGCTCAGTTTTTGCTTCCTGCAAGGACTCAGACCCTGGCCAAGGTTACACATTTTTGAGACCCGTTATCTAACTGCAACATGACTTTTTTGCAAGGAGACTTCATCATGATTTGTTTCAGTATATCTGGAGTAATCTGTTTTATAACAGCACAGTGTGATTCTACCCTGGTGGTACAAACTGCAGCAGTAGAGCTACCAGTTTCTGATGTTTTATATCATTAATCCTGGCTGTCTTAAGAAGAGAATTTAGTGTGTTACAATGGCAGTAATATTGGTTTCAGCAGGAAATGTGATAGAGAAGCTGTCTGTCAGAAAGCATCCCAGGTAGCCTGTGCTTTGGGGATACTGACAGACTCACCACTGTGTAATTAAGAACTGATCATTGGTTTAGGCATAGCCCAATTTTTTTTCTTTCTTGCCTAGAAAAACAAATATCCACTCCCCTACTATACTCACACATTTTATAATAGGAGCCAGCAAAGTACAGTGAGAAAATTAATATTTATGGATGTCTTTATCCTATTCAGGAAAGCAGTGTGTCTGTTGCAAAGCCCTTTGGTGTCAGTGGAAGGACTCCGACTGATTTCAGTGGGATTTGGATCAGATCTTTGAACAAATGCTTAGCTTCAAAGTCTACACTTAGGTTTTATTGAGTGGTTTAAATATTTTTGGAAGTGCTTTGTTTCATCATGTCATTGGGTCTTTTTCTCTGATAGGAACAATGAGATGAATCTTCCTGATGATAGATATTCTGTGCTGGCATTGCTGAGCAACAAGAACACAAAAAAAAGAGAAGTGTGTGGGGTTTTTTTCCATCCTTAAAACAACAATGGATCTATTATTTACTGTGTTTCAAATGTGTGAATGTCTACAGCAATTTCTACCACTACCACTTATAAGTACAATTTTTCAGATTTCCTCAGAGTCATAATCTATGTGTTACATACTGTGAATGTTTTTAACTGGAAATGTTCCATCATGCAAGAACAAGTGCACACAAGTGTTTTTAGTCATTTGGAGAGTCTTGTTTAAATTATTGTGTCTTCTTGCCTTACTTCAGTGGACAAGGGGCTCTTATTTGCATAATGCACTTGATGTATGGGTATGATGAACGTTCACTGTTGAAAGTCTGGTGAGCTGATGTGAGAAGTTTCTTCCCTTTAGTTTTTAGTAGTAAAAGAAACATAATGAAATCTCTCCATATCATTATTTTTATGGCAGTGAAGTTGAAAGAATACAAATTCCAGTGTTAATGGCATATCTAGAAATATGAGAGGAGCAGGAGCAATGGGTGAAATTCAGTCCTGGGCAGAGGGCCAGCCTAGAGTGATTCATCATGAAAGCCCCCAATTAAGACCTCAAAACAGGGCTTAAGTGAGACTTCAGTGCCCTACGCCTTGAGCTGGCTTTCTGCAATAGTGGGAGAAAGTTCCTCCAAATGAATTATTCATAATAAATAATGCATTCTATTAGTTTAGCCTATTTTTCTTGATTCCTTGAATTTATTTAATTGAAATTACTCACCAAATAATTTCTATGAATAATCATGGCCTGAGGATTATTTTTGAGCAGTTCACGGTGAGCATTTCATATTCCACATTCAGAATGAGAGCCGTGTCATTGAGTTGTCATTATGCACAGAGGTCACATAGTTCTGGTTTTGCTTCAGAAAAAATTTGGGAGGAGTAGAAAAGAAGCAGCATTTTTTCAGACTCCATGTGTTCCCAAAAATTCCTTCCTTGCAGTTCATTCCGTGAGAGGTTTGTGAGTAGTTACCGACTGAAGAAAAAATTGGGTAATCATTGGCTTTTATGTTTTTCACCTGGTTTCTAAGAGGAGTGTAATGGTGCATGTGCACAGGGTGTGTGCATGTCTGGCTATCAGTCAAGGTCCCCCCTTCACAAAATTGTTGAACCTGATCTGATGAAGGGCAGTGCTATCAGCGATTTTAGTTTCCCACTTTGTCAGTGGATAGGTGACAGAGAATTGCCCCGAGAGGGTGGAAGCTTTCAGCCTGGCCTCGCTGCTTGGGGTCTGGCTGAGATGGAGCTCATTTCCCCACTGCAGCCCCCGCAGTGCTGGGCTGGGCACTGGCAGCCAGAGGGGGCTGGATAATTCACCAGTGGTTTGGCTGCTGCTGAGCAGTGTTCCCACAGCTTCAGGGCTGCCTCTCCAACATTCTCCCCTCACCGCTGGGCTGGAGAGGAGGAAGGTCTTGGGAGAGCACACAGCCAGGGCAGCTGACCCCGGCTGGCCAAAGGAATATTCCAGACCTCATGATGTCTGCTCAGCACTAAAAGCTAAGAGAAGGAGGAGATGACATTTGTTACACGGGTGTTTGTTTTCAGGAGCAACTGCTACTGAAGACCTACCTCCCAGGAAGTGGCTGGACAACACCTGCTAAGAATAAATCTTTTTTCCTTTGCTTCCACGTGCAGCCTGTCGCCTTGCTTTATTAAACTGCCATTATCTTGACCCACAAGTTTTACCAAGGATAAAAAAGTTAATTCTCTGAGAATTAAATGCTTCAATTTTTGGCTAAAGAAAAACATTCCCTGCTTTCCTGCAGTCTTTTCCACATCACTCTAGCCAGAAACTTTGCTGTCTCTGAGCAGTAATCATTTACCTGAAAAATACCCTATAATATTTGTCTTGTGGAGGCAGGTTGTACAGATGCTGACTTTGAAGCATGATGGATAACTGCAAGGGGCATGAAAAGAAATTGATGAGACAATTAGAACTTGTGAGAATGGTGGCTGCATTAATATGTTGGGGAGAATCACTTATAAAGTATTTCAAACTCCACAGAAACCTTAAAATTTATTTGGCATCTGAAGTAGCTCCCTGAGTTGTTATTGCACAAAGCACAATATAGACATCCATAAAATCCTGACCTAGACTTCAGCCACAGACAAATCTCCCTTTGGCTTCATGGGGCCAGGATTCCAGCTGACTTCTGCCCTGGGGAGTTACACACAAACACATAAATTTTGAGTATCTAGTATGACATTTTATGCTGAGATGTAGGTGCTTGGGTAGAAAATAGGCATACTCAAATCTCCTCTGCTATTGGCAGTGGTCAAAATCTGATGGTGCTTAAAACTGTTTGATATCTCAATTTTTAATAGTGCAGTTTACCTGGCCTTGGAAGTTGCTTTTCTGGCTGTCCTCAGAACCATCTTTGGCTTGATAGACTCATTCCAAAGCAAATCAGAAACGTGCCAAACATGCACATTAACTGAAAGGGCAATAGGAAGGGAAGGAATTAGTCGGGATAATACCTCTGCTTTATATTGCAGTCATGGACTGGAGGCTGAAGATATTTAGTCGTCTGCTTTCCAGCCTAAATGCCAGGGGATGGTAGGGGACACCTGACTGTGGAACAGGCAGTGGATGAGTGGGGTGCCTGACTGCTGCACTGCAGGGACCTTGTTCTTTGTGTGGTGCCTTTCCAGCCTGTGAGATTCCACGTGAAGTGGAACAGCTTTGGCCTCAATATAAAGTGTGCCTATGCATTCCATAGCTCTTGTGGCATTTCTTTCCATTCCAAAGCATATAATTTTTGAGCAACTGCCCATCCTTTATATGGCCTCTTTTTTATCATCTATTAGTCTTTTTCCTGTAAAGCAATAAAATCCTTTGCACAGCAGGAGATTTTTATGTCCACTTTGTGCCTGAGCAGCAAGTAAAGCGGGAGGAGAAGAGGATAGCTCAGTCAGCCTTGGTGATCAACTGTGTCTTGGAATCTGGAAAATATGTTTGCACACATATTTGCTCAGAGTGTTTTTGCTTTACAACCACTACACTGGTTAGCATTTGAGCTTTCTGATTAGAAATATTGTTGCTTTTGCAGACAGAAGTGTTTGGCTTTATTGTTTCTAGCTGATGTTACTGATACATTTAGAATTCTATAGAGCAGAGGTCCCTCCTTTGCATATATTTACTTATTAGCTGTCCAGTGGCCCAGATCATGCCAAGTGTAAGCACTTCAATGCCTTCCTTTTTAAAGATGTCTTTCAGAAGCCTCTCTTGCCCTATGACAACTACTTTTGTCTTTTGATAGTTTTGTTCTTTTTTTTTCACTAATACAAATATCTTAAGTATCTTTTCTTTTGGCAGAATACTTAAACATCAACAGCTAACAGGTGTCATTTGGCAAATCACAGCTTACACTGTACCTGTATCAGAATTGGGCTCATGGCAGATGCATTGCACCTACAAATTTCTCCCTCCAAAAAAGATTTTTAGTTGTTATTTTTTATCCTTCGTGCTGTTAAAATTTGTATTCAGTATTATTATTTTGATACTGCAGGAACATCTGATCACATGAGTCATGAACCAGCCCTCATTGTTGTATTGTTAGCTGTTTTGCTTACCTCTTTCATTCTCCTCCAGAGTGCAAATATAGCTGTGAGGGGGGGGGGGGCATATCATTTTTGTTCTATACCTTAAGAGCTTTTTTAATATGAAGGCTTAGATCTAGAATTGTAGTCGTGTGGGATGCTGTGTGCACAAGCAGAATGACAGCATTTGTCAGGTAGCTTACAATGATGTATTGAGAATTTCACTATTTTTCAAACTGAATGTGGACATAAAAGATGCACCTAACTCTTGAAAGATAGGTACAGTTAGATTGACAACTTGTATGTCAGGCTTCTTGTTGGTGCCATTTAAAATTGCTGAAATACAGTGTTGCCACTCCCTCCCTTCTTCCATTCCCTGAAATGAGGCTTATACTGGAAATGCTGACAAGACCCTTATCATTTGAGATGGCACCATGCACAGCTTTAAATACTGGTTATAAATGTTAATGCGTTATCTGAATGATATTTTTTCCACATGTAGGCAGCTCAGGATAGAGCCTCAGTAATAAATTTAATGAGTTCAGGGGGAAGATGCACTATGCTTGTGTGAGTATTATAATGATTGGCATTTTTGCAAACAGCATATGATAAGTGGTGCAATTTTATTTTCGAAGTTTAATCAATAGAGAGCTCTTTGATATTGCCATGTACTTTGCAAATAGATGCTTCCTTGGGATGACAGCAAAACAACTTCTGTATCACGGTGTGTTTACGCTTAGGGTTTAATCAAACCGCTTTAGTGATTGTCATAAATTTTGATATTCCAAAAATTAAATAGGAGCTATAAAATAATTATGCTTCATGGTGGCATCCTGTTGCTGCTAGCCTGGGTCATCTGGCTTCACAATTGTTGAAAAGGGCTCAAAATCCATCACTGTGCCGATTACAAGAGCATGGGCTGTGTACCAGTTTATTCCCATTTATTGTAAAACCACACCAGCTGTTGCACAGGAAATTGAGGTGGATATTCAAGAGCTTAAGAAGGACTTTATGAATATCTTGTGTTAGCTCTTGGGAATGCATTTCCTGTCAGGTAGGAGGAGGCAGAAATGACCCCCACGTTACACTGCGGCCTCGCCTGTAATTTTGATCCACAGAAGTGGATCTCAGTGGGTCACAGAAGTGGCTGAAGCTCCTTCTATGTGAGCACAGTAGTCCCAGACCCCCAGAGTGGCTCCTTCAGTGGGCCCCAGCACCAGTACTGGTGATCTTCAGGGAGGCTGAGAAGAGCAGAGCATCCTGGCCTTTCTATGGGACCTTTCAAACCAGCAAAGAGGACTTTGGGGAGGTGCCCAGGGCTCTGAGTGAGCTTTGTTCCTGCTGAACAGAGCCCGATGGGCTGTGTCTTTTTTGTTCTTGGAAACAACAGTAGCAGTGGAAAGCTGAACTTTGGAAGATGACTTCACAAGCATTTGAAGGCTGACCATGTCCACACTGAGCTGTGGTGCCAGCCCAGCTTTGTCCTCCCTATTCCAGCAGATATTCATGCTGGCCCCACAGGAGCAGTCCCAGGGAAGCCAGCCTGGAACAGATGGTGTTAACGATTTATTGGATGTGGCAGCCGAAGGACACACACTATGAACTCAGAGATAACCTTTGGCAGGGAACTCTCTCTGTCATTCTCATCCTTTCTGATAAAAATATAGTAACTGGTAGGCATTTGGGAAACAAGGAAGCTGCAGCATTTCAGGTGATTTGACCTGAATGTAGCAGAGTGCCACTAGCACTGAGGCAGAACCTCTGGAGATGGCAGTGGGAGATCTGTGCCAGGCACCACTGCAGGGAATGACCTGGTCAGATCCTGATCTCAGCACAGAAATTCCTCCAGAGCCATGAGGGGTTTTGGCAGGCGGGCAACAACATAAGATCAGGGTTTACGTGTGCTATGCATACCTGATGAGCTGGAGATGCCCATGAAAAAAATTGGTCCTTGAAATTTTTTTCTTTTTAACACTTTTTACTTGCAGCAAGACACTGTTTCAACATCCAGATATTGCAGCTTCAGCTGGAGTTCCACTTACTTTCATACAAAGATTCAGGAGAATGACTTAGAGAGAGAAAAGAGTTTTTATTCCTTTTTTATACGTTTTTTTATATGTTTTGTGGTATATGTGTGTGTGTGTGAGCTCTGTATGTGCAAATATATACATATAAGAATGTACATCTGTTTGTTTAAATAACATGTGTTTTGCTTTGCTGTCCCCTAACCAACATCAATTCCTGGGCTGCCTTTGTAAATATGCTGTAATGGCTGATTCTTTTGCATTCTTTGTGCTATCTTTGCTTATGCTGAATAGCAGCTGACACTTTAATTGGGATGGCTGAGCTCAGTGCATTTGCCTTTGGAATTGGACACTTTTCAGTGCAAAGAGAGGGTGCCACAGACTGACTCTTCTGTCTTTATCCTCAATCAAAACTCCATTAAATCAGACCTATAGTTTGTAGTGAGGGACATTCTCTCTTGCATTGATATGCATGGGAAAGGCTGGAGACTCAGTTTTTAAGGTTAATTAGGTCCTGAAAAGAACTAACTGAATTTGTTTTCACCACTTCCCTCCCCCCCCCCCCCTCATTTTTAAGAAACTTTTTAATTACCTTCATCTTTGTTGGTATATTCAGATACACTTTTTCCTTTATAGAAAAAAGTTTATGTATTTTGAGTTTATTAAAAGCCATTTTGACAGACCGATTGCAATTCTCATTTTAAACAAAAATGAGCATAGTGCTTGGCATCACGTCAAAATTTAGGCATCAGATATTACTATATATTAATGTGAGTTGTACAGTTAATCTTTACTTTTGTTTAACTGACTGCTAACATTATTCACTGTGCAAGCAATAAATGTGAATTTGGTTTTCAGTTGGATACACTGTGTTTGGAAAATAAAGGAACAAATCATTTAGGGCATGACCATTTAAAAATTCTTTGGTGGAGACAGAAGTTTCAGAAACCAATTTTTTTTATTTTCAGGTTCCCATTATGTATCTGCTGTGGACCCTACTGTTGATTCAGAAAGGTAAATACTCTCCTTTTCAACTCCCTGTGGAAGGCTGCCTTTGGCTGCATGAAAACATGCTTCTATATTGATATAGTAACAACAGTTAAATGACCTGCCTGTGGACCAGCAAAAAAATCCCCTCTATGCCCCTAAAGAGGGTTCCCAAAGCCTGCCTAACTCTGCCAACAGAGGCAGTCTCCTTGTAGAAGACCATGCAAGGTTTGAGGCAGGAGAAAACTGTTGGCTGGAGTCAGTCTCATAACTTTCTTCTTTTTGTTACTGAAAATAGAGCTATTTATCATGCTTACCCTTCAATGTCAATATACATGAAGAATGGAATGTGTTGTAGGAGGGAGGAGGGAGATATCATCTTGTTCTTTTACTCAATTTTAGTTGAATTGATTTTGCAGAGGAGTAAATTTGTATTTGTAGTCCTCCTCCCCACTCCAGGTTTCCTTGTGTTGCATTCACTTCCAGCCCTTTCTCCCACATTCCTTCAGAAAATAACTGGGTATTCAGTTCTCTTAACCCTTAGCAATAACATGGCTCTTCTCATTCTGATGATGTTCCTTGCTCCTTGTTAGATTAAAGAAGTTCTCTGTGACTTTTTTCCTCTTGCTGTACATCACACTTGAGTCACGAAATGGCAGTGTTCTCCATGGATCGCAGGATTTTCTTCTTGATTCTTTTCTTCTGTTCTTATGATCTCTTTCTTCTCATCTTCGCTCTGGCTCTAGGTTTTGTATCTGTTGTACTGAATGTAAAATTCTTGGAAAGAGCAAGAACGAACAGAGACTGACAAGGTAGACTTCTGATCAATCTTGTTACACCAAAAAATAATAAAAAAAATAGTAGCCAAACTGGAAGAGGCACAGAGGAGGGACTGCTGTGGGAATGCTGAAGAAAAGTGAGGTAAACTCTGGTTTTAGAGAGTGCTTTGGAGATCCCACTCTTCTGTCATGACTGATACCCACATACTCTCCTGTTACAGACCCTCAAAGCCACAGTGTGGTGATTCCCAACAGGGCAAAGGCAAGCAAGCAGAAGCTACTGTAAGAACACAGGTTCTTGCCTTTTTCTTGATGTTCCAGTGCTCTATTTACATGACCACCCACCAGGTTCAGCACTAATGACCCACTGGAGGTGCTGAATGAATGAAGTCATACAGACTTCATACATTCATAGCTTCAGAAATTATTGGAACCATTACTCGGTCTTGGAGTCTTACTTGTCCATTCTAGCTGTGTTTCACTCTTATGAAATACACTGAGACATTTCACACCTGCTGTTGCCTAAGAGTTCTTCAACACAGCCTCATTTGATACATCTTCAAGCATCCAGGAACACCTGGAGAGTCACTGATTTCAGCCAGCTTGCAGTACATTCTCAAATCTTGGCATTCCTGCTCTCATAGCTTTGGGGTTCTGCAGTGTCAAAGCAAGCAGGCACCAGCTGACACAAACAGATTAACTGGAGGTGCAAAGCAGTGAGGTACAAGTGTTCACAATTAACTAGTGAATTTTAATGGAAGCTGAGTCATGGATTCCCCCCGTGGGCTTATTTGGCATTCAGTGCAGAACTACATTTGGTATCTGTGCACAGGAACCTCTACAATGGATCAGAACCCCCTTGCTCTGAGCAGGGGAAAACACAGGGTAAGATGGTCATTGCTCCAAGTGTAACTATTGAGTGAAACAGATTCCTTGATGGCATCAGTAGCAGAACAACCTACCAACAGCACAAAACCAATCTCCTTTGAAAGACAGACTTGTTTTTGCAGATGTTGGAAAACAAGTTGGTTGGTTGTTGTTTGGATTCCATACAAGGGAGTGTCTGATAATGAGTTCCTTTTACGCAGAGAAAGTCAAGATGCTTTATATGATTGCTTAGAGTCAGAAGAAAGCTGTATAACAGACCTTAGCAAGTTGCAGACCTAAAGCACCTCCTTTTGTGGCACCTCCTGCAAGCAGTATTTTACCTTGCTAACTGAAAAAATACCATCCAAGCAGATCAGCTGAGGTAGGCAGACAAATACAGTGGCCAGGTTCATCTAATGTGTTTGTTGAGGTCAAATCTCCTGGAAGGCAGTGCAACAGAGGTGCTGTGTCCTGAGTTTCTGAGGCTGTCACCTGCTAATTGGATAGACTGTCTCTGCCTTAGTGCTGATCAGAGTTAATGCCCAAGATCAAAAGATAGCTCAATGAAGATAAATTTGCAGCATGAGAGAATTTGTCGTGTATTTAAGTTACTGAAGTACAGAATAAGCAGAGCACTGGTATTATGGAGGTGTGTATAAGAGTGTTGTGAGGCAAGACCCTGAGGTAGTCATTGAATCTGGACAGCTGGACATAGGGTTTAGAGAAAGTGTCCTAATTTGTGTTTGAAGTTATAAGCTCTTCCCACTATATTAAAATTCCTCCCTCAAATTCTCTAGAAATGGTCCCACATCCCCAGAACATACCATAGGAATTTCTGATTGCTGTGGAATCTTTCCACCACCATAAGAGTATGTCAAACTGTTTATAAACTGAGGCAAAACTGGTTCTGCAGGCCACATTCTGTGATACAGGGAACTCTGCAACAAAATCAGAGGAACTCCTGCCACACCACACAGGTGTAGGAATGGGGAAGCACAGTGCTGGGGATACTATTCTACCTTTTACTGTAGTCAGCAAAGTCTTTCCAATCCCCTTTCTTTCTATTCAGACACTTTGGGATATCTGGCAGGTGAAGGCTTTTGAGATAGAGTGAAATCTAACCTGGAATCATGGGGGAGCTTAATTTAAAGCAGATGTAAGTACACACACACACACTTCCGACACCAACAACCTCCTTTTTGCCCATATGAAAAGAAATGTTTTCTCTAAGTTTGCAACCAATACACCCTGTTTGCATGTGTTACACTTTCAGGGCATCAAACAGTGATCAGCAGGATAAGGCTGGAGAGGACTGGAACTTTCTTTCTGCTGCAGAACATTCTGGTGGGGTGTAAGACAACGAGGAGCCATGGAGACTGCTGAGGAGGTCTGTACAGGGAATGCTCACCATCCTCTGGATGGCAGAAGAATGGTTATGCAGAGGATGAGAGCCACTGTTTAAGGTGGATAGAGCCAAGCTAGGGTCCACCAGGAGCATGATGTGGTGTGTGTGTTCTGTTACTTCATTAACAACACTCAGTGTGCCTGCAGTGCTCTGACCCTTGATGTCCTGTGAGCATGAGGATGCTTTCTGTTTTTTGCCTCATCTGCTTCTTCCTGGTCAGGTGGCCTGTCGCAGACACTCACCACAATGTCACCCACCGTGGGCTGCCCTCTGGTCCTGACCTGCTGTCAGCTGGCTCATCACCTGTCCCAAGGCACAGACAGCTCCGTGTGCCCCAGCTGCTCTCTCACATCAAGGGCAGCTCTGCACCCTTGATGCCCTGACCCGTCCTTCCTGAAGAGCTGGATCCATCCATGGCAGCCCTCCATGGCAGCTGGCCACTCCCCTCCCTTTCCTACAGCCTAGTGCACCACATTCCTGTGATGCCATCGAGATCACAGCCCATCCCAGAACCTTTATGGGCTCCTGTTTGTCCCCTGTAGTGTACAGGCACTTCCTGGGGATCACTGCGAACCACTATGAACCAGCACTAAGGCTTTGCACCCTGCCCAGAGCCACCTGTCCCAGCAGCAGGGCAAGGGCAACAGAGGCCAACCAGCCCCAGAAGGACTTCTTTACTTGCACAGCCCCACTGAACCAGCTGACATCGAGGGGCAGACACTTCCTCAGTGGCTCAGACACCTGCCCCAGCACTTTGGTTATGCTGTCCTGCACTCGGTGTGGTGTTTTCAGGTGTACCAAGAGCACAGAATTCAGCAAACTCATGACCTGAACCCTCAGTGCAGCACTCATTAGCAGCAGGCTCAGCCCTTGGCACTGCCTGGTGCATACTAACAACTTGTTTTCATCCTTCCAGGCCATGGGAACTGTCCCCACACACTGCATCCTCCTGTGGGGTGCTCGGGGTGCTGGGGCAGCACCCAGGGGACCTCTGAGGTTTTGGTGAGTTACAGGTGATCCCATGCACAAGGGGAAAAAAGGAAACTACCACTTGCTCAGAAGACTGTGCACAGGATTTATGATAAGTAAGATTTTGCCTTTTTGTTTCTTAGTGTGCAGGCACTTTTTCATAAGTTCTCTGTTGCCTCGGGTTGAGACAGGATGCCCTTTATGCTGGCAATATGATGCTATGGAGCTGGCAGCCTTCCTTTTTCACAGCCCCACACTAAATGCAGGGCAAGCAGGGAGGGGAAAATAAATCTGAAAAGGGAGAAGGTTGTGCCATTTTAGTTTCCCTTCCCCTCTTTTCTGCCTGCTCTTTTCCTCGGGTCTTTTGCCCTGCTATAAATGCAGGTAAAAGCCTCCAGTCCCAATGAGAAAAATGAAGAGAGCCACGGGCTCAGGCAGTACACATCTACTCTAATTTCTCTTTTCTTTCTTCCAGAAATCCAGACAAGTCTTGCATGTTTTCTGCTCCATTCTTTGGGTCAAGAACACACTGGTTAATAGCCAATTATTTCATACCCTAAGGAAGTTTTGGGAAAGAAGTTCCTGGGAAGAATCAACTTGTTTTGGGAAATGAGACTAATATTCAGTAAGTGAAATATTTCCCTTTGCTCTCCTTCACCATACTGTCCCATCTCAGCACAAGGCTGAATTTATTGCTGTAATAACTGTGATTCAGATAAAAGCATAATCGTTTCCCTGAGTTTGGTTTTTTTTTTTTTTTCTTCAGTTTAGCCAGGACACCATAGCAAAAATTTCAGTTAGGTAATTAAATTCTACTTATTGAAAATTCCTCTTTTAAAATCTATCCCAAATTACTGGTTGCTTTTCCTTTAAGCACTTTTAAAGGGTGAATTCACTTTAAAGTCACAGCTCTCCAGATTCTGAAGCCTGCTGAATTTTTCCTTGACTGCCTAAACCATAATGTGCAGTTCCACCTGAGATATGTAAAGGTAAATTTTTGCATGTTTAATTATTGTTGTTTTTATTCTTGTTTCTACACAACTCATGTAGACTTAACCTATGACTAGCAGAAGTAAACAAAATTATTTGCATAGGAAAAGCAAGCATTATTTAAAACTATTTTTTTAATAACGAGCAACATAGGCCATGAATAAATTCAATTTGTGTATCAAGGGCTGTTTTACATGTGCAAAAATCCAATAGTGAAAAAGTAGGCTGGAAGATAATATGAGGTGAGCAGTCTGGAGCAGCAACCCTGAACAGATGATCCACAGTATAAATTACTGCAATTTATTTTTTTGAATTTACTTGTGCTGCTTTATTATTGTTTATTCATTTGATAGATGGCATTTAATTTCAGTTTGAGAGCTTCAGGAGGAGTGTTTGATGCTAATGGTTGGAATTTACTCCTGGGCAGAAAGCCAACGTGCCACAGCCATGTTCCAGTTATGCCCTCCAAGCTGTGTTTAAGTGGCCTTCTGTTGCCCTTGGGGTATGTTTTACACAGGAAGCTTAGAGCCTAATGCAGGCCTGCAGCTCCCTTGCTGGAGCAAGAGAGAGATGGCTTTCCCTCTCTCCTGTTCTCTTCAGCAAGAAAATCAAATTATTGGATTACTGGCCCTTCGATTGTGCTCAGCACAAATAGTTCAAAATCCCATTGTACTGGAGACCTTTGAGATGAAAGGTAAATGGATAAAGAAAACAAATGTATTAAATTGGTCTAATATGTCAATAGTGTGCTATTACCTGATTAAGTGGAATGGCTATGACTGTTCCTCTAAACAGCCTAATGTATGTAAGACATCTGCTGCTAGACTGGCCCCACAAAAAAACCCACAACAAAACAATAACCCAAAAAAGCCCACCCACAGTAGCCTACCAGAGGCATAAATTAATGCAGATTTTCTTTCCCTGCTTATTTTTATTTCTGGAAAAGAAAATCAAAGCAAAAAATCGATCCTTTGCAGGGTTGAAATTGCAATTACCCAGGGATCTATGTAGCACATGAAATTTTGGGGCTGATAGATTAGAACCTGACTGCTTTGTTCTACATATACCTCCATGTGCATTGGCTTGAACTTTGAATTTCCTGCTTTCTACCATTTTTTGTTACTTGCACATGTGTTTTATGTATTTGTTTAGGGCTAATTCCTATTTATTAAAGTGTTTTATTAAGAGATAATATCAGCTAAGCCTGGGAGAAGCATCTAATGGATTTTAAGCTACCTTATTTTTGTCATTTTTGTGCATATTTGCACATACATATCATGATCCAAATACACTCAATTGTGCAAAATAAATCTATCCACGGGAAAGTGTAGGTGAGGTAAATTCCTGTATTTACAAAGTGGAGAAAACGCCTTTAACAGCCAAGGATTTGATTCCTCCATTTTATATTAGGCTGGTTTCTCTACAAGTTTCTTGTTAAATTTGGTGTTTTACTGTCCTTTTGTATTTACATGTCCATAGAGCAATAAATAGCTATTGAAACACAGCTGTCATTGTCACTGTGTTTGAATTTTTTTCACTCCACGGTTTTGATTAATTCAGGGTAGCTCTTGTGTTCAAGTGAATATTTTGCTGGCCAAATTTGTGAGCAGATATTCTAATGACTTGGGTTTCGAATAGAGCCTCCAAAACTGACTAATAAAATGCACATTAAGCTAGAGGCTGAGATGTATTTTTGTAGCTTGTTGAGATTCTAGCACATATTGGTATTCATAAGATAATAAATGTGAAATGGATTTGATGCTTACCCACCTGAACATTTTTGAGTTAAAAAAAAGACTGATAGACAACGCCTTCTCTCTTTTGCAACTAATAAGCTTCTAGTTCATTAAGTTATTACATGCCATTCCTCATCTGACAAATAGAATCCATAATTCAGTTTTTCCCAGAGTTGCACATTCTTTAAGTCTACAGACTAAATCACCAGAGCACATTTTGTCAATGAAGCTTCTGTTTGGTGGGGGAAGGAGGGGGCAGTTAAGTAAAGTAATATGAAATGGAATCCATTCTTTGTGTCAGAGGTCATTTATTTGCTTCAATATTGCTTTTATTCTATTTATACATTCACTAAATGATTATTATGGAAAGTCCATGGTTATTCACTGCATTATATTTTAAATATTTTACATTTTGTTGCAGGCTCTTGCACTTGGGAATCTTTAGCATTATCTTGAGAAGTAAACTGTCCTTTTGCAATGAATCCTTGACAATGTATTAGTTCAGCTGTGCATTTACTGAGGGATAAAGGCTTTCTTCTGTGAGCAGTGGGAAAGCCACAAAGGCAAACAAAAAGCCAGCCATGTTCTGCAGCCCTAAACCAAAAGACGTGTCGTTTCCTGAGCCAGAATTGCCCAGCACAGACACAGGCAGCCAGTGACACCTTCAGCATGGAAAGTTATATGGGACTAATTTGTGTCCTAGATCCAAGTTTCCAGCACTGCTCTTCTCACCAGGGCTTGAAGGGGGATGTCTGTGCTCTGCCTTGAGTATAATGTATAGTATCTATTTGTAGAAAATACAACCTGGTGATAAAATGCTTGCCTAGGGAGTGGGATAGAGTGGCCCAGGCTCTTCACAGCTTGCAGTGATTTAAACCCATTTTTGCTGTCCAGAGAAACAGGCAATCATGATGGGGGAGAAAAAAGCGGTATGCCCTGCTCTCCCAGCCCTGGCATTTGGGTGAATACTCTGCTAAGGGTCCCCCAAGGTTGTAGCTGATGTTCCCAGTGAAATATCACTCCCCAAGGAGGGGTGAGGCTGCAGCCTGGGAGGGAGAGTGGATCAAAGTGCCCTGCAGCATGTTTAGCTCTGCTTTGGGGTGTGGTGGGGGAAGCATTGCATTACCTTCCTTGGGATGGTGTTGCTCTAACCCTGGGGAAGCTAGAAACTGCCTTCTTCCCTTGTCTCTCCTGATTAAAGCCTGCCTTTTTCCTTGCAGTGGAAATTAACGACTGTGAGCAGGCACCATTTTCGCCAGAGGGAGAAGAAGCCGTTCTCTGCCCCAAAGTGTCCAGGGGAGTATATAGTTCAATTTCTGCAGGCATCCAGAAATTAGTGTCACCTCTAGAGGTGAATGAAAGGCAGGGTTAGTCTGAATAAGGAGAGGAATGAAGGAGGGTAGCACCAAGCAGGAATATTCAAGCCTGCACACTACTGGGAGGAACTGTTGAGTAACATTTCAACCAGTCCAGAACCGTCCAAAATGCTCTCACACTGTATTACAGTACTTTAATATGTGCTAGTACTTCTCATTATATTTGTAGTTAACAAATACACAGGTGGTTGTTGCAACTGAGAACTAATGGTGTGCCTGCAAAGCACTGGTTTAAAATGAAGTGGTGTGACATGGTGTTAGGACAACAGTCTAAGGGGGTTACTGTCCATTACAATTCCACACTGTGAATTATAAATGAGAGAACAATGGAAACATTATTTTAATGGGAAATTTAATAAATGAAGGGAAGCCAAAAGTCTCTAATTGATCCTTTCCCCAGAGATCACTCAGAGCAGCTCTCCTGCAGAACAATCCATCTTTGAAGAAGATGCAGTGAGTTAGCTTCTGTTCAGCCTCTGCAGTGGTCCCTCACAGCTACAGCAGAGCAGGCACCTCTAGACCTACAGTGGTGCTCTCTCTTGGGTTTCAAACCCTGCTCTAGGATATATCCTGCCTTCCCAAAATGGGAATCATGCTGCCGAGGCTATATTAATGACCTTAGCTATCCTCTGAAATGAAGGCTCTCTAGGCCATCATGGAAATGAGTCAATAATGGTTTTGCCTTATCAAAGCATTTATAAAATCTGATTTTGCTAGATAGCTAGGTAGTGAAATATTCAGTATTCTAATGGAGTTTCTTAGCCTATTTTCACTCTTTGCTGTGACTGTAGCCTGTGTAATTTGATTAGCCATTTATTACTTCTGTACCTAATATATAAAAAATAGCTATGAGCTGAAAACATTGGAAATATTCACAAGAACCAGAAAAGCAGACTGGTAGCTGTGGGTCTTCTGTAACTGCTGACACCTCCTGAGAGGCCCTTACACTGAATTGATCCAGGACTTTCAAGCTCTTGTTTTATGTTAAAATAAATAAATAAATAAATAAACATATTATCTTTAAGCTTGTTGTTTTTTTACCAGGGAAAGTTTTAATGAGAAAGTTTAACTCATCAATGTTAAGTTTTCTATTAATTAGGTGAAAGTGATTTTTCCTGTGCATGCAGTTTCTGTTATCTGGCACTCCTGAACTAGTGGGTAGCATTCACAAGTAGTGCTACCCTGCTTTAGTCATTTCAAAAAACAAAAAAGAAGGTTTAAGAAGTTACTGACTACTATAGCATTTACATTCCGTGGGAAGAAGTAAAACAGACGTTTAAGAGCTGCATGTTGTTTCTGTAATTCCAGAACTGGAATAGAATGCTTAGCCTTTTTTTCAGTAACAATTTATGATTCAAAATAATATATTTAATAATAAATATATATAAATAAATATATAAATAATATATAAATGAGTGGTCTGGTCACATCCAGTAACTTAAGCATGTGGGTTTTTTCATTATTATAAAAACCAAGCCAAACCAAATTTTCATTTCTGGCCAAACCAACACTCACTCCTAGCCCACTGGCTATTTTTTGTGCTGGTTGATTTTTATTTTACAGGCCTATCAAGTGCTGCTATGGAAGTCACTTTTTTTTTCCCTACTGAGTGAATAAATTACAAGTCCTGGAGCAGTGCTCAGTGAGCTGCAATTCTTGGCTGTAATATCTATGAGATATGGTTAAACTGAATGATCCACTGCTTGGAGGAGTGATGGCTTCTTTTACAGCCCTTATGTTCTTGCAGACAGTAAACCATTGAAATAGACCGTGAAGACAAGGGCAAGTTCACCATATTCTCATCTTTTCTGGAGTCTTGCATGTACTTTTGTCTGTGCTGTGGGACACCTTACACCTCACACATTCAGTACTAAGTCTTGGCATTAACAGTGTTGGGGTTTTTTCAGTCTATATTTTGAGTATTAAAACTCTGATAATTTCTTGAAAAGTTTGTGCCTCTCTTTGAAGCGGACACAAGCTTCAAAGTTGTAGGTAAACTGTATGTATCGAACCCACTTTTAAAGATGTTATTGTTCCTTCCAGTAGTTCTTTCTCCATCTGCACAGAAAATGTTTTTGCACTTCCAGGCAGACTCTTCTATTTCTATCTCTTAGACACTTAGTCACCTTGTAAACGCAGAGCATTATCGTACAGAAGAAGCTTTTTCACAGACCCCATGACTTTGACAATTGCACTTATTGTAATTTTTTCATCTCTCCTGTCCTTCTTGACAGATCCTGCAGTATTATTTTATCCATTATTCTTACTTGACATTCTTACTTGACCTTCTTACTTCTTACTTGACATTCCTTTGTCATCACTCTGAAGCCAGGCACAAAGAACAGAAGCAGGCTGTGATGGTAGGAAGGGAGAAGCCAGGATTGTTAGCCAGAGCTCCCAAAGCAGATGTGCCTGGGCAGGTCTGGGCTGTAACACTGCATTTAAGACAATTGCATTGCGTGTCTATTTAAATGCTAAAGAATAACACACATGCTCACAGACTCTTCATGGGTTAAACTTTCATTCATAGAAGCAAGGTGACACTTTTTTATACTCAGGCTGGGAATTGTGATTGAAAACCCCCACTCTCAATACCCCCAGCCCCCATCCCAGACTTTACTGGATTTCTACTAGTGAGTAGTATGCTTTATAATTTTACTGGTTTTGTGTATTTAAATACAATGTCTGTCTAGCTACTAATTTTATTTTCTTGTTTAATTTATTCCCCAGATTCTCTGGCCTTCAGTCAATGCACTGGGTGATTAAATTAGTATCCCAGTAATGAGGTTTGACACAATCTATGCCAGTTACCTGTGTGACCTGCTAAGTAGGTTAATTGGCAACCCTGAATAATTATCAGCCACCTCATCTTGCTGACTGAGAGTTTGACAATAAATGAAACATAAAAATGCTGGAAAAGACACACAATTTTTAATTTCAACTTCTGAATTGTTTCAAATAAACCTTTTAACTAGTTGCTTATTAGTAAAATGCAGCAATTGAAAAAATATCTCGTGAACATACTGGTTGTATTAATATATAGATGTTTGCTCTTGTGCATCAGCACAGCTTCCTAGAGGAAAAAGAACTCTGTGACATGAGATGAACAGGTCCCTCTATTCTGAAAATTGCCTATATAAGTGAATTGTTGCATCCTCAGAGACACTGCTCAAAAATGAGGAAAATTCAAGAAGTCGAAGTGATATTTGTGGTGACATTGCAAGAATTATGTTTTAATGCTTTTCTGTGAAACCTTGAGAACTAGAAATTAACTTTATTTTTCAATGAGAGCTGTGATCCTTCTATTCCCATTTCTCAGGAAAGAGAGTTAAGAAAAATAAATATGGTACCTGGTGATGCTGACTTGTATTGTGTATCTAATATTTTCTACTTTGTTCATTTCTGAAAAGCCAGAATGGTATTTCTTTCTGCCCTAGAAAATGTAAGATTGGAGCTTAGAGAGGAAGAATGGACTCTTACGAATGAGAAGAGGGATTAAAAATACATGAGATTTAAAAGTGGGGTGTTTTCACAAGATAATCAGCTCAAATTAATGGTTCAGAACCACAGATTTAGTCAGACTTCTTCCAAAATCATTCCTCTGCCCTGGCCAGAAATCCCACCAAAACTTGGGGTAGAAAGAACAATCGAAGAATCCATTTCTTGTTATCAGCAGTTAATGACTGCAAAACAAAGTGTCTCCAGAGGGGGACTTTGGAGAGCCCCATCCCAGGGGGAGAGGAGGAGCTGCTCTGCCCTATCCTCAGGCACTCCTGTGGCACAGCTGGTGGTCCTGAGCCGGTCCTTCTCTGCTGGGACCCTGCAGCCTGCAAGCACAAGTACCACTGATGGAACCACACAAATAAATACTAAAGGCACAGTAATTTTGGCCCAATTAAATCTGGTTATCATGTGCCATCTCTCACAAAATTTCAGCATGATTTTCCAGCAAACAAAAGCTTGCAACATCCCGATGTCCCATCCCCTCTGGCTGCCATTGACATCCCTCTTCTTCAGCTTCTGTGTTTGCAAAAAATAGGTTTCCATTTCTAAGCTCATTCCATAAAGAAAAGCAGAGTGTGCAGTTTTCTGTGTCCAGAATGGATTCTTCAAGTAGATAACCAATCCCCAAAGCCATTCTGTCTTTCAGTTTGTTGTCTTATAGGCCTTAAAATGGGGTGGCATAATTTAAGAGAAGATACTGATGAAATCATTCAAACCTGAGTCTGAACAAGTCAGCAGAGCTCAGCTTTTGAGAGAGTGAGTCATGTTGAAACCAAGCATATGCTCAAGCGTTTTTCTGGATCGTGGCCACATTGAACTATAATGACTTAAATGGATTTACTCCCCAGACAAATTTACCCTTTCCTTTCCTCCTACCCACACATACATTTGCACCTCAATCAATCACTTATGTCTCCTTCTATTTCCTGCATCCTACTTTTATTACAAACTTTATGACTTGTTTAATCCCTTCTAAGCATGGCTTTATTTCCTCTATTGGTTTCCTTGATGATTCATCGTCAGGGCTTTTTGTCTCTACCTAAAGGTTTTCAATTTTACTATAGAAATTTAATAAAAACAAAATTGTTAAGGCTTGTTAAAGGAACTGTGTTGTCTTTTTGTGCTCCTTCATCTAAGCCCCTTCCTCCCCATATAAAGAAAAGGTGTTGAAGATGCACATCAGGTGGAACTACTATATACAAATGGCAAAAATAATATCTTGCAGCTCTCTTTCTGTGGATTTTTTCCCCCTACATGTGGTCTTTATGTATAAAATTATAGGCATTTAGATGTCAGGTAGCAGAAGAGGGAAAAATAAAATAGAAGAAGCATTGTAGAAAAATACCAAAGAACTGATGCATTGGTGGTAGTTATAAGGTGTTTTATTTCTCATGAATTGAACAACTTTATAAAGGTTTTACCATACCTGATAAAAAATTAAGGGCTGCTCCTATTTTGCAACTCATTACCCATTGCTTGTTGATTACATAAGTGTTTTTGAATGAAGGAGCACTGTGAGGTCCTGTGAGAAGCTAAGCTGACATGACTTCTGTCTTTCCTTTTATTAAGATAGTCAATAGCTCGGTTGTAAGGAACAGAATTGCTCTTTGTGACTGTATCAGACATTCTTTTGGG
The DNA here is from genome assembly GCF_041296385.1 of Aphelocoma coerulescens. Classification (NCBI taxonomy): domain Eukaryota; kingdom Metazoa; phylum Chordata; class Aves; order Passeriformes; family Corvidae; genus Aphelocoma; species Aphelocoma coerulescens. The sequence continues at coordinate 16,059,484 of NC_091018.1, forward strand.
AGAGCTAGCTAAAATTTGAGAGCAGAAAAGCATTTCTGGAAAAAAAACCCCAACAACCCAGCATGCCAGACAAATCAATAAGTGGATGGAGCCGAGTCTGAGACTTTTGGGTTGGCTTAGAACCTAAATCAAGACTGTATTGACTCTGCAGAGCCTGTAGTTTTAGGGGTGCCTATATCAAAATCAATATTGCCTTCCTGCTTTATTTGATCACTTCTATGCCTTTGTGCAAGCAAATCCATTTTACAGTTGTATTTCTTTTCTAGAGCTAAAGTCTTCTATTTGGTATGTGTGGCCCATGTACTGTGGCTCTGTGTAAATTAACAAAAGGTGGATTGCGTGTGGTATCTGTCACCAGTGTTCTCTACTGATGACATTTGCAAAGGAAATGAAATATCTCTGTAATTTCTTTGATGCATAATTTATGTACAACTCCTATATGTGAGTTCTCTACATGCTGTTCACCATTACCTCAGAAATAACTGTTTTATTTTCTGGAAAAGGGACACAAGCATACATTGATCATCAGAATCCCAGAGCATAAACAGTGGGCTTTCATGATCTAATGCTTTGCATTTATGCAGCTTCCCATCCAAGATCTTCTTATTGTATCTAATGTGTCCAATATATACGTTATTTAAATGCATCCCAGCTTTGTGAAAGGTGTCTGTCCAGGGAGGTGGTGCAGTCACCGTCCCTGGATATTTAAAAAATGACTGGATGTGGCACTCAGTGCCATGGTTTAGTTGATGAGGAGGTGCTAGGTCATAGGTTGGACTTGATGATCTCAAAACTCTTTTCCAAGGTAGTTCATTCTGTGATTCTATGATTCTGTAAGTTTTGTAGTCCTGTTTTGCAGTTAAACCTGCAAGGACAATTCAAATTTTACCTGTCTATGCTTTAAGTTAGGTAAGAATCTTGTGCTTGTGCACTTGGCTAAAGTGTTTGGACTGGTCCTAACTGTTAGGTAAGCTCAGCTGGGCTTAATATTTTAAGAAGAATTTTATTGTTCTGAACTATTGGTAATCTTGAATGATTGTTCTGAACTATTGTTCAGAACTAGTTTGTGTTGGCCACCTCAGTGTACCCGGTGACAGCCTGTCTCTTTGCTCACCTGCCTATATAGACTTGCCCTAAATAAATCTGAAAATAAGACTTATTTGTCTTTGAACATTTAGAGTGGAGTTGATGCAGTATTAGTTTGCTATAAAGCCACTGAAAAATCTGAACCTGGCCTCCAAATTTAAACCATCAAGCACACCATGCTCAGGCCCCCTGCATTCTGCAGGTTTTGGAATTAAGAAGCACTGCTAAAATTTTACTTAACTGTTTTTTTAGGGCAAAACCTCTGCATTCCCAGTGAGCTCCTTATGGTAGAAAAATGCATCTATCACAGGTAACATTTCCTCTGATTTTTTGCTTGTGCTACCAGCCTTGCCTTATCTGTCCTGAAAGTACTCTGTGTGTGGTATTTATGAAATATTATCCAGGTATGGTATTTAATCTCTTTACAAGGGAGAAAAAACCACAATGCTCTTACTCAGCAATTCCATCTGAATAGTGCTTCTGTGATCCAATTTTCCACCTCTTGGTACGACCAAATTATTACTTCAGCAATACTGTCTGCAGTGCCAACACACACACAGATGAAGTCATAATAGCAGTTCATTTTACACATGCATATGCACAATCCTCCAAATGGCCTTCCTAAGAATAGAGGTTTGAAAAGCTCCTTGATAACGTGAGTGTGAAAGGGGTTTTTGTACAATCGATATTTGCATTCTGCTTGCTGCTTGGTATTGATTGCATCTGCTTCTGCAGGATATAATGTATATTTAACTGTATAAAATAAGTATATTAAGTACTAGACCTGTGCTTCCAATAAAAGGAAAATTCTGGATTAATAGCTGTATTTTCCTTTTTTTTTTTTTTTTAATACATTCAATATCTCAGAGTTAACATCAAAATTCTTCCAGAGTTAGAAGAAATAAATTCAGTCTTCTGGGTAAAACAATCCCTATAGGGCTGGTGAAACTCAAGCTTTAAAATTGTATGCATTGTAAGAATGATAAAATGCTTAAGAAAAGATAGGTAAAATATGGGAATGCTTGAAGGACTGGAGATGGCCTAAAAATATGTGTTTGTAATTCTGGTTTAGGTAAATTGTAAAGGTAGGAAAAAATTAAGTGGTTTATAGCTATATAACAATGATGTTCCATAATGAAGCATTCATTGCAGGTAGAGATGAGAAATGTAATGAGCGCACCTTTTCCTGATGGATTCCTTTGTAAACCTCACATCATGGTGTGTTTCCACAGGGTACTGAAAGTGCAGAAACTCTTTTCATAAAGGAAAACCTGCATGGGCAGCCACCCTTGTTTCCTACAGCTTGCCCCTGAGACAAAATTTGTTGAAGGAAAGTTTCAAAAAGAAGGCAGGTTTGGTGTCTGAGTCCCACATAAGAAAGGGCTGGGTAAAAAGAGCATTTCAGCTTCCTCTGCCCCACACTGGATACCAGTTATTGCCACATCTGTGCCACCTCTGCATTTTGTGGGGCACTTCTATGAGGCAGATCAATGGATTGATCCCTGTTAAGAGCAAGCAGGCAAAAAGATCAATTAACACACTGAATATAATTTCATAAAATAAATCAATTTGCACCACCAAAGGAGCAATTAAAAACTGGTGGGCCATCTCACCATTTGGGCTTGAAAAAAATAGACCTGTTCTGATATGAAACAGCATGAGTTCAATAAAGAATAACAGTTAGTTGTTATCCTTTTTTTTTTGCAATTTAAGAATCCCTTTGGTTCCTGAGAATACAAAAGAAGTCCAGTAGCCAGCAAGGTACCTTTACTGTGCTTTACATACCAGTAAACAATCTGGACTGAATAGGGCACTGTCCAGCTTTATATAACAACTGCAAAGAGTTGAAAATAGCTGTAATTCTAATGAACACCTTTTAACTACAATCAATTTCATCTTGTGAGGTCTTCATGACAGATAAAGAGCAAATTACTGGTACACATTAACAACTTGAGAAGCAAATAGTCCCATTAAAATATTTTGCCAGTGTTCATAAACCACTGCTTCCCAGAACTCCATCCCTGTCAAATAAATAACTTTTTGTTCCCTATTAAATATGGAGAGCGCAGGTTACTATGGTGATCAACAGAACACAGAATAAACTCTGATTCATCATAACTGCCACATTCTAGAGGAAAAAAATATCTGAAAATCCACTTGCAGTCTCAAGCTGGATCTCTAAGAAGTGTTTTGAGAAAACAAAATGATTTTATGATGTCCAAGTAACACTAGGTGAAGTATCACAAAAAATGGAAGTGTTGCAGCAGTGTACCCCTTCAAATAAGAGTGTTTCTAAGTCTGCAACATTTTAAAACTCATGATCACAAGCCTTAGGTTTTTTTGTCTTTTTATTCTAATCAATGAAACATATAGAACTGTGCTGGGAATGCTATGGGCCACACTGCTGTGGACGTACATCTTCATCTGGGTCAGGGACACCCTGGCCTTTGCCTGTGGTGTTCTTTGTGTGCCAGTGCTTTACAGTCCCATTCACTCCATGTTTTATGTTCAAAGGGCGGATCATTGACATTGGGCAGGGACTGCTTTGATGCCAGTTCTGGAGGTTTCACCCTTTTGATGAATATGAGACCCATGCTTTTAATTGCACTTATCTGCATTCATTGCTGACTTTTCACTACCTAGGCTTAGGAAAGCAATGAAGTAGCATTTACATCTGCTTTCTTAGTAATCTGTCTTTAATACTTGTCATCAAGACCAGTTTTTTCAAATACCTGCAATGAATTCCACACCACAAAATGAAATGCTATAGTTGTTTTTGGTCATCCCCAGGTTTAGTTTAATAAAACACAACTTTGATTGCCTCAGTCCTATTGCATGTGTTGCAGTGCTAGGTTTGGTTTAGCAAGCTGCAGCTTTCCCAGAGAGCTCAGTGGGGCTGCTTAGGGCAGGGCAGCCATTCTGTCCTCCCGCAGTCCTTTTTGGATGGCCCTGAGCTCTTACCCTGGCTAGCTGTCAGCTCAGCAACACAGTGATGGCAAAGGAGGCGAGAAGGGTCCTTCCATGAGGGCTTCAGAGGACCTTTAATGCTCACATCTTGTCCCAGGGACCCCCAGAGGCACAGAGACCTCGTGATCCAGGCACAGGGGGGTTTTCTCAGGGGCTCAGGGACGGTCCATGGGCAGAGTTGGGGTACAGGAATCAGTAGGGAGGAGCTGAGGGAGTGGCCAGGGCTAAGGGCAAGGGAAAGCAGAGGGGAACAATATGGAATAAGAAAAGCAATGGGTAAACAGATCACCACAATTGCAGTGCAAGTCAGAACCTTCTGCTGGTCTTCACAGTGGCATTGAAATGGTTTAGGAGCAAGGAAGGCAGTCTAGAGCTAACACAACTGGGTGGACCTTGAAAACAGCCACTTGTTGCATGGCTTTAGATTACATGCCATTTGATTTTACATATTTCAGCTTCTTCTAGCTTCAGTACTACATCAGATCTGCAAAATATCCAAATGAATTAAACAGAAAGATCTCCCAGTAGCTTGCATGCTGACCTTCAGGACTCAATGCTGACAAGTCCCCAAAATTTCTATTCACATTCATTAAGACCTGAGGAGCAGCATTGAGATGGGTGTCTCTTTTTTTCCTACTCTATCCATTCTGTCTACTAAATAAGAGTATCTCTTTCTGTTACCCCTGATATGTTTTTGAGAGGGATAATAACCTACTTTTTAATTGTAGGGCTGCACAAGGGACAAAGTGAAAGTGATTAAAAAAAAATTGTGGTCCATTGTAAGAGACTTCTAACTACACTCTAGAGGTTTGAAGCCCTACACAGTTATTATCTAGCTGGACTTTTTGTATCAGTTTTATTTCTAGTCCCAGACATTCATGGTAGTGAATATAAGTCACGCAAAACTCGTGCAGCATGAAAGTCATCTAAAGCCTTTACAGCTCAAAAGGACATGCCTGTGGGTTCACAAATATATGAAGCCTTTCTCTCAAAAGGATGGAAAGCAGGAGATTCAAAGGCTGGTAAAATCCAGAGCCACAGCTTTTATCATTTGATGATGGTACAGAGGATGTTTCCTTCCCAGCTGAGTCATACTCACCACTCCCCGTCTCATATGGGGAAGCTCCCCTTTGATTCCTGTGGGAGAATTGCAGACTCTTGTGTCTTCCATATACCTAAGGTGGGGAGGGGAAGAGAGACATAGAGAGTCAGAGGGAAAGAGGTAATTTCTTTCACATTTCATATTATTGACAGTCTTTTCTGAATTTCTTAAGGGCTTCAGAACAAAGAATAAAGTTTTTGGGTCTTTTTTTTTTTTTTTCTTAGAGGCATGTTGTAATTCAAACAAAAATCAATTCAGCAAAACCATCTGTTTTATGCCTTGGATTAGGTTTTATAATCTGTAGAATCCAGGAACCCAGTAACTCAGAAGGTAACAAGCATCTTTGTTATTCTGCACATGTGCATTACAAAGTACTCTTATTTTTAACCTCCAACTAAATGTGTCACTCTGGTGTCATTCCCCTAACTTATCACTTCTCCCCAGCATGGCTGCCTTTTGTCTTTTAAATGTCATATTAAATATCATCAGCATTTGCAATCTTCTGGACAGAACGTTTAAAGTTGAAGTAGTTGGTGTCGATATAGATGGACACTGAAATGGAGCTTCAATAAAAATCTATATGGACAATTAGTGCAGTACCAGCTCTTCTCTAACCCAAATGTCATTCTGCATTATGGCCTGGCTGCTGTGACTGCATCACAACTAAGCCATAACTTCTAAGAGTACCATGCATTTCAATTTCACCTTTATTTAAAAAAAAAAAAAATTCACAATATGTAGTTGCCCACGAACAGCTTTAATAAAGGGCTCTATATCTTATGTGTGTGACTAATATCTCTGTATGCCTGATAAATTCTGTGACAACAGTATAATCACTCCTGATAACTGCAGGTTTTGAGCTGAAGAAACACCTGGATAACAGAGACCTGATGAAGTGCTGAGACTAAATCTCCTCTTGTGGCTCACGAGCAGCAGCCCTTTGTGGGATGAGTATGCCCTGAACTCGAGTAGATACAAATGCTTGTGTAATGCTCTGTCTGTGCTTCCCTAAGCAATATTCTGTATAAATATGTATGCATTGCTATTTTTACCTGGCATGATCATGGAAAGCAAGTACAGTAAGTATTTGAACATGCCCACAAATGACTCAGGGTTCATCTCAGAAAGCAATCCAGTATTTTTTCCCACATTCCTCCAAAAGGAAAAAAGTAAAAGTTCAAGTAATCAACAACAGTTACTTTTACCACACTGTAGACAGAACACATGCTTAAAACCCTGGATTAAATTTCACATCTAGTTCTTCGTTTTGCTGCTGTTTTGTTCTTACTGTATTTGAGCAGGAGAATTGTCCTTCCAACTCTGCCACTCTGAACAGATATGAAATTTCCCAGCTGGACAGGCAGCAGAGGCTACACACAAGAATAACAGGAAGGCAGTCAGGCACAACGGTAAGCCAGATGAGAGGGCCATTAACGAAAATCTGGATCACTTTGACCACACTATCTTCAGGGGCTGCTGTTATTAATTTTTGCTTGAAATTATGTTCTCCAGTATAAATTATAGGGGATGAAAATCATAAAGAATACTACTAAAGAACATTTGATGAGGCAAATCGGTACCCTAGTGAGAGATTTCAATAAAAGTGATTTCTTGCCAGGGATAAGCTTCAAAGCAAGGGCTGTGCACACTCTTTCAGGTGGAGAAACCAATGCTTTTTGGAAAGAACAAAAATTGACCAGCTGCTGAGGCTCGAGCTCGAGGTGGGTTTGCTAAGAATGAAGATAAAGGTAGACACCAAATTTTTAAGCAGATGCTTTCAGCCTTTGTAACTTTCCACGTCAAAGCAGGTGCTGACACAGGCCCAGGATGAAAATGCTTTAACAATGACTTTCCATTCAGGAACTTCAGCTTAAAAGTTACACAAACTGTGAGGGTAAAATGCAGATGCTGGTGCCTCAGACTGTGGGTTTGGCTGTTCTGTGCAGGATGCTGGGTGTGTTCAGCATCACAGTTCCCATGGGCAAGCATGACGAGTACCTGCTGGTATTCCCTCCTGAGGGAATGTTGGCTTCTCCTGCCACAGGTCAGCCTTTCTGTCCAGCCTCCTCCCTTTTCCTCACTTGAAGCTCACAGGCTGCAATTCTGTCAGTGCTTCACTTAGGAAAGCACCAAGACAAAAGGAATGGAGTTTTGTTTCCCTGCTCATTCCGTGATAATTCCTTGATGAACTTGGAAATTATGTTATCATAAAAGGCGCCTTTGCTATCTGGATGTGCACTGGTGGGACTTCAGGAATCAGTTGTGACAACTGTTTCACTGGAGTCACTCTGTGAGGAGACACACTTTTAGTTTGAGTGGTAGGCATGTTCCCCCCCCCCCCCCTTACTTAGTTTGTAAGTCCCTCTAAGCTTTTCTCATACATAAATTTTATTCCTTATTTCCATCATGATCTCCTTCAATGATCATTTGAACTTTTCCCTAGTTTATGAATCCAAAATTATGCCCCAAAGTGATCGCTGTGGCCTGAGGCAGGGAAGTTGCACCAATCAGCATTGCCAGTATCCTGAATCTCGGGATAACACTCCCCCACAATCCACACTCACACCCTTACAACTGTCCTCCCTTTTGTCTTTGTTCTGTACCACACATGTTCTTTGGCAGAAAGGGAACTTTTTTTTCTTTCCTTCACCATTTGTAAGGTGTTTGAACCTCTGTTCATGGGGAACTCAGTAGTTCTTACACTGGACATTGAGACTTAGGCCACCAGTTTCCTAGAAACCAAGAGCCCTGGAGCATGGGTGATTCAGGAACGTCTGCCTGAGCCCACTCTTTTTGCCTTTGAGCACCCACACATGAGTATTATAATTAAGTGCCTTTCCCAGTATATGGGGTAGTGCTGGATGGGCACACAGCACATTTACCAAGCTGAAGCTCATGCCCTGGATCAAACCCAAAGAGTTCCCTTCTTCACACCTTCCCCAGGGAGCTGGTACCACAGAGACACCAAAGGGGTATTTTGTGGAGTACTTGGTAAGTTTTAAGCTTATTCCTTAGCTCTGTGGTGGAATGAGTGCACTTAGACCAGTGTTCTTTTGAGTGTCTGGCAGATTAATTTTTATTCCTTGCCAATGCATGGAATACTTAGCCAAGTAAAGCAGAAGAGTGTTCACTTCAATTTTTTTCACAGCAACTCTCCTGTAGTAAAAACTCTTGAAATAGCTGGATGATGCGAAAGCAGCCCTTTCTTCCCACTACTAACACTTGCAAAAAACAAAATCATCCTTTTCTTCTTCTGACATACAAATAATAGTTGTTGTATTTCACATTGTCTTGATCAAGAATGAAAGTTAATTCTCTAAAATGTAATTTAAAGGCAATTAGAGATAAATGCTCTCAAAAATCCTATTAAAAATGATGGAAGCTCCAATTTTACACTGCCAATTTTAGAATACTTAAAAAAAAAAGTGAGTGCAAAGTCTGTACCCAAAGAAATTACATTTTAAGAGTGAAACTAATAATATAGCTATTTAGTTTTAAACATTAGTTCACTAAGGATGGATTTCACCATGAGTACAACATTCTGCAATGACAATATTTTATATTTAACTCCAGTGAATATCTCCTTCCTGCTTTGTAGAAACTCATGTTGATACAGAAGGAGGAAAAAAAGAAAGTTTCTGGAGTGATCCATCTATATGGAGAGCTGAATTTAATTAATTGGAAGCTCATTTATTACTGAGCTATAACACTTCTGATAGGATTGTAGGGAACATCCCAATAAACACTCTATTGCTCTTGAAGCAGGAAATAATTAGCTTTCAGTTCTGACCAAAATAAAAAAAAGTAGTCCTGGCAGAAGCAGAATCTGAATTTCTGCTTCCAAACACCATTATATACTTAACAAAAACTTAAAAAAACAAAAGAGGTGGATGGAGTCAGATCTTGAGAGCTCCTCAAATGGTGCATTTTTTGAAGCATTTTTGAGTCACTGCAGTTTCTTCTTCAGAGCAGAAGGTCTAAACAGGATGCCCAGAGCCCAGCTGTGCCTCCTGGGAAGTGCTGGGTGGCTCCTGCATGAGCCTGTATAGGTGAGCCTCGATGCTGGAGCCCCTGGGGACAGGGAAGCAGCCATTCCAACCTCCTCTCCTGTCCTGACTGGCATAGAATGAGATATATTTTTGCTCTGTTTCCCACATTCCTTAGCAAGTAGCTCAGAAGTCATCCCTAGCAGCACAGAAGTGCCAGTTCTATTAACTCCTGCCTGATACTAAAAGCATGTCTTAGACTCTGGGTCCCAAATTGGTTTCAGCCTTTCTCTGCTTCTTTTTTAGGCAAGATAGTAGAATAATAGTCAGGATTATTTTTAATGAAAATTAGGCAGGAGGTGATCTACAGTAAAGACTATGAATTATGTGATATCAAGGAAAGTAATCTATATGAAGATGTCAATTTTATATTAAATAGTCACATATCTGTCTGTGACATATCAGGACCTGTAAGATAGAAAAGAGCCTACATAAAAGTGCAGATCCATATAAAAGTAGAGATAGTCAATAACTTTCATTTAAAAGAAAAATGGTAATTTTTTTAAATTGCTGCTTATATCTCTTCTAGTTCTGACATATTTTCCGTTTGGTAAGGAACTAAAGAAGTTCGAAAAGAAGTCCTGACATATTTCCTAAGAGTCATTTTTCTTCAATACCTGTCTTGGTTTTATTATGTTCTACATCACTCCAGGACAGCTGGGTTGCAGCAGCACAATTCCTCAGCACCGTGCTGGATCAGGCTGGTGTGTGGCACACACTTGGCTGTAGCTCACAGCTCTGACACAGCCTCACATGATTTAGGGCTTCGAGGACCCTGTCAGAGAAGGGGTATTTATGCCCAGAAGAGAGGAAGGGTTGTAGATGAGCAGGTTTCTAATGCTTGGCTTTCACTCCCAACCCCAATCCACTTGTATTTAGAGTACTTGTGTGGAAATGTTCCAGTGAAGGCACCTTCTTTCCCCTGAGGGCAAATGCAAAATTGTGTTATAACAATGCTGGAATTAATCTGAGTAGCGAGAAGGTCAGGAGGGAGGTCTTCACTTCAGAAAGGGAAATATGATTAAACTCCTCCTTGGACAAGTGCTTTGATTTCTTCAGAGGACCTGTGGGAGATCCCTGATGCCAAGATCCTTCAGAGGCCCTGGTCTCAGTAATGTCACTTAGATGACAAGGCAACTTGAAAGTAACAATTGCTCCTTTGACCTGGCATTCAGCCACACATTCAGGACATTGCAGGGTTTTCTGCTTAGAAGAAATATGTGTGCAAGGCCAATAGCTCTTTGAAGCAGACCTGTTATTATTTTCAGAGAACACAGGCCTATTTCTCTGAATGCTGAAGGAATCAAACAAGAAGTATTGTCTTTGCTCTCAGCTTCTGCCTTTTTATGCTGGCCTGCCAGGCTGTAAAGTGCTCTCATGTGTTTTCTGTCTCTCTCTCCAGCTTTTCTCAAGTCTGCATCACAGAGAGGTAAAGCTGTGGGTTCCCTCTCTCGTTTGCCTATAGGTTTAAAAACACATTGCCTACACAATAACATTATCCTCTGCCTCTGTTAACAAAGGTCAGGTGTGACCCTCGTGGCTTTGTTTTGGCAGGAAATGTGCTGAGGAGTTATTCCATCACCTTTCATCACTGATGGTGGTTATGCCCTCCAGTTTTAACTCAAAGCTGTTGTAAGAGTTATTACAAGAGCTGCTCTGGACCACCAGCTACAAACCTGTTGAAAATAAATCCCCAAACCGTGGAATTGAGGAGGTCCAGTATTCTGACCATGCCTCTTTTGCAGACTGAACATTTCCTTCAACTGGCAGGATTTTCTTCAAAGACATTCAGTTTCTTGACACAGTTGTTTTCATTTGTTGACACCTAGATATTTACCAACATTTCATTATGAATAAAAATGGAAAAGCCGGCTGGGTCATATCCCTCACATTAAATCCCCTTTTCTCTTGATTTTCAGAGTGTGAGAAAGTGCATGTTTTGGGGTTTTTTTCATGAAAAACCAAGGTTATTCACATTCCGATCTGACTGTGGTATAGTGAAAAACATGGCTACCTGAGGCTTTCCTGGATCACTGAAATGATTTTGGAGGCAAATATATTTTTATTATTATACCAGTGTTGGTTTGCACAGTATTTTTATGCTATATAGTGTTATTAATACTCTGTGCCCAACTTCACAGGTTGAAACAGCATATTTTCCGTGGTGGTGGTGGAGTAGTATGATTTTATTTCTAAATTTATGTTTGAAGGAAACACTGTAAAGAGGTGCCGCAGTTCATGGCAGGGCATAGATGGTTTTGTTAAAAAAAAAAGACTCTTTACATTTGCAGCTTCTGAGCTGTTATACATAAGTTTGTATCTGTGTTGCCAAAATCCCCTCAACCCCATTTCTTAATTTACCTAATTTTACATGCAGCTGTGGTAGAATTCTGTTCTTTTTGATGAAAGAGAAAGAAGATGAACATGTTTATATCACTGCTGCCCTCCCAACAGGTTGTACCAGTCTATGGGACAGCTATTTATATGTTTTCCTCAGAGGAAAATACTTAAAGAAACTATAACTTGCCGTGGTAATCTCAGCTCACTTGCTTTCCTTGCTTTCTCCAAGGCAGTGGAGTTCTGGTGGGATTACAGCTGCATGTCCACCTCCTGTGTTTCTGGGGTTTGGACAGACACCACTTGTTACAATACAACTCAGCACCCCCAGACATCTAACATTGAATGGACAAGACAGAATCCCAATTTGAAGGGGAAATGTTGACTTTTTGTTCAATGTTTAGGTAAGAAGGACCTGATTTGGCAAGAAATCTGCTAACTATTCTTTTTACTTCACGAGCACTTCAACTATTAATCACTCTGACCCCAGACTATCCTGAACAGTCTTTGCATGGCTGGTAGTGTAGAAGGAATTGATTTGGCATAGATTGGTAGTTAAATTTGTTTTTTTCATCAAGAAAATTCAATTTTTGCAGAGGATTGCCTCTTTCCAGACTGGAGAAGTTCCGGGCAAACTCAAAAGCTGATGAAATTTACTTTGAACTAAGCCCCATCTGATGAAACTGAACAGCAGAACCAGGGGTTGGCTGTAAACAGCTCAGAAATCTTTACACCTGCCAGAGGCACTTGGCTGGAAATGTCACTTTCCAATTTTTTTTCCAGTTCTCACTTAATTTCCCCTGAAAACTCAGTGCAGTTGTACTTTAACCCACCTGTAGTGTTGAGATTGTGAAATTAATGAGAAATCATGCATTCTGGATGCAAGAAAGTTGTGCATTTTAAACTCTCACACTAGTGAGGTTTTGAGGTCTTTCTCTGCCTTTTATCTTCCCAGGAATTTCCTACCATGGCTCCTCTTCCTCAGGCTGCCAAGCAGCTGCCAAGGCTTGGACATGTCCAGTGCTCCTCTGAGTGGGCTGGTGTCTGTTTGGGTCCTTCCAGCTTGGGGCTGTGCTCCCTCTGCTCTGCCCTTCTTTTCCCTCTGGACTTCCAGAGGTGGAGTTTTAGTGGTGACAGCTCTTTCTTCTGTAGCTCATCCATACCCAGGAAATGCAGGGAGGCAGATACCAGTGTTTCCATGTGATTTAGTATGCATGTGAGAAGAAGATTTCTCTTTGTAGCTAGCAGAGTGGAAGAGTGAGGTAGGATTAGTATTCTTGACCTGCACTCGTGTAGAGATGGAATAATTCTTCATAAAATGTAAGGGATGGGGTTTAATGGGCAGTTGTGGGTATATCTTAATTAATCTCTTTGCCAATTAAAAGATGGAAGTTCTAATTAAGATGACCCCAAAGCAATTATTCAGACTTGTGTATTTACATTAATTGGACTACCAAAGCATTGAGAGTAAGATTATGACTTTGCAGATGGCACAAAGTCAATTTCCTCCTTGAAGCACCTCACTACCTAGCTGGTAATGAGGGGAGATGTCACAGAACATGCACCATTCCTTTGACACCAGTTATTTTCTCTCCCAGTATTTCGAGTCTAAAATATAATTGAGAGGAGAATGTCTGTGTTGAGGTGCTGTGGCACAACCTTCTTCCTGATGATAGGGAAGATTGATGTAGAAATATTTATTTGTCATGTGAAGTGGAAGTCTTCTCCGGGGATGCAACTGCTTCTTTTCACTCTCACTTAAATATTCACCAACCTAATCAATAATGATATCCCTACTGATATTTAGCACATGCATTTGTGCTGCATTCTGTCCTAGAGCAAATTTCTTGGTCCAGATACAAAGGAGGCATTTGCCTCCTTTGGAGCCTCTACCAAACTACTCTACTGTGGCTACGGAGTCAAGTTCATCCATCACATTCCCAAAGTTCACTGACAAAAATAGTCAGGACCAGGTATTTGCACATCAGCTTTTATCAGTAATTTTAAAATATTATGTTACTTTTATGTGGATGAATGTTTCTAAACTGTCAAATACCTTCAAAATCTTTCGAAGTGTTGGAGTTGGTGTCTATAATTGAGAATGACGTGTGATGAAGCATAGGCAAACCATATGCTTTTAAACATTTTTTACCTGTCTAATTTGTATTTTACCTGCTATAGTGCTCTCAGAATTTTAGCAAAAAGACAGTCAAAACAATCTGCAACTGAATTATTGTGGGGACGGAAAAATATTGTAGATAATAAAATAAAATTTTCTACAGAGCCATCTGAGACAACACCATCTGACATTCAAACAATTTTAAAGAATATATTATTGCTCTTGGAAAAGAACCGGATAAAAATCAGGAAGGACTTGGAGTTCTGGATAGGTTCACCAGAATTTTTGCACTTGTGAATGCCCAGTTATGTCCAGGAAGGAAGTGGGGAAGGAATCACAGAGATATTTCCCCTTAAAAAAGTGGAATCTGCCTTAGGTGAAGGCTCCACACACATACCAATCTGCCTTTGCTTCACACACCTCTTAAAGTCTCTGCTATTTACATTTCTTCTGAAATTTTCATCAATTAATACAAAACCATGCCCATTTTTCATCTTCCAATGACTCCAAACACAAACATACATTCTCTTTTCTGTTTGTCCTCTGTCCTGACCTAAAAAGTTGGCTTGGAACAAGGTAAAATAAAAGTAGCTAGAAATTGGAGCAGACTTAGTGATTAATCTTTGTGTGGTTCACTATAAATTGTTCTGAAAACGAAAATGTAAATATCTTCACATTTAAAATGTCAAAATTGGACTACATTCAAGATAGTATTAGACTGGGGGTATTATATCAACGCCAGAGCAGGAGGAGAATAGACTGTTTTAGCTGGAGAATGCCTGGGAGGATATGGACTGTAGTATCTCTTTTGACCCAAGTAGCAGAATCAATATTTAATGGTTTGGGGATATTCTGATTCAGTAGGGGAAAAAAATGGTACAACTGTTGCATTTCTGCTTATTTATTAAAAATAAACAAAATTCCATCCTTTTGAGCGGAGAGTTCAGAGAGGCTGATTTTTCTGTTTACAGCTCCAAACTTTATGCAGCTGCCACATTAACTCAAAAAACCTACTTCTTTAATCTATTGTCAAGGTCAAACCCAGGTGTTGCTCAGGCTGTACAAAACATCTGCTGCCTCGCTCTGCCGTGTGATCAGCCTGTCATCCACACAGACTCATTTGTGCATAACCTGCCTCAAAACACTGCAATACCCCCAAAAAATCCTGAAACACAGAATATTGGATTTTTTTGCGATAACCTACAGTTGTCTTTGGCTGTGGAAAGGACCTTAAATGAAAATTAAACCCAAACATTTTGATAGCTTCAATTCAACCTGTAGACATAAAACAAGCAAGAGCAGGAGGAGGAAATTTCCTGTGGAAGCCACTAAGTTATTTGTCAAAAAACAAAGCCATAGTTAAGTTTTCTTCTAAAAAGTTAGATTGTCAGTTGGATATGAAATTCAGTCTGGACTCACTGAAGTGTGAAGAAAAGGGATTTTAGTACTGTTTTATCTGTATATTTCAACCGTCTTTAACTGTGGCATCTCTTCTGACGTCTCCACAATATGTGAGCGTGTGCATAAATGTATATAAAAACTAGGCTTCTTATTGAGTCTAGACAGTGGATAGAAGTTCTCTGCTGCTATGAAATTCTCAGTTGCATGATGGAAAATTCCACAAAGAGCTGGGATTTACTCTTCAGAAATATCCCACACTCTATTCAAAGACACCGAAGTAATTTTTGTAGATAATTTTTCAGTTTTCTTATTTTGCAGTTTCCTAAGATACATGAATATCTTTGTTTTTTTCCTCCTCCATCCTATTGTAAAGTTCTGGTGCTACATTCAACTTCCTACCTTCTTTTCCTGGAGTGATGCTTCCACTCTGGGCATGTATGAGTAATGCCAAACAGAGAATTACCAGGGTGCATAATACAGGGACAAGCTATTTCACAGTTGAATAGATCTAAGCTCTCCAGGCAAGAAGATAATAGAAGTTATGGCTATGAAGTGACTGGGTTCCTCCTTGGGGAGTGAAAAATCTATCTTTACCCAAAGGTGAAGCAAAATATAGCAAACCAAGGCAGAATGCAATTGTATATATAATCTCATGAAATTTTAACTCCTGGTGATGAAGGGAGGTGGGGAAGGAGAGGAAGAGAGAAAGAGGGAGAGAGAATAAATTAGGTTTACTAGATCATATATTATTTGATCTACTATGGTGATCTTCTAAGAAGTAAAAAATCCCATTTACAGTAATTCACTATAGAAAAGAATACTGTCTTTGTCTCACTGACAATTTACTTACCAAACTAACACACAGACACTCTAATTTTATAGCCTGGAATACCTTAGATCACCTTGAAACCTGGTAAGTTCTACCAGTACATTTTTTTACAGTCTTCATTCAAAGACTGTCAATGGCCTTGTATAAAAGTATATTGGAACACTGCATCCTGCACAGGGAATGCTGTGGCTATAAAGAAAGAGAACAAAATATAATCACTGACAAGAGACTGAAAGTAAGTCAAGACTGAGACAAAAGGCTTGACACCACAGTGACTTCCATTTTAAAGAATTTAGTGAGCCACTAGGGGCATTGTCTTGTCTAGAGGTAGTTGCCATAAACAGAATTCTTTGAACAAGGGCAAGACAACCCCAAGCCTTGCAGCCCCTGGAAAGAACTGACTTGTTCTTTACATCCCAGTGACCAGTACCAAGAACCCTGCAATGTTCTGTCCTATCAAGCCAGCAATGGGGTCTGACCCAAACAGCTTAAATGCTCAGATGACTTCTCACATTGTGGCGTTTTCATCTTTAAATGAAAAGAAAAAGAAGGAAATATTGGGCACTCTCAAGGACTTGTTTTTAACAAGCAAAAAGCATCCACACTGACCTGTGTGTTCCACTCATAGCTAATCATCATAACAGGAACTACAGTGCCTTTGTCGTTTTTCTTGGAGCTTGCGGTGCATAAGCATCATTTATATCTCTGGTCTTTCATACACCAGCCCTCAAACAACCACTGAGATATTCCATTAGTGTCATGCCAGCAATGGAATCTGTTTCTGGGTTTTGTAACCTGACTTTGAACCAGAGCTTCATAGCTAGTCTTACTCTCAAGATTAGAGTTCGCCTTGCAGTTGGAAGGAGAGGTGGATGGAATGCACTTCAGCACTTCCTTGCCTGTGCAGTTAAAGCTGCTGGCTCACACCTTTGGGGCAGAGTGAGGGGTGAAATCGGTGATGCAGCCAGACCCAGGGACAGATTGTGACTCGGTCAGTGTTTTCTCCTGCTCCTTGCTTGCATAAGGAGTAATTCAGACCTGCTGGTTAAGTAGCTCCCTCCCTGTCATGGGTGTAAAGAAGGAATTATCCAACTCTTTGCTTCCTCAACCTGCCTCCTCTCTGAACCCGTGTGTCTGATGGGCTCAGTGACACCATGTCGGGGTCCCTTCCCCCCTGCTGTGGGGTCCTGGGAGAGGGGCCCTGGGGGGGAGAGATGGGGTTTCCCTGGCCCTGGTCAGCCTCGTTCCCCATTGGCTGTTTGGTGTTCCCCTGTGGGGGCGAGGACCCTCGGGTGCCATGATTGAGCAGTTCCTCGGCAGAGCCCCGGCCATGCGGCTGGAGAAATAAACATCTCTGAAACATCTAGCAAGAATCTGTCCATATATATTTCTTTTCCACAGGCCTCATTGTCTGATACGTGAGTTGCAGTATCCGCACTGTAACAAATGGTGGTGAAATGCTGGCAAGACACCGATCCTTAAGGACAGAGAATTCGTGAGTAAAAGCCACTCTAGATCTCTCTCTTCTCACCTTGGTTTGGGTATTCTCTCTGGACTATGGAAGAATCATGGGAACTGTGGCTCTCTGAGCCACAGAAAGAAATGTATCTAGAAGTTAAAAGAATCCTTGAACAACAAAACAAGAAAGTATTTGTTCAGGAGATCTAGAACATTTTTTTAACTGGCTTTTCAAAAATTTCTTTTATATTTCTCGAGACTTTTTGAAATTGATCCTCCTGGAACTGGTAACTGGAACTTCTGATATGAGATCTTGGAGGAAATAATGAATCAAACAAAACATGCACTAGTGATAGAACCTCTCCGTGGATCCATTGTAATCAGTGAAGCTCTTTAGGAGCATTTGTATGGTCCCATTACCCCTAGGGCAGAGGATGGCCGTAATCCCGTGGCCGAGACCGCGCGGCGGCCACCCCAGGAGCGCGTGACTGCAGCCGTGCCGGTGGAGGTGCCTGCGCTGGATGTGCCCGGCCCCCTCGGGAGCGCGCACCTTATTGCGGACCCCATCCCTGTCTCGGGGTCCCCGGCCACTCGGCCGCGAGTGAGGGAGCGACGCCGCAGGCGCCATGGGTGCCGTGGGCCACGAGCAGCCAGGAACCGGAGGTCAGCGTGGCAGGCCGCTCTGAGCACACGGCTCGGAGAGCCCTGTGGAGGGAGAAGCGGCGGTTTCCACAGTGACACGAGAAGTTGCACAGCGCCGAGCCGAAACGGGGCCGCTCTCAAAGCAGCGTGGAGTTTGCAGAGCAGAACCACTCACAGGGCGCGGGGCCGGCGGCGATGGCAGCGCGGGGCCGCGCAGAGCCCAGAGACGCGCCGGAGCAGCGTCGTGCAGAGAGCGCAGAGCGGCCGCGGCGCGGGGGCCTGACCGAGACGTCGGAGTCGGCGAGGCGGCGGCCACGCGGGACCGGCACCCACGACAAACACGCAAGCACATGATAGGAGACGTTCTAGCAACGAAAATCACAGGAACTGTGAAATGGTACAATGTAAAAAACAACTATGGATTTATAACACGAGATGATACAGGGGAATTTATTCATCCATAGAACTGCCATGCAAAGGAATAACCCTAAAAATTACCTGCAAAGTGTAGGAGATGGGGAAGTTGTACAATTTGATATAGTGCAAGGAAAGAAGGGTTTACAAACAGCGAATGTTACTGGGCCTGGAGGTATTCCCGTCAAAGGCAGCCGTTATACATAAAATTATAAACAATATCCATCCTGGCAGCTTCCCTACCCACAACCTACTTTCCCCTTTTACCCTATACCCAATATGAATCCTTCCCTAAGTTTACCCCATCCCCAGTTTATTCCTAATCCATTTTTCACCCCATGGCTTCCCTATACAATTCCCTTTCCCTACATCTCCTCTCCGATGCTGAGGGGGGGATGAAAAGAGGGAGGGAAGAAATTAAACCTTCTCCTGCCTCAGTTTCCCCACAAAGCATGCCCGGAGAGTCCTGTCTCCCTTCTGTCAGCCCTAAGATGTTCCAGAGAATCTGTCTGGACATTTAAAGACTCAGGAGGGCGGCTTGTTTTGTTTTGAAACTGTTCTTGTCATCTCATGTTTATCCAGTTGTTTTCAATGTTAAGTTTTAAATCTCCTTTTAGTAAAAATAAATGGGTGAAATGTCGGGGTCCCTTCCCCCGCCATGTAGTCCTGGGAGAGGGAACCTGTGGGGGAGGCACGGGGTTTCCCTGCCCCTGGTCAGCCTCGTCCCCCACAACCCACTGGTTGTTTTGTGTTCCCCTGCGGGGGCAAGGACCCCCAGGTCCCGTGATTGTCTCAGTTCCTAAGCAGAGATCCTCAGCCATGCAGCTGGAGAAATAAACATCTCTCTGAAACATCTATCAAGAATCAGTCCATATATATTTCTTTTCCATGGGCCTCGTTGTCTGATACGTGTGTTGCAGTATCTGCACTGTAACAACACCAGGCTTGAGAAGTAGCTTAAGGAAGAACAATTTATCTCCCATAAATACCTCTTTGTTCAGCCAAACAGGTAATAACAGCACAAAATGAATGTCAAATGGCTGAAATAATCATTACTTGAATCTTTCTCTGTTCTAATTTGAGGGTGAAGACACTCTTTTCAAATACTGAATTCAGAGAAGGGCAGGATTGATAGCTATGTCAGTCCTAAAGCATTCTACTTCCATTTTAGATCTCATCTGGCATTTTCAGAGACTTTAGTGAAGTGTTGAACTACTAATCTCAGATCAAAAGGGTCAGAGTCAAATCAGAACCCAGATTTCAGACTTACGTTGTAATTTTAAGAGTAGAAGATGTTCTGTGCACTGTTCTGTGTATTCATTGCTCTATGGTCAATCTTAAAGAAGAATTATAATCTTACATCTTTTGATTAATGCCCCAGTCGTTTAACATTTACAGATCAGCATTATCTCCATTCCCTTTGACCACTGAGTCATACAGATTATATTTTTCGAACTTTGTATTTTTTCTTTCATTTTCAGTAGAATATTCTTTCTTTTCTTTCTCCCACCAAGAGTGGGGTAATTAGCTGCAAAGGGGATGACTGTGGAAGGCAGTGGCTGACTGTTCAGGCAGGGGAGGATGGAGCTCCTATGGGAACAGGGAGAACAGTGGGGCCATAGGACTCTGGAGTAGACAGGAGAGATGAACTGACTGCTGATAACAGGAGGGAGGAACGGATGCTCACTAAATCACTAAGTACTGTGCTGATGGCCTGAGTAAGATGCAACAATGTCTTTATCAACACTTTTCTTTTTTTACCATGCACCTAATTTATTCACACACCAGTAAAATGGAGCACAAGTGCCAGGACTGAAAGGAAAAGCAGTAGCTCTACAGGCTTTCTTTAGCTGGATTGTTTCCAGAGGCTTTGTGTATATCCTTGTAAGCAACAGAGTGAGCTGCCTGCCATCAGGAATGGCTTCCTGAATAGGAGGCAACTCAGAAATTCTCAGTCATATCAGATAACCTTCTGCAATAAGCTTCACTGACCTTACGCCAGAGGAAGGTTTTATTCTAGGGTTTATGTTAGCAGAATGTTGCCCAGAGTAAATCAGAAGGCAGTCTTTCCTTATTAATAATAATGAGTAAAGACATATCTAGAGTTTGTGTCCAGTTTGTCTCCATCCATGACAGGCATAGAGGGGGGTAAGCCAAGCTTCAGTACAGCTTTCCTTCCATGTTACTGCAGAGGACCTGCTCTTCCTAACCCACAGACTTACCTCCCATGCCCTTCCCTTTCCCTGGACATGCCTGCCAAAGTGGGAGTAAAAAACTATGAAGCCCAAAATACAGCACTATGTAACCTCTTTACATTACTGGAAATCATTATACAGAATAAAAGCAAGGTTGAGTTGGGTCCAAATTAACTAGGAAAACATTGTCAAAACATATTCTGCAGTAATAAGGACAGAGAAAGAAAAAAGGACTTTTTGTTAGTTCACATTTATTTAATGATGATATAAACTCCAAGCTAGCTATTTTGTGTGTCAGAAAGTAATCGTGCATGACCAATTTTTGCTCTTGTAAGAATTTTACCTTGTGGCTACATTCTGTTTTAGATGATTTCAAGGAATACTTTTATCATGTACAGGCTTTTCAAAGGTTTGCTCACTTATTGAACAAGTGAGAGAAGAAGGGAACTTTGTTTATCTAAAGTAATTTTCCAAGGAAATCAGGATTCTATATAGGACATTTAAAGGCCATGTAGGCCTTTTCAGTGACTATGATAGCATCCCATTATTCCCAGTAACCTGCTGAAGAGCTCCCACTCTCCTGAAAGGCACTTCTGCCTCACAGACACTTCCATTATTATTTTTCAAAACAACTCGTGAAGTCAAGTGGAGATAGAGCTGCTACCTTTTACATACCTCAGAAAATGGGCTGGAGTGGCCCAGCCACGTTACATGGACCATCAAACAGGAAAGTGTGAAAAATCTGGTCTTAAGAGTGTTCTTTGGAATCATCCTCAGCTCAAACAGGCTAAGACCAAATGGTGATGGTTTCCAACAGTTTCTGTTTAATTAATACTGCTATTTTCATACATCTGTTGGACATTGTATTTGGTCCTGAATTCTGAAAAGATTGTATATATGGGGAAAGGGGATATAACTTAAAATAAATGTAAACCATAAATTTCTATTTTCTCTTCACCAAAATTACTTGTATGTTTTGCAAGCCACTAATAAAGGCTAAGAAATGGAGTTCATATGAAAATGTAAGAAAGGAATAAACTTTTTAATGGTAGGTTCCAATATTTTTTTTTTGTAGTTTTAAGTGGGGAGTAAAAGAACTGAGAAATTATAGAGGAAGAGCTGCTTTGGGTTTCCATGAGTCCTGCTGCCGGGGGCAGCACCTGCTCCTGCCTTTGCCTTTTCTCTATCCACATCTCTATGAGTCCTGAGGACTCTTCAGGCTGCCATTAACTTGTTTTTAAGCCAGGAGAACTGACTGCAATTTCTGTTTCAGCTCACCTTCAGCCTGTGCCAAGGAGAAACAGTAACAGAACAAATCCTTTCCATTCTAATATAAAATTCTTCATATATATAATGAAAACTGAACTGCTAACATACCACAAACCTTGCTCTGTCAACATATTCTCACACCTTGTACTGACTGACATCACATCTGACAAAAGCCAGTTAGGAAGAAAGGCTTTAGAAACGCCTCTGAATAGTAATCCTCACAAAACCTCAGTAAGATGGTGCAAAATAAACCAAAACAGGGTTCAGGTGAACAGGGCACACACTACCAGTGTATTTTTTTCATGTGGCTGTAGAAATCCTCTGCAGTTGGCCATTGGGGGACAGTTCTTTCAGCAATTTGGAGCATTTCTCAGGGGAAATATCATTCTAGCTTTTTACCTGTTTTTTTGCTGTAAGACCCAAGAACTTGCTCTGAGGTGTTTCCTTTCCCACAGGCAAATGGGAAGTTAATATTTTATATGAAGATGAGCACAGTCCTCTGAAGCAGCTTAATGTATTTTTTACAATTTAAATGTCATTGCATTAGCAGCACAACGGGTCAAATTTGCCCAAGGGTATTTATGTTGACAGAGTGATAGGAGAGCTACGACAGGCTCAGAATAAGGTAAATATGCTGAACATATTTACCTTGGGAATGGCTTCTCCAGAGGAGCTAAACACAGCTCAGAGCCTCCTTTAACATCTTAATGTGTAATAGAGGTAAGCAAGTGGTGAAGTCAGATATGAATTGTATGACACACATTTAATGTGGGGACAATGACAAGCAAAATTTACAGAATCTGAGCCTGCCTGACTACACAAGTAACCTTCTTTCCCACTGTGGTCCATGCCTGCCAAGCTGTATTTCTTTACCTTTTATATTTGCATCCAGTTCAATCCAGGGGCAGCAAGTGAGTGAGAAGACACCAAGAAAGCCCACAGAGGATAGTGAAAATACAAAGGACAAGCACATATTATTTTGTACCTTCCAGAACCAAACCTTAGAAGCCCCCGAGGCTTTCTGGAGTGAGTAGGGGTATGTAGGTGCTGACAAGGAGTTTCAAAGCCATCACTGCCATGGAGAATGGGGGTGATCTCTTCGCCCTTTGGGTGCTTAATGACTGGGAGTTATGAGAAAGGCTCAGATCCCCCTTGGGCTTGTGGGTTTAATATGGGGATTCTAGACCCGTGTAACCAAGAGGAACAAGACTTGGTATAACTCAGGGTGGCTGAATCTGGACATAGCTCTTCTGTAGTACCTAAAATACATTTTTTTCTTCTGCTGTCAAGAGAGAGGTTTTGTCTCTGCAGCTGATAGAGTAAATTGGCCTTCAACCTCACTCAGCACACTCAAGCCTGCACACTTTCCAGGTGAGACAAGGGTGAAAGAAGTAGCTGCTACTTGCTCTGCTTTCTTATTAGAACAAAACAAATGTGCTGGGGAGCTGGATCATCAACTGCCTCATGATACATGCTGCAGTCAGGCAAAACAGATGTAAAATGCCATCTCATTTAACTGGGGCAGTGTAAACTGTACATTCACACACTTTGCTGAAGGTATGTGAATATGCAAGGTGCTAAGCAACAGTAAATTCTTCCTGAAATCTTTAATCTGTACGCTTATAGTATTTAGGGTATATAAAAGGCAAATTAGATCTGAGTGGAGACAAATTAACCATCTCCCCAAATTCTGATTTCTCTTTGACTGGTTCTTTCTAATCTACCCCCTACAAGAGGATAGTGCCTTATTATGACTTTAAAGCCTGACTTTTTCAGTAGGATTTTGTGTTTTAAATGAGAATTTATTTCATGTCAGGGAATTCCATGATTTGATAGCCACAGCAAAGAAAGTGTAAAAAACTGCTTTTGGGCTGAAAGGACATGGATTTAAAACAACCACTGCACCTTTTTACTCAGTAATGTAATTGCATAAATGTGGATTTGTAGAAACATACAATTGAGGTGTGGAGGTGGGAAAGACAATGTTCTTGCCTAGGGGAATAAATGTGGTATAAACACTTTCCTTGTGAATACACCTATTCCTGTCATATTCATCTTTTTAAATGTATGCATTCTTTAGAAACTGTAGTAAGGGCTACCCTTCACTTGTCTGAAGGAAAGGATTAACTCCCTAATATTCTATTTGTATTTTGAAGTATGGAGAGAAGGGAGTGCTGTGTTAGTACACTGGTATTTAAAAGATGTTTTACAACCAGCTTGTCATTCAACCTACACAATAAATATAAAAAAATCAAGTAAAACTTTTTAATTTTAATTTTATAATTTATAACCAGATGGAGATGCAGGGGAGGAAGATTAAAATTTCTGGGTTGGACGACGAAATGTCTGAGGAGCCCTGGACATTTGTGGCCAAGGGCCATTTCTGTGCATTGTTCCAGATGCTAGCGATTTCATGGCAGCCACAGTCCTGCCCCTGTGGCCTCGTGAGTGGTCCTGGTCTAGCAGCCAGCCAGTGGGGGAAGCATCCAGCCTCTCCCCCATAAACTGCCCAGATAATGAGGGTAAGATGTTCTGTTTGTCTAAATCAGTTCTTGCTCTGTGGCAGTGGGAATAAGGCTGCTCAGCCACAGAGGAGCTGTGAGGCAGCAGAGGATCTCAGAGGACTGTCTATGTACTTAACTAGATGAATAGTGAGTCAGTGGGGCATGGGAAAACAGCTGTCACATTTATCTTCCTCACACTAGCAACTGAGAGTCATTACCAGGATCTAATACACCAAAGGATGCTTTGAACAGAGATCATCCTCATTTATTTGTCTACACATACTTAAAATGTTGCTTTGTGGTGTAAGTTACTGGCACAGAAGGAAGAGTTTGGGCTAAAATTATTTTAGGGACTATTTAAGTGAGGGAGATTAAAGCTGATCTGTTCTTTTCCAGTATCCTCTTTCTCATTGTACCTTGGGGAACCTGTTTTTGTGAGCTAATCATCATTTTTCTTAAACATATAGAGAAATTACAAAGGATAATTAGATCTCAGGGGCACCTTAATTGTCCCAATTACTCGGCCAGTTTTGACAGCCAGATCTGATGAAGAGAGATCTGCAGGCATAAGACAACATTTCATGTGGTACTTGGACAATACTCATGGTGCAGCTATAATAATCAAAGTATCTGTGTTTAAAAAGATACTATATGCAAAATAAAACTGGAGGAGAAAAAGAGCTTTGGTGAATTACAAGAAATTCTTTACCGAGTCAACCTTCTGCATGAGATATACAGAATTAGCACTAAATCAATTATAATTAAGTTGCACGTAACTAAAATTGGCAAATTCAATTTCCGCAGTGTTTCATTATGGCTTAGCTGCTGTAATGATAGATGGAATTACGCCACCTTCTCCAAGACCTTCCAGGTGTAGTCATTATCAAACATCATTTTACTTTTTACTTCTTTTTTTTTTTTTTTTTTTTTTTTTTTTTTTTTTTTTTCTTCTGTAAATTAAACAAAATATAATTGTCCTGCATTCAATGATGAGGTTACTTGCTCTGGTACAACAGACCCCTGACATCACATTGGGGTGCACAGGTGCTAAGGAGCCGTTTCAGGTTTTTTAGGCATGATGGACATTTTTCGGTATTAGAGGATGAAAGCCAAATATTTGAACTCATAGGCCTAATGCTAGTTTGAATTAAAAATTTAAAAAAATAGGTGGAAGTGCAGACACTTCCACTCTCTGTAACTTCTAAAAACGAAACAATTATCCTCTTCTGTTAGAAGGCTCTGCTGTTAGCATGATTTCAAGAACAAGGTAAATATTGAGCACATGCTTATACCCTATCTTGTAGAAGTGCTTTCTTGAACTGAGATCATGGAAAAGGGTATAAATATAAACAGAGGCCTTTCTCTTATTCTGTCTGAAATTCTATTACACCCATAACAAGGTTTTAACATCTTGTCCAAATGAGCAAAATATTAATCTCATCATTAAACTGGCAGTTGCACAAAGGCAGCTGAATCAGATACAAAACCAAAGCTCTTTCACAAGGTTATTCCTCAGGGTAATCAGGGAGCAGGCAACCATAAATTAAAGCGAAACTTTATTTCCTTCTTCCTAAATCTCCAAATCAGTTTTTTTTTTTTTTTTAAATCACCTTTTAACAAGAAAGGTAGAGGAGAAGCTAGTAAAAATATCTATGTGTAAAATGCAAATATTTTATATAGCTCTATAAGATAGAAGAATTCAGATTTTTCAGCTCAGGGTTTTCAGTAAAAAAATAGCAAGAAAAAACCCCAAGCAGGTTATAATTGATAAAAATAAGGAGTGGTTTTCAGCATCTCTGAAGTCATGAGGGACATATCTATGCCCACGTTGGAATGCAGCACAAGACACATCTCCATGATGAACACCAGCACTAGGCATAATCCATAGCTCCTGTTCCTAATAAAAATTCATTCATTGTGTGAACTAAACATGGTAATACAGTCAAAAGCTCGGTACTGATCCAGTCTTGCCCATGCACACATCATCTGTCACACTGAGACCCACTGGCAGATTGGCTCTCAAAGAAAAAGCACCTTCATGCTAAACCTTATGTTACTATAAGCCACTCTAGGCAACCAGTGGGGGGCCTGTCCAGTCCTTTTCTATCAAATCTGTTTTACTAGAAAACAAGAGTTTTTAAAAGCAAGAAACGTAACAATCAGCTTCAAGGTTCAGCTCACCTCTGTTTACTGCTCTGATTTCAGAGATTAGCCTCTGTTTCCTACAAAGAGACTAAGAATCAAAGCTAAATCACATTTATCCAATGAAAATTGGATAAATCATTTACAAGTAGTTTGAGATTTTGTTCTTAAAGTTTCATCATGCCAAAAAACGCCCTTCTCTCATTTCAGGTGTATTCAAGTGGAAATTATGTGTAAACTGGCCTTATCACCTAGAAATTCCAGACCATTGGAAACTATCACAAACAGATGTAAAACCTGTTATCAGCGAGAGAGTTGTGCATTGAACATAATCCTTAGGGAGGATGACATATTTTATAATTTCTTTGGACTCAGGTCAGATGGCGACTACATGGGAGACTGTATCACAAAAAAAAAAATTACACAGCCAAAGTAATTAGTAAATGCAAAGATGTCAATTAATCTTGTCAAATAATCTTGACAAATAATCTAATCCTGCATGCTTGATATAGGTAAACCCCACTGTGTATATATCGCACACCAGCAGGATGAATGAACTGGAAAATTCATAGGCAAAGCTTGAGAGCCACAATTCATAGAATCATATACAAGGTTGGAAGGGGACCTCAGTTCATCTATTTGTGACACATATAAGCATTGAGAGCCAAAAGCTACTCATTATTTTGCAAATAAAAAGAAAATAGTGTCCTCATGCCTACAAGGTTCAAGCACCTTTCCTAGTTTTTGCTAACTTAGCTTTAGTATCAATTTTGTTGTTACCTAGAAGTGCAAACTATACGTTCTGCCCAAAACCAACTTGCAGTCACTTAGTAACATCAATCTTATTTCCTGTGTGTCATTAGGATTCATATCCATCAAACTCTTGGTGGAGGACAACAGATCAAAGGGAGAACACATTTGCTTGTGCCAGGGCACAAATCCATCCATTTTAACTTTTTATCCAAGACTGAAACCTGCCCTGTTTAAATCCTGTAGACGTCAGCCAAGCATACATCTTTTAGAGGATGAAATAGTAGTGCCCAGACACTAATTCTGCTCTCCTAGTTGCTCAGTTTGCTTCCTTCTTGGCATTCCTTTAAAATCTCCGAGTACAATATTTTTTTCCAATGAATGTAAATAACAAGTGCCCCTCGACTCCACCACAACAGTGAACACAGTAGAAAGCACCTGGACTCCTGCTTATCCATTTGTGCCCTTCTCACCAACAACCTGTGCCATCAGGAGTGATTCATGGAGCTCTGCAGAGCTCACTCTGGCACCTGCCTGGGTGTTTGCACTTCAAGCACGTTTGGCTGAAGCTGACACTGCCAGCCATGGATGGTTGCTGCAGGAAGCCCACTGGAAATGGGCAGTTCATGCTAATGAGCTCAGTGCTGCTGTCCCTCGGGGGAACTGTGAGTCTTATTTAAGTCTGCTGAACATTTCAGAGACAGAACAGCACACGTGTCCCAGCCTCAAGTGCTCAGCTACCCTGGGCCATCAGTTTTCTAATTCACATTAGTTAGCACTTAGTGCCAATGACTGTGATGTTTTAAGCATCGATTCCTGCACACAGGTAGTATTTAAATTTTGGTGCTGCCCAGGACATCTCAGATAGTAAGTGGCATAATTTAGTTCTCTATCAAATTGATGAGAATGTTGCTGCTTTCATTGGTATGTAGTAGAGTACAATTGATCAAGTATCCCTATTAAATTCTGCCAACAGGATCGAAAATCCCAAAGATAATTTCACTGTAATGCTTGCCTTGCGTGGGCAAAGTACACACGGAAATTTGATAGCCTACCTGATTTTTAATCACTAGAAGCAAAATTAATCCATCTCCAGGGAACCTAAAAGAAATTTGTCAGCCAGTCAAGTTAAAAAAGGACTTAAAGAGGGCTGATCAATAAGGTTGCATTTCACCCCAGGTTGCTGTGATTTCATGTACACCTGTAGAAGTCAAATAAGCCATACAAATGTCAAATTGCTAGTTTTTAGTATATGCTTTAACCTGTGCTGTGGATGTCTGAATAGGTTATTGAAGGTAAATGATGCTGAGTCCAGAAAAAAAACCCTGCACAAGGACAGTTTATTGAGCAAAACTTATGTATTGCCATTGTTAAATATATCTTTTTGTATCTCCAACCTTTCTATATAATCTGCTTCATATCATAACTCTATTTTAACTGTACTTTTCCTACTCCTTCCTCTTAGTTTCCTTTTCCCTACTCACCCATCCCCTCAAGGAGCAATAAAGATAAGCTACACTTTTTACTCCAGATTACATGTGGCAGTAGTGCATATAGCTGATCATACTGCAATCTTACAGCAATCCAAGCTCAGTCTGCTTCAAAATGTCCCACTTTCCTGTTGAGTCTGTATGTCTGAGCAAGAACAAATGACCCACACTTGCAAGGACTAATTTTGTCTTCAGCCAGTTCATATGGATTTTTCTAAGGGAGTAGGAGCAAGGTGACCTCCCATTGTCCTGGGGACAGATTATATTCATATAACACAGAGGCAGGCAAAGAAATGTTGCAGAAAAAAACAAGCATGTGGAGGACAGCCTAGCAAAGAAAAGAGCAAAGGAAAACTTCTGAGAAGGCCAGAGCCTCCTCCCAGATTGGGAACTGTAGGAACAATAGGAGCTATTTCCTCTCTCCCATGAATTAGAAAAATGAGCACTTGCTCCCATTTCTAAGGTTCTCCACAAATAAAAATTTATAGCTTAACTTAATAAGACTTTAGAAATAATTTCTTAGGTTTCTATTCAGTAGAATCTGCATTAAACACAAGAATATACAACATGACAGCAGATAGTACGGGTAAAACTACTTACTTCTGAAAACTCTGGCAAATAAATGTCAGTATTTTGGAAAATTTACCTTTTAAGCATCAACTCTATCACTGTTACCACTATTAATTCTCTCTCTGAAGGCAGGTAAGGGTATTGGGTTCTTCCTGCTAGAAGCTGGATGAACATATACCAAAGAAAGTTAGTTTCAGACTTTATCCTCTAAGAGAAAATATCTCCTGAGGGAAAATGGATAAATTCAGTGCAGAAAGCAGAAAAACGTGCCAAGGGCAGGCTAAAAATTATCAGCCAGAAATATTCTCAGAGTAAATGTAAGTTTTTGAAAAACTATTTTTTTAAATGAGCAGTATATTTTTTTTAATTAGAAAACAATTGCATTTGAAATAGCTCTAAAATAAAAAGGGGCAAGAAGCAGGCTTAGCTCCAACTTATCTGAAAGTAAACAAAACCTACCATCCTTTTGTCAATCTTTTGATAACTTTGTCATAGGAATGTTTCTAGGCAACTTGTGTGGGACCAATAAGGTTTTAGGAGTCATTTATGGGTCAACTCGTGCAAATATAGCTGTGTGAAAATTGAACAACTTAGATCATTGATAAAGCAATGCTGTGAACAAATTGATTTTAAACAAGTGAGTCAGCTCAGAGAAGCACAGGATGGCTGCTGTGTGAAGGCCCTTCTGGAGACCATCTAGTCCCACCCCAGCTCAGAGCCAGGAGCAGCTAGAACAGACTTCTTGGGAACATGACCAGTTTAAATTTTTAATGTCTCCAAAAATGGAGACTGCACAGCCTCTCTGGGCACCTTGTTCCAGTGTGTGAGTATCCTCACAGTGAGGAAGTGTTTTCTTATGTTTAGATGAAATTTCCTGTATTTCAGTTTGTGCCCATTGTCTCTTGTCCTCTCACTGTGCAACACTGAAAGTCTGGTTTCACCTTCTTTTCTCCCTCCATCAGTTATTCTTACACAAGGAGAAGATCTCTGTGACTGTCCTTTTCTGCAGGCTGAACAGTCCCAGCTCTCTCAGCCTCTTCTTCTATGACAGCTGCTCCAATTCCTCAATCATCTTAAAGACTCTTTTATACTCTGTGATATCTACTGTTAAATTCAAAATCAATCCATTTTCTCCACCATGTTTATCAGGTTTTTAAAGTTCATTTATTCCCAAGAGTGAATAAAGGCTGTCCCTATTGTCACTGCCTGAAAAAAAATGGAGAAAGGATGTTTCCCTCCCTTTAACAGCAATCAATTTTAGACTGCACCTTTGTAATATTTTGGGGATATTAAATGTGACTGAGCTACTATCTTAGGGTGATTGCTCATGGTATGTTTGATCACATGAAGATGTTGTCTTTTACTTTTCTAAGTAGATAGTCTTAAAACATGAATCCTGTTGAGCATAACGGTGTACTGAAAACTATGCAAGCAATTAGGCAAAAAATATTGAAGAAAAAGAATTAATTAATAAGTCTCTTGAGATTTAATGCCCATATGGGCCTGTAGACTTTTTTCAGAATAAATACTTTGATGAGCTGGTCATGTCTGTTCTTTAATGTCTTTATATTTAATCTTATCATTGAAATTCAATTGTTTTCTCCTGGGTTTGCAGGAGTTCTGATACCCTGAAAATTACACAATCCCCTGGGAAGTTTCTTTACTTATACTTTTACATATGGATAGCTTGAGGGAGGATGTCTTTCCTTCTAAGTGATTACCTTAAGTTTTGAGACCTATTCATTAGCTAGGTGCACCTTTTGGTCTCTCCCTCAGGAGTATTATTGCTGTTTATCTGTCTTTATCTGCCCTTTGATCTTCACACAAGCAGAGAAACCACAGGATGGCCAGAAATGCCTTTGTTCCCTAGATTTGGGCAGTAGACCCCTGGTGACTGGGCAGTGTTAGATAAATGTTTTTGCCTTCTATTTTAACAAAGCATTTTACTGTGGGCAGTGTCCTATCACAAGAGCAGTTCTAGTCACAGATTAGAAATCCAGTGTGGGGAATGGAGCTCAACCAGAGAAAGAGCCCTGTGCCATGTCTGCCCCAGCAGAGTTTCTGACACCAGAATGAGGAAAGAAAATACAGATATAGACTGAGCACAGGAGTCATCTGTGACTCCATATGATGGAAGCTGGCCAACAAAAAGGAGAGAACTACAGGTCTGTCAGCCTGACCTCAGTGCCAGGGAAGATCATGGAGCAGATCAGGACAACCAGGGGTCAGGCCCAGCCAACACAAGTTTATAAAAGGCAGGGCTTGCTTGACCAGCCTGATCTCCTTCTGTGAGAAGGGGATCCAAATAGTGGAAGAGGGAAAGGCTGTGGATATGTCTGTGTGGACTTTAGTAAAGCTGTTTCCACAGCTTTCTCCTGAAGAAACTGGCTTGGATGGCTGCACTGTTGAATGGGTAAAAAGCTGTCTGGAAGGTCAAGCCCAGAGAGTTTCTTCTCTGAAATATCTGTTATGCCACAGCAGTAGATCACACTGAAATTACTCAGTAACTCATATTCTGTCTCATCAGACATAATACAGAAAGATGAAACGAATTGAACTGCAGGTTGCAAAACAGAAGTGATAAAAATAAAAAAAAAAAAATAGAAAAACCAGTATATGCAAATTAGATGTAAATTTTCTGATGATACATTAGATCTTTCTCTCACCAGTCACTGTTCTGCTTTCTTACAGATTAGGAAAAAATACATGCCCATGTAATAAAGGTCAACCTTTTCCAATCAAATATAAACATTAATTTTAAAAATATTTGTTTTCTGATTGTCTCTTTGCTGTGTTCCATGCAAGGGCAAACGTTTTTGTCTGTCTTGCTTCTAGCTCATTTTTTTCTCTTGCCTTGGAGACAAATGAGAATAACATCCACGAAAGTCAACACAACCTGATACAAAATGTTGGTGGTAATGAAAGAACAGGTGACATTTCAGGCTGACATTTTAGGCTAACATTTTAGTGACGTTTATGAATATTTTAGCTTAAGAATATGTTGAATAAAGATTTTGCAGAATTGGGCCTGAGTTTGAGACTGTTTATACTGGATTTAGCCAAGTATATCTTACCTTAGTTTCTAGAGTAAGTCATCAGAGACGAGTTCCTGGACAGTATTTCTCAGACTGTGTTTTACAGATATTTAGTGGTCATAAACAAGTCACAAAAATCACACTGCCTTAGACTCACTGGGAACAGCTCTGTTCTCCAACACTGGCCTCAGTAATTTTAATTAATTCTCCTCCCTCTGCCCCAGATGAGCAGAGCTGCTGCCAGGAATAAAAAGTACAGGTGCTGCAGGGATTATGAGAGTGGGAGGAAGAGAGAGGAAAATAGAATTATGATAATAGACTGGAGCCCTGCTCACAGAAGTTCAAGAAATACTGTTGCAAAGAAACAAAAATTCTTTAGTTTTTGTTGCATTAGTGCAAGCATTAATTGGAAATGTCCCATTTACAGCAGCTATTATACTGCAAGAAAGCACAACAATTCTGGGACCTGAGACTAGATATGACACAGAACAATATCTTTTATCACCCTCTATCCACTCAGCCACTGCACTGGACCATCGTGGAACAAACCTGGCCACCCTACTTCAGCTCTAGAAAATACTGCTATGGTGGTTTAACCTTAAATAAGCACCACACAGCTGCTCGCTGATTCTCCTCCCTGTGGGGTGAGGGAGAGAATCAGAAGGGTAAAAGTGAGAAAACTTGTGGGCTGAGATGAGAAAGGTTTAATAATTGAAATAAAACATAGTAATAATTAATAATATTTGTTAATAAAAATAAAAATTGTAATTAAATAGAAAAATTTTTGAAAGGGAGAGAAATAAAACCCAAAAAATGATGCGCAGTGCAATTGCTCATCACCAATGGACTTCTTTTTAGAATCAGAGCTCAGGAAAATGCTGAGGATAACTATAAAGAGAATATATGAATAATCTTTTATAGTCAGCTGTATTTTTCTTTTTTTTCCATAGTATTTCAAAAGTGACTCTCTGTAGGCTCCAGATAGCAGAAGCTTGCAGAGAAAGGAATCCCAGCGCCACCCCCACCCTCTCTAATCTACTTTTATTATAATTAAAGTATAAACCACAAAATTTAATCTCTCACAAAAGCCTCCATTGTTTTACATTTACTTCTATTTTTATTCTGAAATTGCAGAGACATTGTTTTCTCATTTATCATCAGAGATGTTGAAATGTGGGAAGTGACACGACACAGTAAATGTATGAAGGAGCAAAAACCCAATCTTTTGGCTGGCTCATGTTAGCAACTATAATCTGATATTCTTCCTGCAATAGATACATGGAAGAGAGGGCACAATTTAGAAAGTGTTAAATATCCTGCTCCATGCTGCCTACAAAATATTTGTTGACAATTATGGTGAAAGAAATTATGGCCATGGAGAGGTGCCATCAGATAATTGCAATCATTTTTGCTAGCATGTTATAAATAGAGCATTTCAACCTTCAATTTTAGAATAATTTAAATTGGAATATGAAAATATTTCAATTACAAGCTGGGTAAAAAAAATCTCAAAAACAATAAATAGAAACTTCAATTTGTTTTTGAGAAAGATATTTATGGAGGGAACCCTTCCAAAGGATTGTTCCCATAGTTTTTTGGATCAGACACTGAACTGAAAAATTCATAAATAACACAATATTGTTCTTTAACTATAAGCACTGTGTTGTAACATTGAAGCTGTTGCTAAGCCTATTTCTCATGCCTTATGTAACTAGCATTCATTTCAGACAATGATTTTCACTTGTGTGTTTTCAGAAGACTGGATACCTGATCCCTGCCCATACCTAGAATGATTACATTACAGAAATAATTAATTTAATAGGAATAAAAGTCTTGAGTTCCTAGCTGCTGTTCAAAGGTTTTTGAAAAGGTTCTCTGAGACATACTGTTAAACTGTAGGAGGAAACATTTACCTGCTAAAATGGTCATTTCCAAACAACAAACCACTCCCTCTTGCACATTTTATATAAAAGAGGAGTTAAAAAATAATACTGAGAGTCTCCACCACAGCATGTTCATGTCTGTTAGCACCTGTCAATATTACTCCTTCCAAATGAAATAATTAATATGTGCAAGACCCACTCTCTGCACTCTGTTGGTGTTAGAGCATTCCCAGTCCCACCTCAGAGTTTGTTTGTTTTGTGAAACATGGGAACTTTTTAATTTTTCTTCTCTCAGACAGAATTACAACATGCATGAAGCACAAGAGATGAATTTGTCAGGATTATTACAGTAACAAAATAAGAGATCCTCAGAAGGGAATTTTCTTTCTCAGATGTGTAAATATTACAGCATGATTGAGGTTGGAAATTAGAGTCAGCTTGTCCAATCCCATACCTATAATAGGTAAAAATAACTCTGTTGTTTTTAAAGGAAAAAGATTCTTTCTGTGCTCTGATTTAAGATGCCATGAAAGTTCATATATTGTCAGATTTATATTCAGGAGACAAGAAAACCTTTTAAACCTAAGCACAGAACCTGGGTCTTCAGAGACTCAATTCAAAGTTCCTAATTATCTCTTTTACCTATATATCCACTTTCTGCATATTACCATGAAATAGAAATTGGCCATGAGGGAGAAGGCTGCTGATAAAGAGCAGAGAATTCAAAGATATGTGCTGAGATACCAACTGACAACCAGGCAAAAGGTGAAAACTCAGAATGGAGAAGAATGCAGGGAAGGGCACAGAGCAGCCTGGGCTGGTGGCCCTGCATGAAGTGATGCAGTGCTGTGAGGACTCCTGGGCTGATGAAACCAAGGTGCAGAGTAGGCAGACCAGGACCAGTGGCTGCTTCTAGAAGGTGGCATTTTTGTACAAATAGCTCTTAAACCCGTGTTGATTTGCACATGTGCACTTGCCCACTGATCCATGATTTGGGATGTGCTCTCTCACACCTCGGTGGTCTGTTTTCCCTTTCTATTTGACAGACTTTATGTTTGCCTTTGAAAAGGTATTTTTGCACCTCAGTGAGACAGAAGCAAAGAAGGAGGGTTTGCAAGAGGCTATCTGCACTACCATGGCAATCTCCTTGGGAGACAGCTTGGAGGTTCAGCCAGCAGGGCTTTGTCGTGCAGCCAAGTCACTTTTCAAACAGCTTGTCCAGACCCAGAAGCTTTTCCAGCAGCCTGCATGCTGCAGAAGAACACAGGATTATTCTGCTAGAGAGAGGAAACCCGATGAGCCAGAACTCTGTCACTTTATTAAGGAAGAGTTTGTGAGGAAGCTGTGTGAATTAATCAGGGAGGCAGACAGCAACTTGACTAAATCACTGAGGAAGAGTCCTGCAGCAGTAATGAGTTATTGTGTCCCCTGCCTAGGGGGAAAGGAACACGTGTCAGGAGCTGTGCTGACTGTAGAAAATGACCTGGACAAATTACTTGGCAATTTTTCGCAGAACAGGGAAAAAAAAAAAGTGTGTGTGACTCTATTTCTCCAGGGAACCATTGTCACTTAACAGTTCTTGGGTGTTGGTTTCCTCCTCAGCTGAAAATCCAAGGATAAACCCAGGATATTTACACTGCTTCTATCCTTTACACAGACAGCAATAGGATTAGGCAAAAAGGAATATATTCCCTTTTAAAAATCACACCTTTGATAGACAAAACTGATTTGGAATTGTGAAAAGTTCAAGCTGTTTTATTCTGCAAGTGTCAGATCTATGCTGCCAATGGAGAGTGCACAAAGCCTGCCTGGAGAGCCAGCCTTGTAACAGGACAAATAGGAGAACAGATCACTTAAACTTGAATCATTATTGATGAGGAATCTATGGCAGAGCATACACCAACATATATACCATAGTCTCACACAGCACATCCATAACAGCAGTTCACCCTACACCCTACCATGCAGGAAGGCTACAGTTAGATATTTAGAAGTCTAATATTCACAAAAGCCCGCAAGACAACCTTATAAAAGAGACATCAGCAGAAATAATTAGGAAATTTGAGTCAGAACCTTTAGAGGATTTGCCTAATTACTTTCAATTTTGTAAATACAAGTATTCTAATTTTTAGGTACCTCAATATTTATATGGGTTGGGCTCAAGATAATTAGCACTGTGCTGACTACTCCAGAAGAGTAAAATTGGGAGTGGGGAGGGATGAGATAAGGACTGTCACCACAGAAGCCACATTCATGTGACACACATTCATTTTCACACTCATGCAATGACCAACCCTCCCCACCTTTCACTGAGGCTGCATCTGTCAGTGCTGTGAATCATGAGGTGCACTGCTAGAGGTGTCACCACTTTATGGAGCTGAAAAACACAGGGGAAAAGTTGTATGACCTGTAGTAAAATGAGAAGTCTCACTTTGCAAAATGTGGTTCTGTACAAACAGGGATAAAAATCATTCACTTTCTCATCTACCGCCTCTGAGTTTTTACAAAGAAGGGACTGTTATAAGACTTCTCCCTAAAATAAACAGTATACAGATTGTGATCTCTGACACAAACATCTAAATCTGCATTTGATGAGAACAAAATACTCTGGGGGAAAAAAAATCTGTTTCTAAAGATGCTCAAGAGTATTTGCTTCTTCATTATTCCACAGAATCTCAGATTTATCTTCAATTATCACACAACTACCAGCAGCTCTAAGGGTGAATCATTGTGTCTATAAAACGTAAGAAATTTGAGAATACTGCTGCATTCTCTATTCATCAGATATGGGGAGGGAGAGCTATAGCTTTAACCTACATCAGGGAGAACCAAAGCTTTATTTTTGTTTTGCTACAGATGTCACCACATAAGCAACTCCAGAGGAGAGACTTCCAGTAATCTTCCTAAGAGAATTAGGAAGTTTATGAAAACTGCAATCTTATGCTTCTTTATCAGTGATATAGTTGAGTGTAGGGCTTCGGGGTTTTTTAAATCTTTGCTGATCTGACATTTCTTCCTTGTTTGTCTGGTCTGCAATATGTTCCTCACATCATCTCTGAGTATGTTCCTGTGAAAGAGATGGTTTTAACCCTCTCTGGCAAAAGTGCCACTGAGACACAGTGGGAATTGCCCGTGTCTCATAGCAACTGCCCAGAAGGCTTGATCTGTTGAGAGCTAAAAGGACAGTGGCAAGGAGTGGGATTTGCCTGTTCTACTTCCTTCTAAAATTCTCATGGGGTATAACCAGACCCAGGCAAACACCTGGGACAGCATAAAGCACTTCCAGTGGCTATTTCTACAAGAAGAGGACTGCTATTAGCAAGGCTGTTTTAATCTCCCAGGCTCTGGTTGAAGCCCATGGTCCATAAGGTATCCAGCTGTGTTTCCAAGATAATCTGTATTTCACAATGAATGTAGCATGCTAGTTCATCAAGCTGAATTAGGTCCTGCCACATGCTCTGGTGCTTTAACTTCCTTCAAACCTTGTTCTGTACTAGCTGACTCATTCCAGCACACAGTTGAAGCTAAAGGACATAGCTTGTGTAAATTTATATTTAAAACAGCATTGTGTTCTTCATTTGTGTGGGGTAGCAGTTCTCTCCTTAGCACAGGAGATAACTGTTTGAGGAATGTGGCAGCCCTTAGCAGTTATTTGCCTTTCCAGTCTTCCAGCAAAATTTCAAAAAAGAAGCAACAATCACCCACCCATCACCAATCACTTTTTCCCACTGAAATCTCTTCCCTCAGAATGCGTCAAATGAAAAAAAATCCCTCAACTCTCATTAGGGGGTTATTGTCTGTACTTGAGGATGTAAAAAAGAAAATACAAACCCCTATTGCTAGGCTAAGAAAGTATTCCCTTCCTGAGTGTCTAAATGTTAATCAGATAAAATAAAAGGCAGTGCTAATGGCTGATTTAAACCCAAAAGCCCAGAGCCATTTGCATTCAGTACATTCACCCAACTAAGCTTCTCTGCTGAAGTAGGGGAGATGACGCAGTTTTCAGCAACAAATGTGAAGCCTAACACAACTGGCTAAGTCAAGGACAAAAGGGAAGTCCAGCTTGCCTTCGTGATTTTTAATAGCCCTTTAATTTTGCCTAATGATGCTGTTTGTTCTTTAATATAATTTTCCTCTGAATGGTTGGGGTTTCTACAGCAGCAGTGGAAAAACACGCAGGGAGCTCTCTCCTTAAAATCAGTCTGACCTGAGTGGAAGGGAGGGAGTTTACTGGGTTATAATAATAGAGTAATAATCTTTATTACACTGCATTTTTTTTCACATGGAAATCAAGGTTCATTTGGCAGTCCTGGCCTTAAAGAATCCATCAGCTGCAGAGTCAGGTATGAATCATGAACAGTGGTGTTACAGAGTCTGTACCCAGTTTATTTTATCATTACTGCATTTCTGATTTAACCCCACCTCCCAGAGAGTTTCATGCTTGCAGGGGTCCAACAAGCAGGACAGACAGAAGATTGATCTGAGTTCCAACTTTTATTTTTGGCATTCTACCTTGAGAGCTGATGTATTTCTTCATTACTGCTCTGTATGTAACCCCCAAGTGATAAGTGCATGGAAAAACCCAAACAAGAAATAACTTGAGTAATGGAAAACCAGAGGTTTCCTTTGCAGACAGTGATAAAAAAAAAAAAAAATGTTTAATTTCCATTCCAGCCAGTGTGCAGACAGCCCAGGTTGGTTTTATCTGACAGGGCATCTGAGCTATGTTCTTGCACATCATTTACCATTCTGAATTTTAACCATGAAAAGTGTACTGACAAGGGAATTTGTTAAGAACTTTTATTTATCTTGTCTGTGCTATTGCCACATCTTCAACTTCCTTGAAAATGATAGGCAGTATAGTAAACCTGAATAATATAATTTACCTTTATTTCCATGTGCTTTGAGCCAGGGCTTCCCAGATGCTCCCAAAGGTCCCACACAGCCTGCAAAAGGTTTGCAATGAAAGTCCTTGTTTGAGAGGTTGCATTTCATTTAGGCATTGCATTGAAGATGAATTTTGTTATATAGCATTCCTAACCTGATTTCCTATGTTTATGCAGACATTTGTGAACAAAACTTATAAATCCCTGCTCGAGATTTTCTAAATATCAACTCCTTTCTTTTTAAATTACAAATGTTCACTTCTGTTGAAAGACAACATTTTTGGCAAAGTTAGAACAAAACAGCCACAGGTCTTTGATTTATGAAAGAATATAAAAACACATATTCTGATGCCCATTTCAACAAGTGAGGGCCTCTTATATTTTAGAAATCAGCATCACTATGATAGTGCTCTTTATGATTACAAAGATAAAAATCTCTACCCAATAGCATTAGTGAGATATAAAGGCTGACAGATCCTGAGGTCAGGTTTTAAGGCTAAGAAGGAGTGATTTCTGTGAATATATATGAGAAAAAACAGATAGAATTGATATTGGAAAGGAGTTCAGCAGTGTGTATGCTGTGTGAATTAACGTGGTACTTTTCAAGACATTTTCTATTGCCCACACTACTCACCTTTTACCAAAACTTACAACATCATTAGTAACATATTGTAACACAGAAAACAACAAAAAAAAATACCACATAGGCTTAAATTTGTAGTGGGGGAAAGAGTTGCAAGGAATAGACAGCAACAAGGAAAGCATATCCAAATCAGAAACTGTAGTTTTTACATCACATTATATTTTCACCAGAAATTTGTTTTAATCCCTGTATAATCCTCAAGTGATGAAGTGCATGTTGAAGGCATAAATCTAGAAGGATTATCACAGCACAAATATTTTTGATAATAGCTCCATCTTGGAGGAAGTGAGCTGTGGCAGGGCCAATAAATTTTAAAATTGTGTAAGTGTGGTGAAAAATTTTAAAATGCAAAGATGCCCTCACACCTGGGCACAAACTTTACCTTCCATCACAGGTAATCCTTTCAAAGAAACTCATGGCTTGGTTAAATGGAATAAGATCAAATGGTACACTGATAATACAAAAAGTGGTGTAGGGACTGCCTATTTGTTTAGAAAGAACTATTAGAAAGAACTATTTTTGCTGTTTCTCTAACCCCTCCTCCAAAGATTCCCAGCTCAATCTGCTAAATTCTCAGTCTTCTTGCTCCTTTCTCTGGTTACCATGAAGGAATTGCATCTTGCAGCATGAAAGCAGCCCAGTGTGTTCCTCCTCCCAGCGCTTGCCAAGAGGAGTGCTTGGACTTTGCAGGAGAGAAAATGGATTTCTTTGATGCCTCAGTGCTATCCCTCGGTGCTGCAGCCCAGCACGGGAGGGCTGGGGAAGCCCTGCAGATCCTCCACAAAGCTCTGATTCCCGGGATGGAGAGCAGCAGCTGAATTTCCACACAAACCCAGTGTGCCCATGCTGTGAGGAGGTGTTATATTACCCTTGTAGTCGTCAGGGGGACTCCAGATGCTTTTGTATCATCTCTGAATTCTGAGCTTGAACAGCCTGGATGTAATCACTGGGAGCTTCTTCTCTGAGAGATTAAATATGCAATATTTTATAACCCAGTTTAAACATGTCCCATGCAAAATTCAGGATTGGATTTCAATATGTAATTTTCTTTTAATTTTTAACAAAGTTCTCACAATGATTTTTTATTTTATTATCTGTATCTATGGAATGATGAACAAATCAAAATATTAAAATCTACAGATAATTTGATGTTTAATCATTAATCTAGTCTTGTAAAATGAAATTTTAACCAATCATAAATTTAGATGTAATCAGAAACTATATCCATCATTATTTCCTTAGATTGCTGAGTTGTCAAATAACTGAAATCCATTATCCTTACACAAACTTCTTGTTTCCAAGGCAATTTAGTCTCTAAGCTCTGAAGAGCTGCCAGTTAAATAAGTACAGTTTTCTTTTAAGCATAAGGAAGAGAAAATTAAAAATTCAAAATGAAGGACAAAAAGAGAATTATGGAACAGTAGCAACATGAAATTAAATCAAAAATTTTTTTAAATATAGGCATAAATTCTGGACAGAAAAAAATTTTAAAAAAAGAATGTTTGGAAGAGCTCTTGAATATTGTTAGTAAACTCCACTGATTAAGAGACTTGCATCCAACACCTTTTGTCATTCATGAATGGACTCCTTTAAATGAATCTTCAGACACTTTATTTCACTTTTTGCAAATCTACTCACAACAAGGTTCAGAAATAATACAAAGAGAAGCCTACATGAAAATAAAAATAAAATAAAAACTGATTTTGGAGGAAGGGAAATGGACAACCCTCATTTGCTCTTAAAGGAAATCTATTCCATTGACCTAGCTTTTAGAGCTTGGCAAAAAGAGTGAAAATATATGGATTATAGATCCACAAATGGAGGTTTCATTTTGAGCTGCATTGACTTTCAATTTGTGGAATAGGTTGTGAATAAAACCAAAAACCAAAAAACCCCCTCCCAAAAAAAACCTCAAACAAAACAACACAGGAAAAAGTGGTGGATCTTTGCAACAGAGGTAAAGGTTCCTCTTTCCCTTTTCTCATTCCAGTGCAAGGGGAACTACCATCTATTTACTGTTACTCCTTTTTCTGAATTTTTCCAACTTTCCAATTTTTTAGAATTTGTAGTCCCTCCTCAGCCTTCATTTCTATCCCTCCTTCCTGCTCTCTAACCTCTTTTATTTCTTTGAATCTGGGATGACTTTGCAGGATGGTCGATTATTAGACAATATTACAAGAACTGTGAAACAATTTTTGTGTGCCTGTGTAAACTCAGCTGACTATGGAAGAGTCTCAGAAAACTGCATCTTACTGGGGTCCTTCCCTCAAAGGGTAAATACAGACTGTCCTGTGGTTCAATAGAGCTTAAAAAGGCAAAAGTGTGCCTAAAAGAAGTTAGAGATGTAGCTAATTTGGAAAGTTTGGTCATGAAAGTCTGTCTCTTCAATACCAAATCTCTTTGATGTCACCATTTCTCAGCTGAGTTTGTTAATCAGTCTGGATTGCTGTTTTTGTTGCTTGTTAATACTTTCTTTTCCTCCAAAGTCTGTGTGGCAATACCTTAGGACAGCATGGAAACCAATTTTCACAATGGATAAACATTGTACAACTATCAGTCTAGGAGCTTTAGAAAAGAGTGCCAAATGCTGCTGGGTACTGTCTAATTTCTTTTAGACCAAACCTGAGGGACTGAAGATTCTAGTTTGGTCACAGTGCACCAACAGTACATGAGGTTCTGGCACATGAATGACAAATCATGAAAAACTTAGGCTTTTTTTTCAGATATTCTGCAGCTGCTAAACTGCACAGATGGGGTGGGAGAGAAAGGTTAAAATTTACCTATTTTGTTTAAAAAGCTCTGTCATTGTACTAGAGAAGGAGAAGGACAGGCTGTGTTGTTAAAGACATTCTCACATAAATTTTTATTACCAGATCAAACCCTCCTTGTCATCATGTACTACTTTTATGGACATTCTTCCCACACTTCCACTAACAGTATCTATGAACTGTTCATTGCCTCTTGATACAACTTTCAGTTTTGTTTTTACAACAGATTTCAAAAAATACTTTGTGCAATAATCTAAAGGGAGGACATATCATCTGGTTCTGTACCATATAGTATTCTTCTATTCTCTCTCATCCCTTCATGCATTCCAGTGCTGTCTTTGCCTTTTTGACCACAGCTGGCTATTAAAATGTTGCCCCAGCTACTTGCAGTTGAAAGGATTGGTGGTTTGGGGTTTTTTGAAGGCAGGGAAAGGCAGGTGGTACTTTGGCTCAGACAGCTGGGCTACTGCTGTGCCTCTCACTTATTCTGTTCATCCCATTCACAATTCAGACAGCTGTAACTCAAAACACATCCAACATAAGGGAACTGAAGTCAGGAGGTGGCTGTGTTGTGCAGACATTGATGTGAGCACTGCTGAGCAAATGTCTGTGTGCCTGGCTGCTGCACATCACCTGCTCCTAAAAGGAAGTAATTGCAAGCAGGATTCCAGCAGGCTGGGTTTTGACATGCTGAATCCATCCCCTTCTGTGTCATGGGCCTTCAGACAGATTAAAAATTATTCACGTGGCAAACATCTGGATTTACATGGGAGCCAGTAGAGCCAATCTGTTCTGGCACAGAGAAAGGACATGTGCAGAATAGAGCCAACAACCTTAAATCAGAACCTGGTAAGGGGCAGGCCAGCACCACTACCCTGTCCAGCCAGCTGGAAAAGTAGAATCTAGGAAGAGGATTACAAAGAATTACAAAGATTTTAGGGGAAGGATTATTTTGTCTGCTCCATGTCACATGGACAGTATCTAGCACCTTCACAGAAGCTTGTGGTGTAAAACCATAATAAAGTATGTTGTGTTCCTAGGACAGATTTATCAGGAAGGAAATGAAATGAATCAATATAAACTCCAAAACAAAAGAGCAGCATCTGACAGGGCTTACAGGAAAGCAAAAAAAAAAGCTTAGAACACTGCTAATGCCCACTGTTAACACATTTGGGCCAGCTCTGGTAGGAATTATCTGTCACCATCCAGAGGCAGGAACAAAAAATTGTACTGAAGCCTGTGGGAAACAATAGTTAGAATTTATCCGACACAAGCAATGGTTAGAACAAAAGAAAATTTTAATCTAGGACTAAAAGGGTGTAAAATTGTAAGAGATAACTCAAGAGAACTCAGATTCTGATAGGTTTTCACATATATTTTTGTGTATTTATTTACTCATTTAGATACACATGCAATTGATAAGAAAATAGCATTTTCACAAAGGTGTTCAGTAAGGAAGAGGGATGGGTCTCTTTGCAAGCACCTGGCAGCATTCCATTCCCCATGATACATGCCAGGCTTAGGAGACTATTCTTAAAAATATCTGCAGACATGCCTCACAATCTTGCTTCTTCCATGATACAAAACTGCTTTCTGAGTATTTAATTTGCTTTTAGTTTCACTGGAGGAACCAGAGATTGGTGAAAGATGTTGTAGAAAAGATGGAGCAACTATCAGGCCCTTTAAAAGCCAAAATCTTATGAAGGCAAGTACACAATCTGAAGGCATGGGATCAGCTCCCCTTGGTTTTTGGCGGATCCAATATTTGTATGTACCTGTGAGGTGAAATCATGATGCTACCTCCAGTGGAGGAAACATTTGTTTAAGTTCAAGAATCAGCAATCAGCCTTCTTACTCTCTTCCAAACAACTCTTCCTCTGATATTTTCAACATCAGAAACACTGATTTTTCACAACTTTTTTCCTGGGAAAAATATTTCAATCACTCAGCAAATGGTGGTTTCTCCATGGATTACACTGATCTGTGTTATGGCGTGGTTGGCTCAGAAGATAACAGGCTCTTTTTTTTACTACTTAAAATAGATGTGAAAGGCAAAACAGCTGGAAAACAAACAGAGAGATGATGAAAGCAGGAGTGAGAAGGCAAACACGTCTTTCCCCATACTGGATGTTGATTAGATGGAGGTTGAACAAATAACAGCCATTTCTGGCTTTTATTTTCTGAATCTGGAA
Organism: Aphelocoma coerulescens; assembly: GCF_041296385.1. Taxonomy (NCBI): domain Eukaryota; kingdom Metazoa; phylum Chordata; class Aves; order Passeriformes; family Corvidae; genus Aphelocoma; species Aphelocoma coerulescens. The sequence continues at coordinate 16,104,212 of NC_091018.1, forward strand.
GAAGTTGATAGCTAAAAAGTAGCATCACGTTATGAATTATTTTTCTAGTTTCAGTAGTATCTTCATTTTACTTCAGCCCCAAAAATATTCATCTAAAATGCTGAAAGGTCTCATGAGACAGTGGTACTTCAATGTTTCTCCCGCTGATGTCACAGGATGGTTTATTGATTCTATTTAACTTCTAATTGACTCACATTATTAAATTACCATCATTCAGGCTAGAAATTAGTTTAAATGATCAATCAACACAAAATAAGGTCAAGATTATTAGTGACAGACTGGATAAGCAGATAAATAGATCAATAGAAAGAAATAAAGATAGATCAAACAGAAGTTTAGACTAAATGGAAAATGTAGGTCGACCTTTTTTCTTGCTCTTAATTACATACCCACTGGCTTTTTCTGTGGGGACTTGAAATATTGAAGTCTTTTTCTTCATTGCATAATTAGAATTCTAAGATCTGACTGATCATGTCAAATTTTGAAGCAGAACAAATAGTGAAAACTAGGCACACTGAGATGTTGAACCATCAAATTAAATTAGCAAAGTCATGGCTTAATAGAATCCTCCACTAATTCCACCAAGATACGGAGAACACTGAAATACTTAAAAAAAAAAAGCTCCACATTAATTAAACAAACTTATGATAAATCTGTCTAGACTGGTGCATAACCTTAAGTTTGAAAGGTTAGATTAGGACAATTATAAACTGACTATTTTTTTTTTTCTAATATATCCCAATTATTAGTTATTGAAAGCAATGCACACTCTTAATTTAACTAATATCCTCAAGTCAAGGATTTCTTTACTTGGCTTTGTTCTGTCCACTGACTGAGGAACATGGTATGATATCTAGTGAGGTTTTCATTTTTACAAAGTGTGTCTGATCTTTTCTCAGCCACATCCAGAACTTATATTTTGTCCTCATTAGCCAAGAATAGGCTGGATCCTTCTTAATGATCACTAGGGAACACTCAGATTTCTGTGCAAACTAGGACAAGCTATTTCACTTTTTTGTGCCTTGGCTCTCCCACTTGAAAATGAAGATGTTTATTTTTGCCCTCTTTTCCTTAAATGGATTGAGATGTGTAAAATGGTGCTTAATGGTAAAAGGAACAATCTTTTTATTTCCTGTTTTCCTATCAAAATATCACCTCAGGATTGGATGTTAAAACCATTCAAGCAGTGGTAAAATGTATATGCCAGTTGTTTGTTTTAGGAAGGGTCTGACTGTACTGCTAACTACTCAGATTAAAATCTATGTATTGAATTGTGACTTCATTATTTCTTGCAGGTGTTCCCAAAGCTCCCTCCAGGGAAGAGCTGGGTACAGGGACACCTCTATATCTCTTTAGGTGCCTCCAGGGTCTCCCACAGCTGTAGCCCAAAGCATGGTAAAATCCTTCTAGATTCAAACTTCTCCTTCCTTACCAATCCTGATTCTTCGCCCCTGTGCCAGATTTTGTGACACTGGAAGAAGGTGAGGAGCAGAGAATGTTGTGTTCACTGGTGATCTCAGCCTTCAGGTGCCAGGTGGACAAAGAAGTCCAGTCCTTGGCTGTGACAAGCTGTGGGTCAACACAGTCTGGGAGATGAACAATTTAGGAACAGCCCTGCTGAGAAGGACTTGCAATAGGACAAGGGGTAATAGTTTTAAATGAAAAAAGGAGTGATTTAGGTTATTGCAGAAAGAAGTTATTGCAGTCACTCCTGAAAAGTTTGCACAATTTTATGTTTTCAGAAAGTTCAAAACAGTGCAGAAAAAATACAAGTAGAAAAAAGTAAGAATTCAAATAATTCTTCCTGACAGTTAGTAAAAACACACACTTCCAAATGTTTCTGCAGTATATTTTCAACTCCCATTTGCTCACCTCTCTGACCAAAGTAGTTTCTCTTGTTTCTCCTCAACTTCAGTGTCTGCTGCAGTTATCTTACTCACTTTTCTACAGTGCATACTTGCTTTGCATTTTAAACTCTGTAGACTTCTTCTACCTACCAACAAAAATCAATGCATATCTGCCTTCGAGCAGATAAGGGCAGCAATGGCCCTTCAACAGCCTTCTGATGATGAGTGTTATTAGACTTGCTGCCTGTTCTGTGATTCTGAGTACAGCAGAGCAGATGAGGTGCTTCTCTAGACAGATTCCTCATCAGCCTTGCCCAACTCCCACTGGAAAGGCTCTGTTTATTCTCTCCTCACCACCCACTCAGACTCGCTGTGCCTCAGCAGCTGCCGTAAAACTCTCCCCTTGATGCTCATGCATAACTCACATCTGCATTAACCACTGTATATAGAGCAGCAGTGAGGGGGAAAATACACCCTCCTGTGAATTTGGACATTCCAAAGAATGTCCAAATCCAAGAGCATCTAAAAATCTGTGTCATCTTTTCCTTGAGTGTGATATTAAAAATAAAATAAAGCATCTCAAAAACGCAGGATCAGTTCGAGATACACAGACTTCTGAACTAAGGCAAGTTCATTTTTTTTCCTTGTTGTTGATTTCTTGGTGTTGTTCGAGTCTTTCTAAAAACAAGCAAACAGTAAACAACTGCAAGGCACTCTGGAGAATATTTCAACCCTACTGTGCTAAAATAAAATGTGAAATATTGCACACAATGACACTGAAACTTGGCTCAAATTATCATAAAACACACTTGTTACATTCATTTAGGTTAGCTGCTGAATACTGAACTGACTTGACAATATACCTAGGCAAATTACAAACCAAATAAGGAGAAAATAGGAAGATAAAATTAGCTTTCTTCAAAAAATTGCTATTACATACTACAGTGGTTACAAAAAAAAAGTGACAAAGAAATTATGGTAATTTTTTTCTTAGTTTTGAGAAAAAGCTATCAGTAGGGGAAAATAAAAGAAAACAACAACAAAAGATTTGCATTAAAAAAAAATATTAGGCTGAGAAAATTAGAACAGGGCAGATAAGCTCATCCTATTTTAAAGAGAGCGTTACATTTCCAGGAGCACACATATAGCTGTACAAATATCTTTCTCACAGACATTTAGTCAGTGATTTGAGGTTTGGCAGAAAAATAAACCCCTAATTTACCACACTCAGAGACATTCAGTGGTTTGTCCCAGGGTGTGCAGGGAATATGAACCCCTCTCCATGCATCCCTCTTGTGTTTTAGTGTGCCTGCCCAATCCTAGCCAATGCTATTATTATAGGAGACAGCCCAGTAGAAATGCAAGTTAACAGCATCCAGTTATATCAGGTCATCTCAAAAAAAAAAAAAACCAAACCAAAAAAAAACCCAATTTAGAAAACAATACAAGAAATATGTTGTGGGAAACCACTGACAGTTTGGTCTATTGAAGTTTAGAAAGGACAAACAATGAGAATTGGAAGAAAAAGGGAACTCAATTCATCACATAAGGCAAATGTCCTACTGCAATAAAGTTATATCTGTCATCTTCTAGGTGGCTTCTTGCATGTAAATATAGGGGTTGTGCACATGATAATCTTCATCATTGTACTGAGGGCACTGACAGATTACAGAACTGGCAAGGTCTTTCGAGGACTTAGACATGTTTAAAATAATTCTCCTCTATCTGTGAATAAATCAGAAGAAAATTTTCAGTGGAAGGCAGGTGTGTCCTTCCCGAGCCCCTTTTGTGCTGCTCTCTGCACAGCAGTGATTTGTAGTCCACTCACAGCCTGATGGAAACATGAGACAATTCCAGATATCGGCTGAAACAAATGCTTGCCCTGTGGATATTTTCAGTAGCAGACAATGTTCCTCCATATAGCTTAGAGGGTATAACATCCTAAAGAAAAAAGATCTTAAAGTAGAATAACAAAAAAGTTAATGGAAAATTATGTTTTCAAGATTTTTAGAAAATTTTATTTTATTTAATTTGCTATATTAACTTCTTTTCAAACATTCCCTCTAGAAATATTTAATGACTGTAAATGCTCCCAAATTGCAAAAAAGTACAAGAGACATTAACATAATATCTGCACCCAGCATTAAGAATGAAAATAATTTTTAAGGAATTATTAATACCCAGAGATGAATTATGGAAAAATGAAACTTTTACCAGCCTGAAAACAGATATTTTAGAAAGATGGAACAGTTGCACAATGTATGACTGCAATTTAAAAAGAAGTACCAATGACTGTCAGAGGAGAGGGAGGGAAGGGAAAAATAAGGAAAATAACTGTTCTGAAGGTTATTAAGAGCAATCATGTTTTATGGCACATGATACTGTAGTACATGTGACATGTGATAGTACAGAGGCTAATGGTTGGACTAGATGATCTCAGAGATCTTCCCCAGCCAAACAATTCCAGATTCCATGACTTAGCTGGGTATTGAAACAACATTGAAAAAAATCGAAGAAGCAAGTGAGTGATACAAAGGAGTTAAAAAAAAATCAACACACAATCAAGGAGATTTGCTGTCGTTTTCCAGACAGAGTCCTAAATATGTAATGACATTTTGCACCAAGAATCTTTACTAGCATTAAAGAAAATCTCATTTAGGTGACACACAGAGGAGACCTGAGACACATGGCTGTTGATCCAAAAAGCCCCATTCTGCCTATGGTCATACTGGGAGCCAGTGAGAAGGGCAGAACTGGTACAAAGGTCTGTGAATTCCTTCTCTAACCACCAGAACTTCCTACTTGGAAGCACAGTGTGTAGTGACTTGAAATGTTCCCAAACCCAGTGACTTTTGCCAGCTCCAAAACAATACCTGCCAATAATTTCCTCGGTTCTTTCTGCTCTACCTTCCTGCCTCATAATCTTATCTAAAGAATTTCTCAACCCAATTCTTCATTTTTAAGTGTTCTCTGTTCCTAATCATCTTCTGCCTTTCCTTAATTCGGTTTATACCTATCCATGTGGCTGCTCTGACAAGATTGTCTTCCTAAGGGTTTTTTTTATTTCTTTTCCCTCATGTTTTTGTTGAATCTTCATCTTATTTATCAGTAATTGTTGGAGAGACAAAAAGATTGTGATACATGAAGAAATATGGAAAGAGAATACAATGTTCTAATTCCACTTCATGGAATGAAGTCACTTTTAATGGATGGAGGTGAAAGGAGAGCTGTCCTTGGAGCAACCAGTCTAAAGAAGCTCACATGCATAATTTTCATCAATACTGCTCTGTGTTTTACATTGTTCTCAGCTGTTTGAATATATGGTTTCATGCCAGTTAATCCTCCACAATTCATTACAGAATAGAAAAGAAAGCACTTACAGGTCCTTATAACTCAAGTATAGAGTTTATAATGGGCTTCCTAAAAAAAAAAAAAAAGAAAAAAACAACCAAACCAAACTAACCAACAAAAAAAAAAAACCCAACAGCTGAATTTTGGCTGTGAAACAAAATGTCAGAAAAGACACCTAACCACTCACACTGGAAATTTGTAAAAAAACTTATAAGGAAGTCCACTTATTTATTTACACATTGAAAAACTATTTTAATTTATGCATTAAAAAAGCCCTAAGTTGACAGACTGGATTCCTTTTCACTTTCAAGACCCTGGGTTAATCCTCTCATGAGAAGTAAAAGAGGAATTAGCATCAAAGAAACGTTCTGCAATAAGTAGAGTGAGGTTTTTTCTTGACAGATTTTGATTTATTATAATATTCCAGAATGCAGAGCTCTGTGGTAAGACAGAGATTTTTCTAACTTGGCAAATTACAGCTGAACCAGATTTGCAGGCCTACTGTTTTTTTATAATTATGTTTATTATATTACATTTTGTACTGATAGGGCAAGGAACAGTGAAGACATTTTGTATAGAGTGAAATGTATGGAGAACATGTCCAGTACTAACAATTCTTTAATAATAGAAAAATTACAGAAAATAGGTCTTCCTGTCTGCATTTATTCTCTAGAGACTCTTTATAAATACAGAATCTCATAGCACTACAAGGACTGGAGTGAGGATAAATCAAAAGTGTGTTATTAAAATTGACTTACAGGATAACATGAAGAAGAAAGGACCATGTAAGCCGACAAGGAATATTGTAAGGACAGAATATGGCAAAAAAATTAGAGAACTTAGACTCTACTTTCTGAGAGAAAGATCTACCACTTCCCTATAGATAGCAAAACTGCCCCAAAAGAATGTGCAATAGATTGAATATGGAAGGATTTACATTTTTCCTAAAAAGAAAATATTGAAGATTTTTAGCTCTCCCTCCTAGTCCTTTGTGAAATACTGTGAAATTCTCTGACAAACTGGTTTTATTTATTTAATTTATATTTATCTTTGTCGTTATCTTCTTTCTGGACCTTTGGCTTACATCCTTCAAAATTTTCAATTTTATTAATTAAGCTTGCTAGCTTAAACTAGTCTGGTTTTTCTTCCAAAGGAGACATTTCATTGTATTTCCTTTCACTATTTCCGTTCTGCCTTATAGAAGGGATTAGAAAGGATTTCCAAAGTACCTGGAAAACATCCAGGTACCGTGTGACCTCTTTTCATTGGGGATCACGATAGACAGAAAAGTTAGAGCAAAACTGAATGTCCTGACCAACGAAATCCCCCTTCTGACAGGCTAAGCCAAAAGCAACCTCAGCCAAATTCTGAACTGAATTTGAAGGGCAGTGCAATAAAGGATGTCTACATCTGCCTTTGAGGAGGAAAAGGAGGAGAAAAATGTTTATGCTACATGCTCAAGGCATGCAGGGATTGCATTGTGAATGTCCAAGCAGGACAAGAATCCAGCTGCACCCCTGCTCAGTTGCCAGCTGGTACCAACAATTTTCACCTACTCAAGATGAACAGACCCAGTGGTTCAGCTAAGGTAACCTTCCGTGAAATGGTGCAACGGGATTTTTCTCTCTTTATTTATATTTTTAATTTTACTTTCTTTCCTGACCTATTTTTTTGAATCTTTCACAACTTGCAGTGATGCTAATTGATCTTGTCATCAGCTCGTATTCATGACACATCTTCACAGACAGCTTACCCAAAGTTAATTTTTGGCATAATATTCATTCATTCATAATTCAAAATTCACGTATTCCAACATAGTTTTAAGGCAGGTATAAGCAGTAAGAAGATTAGTGCTGAATATTCAGATGTAGGTAGAAGAAGGACATCACTCTGTATGAACAGACTCCTCTGCAGTTGTTTACAGAACAAGCGTCAAGTTTTTTTGTGCTTTTTTGGTTTTATGTATAACTCTCTGAAGGCCATGGAAAACATATTGGCTCCAACAAGCTTTAGATGTGTGTAAAGCCAGAACACGGCATCTTATGATCACAAATGTCAATGGTAGCCCCTCTGAGCCCAATGACATCTATCAGTAGTTTCAAATGGCACAGACTGTAGTAATCTGGAGTCTGTTGGAGAGGTTTAAAAGAGTCATATTCCTAAAACTCGCTCTTCTGCAGTGAGAAAATTACAGAAGTTTACCTTGATCCCATTCAGTAGGAATTCACTCCCCAGCTGGCTGTGCAGTCAGCATGTGTACAAGGGCAACCTTTACAGGGGAGATACAAACTTCACCTGCTGGAGTGGATTAGATCAGGCAGCTCTAAGGGACTCAAGAACATCCACTGGGAATGTGTGGAGTCTTTGGGTCAGTCTCAAGACACCATCCAGAAGCTGCACAATGTTTAGTTCAAAAGTCATTGTAAGGAAAAGAAGAAAAGGGGCCTTGACTGAACTTGTTCTCTTGACTTAGTGCAGAGTATTAGCTTTTGGGTAAAAATATTGTCATGGCTCTTCTTTTCTACGGAGCTTTAGGCATTCAGGCATAGGTGCTCTCAGTTAAAGTGAATTACCACTTTAAACCATGGCACACAGTGATGAGAGACAGATTATGAGATATAAGTGGCTTAATTGTGCTCTTGTCTGGTTTCAAAATTATGAACAAGTATCCTGGTTAGCTGTAAATGTAATTTTTTTCCCCCAAAATGGAACTTAGTTTTATATCTCTCCAATGCAACTCAAGCCTGGGTGCCCCAAATAATTTATCTTTCTACTGGCTTCAAACTCTCCAGAGATTTCAGCAAAAAAAGATAAACCACTAAAAAGAAATCCATAAAGACATTTGTGATAGCATCAAATATGGCAGCAGCATTTATATTTGAAACTGATCTGATAAGAGGAACAAAGGGAAACACCTGTAGCAGCTGAATTAAAGCTCTGAGGAGTTAAGAAAATTAGAACAGGAAAAAGATGGCACTATTGAAGCTGAACTGAAAGCTGAGAGAAAATATCTAATCTGCAACACAGTCTGCTTAGTGTGCCATAACCCAGGACAGGATTCTTCAGCAATAAGTACAGACAGAAGTCAGGCGGGAACTGGAAACATCAGTGAGAACATCACAAAGGAAAGTTCCAGCTGAGTTCATGACTGTGGATCAGGCAAAAGGATCAGCAAAGGTGGTGGCACACTACCCCCTGATAGCCTGGGAAAAATTATTTTCTGCAATAGATACTGAAGGAATTGTATCAAAAACTACATAACTCTTTAACCACACATTTAAAAGCATCTTTCATGGTTAGATCTTCCTGACAATTTCAAATATATTTTGTTTTCATATAAAACTTCATTTCATGACAAGAAAATCTTCCCCTATGTCCTTCTGTTCTCCAAAAATTATGGAAACAAATATAAATTAAAAGAGGTGATTTCAATTCTGCAAGACTTTTGATGCTCTCCACACACAATAACAAGTTTTAATTCATATTCAGTGCTCCTGATGTGATAAAAAAAAAAAAAAAAAAAAAAAAACAAAAACAACTCAAAACAAAAGATTCCATGTCTGTCACATCTTCTGGAGTCTTTCTTTGTAACAGTATTCATTATTGCTCAAGTCTGTGTAAGGAACAAATTATACATGTTTTATTCTTTTGACAGCTATTAATTTCATTGAAAGCATGGATGTGTAGGCCTGTGTAGACACATGACTTAAGCAAGCAGTGTTTAAATCAAATCTCCTTTTAAAAAAGGTTGATTGACATGGCAGTATGCCATGTGACTGTTTTGTAAATTATAACTTGCACCCAACTAGAAGAAAAAAGTAGAAGTAGTTTGTGTTTTCTTTGAGGCACCTACATCAGGCAAAAGAGTTTCCTCCTTTGAAGAGATTTGTAAATGCCAGAGGTTGGACAAATATGTGTTTGGAAAAAAGAAATAAAAATTGAATGTAATGTATCACTTGTGAGATCCAGAGTGCTTTCTGCTCTCCCTTGAAGAGTGGCTGCCCCTGATCCTCACACAGCTTCCAGTGACCATAGCAGCAGCAGTTCATGTTCTCTGGGGCAGGATCTGGAGAGCTCTGGAGTAAAAATACCAAAGATTATCAGCAACATCCATGGGACCACCAGGTTTCTCTAGGTGTAACAACCAAAACACCCTCTGGTTGCAGACTGGGGGGAAGGTTTTCCTCAGAATGTGGCTTTGCCACTGGTTTTCCAAAATTCTGCTCAGTTAGTACCTAAAATAATCCTGCAATGTAGTTCTCAGATTTAAGCCCCTGAAGGCAAAAAAGCAAAAGGTCAAATAAAAAGATTTTCAAAGGAGTGAGGCATCCCAGATTTCAGCTTGGCCAGGAGAACCAGAACAGGAACATTTCTATTCCTCTGGTAATGGTGTCATACTCTTCCAGTAGAGGATGATTTTTCAGGCCACTCAACCTATCCCTCACCCCAAGTATCTGTCTCTTACATATGGGATGAAGCAAGAGCTGAAGTGACCCAGTCCACAACTCCTCCCCCAGGCCCCAGACTGAATCTCTCCTCTTAAGGAATGCAGCTCTGACCTTTCCTTGCACTTCAGGGATGGTAATCACCTCTGCTGCCTCCCAAAATATTTCAGCATCTGCCACAGCTGATTTTGTGTCTTCTGCCAGGACATCTGTCTGCCACAGGGTGTGAACCAGCAGCTTGTTTCAAATTTTTTTTAATAAAATGTTTCTGCTTTCCCCTGGCCAAAGTAAATGATGCCATTACATGCTGGCTTGTTATTTTTTATGGGCACTCTTGACAACAGAAGCCTTTCACTCTCTGGTAATTTCAATATCATAAAGCTACTGCTATTCTGTTATGGTAGCCTTAATTCCACAGTTGATACAACATTTAGAAATATCCTTTCCATCAAAATTCAAATACAGTGGCTGGATTAAATTCTTGTTCCTGCCTAAACCTAACAGTGACCAAAATCACACAGTCAGACTCTCATCCTTGTACTCAGAGAGAGCAGCTAAAGCCATCTCTGGGCAGGATGTGGGTTCATCCTCTGCCTGCAGCCATCCCAAAAGCCCATTTCACTCTCACAGAATCATTAAGGTGGAATAAGATCTCTAATGTCATCGAGTCCAGCCATTACCTCAGCACCACCAAGTTCACCACAAAGCCTGACTTCAAATGCCACATCCACACAGCTTTTGAACACTTCCAGGAGTGGTGATCCCACCACTGCCCTGGGCAGCCTGGTCCAATACCTGACCACACTTTCAGTGCAGAATTTTTCCTTACTATCCAATGTAAATCCTCCCTGATGCAACTTGAGGCTGTTTCCTCTGGTCCTGTCACTTGTTACTCAGGAGAAGAGACTTCCCCACACCAGCTACAACCTCCTTTAAGGGAATTTTAGAGCAATAAGGTCCTTCACACTTCCCAAGCTCAGAATTTTCCCTGGTATTTATGGTATTTAGCAAGTATCTGTGACAGGGAATCATAGAGAAAGATTCTGTACATTTTGACTTGTGCACTAGATTTAGGAAAGAGATTTTTCCACATCACAATCGTTTCCAAAACAAGATTGAAAATCAACCCAATTATATCATGAACTTGCAGAGAATCAGTCACACAAAATCAAGGATATGCCTAATTAAAGGCTTTTACTTGCACTTTTTTGCCCCTGTGTCAGACACAATCATGAATGCCTTAATAACTAGTTATTTTCTTCCAGCTGACATTCAAAAAGTGATTGCACTTATAGAAGAAAAATAGAAACCAAAAAGTAGAGATTTACTATCTACACAGAGAAGCATTGCTAAGGAGGACAGGAGAGTTACACTGTTCAACAGGGTGGTATGACAGGGCTTGTACTCAGCAAATGCTACCAGAGCCAAAGAAATATTGTTGATTAATATTTTATGTTTTTCTCTTGATTCTGATGCAAACAGCTTAGTTCATAGAACAAGATTGAGCAAGAAATGATCTCATATATAACTAAATAAAAACACTTAATTTGATTGTACAGTTAAATTTTTCACCTTGGAAAACTATTACTTCTACTATCATGTTTATGTTTATTTTTCTATAATTTATTCAACAAATGTTTTACTATATAGTGGTTAAATAAGAGTTATTTCTTGCTGCAACTCAAGTTTCCAGCCAGCTGTAAATGTCTTTAAACGATTGCTTTTCAGTAAAAGTATCCTAAGTATCCACATTTACAGGTGTCACTGCTTTTACAATCATTTCTTCACTTTTAAGCCTAGGCTGTTAAAACCTTTCTCAGACAGGCAATCCACAATACTACAAAAAATGCCTGCTTTAATGTTATTTTCCCCACATCTAATTTAGAGACAATTAAATAACTTTACAACTCACTTCAGGCTTCGTTTTTGTTGTTTGTTTGTTTTTTTTTTTAATAGTAGCCATCCTATAAGCAGCTTTATTACTGTGTGGATCCCTAACCATTACACTGCTATTAATTAGAAAACCACAGTTTATGTGTCAGTGCAGAAGTGAATAGTAAAACACAAACTCAACCACTCTTTTCTGCCCAGTTTAATGATAGCTAATCTGTGTTTACCCATATTCCTTTCCATACCACAACCAGTCAAAGTTTTGACAAGGAAGTTCTTTGCAGATTGCTCCTGTCTGGAAGTCTTCCAAGTCAAATTGCCTGAAACTTATGTGTATATATCATGATGTGCAAAAATGCCTTAACTGCTCCATTTAAGCAGAAAAATAAGTAGATACTTCCTTTTGAAATTGGAACAAGAATTGATCTTAGCAGTTTGTCAAAATCTGTGTTTACCAGAACCCATAAAGCTTAAGAATATTAGGATTATTAATGTTCTTCAGGTATTTTGGCTGGTAATCTAGAGGTGGGGCTGGAGGCTCCACTGGACCATGACAAATACCACAAGTACTCAAGAACAGCTTGCTTAAAACAATTTTAACAGCCAGTCTGCAAAATAAGCAGCAGTGACTTTTTAAGCTTTTTCTTTTTTTTAAACCATCCAGCTACATCTTTAGAAGACAAAAAGCAAAGCTTCTTCACCTGCCACTCATCCAAGGCTCTTACCACTTTAATGCTCTCTGTAACAATTCTCCCCGATTATATCCTATTTTCTTCAGACAACGAAAGTTTCCATCCATTTTCCATCCTCTCATTCCCAGTTGGATTCCCTAAGCACAGCTCCACATCCTGTCCTCCCAGACCCCTTTCCTCCCCACTGTGGCTCTCCCTCCTGCCCCTTCCTCACTTCCCACTGTTCCTGTGCCCTTCTGTCCTGTGCTGTGGGTCCTCTCTCAGTTCATCCCACATCTTTTCCCCCACTTTCATCCTTGAATAACCAGCAGACTTTTCAAATAAATAGTCCTGTTACTAACAACACACGATGTCCAAGGAGTTTGTCTCTCATGGCTGAATAAATTTTAAACTGAATTTACTATGGCTGAAGTGTGAGTGTATCCCTTATGAGAACACTAGAAACTCTACCCAGAGAGAAATACCACCTGAGTGGTATTTAGATAACCAGAAAGGACATAGTTTTGCTCTTACAGAATAACAGAATAGCCAGCACACATTGAAAGTCCTTAATTAATATACAACATTTAAAATGCTTATATATCACAAATATTTTTGAGTGCATGATAAATAAGTCCAGTAAAATGTAGACAAAGAGAATAGTGGGGCGTTGGAAAAATATTTATCTATTTCTTCTAATTAAATAACAATGTTGAAAGCTTGAGTTCAAGATGTATTTGAGTGAAGATGCATGAAAGCAAGGCATATAAATCAATCTAAAAATATTAAAAAAAACCCCAGATGTGGAAATAATAGCAAGGAGATTTTTATCTTTTTTAAATGCTGGGTCAGTTACCTTGTTTGCTGAAAAGAAAAGACATTTTTCTGTTAATGAAGACCAAGTTCTCAAAATGGCAAATAAATGGGTTTTAAAAGTGTCAAATATGTTTTGCCCTATTTGTCAAGGGTATAAATATTCTGCCTGGGAATTATCAAGCCATGAAGTCAGAGTTTTCCACAAGAAATAAATATGAAGGCAATTTATCAGTTCCCACAGGAAATCAGTCATAATATTACTTGTAATTCTTCTTCTGTACCATTAATAATCATGTATGTTAAAACATATACTTTATAATTCATGAGATTTGGACAGTAAAGAAGTTCTGAAATTGGACACACCATTTTAGAAACTCATAAATATACATGACTAAAAAGCCATAAATAGCAACATGTCTATCCAGCTAAGAAATGTGCTACTTTTGTGTTTGTATAATAATGCATTGAAATAAGATCAGCCAACTACTGGTGGCTGATGGAAAACGGGATATAGAGACACACACCCTTGAGTATCAGAGATGATGGTGATGCCTTTTCCTGGTCTTAAAATCAAGAGTCATACATGGTTAGAAAGGGAAAAGGGATTTTACCTTGGTGTTTATTTTAAGGATCCTTAGGTGCACACGTCCAGGTCATATGCACTGAAATGCACCCCGCAATGCACACCCCACAAAAGATCTGGTATAACATTATAGGTCTTATTAATTAGCAGATCTATCAAAGATTCCCCAGTGAGAGGCTCGAGTGAGCCCCCCTCCCCAAGGAACCTTCCCCTGGATGGTTCTATCTTGGTTTACAGAATGTGTTCTGGAGAGCACCTTGGGCTCTGGGGCACACTGATCCCTGGCTACGAAGCTTCTAAAATGTTTGGTCTCTCAGCTTGACAAACAAGTCCAAGAATGTAGGCAAAAAGCACTAAGAATGCAGAAGTTGTAAAAAAGGTATAATAGGGTTATGAAAGAAAAGGCAAAAATCTTTATGGCATCATTTCCCCCTTTTAGAGACTAAAAACTCTACTTTGCTAATGTGCAGTGTTAACCATTGGTCTGATTCATTGCCTCTTAAAATCAGAAGAATAATGCAGATTCTATATAAAGGTTCAAACTCGGTCTTCTGTGATTTTTTTGGGGGGAAAAAAAGGCACAGAAGAGAAAAAGCAGGGTTTAGAATATTATTGTTTTGAACCTCTTCCTGATGAGACACAATGCTAGAGCTTGTAACAAAATAAACTATTCTTGCTTTCAAAGAAGTGTTGAAGTTAGAACTAGGACCATGTAAAGAACTTCAAAGAATCTTGAACCAAGGAATGTTCTGAGGTGCCTGACACTAAGGTTGTGCATGCAGCATCCTGGAAGGCTTTCCAGACTTTCCTCTAAATTAGGGACAGCAGGAAGCTGTACTGCACTTCCCATATGCTAAGAGCCCTGACCCCATGGTCCTGGCTGCCTAGGGTAAGGATGGGTTCTGCTTTTTCACTATTCCTTGCTATGGAACTTTTGATAAAACTAATATAATGCCACAAGAACTCTTCAGTTTAAATGGATCTTTGCTTTTAGATGAAAAGCCACTCAGAGAAAAAAAAAAAAAAAAGAAGAATACCACCTTGTTCTAACAAACAGGAGATGCTGTCTATTGCTCAGGCTTTACAATGATTGACTTGTATGGGGGCTGGAAAAATGAACACCTGGAGCATTTTACTGTTTCCATGTTTCACAGGGAAAGAGAAATTTATTTCCCACAGCAGTGGCATCCTCTACTCCATTTAGGCTGGAACAAAGTGGGGGGGTGGGTGGGGGGGAAGCAAATGGAGCAGAGAGACAAGAAAAGAACTCTTATTATTCTGGTTCTGTCACAGATACAGGAAACTTGTGAGGGACCAGCTCATCAGAAAGAAAGATTTCCACCCACACTGCTGCACATAGGTCAGCCCAGTGAGTGCACAGCATAGTCTGTGTGATGGAAAATAGCACAGGGAGAGTGCTGGGAAAGGGAGGGAGGCACTGAAGGGGAACTGCTCAGTGTGTGGGGCAGGTGGGTGACACCTGGGGCTGCTCCCTGCAGACAGAGGCTCTCATGGTCACAGTCAGCCTGGGGGATTTGGGTCTGGCCACTGCTGACCTTTGCCATGATGTTGGGAGCCACTTTGGCTAATGCCCCCTCCAGCAGTGCTTCATAAAGCCCTTGGGAAGGATAACTTCTGGGGGCCCTGGTGTTCTTGTAACTCCGAGGTGCAAACCAGCTTAGGAGTGCTTTTCCTGAATGGCTAAATCAACGGGGATATCACATTTACTGTTCTGGGGGAAGTGCTTCATGTTTTCCTGATGCTCTGAGCTTAAGTATTTTGATAGCTAAACAGTATCTGCAGGCTGACTGCCATTTCTGAAGGAGTGCCAGACAGTGAGGGATCATACAGCTGAATTTCTGAGACTTAGATGGAGAAAAGGAAAAGAATAAAACAAGTGGAAGTAGTAGCAGGAACTGTGTTACCACATGGCATTTGGAAGTGAATCTTCAAATCAACAGTCTGACTAATGCATGAGTCATTATTCATATTTAAAATAATTGCTAAAAATAACCCCAAAACAAAACAAACAAGTCATGTGAAATTTGAGTAATATATGTATACAAGGTTTCTGTACAAACTAAAAATCACCTATTCTTAAGCCTTATAAACTGACTTTTGATCAAAAAGCAGACAATAAATTACCCATCTGTGTAGTTCAACCGTCATTTTATAGCTTGTGCCCAAATTTAGATCTTGTGTATAGATTTACTCTTCTGCTACTGCATCCTAATATCACAAGCAATCCCTCAGAAAAGACAGCTCATAGACTTCTGCAAACAGCCAGCTGAATTAAACTTTAGCAGTACTAACCTCAAAGCTTAATTGATTACAGTGAAGATTAAAGCAGACATATTCCAACCCCAAGATTTATTAGACTACTGTACCAGCAATAGGTTCCTATCCCACTAGGGTCAATATAGACTTTTTATACTTGCAAACAGGAAATACAATGTAATTGCACTTCAGAGTTAGATGGATATCAGCTAAGAAAGGACTATGAATGTGCATAGCTAGCAGAAAATGTTATAGGTTCAAAAATTGAACAATGAATGGAAAGCATTACAGGAAAATTATCTGAGATCCATAAATTGCTTTGGATTTAGAGCAAGCACATCGATGGGTGAGAAACAACATCAGAGAATTTAAATTACTTTGTTGTTCAGATACTGCCTAAAATAGCAACCATTTAAATATTAAAGAAAATAATAATTTGTCACCTTATAAATAATTATGATGGTTTTTAGAAACAAGAGAATGTTTAGAAGCTTTATGGTACCTGAATCTTGCTACAATGCTTTGACAACCAAAAAATAACCTTATCAACTGAGAAAATTCTTTCTGGAAAAATCTACCTGAAAGCAGTTTTGCAGAAGCAGATTACTAAATTATTTTTTACCAGTCTGTCAGAGGTTCAGTACCTTCATCTGCTTCCCAGGTCTTTGCAGTAAGTGACTGCAGAAAACATCTGTGCAAAATTCAAGAATTATTGGCTGTGTTTTGAATACACCAATGTGCACACGTAAAGAACTCTGTCAGCAGGGTCAAGTTGGTTATTTACCAGAGTAGGAACAGTAGAGGAGGAAAAAACCCTTAAGTGCCCATCTGACTGAAAACACATTATTATGACAAGATGGATGAAATTTGAAGATGTCAGATTGTCTTAAATCACAGAAAAAGACAAAAAAGGGGAGGTTGAGGGTGAAGTATATTAAAAAAAAATCTGTAAAACCCAGTCTTTTAAAGCAGAAGCAGGGTGAAAGGTTGATATGATCTCAGAGAATGACCCCAGAAGATGAAAATGGTTTCAGAAAAGACCAGATGTGGCTACAGACATAGGTAGATGTCCCTAATCTAGAACAGTAACACCCAGGACAGGAATATTCTGTCCAAAGTACATTTTAATGATGAGGAAAAACATTTTGAAAATTGTATACAAATCTGTTTATAGTGTTTCATCCATCTCCCTATTTCTCTTTAGTTAATTAATACAAAGAACAGTCCATTTTCTATCTTTTTCTTTTCTTTTTTTTTTTTTTTTTTCATTCTAACCTCACATCTGTGTTATTTCAATTACTAGATAAGAGACACATTGTTAGCACCCATGGAAGTATGGAGCCTGTGGGACTGAAAGTCCTCCAGGGAACCTGTATCAGGTCAGAACTCTATGCCAAAACTATGAAGGAGAAGCCACTAGAAGGGGAATAGTCTCATACAGGAAAAGTCTGAAATGAAAGAAGTTGAGTAGTCTGGGCCCTAAAAACTGCACTGAACGGAACTGTGTTCAGCCTACATTCCACATTTCATTGCAATACTAGAGATGAGGATACAACCAAGTCAATCCAAGCACAGCACTAAACCCACGTGTTTCTGGTGGGAAGTGAGCAGAGCGGCCTCGATTTACATCAGGTCACCACCTGGCTCTGGAGAGCTCTGGAACACAGGTGGCACTGTAGAAAGGAACAGGGAAACCTCACTCTTCACACAGAAATCTGGAGCTCACTCTGGGATCAGGTGTTTGCTGTCCTGCTCAGTGCAGTTATGCAGGAGGGAGAACAGCTCCTCATTTGCTTTGGGACTTTACTGCTCCTGCAGACCAAACACAGTGTGACAAACCCCTCAGGTAGCACAGAAAGTTATGAAATTAGGGGCAACTACTGAACAGACTTTTTAAAAAATTTTGTGAGGCATTTAAATTCTAATGTGTGATATTTAGGGATAAATTCTTAAAATTTATACATCCTTTTCACCTTCACTTTTCGTTTGATTTTTTGTTTGGGTTTGGGTTATTTTTTTTATTTTTACAGACCAGCTTTGAGGATGGGAATATTTCTTTTACTGTTTTCCCACTAAAGATTTTCCTTTCATTGCTGTTGCATACATGTGGTAAAAAAACAAAGGCTATCAGCTCTGATTACATTATTTACAGTACCAGAAACCCCACAAAACAAATCCAGTCCCAACACATTATAAGTTCAGTGAATGATAACAACCTAAATATAAACAAGCTTCCATAATAATTGCTAATGTTTTCTAAATTAGATTTACTCAAGCATACACATCCTTGTAGGTAGTGCTCAAGTGAACCTCTCTCCTAAGAGTGTGTCCACCAGGAAACTGAATGGCTCAAAAGAGGTGAATGATTCAGATGCATCATCAGGAACAACAAGATCCCAGTGCATTTATTTCATATTTCACTGCCTCCTACATAAGTAATTTAATTTATTTGCTATGCTCTCAATCCACTTCTCCATTATTACCAAAAGAACTGAGGCTTGAAAATCATCTAAAGTATCCATGGATATAGAAATACATTATGACAGGTGACTGTGCAAAGAGGTGTGGTGGGATGAGGTTTATTCCAGCCTGCTGTGACTCTTTTTTAGCAGCTATCCTGTCTCCTTCTTTAGTCACTGAGTCTCTCCTCGGAGAGCAAGAAATGCCCTCTGGCACTGATTGTATATTGGGTTTGGATACATTAAGTCCCTCTAATTCCCCTTGGCTAAGATGCTGAATATAAGTCACACTAGGCACAGAGCCTTTGGTAAAATTCAGTACATCAGAGTCCAGGTCCAAAGGCTTTAAATTATTAGATTCATTCTTAGCAACCAGAAACTCTGTGACTTGGGTAAACAAACCTCTCTATATTCCTGGAATTGAAGGCAATCAAATTTCATTTTCTTTTAGACAGTTTATTTGCTATTAGTGTCACAAATTGAGTTTATTATCAAATATTCCTGTGGGACAAGCAAGACTGGGCCTTTGTATATGCAGCACATGCTGCACAACACAGCAAATTAACCTGGGAGCTCTCTAGTCTCCATTGCTCCAGGCTATGTTGCAACTGAAAATCTTAGGGGGATTTGAGGGTCTTGAATGAAAGATTATGTTTCAGTTTAGAATAGGTGTTGCTGACTATCTGAATGTGTTATTGCCAAAAGAAAAATGATTTCCCCTGTCTATCTTTTCGGATTTTTTTTTTCTTTTTAATGACTACAATAAATTTCTTTGACATACACCTTAATTATAGAAAGCATTATCAAAGTGTGTGGTGGCATAGGAAACACAGATATTAAAATCACAAGTGGCACTAAGCACAGAAGGGTCTCAAGCACATTGGAGGACAGGTCTACAATTCAAAATGATTTTGACAGACAGAAAATACTCCGGACCAAAAATAAGATGCCATTCAATAAAGATAGCTGTAAAGTTTAACACTTGGGCAGGAAGAATAAACTGCAAAAGTACTGGATAGGGAACAATTCACTAGGCAACGGTGATGCTAAAAGCAAACTAGGAACTGGAATAGCTCTCCAACCCCAAGGTACTGAAAAAAAAGGAAAAGGTTAAGGGAGGATTCATAAGTGGGCCTATTCTTTATTGGATACAGGACAATGGCCTCTTCCATTCACAGACCAGAGCATCAGCTGTGGTTCATATTGAGAACTGCCCTTCAACAAAGATGAGAATAATGCTCCCCAGTGTCATTTTCCGATTTCTCGGAAGAGATATTTTCATTTTTAAAAAAAGCCCAGAATGTGCACATTTTTCTACAAAATAACATTACTGCCTGTATTTGAGAATATAAGAAATAATTTACCTTCTGAATTGTTGTTTCCCATTTAATACAGAGGTGACCAAAAAAAGAAATCTTTCACATCAGCCAGGAATTTGACATGTTTTTAATAACACATATAATAACTGGTACTGCTGTATCCAATCTGTGCATTTAAAAAAAAAAATCATAAAAATGCATGTAAAAACTCTGAAATGTTTTATTCCATTTTGCTGACCTGAAATGAAATGTTTAATTTCAGCTGAGTTGGCCAACCTCAGTCCCTTTGCTGCCCAGTGGAAACAACAAAACCATGGCCCTCCTTGGCCAGGTTTCAGTTCCCCTTCCTTATTGTTGGCACAAACACACAAGAACTTGGGTTGCTCAGAAGAAAATGGTTTCCTGACAGAGAATTTCACTGACATAGACTTTTCCTTTGCAGAAATGCTGGACTTAAAGGAAAACCCATTTAGCAGTGAGAATGGATTTAAAATGTAACCAAAGATCCTCAGATTTTTACCTTTGACAGAAAAAATATTGTTCTTCCATCCTGACTAATGTTACTTATCTCCCAGAGCTAGAGGTCTATCTCTAAATCCTTGTGCATGCAGAGCATCCCACAGGAAGCTCAGATAACCCAAAACTGCTAAACATCCCTTCGTGGAGAAAGATCCTGTTGCCCATCCTCTCTCCATCAGCCTGCTGATTCATTAGAACACACAAAAGGTCACAATTCCACTGTGACTCCCAGTATAACACCATAGGTTTCAGGGTCTTCCAATCTTTTTCCAGTGAGGTTTAGATTTTTGCAGCTGGAAAGTGAAAAGAGAGCTCTACCGTTGACTTTTGGAAGTCTATTTGCAGATTAGCTCTTTGTAATTTGCACTGAATTATTAATGCCGAGCTGACTGATTAATCCAGAGTGTGTGTGCAGGTTCTACCCGAGCCTACTGTGCTCCACAGAGCAAAGGAAATGGGAGCAGATTGAGAGGGGCAGAACTTGAGCAGCTTCTTTGCTGACCCCTGCAGTCACAAGCTCATCCTGTCAGGTTCTGCCTTGGACTACATCTATTTTGTACACTGTTTGCACAACACGGAGCTCAGGAGGAAGTTAAATATGGCCTAAGTCTACATTCTAATGCAATTCTAATGCACCACATTATTTCTAGTAATAATCTCCCCCACAGAAAGAACTGATGCATATTATCAAGCATGAATATATTTAATGATTTAAAAGAGAAATGAGTTCATTAAAATATTCATTCACCTCAACACAGTGCGAAGACAGAGGAACAGGTGAGGAAATCATTTTGGTTTTTCAAACAATAAAAAATGAAATTGAAGTAACTATTTTGATACAAATTATTATATTCACATCTCTGTTTTCAAAGATTAAAAAAGATCAGACATTGACCAATCTACCATTCTGAGGTGTACCTATATCATACATACACACATGCCAACACTGAGGTTTATGTTCTCCAAATTTTCTAATGCATGGTTTCCCTTCCTGGCATCTGCCTCCGTCTTGATTTGCTGCCTTCTCCAGCCCCTCGGGGCTTCCCCTGGGGCTCCCCAGCCCTGGGACCCTTGCTGCTGCTCTCTCTCTCCCACTCCTGAGCCAACTCATTCTCTTCTACAAATCTGTGCCCCCATTTCTTAATCCCAGACCTCTGCTTTTGCCTCCAAGATCAGATATGTTTTCTACAACTCCTACTGTTCCACATCCCCACCTCCACTTTGATTTTCCTTCCTCCTCCTCCCTCTCAGTGATTTTGGCTCTGCCTCTGCTCCTCACACCTGCCTCCCACACCTTGCTGAACTCCCTGCTGGGCTCCCAGTTCAGTCCCAGTGCACTCTGACCATTACCAGTTCTTGACCCCCTTCCCTAGGGAGCAGCTCCCATCTGCTGGGGGTCCTTTAATGATGCCACCACCATCCTCCTCTGCTCTATCCATCCTATGCCAGCTGCTCTCTGCCTGAGTAGGGGGATCAAAGTAAAAATATGGAACTTCTGACAATTTTCTGAGCTGTACAAGATCAAGAGTTTCTATTCATGAGAGCAACAGGTAAAAACAAACAACTAACAAACAAAAAGAACCCCTAATGTACTCGGCTTGTTTTGGAAATCAGACACATAGATCGACCAGGGAAAAGAACTACTGTCAACTCCTAATGATATACAAATATTCCCTCTGGGAAAATAAATAAAACAATGCTCTTTTTGTAATGGTAGATATAAAATCTCACAGTATAAAAAACCCACCTTGATAGTTTTTAAGCTTCTCTGTGTTTCTTGAAGATGTTTATATCATGAAGAATTTCTGAAGCAGGTGAATACTAAAAGATAATGAATCATAGTTCCTTACTTGAGTGATCAGAGAACATGCAGACCCCAAATAAGTTGGATTTGAAGAGTATTAGTCCTGTATAGATAAAACCAGATTTTTAAGACAGGTGTTTGGTACTTAAATAGACAATATCTCACCAGCTAATTGAAACTTCAGCTGCTGTTTATTGGACACTTGCTCTTTCAATCTAAAAATATCATGAGTGTTTTGTCTGACTATTGATACCTGTCAGAAAAAGTTTAGTTGCCATATGAACATGAACTAAGGATGATGGAGAGGAGAGGAATCCATGTAAACTATCTAAAACACCATCACAGTGTAGAGTAAATCTATTTGTCCTAATGAAACAGGTGATGAATACAAATACTAGACAAAAATATTCTAATGCTAATCAGACATAGGATTAGAATCAGATTTTACTGCAGTTACCAAAGAAGATAAAGCCTTTAGGAAAATGAATCACCACACATAAGAAAAATTAGGTTTCCATGCTTCGTCCAGGTGAGATCCTCAGGCAGAGGAGGACCAGTCAACTCTCACACTGCAGCTGGCATTTTCTGTCTAGTTATTCTGTTTCTTTCCTTAGACATAATAGTGAAAGAAATATAATATTCCAGGCCTGCAAAAGAAAATTCCAGTGACAATATTTGTATCCATCTTCACATGAAGAAAGGCTTAGAATTCTCGACTTCTGCAAGTCAGCCTGTGCCTATGTATAAGATTTCTTGATCTATGCAGACTGAAACAAAGGAGAACAAATTGATGGCTAACTGGAAGACCAAAAGGTTAACATCAGTTCTGAATTAAAGCTATGAAAAGGAAAATTATTTCTGAATATTGAAAAATATTTTTTAATTATGTGTTCTGTTAAACAACAGGGGCATGTGCACTCGTGGAAGCAGAATTATGAGGTGACATTTTATAATTGAGTGGGAAAACTAATTTTAAGCATCCTTCAGGGCATAATTTTTCATTGGATAAAATACAGGAATGGTATTTTATTTTAAATTGTTTTTATAATTCTAAGATGAACTGAAAAATTACTGGTCTTTAACCACTGCCTTTTTTATTACTACTTTTTCAATCAAGTTTTTCTTTGTTAAATCTCCCCTTTGATCGGGTATTTCTGATAAGACAGGACTTGCTCTGGGTTTTCAAATGTGCAGCAGGAAGACATGCAGACAGCTGAAAGTGCTTTTTAGAATTGTTAGATACCTAACAGCAGCATTAAGTGCCTAAAGTCACAAAAATACAGGTCAAATTTTCTACTCCAAACTCTCTAGCAGCATTTACAGAACTGTAAAATTCCCTTCTATAGAAGGGTCTTTTCCTTATAAGTATTGCCCTTTCCAGATTTATTATCTGCTGGGCATGAAAATACAAACAAAATAAACTTAGCATTAGGCAGCAAATACCACAGGTTTTAGGTGATTCCCCCTTGCCCATGATCCTCTTCCATCACTACTGTGAGGGGTCCCAAACCCAGTCTCTGACAGAGAACTGAAAAATTCCTCTTAAAGGACCATGGCTTGGCCTACAAAGATGACAACATATAAATGTCTTCAAAACTTCAGTTTAATACATTCTGTGGGAGCATTTCTGTTGTACTTTCTCTGTACATGTGTGATTCTCTTCCACTCTAATTTTTCAGCTTTAATTTGTCCTCTCTGAGCATATCATCCATTGTTACGTTTTTCTTTTTTCTTAAGATGAAGGGGAAAGCCTCAGTCAAGCAGACTCTTATGAAACCAGACAAAAGAAAGAAGTAAAATTACAATAGGCACTAAGATAATGTTAAGAAAAAAACCCTGCAATTTTGTGAGGAAAAATCTATATATTCTTTATCCCTGTAAACAGCTGCAATATCCTCAGGATATTTCCCCTTGTGCCCATTCACTCACACAGCTGCAACATCTTCAGTTTCTGTATCTAAACAGAGATTTTTATCAAACTACCCAATTAAAGTCGTCTGAAAAGAGGGGGAGAAAATGCCTTATATAGTTCACTGGTTTTATCCAGAGGGCAGGTAAAGAACCATCTTTTTTTTTTTTTTTTTTGGTGTATGTAGGCAAGTAATATAAATGAGAAAGCATAAATAGATTCCCTGCCTATATTTGTATCAAAATGGCTATGGTATCTCATTTCAGATTCATTATTTTTCAATAAAAAGAGCCAAAATAATGAATTATGCCCTGTCACTGTTAATTCAAATAATGTGAAAGTTTTACTGGAGTTTGTTTTTTTAAATACCTGTAAAAACTTCCTTGGTGTTGATAGAAGCAGACATAAGCCAATAATGAGAGTTAAAAAAAAAAAACAACCTGTCTCAAGAGCTATTCATTACTGGACAGAACTAGAACAATTCAATGTTGAACTCTTTCAATTCAGAATAAATTATGCAGAATAGAGGAAATCCAGAACATTTCATTACAGCTTTTTAGAGTTACAAAATATTTTAAAAATCCCATTAAATAACAATGGCTCAGGGGTTTAAACCTTCATTTCACAAAAAAAAAATTAAGAAGAAAAGTACTTTAGTGAGAAAAAGATGTAACTACTCAAGTAAGTATACCCAAAATAAGAGTATGAATGCCTACCTGACTGAATAAATCCTCTAACTAAAAAATTCCTCTTATAAACCCACCTGGAACATGTTGTTGTGAACAATTAATAATTTTGGCTCAGAAATTCAGTGGTTCAATCCTACTATGCCAACCAAATTTCTTGCAAAAATGTATAAGTTCAGAAACTGGCAAAATTAGCACATTATTTGGTTTCATTATACTGTCCTAATGTAGGTATAGTAAATACAGTAATTGAATGAAAAATGTGTCAACAGAACCACTAAATTTTGATAGCTGGATTAAAATTGTAGTTTAGATTAAGAAGAATAAAGTGTTTCAATGCTTGGGGCCAGCATGCCAGAGGCAGTGAAGTAGTGACACATCAAGTGAGATGCATCTTCTCTAGACTTTCCCAATAACTGGGGACACTGAATGAGTTCAATCAGACAGGCTGGTGGGGATGATGGAAGAGGTGCTATAAGCACTCGTTCACTGACTAAAGCAGCCTTTCTGGCTTTGAAATGAACTGATCCAATATACAGAAGGTTCTCCTATTCCAATTCAACCAGAATTTTAAAGCCACCCTCAAGCGTTCTGAATCAAAGGTAACATAAAAACTGCTTTTAGCAAAACTGAGGAAAAGAGCATCAAAACTTCAAACCTCTGCCAAACAAAGCAAGTGAACAAAAAGAAATCCCAGAGCAGAATTATACTCAATGAAATCCTGCATTAATGTTTAATCTGTTGAGCCACAGGGTACCTTGTAGGCAAGTCAGTTAATTTTTTCCTGCACTGCAATTTCCCCACATATAAAATAGGACAGAAACATTTACTTAGTTGCAGTGGCTGTGAGAATTTAAACCCTGCACACATCCCTGCTTTGCAGGCAGCAACAGCCATTTGCACAGTGCTGGGCTGGGGGAAGTATCATTAATCATAAAGAACATTAATCATAAAGAAGAGATCAAACATTTCTCTGAATTGTTCTGACAAAGGTAATTAATGCTAAAATCCAAGAAAGAACTTCAGTCTACTTGCACTTCTTCCAGCTTTGGGCATCTCGCTGACCTGCCTAAATCAGAGGCCTCATCACTCTCTGCTCCCTCTGCAGCTTTTTGGGTGGGAGTGATGCTCCAGATTGCATTCCAGATCCTGCCTGGTACAAACCACCCTCTGCAGCTGCCTCCTCTCCACACACAGTCTCAGGTGAGCACTTCAGGTGTTCCAGTTTCAAACAACAGCTAAAAAAACCTTCTTAAGGAAGAATTCAGGTGATAAATCCTAAAATTATGGTAGGTATCCCAGTGTAACTGGGAACCATCCAACTTTTAATCTCCAAAACTCAGGCTTCATTTTTAACAGCACAAATGTCAGCTCTTGCACTAACAATGTCTTACCAGCACCCCCAGATTTGTGTGTAACACTCCATGCCCTGAAAACTCCAGTTTAAGACTGGCTTACACCCAGTTTTACCCATGCTGCAGGTGCATCTCTTAAAGCTCTTTATTTACACTGATCTATGGTGCATTCATAAACAAGCATGCTTTTACTCTATTCCTTAATTTTATGCAAAATTTGAGGACTTGGAGCTGTTGTGCTGGGACACATGCAACAGAGGTTAGAATTTTCACTGTTAACGAGAACACAATTTAATGACCCTGAGTATGGGTTGTAAGAGACAATGCTACGCCAAGTTAATGGTGTTTTCCTGCAAAAGCCAATTACTTTAGTCTACAAGGATAATCTATTTCATTGGAACAAGACAGGGTCACAGAAAGATTTCCATATTTTATAGTTATCTTTAGGAAACAAGCGAGGGGAAATACAAAAAGTGTTGCTGATAACACAAGGCACCAGGAAAAAAAAACCCAAAAAACATAGATGAAGCTCCTGTAAGAGGCATTTGTTGCTAGGAGCAGGATGACTTCACTATTAAAAATCCTTTTCTGAAGACAGAAAAGGAGGAAATAAAAATAATTCTTCAACAAAACAGCTAAAAATATCTTTCAAATGTTCTTCCCAATTTCAAGCATTGGTAGGAGTGTTGAGGTTTTTTCCCCCCCACGTCTCCATTTTCTCTTTTTTTATTGGTTGACTATTTCCCTCTCAAAACTTTTTCTATCAATATTTAAAAAAAAAAAAAGTTTTCTCTTCTTTGCTGAAAGAACAGTAGTACTGAGAAAATCGCAAATATTTTCAAACCAATACAGGCCAGTTACATCCACTGACCCATTGATTTTTTAGCTACAAGGTAATTATAAAGCCTCTGGGTTCTTAGCAACACATGGGAGAAGAAAAAAGAGTTTAAATCATATTCCTCTCCAGTAAGATATTCTACTTGGAAATAGATTTTTATTTAAAGGAATACTATGATAGAAAAAAAACCAAAACAACCAAACTTCAGTCAGTTCTCTTCCTGTCTACTATTGTTGAGGCAGCTTCAATGGTTCCCCAGGGCAGGTGATTGACTCTCCCAGATTCTACAGCTCTCTGTAACAGCTCTAGAAAAGAGAAGCAACTTTTTGGAGAAATACATTCATGAAGTTACAGAGTGCCACAGGTTGGAGTTTATTTGCCTGTGCTCTGAATTGTATCAGGTATGTCTTAGGAGAACTGTCCTTAATGCAAATAACATGAATATGAAAGCTTCAATGGCTCCCCTCAGACCTTTCCATTGAAATGCAACATAGTCATGTACCATGCAGAAGCTGCATACTAAAAAGAAAAAAAAAACTAAAAATCCATATTTTTTACAAAGTAGAACTTGTGTCTAAATGATGGAATCGTTTCACAGTGGGAAAGGAACTATATGTCCTCATAGTCACTTTTTCCTTGAGCTGCATGTTCAATTATTGCTTAATCAGGAAACACCTTTCTACTTCCTATAAAGTATTGGTTCACTTCCTAGTTAGATATCTGTGTGCTGGCACTCAGCCCAAAGATATTATTGTGGCTTCTCCCTGTACTTCAGAAATCTCACAAGCAGCCTGCTGGATGTTTCAGGTGTGATGGTTTAATTATGAATAAGGGTAACAGGGTTGCCTGGGGATTATTGTTTTTTTTTTTTTCTTAATTGGAGAAAACTTGGCATAGAAACAAGACATCAGAAAAATATGATTTGCTTCAATTAAAAAGGAAAGAAAAAAGGTAAATTTGCCTACACAGAACCAGCTTTTCAGACCAACATATAGAATATTAAATGCATACATGTACCATTAAATGAGAAGCAAAAACAAGACAGTGCTTAACTGGTATTGCTATCCATACTGTGCCTGCAGATTTTACACCCTCTTTCACAAATGATACTGCAATGACTCCAGGATGAAAATCAGAAGCTGTTCCAGAGCCAGCTAGAAGGTGATAGCATTCAGGATCAATAGGACTCTGCAGCCACCTGTACCCAGAGCAGAAGGAATGGCGACCACTGAACACAGGTATGTCCCAGCCACCCTTTATTACTGCCACATGCCCTGCTAGCATCAGCTGCTGGGCACCTATCTGTGAAGAAAGCACATCCCTTACATTTTCTCATTTTCAACTGTTTTGCCACAAGCAGAAAAGAAAACAAACTCAAGAAACAGTGAAAGCTGAATCTTTTCTCTAGCCCAAGAGGTTAACTATCAGTTATTCTTTTTAAGCCAGCAGCCTGTGTTCTGTGTTAGGAAGACAGATCTAACAAATCTGGATGGTGTATATGCAGGGGAAGTTATTTTTCAGTTTGGGAAAGTGGTACTGAGGCCTCTTCCTTATGATTTTTTTCAAAAGTAATTTCCAGTAATACATTAAACTGAAATTCAATTACAAAGCAAATATATCTCAGCTAATGTGAATATTGGCTGGGCTAGCAAGGAGAAAGAAAGGGAAGATAGAGTTACTGAACACCAAAAAGATGGTGTGTTGTGAAAAAGATTATTTCTAGGTTTATTCCATCACACTTGAAAGTCCAGGTGGCACTTCAGTGGACCAAGAAGCACTGAAAATTATTTCTAAATTCTGCAGCATAAACTCAGAACTAAGAGAACAACTTTGAGTGGATTTTATGGCATTTAATGAGAGATATAAATAGAAATTAAATGCCTCTTCCTAACCTCAATAATGTGTGATATAGCAATTCTTTGCTTTCATTGCAAGAAGAGAAAAGGTCTTTCACATGTGATCTTTAGTTGTAGAAAGCAGAGGAGCCTAAGTGTACATGGAACACAGCATGCTTGAAGGAACACATGTGATTTAGAAAAAAAGGCAGTTTATTTTTAAATAAATGGTTTGAAAACAAAACCTGTTTCTGGAAAAAAAAAAATCCCAATATATTGCTTTGGGGAAATGATAGACTGAAAATATGAATGTTTACCAGAAGTGGGAAAAGTAAAAAAGGATTTCTAGGTCCTCAAAGAAGCTATACCGTGCTTTTCTGCATCTTATTTTCCTGTGAGTGAGGAACTTCAGCAGAACAATTCTTCAGCAAAGCACCACAGTCCTGACTGCTCCCAAAGACATCAACATGGAGTATGAGAGACCACAGAAGAAAATAACAGATATTTTCTAACAAGTTCCCAAGCTTTAATCCCTCAAATTGTCACATCGCATAAAAAAACCACGAAATTTTTAACTCCCCTGTCTTGTCCTAGTCTCACACCCCACACAAATCAAAATAAATAATGGGAAGAAAAATAAATTATGACTATCCAAACAGCAAGAGCTTTGGGGTTCACAGATTGCATGGCAATAGTTCTTATCACTACCTGGTTTGTCTACTCAGTGTAATAGGTACAGTCCATGACAACTGACTCATAAAACTTAGATATTTGGACAGCAATTAGTGTCAAACACTATGCTAACACTTCACAGCTTCCTTAAAAATGTTCTTATGGGTTCCAAAGCATGTTATTCTCTTCTGAGACAATTCATCTAGCATTATTCTGAGACCACATCTACCTCTGGTTTCTGATTTCTACGCTTTCTGAAGATCTCTTTTCCATAATGCCCAGCAGTTCAGCCAACACCCTCTTGTTCAGTATTACAGATGCTTGAATGTCCAGCAAAGAGATTCCATGGAATCCACCCTGCAATAAAGACAAATACATTTACCTGTCATCTGGCATATACAGCTGAGGCTCAGACAAATTCACTTTGTGCAAATTTAACTTGTGTTGAGCCAACCAAAATGAATTATTATCACAGAGCAACTGACAGATGACTAACAGGTGAAAATAAACACGAGGTTAATTAAATCTTTTACTGGTAATAGGATGGATAATATACTTTTCTTTTGGCCATGCTGTTCTTACCAGAATAAGAGAAGCATTCAATATGTTCTGCTTCCAAAGGAAGAACGGAGGCTGTAAATTTTACGACAGTTATGGAGCAGTTCTAGAAACAGTTGGCAGATCATACCAGCACCTAAGGACCATGAGTTGGGAGAAAATCATAATGATTTTTTGACAAAATTTCCATTTCTGAAGGAAAAAATTTCTCTGAGAAGATGCTAAGTGTCCACTGGAAATTAATAAAATGTAATGTTTTAGTGGGAGTCTACTTGACCCTGATGTTTTGACTAACTGCCTCTAAACACCTCACTTTGGTCAGATTAAACCAGTATCAAATGCATTTTGTTATGTTAGCTCTCCTGATGTATACAGTAATCCTACATCCCTTTTCTGCCCTGTCAAAGTACTCAGAGGATAATTTTCATGGACCATTTTCCACCTGAAATTGTCAGCATTAAAGTACCTGCTCTGTGGAACTGTCTAGAGTCCCTCTATGGTCAATGAAAGGAGGAGTGGCAGTGTCATCCTTCTGGATTGTTCTTCTCTTTTTCTTCTCTCCTTCTCTCCCTTCCCACTATAAGAGAGCACCTCTGGGACCACTCTACAAAATATGTGTTATTTTTTGGCACATCCTGAGCTGCATCAAAAGCAGTGTGACTGTGACCAGTAGGTTGAGGAAGGTGAGTCTGCCCCTTTAGTCCAGTGTTGAGAGACCCCAAAAAGTGTGCTGTGCCCAGCTCTGGGACTCCCAACATAAAAAAGACTGAACTCCTCAAGAGATTCCTGAGGAGGACCACAAAGATGATCAGAGAGCTAGAGCACCTCCTCTATAAGGACAAACTGAGAGAATTAGGATTGTTCAGCCTGGGAAAGAGAAGAGAAGGCTCTGGGGAGACCTTAGAGCAGCCTTCTAGTACCTAAAGGGGCTACAAGAGAGCTGGTGAGGGACATTGTACAAGGGCATGGGGTGATAGGACAAGGGGAAATGGCTTTAAATGGAAAGGAGGTAGGTTTAGATAAGATATATGGAAGAAATTCTTTACTATGAGCTTGGCGAGGCCCTGGCACAGGTTGCCTGGAGAGCTTGTGGCTGCGCCATCCCTGGAAGTGGTCAAAGTGAAGTTGGATGGGGCTTTGAGCAACCTGGTCTAGTGGAAGCTGTCCCTGCCCATGTCAGGGGAGTAGATCT
The DNA here is from genome assembly GCF_041296385.1 of Aphelocoma coerulescens. Taxonomy (NCBI): domain Eukaryota; kingdom Metazoa; phylum Chordata; class Aves; order Passeriformes; family Corvidae; genus Aphelocoma; species Aphelocoma coerulescens. The sequence continues at coordinate 16,135,238 of NC_091018.1, forward strand.
AGATGATCCTTAAGGTCCTTACCAACCCAAACCATTCTGTGATTCTATGAAACTAAGTCTAAGCAACTCCTGAAAAAGCACATGGGCACTTTTGAAAATATTGCCCTTTATACCTTTAGTGAAAAGCATTTTCTTCCTGTCAAACCTAAAAACCAGATGAAAACGGAAAGAGCCCTGTTAGGTAGCTAACATAGTCAGCACCACAGTGACTTGGACTGAAATGCCTGTTTTAATCTTCCCAGAGTAAGTTTCCTGAACTGTCTCTTTCTGTTGTTCTTCTCACTTTGAATTTAATAGCAGTTCCCCCTGAATGACAGCCAAATGCTGCGTCCTACAGGGCTGGCTGTATCCACTCATGCAATTGCTAAGTCACCTACCACTGAGAGATCCAATTACCCCACCTCCTCTTTCATGTTCCTTAGTCATTGCAATCTGCAGCTGCACTTCTGCTAAGGTTCTCTCTTGTTTCTTCCCCACTTTCCTTCTCCTTTCCCTGACGGTTATATTTATCTCTGACCTTCATGCTATTTGCCAGATTTATTTTTTTATTGTTGAATTTCACTCCTCAGTTTCTTTTTTTGTAATATGGTGCTTTCTGAGCAATGCTGTGGAGCAGCAGCTTTCTCTTCTGCCTTCTTGCTTCTTTACTGGGAGGGCAGCCTGGTTCCCCTTCTGGTTTAATATCAGAATCCATACTGCAATCAGGGGTAAATATACTGATTTTCTGTTTACCAGAAAATTACTTCTTTTCATGTGAAAAGAAGAATCCAGTAAGACAAAGAACCATTTCCAAAGACCCATTTCAGAACCTTAATGCAAATTTTCCTGAAACTTGTCTTACCCTCTGTCTTTCATTCTCTCAGTTTAAGCAATATGCCTGAGATAATGTTTGTCAGGGATCTTGTGCCTTTCCATCCCTGGCACTGAAGGAACTAAATCAGTCAGTAAAAACTATAAAAAGTTCTGGTGTTTAATTATGAGCTAAACTCAAATATCACTGAACTTGCTAAAACCCCAGGGGAAGCCACATAATACAACCTGTCAAAGCCTCAGTCTGATCAAAAATAAATTACACCAAAAGTTAATTGTTGGGAAAAGACAAATTTTTGTGTATTCTGACTCCTTTTTTAATCATTCTATTTTATAATCATAGGGTGAATTTATTGGATTTTTAAATGGTTAAGATTGCTAGCATGAAATACAACTAGCTACAGATACTCTGGGAAAGCAAAAGCAAGGTTTAGCTGCTTCCAGAGAATTTTTTCCCAAAAATTATATGCTCAAAATGATGCAATTTCAGTCAATACAGAATCTATTGACTGTGCTTCTAGTGTCTTTTGTTAAAAAAATAACAGCAGCTTTTCTCTACTCTATCCCTCCTCCCTGATTTTCTTGCATGAATCAGATTTTTGGCAAACAGGCTGCACTCTCCTTTTATCTGAAATTTCTCCCCATATGCTGAACAAGATTTAACCTTTTGTACCCATTTATTACAACACCAGGCCCACATCCACCGTTGTACATTGGGAAAACAAGCAGCACAACAGTGTACAGAATGGTAATTACAGCCCTGGCTCCACCCCAAGCCTTTCTACAAATGTGTGAGCATGCACACACACAGAGTCAGAAGGGAAGGACAAACACGGATCTTGATAAACCATCTGTGGCTTAGCAGAGGTGATCCATGGAGTTCACTTGCCTGTTCTCTTCAGAGGGAGTCACCTTGCTTGGTCTAGGATGCACTTGGTGGGGACTTACAAACTGCTGAGGCTGATTCTCACACGTGAGCTCAACACCTTTTTTCTCATGAGCGTGGCTTGTCCCCACGTCCCCACAATCCACTGAAGGTGCTGCTCTGTTATAATCGAAATACACAAATTCATTTGCATTAGCTCAAATCAAACATTGCCTGTTCCTCACAGGAATGAGCTGCCACACTGCGAATCAGAGCATAAATCAGCCAGAAATACACTCAAAGAAGTCCTCAGGTTGGCAATTGCTCTTGACTCCTGAAACCCCAGCAGAAAACTTTGAGAAATTTGGCAATAAAAGTTTCACATTTCAGTTCTTTGCATGACAGCCAAGAACATGGATATCACATGCACTCACTATAATTTGAACTGTACTGAGTCACCAGATTTGTGAATTTGTATCTTTAATAAATTGGAAATATATAATAGACTGTCTCCCCACACAAGTCCTTTTTATAAAAGATTTAGAAATGTACTGCCTTCAGATAGAAAGGTTACTTAAAGGTTTAATGCAAAGTCTACTCTACCTGCCCATGACTCCAGTTTTGCAAAAAATGGTCATACCTGAATTTCTTGAGACTACAATGGTAAGTGCTTAGAAAATTAGGGTTAACTTGCTCCTATAAAATGCTTTGCGTACTTTTTAGTCCAAACCAACAGGTGATGAAGATGATTAGCCCTCTAGCAAAGAATGAATAATTCACATATTCAGCAGGCAAATCTCTTTGACAAAGAGAGAACTTTCTTAAACAGAATACTTGGTCATTAAGTTTTGTAATTTGTAAACTGAAGATGGTAAATTCTTGTGAATACATTTATTTCACGAAAGAACTGTCAAAAAGTTAAAACTTCATTATGGAAAGCTTTGGTCTTTCTAACACATATATGTCTACCTTGGATAACAGTATCTGTAAAGGATCCTTAAAAATACAAAGGATTTTAGCCCCAACCTTTCATCTTAACCTTAAGTGTTATCTGGAGTATGGGACTAGGAAGCTTTCCAAAGATTTAATTGACTACCCTTTCCCTATTACTGCTCACTGACAGTTACATTTTTCTATATTCTGATGTGAGGTAAATTAATAAGCCATGAGCAAAAAAGACAGCTGTGAATAACCTAAGCCACCACTGCCTGTCATTGTTCTTCCAGTAAGAGAGGAAGAAAGTAGACATTAGGGAAAATTTTAATAATAGATTTTGACACAATCTGAAATTACATCTAACCATTCAGAAAAATAAAAACACAAAGCAAAAGAAACTAAAATGAGGTTGCCCTGGCTAAGCAAACCAGTGAAAGTTTCACACAGGTATGTGTATACACAAGCACAAGAATAAATAAATTCTTAAATTAATTTGAGGCCGTCTGTTGCTAGATAACTGCTGCTTCTACACACAGAAAACAGTTGGGAATACTTTAATATAATTAGGGACAGAATTTAAAGACTCATTTCCCTATTACTGTATTAATTATACATTTTAAATGAGAAACAGAATTGTTGCTCTTATTTAAGAATTATGCCTCAAAAAGCCATGTAAAACATGGCTTTTCAAAGATGAGATAGAGGCACGCTTGGCTCTCTGGGTCTGCAAGTGCTCAGTGCCAGGTCAAGCTGAGCTTCTTTTCCACCAGTACCTCCAGGCCCTTCTCCTCAGAGCTGCTCTCAATTCACTCTCGATTCACCCAGCCTGTGTGTTTGTGCTCAGGATTGTCCCAACTCACCTGCCCTTGACCTTGTTGACCTTCATGAGGTCGAGACCCAGCTCTCCAGCCTGTCAAGGTCCCTCTGGATGGCATCCCTTCCCTCCAGTGTGTGACTGACTTACACAGCTTGGCATCATCAGCAAATTTTTCAGGGGTGCCCTGGATCCCACTGTCCATGACACAGATGAAGATGTCAAACAGTGCTGGTGCCAATAACGACCCCGAGGAACCTCACTGGTCTCCACAGGGACACCAAGCCATGAACAGCAACTTTGGCTGTGATCATCCAGCCAACTCCTTATCCACCGAGTTGTCCATCTGTCAAATCCTCATCTCTCCAATTTCCACAGATTCATTCTTTTCAGAGGAGGAAGTACATTTGAATTTCTCACATTACGTTTCTCGAATTACATGAGAAGTATCTTATGCAAATGAGTTAGGTCTTTACTAATGAGACAAGGTATTAATTACTGCAGTGTTTTCTTTATTGTGGGAGAAATATTAAATCATCATGTCAAACATCCAGCATTACATGAAGAAACTTAGGTAAGAGTATGTGAGGGTTAATTACATTCTTAAATTATTAAATTCTTACTTAAACTATGCTACTATTTAATACATTATAAAAACACTTTGCAGTTTAATTTTGCCTACCATAATAAACTAGCTGTGGGTGCTGCTTGCAAAGTTCATTCTTATCATCAATCTCTCTTGCAAGCCTGGATTTTTTGATTTCTCAGACTATGCATTTCATGAACATTTGTTATGACATTCTGGTCCAGAGAAATCAACAGGAGGAATGGTATTGATCACAAGGCCATGATTTTCCTTCCTTAAAGGATGAGACAATTTAAGATGCATTTTGAAAGGATTAAGGGCTCTTTCATCAAAATCAATACTTGAAGATCTTTCCGGCAGTCTGTGAGGTTGCCACAAGTTATTTATCTGCTTATCTTTGTTCAATATGTTAATAGCTTACTGGATTCCTGATAATACATCTTGGAAACTGTTATCTTCTTTCTTCTCTTATCAGTGACATACTAGGCTACGTTATCAGCGTCCACTAAATAATTTCTTTTGAAACTGTGAGAGGTGAGTAAAGGAAGAAAATGTCAAAAAAGTGATGAAGTGTTTTTCCAGTGTAGAGATTTAGCTTAGTTCTTGTCAAAAAATAGAATTCTCATGTCTTAACTAGGATTATTTCTACATGTTCATCAGAAATAGAAGTGAAGAAAAATGTTGGTTTAATTAGTTCAATACTGTTAAAATCTAGGAGAAAAAACCCAATGGCTCTAGCACACAACAGAGGAATTTACAAGCACTGACATCTATGCAGACTTCAGTTTCTGTCAGTAATTTCCCATACCCACTGACACTGCAGGCTGTGCAATTCCCAACAGTATTTAGACCTTGAGCTCATTTATTCAGGTATGATATTTTTATAAATGTTATAGGACGACTTTATGGGGCTACAGAGAAGTTAATTTCATCCTGCAATTTAAAAAGAAAAAAACCCAAAACCTTTCTGTCCTAATAGCAGCTGGCACCAGCAGGGCTTAATGAACCTGTTAATTTACTAATATGCACTAATGAAAATGGTGATTAGTTGCAGGCCATCTGGGTCACTAAAGAGTTGATTTATATCATATTTAGAATGAGAGCTCAGAAAACAAAATGCCATAGCTATCTCTAGTCTTCAGAATCAAAAGTTAAATCTGACCTTGGGATGTGGGGCCTTTTTTGCTGTGTTTTGTTCTTTACTTAAAGTATTTGACGCTCTTCATGGTCATTGAGAATGCCACAGAGAAGTCCAGTTCCAGTGAAAAGAGGAATTTTTATACAGAAACAACAAGGAAAAGAGAGGAGCATTTTAATCCTTTAGTAAATCTCCTGTTTCACTCTCTTTCCTGTTGAAAGGGAAGTATCTCAGCTGATCTCCAGGGAGTGGATACATTCCTTCACTTGCCTTGTTCAATAAACAGAATGTTAATTGTTTTCATATTTTCATGACACTGAACTAAGATGAATAAAAACCTCTGTAACTTCACACAGCTAAAAACCCCCTCTTCCAGTTAGGTGATCAAAATTACTACTTTGATTTTGCAATAGGATGAAAATCTTTATTCTATATCTTGCACAGACTTTAAAATTGTTTTTATTGGATAGTCCAATAGTCCTAAATTCTTTATTTTACCTTATTATATTGGAAGCTTATGGCATTAAACCACACTTATTTAAAAGATCAATGAATTATTAAACTTTAAAAGGAAGATTAAATGGAAAAACAATGACATTCATCTTCATCTACTGAATGATCCAAGGAAATGAGACTTCATCTACTTATTTTGGAGACAAAAACTAATATTGAAACTAGTTTTAATTATCAGCAGCCTTTCTCTTTCAAGAATGGGGGAAAAATAGGGACAGTTTTCAGGAGAATGGAAAATATTAAAGCCAAATGACACAACTGCAAAGGTGTTTAGTTCACATATTTTGAAATTCCATTGTATTGAAGATAAATTCTGGTTTTCATTATTTTTCTACAGACAGCTCTGGAAAAAATATGTAGTAACTTCTCGAGAAAAGTGGCAATAGTGGGAGAGAGAAAGCCCAAAGTACATGACATTTTTCAAGTTTCCCCTGCTGAAGTGGATTAACAAACACGTTTTCCCCAGTGTTCCACGTGCTAATAAAATGCAGGGAGTCAGCACCTCTTTCTCTCTCAATGAAATTAAATCCATCTATAACTCTCATTCTCCATCTGTAGAGTCAGAACAGGAGCTCTGTGAACTCAAAATAGACAACAAACTTCATGGAGAATGATGAGACACTAAGCTGAAATATTTTGCATTTTCCAAGATGCAAGACCTTGTTTTCACTTCTTCCCAATACGTTTTGCTCCTCCATTATGTTTGTTCATTACTGCAGTTATCAAACACTGTGCAGGGAATGCACAAGGCAAGGATGTAACCTACTGATTTAGTATGGAAAATAGAAGGAAGACAGGTCTTAACTCTGATGTAACTGCAGCAGTAAAAAAAACAAACAAACCTACCTGACTAAATTATCTACCTAATTTCACATGTCCAACAACTACATGGCTGAGGTATTTTCAGACCAGTTCTGCAAAGCACTTAATCGTTTGCCAGCCTGGAAGGATATAAAGAGCCAGAGTCCTATTTAGATGTTTCAGGGCAGATGCAAGCTTAGGTCCTGTCCTGAGTAAGAACATTACATCCTTGTCTGTGCCTATCCTCAATCTTTACTGTACTCTGAAACTAGGTCACCTATTTATTTGCCTAAGGTTTTGGCTGAGAACAGAAATACTGTCACACTAGACTGAGTAAGGCCTTCCTACTACATCATCTCCATCAGTACCCAACACTAGAGAAAATTAAGGAAGCAACCAGACCTGAAACTATAATCATTCTCCATCGATCCATTTTCAAAAGTCTCTAAAGGTTGTTGGCTCTACATTTCACAATATTTCTGTATTTTTCTTTGTGCTAGGTTTACATGTATTTCTCATTTACATTTTTGCCTCTATATTTTGCCCTTAACAGCTTCAAATTCCAGAGTTCAACGCTGATAACACACTGTGTGGTTAGAGAGAAATCTTTTTCCTGTTTCCTCTTTCCAGTTTTATCTCCCTTTACCCAATATGAACTTTAATTGTATCTGGCCTTCTTGACCACCAGGGTGACAAGTTTGAAAATAGAAGCACAAAGCCTGTAAAAAACCAGCATTTACAATACTGAATCAGAATGACTTGTCTAGTTCACAAAGGTATTTTCATAATTAATTACCCATGTAGGTATTCACAGTACATGATGTACTGAAAAGCCCAGTTTCACTTCGCTGAATTCACCAAACTGAAATGTGTGTTTCTATGAAATGCTTTGTAGTTTAAAGTCTAACATAGAAGTCAACCATCAATAAGCAACACCTAAACCTTTTTTCTTTAAAGAAAAAAAAAAGAATTCCATTAAATTGATTCCTGTTATTTAAAAAAAAAAAAGAAAGAAACCACAATGGCAACAAGTTAATGCCTACCTTCTAGTCGAGGCCACCATCCTATTATTAGAAGAGATGAGGTCTGGGACCTAAACAAAATATTCTTTTTACTTCAAATAAAATACAAGAAGCATAGATGTAGACACACTCTTACTAACATTGCTAAAACTAAAGATTGTTAATAGTATTCCAAACCTCTCAAAAAAAATTGAGGTTAAGTGTGGAATAATCACATAAAAAGAAAACAGCCTTCCATCTGTCTCTGTGGTTGAGTAGAAGGATGAAAAAATGGATCAATTAAGAGGAATAAAGAAAAAAATCTACCAGCATTATTGAGGCACTGGCACTATTATCAAGAAGATAATCCAATATTACTTTCTGACTGTCTTCAAAGAGGATGCTCTTGTCCACAGATATTTTAAAATAACTAAGTGGATTATCAAACCACAAAACCATTCAAAGAGAAGAATGCTGAATAAGCCATTTGGGATTCTACAGCAGTCGCAGAGCATTTTAAATTATGCTCATAATATTTTTTCCTCAGGACAGTTATGCAATGTACCTCAGTGAAGATTGGCATACCCAGTACAGAAGTCTGATGAACTGAACACCACTGAAACTTTTGTTTACATATTACCAGCATAACCTTGTTTTTAAAAAGAGCTACGACTCTGCATGCAGCTTCATCTACTGATGAACATGTATTCCTATGGAATTTCTTATTAAATGTGCATCATAACAATTGGTGTGGCAGGACCGAGCATGTCACAAGTTTTCCAAGCTACTTCCAAGAATATGAAACTTCTCCCTGTATCAGAATGTATTAAGATATTATAGTAACATCAAGAATAAACTCTGATGAGATCCCTTGCAAACTATTTTTACTGAAAAAAAAGACATTTTCGTTGAGAGCAAGTCTCCAAAGCTACCCCAGTGTGATCGAAACTATTTTGTGAATTCTGAGATAACAAGAACAAAATAGAAAATTAAAGAAGAAAGAAAATAAATAAAAACTATAAGACAGGAAAAAAAACCAAAACACACTCCCACTCCCTTAACAGAGTTTCTAATGCTCATGGGTGCTCACTAGTGCAGTGCACAGAAATCTCCTTCAGGTCAAGTGAAGGGGTAAAATATTCACATTGACCTCAGCTCTACAATAGTTATGTTCAATAAATCTTTGTTTACTACTCCATAAGAACATATTGAGAAAGAATTGAGCAATCTCTCTCAGAAATACAGATATTTTTCTTCTAAAACTAATCATCTATCACAGAATATTGGAATAATTCAAACTTAAATGTATCTCTGGAGATCACCTAGCCAACCCCTCCTGCTTTGTGCCAAATTCAGATGATATAGTTTATGACTTTCTTCCATGTGTGTTGAGGAATACTCTGGAATATTTTAATCTGGAATGAGACAGGGAAAAAACGATTCTGTGTATGTCAGAGTCAGCTACAGACACCATTAGTGCCTGTGGAGTAATCTAAAATTTAGCAAACTCATAAAAGTATAATTTTAATCTGTTCCTCACCATTGTTCTCCTGAAGCAAATCACAGAGCAGAAATCTTAAGAAATTATGTTCTCACTTAAATTTCTGACTAAGCTGTAGGACAAAAATATCTCCCTTGGACTTTTGTACAAAACCTAGTTGGAGGTTACACTGCCAGTAACTTATGCAATTAATTGCAATCATTATGGAATCAATGCCAGTGCTTTGCCTTGGCATGAAGCGCACAGAAAAACAAATTAAACACTGGTTTGTAAAAAGAAATACTGAGATTAGCAACAAAAAAATAAGAAATGCTTGTTCCTCAAGCATTTTTGCAGGAAATAAAGTCATCTCAAGCAGGGCTATTTTCATGTGCTCTTTGCCCAGAGTATCTCTTTGCTACTCTCACACTGCTCTGTTCCAAACAGTTCGATGTCTAATGCACATACATTCAAAAACTCTTCATCATATCTGTGTATATTTATTTATGTCTGCCACCATTGTAATGAAGTGTCATGGAAAACTCCAGCAATAAGCAGTAATCTCAGACAAGAAAGTAAAGTGCTCATGTTATAGGTTTCAGGTGACACTTTCCATACTGCTTATTAATCTGTCAAAAGCCTAAAGTTGTTTAGTAAATGAAAATAATTTCTCATTCATGACAGTAATTATGTCAAACGAAATATTTATGTTTGAAGTCCTGATTTATTTTGTGCTAAGAGCACCACCTATTAATATATTCATTCTGAAAAATTACACCACCACCACCAGCAATGAAAATGACCTTGTGGGGAAAAAAGTGAAATTCAAGTACCTTCTCTCTTATATATAGAAAATACATTATCACAACAGAAGTTAAATGTAATTTCCTTAATGGAAAAAGGATGTCCTTAATTGCTTTATATAAAAATCAATTTAAATAGCAGAAGATGGAAAATGTCAAACCCTTAAAAACTTACTAATTATATTACCAAATATGATTTACCATTTACAGTTCTGTTATTGACAGATTTAGAAGGTAGAGATAATTTTGTGAGTCCGGGAGGAACACTAGTAATACGTGTTACAAAACATATAAATGGGATATAATAGCATTATATTTTAAGAGATACCACAGCCCGATGTCTGAACTAAGGCATTTGCCAATGCTCTATAAAACTTTTCCCACTTAAAAGATACTTTGGGGCTAGATGAAGCACCAGATCTGTGCAGTGAGCTACTCACAGATTTGGAAGACCAGATCAGTGTATAAAATTATCTGGTTCTGCTATGCAGTTTTTGGGTTATAATACACACATGCATATTTGGAAAAACAAACACACATCACTGTCAATGCTGACAGATTCATAAAGGATGTCATGCAACTATGAAACCCTACCACAGAAATACTGAGCAGCTCTGGTACCATAGATTTATTTCACTATCATTTTAGTAGTGTCCAGATTTAAATAAATAAATGCTTTATATTTAACTGTAAATACCACTGGTAAGTTATATGACCTCGATGGCTTCTGTGAGAATTCTCCTTCAAAAGGAAAGTGCATCATTCTGCCTATTTCTATTAAAATGGCTTCTTGTTTTCCTGAAGCTTTTCTAACAGCTTCTATACTAGTCATTCTCCCTAAAACATAGGAACATGAAACCACTTTACACAGCAATCAGCAGCATTAAGCTCACAGACCAAACTTCCTGCTTTGATCAGCAAAGGCAAAGAAATTAAACATGTGATAAAGCTTGAATTGAGACAAATTTAGATCAAACTGTCTGTGAGGTTAAATTCACTCAGACCATCTTGAGTTCCTGGCAAGAGCTGAAATAGGTCTTCAAATTTGGCCTTTTCCTATGTAAAAATATATATGTGGCATTACAAACTCAAATAATGCATATTTTGGAACAGGCATGGCCAAAATACCAAATGGTTCTTCTCTGACTGCTGGGAATTCCTCCCATGATTAACCCCCCCCAGAACACCCCACACATCCTCCCCATTCATCCTCTATGCCTGAAAAACTCAGGGTATGAGCTGAAGAAATGCAATGCAAGGAGCACAGGGATTGAGCCCATTTCCCATCAGAGAGCAATTCTACAAGGAAATTCAAAGAAATTAAGAATGTAGTGTGTCTAAGAGCAAAATAAAGTTATGTTTTACACAGCACAGTAGGAATCCCACTCTGCCCTTGATTGTATGAGGGAGCTCATTCACCTGAACTTGTTGTTGAAATAATGACTGACTCTCAAATTTCCTATTAAAACAAACATTGAGCATGCATCCTCAGAAGTTTGGATATTTTTTTCATACTCACTTACCCTTTTGCATTCCACTCCAACTGGATTTTTCCTCTTCTGAAGCATGCTCAGGATGCCTGCTTACCATCGTGGGAGCCTCTGCAGAACTCATCTTCCCTAAACTTGATTGATGCCTGCCCACTTTTGTTCTCAATTCTCACGAGTCTGAGGCTAAAGCAAGACCAGTATTATTACCACTGCCCTCCTTTTAAATCTTTTTCAGAACCATGGAGCAAATACTATTGTTCAATCAAAGATGGAGGAGGAAGAGCAACATCAAGTTTCAATTAGAAAATCCTGGTGCAGTCAACTTTTTCTTACCTAAGCCCTGCTGACTAAAAGAGTTTTCTCTGACTTATAGTGGGGGAGACAAGGCTTACAATATATTTCATGAGAATGACTAAGCAAGGAGGCTGAAATCAGTCGTAAATCTCTTCTGGAACAAGAATGAAAGCAGGCCCAGTGTACTAAGGCTGAAACATTATTCTTTTAACTTGATTGGTTTTGTGCTTTAAAAGCTTTTGGGTGAGGGCTGTTGTACTCTTGCTTTACTAGATGCTCTTCTATAACCCAGACATGTCATTACATTCTTTGTTCCCTACAGCCATTTTACACAGTGATTCAGTTCAAACACAAAAATACTTCCCTTCCTCCCGATTGATTATGTTCTTTACAGCTGCTGATGGAAAAGACTGTCCAGCCAGTGATACCCTGAAGGTGGCACTGCATTTCACACCACTGTCAGTCATCCTGTCACGCCCTGCTATCAGAAAAACTCCTTTCACTTCTACCACTAACTGGTTTCCACTTAACTTCCTGCCACAATGATTTTTTCCTCAGGTCATTCTTGTTAAAATCAGTTCCACAACTGATGAATTTAATGCCTAAGGACTGCTTACCTTAGTCAAAGAACGCTCTCAAGTTTTCACCTTTACATAACATCTCAGATCAGATATTTTCCTTCATATGGATTGGAAGTAAATATGTCAGAAACAGGCACCAGAACCACACCACAGGAAAACATGGGAAACTCATCCATTCTCAGAGAGTTCAGTTCCCTGCCACATATGGACTGATTTAAACACAGAAACATGAGGCTTTAGTATGAACTCTGTTTATTTTTTTATCCAATTTACTTTAAACACTGATGAGTTCCTCTCAGATGAGATCCAGTTTCTCTCTGATTCAGCTTCTATGAATTTCTAGAGGAACGTGAAGATATTCACTGAACATTGAATTGACAAGAAATGTACCTTCTTAAAATAATATATTTGCCTGTATCACCATTTTATCATCATTTTCAGCCTTCCTTATTAGACATTTTTTTGGTTGAAACATAGTCAAGAAATGTCCCCTTTGAAATTAATACTGAATGAAAAAGCAGCAGAAGGGTAGCAAATCATGGCCCTTTGCTCCTATACTTATATGAAAAATGTCACACTATGCCTTGAAATGTCAGACTTATTACCTAAGATAAAACGCTCTCCAAGAGGAATGCTCTAAGAAACACATCTGTTTTCCAGCCTATTCTTTTTCTGGCTTGTTAAAATTAAAATGAAACTTAATATGACTGTGTAAAATAAACTTCTAAACCCTGCTATATAAAAATTAATGTTTGCTCAGAATTGCAAAATGGCAAATTTAAGTTGTCAAAAAATTGGATTGTGTGAAGCTTACACAAACTTATGTTCTACTATCATTGTTCTCAGACAATAGTATTTGAACATAAATAAAATTATAAATAGAAATATACAGCAAAAAAGTTACAAAAAAATTTACCAAACCAGAGGAAATTAAAAGCTGATAAATTACATAACATGAAAACAACTGATCTGACATTTGTGAAGAAAACCTATCAGCTTGGAGAACCAATACTGTTACTGATGTTCTTCAAGCAAAGCAGCACGTCACACTGAAGAATGTCACATGTCAAGAAAGACCAGAAGCACTTAAAATCAAAGCAATTCCTACTAAATAATATTTTGAGTTTGATGGAAAGATATTAGTGATTAGGTGGCAAAATGAGCCTAAAATTATTAAAACAAACTGTTCCTATTTTCTCCTTTTCAATGCTTTTTCCCTTAAGGAGGAACAGACTTGAAAAACGTTCAAGTACAGATTTACAGACACAGAAAATTTAGTGACACTTCTAACACAGGACTAAAGTGCATTGGATGAAGTCAGTGTGGAGCTTTGAGTAACAGGAAGATATTCCTTTACAGACTCTTACACTGTGAAACTCTTCAGAATATTTTAGATGCAGCCTTGGCAGCAGTGACCATGAATTTGGGACTGGCACTGTTTAACACCTTTGTTGGTGCCATGGGCAGTGGGATTGAGGGCACCCTCAGCACGTTTGCCAACACCACCCAGCTGTGTGATGCAGTCCCACTGGAGGGAAGGGATGCCATCCAGGGGCACTGGACAGGTTTGGGAGGTGCCATCTCTTCATTATCATGTATTGCTTTTCTGTACAGTCATTCTTATTTCTGTGCTGTTTCATTATAGTAAGTTCAGTTGAAGAAGGATGCACATTAAATCCTTCTCCTTAGCAAACTCCTGTGCAGAAGAAGTTTTTGCAGGCTTTGCTGATATGGACAGCAGCATTTTTAGTTAATCTCACACTAGCTTTACCAATTTTCCGTGGAGAAATCCAAAGCACAGTAAACTGGAAGCATATTGTTTGTGAAAGCCTCCATATGCTGAGAGTAACTTATTTCTTAGAGCAAATGGCAAAACAGTTGGACCATTTTTCTTAAAGATGTGACAGCCAAATGCTGAGACTGAACAAAGACAGCAATTAAAAAAAATGACATAGTCAGTGGGGATGGATATGGTCTATCATTACAAATTAGATTCACACTGAGACTGGCAGGTGACAGACCAGGTTCTCTGTACTTTAAATTATTTTGGAAAAGTGCATGCCAATTTATGCTCTTTTCATATTACTGATACAATCACAGCTGCAGCACGCAGCTAAGTGTTGAAATTAAAACATACCTATTTATCTTTATTGCAACTAGACCAAGCCTTCCCTATTTGGACATGTGGAGAACCAGGAAAAAGTCTTCCTTTCCTTATTCCTCCTTCTCCTCCTGCACCTTTCCACTCCATGGTTTCAAACTCTGGATTTGTGCTTTATAACAGAAAATCACAATCTCTATTGCCATTAGCAGGGAGAATCTGTTAGTGTCTCCTATGATGATAACAATGTGTGAGTGCAGTCAGTGTTCCCTCTGACTTGTTGCATCACTAGACAGTGTTCAGAGGGTTAGTGGCCCTAAAGAAAAATGCTAATTTCAGCTCTGACTCAGTTAATATTTCCTTTCCAAGTAAATCACAATTTTCTGGTTGGTCAAAATTAAAATTTATATAAAGGTATTAGACATTAAAATAATGAATAAAATTAAAAAGCTTTTATCCTTATATAGTAAAGTGCAAGAAGTCAGGATAGGTTCTCAAAGCTGAAAGCCACAGCTCATGGGAACACTGACCAGTGATATGTCTTGATGCCTTATTTCTAATTCAAAAATTGCAAAGTAAATGCAACACAAACATTAATTGACCCTATTTACTACCATGGAAACAGCAGTTCTTGTCTTTAAATAGCTTTGCAAACACTAATTAGTCTTCAAAACATCTGGGGAGAAGGAAACCCCTTAATCTCTGAGTATCTGAGTCGAAGCAATGAAACGACTGAAAAAGGTGATTACATTCCCAATGGCAACTGAAGCCAGTACAGAATGGCTTTGCTCTAGGACAATAAAGTGAACACCACTAACCTACACAACAGGTCATGGCAGGCTTGAAAACTTACATCTGAAGTACATATGTCAATATCTGGAAAAACTTCCAGGCACTGTAATAAAAATGGATTTCTATTTTGATTAATTAAACTTCTAAAGTGCTGCTTCCCTTTGGTATCCAAAGAAAATGTTCAATTACTTGCCTTAATCTAACTACATATTTTTGAATGCATTTTATTAGGGCACTGCAATAATTTGGCTTTCTCAGCATTACAAAAATGGTGCTTGGTGACACGTCCTAGTGGTGGACTCGGCCCTGCTGGGTTAGAGGCTGGACTTGAGGAACTCAAAGGTCTTTTTCAACTTAAGCCTTTTCAAGTCTATGAATAGTATAGAAACAGCATGGAAATATATAAATTTAAGAGCACAACTGTGCTAGAAGAGGAGAATTTTAGTTCAGCTTTGTGTCTAACACAATGTCAGTTCAGGGAAACTCAAAAGATGCATGAGTAAAGTGGGCCTTAATTTCAGATGATGTCTCAGCTGACAAAAATTTTAGGGACATCTGCAACTGGAGGTTGTAGCTGGGCTACCTCAGTTTTTAGTTTCTAAATGATTTAGCCTCCACTCATCTGTCTCATCTCTTGCTTTGTAATTATAATTTTGGCTTCTAAGGCTTCCCATGGCAATGCTTTCCATATGAAAGTTAAGTGTTGTGTGAAGTATCTCCTGTCTGAAAATTTTAGAGGCAACCAATTAAATCACTGTATGTGACAACTCTGTTCCCTATTCACTTTCCTTACAGAATTCATTGAAGTCTGCTGCATCTCCCTGTTGCATCTTTAATGCAGCTCTGGCTTGAAGCACAGTCAGAGATAACACTTCACAGGAGCACAGAAGACATGATTTTAAGTCCTAGATCTTCTGTAATATCATTCTGGTAATGTTTACCATTGCCTTGGGAGTCTTTTCAGCCTTTCCCAGCAGAGCAGACCATGTTAGTTGCTCAAAGAAGAGGCAGGTGATTTGCATAATGCCATGTATTAATATGAAAGGTTTTGCAGTTTACTGAAAATTTACTATTATCATAAAAGCTGTTTGGGGTTTTTGGTTTTGTGCTTTGGTGGTCGATGTTTCCTTCCTGTGCGTGCAACTGAGATGCACTTCTAATCCATCCCATCCTGTCTCTCCCAAACAGAGCCCTAGAACATTTTTGCAGACAATTTTATGAAACTTTCATTTTCTAACACACATACAAAAAATACACAGCCCTGAAACTTTTTGACTCACAATTCATGTTTGTGCAGCAGTGATGAGAATGAACAAACTAACAAAAAACCCCATTCTCCCTCCATCAGTGGAACAAAAGAGTTTTTAGTTCCTTTCCCATTTAATCTCACTTTTATAGACCCTCGTGAAATTCTAGTTTAAGAACACTAATTTTGAAGTCAGACCAGGCAGGAGATTCAGTGCTTCAGTTTTGGAAGAAGGGTCAGGAAAGGATAAGAAGATTATATGAAGTCATTTCCAGTTCCTAGAAAGCCACAACTCTGTGTGTACAGGAAGTTGGCGCTACAGAAATGAAAAATTCCCTTTCCACATGGAAATTATAATTTGTTGGCAGGGAGAAGAGTGAAGCATTACAAATTTCAAACAAAGTAAGGAAACTACAAGGAAAAATAACTCAGACAAATCAGTGCAGGATCACAGAATCAAAATTCAATGCAACTATACCAGGAAAAAGAAATTTTTATGAGTAATATTGCCTATAAAGTTCACAGTGCTGGGGATATCTGAGAGAAAATGTATCATGGCTTCATAGAGCCCTCAGTATTTTTTTCCCTTATTTTCTGCTTTGACAAAAGGTGTGAAACAAATTTACTTCAAGTAATTATTTTGATCTGATAGCATTATATAAAGAGGTACAGTGATAACTCTGAAGGAAGCCTCATGCAAAGGATTCATTTTTTTCTCCTTTCTTAGCTTCATAGGAGCTAAGAATATCATCATAAATTGAAACCACTTACTGTTTACTGACTGTAAACTGATTAACTGATGTTAATACTTTGCAGCTTTCTTCTCAGGTCAGGAATTGTAATAATTATAGATTTGCTTGAGAAATTAATTCTTATAGCTATTAATTCTTTTAATTATTAATTCTTGTAAATGAAAAACTGAACATGCAATGGCAAATAGAGAGATTTTACCAGAAATCAATTAATTTTTTTGTTAATATGATCAGGCTCATAAAAATATGTTTGTCAGGGACATAACAGCACATAAAGCATTGCTTTGAAGAGGCATTTTTACTGACTAACAGGTGGCAGTGTTTTCACCTTTAGTTATAAGTGGTCTGGTAATGAATGTCTGATCTCTTTAATTAACTGTTTGGAAGCCAGTTACATTTACAACTGGCTTAATTACCTTTCACATTTGCATGTTCAGACCGAGTTTTGGTTTTAAAATGATACTCTGTTCCTAGACATGGGTGTGTGGCACTCCAGAACTGTTTGTTTATAATGTTCTGATGCAGACAGAAAAACTCAAAAGCAGCACCATGAAAGTTAAAGTGAAGTGTTTGTCAGCTGTAACAGCTGCAGCTGAATCTGATCTCCACAACAGTGTGTGGTGAATTCATTACGGTTAAACATGGAGCCAAGGCTTTGGGTCCCAAAAACCTCCAAATCCCTCTTTCCTCCTCCTCCTTCTACTCAAGTGAACAGTTCTGCCTCCTGTTTGCTTTTGGAATCCTATTACATCAAATAGCAAAGGTAAACACTGCACGTGCCCATCAGGCAAGTGTTTTCTCTAATAATGCCTCTAATAACAGCTGCAGTAAAATTTCCATTCCTCTTCCCATGTATTTAGCAGTACTCTAGAATCATGGAACAATACAAAAAGGCCTTTTGAAAAAAAATATGAAAGTTTAAGCAATCTGTAGTGCCAAAGTTAGATAAACTCCCACTGAAGAAGCCCAAACCTTCTAAATATATTTTACATTTTAAAAAGTATGTAGGCCAGGTTCAGCCATGTTTTGGGTCAACAATGGGTTAAACATCTCTCAAGTGCATACAGAGTAATTCAATCAATTTGATAGTTTGATAGAAAAAATTTGATAGTATGTCAGCACCTTCGGTAAATGACATTAATAAAACATTTTTATGTGAAATGCCACACCAGCATAAGTTCCCCCACAATCTTATTTTTTTAATATATAAAATAAATATCTATTTCTAAGTAAATAAATATTTATTGTATGTGGAAATAAAATAAATAAAATTTTTCCTCAGATGAAAAAAAATATCCTGACTATAAAAACAAGTCTTTATTTGGTTTAGCATGTGAGACTTGGTTTACTGGCTCAGTGTTTCTTACAGTGGTCAGTCTGGTCAATGCATACCAAGAACTTTTAACAAAACCTCCCATCTTTGGGCCCAGTTAATATCATTATACTGTTGTTATGTGTCCACCTGTACTGGACAGGCAAAATATATTCATTATTCTACTGTCTTTTAAGTATTAGAGCACCATTAACTCGTTGATCTGGACTTTGTTAAAGAATCTGTAAGGATGGTTATGCAGCATTTTCCTTGGCCACGCTACAAAAACTTGTTAAATTACAATTCTGGTCCCTAATGGCTTGCTTCTTATCAGAGTCATGCCAGGAATTTGAGTGTGTTCAAAAGTCTCTTTGTATCTCTGTTTACACTGCTTTTCAAGGCCCTAATTTATATATTTTGTTTTGCCTTTTTTAATAAATGTTGTGTTCAGAAATGCTGGGGTAGATGAATAACCAGATTTCACCCAGATGCTTGTTCCCAATCATGTAATTCAGAGTGCAGTATATGAGAGACACATGCACTCAGAAGCAAAACTGACTGCAAGTGTTTTCCTAAAGCAGGCCCTTAAAATCTACTCCAGACATCTGCACAGTCCTCCCAGAAGGGTGTCCCCACCAAAACCAACATTATTCCAATTTCATTTTCAGTCCCTCATATACTCTTTTTTTTTTCCCAACTTTCTATCTTACTGCTGACCCTCATGGATCAGTTATAGAACACAAACAACTATTTTTATCCAGAAAATATACACTGTCAGAATTTCATACAAATATGTATAAGGACATGTTGCAATCAGCTGCAACATAGCAACTCAGCCTGCAAATCTAGATTTGTAAATACAGTTCTGAAAACTTAGCTGCTTTCACTGGTTAATTAGCCTTGTGACCCAACTCATAGTACTGTTCTTTATGTAGAAGCATGAACATAGATGTTAGCAAAGAGGCAATGCAGGAAATGGTTTTAGATACATGTATATAGACACACACATATACATACACAGACATTTTTGCAAGTGCAAATTAAAGCAAACCAGTTTTTCTCTTCAGAACTGAATTCCTAACACACATAAATTCATAGCAAGGGCTATATAGTAATGAAGAAACACATTAGCTTTGACATGCTAGTTATGTAGCAGCTTTGGATGTTATCTGAAGGATTACTGTGCATGCAACCTTAAAATGTTAATTCTGAATCTAAAACCCATTCTCAGATTTATAATCTATCTGCAAATTTGCTGTGCTTTTCAATTTAAAGAAGTTTCTCACCGCATGAGTTGAAGCATATTTCCTCAGTAAGGTTACTAATGAATGCACAATTATTGCTGACAATCAGATTCCAAACTTCATAGAAACAAAGCTAAATTTAAAGGAGATTGCTGGGTGCTCTAGAGAGCTGTGCCTTGTCTCTGGAGTAGGAAGTTCCATTGCTGAAAGATATCAAGTGTTTGGAAAGTAATATGAGGAAGCCAATTCTTATAGATGTTTGTCTTTTGTCTTATACCCACATTGAGATCCTCCAACAAGCCTGCCCATGAACCATTTGCCAGTGCAAACAGATCAAGTGCAGAAGTAGGGTGGTAATCAGCAGCTTACAAATTAGGAAGTTGAAGGCAGTCATAAAGCTGTATGTCCTTTCCTCCAAAGAACTGGTAAATGTCTTGAAGATTTTTGTCCTTTTACCCACTATCACACAGGTCAATTTATTCCTCCCAATTTCAATTTTTAAAAAAATTTTCAAACAGCTACTTTGGTGATGAAATCACTCTTTTATCCTAAGTCTCATAATATTGCTCTTTTCCACTTGATGCTGTAAGAGATCAATAGGGTTTTTATCCTTTATAAGCCAGGATGTTGTCATCAGAGAAAGCTGCAGTTTAAGGCAACACATTCAAATCCAGCACAGTGACTCAAAGGAACAAATGTAAGCAAGTGAATACATGCTCACTAGATTAAGTCCTACTCACTTTTACACCAGGGGGACAAAAATGCATTAGAAATTTGGTATTGATACAACTTTCTGTATATGTGTATGTTTAAATCTAATTTTTTTTCCTGTGTGAATAATTTTTACTACACATTTGTACCCCTGAAAATGGTGCTTATTTCTGTAAACATCTTGAACCACAGCTGCACATTTTCATTCAGGAACAGTCTGGAGGAGAATTGTAAATGTTAATCTCATTATAAAGTCTTTCAGCCAAAAAGCATTTTGTAGTAGGTCTATAAAACTTTTCTAAAATTCAATTTGCTGCTATGCTATTTCCTGTAGATTCATCTTCATTTCCCCTCAGATTTCAGAGAGCTCTCTCTGAACAATAATCTTAGGAGTTGTCCCCAATTAAGTGACTGCGCGCCAGTGGATCCACCCACAGAGAAGCAGCTGCATAAGCAAATAGTTCCAAACTTTGTACCAAATACAGGAAGTAGTTTTACCTTGTCTGAAGCACAGGAAGGTCTAATAAGGTATTTGCTATTCATTTTTCCTTTGTACCACTTCTTAACTTCTGGCATAGTTGCATGGAATTTTCAATCTAATTTTCTTTTTCCATTGCGGTATTTACGGGAGGTGAAGGAGTAATCCAGCTGAACAGTGCTATTTGCAGTTTAAGAGCTAAGGGCACGTATGCCTTGCTGAATGAAGATAGCTCAGTATTCCCACTGGGAAAGCAATTCAGCTCCTGGAATTCACCCTGGAGCTGGCAGTGAAAGCCAGATGGAAGAACGAGTTTGCTGTTTGTATCAGAGAGACTTCTGCCCTCCAGAACACCCGTGCTGGTCAGTTTGTTCAGACTAAGTCCCAGCAGCATCAGTGCCCCTTCTCATGGAACCTACTCTTCACCAGTGACTCAATCTGAAAAACAGGAATATGAAGAAAGAATGAAATTTGCAGGAATAAAATCCTGTCTCCCTAGGAAGTCACTGGTTGCCTTCTCAGTGACTTTCATGAAGCTACGGCCGTTTTTTCCTTCTATTTTCATGATTAGCATAAAACCCCAACATTGTAAAGCTGCAATAAAAGACATAACTCAATATCACATGATTTTTCACAATTTAAGAAGGTGATCCATCCCCCTGTCTCTGGCAGCTGTGAAAAGGAGTGCCTGAACCAGCTCCAAGCAGAAGACACCTTTATAGAGGGTATTTAGGCAAGGTTCTACAATCCTATTTGATTGGCTTTGTCTATGATTTGATTACTTGGTCTTTAGGAATTATGTTTTGCAAGTCTTTTTCACTATTCAAGTCCCCTTCCTTTTCTTGAAAAAGCAGCTGAGATTCTCCTCCAAAAGCTTATTCTTTAAAATCGATACTTAAAAATACCAGCAGCTTTTAAGGGGCTTGAAATAGCTACAGGTGTGCTCACTACTTTGTGTATTGTCAATTTTTAATTTGGTGAGGATATGAAAGATACTTATTATTGCAATAATGTGGCTCTTGAAGGCATGAGCTTCTTCACTTAATCAAAAGAACCAAGTCAAGAAATCAATATAGGAGTCATACAAGTACCAATCTATTTAATACAATGATACTGAATTGCTATCACAAAACATGGTTATATGATGTGAAATACTAAAGGTGATAAACAAAATCTATATTTTATTGTATACAAGAAATTCTTTTTCTTGTTTATAATGACTGTTGCTTGAATAAAGTCAGAAATCAGAGTGCAGCTGTTTTGTTACCAAATCAGACAAACCTGCCAAGGAAACTTCTGAAAATTGAGTTAATGTATTTAAAATTTTGCTTAGCATGTGCATATTTTTGCTTCCCTACAAAATGATTTTGTTTAAATTCAGGCACCTTCCAGTAAGACTGGAAATTTTGTAGTCACTTATGATTACATACTGAGCCTGCATATTTCTGTAGCAATCCAGAGATGCAAGCATAAACATTTTTTGACTCCTGCACAGAAATGTGATTTTTTGTGGTAATGAAAAATGAACAGTAAAAGATTGTCCTGGCAGCCCTTCCAGTGGAAATAATTGGTATGATGGCATGGCCCACCTGGTATCTGGCCTTAACAGACTGGGGAAGGACACTGAAAGAAAGGACAGAGGCAAAGAGTACAGAGACAAAACCAGACAGAGACATCCATTACAACACCATAACCATGCAATATTAAAAGGAAAGGTAACTAATACTTTCAAAGTGTCAGAAAGGTCTGTGCTCCAGTAATATCTCTGCAGAGCTAGCACAATATAGCTTTAGCCTCACATAAGCATATATATACACCTTTCTAAATATGCCACTTCTGCTCTAACTCAATTTTAAAAATCTTGCAAGCATGAAGATGCTCTAAAACACATTGGGTTAGGTTAGGGAAGAGAAGTTGACCAGTACTTTTTCCTTATTTGTTTCACAGGACTCAGCATGGGCAAGACAGAATGTGTACAATTGCAAACTACTTAAATATTCCCCACAGATCTATTTTAAGCACTCATATTTCAATCAATGGTTCAGAAGGAAGCTGCAGTATAAACACATTCCATTCAACTGGATTTGCATATTGATGTCAGTAGTTTGAATCAAACCAATTAGACCTTGTAGTTATCTATGGAAAACATATGGCAGACTGATAAAAACTCAGTTCTATGTTTAAAATCTACAGTATTTCATTAGCATAGCAAAAAAGCAGCTGAAGCAGGGTGCTATTTTTCATGGACTAGACAAACTGATACAAGGAGAACTTCTTGGGCTGGATCCTCAGCTGGTAAAAAATCACTCTGAATACAGTAGTGAATTGAAATGCAGCTAGTCAGTCTGAAAGCAAACACATGCTCATGGAGACATTGAATCAAGCACTGATTTCTCTTTGTTCTCAGTTCCTGATGTATGAGATGGGGCTATCCCATTTTCTTACCCATTCTTATTTCAATTAGAGCAAAAGTTCTTCAGAAAGGGCATTATCTCTTACTTTGCTAAAAAAAAAAAAAAAATGAAAACAAACCAAAATTGCAAAAGGCCCATCTATGCTGAGCTACTGCCCTAACATGAATAATAGCAGGGGCACCTCACCCTTTTTATCTCTAAGTTTTCCCTTTCATGATGACCTAAAAGCTTTTCTTAGCTCATGTTTATTCTCAGCAATAAATCATGTTTTCATTGCATCTCTGCCTCATTGGTGTCCAAATAACAGAACAAGACAAATTAAACTGTAAAACAGTGGCTGAGGAAAGAAATAAAGAAGGACAGATAAATGAATTCATGTGGGAAAGACAACATTGATTCTAAACACCATCTTTTGGTGCTTCTCATATTAAAAAGAAAAAAAAAAAACTCCTTTGAACAGGCAGTGATTTAGCTGTAAAAATATCTGGTCTGCACAACATGACTAATCATCTCATCAGTACCATGCTCAGATCTGTATGTTCTCCTGGCAATAACTATATGCTAAGCATTTAAGCCCATCCTAATAATATGTCCATGGCTCCTAGACTGCTCTTTTACTGAATGAAGCACCCACATGATTTGTTAGGTGACATCATTTACAAACAATGGCATTGCTGTCTAGAATGAATACCAATTTAAGGGGGGAAAAAATGAATACACCATCATCTATTTGAAATTCAGGCTTAGCACTGTATAAAGTAACAATATATGCTAATTTCTCCCCCCTCCTACACATTCTTCAGCAAATAAGTCACATTCTTCAGCAACTAAGTCAGTTCACTGCAGATAATTTATTCCACAAGTAGTGAATCATGAAGTGCCAGGAGACATGACCATGGATCAGGACAACATAGTAATTTTTTTATTATTATTTTCATACACTCCCCATACCTGTGTATGTATTAAAAAAGGAAGATCCTGGTATCAAAATAATCCACATCTAGATAGCAGTCAGAGTTCAAGGAGAAAACAAAATGTTGTCTTTTTCTCATTGGTATTCATATAGCAAATGCTGAGGCAAGAGAACTCTACTAAATGTTGTCCTGTCTGTGAACCCTGAAATAGCTTCAGTCCCTTGTGAAGATTTTACTAAGTTTGTATGAATTACATTCAAAAGCAAGGTTAGTAATAAAAATAAGTTTTGGAAGCATTGAAACACTTCAGTTAAATTAAAACCTACCACTTAAATGCTGAAGTTAATTAAGAGTCACAGAAATCTCTGCTGATACCCCAGAAAAGAATGTCTCCTTCTGCATATTCAAACCAAATACTTTTCCAGACCAGGCAGTTTCCATTAGAAATCAGAATAAATTTAGAAATAGAATCTCTTCTGTTGGAAAAGGCCCTTTAAGAACATTGAGTTTAACCATTCACCAAGCACTGTCAAGTCACTGCTAAACCATGTGTTGCCACATCCACATGTTCTTTAAATATTTCCAGAGATGGTGACTCAACCACTTCCCTGGACAGTATATTCAGTATTTGAGAAGATATTTTCCCTGATACACAATCTAAACCTCCCTTGCCACAACCTGAGGCCTTTTCCTCTCTGCAATGCATGCACTCGACTCCTTAACCAAAGCAGAAGTAGTTTGGTAGAGTTGTGAAAGGATGGAAACACCTGAGCTGTAACTGGGGCAAGAACTTCTGCAGTTCCAGTTTGTTCTCTGAAAACCACAAGAGAAAAAGTCACCCACAGAACAGCTACATAAAGAACTGAAGGTACTGTACACAGAAGACTCAAAACCCTGTATGGAACAATCCATGTGGCTCAAGTGGTGTCTGCTTAACAGATTCCCAAAAAACAAACCTGGATGCTTATTCAAGGTTGTTTTAACCTCTTGAATCTCAAGCAACTGATGCTTGGCAAGAAAAGTGCTAACTACTCTGCCTCTGAGAAAAAAAGAACAGCAAATTTTATCCCAGGTGCTTATTGTTCCCATAGATTGAATACTCACACAATTGTTTTGGTTTGGTGTTGGTTTATAGTGTCTATTGATTTTAAAATTCACTTAACACTGGATGAACAGAAAGAGCAGAATAAATTACCAAACAAGCAATTGAAGATGGGTATATTGGGGTTCTGGGAGTGACCCATGTCTATTTTGTGCTATTTAATATCTTTGATGGCAGCAGGATTGTGAAGAGCAATAACAAAACTGTTGCGTAGACTGGTTTGGATCAGTGGTTAGGCTGTGACCATTTTAATTTTGTTAGAGGGAATGGTATACAGTGGAAAATAAGGGAAAGCAATCCATGTAACATGGACTGAATTTGGAAAACAGTAAATCAAGAAGTGAGACTTGGAAGTTGAATCTTGATAAATTTAAATTGGATTAGTATAAAAGTTCAAATGTGCTGTCTTCAAATTTGAAACTGTCTTTTAGTAAAAGCTATAAATTCTTTCTTGGGCACTTTAAAATCAAGATGGGCTCTATTTTGTATTTGTGCTTTAGTCCTATACAAAGTAATAAGCCTAGTAAAGGAACAACCAGGTGATTCAGACAGCTCTATTTGTTTTCCCACAGTGGGTGAAGTACTGCATCCCTCCCATCTCTGACTCTATCACTGCAACTTCAGAAACACATCTTAAAATGTTCAAGAGTCTGTCAGAACTCCATTTCATTGAATTATCAAAACCAGTGTTCAGTAACAACACAGCTTCCCACTTCAAAATCTCTCCCATATCTGAACACAACAATTGTGCATCCTCAGACTAAAAAGAAAAGCTAGAATTTTATTACTTCCACTGAGGATGCAAAGAGAAAACATAATTATATTTAAACATATAAGCAGGCAACAATTCACAGGGAATTATTTTGCACATGTATGTAGAACAAGGAGAGGCACCAGTCCGGTAACTGTTTTCTGGAATAAAGTAAATATATAAAGATCAAATACAATTCTTAATCTGAAATCCTTCTTTCATAATTTGTCACCAAGAAAAGAAGAAATCAAAAAGGAAAAAATCCAAGAAATGTATTATTTTTTCACTGCATACTTTATCAAACACACCTTCCTAAAACCTTGTACTCCTCAAAGCAATAACACTTGTTTACTCTGAGTGTTAGTATATCAAAACTTGCAGTAAAGGTGAATTTATTTCAGACTAATATTTACAAGGCCATGTACTGTCATTGTTCTCTAGAAGAAGAATTTGATGTCAATAGAAGTTAAATTGAAGGTCACTTATGGCTCAAATTGCTGCTGAAGCTATGTTACAGGAATTTGCTTCTACATTGTTGACCTTTGCTTTCAAAGTCTTATTTCTTGACCATGGGAAAGAAAAAAAAGAAAAATCATTCAAGGCTGTTATTTTGAAATATAATGTACAAGGTGTTAAGCTACAGAAATTATTCTTCAGTAATGAAAGGGGGAAGGAGGGGAGAAGGAAACAAAAAAACCCCCTCAACACCTGAAACCACTAAGCAAGTCTCAAATGTGATTGTCTTGTATAAAAAAGGCAGTGGCTTTGATTTTGGGTTCAGATACAGATAATGACTGATAACATTCTCTAGATTTCCACAACAGCTCATAATTTGTCTCAGTCATGGCAAAGCACATCATACTGAAGCACCTCCTTACCTCACATTTCATGGACTCTTGGATACAGGGCAATGTCACTGTTAAGGACACTTTCCTGTGCCACCAGGAAGCCAGGAGCCACTCTGGCAGCCACCCTTGCACCACCCCAGGCTGTCACTGCTGGGACAAAAGTCACAGTGGTGGCTCCAGTGACCTGACAAGTCCTCACCTGGCTCCCTGCACACCCCACTCACAGCCAGACCAGGTTTCCTTACCAGGTTTCCTGTAGCAGAGTCTCAGATGTCCAGATCCATCAACCAATTTAATTCTGGTGCAATAACCAAATAAAAAAATACCAGCCCGAGCTGGTGCCTCTGAGGAGGGACTCAGAACTCCTGGGCTTTTATCCCCTCACTGTCCTAGCTCCAGGAAAGTCTGGCGTTCTCAGCTCCTGCCCTGTCTCTGAGTGTCTTCACCTGGCTGAGCCCCAGGCACCCTTTGTCATCCAAAGGGTGGCAATTCACGGCCTCTTGTCTCAGCCCCCTCCCAGAGCTCACCCTGCAGCTGCACCCCGACCGACCCAGCTGCACTGAATGGATTCCTCAAGAACCACAATGTATTCTGAAAATGTGACAGAGGTGTTGTCAAGTGTAGCTCTCAAAGAATGCAAGGCAAGCAGTAGTTGATGCAGGTCAGACAGAGCATTCAGTCGGGCTGGTGGAGGGAATTGGGAGGAATTCCTAATGCTGTTGAATGCAGAGCTTGAGCACAGCTAAAGTAGAGGCTCTGTTTAGTGGAAATCCCTTTGGATATCTGTGGCAGCTGCTGCCTTGAAGTGCTTCTTGCTCTCTTCTTCTCTTGGAAGTTCCCTCCCCACCCTCTCTGTTGGAGCTCAGCTCTGTAGAGCAGCTGCTGAACGGCAGAATTTATAGCTAAGGACTTTAAGGAAAATCAGAATTTATTTCAGATACCCTCCTGTTCTATGCTGCAAGTCCTGGCAGCTCAGACATGTTTGGGAAGGGATTTAATCGAACTCACAAAGGGCTGCCCTCAACAGGATTAGCAGAGTCAGCAGCTCCCACATCTGGTTTCAGATCCATGTAGGAGGGTAAAATTGAAATGATGAGTACAGTCCACCTTCAGTGCATCATTAAAGTTTTAGTGTCAGTTTTGATGGGTTAAGTTCATTGTTATTCTTCATTAAAATATCTAGGAGTAGTTAAATATGGTTTAGAATTGAATTTATAGTTTTGTAGCCCTTTTCTTTCTATTTTGTACATAAGTGCCTTGAATCTGATTTTTTTTTTTTTTTTTGTAATTTGCCCACTAATACTTTCTTTGGGTGTTTGTTTTTGTTTTGTTTGTTCTTTTAATTTCCAGTTTTTGAAAGGCAAGCCTATATGAAAAAATTACAAATTTCAGTCATCTTCATGGAGCCAACTGATCAATACAAATGGGAGCATGAGGTGTCTTAAGGGCAACGATCTCTGATAGGTGCCTTGAGATGAGCTATGAAAGCTGAATCAGCAACTCCTCCTGCTTCTGCCCTAATTGCATGGAAAGTGCATCAACAGAGAGCATCAGCATCTACTGGTTTTGGAGATCATTCTCCCAGAGAGAAGGAAGCAGTAAATTTCTACTTATACTTGCAGAAAAAACCTGTAGATAGTTCAAAATGAAAGATACCATCACTTGAGCTCTTGCTCTACCTATGGTTTCAGAAAAGTTAGGAAATCTGCCCACAACATTGCTATTTACATCAAGCAGGGACAAGGGTATTGTGCTGCCCTATTAACCTGATGAAATTATATCAATCAATGCACTGAAATGAAAACAGATATGCAATTAGGTTCTTGTTGTATAGTATGTCCCACAGTTTTAACCATCTGCTGCATTCAAACACGTGTGGCAGAATTTAAAAATGAAATGTACAGTTTGTGATTTTAGGTCATATTATCCAAAATGTCTGATATTCATGATGCAACAAGATTAGACAGAAATAAGGCAGAAGTGGCTTGTCCCCCATATCGTAGGAAAAATTAAGTGTAGCAAACATTAGAAAACTTCCTAGAAACATCTTGTTTTTAACAGCATAAATAGGCATGTGCATGAATTCTGCCCAGCCCTGAGTGAATGTGAGAAAAACAGTGGATATATACTGAGTGTGATACAGGGACAACTAATAGCCATTGAGTACTCATGTCTTAATGCACTTTCTAAGCATCTGGGCCTTTAAAACTGGTGGAAACATATATTTTCCATCTTGATGTTTTATTTTGGAATTGGAAAGAGATGAAAACAGTGAAACAGCTGTGGCTCAAGCTAATGAATATTAATATTCCAATACAATCACTTGTCCATGCACACATTCATGCCTTTGGTTGCACTGCTCTATGCACTGTTCTAAAATATGCTTGAATAAGACAATGTCTAAAACAGTACATGCAGACAGAATGGGAAGCATCTTTTAAATCCCAGACTATGAGATACAGGAGAGAAACAAAGCAAGGAAATCAAAGAGAACCTCTTTATGGGAACCACTGTTGTGCAGGTACTTAACCTGCTCATTACTCACCACACGTGGAGGTACCAATGGCACTCCCAGGACAGCAGGGCTGTTCATCACTCACCAGCTCTGCTGCCCCACAGCCCTGCTCTCCTGACACAAAGGAATGTAGCATAACCTCACATGAGAAGAACCAGTTCCAGGCCCTGTGCTGGACTTCAAAAATTTGTAGTTAATTTATCTTTCACACCTACCTACCACCATCTAACTACCTCAGATGTAAAGCAATGTATTTCCAGGCAGAAATCTGGATAACTAAAAGGAACCTGATTGCAGATGTTGACTTTGACTGAAAGGAAATAAGTACATAAAAGAAATTAGTGTCAACTGACGTGTAAATATCAGTTCCACTGAAAATAAAATACATTTAAAAGTGAATGTTCTGTGCACCTAACAGACTTGTACAAATAGTTTTTCATTGCTGGTCTTAGTCATGCAGTTTCCCACAATCATTTTAAAATTGACCAGATCCTTAAAAAGTCTAGTAATTTAGAAGTAATTCCTATTTATTTTTAAGTCAAATCTCTGTAACTGCCCTGTCCTTCAACTTTAACTAGAGAATCCCAACCAACAAGTTTTACTTACATAAGGAATGCAATTGATTTAGCTATAAGTCAACATTGAATTTGTATGAGGTTTTTATCTTTGCTTGCTTTTATGTAGTCTTCTGTGATAGTCTGTGCTCTGACTGAAGAGGTTACAGGGAAAGCTCTGTGTTTAATGCACTAGCATGAATAAAATTAGAAACATCTGGTGAAAAGACACCTGACTGAACACAGGCAGCAAGCAGTGAAGTCTTGCCTGAGGAAACTGCTCTGTGAAGAGGGGTTCTATCCACACTGTATCCCTATCACACAGCACTGATGGAGCCAAACTGCTTTGCAACATTCATGGTAACATTTTAGGAGCAGGGCTTTGCTGAATCAAAATTATTCTAATATGGTGGGCCCTCAAACAACTAAATACAGCTGAAATTATGCTGTTGGGTAAAATTCCCGCTTTGCTGGTTCTTTCATTTAACCCCTGAATACATGGCAAGCCAGTGATTGAAGAGGCAATGTTGTATTCCATGCAATTTAAAAGAGGAGGGGAAAATCTGGTCTCTACCAATAAGTTCTTGGCATATTTTTCTCCTTTTTTTTCTCTCCTGGATTTCTTTTTATGTTACCCATTCCCCCACTAAGTTGCATTTTTCCCAGATATATTTATAAAACTCTCTCAAAAGGTCATTGAACTCCATTAGGCTGCTGTTGTACCTCTTCTACAGTTTATTGATGAAAATATTAAGTAATACTGAAGGCATTTACAGATCATTTGATACCTGCTTTCCTGAGTCTGTATGTCAGATTTTCCTACAGTAAATCAAGAATATCTCCTGGGAAAAAATATTTCTGCCTTGGTAACAACAACATCAATAGTTGGAGGTCTTCATTCAGTATGAATAAGCCACAGCATATGTTCAGTTTGATCGTCACTGCTTTGACCTTATTATGCTGTATCTCATTATCAACTTAAAATGCAGTATCCTTCAGCATATGGTGCACTAGGGCTTGCAGCAGAGAGGGAGAATTCAGAACTATCTCTCCTTTATGCAGCAGCACATTTGTAATATCTGAAGGCAGAGCAGTGAATCAAATTCTCTTTCAACAGCAATGCAACATGGACCTTTCATCAGTGCACTACAATGGACTTGAATACAGACATTTTCATCTGAAACCAGCTGCAACAGTCATGGAAGGGCTGGGAGTTTGTGTGCAGTGGTGCAGCTGTTGGGAATAGAGGAAGGACATCAGGCAGTGTTACAGGAATAATACATCTCTTGTCTTTATCTAATTTTCTGTCTACTGATGACAATAGGAATAAAGGAAAAAAAATCCCCTGAAACAAACAAATACCCCCCAACCACCCGTTCTACTCAGCTCTAAAAATAACACATGCAATGAATAGAGGCATTTGTTCATTAACTTCCTTTTCATCTGGTACAATCTCCTCCCTTTGATATTGAAATGTGGATGAATTTATCATCACTAGCATGGTTTTGAAGAACAGAAGAAATAGTAAAAAATATTCTGATGGTTATCCTGTTTTAAATACAAAGACGATCACTAAGGTGCCACTGATGCCTTTTCACCATTTTATGTTTTGACAGAAGACCCTCTAGGTGCAGAAAGGTAACTCATTTCCAAGCTCTATCAGTCCTCACTTTCTTGTCAAATTTCCACAGAGACAATTCACTGTGGTGCTGGTTTTTATGACATGAATCTCTTCCGCTAGTAACTATACTGAGAGAACAAACTTATTTCACACAGGCCATCAATCAGTCTTTAGAGAGCAAAACCTCACAGTTACTGCTTTGCCAGTCTGGCCTGTAAGTAGTGATTTAAGGAAAAAATGTGGAATAACATTACCAGCTCCCTGGGCCAGCCAAACTTCCATTCAAAACAAACAGAAAATATTTCCTATGAAAAAGCATTGATCAAGGATTCAGCAGAGATAGTTTTCTCATGTCTGTCAGTTAGCCACACAGTAATTCTTATTTATCTTATCCATTAACAGGAGCAGTCATTCACACATTTCTATCAGCAACAGCACTACAAGATATAAGTAAACTAAGCCTGACATTTTCCAGAGGATACAGGCAACAGAAGGTTGTTTACTACACTTTGGTATCGATAAAGACATATTCCCAATATTCTATTTCAGTCTTATGGGATGCTTAACCATCTGTCAAAGCACATGCTGATGCAACACAAGTGATTTAAAAAAAAAAAAATTAAAAAATCCAGTTTGCAGCATCAGAAGCTTTAACAATGTTTTGGATCACTGCATTTCCATCACACTGTAAATCCTGTGTTTCTATAATGAAGAAGGTCATTGGCAGGACTGAACAATATACAAATCCATGCAAACAGATGGGGTGCAACTGCACATCCCAAGGAAGCAGACTTTCATAGGGCATGGTGCTCAGAAAAGACTGGAGAAAGATATTTAACCCATTTTTAAGACAAAGGAGGAAGTTATGGGGAAACATCAATCTGTGGGAAAATTATGCAGCAAGTCTTCCTTAAAGCCATTTCTAATCACAAGAAGAGAAACAAGAAAGGTGACAGTGAAAAGCCAAAGTCTAGCTGGTGTCCAGTTGTGGCAGGACCTCGCAGGGGTTGACACTTCAATACCAGGCCCAATATTTCTCAAGTTGTTTTATTAATAACCTGAATGGTGAGCAAGGGAACACCCAGTTTGCAGATGGCAAAGAAATGGGGGAAGTGGCTGATATATTGAGGGTTATTACCTCCTGATTGGCACTAGAGACTTCAGCTGGAATATTTTGTCCAGAGCTGAGCTTGTCAGACAGTGACACAATGCAGTGAGTGCAGCACAGCCAAGATGATCAGGGGCCTAAAGCAGAGAATATGGTTTGTTTAACCTTAAGAATACACGAGCATGGAAGCACTTGCAGCTGGCAGCACTTGTCCCAGTGTTTCAGCTTTCAAAGTATGTTTTCATTATTAAACCTGTAGGGTCTTGTCTGGCTATGAGCTATTTTGGCATCCACAGCAGCATTCTGCCCATCAAGAGAAATGTCACATCAAGGAGGAAGAGCAACAATTACATTCTGAAGGCAAGTACTCACAACAGCAAGAAATGGTCATCCTTATACTAACTGCATCAAGAATGTACCTCTTATTGCAGCTAATAATAGAGGCATATCCTCTGAAATGTAAATATGCTCTATCTTAAATGGTAATAAATTAGTAAAATGCTGTTCAGCAAATCAAGCCTGTTGCATGTCCGTCTTCACAGTTTCCAATAAAAGTGGACATTATCAGGAACAGACGTTATTGTTTTTCAAATAGAATTTTGTATAACACTGTTTAACAGACACAGAATGATGATTATTATAGGTTGGGCAGACTAAGTTAAATCTCAGTTCTTGCTCCTTCCATGCCAATTTACTTTAAATCTCTTATTGTAAGAGCCCTAACAGGAGCAATACCATGGAATCAGCAAGGATCCCCTCTGTTATACCCACAGCCATCCTGATGCTGGTACTGAAGCACGAAGATGTTGCAAGTGCACGTGTTTGAGCCCTTTCACAAAGGCACAAATGAAATGGGATCACTCAGAAAGGACCTACTGACTGTGCCCAGCATTCCTGACCCCTTGCTGCCCCAAGGCTCTGCAGAGAGCACAGGCACCCCAGCACTCTCCCACCTCCCTTCATTACCTCCTGTCTGTCCCCAGTTCAAGTGTCTTTCACATTATGAGGATTCACGATTTCTTTCTAAGAGCACTGCAGACAAAGCTACAGAGGGCAGGGCTATCAGTGCACAAGCCTCACAGGAAGCAGTGCATAAGTAGAGGTGAGGCTGAAACTGTATAACTAGAAGGGACACAGTCCTGTAATACAGAGGATATTTGCCTACTTCCTCTCATTGGGAACAGAAGCCTAACTAGATGACAGACTATTGTATAAAATTAGCTCTTAAGGTATTCTATATTTGAGTTTTCTTCTTAAAAATGTATCTAAAAAAAAACTTGGAAACTGTCTAAGCTCTAATTTTAAACTTCATATGATCCCAAATACAGACCACCTCAAAATGTCTTATTACTTAAATTGGGCCACTGCCATAGTAAGCTTTCCTGTAGATAAAATGAAGAACAGAAAAGATATTTCCTATGTTTAGTAGAAGGTTTTACTCACTCAAAAATAGGTCTTTGCTTCTGAATAAGCTCAGAAAATAAATATTCATAAAACAAAACACATTAATTCTGTAGGGAAACTGAAATCATCCCTATCTAATATGTGCAGCTGATTTTGGATATTGCAAATCAATTTTCATTAAAACAGGGAGAAAAAAAAGATATTTTGGTCTCTCATGATTTTCATCTGCACACATCAGTTTCAAATTTGAGAAGTTGCACAGAAAGCTGAATACCACACATATTATTTAACCTACTATCTGTGGCTCAAACTGTTCTGTCATGATCTGCTCACTGGACATCACACAGTCACATTCATTGTAAATTATGGTGTTTTGGCTATATTTCCATTTCTTCTTCTTTTTTTTTTTTTTTTTTAATTCAAATGACCAACTTAGACAAATGAACAGCCTTTATCTTCTGTTGGAAGAGTAGTTCACTCACACATACAAACTTGAGGACAATGACATGTTTATTCCAATATTTTTGTCCCAACTCTTTCAGAAAAGAATAGCTTGCAGTTCCTATTCAGCCTGCCAGACAATCAAAATAAAAATGGTTTTTATCAACATGGCTTTCTCTGGGTTTGAAAATCCTTCTTTTTTATGTGTATTTTTGATTTACATTTTAACTTTTGCTTGTATAAGAAAATATGAGGCTGATTTTTAATTTCAAGTACTTTAGCTGCATTATCTTGGCTGATCAATAAGCCTTTAGAAACCTGGATATCTGACCATTCAATCTGTTCTGTTAAGTGCCTCATTGCATAATGCCCGATATTGCGTGGCAACTATAACACTAACAAAGCAGGTCACCTAATTTTACACAAACATCATTTTCTAATCATTCCTCACATCACTGTGAAGCCCTAAGATCAAGCCCAGACTGTTAAATCTGCAAAACTACAACAAGAGCACGTGCTACGACAGGGCAGTGAGAGAATGAACATCAGACTGCCCCCAGCTCTCTGCCAGGGGCTCCACAAACACCACGCCTGGGCTACCAAGGGATGCAAGGGAGAGAACACTTTGTCCCTTTCGGTGAGAGCACCCTCATGGAGGGCTCCCTGCTCCTCTGCACTCTGGAGATCCAGGCACAGGATGGCTGCATCACGGAGTGCAGCAGCTGAGATGACATCCATTACCTCCTCCCATAACAACAGAACATTTTGCTTTCCACCCCGAGGGTCATAATTCGCAGTTATTGCCACACTGAGATTTCTGCTGCAAGTGTTTGGAAATATAGCTTGCATATAATGGGTTCTGATACCTTAGTGAGGCTCCTCTGGGACTCCCAACAGTACAGCATGCCCTCCAGCAATTCCCAACAGCTTCCCAGAGCTATGGATCCTACAGTGTGCAGGGTTTTATTCTCACCTCACCTCTCTGTGCCTGAAATCAGTGCAATAGTGCAGGGGGAACTGGCAACTCCAACTAAAGGTAGCTACAGAAAAACAGAATCATTGAGGTTGGAAAAGACCTCCAAGATCATCAACCTTCAACCAAATACCACCATGCCCACTAAACCATATTGTCAATGCCACTTCTACTTGTTTTTCTGAGCTCTTCCAGGGATGTTGAATCCACTTCCCTGGGAAGCCCATTCCAATGCTTAACCACTCTCTCAGGGAAGAAATTTTTCCTAATATCTAAGCTGAACCTCCCCTGGTACAACTTGAGGCCATTTCCTCTTGTCCTGTCAGTGGATACTTGAGAGAAAAGACCAACCCCCACCTTGCCACAACCCTTCAGGTAGTTGTAGAGAGGAACATGTCTCCCCTGAGCCTTCTTTTCTTGGTGCTAAACAGCAAGTGTACCCTCAGCTCTATGCTGCAAGTGAGGGCAGCTTTACTGTGGCTTGGGGCTTCCTCACCCTTAGGGAGGACTGTCAAACAGAGCTGGTCTCTTGCCACGGTGCAGTCCCCTCCCTGGTCACTGCTGCCCTCAGCTACACCCTGCACAAGAGCAAGACTGACACTTCTCTTGACTGACAGTGCTCCTTCAGACTGGGTATTACCATTTAGCTGTTTTCTGAACACAGTGCTAAATGCCATCATTACCTCCTGAATTCAAGGGAACTGAAGGGGAAATCCTCTCCATCTTCTAGAGATCACATCAGCACTACAGGAGACAGGAGAGAGAAAGATGAGGAGAGAATACCCCCATGAATTTGATTTCTATTCTATCTCCAAGATAACAGCCAGTGCTGTATGAGTTGCAGGGGAGCACAGCAGGGAAGAAAACAAGCATACCCTGAAATTCAGCTGAAAGACACTGGCACAACAAAGATTGTATTTTATTGACACTGGTGTTCTGTCCTGATTTCATTTTTCTTTTACTTTGGGTAGCTGCTCTTGCATATTGGAAAGTGAATATAGTGTGAACATTTGCTTTCTTGCCCTTCCAGTGTACAAAGGTTTCTTGCATCGCTTCTTTTTTGGAAAACATTTTAAAGCAGGAGTGCTATAGCACTGTCTCTTCCCAGGAGGCACAGTTGTCCTTTGTTAGAATACGTGCTGGGTACTTTTTTCAAGGGTAGTGAATGGAATGTAACCTTAAACATCTGCTAATGGCTGGAAACCTACTGTGCCTCTGAATTAGATTCCTATGACAGACGAGATGTGCCTGAAAAAGGCTGCTAAAATAGTCCAGCTATTATGTTTTTAATTTACAGAGGTAGCATACACAGTTCTTCGGATATATTCTGGTAATTTGTTCCTGGAAAGAGGTGAGACAGGCACAGAGAGGATGAAGGCACAGGGAAAGGGGTGCTCATGACTATTTCAGTATCTGCTTTCCCTGTCACACCCTAACAGGATCTACAACAAGGACCTGCCCTTGCAACAAGGCATCAGCTAAAAGGTGGTTCAGTCCTTGGCTCTTGGACACATCTATCTCCTTTAGTGGGATTAGAATACTAAATTTCTCTGTTCAGTCTTCAAGGTTACTCCCAATTTTCAAATCCATTTTGGCAGTAAAGTAGAAAAAAATAAAGCAATTTTGTCCAACAGTTGCTGGGCTTTCTAGGAGCCCCCCAGTGTGCTGTGGTTCATAGTGCAGGCAGAAGATTGTTTTGCTTTGAAAATTTTTCTCTCATTTATATTTTTATCCTGCAAGGATTTTATACTATGGAATTTTCACCAAAAAACCCACCATAAACCCCTCAGAAAACCTGAATTCTAAACAAAATACAGCCCCATAACATGCACATTGTACAGCGCATTTTTGAGGAAGGCAGTAGAATTTGTTGACTGGGTTTTTAAAAAAACAAACACCACAACAAACCACAAAAAAACAGCCTCCCTCCCTACCCTTCCACAAGCAAATGAGTTCCTAAAGCTTGGTACCAATACCTTCATCAACTTCAGTCATAAATAAAAACTGAGTGAGGGACAGACACAACCCTAAAAAAAATATTCTCCACAAATAATTTCAAAAATTTTTGCATAAGAGATCACTAGATGCCCTACACTTGGATACTATGGATATAAGACTGATTTTCTAGGAATTTCCAATCTTTAATTTAGAGAAACACTCAAGAGTCATGCACTCCTTCAAGTCTTCCTGTTTTTTCAGCCTTATCCCCCCCAGGCACAATCCTCTCTGGTAGGGACTCGCTTGTGCCAAGGTATAGCAACCAGATCTTCTGCAAATACAAAGAGATTAATCCTGTGCTCATTTTCATTCCCAGCTCCCCAGTTTGTACCAGCAGAAGTGTGTCTGCAATTTCCACAAGTTCCATTAATTTGGATTTCTATAATAAGCAGAAGATAAGGCATATAAATTAAGTATTTGAAACTATCGGTTCCAAAGTTTGATTTTTTTCAGCTGAAGTAAGCATTTCCATGCACAGCTGTTTGGCCTCCAAACATCTTAATTAAAACCTTTTGGGAGGATAATAACATTTGCCATTCAATCAAACACTGGAGAATTTTACAGCTGATACCAAATGTTATATGATAAACTCGGAGTTGAGTTTCAAAGCATCACTGGCAGTAATGACAATTAGAGACAGAGTTGATCTAAAACTCTCAAGTAATAAGTTTCTCTTGCACTCATTACTGAGGAGGAAATATTTTTATACACCAGTGTGGGACTTTTTCTAATGTCAGTATGAAAGTTAATTCATGTGCAGTGTAGCTGAAATTTAGTGAGACCTGGGCATTAAGCTCTGCATAAGCCAGACTATGCACCTGCTATATAAAACATTTTTTTAAATTGCATTCTGAAATCAATCAAACCCCACTACTTTCAAAACAAACCTAAAGCAACCAAAAAAATCCCAACAAAATCCCCCTAACACCTCCCCAAAAAACAACCAACCCTAAACCCCCCGCAAACCACCACCAATCCCCCCCAAAAAAACAACAGGAAACCATCAGTGGGAGGGTAGTTTAACATAGAGAGTACAAGATCTCTAACATA
The DNA here is from genome assembly GCF_041296385.1 of Aphelocoma coerulescens. Taxonomy (NCBI): domain Eukaryota; kingdom Metazoa; phylum Chordata; class Aves; order Passeriformes; family Corvidae; genus Aphelocoma; species Aphelocoma coerulescens. Next base: position 16,173,679 of record NC_091018.1, read on the forward strand.
TCCAGAATAATGCTACAATTTAAGGATAGAATTCTCCATTAGTGTGCCTACTTTACAATCCATCCTGAAAACATGAAACAATCTTTTAATTATTATAAAAATTTTATAACACTCGTCAAAGCTTTTTAAAACTTGAACACCATAAAGCTCAACAGTGGAACCAGTGAAATTAAAACTCGTTTTCAATATGTTCTTCAAGAGCCTGAAGGCTCTGGAATATTTGTTTTAGGGTCTCACCATCTTCACCCAGCCCCTATTAGAGGGGGAAGGAAAGGATCATCACTCGAAGGCAGACCTCGGGGCAAAATAACCTTCTGCTGTGGACAGAAAGATGATTGAATTTCCTGTTTGTTGCCTTCCCCTATATCAAGGCAAAGCTAAAAGGAACATTACAGAGATTTATGGATTCTTTCAAATACCTCTGCACCAGGCTGGTGCTGTAGAAGTCTCCTAACACCTGGGCTAGTGTCTCAACTGTAACCCCACCTGTTAGGGGGTTTTCCTGTTTGTTTTGGGGGATTTTCTTTGGAGTTTTTTGGTCATTTCCATATTTAACTATATATTCTGTATTATTATGCTTAGCTCTTTCACACTCCATTTTATTTCTAATGGTAGGTACTTAGTCATCTAACACAAAAGAGAAATTATCTTTCAATGTGAAGGAGAAAGACTATTTTATTTTTGGTTGGTTGGCTTTTTTTGTTGTTGTTAATGATTGCAGAGGATTTAAAACCTAGATTAAATTGCTATCTAGTGCAACAGAAAAACAGTTGATGTAAAACTACATCCGTTAATTATTTCTGTGAATAAATGAATGACTCAATACTTCAAAGTCCTGCATGTAACTTTCCTGCAGCCCTGTTCTTATTGGCGAGAGCCAAGGAGAAATAAACTGTTGCTGCTTTGCAAAATGAGATCACAGGGAAATTCATTAGATGGACAGAAATCCTCAAGCCCTGGATACTGCAATTAGATGGAGGATATTGGAGGACTGTGCCTCTGGAGAATCCTGTTACTTTGAAATAGTTTCAATTGACTGCCACAGGATACCAGAGTAGCGTGGAGGGTCTGTCTGCCTCCATCAGAAGAACTGATGAACAGGACACGTTTGAATCACTATAATTTGTGAAATTTTGTATCCAGTTTAAGCCAAGTAAAAAGGATGTCTTTGAATTTCTGCCATAAAGAAGTGTTGGGAAATTTTTAATGAACAGGAAAAATGAAGATGCACCCTAATTCCCTGCTCTGCTGTAAGAAGGTTTTTTCACCTTTTGCATGCTAATTTTTTGCCTTCCTAAATTAAATTGTCCTTTTCTAGAAGAAAAACAAAACAAACCCACAACCAGCCCTTTATAATTTTCCTGCCCTCTATAGAATATACACTTTGAATATCATGACCTTGGAAAGCCTGGGGAAGGTCCTGTTCCTTCCCAGAGTGAAGTTACTCAGTCTTACATCCTGCCAGGGGCTATGAGTCCAAGGATCACAAGAGAATTTCCACGCAGTGTAGATATTGAAATCTGACATTTGAATTGCAGCTTTGAATCATAAGAGTATCTCAAGTTGGAAGGGACCCACAAGGATCATCAACTCCAAGTCTCTGGTCCCTGCAGGACTACCTAAAAGCTAAACTACTAAAACCACTTCACTGGAGAACATGTTCCAGTGACCAACAACTCTCTGGGTGAAGAACCTTTTCCTAATACAGAATCTGAACCTCTCCTGACAAAACCTCATTCCATTTTCTTGTGTCCTAGCACTGGTCACCACAGGAATAGGACGAGGTCCATGTAGTGGAAATAATTAGGTCATTTTTTAAATTTTTTTTCAAGATCTCCTCTTTGCCCATGGTGTAGCCACAGAACTTATTTCAATGTTAAGGAGAGCCTCTGAGTTTCTCAAGGGTGAAAATCTCCCTTCCCTTTTTTAATTTCACACATTGCAAAGATAAAGTGTGATGTTACTTGCACATTTTAAGGATGCAAGACTGAGGCAAGGAGTGTTAAGTGTTTATTGGCTTTGAAATAATCGATAGCTTGAGCTGCATAAGACATCTTTGCCAGAAAAAAATGAGAAAGATGGGCTTTTTATTCTGTGTTTTAGGCAAATGCAGATAGAGCCAGGGTCATCTGGTGAGCAAAAGCTTTGGTGTCTGTCAGCAGCTCTGGCGCAGCATTGTGCCTGTGCTAAGAAGTGCCTTCTTCAAGGGAGATGCTGCAGCAGGCACAGCACAGCGTTAATATGTTCTGAAAATGAGAGTTACAGAGAGCCTACATAAGGGACTGCTCATAACAAGGCCATCCTAGCATAAAAAGGAAACCTGCAGAGGAAAGAAAAAGAAAAATCTCGATATAATTTTATTATCTTAATCATAGGACTGTCTTTTTTTTCTTCTGCAATTCCTACTCCATGCACAATCTATCTTCTACTTTCTGCCAGTGAGATGGCAGAAGTTAATAAGAAAAAAACCCACCCTAAAACCCAAGGCCTCACAGCAATACATAAACTAAGCAAGAAAAAATACTAAGAGAGCAAAAATCTTGCAGGGTTTTTTTTTTTTTTAACAAAGATTAGTTACCTGAAAAATGCAATTAATCTTTCCCTAATTGTTTTGTTTTGACATTCATAGCAGCTCTTTTTTAACTGAAACCCAGCATGTGTATGTCCTCTATGGAACAACAGGTTGCTTTGCAGGCATCTTCTTAGAAAAATGATGCCATCTACATAAAAAGGCAAGGATTTTGCACTCTTCCATTTCCCAGACTATTGGAAGAAGACCACAAACACATTAATTGCTGGCTAAGAGAATAAAGTATTATTTTTAATTTAAAAGGGAATTATTCTGAACTTTCACAAATCAGCTTCATAAAGAGGTTTAAATTAAAGTAAAAAGGAGCCTTTAAGCAGCATTTTGTTGAGAAAAAGATTGATGTTGGATTTGAAGAGATTAAATTCATATTACCATAGGTCCACATTCTAATTATGAATTTCAAATTAATTATAAAATCCCAAAACAACCAGGCTTCTTTATTTCGAAGTCTTGTCCCCTAAATTGTCTGATTCAGGTTTTATAAATAAGCTCACCTTGCTGATTCTAGGAAATGAAAAGAGTTTTGCCTGCTGCACTGGAAGAAACTAAGGGATCAGTCAGTACTTGTGACTGGCAATATCACAGAAACCAGGCCTGAAGGGAGCAAAGAGAAAAGCAGGAAAAGGAGATCTTGGTCCTTCAGAATCTCATGCATCAAGCAAGAAGGATGCCCTTGTCCTGGGTTGAGGTGTATTCTATTACCATCCTCATGAGCTGTGGAAATCAGGTGGGGCAGTGTTTCCTTGCCTCCTCCCCCCAGACTATCTTGCTGTTCATGGCCCATCATTGTCCTGCCCCATGACTCAGAGATAACTCCCTCCGGACTATCTTCTGTTAACGAGCCTAATCAACACTTGGCCTCATGACTCATTACCCCATTGTGAGATGCTCCACCCAGAGGGAGGAACCAAGCATCCCATCGTGGATATAATCTGGGACTCTGAACACCAGAGACTCTCTTTCCACTGGATTTCTAGAGGACAGGAGCTACACAGCCACCACTGGACTTTCTAAGGAAGAGCAGACCCCTTCTACTACAGGATCACCACTTCAGAGGACTGCAGCCACCATTCCACCAGACTGCTACCACCACCCTGCCAAACAGGGACTCAGGTTGTATCTTGACTCTGTCAGTGCTTTCTTTTACTTTCTGTTCCTTTTCTTTAATTTCCATTAAATTGTTATTCTGACTTGGTGCCTCCCACTGGTTTGTCTTCAAACTAGTACAGCCCTGCTGCTCAGGCAAAACACAAACCTGCAGAAGGAAGGCTCCCCTTGAAATCTGGCCTAGGGTACCTTACTAGTGCTTCTGAACTAAAGAGTACCTGTGACTGAAAGTTAATTTCTTCACAGAGGCTAATTTTCCCACTAAAATACTGCTGAAGATAGAGTATACATAAAATAAATGCTATTGAATACATACATAAAATTAAGACATGCTTAATTACAGTAAAACAATTAAATTCCATACTTCTGCTCATAGGCTTTGAAGACTTGCTTCATACTAGTTAATACAGAGACTTTCTGGAAGTCTTATTCATTTAAGACAAACAAGAAACTTCCCTAAATCACAAGAGAGAGGTAAAACACACTTTTGTCCTTCAAAAGATAAGTAGAAGAAGCTGGGCAGCATATTGGGTCACCACAGTACAGTAGATGAATATATAGTACTTTCAGTGCTCAAGGGAATAACCAAGGCAGGAGACCTTGAGAGCAGAATATTTCCATCTAATTTAGATTCCAGAGCAGAGAGTTAAAGCCCCTCATCAGCCATAAGGTGAGCTTCTGTCTCTTCAGAAGAATGCAACCCTCTCCTCCACTATTCTCCAATTACAGGTCATGCACAATCTCATGGCTTTTTTCCCAAGATTATGATGTACTTAACTACAAGCTGTTATACTTTCCCCCCTCTCCTCCATCCATCATAGACATTAATTTTAATTACCTCTTTGAGAATTAATTTTTTGAGCCCCTGCTTAGTTATGTTCTACGATAAAAGAATACCAACATCAATTTCCCTCTGTGACAGTGCATTTCAGGAGTTGGTAATGAAAGCAGTCAGGTAGACCTTGTGCAGTTCAGTCCCTTCTTGAAATAGAAGTTTTCTTTATTTTTCCCTGATTTCTGCCACTGGACATATGCACAAAACTGTACGGGTTTTTCTTCCCCCATCTAAGCTCTTGATAAAATAATGAGTTTTAAAATTTTTTTTTTCAATAAAAGAGGCATTGCAAAAGCCTGGGGGTGCTTTGGAACTTCTGTCACTGTGCATTACTGTGGTTCCAGTTTTATTTTGTCTTCCAGAAACTGGTGTGTTCCCTCTTCCAGTCAGGGATACCCATGGTACATTGGCTTTGTCCTGCAAGCCCAAACTCCTGGTGGAAGGCTCAGTCTAATCAAGTAATCCAGAGCTGAAAAGGAGGATGGAAATATTCCAGAAGTTACTTATATAATTCCTGAATCCTACAATGGAGTACTTTGTGGGTGAGATTCGGAGTGCCAGCGGGTCTATTTTACAGAGGAAACAAAATAACCAGGAAAATCTCATCTTGTTTAATAAGTAATTTCATTTTAAGGTACGCCTATTCCTTCCTTAAAATTCCTTCTTAGGGTATCAGCAAAATTTGGTGCTGCCAATAGGGGCTGCAATCCAATAAAATTACTGGTCTTATTCCCAAACCAGCCACAACAGCTTAAAGATCTGAGCACAGTGATCTGTGCAAGGGTGGGAGGAAGAAACCCAAACATTCACATGGTATTTTGAAGAGGAACTAGAATATAAAACCAAAGGATTTAAACAAGAAATAAATTGGAATATAGAATATAAATAATATTCCACTGTACTGAACAAGTGAGCCCACTAGAGGTTGTGGTTTTGCTGCATTGAAGCAGGGCACCACAGCTAACAGTGGTAACTTTGTACTGCTGTGTGAAGAAACTGTTGATAGTCAGAACTGTCCTTCTAAATTTATTTAGCCATTTAAATACTGTGACTTTTTCAGTTTATGAATATTTTTTTTTTAAATACCTGATAGAGCAAGAAAGACAAATATAGTAGTAGCAAAATCCAGCATTACATTTGGTATTTGGACTCTCTCATGGCCCCCTTTTATGAAACATGCACACCATCCTCTGCCTCTAATCACACATCAGGGTGACAAAAATCCAAAGCACCAGGAACATGCTTGAAAGATCATTATTTCTCCAAATAAAAGTAGTGTGAATATATGCAGCTGTCTTCACTCAGCCTACAGTAAATTCCTTTTATGGACCACAAACTTGACTTGTACTAATGTGTACTTCAAGATGGAGCAGTAAATGCAATTAGTAACTAGCAGATTCCTGTGAATTCTAGGAATTCAGTATTAGTCAGGAAAACACTGAATAGATTTAGCACTCGTTAATCTGGTGTAACAAATGGAGTCAAACACAGGGAAAACATTTCATGAGCTGCAGTTCAGCTTCAGAGGGTGTCATGCCCATCTGAGCAGCTTGCCCACCTCCTCCTCTCCAAGGCCACAGCTCTCCTTTGGAGCACTTCTGAGGGGAAACCATTTCCCAGACTAAGCCTACAAATTGCTTTCAAGCTGTCTGTTCTCCCTCTGGAGTCATTAATTGCTAATTAATACTTGGTCCATTTATCATTTTGTCTGTTCTTCCCCCAAATAATCTGTTTCTTCCAAAAGGCTCTGTCTAGCACAGGATAGCAAACCCTGCCCCTCAGCCATGCTCCTGTTCAGGACACACAGCCTCAATGGCTGTAGATTGTCTCAATGGCAGTAGATATGCTTTAAGAATAAATAAAGAAACTGGAAGAATTTTGGGTCTGCACACAGAAAACATGCAGCTCAGTGTAAGGAACAGCCAGCCTCTTTCCAGCATTGCTGCTCCAAATTTCAGGTGCATCAGCTTGCAGATAGAACCCACAGAGACCTCTTTTAAATAGTTTAATATAGAAAAGAGGGAAATTACTATCAGTATTCCTTTACAAGTGTGAAAAATAAAATTTTAAATTGAGCTGTTGACAGGATCTTTTTTCTCTGATGTCACAGCAGGAGAGTAGTTGAAATGCTGATACTGAAAAAAGCCTCTGAAATATGAGTAGGGGAAATCCTCCCAGCCCTAAGGTAATGTCATGGGTTAACCCCCACAGGCAGCTCAGCCCCACACAGCCACTCTCTCACTCCCTGCAGTGGGATGGAGAAGAGAACAAGAAGGGTAAAGTGAGAAAAATCACGGGCTGAGATAAAGTCAGTTTAACAAGTAAAGCAAAAGCCTTGTGCATAAGCAAAGAAAGCCAAGGAATTCATTCCCCACTTCCCATAAGGGTGCAGGTGCTCAGCCCTACCCAGGAAATCTGGGCTCCATCCTGCATAATGGTGACTTAGGAAACACCAAACACCATCACTCCAAGTGTCCCCTCCTTCAGACCTTATTGCCCAGGGTTTTTTTATTGTTAAATATGATACCCTATGGTCTGGCATATCTCTTGGGTCCCTTGGGGTCAGCTGCCCTGGCTGTGTCCCTTCCCAGCTCCTTGTGCATCCCCAGCCTCCTCCCCAGTGTGTGGGGAGAGGAGCAGAAAAGGCCTTGGCTCTGGGTAAGCTCTGCTCAGAGATAACAGAAACATCCCTTTAATAGTAAAGTGATTTTCAGCACAAATCCAAAACATATCTCCATACCAGCATTTCTAGCCTGAACTTCTTCAGCAGCAGATGTTGAAGGAAATGAGAAGTACTGTTGTCTGTTACCAGACAGACACCCTTTATATCACCCTTACTTTGTCACTTCTCCTCCTTTCTGTACCCTGCCTCTTCCTCAACTGGGCAGGTTGAAGAGTAAAATGGTATTCCTTAAAGGCAGAACAGAAAGCTTTTGTCTGGTCTATTATGCTGTACTGTACTTTAATTCAGGCTTTTGAGGCAATGCATGACTGAGAAAGCAGTGTGGGAAAGGCTTTGGAGCCAATGGCACTGGAGTTGTACTGACAGGGGTGCCAGCAAGGATATATTTGAATTGATGGTTTCACTCTGGGTGCCCTTAGAAGTTAACTAATATTTATTTGAGGGGAGCAAATGAGATACAGCTGTACACAACGCTGACATGCTAGGAAAGCAAATTATTGGGCAATCCAGTTATTAAACTCACTAATCATGTTCAACTGAACCACTTCCACAATGAGTTTGGAAAGTGCTCCCTAGTCTATCATATTGCTAGACTGGTTCAAACTACTTCAATTATTTCCAGAAAGATTTCATATTCTGAATAAATATTTTCTTAGAGATTTCTAGATTATATAGCAGAAATTCCTTCATAGTTTGAACTCTGCAACTCGGCACAGGCTGTTCTCTTCAAATAGCTGTTGGAGACCTAGACAAGACTCACTAACAGCAGCAGATGTCAGCTTGCAGCTATTAGCAACAAGGGCAGTTTTCAGATGAACATATGTTTGCATATTAAAGATGTTACAGCACACTTTTTATTGGCAGTAAGATTCTGCTTTCGCAAATACCCCTGGCAGAAGAAACATCTCCTGACCCAGTAAGAATCCCATGAACAATATTCCATATGCCAGTAGAATGACATCCAAATTGAAGGAAAATTTACATATTGCCATTAATGTAAAATTGGCTACAACCAAAGGTTAATGAAATAACACAATCACTTCATTTTGCAGCTTCTCCTTAGAGTCAACAAGGTTTTATAGAGAAAGAAGCCTACAGGTTCCTCTCTGTACCTTTCACTGCAAATTTTAGTTTGGAAGTATTGGACAATACTTACATTGATGAGGTTCTATTAGACACTGTTAGAGAGAACTTGAAGCATCAGTAACAAAGTTTATGTCCTTTCTTACTGCCTATCCTCTTTTTTAAAGTAGAACAATGGGGGGAAAAAATGTCAGTTGGAGACGTATTTCATTTAGGTGAGCCAATGGTGAACATTTAGGAGTAATCTGAATAGCTCCAGCAGAGAACTTCATCACTGATGTGACAGCCATGGCCAGAGCCTGAACCAGGATCATATCATGCTATGACCTCTACCATCATAAAGTGAGATAAAGGTGTCTTTGGCCAGAGTGTTTATTGGCTAAATTTGGACTATAATATGGAACACCTTTGGGTATTTTAAAAAAGGAAACAGTCTAACTGGTTGGACTTTTCTGTTTTACCTGGTAATACCAGGAGCCTGATATCACCCCTAACAACTACATGCTCTGTAAAAAGTGGGTGAGCCTTCCTTTCACAGCACTTAATTCAGACTGGTGAGCCAGCTTTGCTGTCCTTGTTCTGAGGACAGGCTGATGTTTACAGGGACAGCAGCATGTCATGTCATCTTGCTGGCCTTGTTTTTGAACAGAAAGTGTCTAGGTGCTGTTCAAGTGCGCTCATGTGATCCAAGACAGTCACAGTTCCCCTGAGTGCTTCAGCAAGAGGCCAAACGTGCTGTGCAGCACATCCCCTCACCCCCAGGAGGAGTGTAAGGATCCCCGTGGCAGTCACTCAAATGATTGAGCACATTTGGATAAAGTGATGCTGCCCCATTCCCAGGCAATGGCACGGCTTGTGCAGCTGACAGTCTGTGCCTGCTTTGTGGACACAGCAGACAAATGATGGATGAGGACAGCAGGCAGATAGGCATCATGCATGGGTAAGAACAATTTGAATCCAGTATAAACATCATGGAGTTCAAGAGAATCATGCTTGTCTGGAAGATCCATCAAATTAAGAAAGGGTTGTAGTCTGAAAATTGCATCTTTGTCTCGGAAGGAAAAAAGCAGGAAAAAAGACAAGCAACATTTCTCAGTAACAGTCAAAGTCCACAGAATGTTATTTTCTGATGATCTGATTACTTATCAGGTGAAACTTGTAGTTTGGGAAAAATCATCAATGACACCCTATGGCTATATCAGAACTGAACCTATCAAATTACTATTGTACTACATTATTTCAATTTTGGAATGATTGTCCCACAGGACACAAGATCACAGAGGAAATATATACAATGCACAGTCAGGACTCAGCAGATTCAAGCAGATTCACTGTCATTGTTAGTGCCCACTAATTACACAGATAAAACAAATTGTTCTTTGACATATTTCTCTTTTTTCTAATCTAAATTTTAAAAAGTTAAATGGTAAATAGCAATACCTACATCACAAAACAAAACCCAAAGAGTATTACTTTCCATTAGGACTACTTAATTTCTGAATCTTTTCTCTTCTGCTAATAGAAGATACTACAGCTCACTACATCCAGTGCTAAACTCAATGATTTTAAGATGTATTAAAGTCAGACTTATTTTTATTTTCAGTCTTTTAAGTCTTAAAAAAAAACCCAAAAAACCCCAGCTTTTTATTTCAATGGTACCAGGACTTTACAAGGCTATATACTGCACCTCTTGCTAGTAACTGTTCTCCTTCAGTGCTTACAGAAGTCTGATGTGCTCAAGGAAATACTGAGACTGATTAAAAGCAACCTGCTGAAAATGAGCCACTCACAGATGTCGCTTGCAAATCAGGTTTGACTTAGATTTGTATGCCAAAATAGAAATTTCTGGCAAGACCCCTGTGAAATATTTCTATTGTCATCCACTTGAAACTTTAGATAGTTACACTTAATACTTTTATATAAAAATAGAGACTGAACAAAGTTATTATCCAATGAGTGCATATACTAGAAGCATTTAACTATTCTCCCACTTTGCTCAATCTACAGACTGATAAAAAAAAATTAAAAAGTAGCTTGAACAAAAGAATAAATCCCAAAAAAGCTAATCTGAGAAAGGTCAATTTTTTTTTCCAATTCTGGTCAAGATTGAAAAGCACACCCATTTTTGACATGTTATTAAAGGCAGTACTGTACTTCAGGAAAATAGAGATTACAAAGAGGACTGTTGCACCCTGGGGAACTGACACTGTTTAATGATTGGGAGACTTTTCAGTTATATTGCATTTAACCCATCTCATTGTACTAACCTGTACTGTATCCTCTTGTACATCTTCACCTTGATTGTTTTTAAGATTGGCATTCCTATACCTCAAACTTCACAAACCATTTTTAGAAACTTCCTCCTCAGAAAACTCTTGGGATTTTCAAGTTTAAACAACTAAAGCATAAAACCTTTTTTCATTATCCACCAAAATACAGTTAAACAGTTTTTGTGATTTGTGACAGGTGCCTTTTTATTTTTTTTTGGGTCCTAGTGCTCTGAAGAAGCAGACTTGCATCAAGAGGTAAGAATCACACTGACAGGTGAATATACATTAACAGCCCAGCTTATTTAACTAATTTTCACTAATGGAGCTGCAGCCAGTAAGGCAAGGGTATGACACATGTTCCTCATGTCAGGAGTTCACCAGCAGACTGACCACCCTAAAGAACCTGTAACCCTCTTTCTGTGTAAGCCTCTGCATCCTCATCTGTCCTGGCCCCAAAAGCTCAACAGCTCAAAGTCTGCTCCAGAAGAGCAGCTGTGTAACTTCAGAGCAGATCAGCTGAGTGAAATTGTGAGAAAGAGCAATAAAAAGCCTCATCTGGGGCCCCCCACGGCACAAACCTCTCTCTAACACCTCAGGAGCTGCCCTTCTCCTCTGCCATGACATAAATATGCTTAAGTGTAGGCAGCTACCTCTCTCTCTCTCTTTAGCTTCTTGACCTGAATTCAGACAGACATTACCAGCGTTTTTGGGTCTGCCAGCTGCACCCCTGTTCACTGATGGCACTGCTGCCACCCTTGGCTCCCTTTGCATAGACTCTTTTGCTGCTCCTTGACACCTTGTCCATGAAGGAAACATAAATGATTCCTCACTTCCCTTCCCAACAAGAATCCTCATTTCCTTAGCAAGATTTCATTAAAAACTGAAGGAAAATCTACTCCTTTTTTCTTGCTCAAAAGATCCCTCAATGTTCTACTGACAACCCCCAAACCAGGGCAATTGTTGGATTAATATTTTCAAACTGAACTTGGAAGTGCAGAAAACGATGATCACAGAATAAATACATTTGATGTGATGGCAAATTATCCCAGACTTCATCTCTGAGGCTGGAGAGTGCCAGGTTGCACAGCCTCCAGAAGGAGGGACCTCTCTCCACTGCTGTGCCATACAGGGCTGGCAGCAGCTTCACCCATTTCAGTGTGTTCTCCCCCTCTTCTCAGACTCTTCTGAGCAGAGATGCACCAGTAGGACAGGGGGAAAAGGTTACCCGAGTTTTCAAGTGAAGGAACATCTCTTAATTCCAAGAAGAAGATATTTTTGTAAAATTACCTCTAAATGTACTTGAGGTAATATTCTGGTCCTCATTAAAAACAGCCACAGATTTCTGTCAGCTTGGATAGACAGAGAACTTCAGCCACAGTAAAATCTATTACAGTTCCTTCAGAACAGATGCTTTAGTAGAAGTAATTTTTAAAACTATATCATGAGGTCTACTCTCAGTTACATATATCATCTTCTTGACATTATTGCTCTGAGCAGAGCTCCTCAAATATAAATTGAGAACATTTTTAAAATGTGATTCTTTGTTAAGGAATAGCAAAGTATTAAAGCAAATTTGAGTGCTATAAAAGTTGTTTGAACCTCAATATATTTTGCAGAACATTTTCACTCATAATTCAGCATTCAAATCTTCTTTTCCATATTGATGAATGAAATTGGTGAAGTTTTTTTTTTTTAATTTATCATAGCTGCAGGTGTCTGAGGTAGCTCAGTGTTGTGATACTCACATTCGCTGAGCACAGCATGGAACAGCTAATGAAGGCACAGAGACAATTTGCCCTGTGTGCTGAAAGGCTCCACTACATATATATGCTGATTTTAAAATAGGATATGATCCCCATAGAATTTTTAGGGAGCTCTGCATATTCCTGATTTTTGCTGACAAGGTATCTATATCCATCTGCTCTCAGGCTCTGGTTCCTTAGCAAGGGTTCTCAAAGGCCATGGTTCACCTTCTAACATGAAATTGTCTCACACATCAGAATTAAGAGTTTTTCAGGTGACAACCTGTGGATAAATGAAAAATCTGCACTGGATGCTCCTCAGATTTCAAAAGGTGGATGATAGGGAGGTAAAGACTCTGGATCATCCCAAGCAGGGTCACTGTATTTAGGAACACATCCAAGTCTCAAAATGGTGAATAGGATTGTCTTTACACCCAAGTGTTGGCCTGGGATTACAGGAGTACACCATATTTCTTTTAAAAGAAGGAAAAATACTGAACTGCATACAATTTTGATGAAATCTGAACTTCATTAAACTGCTGCTTATGAAGTCAATTGGACCTTCTGTGTAGATAAAAACTCTAAAAGCAGTGAGTATGATCACAATGTTGGAGAGAAGAGTACATTAGAGTAGTTTTGGGTTTGTTTGGGTTTTAAGTATTCCATTCTCCAAAAGTGTTGGACAGTGGTGTTCCACTCAATCAGAAAAAACAGTAGAAGATTACCAAGTGCACAGCCTGTTTTGTTAGGAATATTTCAAAAGCAAATTACTCAACAACAGTCACTCCAAATCAATCTAGAACCAAGACCTTCTAAAAAATTCTAACTATGAGTAATTTAATAATTGTATGACATTTTTCAGCAGCTTAGTTACCCAGGTGAAAATATCCAAAACATGTAATCAAAGGCAAGTTATAGAATGTGTTCCCATGTGCCTTTTGAGCATAAGACAATTAGAATAAATGACAGGAAAATGTTTGCCTCATTTATCACTGAGAGCATTCTGTTGCTACAATAAATCTGAAACCATTTAGAAGATTATGTGAGACAAAGTCCTGTAAAACTTGGTGCAATAAAATAAAATAATTGAAAAGTCATACATGAGAACACTTTACTTTGAAAAAGCAGTCTCCTGAGACCTTATTAAGGCTAGAAAAGCCAGGTACCTGCATGAAGTCAGTAAGCACATCCTGTTATATTTTATCACAATCACACTGGTAAGAGTTACTGCTGAAAATTTATACAAAAGCAAAATCAAGAGCTATGGGTCTTTAGGGGCCAAGGGGTAAATAGAAATGTAATTAGTTTGGAAGACTGTCACAGTATTTTGTTCTTTTACTTGATGGAAAGTTTCCGAGGAAAAAACGTTCCTAGGATTTCTCTCTCATTTATGTTCCTAAATAATAAAAGACAGTAGGTTTTTAATGGTATTTTAAAAAATAATATTTCAGCTCACTTGGAAATTTATTATGTTTCCAGCTGGTGTCTTTATCGTTTGCCCATTCATCATAAATAAAACAATATACTAAAAACTTGAATATGTAATTAAACAATTGCTAACAATAGCCTCAAACAGTGGAAGTGTGGCTGGCAGCACATCTTACACACATTACATTTGTGCAGCATTTTAAGATTTATTTTCTTTTTGCCTTGATATTCACCTGTGATTTGGTAATCAAAGGTCTAAGGGTGCTCAGATTCTCAAAGAAAGCTGTGGAAGCAGAATAGGAGTGGATGGGGCTCATTGAATGCGAAAGAATAGTCATGGTACCATTTCTGTACTCTAGAGCCAGGGCTGATTCTCTCTTCTAAAGCATTCAGAGCTCTGCCTGGTTTGAGAAATGCCAGCCAACATGCTTGAACTTCAAAGAACTCTCATTTTTGCTCTATATCAGGACCTTAGACCTTGTGGCTACATTGGGTCTAATCTAAGACTTGCTGTGTCTCAGGTCAAAGATAGTCTCTATAAACAGCATTAAGTTCTGAAGTCCCTCCAACCCTCAACATTTCTTTTTCCCCCACAGAAAAGTATTTAGGCACTGAATAGAACAAAAACCCAAAAAAACCTAAGCTCCTGAAAGTAATCATCACACTTCTCTCAGCTAACTGTGTACATCCCAGCATAAGCAGCTGTCACATTTTCTTTTGTAAGTGTAACTGCATCTCTAATTGTTTAAATATTTTTGGAAATCTGCTCTTAATTACTATTCCCATTTTGTTTTCCAAAGTTATTTCTTCTCAACTTTTCTATCTCTTGCATCAAATTAAAGTTTCTCAGGAGGAAAAAAAAAAAAATACTATAGTGCATCCTGAAGGACTTTTTTTGGGTACCAAATAAAAAGAGAATAAGAAATAATCAAGTAACTTCCTTCCAGATCACAGCTAAGTTTATTAAAATTAACAGTTGGACCCTTGTTGTACAGTTCCCTCTGCACACCTGACTTCAGAGCTGACATTTCAGAGGAGGCACTGATGTTCGTCTTTGCCTGTGGTTACTGTTGGGTCAATTGTCCCATCTGTAAGTCAGTAGAACAAACTATTCAGCGTGAAGCGAGACAAACAACACATTTTGGGGCTGTTAAAATAGTTGTTTGCCTCTATCATGTGTTACCAGCTTAGCTGAAGCAATGGCACCAAAGAAAGACTGAACTGCCAGAACTATTTTGCTCACAAATGCTCAACCATGCTTGATGTTTTTCTAAGCAAAAGCAAAACCTACATGGGAGTGGGAACTCCTGCCAGAATATACTGCATTGAGTCTATTGAAATGAGATATCAGGGGGTTTTTATTAGCAAAATTAGTCTTATCTCAAAGATTCACCTTCGGGAAAGAGAGGAGTATTTTTAGTTCTAATTCTCAGTCAGTGGCTGTCACTCTCTTACTTTTATTGTGATGAGAAGACATTCAGTTTATTCTTCCACTCTTTTGTCTCACTCCTTGCAAAATGCTGACAAGTTGTGTGGGAAGCAGCAGCAAGACAAGGAGGGGAAAAAAAGCCTACAACAAAAACCCACCACAAAAAGCCAAACTCACAACTCAACCCCCCAAAGTAGACAACATTTTTGCCTAGACTTGAAATCTTGGGGGCAATGGAACAGGTCTGTCTTGGTGAGATTCCCTGTGACATCTTAGTCAAGCAAACAAAGCAGTTAAATAGAGTTTCATATCAAGATTTAATTCAAGCAGAGGCTCTACTGTCGTTTCACTGGAAGGGAAATAATTCTGCTTGCAAAGAGCAGCCTAATAAAACTTCTAGTTCACTTTCTAAGGTGCTGTCCCAGAAATAATGTCTCTGCAGTAGTCAGGACTCATCTTTGCCCCAAACTCATACCTAACAGGCAGGACAGAATTTGGTTTCTATTATCCCACCAGAGCCTCAGGGAATGGAAAAGGTTCTTTCCAAGTGTATTACTACTAGTTTCAGGGGAGAAATAAAAGAAAGGATAAATCTGACTTATTGTCATCAGTTATGATGGGGATAGTGCCATTCTCATCTGCAGCACTTGAGTCACAGCCTATCACATGCTTTCCATCTCCTGAAGAAGCAGGAGATTATTCTCTTGACAAAGCACTGTTTCATTTCTCTCCACTACCCATGTCCTGAGATGAAAGTGATCAGTCAGGGTAACAGACCATAACCAGAAAGTAAGGAGTTCTAAACACAGAAAACAGATTGACAGGCTAATAAATAACATAACACTATATCCTAAACCTCTATCAAACAGGATATAAAAACCCTTCTTACTTTAGTTTTTCTTGCCCTAATTTTTTTTTTTTAAATCTCTCTGCAACCGAAGAAAAATATCAGCATCAACATAACCACAGCAGCAAATCTTTGTGGGGAAACAGACAAGGAGATCCCAGACTTTTGCAAGCTTCTTGCTAGTTACCAGCACTAATTGTTGCAATTTTTAATTTCCACAAGTACAGTGATGAATATGGGGATATTGCATTTATAGCTGTATACTATTTTTCCCTATAAAGCAGATGCACAGTGCCTGATGTACCTGGTACTGTCCCTTCTGTGCCTCAGCTGCTCCTCCAGCACTGTAACATCCACTGTGACTATGACAGGCTCCTTATTGATGACATAAACATCATTCAGATTGAAAAACAATCAAGGAATTGCAATCCATTATCTGTTGAGTGTGGTGTGGAAGAGTCTGCTTTAGTATATAGATAAACTCTGCACTCCTGCCTAAGAGCAAGATTTTATGCTCAGCTTGTGAATCTGTGAATAACACATTATGAGGACCATGGAAAGGCAGCCCAGCAATATTCAGGAAAAAAAGAAATGAACAAGCATAATGAAAAGTCTTAAAACTCACTCTCAGGGGGGGAAAAAAAAAGGTCTATTTTGGGAAAAGGTCAGTAATTAAAAATTCAAGATAAACAAACATATTAAAACACATTTCAAAAAGTTATTAAACCTGCAGCACTTACCAGCAGCTACCACACTGTGGCATCCTATGATAACACAGTATTTGACTGTGTATTCAAAAGAAATTAGCATCCAAAAGAACAGAAACACTCCTGATAATCTACTGCAAGATATGTGCATACATTCTGACCTTTTAATAGCAACAAACCCAAGATGGTAGATTTTTCCTCTCTCAGAAGGCTGGTTAAATTGTCTTTTAATTAAGAACATTTAATCTACAACCTTTGCAGTTATCTGTAAAACATTTTAAGGTTCTCAAAAAAATATATAAAAAAATATATTCCAGGGTATTGACAATAAAAAACCTCCTAGTTAAAAGAAAAATGGAAAATTACTGTCCATGTAAATTCATTTGGCTGTACTGAGTTAACTCAATCTTTTAGTGGTATATTATTCATGCTACTGTCTACAGTTTTATTCTAAGATAACACACAGTATTTTATTTTGTAAAAAGAGCTTATTTTATAATCAAAGCAGAAATCTTACTGCATCTTCTGTATACAGAAGTCACTAAAGTTAGCTTAGATCCTTCATGGTGGATGTTGAATGGTGCTAGAATAAATTGAAAATCTTCTAAAATTATGCAGCACAGCTCCATTAATACATAAAGATTTTATCATGATTAATGGTAGTTTAATACATACTCAAGGAATGAAAAATAATTTGTCTCACATAACGTGTTACCACCTCGTCAGTTCAGGAGCCTCAATTTTGCTGTGACCTTCCAATGAAGGCAAGTGAGTCACAGGTTCATTAGCCACATTCCTTGTACGACCTGGAAAAATACAATGGAACTCAAATTTTCAAGTCCATCACCAGTTTTTGTTACAAAACCTTTTTCAATTTCTGGGCTAAATGCAATCATGGAATGAATATATATTGGAACAGGGCACTGATCAGCAAGAAGCACCCAGTTCCGTCTTCTGGCTTTTCAATCAGGTACCAGATCATCAGTTGTTCCAGACCATTCTCCTTTTGTAGCACATTATTCTTCACACACAGACATAGGTATGTACACTCCAATCTTAATGGAAGGATCTTTACTGTAAGCCAGCTGACAGAGTGCTCTTTCTGTGATGCTTTCAGAGGAGTTGGACCGTGTAGAATCCCCTTACTCTCAACACAGCTGGTCTAAAAAAGCCACAACCTAAGTCTTTTGTTACAGGTAAAGGTTTGAAGGCCGGATAATTTGTTCAGGTGGGGGGTATTGTTATCTCAGGTGCTGTAGATGGTTATCACAGACCTACAAATTTGTTATCTCAGCAGGAAGAAAATTACTTTTTGTAAAATGGCTCATCCCAGCTATCACCAAATGCAGTGTGGATTCAGACAGGAGGGCTGACTACACTGTAGGAGGAGCACAGCTAGACGTGCCACCAAGAGTTTGGAAATGTGATGTGACACGTTGTACACGTGCTGCAAAGTGGCACTGTGGCAAGGTGGTTAGCTTGGAAAATAGGAACTTCTTTCCCTGAGGCCTGCTTGACATCAAAATATGAATAGCTATTAAATTGCTTTTTGGTTTCTTCAGTGCTCTCAGAAGGCACACAACAGAAAGGATAAAAGATTCTGTGCCAAGTTAGACACAATGATCCTTCTCCCAATGTGCAAATGGCTCTCTGAAACTTGCTCTCTGATGAAATGCAAGGTCACTGAGAAGTACCCCAGCTAGCTTTGAACATAAACTTGGATTCAAAACAGTGCATCCGTCATGACAAGATGTTCTGCCCAGACCAGTAAAATACATGCTCAGTATCACTTCAGTACACTCCACACAGTTGTCCTGATTTACACCTCAGCCTCCAGGGGTTGGCAATTTCCTCAGGGATCCTGATTTCAGCACATTGATTTGATAAGCCAAAGGCAAGAATCATACCCCAAACACCCTACCCTCAGCCCCCAAAACAATGAAGTTTGAGTGTACGAGAAAGACCTTTTTCAAAGGCACAGAAAAATGTCCAAAAACCCTACTGAGCACTGGGAAAAGTTAACTTAAGTATCTGCCTACACCATAACCTGCTACATGATTTTGGGGTTTTTGTGCCAGCTGGGATAACCAGAACCACAAAGATGGAGCATCCTGGGAGCAGATCTTACACTGACCATCAGGACCACTGCTTCAGTGTCTTGATCTACCTGGATTACCAAAGATCATCCATGTGGTGTTGTATTTCCCACAGATTCACTTATTAAATGCCTTTCACATTGTTCCCCCCCGACTTTCCCCTGCCCTTAGCCCTGGCCACTCCCTCAGCTCCTCCCTACTGGTTCCTGTACCCCAACTCTGCCCATGGACCGCCCCTGAGCCCCTGAGAAAATCCCCCTGTGCCTGGATCACGAGGTCTCTCTGCCTCTGGGGGTCCCTGGGACAAGATGTGAGCATTAAAGGTCCTCTGAAGCCCTCATGGAAGGACCCTTCTCGCCTCCTTTGCCATCCCTGTGTTGCTGAGCTGACAGCTAGCCAGGGTAAGAGCTCAGGGCCATCCAAAAAGGACTGCGGGAGGACAGAATGGCTGCCCTGCCCTAAGCAGCCCCACTGAGCTCTCTGGGAAAGCTGCAGCTTGCTAAACCAAACCTAGCACAGCAATACATGCAAGCCAAAATATTTCTCTGTTCTCCATACAGTCAATAAGATATCTTGAGGCAGGGTATATCCATCAGCACCTTTTACCCACATATAGAGCAAGTGGCTCCTGGCAAGTTTTCCCCCCCTTGATTACTGTATTCAATATTCCTCAGTCATTGAAGGCTCAATTTTTCAAAGATCTAGGAAAGATTTTAAAGAAGTTCTCAAAGTGAAGTGTCTTCCCAAACTTGGATAGTTTTGCTGTGAGGTCTTTTATTTTCCTCCTCTTACCTTCTTTTATTCCTTTACTTTCTTTGTGTTTCAAAAGTTTGTTACACTCACTTAACAGCTGTATATCCTCTAAATGCATCCCAGAGTCTTTAAATTCAAAGCAGGACAAAAACCAGTCACTCCAAATCTTTACCTTAGAAAAAACACTCAAAGATCTAAAAAACAAATAAAAAGCCTGAGAGAACACTTCCCATCATCAGTTCATATGGCCACATTCTCCTACTCATGCTCAGTGAAAACTCTCTTCAAATGATCTCACTGATTTAAAAAAACAAAAAGCAAATCTAAAACACCATCAAGAATAAATAGATTCAGGCAGCAGGAGATATCTCTGAATTCAGACACTTTGCCCCAACCACCAGGCCATTTCTTCTTTTTAACTTGACTGTTGGTTTTGGTTTGTTTTTCGAACAGCAATCATCTTGATTTATAAGTCTGAATTTTAATGCATGCATAAAAATATTAACCATAGTCAGAGAAACAGGAACTTTACTTCTATGCACTCCACTTTATCTATTAAATGTTACAAAAAACCCCACAATAGCATAACCACAGATAATATGATTGTACCAGCTCTTCCAATGTTGAGAAATTCAGAAAAAACAAAATCAAACAGGTTGAAGATGTGATTTCTCTATCAGAAGGAGAGATCTGAAAACAATCAAAAATACATTAGGAAGGGTGACATGTTCAGTAAATCGCAGGCAAGACAATTCCTGTAAATTGTATTATATTAAATTTAAAGCTATCCAGGATATAGACAACAGACTGCTCTAGCTGGGCTCTTTAGATTGACATCAATTAAGATTGTGTATTTGTTTTTTCCTCTCACTCCTAGAATATGTCATGTCTTTCAAGTTGTTTTTTTTCCAGTTGGGTAGAGAGAAATAATCAATGATTAGATCTAGAAGAAACATTCTACTGCACTTCTAAGGGAGTAGTTCTTTAGGTAGCTCCAAAAATTCTGTTTTCCTGACTTCATCTCACAGGAAATAAATAAAATTTAGCAAACCAGTGAAAATTTTAAGCTAAGCTGTTACTTTAAGAAACTTTGTGGAGAAGAAAGGACATTTGTGCCATAGAACAAAGTAATCTCCTAGTGTTTATTGTCAGGGAAATTTAAGTACCCATAAAAGGACTAAGATTTCCTTGTGGCTGAGGTGAAACAAACAGGTTCTAAAGCAGTCAGAATTATGTATCTCCTCTTTGGGTTAAAGTAAAGTAGTCCACTGGCAGCATGGAGGGAACACAGACATACCAGATGATGTTTTGTTTCATTTGGGGAAGCTGAAGGTTAGTGCAGCACAGAAACACTGCTTAAATGTTCTTTTTGTTTTGGTTTAATCCCCTTCATTGAGTCAGTAATTATTTTTTTGAGGATCTGATCAGTAATAGGCAAAATAAAGTGTTGGTATGTGATAAAATTCTTGTCACAGTCCAAGTGACACAACAGCAATAGTGTCTGTGCAGAGATCACTGCTCAGGCACTTTTATTAGGGGAAAATGGGAAGGAGGTTAGCCAATGACCCTTGCACTGCCTTCCTAAATCGTTCAAGAGCAGGCACGATTTTACTTGAATGAAATTGAGTTTTGTAGCTTTTCCTCTGTCAGTCCTGGGCAGTACAAAGTAGTCAGTAACATAAGCAGAGCACAGGAAATTCCCTAAACAATCTCAACCTACCTGCAAATGGGCAAGAAAAGCAGGAGTACCACTGGGCTTCCCTGTACGACTCAGGGTGTTTAGGAGAAGAGCACAGGATGCTGACAAACTCTGCAGAGCCTTTGACCATCTGTGGTTTTCCCATAGCAGTGATCTTGCTCTGCTGACCCTGGATCTCATTGAGGGAACAACCCAGCATCACCTTCCCATAACCCAGCAGCACCTCATTTATAACCTATGACAGACTGTGGGTGAGCAAAGCCAGAGATTACTGAATGCAGCAGACCACACAAGACCACTTGAAAACTTAAAAAGATTATTGAGAGAAAATAAAAGCTTTTTAATTCAATCTAGGAGTCTTTTCTCTCTTTAGTCAAATTATGTCTTCATTCAACTAATCCCATTTCCCAGTCACCCAACTCCATCTAGGAAAGATTATTACTTTTTTTAATACTCCTGCCCTTTATTGCTGACATTGTGCTTATTTTCAATTGTTCTTTGGTTGCTTTCTACATTACCACATTTCTTGATATATACAACTTAAACATTTATAAAGGAATATAGTAATAGCCACGCTCACATTTTCAATGATTTAAAAATGAGTTAGAATAGTACCAACTGTGAGCAACAAATCCAGATTCCATTGCACCATCTTGGGAGATTCATGGTAAATGTTATTTCAAAGTCATTGCCCGTAGAGAATACAAGCTTTTTGTTCAGTTCAGTTATCATATGATTTAATGGAGAAGAAAAAAAACCACCAAGATTTGGCCTAGTATTATTTAATCACCTTAATATTAAAATATGAATGGAAAGACAAAAGGAAAATTAGGAGACATCTCTGCATGAATGTCATTGATTTCCTATTGACAACAGGAAGACTTTTTTCAATATTCCTAAAAGAGAATGATACTAAAGTCTTAATCTGAAACAATAATAGACAGATGCAAAGTTAAGAATCCAGCACAGGATTTCATTATGTCCTAGCTGCTCATTTTGGATCTCCTCATTAATCACTAACAGTTAAGAAATTTCAACAAAAAAGCACGAGCCAAATGTTTGCAGATTCAACTCTTCAGACTAAAGGATAAAATCCTGGAAAATCTATTTGTTATTTTACAACAAAACCAAAACCAAACCAACTAAGTTCATCTTGTGGCTAAGATTCAGTTCTATGGAATACAAAACAAGATAGAGCCTTGTGATCAAGGTATAATCCTCTGAAGATATAGCTTAGTAATCATACATCCTTAACTGCATTAGTGTTAGCTTGTGCATCTATGGATGCCTGTTGCTACTTAATTTTAAAAGGTTTGTAATCTTATAATGAAACTGTATTCTTGACCAGCCACAAAGCAGAATCTGATTTGAACATTATAATGTAATTAATCATGGATTTTAGTGTCTCATTTGAAATAATTTATTCAGATTTGAAAAATACACTGCATGTTTATGATTGCATTACATAAAAAGCAAATAAACTACATAATTGAAAATTAACCACACGGATTATTTGTCATAAAATGGAATTACTTGGAGTTCAGAGATTGGTCCCAAACTCATTGCAGTTTGACTCCTTGTTTAGTCCCTTGCAGCTTTGCAACAAGACACAAACTCTGCTGCTTGATTTTCCTTCACTTTAAAAGTGCGGGAAAGGTGATTGGAAAATTTGGGTTCATGGTGCTCAGGACTCAAAATAGGCTTCACATTTGGCAGGCAAATACCAATGCTACAGTGCAGCCTGTATTTATATGAGCCTTCACCAGCTGCTAAAGGAATGAAAAAAAAAAGAAAGGAATTGTATGCCCTTTGGAGATGCACAGTACAGAATGTAATTGTTCTGATTTCCTCCCGCAGATTTTGCATTTTCAGATATCATCCCAAACCTGAAGGGTATCTAGAGCAGTAGTGTTTTGGTGTATGGTTTCTGAGAGCACTCTCCATGTTATCCACCCAGTCCTCACCCACATCTGTAATAGCACAGGGGAGTTAGGAGATGTAATAGGGAATCTTCAAATTATGACCCAGACTGCTCACAGGAAAACTGGAAACTTGTGTGTGTTACCTGATTGCTTTGGTACCCGTGGTGTAGAGTAGAGCTTTCTGGTGTTCACCTGATGCTACATCTGAGGAAAGGTGAACGAGCACACATTGTGGGTGTTTAAAGCACACAATAGAGCTGAATGGGAGTGGTGGAAAAGCAAGACACCGGGCTATAGATAAAGGAAAAATGCAGCTCAAAGTAAGGAGGAATCTGAGACCATGCTGAGATGAAGAGCTCACACATCATTACCTCTGCTGGTAGAGCTTCTGACTGAAGAAAAAAAAAAAAAAAAAAGACAGCTCTTCTGCTTCCTTTGCTGTCTTTGTTTACACTGAAACACCAATGGAAAACAGAAACAGAGGCCACAACAGGTTCATGTCCTTCTTATGCTTGGGGTCCCTGGGCTGGAGGCAGCACTGCAGGTGGGGCCTCACCAGAGCAGAGGAGAGGGAAGAATCCCCTCTCATGACCTGCTGTCCCCTGATTTGGATGCAGCCCAGGAAAGGCTGGTTCACCGGGCTGCCAGCACACACAGATGGCTCATGTCCAGCCTCTCATCCAGCAGCACCCCCAGCTCCTTCTCCTCAGGGCTGCTCCCAATGAGTTCCTCCCCCAGGCTGTGCTCATGTCTGCACTGCAGCCCCTCCAGTACAAAACCTTGCCACATAAGCACAATACAAGGACAAAGCAAAATACCTTTCAGCATATTTTCTCTCTCCTGTTCAGCTGAGGAAGGAGAGTGACAGTGTGGTTTGGTGGGCATGGGCAACCCACCTTTTTCTTACCCACTTCCTCCTCCTTTGATGGATATATCTCCATTCTTACTTCCCTGCCTTCCATGTCCTTCCATTTTGTCAATCAGCACAACCTTTCCTGACACATATTTTGACCTTTAAAATTCATAGGTAAAATAACATTTTTTAATTCAAAATAATTCACTGTAAAACCTTGCTCTATTTATGAGGAAGGAGCTAGGCTATTCGCATCAATATTTTATAATATGTTCTGCCAAATTAGTCAGGGACAAATTAGTCATGACACTCTACAGAAAAAACCTATTTGGTTTCTATGAAACCATTTATCAGGCATGGTGTTATGATGAACAATACATCAAAATGTGATGCCAGCAAAGCAACTGCAGCAAAAGTTCTATCCTTTGATTTTTTTGTGTAATTCCACACTGCATAAAGATAATTTGACCTTTAAGAGAACAGTATATTCAAGCAAACATATACACTGAAATCATCTTGCCAGATTATCACCCAAAACTAGAACTAATCAGGTTTTATGTATTACAAGCTTGCTTTCAAGTCTTCAGGTATCCTCAACTTTTTCACCATTGTGTCAGCCAGCACAAAACCACTGCACTTATTGGATATATTAGATTCTCATAGGGAGCTCTCCCATGCTACCTGTTCTTGGCCCACTGCAGCTGTTCTCCCCTTGAATTCATCTTCTGCCTATGACCTTATAAATTTGTATCTCCTCCAAGGACACAGAACACTTCATTGTCTTAGTTTACACCTGTAGTATCTGCAGCTTGCTAAGTGAAGAAAAATGATTAAAATGTACGCACTGGAGCTGTCTTGAATGTCTGTACAACAAAGATAATTCTGTGACTGGCATCATTTTTAAACAACTCTCCTACTGGTTTGTGTGTCTTTGTGTGCTCAGTTCCAAGCATCATTAAATATTTGATTGCATGCCATTTGAAACCTCTGGGAGAACTATTGTCCAGCACCTGACACTTCATCACTTATCTAAGGAAAGGCTTCCAAAGCCACTTAATGCAATTGTGCTGCTCAGCTGATATGGACAATTACATATTTCCTTGTAGACCAAATTCTCCTTCTGGAGCTCAGTGAAATACAAGGCAGAACTAACAGAGATGTGCCTAAGAAAAATATCCGTAAAGACTGCAAGTCTGAAGAATTTATTCCTTTCGAAAAAGATGTATTCAGTGAAAGGCCTGAAAGGAAGGCCTTATGAAGGTAAATTAAATACATTACCTTCCACTACTTGGTTTTTATTCTATGTGGAAAAGTGGCCATTTAATCAGGATGAAAAAATAATGTAAGAATATATCAACTAAATTTGAAATTCAAGCTCAACTCTAATTATGCTCATGAGTTCAAATATTTTTTTCCATCTCTTTTGATCCTGCCTAATGCTGAGTGATCTGAGAGAATAGAATAGAACAAGTACTTCTCAGAAGTACTTGCAGCTTTGTCTACTTAGTTATCTTCTATATGACCTTTGACATTGGTAATAGAGATTCAGGTTCTGGTAGGAGATGAGAAGAACTGAGCAAATGATTAAAAGCACCAGCACAATCCCAATTTGCATCTGGAAAGGCCAAGTAGTAAATACTGGGGTCTGCAGGTCCTATGTGAAATTCAAGGCATCAGAGACTGAAGTAGCAGAAAGAGGTTTAGAACATCTTCAAAATGTCTGTGCTTAATTACACTTTACCCAGTGTGTATTACAAAAATTAGAGGGAATGGCACTGAAAGAAAACTAGAGGAGAAGTAGTAGTTTTATGGCTGAGATCCCTGTTATTAGGATTCACAAAAATCTACAGAAAGTAAGAGTATTTACAGCCTGCCTGAAGGCAGATTTTATGACAGCACTTAACATTGTCCTATTATAAATCATCACAAAAAAATTCATGCTAAAGTTATTCTCCAGTTTCTGCTGGAGGAAAGGGGCACAAAGGAGCCCTCCCTCCCATAAATAACTGCTAAGAGCTAGAACTATTTGCTAGGAAACCAGCAATTTTTCACTTAAATCTCTATACCTCTTTTCAACACAGGGTCTTCACAAAATGACTGGTTTTATTAACACAGAGGCAGTATTTGAGACTGTGCACATTGCTAGCATCCCTAGAAAATGATCCATTATGATTAATCAACTCCCCCAATTCAGATTTCAGAATACCCTGGCCAAGGGAAGCTGCATTAGCCCTCCCTGATGAGCCTTGTGCATTGTAACCAACATCAGGAGCTGTAGAGGAATCACTGGTAATGCACTGCTGTGAATGAGCAAAGCTTGACAAGTTCTTTCCTACATGAAATGCTACCACGAGCAAAATGTGGGATTGAGCATAAGAATCACTATAAAATGCCTTGAAATTTGAAAAGAATTATTTGTTTCAAATTATTTTTAGAACAAAATTCTTAACTCAGCTTTTTGCAGCTGATATTTGAGGCAGCATTTCCTCTATTAAGACAATGCTGGAGAGATTGGAATTGCTTTCCTTCATAATTACTACATCATTATTTACAGATTCACAGATTGTTAAATTCCACATCTCCTTCAGGAATCAAAACATTAAATACATTCCAGAAATCCTTCAGAAATTCTCATTGGGAAAAAAAAAAATCTAAGTACCACGTTCACTTCTATTGACTTCCATCTAAAAAGTATAATCTTTAGAAACTTTTCAGACTTTGGAGACCAGAAGACAGGCAATCAGGTAATTGTCTTCCATCAAACTAGTCTGAGACTTTTTATGACACTGAGATGATTCATAATTTCTGAAGCCATTGTCTGCACTCATTACTTCTAAGAAAAAGGAAGAACTCTGCTGACACTGTTCAAGAGCAGACTCCATAAAATAGTATCCTAGAGGACTTAATCACCACAAGAATTTACAGCTCTTCCCATAAAATCTGTTGTAAGGTGGGAAAAAAAGAAAAAAGGATGAAAATCTTTATTCAAGCTTTCTCTACAAATCCCATCTTTGAGATACCTGCTTTCATAAACAAGATACCACATCCCCCCTTCCCTTTAGAAACCTGTGCATATGAACCACTGCCACACACCGCAGGAGGAGGGACCTTGGCCAGAGAATAAAAGACAGAAAGGAAAAATAACTTAAGCTCCAGAGATGTTAATATCCCTCTAAGAGGTAGAAGAATTCAACTTGACCTGAAGCTCATGCTGCAATCTAAATGGGAGTCTCGTTACCACAAAAATCCTCCCTAATATTTATGTTTTAACTAGATAATTTTCTGCAAGCATATAAACCAGACAAATCCATTTGTCCTTCAGGCTGACTGTAAGAGAAGGTCAGGGGAGTCAGGTTCTAATGCATTTAGATAAAATACTGTCACATCCAAAGCTGCCATAAATCACCATTGTTCCACACACCTCAAGCAAGTGACAGACTGCACTATCTGAGCAGCTGCTCTGTTCTCCTTATATGTGCAAACATTTCAAAATTTAATACATTGACAATAAATTTCAACATGTGAAATCAAAAATTGACTGTCATGATTTGGCTAAGCAATATTTTGAAATACTGGCAGAATCATTCTTACAAGATGAACCATTGGCAAGCCTTTAACATTTGTCAAATGTTAATTATTTTTGGTTAATGTGAATTATTACCATTTGAATATGCTGAAATGTGGCCATTTCAAAATAAGCACAGTAAATAGTTTACAATTCAAATAGATTCAGTTAATTTCATTTAAGAATGGAAATGAGGCTTTTAGTTCCCCACGAGTCATAAGCGTACTTTTACTTACAAAGTTAGAAGAATTAGAACATTAAATGTTCCAGAGCACAATTAATTTACAATTTTAGCCAGTGGCATTTGTAGTGATCATTTGCAAGACAATAAAATGAATAGAAACAAAAAACATTTTTATTCAATTCCAAATTATCAATTTCCTACCATTAAGATTTTACGTTGACATAATACTTGCCTTCTGGCTCTTTTCTGAGTCAATTATGTAATCTGCATTTGACAGAAATAAGATTTGACTTAGATATTGAAATTTCATCAACATTAACATGAAATTATATCTTAGTGTAAACAAAAGCAACTCAGGTTAAGACAACTTAAGTTTTGCAATAACTTGTTTGTCTCTGGTGCTTCTTTCCCTTCCCAATACAATGATTAGCTTCCCAAAGTTTGATTATCTAATATACTGCTGTATTTAGGGCATTTTCTACTCTCTCATCTGCCTTTATTACACAGCTAAAGGAATACATTCCTTGCAAATATTTCATGTAGTTTCTCCTAACCAGCTCCACCTTAGCTCATGTTCAGTTGCAAGTCAGTGAGAAACTGTTCTTCCACTTCTCTGTGGAAGAGAACAAGACTTTTTTCAGTACTTGTTCTAGCATCTTACCAAAAGAAATAATAATAAAAAAATCCTCCTGCTTTTTCTTATTAATGATGTTTCTTAACATTGACTTCATAGATGAAAAGTTGTCTAGTCATGGAAGAATAGACAACCACAAAACTAGATCACAGAGTGCAAAAATATGCCAACACCCAATCAATAGTAAAGGACCTTGCAGAGAAAAATAGAAGCTATTATCTTTTCTTCGGTACTTGCTTTTCCTTTGACATGAAAATTCTCTAAACACATAATATACCAGTTTCAGACACAAAGGCTCATTTAAGTCACCAGTACCAATAAAAGAATATATCAGAAAAATGTCCCCTGACAGAGAATCTACCTCAGTGGGAAGCCAGATAGGCCTCCAGCAGCAAAGTAATGTAAATGCTTTGAAAATTCCAAAGCAGACTCTCAAGGAGAATACATTCTTTGGGCTACCTAGCAATGATATTGTGTGATTAATAATCAAGAAATATTAGGAACACCTTATAATAAGAACCATTCTTTATATGGCAGCAATTACGATTAATTTGATTTTAAAAATATTAGGAAAAATAACTCTTTTGTGGTACCATCTGCTTCTTAGACTTCAAGCAATTGTTTCCCATCAGAAAATATTTACCTCTTATATGCTTCAGTAATTTAGTCTGCTTCATAGCATTCTCCAACTCTTTGCACTAAGGTACAAATTCCTACCCCTCAAAGACCCTCATTTGTTTCCCCAAACTAAACATAGAGACCCTGTCTTGTTTTGAAATGTTTATCAGTTACATGGCAAAAACATGTACTTAAAACCTAACCTATTTCCTTTTCTATTTTCTCCTAATTAAAAGAATATCCAAGCCAGGCTTTGTAAGTAGTAGTTCCACAAAAGACCACACAAATATTTTTGCATAATTCTTTTGCCTTCCACTCGATTTTGGAAGTGTTTACTTTATTGAAACCAAAGACCCAGTTGGGTGCAAAGCCCTGGAAGATGTAGGTGCAATCAAAACCTGGCAACAGAAGAAGCAGCAAAAGCAAGAATTGGCCACTTAATCTACAAAAAAAGACACTTCAGAACTTGACAAATGAAATTCCATCACTTAAAAAATATCTTTGAGGGTCATAATGAGCACATGAATGCTGAATATTGTCATAAAGCACGATGAGCTTGCCTTACCTAAAAATCTGTATTTTTAGGTGTTTTGGTCCTTTTTTGTCTAAAGTGGATTTGGATGATAATTGTAGAGTCTGAATCAAAGTTAGGACAATAAGGAGAAGTTTAAATAATGCTAAATTACAATATTAAGGACACTTTTTTATGCAGATAAGCCATGTACAGGATTGATTATATCTGCACAGGACTGATTATATCTCAGCCTTTTTCACAGCTAACTCATCTCAGAGCAAACACTTTAAAGTGAGGGAAAAAAAACCCTCTAAAGTAATAAAATCGCCATTTTGGAGTTTTTTGTGTCATGCATTTAAGTCTCTGTAAGTCAGGTATCCACAAGAGGTTACTTTTTTATCTTTTTAGCATATTTCCTCTTGTACACACATTAAACCTAAGGGAAGAAATAGCTCCTGTGCACTGTGCTAAAGAGTACTAAAAAGAGCCTAGAAAATACCAGCAGTGTAATACAGCTTTAAAGTATTAAGGCTAGAAATTTACTTTAAAAGTGCTGTCTTGTGTTACCTAACTTATCAGTCATCATAGGATGCCTTAAACAGGCAGTGTCAAAACACATCAAATAATATCTTCCAAGTCATTTATATTTTACTCACCAGGAGGGAGTACTTTGAAGACTGAGGACCGAGGATACACACATATTACTATCTTTAACCTGCAATAAAATAGGCCTGAGACAGTTTATCTCTTCTGCATATCCTCTTTCCAGGAGACAGGTTTAGTGTTTGAAATACGGACTCATTCCAAGGGAACCACATCCAACAGAGACAAAATGCACTGTACACAGCTATGGGGAAAAGGAGAAGACAACCTGCTATACCTGCCCTACCCTTTAAAATATAACAAGAAATGGTCTCTTTTAAGGAACTTAATTGGAGGCCTCTCCCACACAAACCCAGGTGAATTACTTTGCTCACAAAACCCAGCCAATAATTGCTAGCACCTGATCTTGCACAGTTGCCCGTCAGATATTCCTTTAAGACTGTTTTAGCAGACATGCAGAAATTAAATCTAAATGTTCACAGGTTTTATTCCAGTAAGATTACTGTCAAATAGAAAACCATATTGTCTTATATTAATTGTGTAAAATTATATTTCAGGGCAAAGCCTTTCATCATGCAATGTTTGGATACAATATTAAAAACGAAATGCTTGAATACAATGTTCAAATACAAATATTCAAAACCAGTAAATTGGAAATAATATTTAATTATTCAGTTCTTTCAGACTGATTTTTCCAATTTACTGGAAAATTCAAAATCTAATATTATGCTTAAACAAAACACATGTCAAAAATTTCCATGGGTAAACTTCAAAATTTTAAAAACTGAGGCAAATATAAGTTCGTTGAAACTGAGGAATCCTAAATCCTTTAGACAACAAAGCATAAGAACTAAAGCACAGTAAGAAAACAATAGTGATAATGATCCCTTTAGATTAGCACCTTCTAGGTCTGTCCTCTACAATTATGTTCTCAGTTACATTTCAAATGCCCTCCTTCCTCTTCCTCTCATCTGCCTTCTAGTCTCCAGCAATGTCAACACCATCAGAAATTAATTTCCTTCAGATATTGTCAATCTGGATAAAAGTACCCCAAGCATGGTACCAACTAGTTATCTTGTAAGCTTTAAAATAACAATAATGAGAAAAAATGTTAAAGGCTAATATTCTTATATCACAATGCCCTTCACTAGCAAAGGAAGACTGTCACTCAGGAAGCCTACATTTCCATTAGATCTAGCCACTGAAAACTGAAACTTTGATTTTAAACTTTAAATTTAATTGAGCTTGCTGCTGCAACTGCATGAAGCATATCCCCATTATTTCTTATTTAATTTACTCTGCTAATGATTTGAGTCCCTGAGTCCTACACCAGTCCCTGCAAATCTTGTCTTGGCCAACAAAAGATATCCTTACTTATTATATCACTTTGCTTATCACTCTCTCCTAACATGAATTGTGCAATGTTACTGATTTGAAAATGCTCCCAGTTAACTCTCTGTCCCTTATCAATAGGAAGAAAATATTTCCAGTGAAAATTACCTGAATTTGATTGAATCTTGGGCCATTTCCATTCTCTTTGACTGTATTATCTACCTTCAACCAGGCTTCTACATATTTTCTATCTAAACTTTTCTTAACACTTAAATATGCAAAACAGGAGTTACATAGTCTGCATATGATATTTTATAAAGTAAAAATCTCCTTGCTAAAATTAATACTTATTCTGTATTAAATAAAAGGACATTCCTAAAATTCTAATTGAAGACATAAAATTATATCCAAATGTTTATATGTTGGCCATGCTGCCTGTATTAAGCTAGAAAAACCCAGAACTTCACAGAACACAATGGATAAATGGGGCAGAGTTAATCAACTCTTTCTCAGTCGGTTTAGATGAAACAGTTGTGGAATATTAATCATGATTCACAGTTCAACAGGAAGATGCTGAGGTACTGGGGGGCTGCATCCATGTGATTTTGTAGATGCAGCACTGCTGGTGATCCTGGAGTTCCACTTTCATTTGTCCCTTTCATTTGCCCAGTATTATTCACAGTACAAGTCATTATTACAAGGTTGTTGTGCCCATAGTAAGAAGTGCTCAGTCTTATTAAAAGCTGAGGATATTCAAGAGCCAGATTTTCATCCAATACTGTTGAGACTTCTGTACTTTGAAATTTGTAGTAAGAGGGAGGTAAGGAGCTCTGCTTTTGTCACATTTTTTCCCTATGCAATAAGACTACAAATAGGGTGAGTTTCTTTTCATATTAGTGGAATTAAATTGTTACATGAATTGCAACCATTGAACTGTTTGATTCTTACAGATACGACTTTAAAACAAAATATCACTGTGGACTGGAAGAAAGAATTATATTTGAACATATTCTGTTTATTAACCAATTTCCCCAAAGTGTGAAGATGGATAGGGACAGAATTAAATACCTCCAACATGCCTGGTGCTAAAGAGATAGTGGACAGCCTTGTGTCCTTTGATGTGTATCAGCAGAACAATTTTATGAAGCACTGAACTGCTGTGTTTACATGGATATTTTCATCTACTCTGTAACTCCAAAAAGCACATTAAATAAAATGGTTTTTAGCTGACTTATCACCGGAGTGTTAAATGCAGATCTGCACAGAAAAGTAGAATTTGACCCATAACAAGGAATTTCTTAATTTAATCTATTGTCAGTTTTCGGAGCTGGAATATTGTTTAGCAATGTAAATGAATGCACTTATTTTCACTGCCTAAATTAATCCTGAAAATCTCCACTTCAGCCTTCAATACCTATAAACAGATTGGCCATAAGGATGATGAACAGTGGTGAAGCTTCATTATAAAGGCATTACATTGAATGATTATTCCTTAGGTTATGCATCACTGACCTTCACAGAGCCATTGATAGAAGCCTGCACAGCCTGCATGTGCAATTGCTGGCTGTGTGGTTTTAAAATGAGGGCACACATGTAAACAGACACAACCCTTTAAAAAGCCCAACAAATTTACCTAAGAATGATATGAGTGCTAATGCATTTAACCCAGCAAAATTCCACACTACCCACATGGACCTCAGTAAAACCAAACATGTCCTACACAAAAGTAAGCATATAGAATATTCACAGTTCAAGGAAAGAACAATTGTATTCCATTAGAAAACATGGTTTCACCCCTTAAGTGAAGGAAAAAGGAACAAACAGTTTAGCAAGACAACTCCATTCATCTTCACTGACCCTTTAAGGCCCTAGGGCTGAGAAACCCAAGCAAATTATATCCTGTCCTCTGACAGTGAACTGCTGCAGATCAGCAAGATCACACAGCATCTTTGCTGGCATGGCTACAGACCACTGCATCCTCAGAGCTCCAATCAAAAACAGCACTTATTAAGTATTTAGCCAGAGACCTCCCCATAGCACATACTAGTACAGAGATGGGAAAAAAAACATGGAAAAAATTATGTTTTCAAGGAGAGATCATGAACCAAACCCGTGCAGGAAAAGGCATCAAAGCTGTTCCTGTCTGGCTACCCCATAACCACTGAAATCTCCTTTTTTTCTGAAGCAAAGTATCATCCCTCCTCCATGAGTACCAGAGTACCTAA
The DNA here is from genome assembly GCF_041296385.1 of Aphelocoma coerulescens. Taxonomy (NCBI): domain Eukaryota; kingdom Metazoa; phylum Chordata; class Aves; order Passeriformes; family Corvidae; genus Aphelocoma; species Aphelocoma coerulescens. The sequence goes on from NC_091018.1 coordinate 16,207,398, forward strand.
CGTGTCCTGTCATCACCATTCCTGGAAAGAGGAGGAGGGGACAGGAGATGTAGGGCCTCTTCCTGGAACTACTGCTAATGGGATGGAGGGTGGAGGATCCCAGCATCTGAGTGGGATTCTGGAGTGACGTTCAGCAACCTGCTTAGGTATCCTGGTTTTAATGGGGATTTTAGCTGTGAGATCATGGATTTGATGTGCTCTGATTTGGTAAAATATAAATAGACTTACAGTTTATGAAACAAGATGGTGAAGTATATAATCACACAGACACATTTGAATAGACCTTAAATAAATAAATAAATAAACAAAAACTGAATCAAACCAAAAAAACTCTAAGAATCCCAAATCCCCAGACCCCTCAGCATTAAAAGATCATGAGTTCAGAAAATTCCTGGTTTAACATAAACAGATTTAATAGCACTTGATTGTAAACTCAAATCAAATCTTTCATGCTTGCTTAAAGACTAGAGTTGATCTAGTCACAAAGAATAATTCTGGAAGACATACTTTTTAATGTGTATATATCATGAAAAAAATTCATGAAAATTCATACTATGGTTTTTTAATCAACTTAAATAAGCCACTCTTGACTTACTCCCAAGCTGAGACTCTGTGATCTATTTTTTTTTTTGCCTGGAGGATTTTTTTGCTGTGAAGTCACAGACTCTTGAAAATAAAGTATTATAATGAAAATTCTGTGAGAACCTGAGAAATATAGCAGCAGGAGTAGTGTTCTTGAATATTAAGAAAAAGTTCATATATCTACTTTAAAATCAGAGTAATAGCCAAACAGAATAGGATGATATCAAACCTAAAACACAGCCTCATTTTAGCAGAAGAGAATAAATTCATCATCCTGGCAGTCAGTAATTTTATAAAAGCTCCTGTTCTCATTATGCCTGTTAGTGTTTTAACTACAGATGAAAAATAGAAACAATTTTAGGATATTCCTGGCAGACTGAAGTAAGTCTAAGGGTAGCTAACCAGATGGAAGAGGCTTACTTTTAAAGCACTATATTTTACCTTCCGTTCCCCCTGGCACTGAAAAGAGAGGAGAGCACTTCTGAAAATTTCAGGCTCTGCTTGTAGAAGCAGTAATATATGTTTAGCTAAAATGATTTTAAATAGGCTGCAGTTACTGCTGAATTTACTACAATAAAAACAATTGGGACATGTTTCATGTAGCACAAGGAATGGCTGGAAAAGTGGGAATCTTTGAAGAATATGAGTTCAGGTTCTTACAGGGAAGGCAGTCATCCCTTGGCAAAGTGCATGGGCTCTGTACTGGAACACGAGGCCATAGGTCAGGAAAGGGTTATATGGAACATGCCTAATAGTTTAAATCTGCTGTCAGGAAAAACCCTATTTGTGGAGTACTGATGAAATTGTTGTTCTCTTGGTCTGTGGTTTGAATGCTACTTCAGGTACTTGAAAATAAATCTTGTCTTCTGAGCACCCAGTGCAGAGAGGTTATTCTCAGTCTTAGCACATGCTGAGCCATTAATTAGTGATGTGCAGTATAGAGTGTGAAACATTCATTCAGCAAAAATCTCTGTCCATTTTAACAAAGCACAGTCAACAGGACTCAGCTGGTCCTTCTTACACCATCCCTCTGATAAAATGGCAATATTAATTGGGATCCAGTTCTGATCACACTGACACCTGTAGAAATTCAGTGACTGTGAGATAAGCAGAATGCTCCCCGTCCAAAGCAAGCTCATCACACAAACTGCAGATTTGTCAATCCTTTATCTTGGAAGGGTCGCTAAAAAACTCTATTAGGCATTTAGTAATAAAATTATACATAAGAAAATGCCAATCCTTTACCATGCTAAAAAATTTAATCATATTTGGATTTTTTCCCTTTTTTTGTGGATCCCAACATGATATATATGGTAAGAAAAAGTGTCTGTAGCTTGATGTTAGGGACCTAATAACTTTCTGAATTTTCCACCAATCTTATGCAAAGTTCAGTGTCTAAAATAAATTGCAATAAAAACTAAGACATCTAGGAAATCTAGAAAAGAAGTTATGATTATTCAATAAATCACAAGTTTATTGACCAGCATATAAAAGGATGCAGTTATTTGCATTCTGCAATGGAAACTTGCAGAAATGACATATTTGAGCACATAGCTTGTTCTCTTTTTGTACTTGCACTGGCTTGGTTTACAGAAGCTGAGTGAAATCCATGGGGGAAGATTTTCTTTCAGATATCCTGCCCACCACCAAGAGCTGAGCTCTGATAGCTTTCTGATATGACCACTTGCCTGGAAGGCATCTTGGTCTTTTTCATATATATCAAACTGAATAGAAGTTCCTTTGATATCCAAGTCTTTAAGGGATAAAGATCAAACTTACACCTTTAGAGTAAAAAAAAAATAAATAAAGCTAGATGAGGGTTTTAGGAAGAAGAAAAACTGAACAAGCAGCATAAATTGGGAGTGAAGATTCTGGAAAAGAAAGCACAGAAACATCCAAACATGCACAAACCTAAAGGTGTATTTGACAGAGCCAGAGAAAGTGTGCAGATAAGCAGCAGGAAATCAGTCAGAAACTTTCCTTGTCTTATACATATTTATTTTAGGCTGATAGTTATGGTTGTTTTCCTACCATAAAGACAGTACCAGTGGCTTTGCACAGTTCACAGTTCACTGCCCTTACACAGTTTTAGAGTTTTATGACTTTTACCTTATTTTTAGATAGTTGCTTTAGGTGTATGACGCAGTGACTACCAGAGTGCTTTCTTATTTCTGCTACTTATACCTGTGGAAATGAATCTGCATTTTACTGCATAAATGCCCAGCATGAATAAACAGGGAATTTAAGCAGATATTCTGATTTTATTTTCATTACACAATCTTAGCAATAATGCTCCTGGGTCTCGTTCATCTATTGCAGGGACTATATCACCCATTTATACTTATTTTGAGCAATGCCCTCTTAAATATCTGTGCATTTGTATGCCCCTGCGGTTCAGTCTGCAAGGCACACAGGAATGTAAATATCAGGGCAGGGGTCAATAGTTGAGACTGAATAGGTGTAAAAAGATTCTAAAAATACAGTTACAACTTGCAGTCCTTCCCACACCTCTTCTCACAAAAAAACCCCCCAAAAAACAAAAAACAAAAAACCAAAAACAAACTAAAAATACCACACAAAAAACCATAAAAATAAATCCAACAACTGATTGACCACTTGTTTGACTTTCATGAGTGCTGATTGTACTGAAGGTTTTCATAGGAGTCATTAACAGTATTTCATCCTTGCCATGTAAATTGCAGTTGTCTAATCCAGCTAATTAGAATGGAATCCAGAAGATGTTTCACTCAGCAGTAAATTATGCTCCTGAATCCAGTATTTCTTCCCTAGTTATGATTTTAAAATACCAACCCCAATTATTAGCATTTGCACACACTACTTATCAGCTAATAATACTCACTCATCTTGGGCATTGTTCATTTAGGTTTTACAACATTCAAGTAATAGTTGTCAGGTCATATTCATCTCAAGGCAACTCAGATCTCTGGGCAAGACAAAGTTTTACTTCTCCAAAGATAAAAGGAGACAGACTAAGAAATTAATCTAGTAGATCTGAAAGGAAGCCAGGGGAACAGTAATGGAGCCAGGGGGAGATCCTTGAAGATGTGACTGGTAATTGCTGCTGACACCAGATAGTCCTAGTAATTACAGATAATCCTGCTAATTACAGCTGCTGCAGCCCCATACCGACTCATCTGTCCATCAGAGATGATATGGCCACAGTCAGCTCACTGTCCAGTGCTCTGAGGTGTGCAAAGTACTCAGAGTTTGGGCCGTTTGTTTGTCCCAATGGCAGTGCAACTTCTACAGCACAACATCCAGTCTCACATAACTGGAAGCCAGAACCCCTAAACCAGGCAGCTCTACTGGCTTGTACAAGGCAGGTAGATGGAATTTTGCTTGTGTTCTAAAGAAAGTTTGACCCCCTTGGTTTGCAACTTCAGAAAAACATTTTGTTGTTGATATGCCAGCTCAGCAAAGGGTTTAAATGTGCACTTCATGAACAGACATTTTGGCAGATGCACAAAAACCAGAGTGCTGACAGACTTTCTTGAAACTGGCCTATACAAATACTCACTTTTTGTCCAGAATACTGCTTGTATAAGAATTACTGTTTCATTTGTGTCACCAGTCACTCATTCTTAGTTTTGCAGCCAGGGCTGCAGTTTCAGAGAAGTCATACATCCTGAGAAGCAATTAGATGCACAAATGAAAGGGAAGAGTCCGACCATAATTATTTTTGCCTCATACCATGTATCTATAGGTCAAGAGGAATTTGAAGAGGGAAGGTGATCTTTGCAGCTGCTGAAGGCCATGCAGTGGATGCTTTTATAGAGCAGCAGCAGCACAGCTACAGCAAATTGAACTCTGCCCATGAAGCTGCATTGATTCTTGCATGGGCTCCTTGGGAGCATCAGCCCTGAGGATTTGTCATGACTTTGTTCCAAGTTTATTGAAGACAGTGATCAGAGATCAGCACATCACCATCCATGATATTGCAGTCTCCAGGTACTCAGCTGATTCCATGAAGATTTTTGCCTTTTCTTTTATACCCCTGTTATACCTTTTTTACAACTTCTGCATTCCTAGTGCTTTTTCCCTACATTCTTGGACTTGTTTGTTAAGCTGAGAGACTCAACATTTTAGGAGCTTTGTAGCCAGGGATCAGTGTGCCCCAGAGCCCAAGGTCCTCTCCAGAACACATTCTGTAAACCAAGATAGAACCATCCAGGGGAAGGTTCCCTGGGGAGGGGGGCTCACTTGAGCCTCTCCTTGGGGAATCTGTGATAGATCTGCTAATTAGTAACACCTCTAATGTTATACCCAATGTTGGGGAGAGAGAGAGAGACAGAGAGACTTGGCGGTGTGCATTTTGGTGCACATGACCTGGACGTGTGCACCTAAGGATCCTTAAAATAAACACCAAGGTAAAATCCCTTTTCCCCTTCTAACCGTGTCTGACTCTTGATTTTAAGACCAGGAAAAGGCATCACAGCCATGTAAGTCATGTCCTCAAGCTCACTGTGTGCATATTGATTAGAGCTCGACCTCAACAGTTTGTCATCTAACTTCCCATCCCCATTTTTTATGGAATCTATCATTAAGTTACTTCATAATCTCATTATAAACTCTATTTCTTCCTAGTGAACTCTTAAAAATTGATAGCAAGTCAGAAATTGGCTAGTCCTCCTGGGAAACAGGTAAAATTTCAACCTGAAATAGAGAGAGTGACCTTTTTTTTTGGTTTTTTTTGTGTGTAATCTGACTAACCTATTGCTGTATAGAGATTATTAGGTAATTTTTAAATTTTGACTGGAAACTACCTTCTGCCTTCCTGTTGGGGAGGATGAAAGTTTGGTAAGAAAGTTTCACAGCTATGTAGGCTTGGCAGAAAGATCTCTGAACGTAGAAACTGAGGATGAGATAGAAATGGAAGCAAGTTTTGATAGAGAGTAAAAGATGTTTTGCTGAAACACTGATCACTGAGAAAGCAAAGGTTGGAGATGAGTTGGAAGGAGATTTTTAGGTGTAGGACAAAGGTATGTGACTACAAACAAAGACATGTTTTTCACCAAGTAAATAAGTCTCAAGAAGAGCATAAGTAAATAGAAAACATGTCTTTACCAAAAAGAGAGATATCACAGGCAAACAAGAAATGTCAATGTAGGAAGAAAAAGAGAGATCTGAGAATTTTCCACTGTAAGCTTAAATTGTAACTTACTTACTGTGATTGGATAATAATGACTATAATATGGTGATGGTAGTAGTTATGATAGGCTATAGGCAAATGTAAAGGTATTGTGTATGGTGCTTATTGGTTGTTATGTATTAAGATACTCTGCAAAGAAAAGTATAAAATGCTTTGTAACTTGAACAGAAAGCAGCTTCAGGTATGCCTACAGCTGGAGCTGACAGCTGTAGGGCTGGCTCTGGATACCCACTCCCTGAGCTGCTGTAACTTCACCTATGCAATAAACAGCTTTCAAGAGACCTGCCTGAAGTCCAGAGATCCTTCATGAACCTTTCTCCTATACCTTCCACTATTCTTGTGTATTTTAAAATAAATATTTACATATTTCATAGATATACCCAACCTCTTTCCCATTAATGTTAACAAGAATTGAAAATTTCTGCCTAAAGCTATACAAATATAGAATGGGTTGACAGCATAAAGTACAATCCTGTGAAGAAGATGCTGCCCAGCTGCATCAGCTGAGCAAGACACAGTACACAAGATGCCCATGTGTGCATTGAAAAGATGCCACATCTTTCAGGCCCTTGTGTGGAGGCACTCTGCAATCCTACCTTATGGAGAGCAGGATCCAACCTCGTGCTGTGAAATCTGTGCAATAAATGTAATAGAGGGGTGATGCCTTAGGTTTTAACTTTTATATTTTTCAAATTCTGTACTGCTTAGTCTGTAACTCGGAAAGTTTCTTGTAGAATGTTAATTTCTGCTCTCTCGTGCTAAATAGACATAACAAAGCCTCTCTGGGCCTGCTCTTCAAGGACACCCAGACCATCCTAGGCCAGAAAAGTATAAACCAAAAAGCATCTAAAGGTGGGGGTAAGATGAGGGGGAATTACATCATTAAACTGAAGTTTTAATTGGAGAATTAACCCTGATATGCAAATAAACCAAACCTATAAAAGTGTGAAGAACTCGTGACCTGTTGTCCACCTTGGGGTCCATCTTGGCAGTGGCCTCTGGCTCCCAGGGGTACCTTTGAAGGTCTCTCAAATAAATACCAACATTTATTCCCTTGCTCCTGTCTAGTCTCTGTTTCTAGGAGGCCTCTTCAGGCATCAGGGACAGGCACAACCCAAATTGACTTTCTTCACTGAATGGCACATAAAACTTAGAAATACTGACAAGTAAGAAGGACCTTCCTTGTTATGTGTTTATTGATTGTGCTTTTTACTACCTAATGGATGCCTTTATGGTGGGGCTGTGCTATAGAAGATCAATTTTAAGGGTTAACCTTGGCTCTGGCAATTTTTGTGGCTATGAAGCAAGACTGTTACTTTGATACTTCTGTGGGATGAGTTGATATGTGTTTGAAATTATTTTCATATTCGTAAATCTTGAAGAAAAATCTAGTGGAAAAAAGTGCAAATTATAATGAAATTAATGGAATAGGTTTTTCTAAAAATCCTTGAGCTTCAATTTACAAAATATTTCTATTTACTTTATTTTATCCTACAATTATTCCCATCTTTATAATGTTAAAGATTCTTTTAAATTATCATAATCATTATCTATACTGTTATATTCTATATTCTACAGCGCTTTTCTTGGAAAAAAGAACTTAAATGTATCTTAACAAAAACTGTGTTATTATGAGATCAAACTTTTTGAGA